>NW_026913230.1:0-1400000 GCF_034315485.1 Pezoporus occidentalis | reverse complement strand
CAGTTTTCCCTGTTTTGGATAATTTGGCTTTGTGCCCTCTTTTTGATCACTTGTCCAACAGTGGAGAAGAGCTCCTGCCAGGTAGATGGATGGATTTTGCATCTGCATGACTATCTCATGTCAGACAGTACCACACCTTGAGCTAGCTGGTGTTGAAAGGTGTAATTTCTGCCCTCACATCATTGCCCATCTCAGCCATTCCTAAATGCAACTGAATTTTAACATCTGGAGGCCAAAAGATATTCAAAGCCAGATTCACCTAGGAGGAAGAAATAAGCTCTTTCAGCAGCCCAGGAGACCTAACTGATGACTTGAGGGACATGTTTGAACCTGCTACAACACATATAAGAATTATTTCTGTATTTTCAACCTTGTTTTCATTCGTGTCAATATCGTGGCATTGTGTTCCCATGTAGAAACAAGAAAAACAATGGTGAACTCTCATTTAGCATCTTTCTAGGATCATTTCCTAATCAGCTATCCTAAATGCAGGAAAACTGGTCTAGCTACAAAAGGGACAGATCTCAGCAAAAATCCAAATGCAGCCCAGCTTCTAAGACAGACCTGATCTAAAATAAGCCTGGTTTCCACGTGCCTCCAAACCTGGCTCTGTGAATGGAAGTGAGTGAAGATGAAGCCTGAATAAGAGACAGGCTGACCATGCTATACGGATGACTCACAAATGTCACCTTGCTCAGGGCCACCTCTCATGTGCAGGACCCCAAGGGGAAAACAGACACTACATGATGACTGTAGGGAACTACTAAGATAAAAACAATTAAAACAACAGGAACAAAACAAACATAACGGGACAAAAACTGACAGCAACTGTTCCAAAGAAACACCATCGGATGGAAAAATCAAGCATTCCTCCTTTGCCATTAGGCCCATAAGAATTTTGTTGTGCATGCAGCCAGGATGAAAAAGAGAAAACCGAGAGAAATGTTAGGAATTTTTGGAATCATGCCTAGCAGAGGGATGTTTGGAGCTGCAAAATTAAAACGATTGATGCAGTTTTCTTTTTTGTTGTTTATTTTTCTTAGAAGTATGATAAATGGCTCCTTCACATGCCAACAATTACAAGACAGGCAGGATGTTCCTGTTTGTTTGCTTTTATAATATCAAAATTAGGATAAAAGGTTGAAGTTTAAATAGATAAATAAATAGAATCAGATGAATAAATAGACCATCCTAATTCCCATATTTGCGAGACAGAAAACAAACACTGCAAAGAGTGCAACAGAAAACATCTCAAACCTGTGAGAATAGATCCGCCTTCATTTGAAGGGCCCTGAGTCATTTCAGAGCCTGAACCACACTGGATGCAAGAACTGCCTTTTGGACCACCTGCACTGCATTCATGTGCTTGTTGCTGATATGGGAATTGCTGAATCTAATTTGAGCTGAACTTAATAAATGGAGTAATCAAACCCCTTGGGCCTCATCCACTGCCAGTTGATACATCTTTGATTTGTTGGGCTGGCTTTAGCTCAGGA
The DNA here is from genome assembly GCF_034315485.1 of Pezoporus occidentalis. Taxonomy (NCBI): domain Eukaryota; kingdom Metazoa; phylum Chordata; class Aves; order Psittaciformes; family Psittacidae; genus Pezoporus; species Pezoporus occidentalis. The sequence goes on along the minus strand of NW_026913230.1, from coordinate 1,398,504 downwards.
GCTATGTGACGAGACAAATCCATCAGCAAATGCTCCTCTGGTTTTCAGTAACAGAGAACATGGATTAAATATCTCTGCACTAGGTTATGTTAGCATACAAGCATAAAGCCACATGTATGATTTTGATGAAACTATTTGGTTAAAATATGTTCAATAAATAAATAAATTGGAGCATCAATCAGATTAACTAAAGCTATGGCTTCTGAGGAGTTATTAATCCTTTTAAATCATTACAATTCACACGGCTCATGACTGCAATGTGAGGAATGCACACAGCTGCTGCCTAAAGGAACTGCACGTCTGACGTGACTCACATCACCATCGCAGTGTGCAGATTGTGGTAACACTGCTCTAAGCAGGTCAGTTTGCATGATGCACTTCACAGAGGCCAGCTCACACCCAAGAGTACGCCTGTGTGCAGTGCCCAAGCTCTGATACTAACTCACATCTGGGTCTGTAGTTTTTAGAGGGTTCTTAATTTTAAAAGAAGGTCTTCAAAGATATTTCACGTGACAGAAGGCAAAGACATCTAACAGCTCCAGGTCCGGGCTCAGAAATGCAGGAATTGTGCTCATTTGGACTTGCCATAAATTTGGCACTTGCCAGGATATGAACTGACTCAGTGAGTGAAAATGCACACCTTTTGCAGGGCTTGCTCAAAACTGGCTCCTCACCCCTTTCAAATCACACTTCATTTTAGAAAACACCAAAATGCTTTCCCTATGAGAACTCCCTCTGCAAGCATGGATCCAAGCCAGGGTAATACCATACTCTGCAAAGCTGTGCAGTTCACATGGCACAGGATGAGCGTCCCTTCTGGATAATGCTCTGTGAAACCAATGGTTACACCACAGCAGCCCCCCTGCCATCACCTAACACAGCAGACACATTCATAGCAAATGGATCAGCCAGGATCCAGTTTCCAAATGCAGGGCTTGAATAATTAGATGCTCCCATTGCTGCTCAATGGGAGCTGGGTGTTTTACTTCCCTGCACATTACACTGAGATTTCATACCCCTTTTCCTCCACCTCCCCATCTCCTTGCCCCAGGCTTTTGTGATTTACATGGCAATGGAGATTGAACTGTGTGCATACATTGATTTGCCGGGTGGTCTGGCAAAAGGAAGCAAATCCAGGCTACTTACCTCAGTGCAGACCCCTTTGGCGTTGCAATGCCATAGCCTTTGGAGTCCAAGTTACCTCCCACCTTCATGGTGTCACAGGGCTTCCGCTGCTCGATGTACTCGTTCATTGTGGACTCCAAGAGGTAGGCATACTTCCCTTTTGACTTCCTCACCCGGATCATCCCCTCTTCTGTCGTCCTCACAAAAACGGAGGGCTCGGCTGACTTCATGTAGGTCCACATCTTCTCAAACACTGCTATTTTGGATCGCTGTGTGGACAGCAGAAACCCAACAAAAGCGTTAACAGGGGTTTGTGTGACAGCTGAGATTTCCAGCTTGGTCCGAACGCACATATTGGATGGGCCAAGGAAGCCAAAAGGGGTAATGGGATATTAATGAACCTCCTGCCATTTCTGCACCTGGGTCTGGATCAACCCCTGAATTCTGCCACGTATTTGTGGATTGCAACAGATTTTGTGGATCAAACCAGGGGCAAACCAAGCTGGAAATCAGGAGATTGTTTCTTTCGCAGTTGCCTAGAGTAGCTTCTCAGTAATGTGAGCAAGTACACAGATATTCCATATTTGTGTTTACAGTCACAGGATACCACATGTACTGGATGCATTGCCAGCTTCTGAGCGGCATAAGGAAAACTGGATTTTTCCTGTTCTAAGGGCATGATTAGCAGGTCCTAACATGGTAAAGGGGAAGCAAGAGAAAAAAACCATACTCAAGCTGAGGATGAGAGGATGCACCTGGGGACTTGTCAAACAAGGGGCTAATAGAAATATGTGCTTTAAATTTCCCCTTTTACCCTAAAAAATTCTTTTGTGGAGCCAGCTTCCAGGGTCCCATAGGCAATTTCCGTCTGCTTGGCCAAGTCCTCTGCACTCTCGATGGGAGAAACCATCCTTTCCACGGTGAGGAAGGCAGCCAGGTTAGCTGTGTAGGAGGATATGATGATCAAGGTGAAGAACCACCAGACGCCACCGACTATGCGGCCGGAGAGAGACCTGGACATAGAGAGTAGAGTCAAACACTGCCCCTGCTTTTACAAGCCCATTGTTTACTGGGTATTTACTCAAAGTCACATTCTTCAGCCATTTCCAGGCAAGCCAAAGGTCTGTCTCAGTTCTTAGTCTACTTTTCAAGGTGTCAGTGTAATTAGAGGGGGAATAAAAAATTCACAGTGAAAGAAAAATATCAATAAACTGATTGAATTTGCTTCAATTTTCAATTTCTTTCAGAGTATATAATATAAGTAATAAGACATGGGAACAGCTGTGAGAAAGGTTTATCTGGGCAGGGCAATGCACTTCCAAACAGCATCTCTCTAAGGTATGTGTTGAGCCACATAACCCCAGTGGGAAGGAGCGCCGACATGGAGTCAAGACCAGATACATAGGCTGGTCTTGTACTGGGTCAGCTCCTTTATCACCTGAAGTTTCAATCCCAAAACTGTGTTTTTCTATAAGGCATATTGAAGCTCTGAGAGGAGCTGCAGTCTTAATGAATAGTTTGTCCACTGACATTCTCTGGTTTGCATTAAGCAGATGGTTAGACAAGATGTTTGTAATAGTGCCTTAAAATCTAGGTGTTTTGCACTAGCTGCAATCAAATAGCCAATTATTCATAACCATAAGATAACTATAGAAGCATATAAGTCTAGCAGGCATTAATTTATAGTAAAAACTTTTCAAATCATTTTTAAAAGTGGAAGATAATTTTAGTGTGATGTCAGTGTTCATGCATTCTGTCTAAAGTATTTACATGTTCCTTCTCTAGATGCACAGCACTGGCCCAGACAGAAGGTAATTTACAATGCTATTTGATAAAGCCAGACAGTCTGACTAAGGAGGACTTGCTCATGAGAATCAGCGCTTATTTCTCTGGGGGTAGATCATGTCTGCATGTCTCAGTGTTGTCTTTCTGCTGACCTGAGTCACTCCACAGAAATATTGTTTGTCAGATGATATACAGAGATATCCCAGTCCAGCTAAGGACACTGGACCAGCTCATGATAGTGAGTGCTATTCTGCGTCCCGGTCTGCATGAAGTCTTGCGTCCAGCTGCTATGGTTTATTGTAGCTTACCAGAACTTGACAAACCTGCGTGAGGTCCTTCCATCAAGGGAAAAAACACACCCTGCAAATCACTGAAATTAGAGCTGGAAAGAGACCCTAAACATAGCCCACCAACTGCATGACTTAATCTAGGTTCTACCCTTTCAGTTTGTCCAGTCTGGTTTCAAATGCTGCTGATGTGAGGGGAGCTGCTCCTGCAGACATCACGTCATCTCCCTGTTTAGACCAAATCATGCTGAAATCTCTTTAACCAAAAACCCTTGAGATCACTTCCCAGGAGAAAGCAGGCACAGCAACTGAGCTCACACCACACAGCACGCGCTTTAACATGTGGAAATAGGACCCATCCCACCACATCCGCTGTCAGCCCAGTGCACCTGGAGAATGATCACAGCAGCTTTCACGAGTGCAGAGAGTAACTGCAGGAAACATGACTGCAAGGCATTACAGCGACAGAAAGGACAAGCACTGTATTTTACAGGTGTGACTGAAGGGACTTCTGGCCTCCCCTCTGGTTTCTTCTTCCATGGGCTTTTCCGAAACTGGGCAGCAAAATCTATCTCACCGTAAGCACCAACTCAGTCAATGACTTTGAAGGATACACCTTGCAGGGTCTTTCAGGAAAGTCTACAGGACCCATCCCCAAGGTGATTCCATAGCAAGTTCACAAACTCTTTTCACTATCATCCAGATCTTAAAAAAAACAAGAAGGTTTTTTCATATCCACAGCCCACTGACATGGTTTCCAACCATAAGTTATATGCTGGTTATGCTGCAGTGTGCCACACAAGCATCCTCCTTCACTGGCAACTGCAGCAATGTGGCTGAGTTGACCAACAATCCCTCATCCCAGATTACTTTCTTTTTATGCCTCCCCATAACTGCCAGACAGAGAGGGGGGATCAGAGGTTTGTTGTGGGAGTGCTGGATGCTGTGAGAAAGGCAGGCAGATGGGCAGCGCTGTTGTTCTATGCTGTCTTTAACTCTCTAAGAGAGACATACTCACCAAACAACCTCTGGAGACGAGCAGGGATCTCCAGGGATGAGTCACCCCATCTATCTCAGGCTGGGAGAAGGTGCCTCTGCAGACCTCCACCTCTATTGAATTTGAAGGAACTAGGATGACTAAGTTGGGCTGAACAGCTAATTTTTAAGCTGTTAGGTGAGATAAATGTGCCCCTTGTGCTTCCCATCTGCAGACAATACTCAGCCTGCCGGGCTGTCAGCCCAAACAACTTTACCTTTTGCTCCGGATTTAGAGGGGGATTGGGGAGGGAGGTAGCTACGGATTCAGCTCACATGTCTTCAGATTGATGGGGAAGAGGCAAAAAATACCTGTCTCTAATTAGCCTGGCTGATGTGTGCTCAGGGAAGCAAGCACTCGGAAAAGGCACAGAGGCATTAAACAAAAGTAACCAGATAATGTCAAATAGAACAATCTCAGCTGATGAAGGCCACTTTGAGCTGGCAAATCCGTTTGCATGGCAAATAATCACATTCATCTTCAGCTGCAAATTATACAGCCTTTCCTTCCTGACGAAGCTGGGATATTTCTGCGACTTGTTTCAATCTCTTCAGCGGCAGTCAGCCGGATTCCTGCCTCTAGATCCTCAACATCCTGGTGATATTCATTACTGGCTTATCCCATGGGGACTGCCTGCTGTCAGCTGCAGATGACTTATGTTTCCCAGCTCAGCACCTGGCATTGACAGCATGAAATATATCCATGGGGTATTGAGACTGGGAGGTAACAAGAAGGGTTGGGGAAAGAGGGAGAGGGGACTGCAGCTTCTTTCCCACGGGAGCCAGATGAGACAGGATGCATGTCTGTGTTGTGCACCAGTCTCATCTGGGCTGTGTCTGCTCCTGGTGGTGGTCATTTCTCCTCATGTCATGAGATGCTGTGAGGAGGTGATTGCTCACTCTCATAGACCGTGGAGGAAAGGAGAGGAGATAAACAGCTTGCTGTGACTGCCAGAATGGTAAGGCTTCCTGTGTATGATGTTTTATTGCAGATACGGCTAATGGGCAATGTTTGCTCTTATGGGTAGATTGACTTGGAGCTAGAAGTTGTGAATCTGAACCGCTGTATACATCTGTAGAAAAAACATTCAGCATAGGGCCTCGATAGGATATCATCCCTTTGCTCCATGGTTGTGCAGCATCTAACACAAGGGAGCGCTGGCTGGTTATGAAGGTTTTTGGAGACTAGTGCAATACAGTAAAAAATATGTCATGATGAAATATCACACAAGCAGATTTGATCCCATGTGACATCCCCATGGCTCAGTAGCAGTGAACACGGGTTAAACAAAACATACTGGATTTCTGTGAATAACCGTATTGCCTATTTAGATTTTGAGCCAATGCTTATTACTGCTTACCACTGCAAGTGGCTGGGAAGACAATATCCATTATGATCTTGTTCTGTTACTTCTGTAGACCAAACAGGAAAGCAGCAGTGCTACCATCACGGGACACATTTGCAAAAGTGCCTTTGTAATTTAGGAGATAATGTTCCATTTCTAGAAGTGACTTCAATACTGGGGAGCCAAAAGCCTGCTCAAAAGCCACGGGGACTTCAGAGTTATGTTTATGTTCTAGTAAGAGCAGTCACAGAGGACTAGATATACATCGTACTTCCAAGTCATTTTGAGGTTTAAAAATTTCACTCCACAGCTAGATAACAGAAAATGACCTTCCACTTGACCAACAAACATTTTGCAGCTTAAGCCCTAGCTCAAGTTCATTTCTCTTCGCTAACGGGCAGTGTGGGGTTTAAATCCTCTTGCATGGAGAATTTACATGTTCCCCATATCCATTCAAGCATAACACAAAAGCAATCAGCTCTCTGCTGTGTGGAAATGAGTTAGTGACTTGGTCTGCCGCAGAGATAAGGTGAGATGGAACACATTGGTTAGTACTTTCGAGATACGCTGAGGTTTGGATGTTTGGATTTGTCTATTTGAACTCTGGATTTATTCACATTCATTGTCATAGTAATACTTGCAATATCAGGGGCTAAATAAAATCTGAATAAAATAAACAAGGACAACAGTGTAAGGATTTAATGAATGGCTAATTCTGGGATGCACAACGGGATGAAATAGACTAGATTGCATATTTTTCAACCTATACTATTTCTTCTACACCTACACTCTTCTTTCTTCCAGAATCCAATTTAAGATCTATTGGTTTCTTCTTCTAGCCCTGCCCATACTGGTCAAAATCACACTTCCCACCACTATCTTCTCCCTGACTTGCGGTTCTGCCTGCCTATCACAGCACAGTAACAAGAACAGGGTGCTCCTTTCCAGCACTACCCTCGCAGGAGTAAGTAGTAAATACTCTGCCCTCATTATCCATGATGCAAAATCTACTTACAATTAGAGCTGGCTGGGAACCAGAATTTCAGTGCCATGGAAAATTCAGAAACAGTAAATGAAACCTTAATATTCTCAATAATCAGAATGAAAAGATAATGGTTGCAAATGTCCTCTAAAAGTAGCTGTTTGAAAATGGCTGGCTTGGGTCTGTCCAAGCTTTGCATTTTTTCTATTACTTCATGTTTCATTTCTGAAATGCTAAAAGGCATAATTTTAACATGGTAAACAATTTTGTTTCTGCTTTCTCATTACACATAATTTTCTTTCAGCTTCTGTAATACATTAAACCCTTACCTACTACATGTATAATTTAAAGACAATTCTGGAATGTGTTATTTTAGCTCTCTTTAATGGAAAACCTGAAAAGAAGCATTTTGATTTTCTTACTTAGACTATATTTTTTTTACCTTTCCTTACAAAAGCAAATACATTTTGCCAGTGGACACTAGGAAAGAATTCTAAGTTCCTTTTGTCCCTGTGATGTGATTTTTCTTGTCTTCTAGCCTCAGCATTGATGGATTAGTCACAGAAAAAAACCAGAAACTCATGCAGCTGTAATCTCTGAGTTTTTAGAACAAAATACAACCCTTGATCAAACAATTTGTTCTTTGATCTTATCCCTTATGGAAGGCAGGAAATGCTGACAGGAGTTTGCCTCTGCTTTGCTGTCTTATTAGAAGAGCACAATGCATTTTTGCACAAAGACATTAACAAAATCATCAGAAAATAGACAAAATAAGCCTCATTGGCAAACTGTTCAAGTACTATCTCGGTTCTCCCCCACTTCTCCCTTCCCCCTTCCCAAATCCATTTCTTCTAGAGAATTACACCTAAACTGACAGTGTTTTAATTAGAAGTGCAAATCTGGGATTCTAAAGCCATAGTTGCTTTGGGAGGATTTCCCAGATCTGCTGTTAAATTCAATTCTAATAAAGGCTCACTTAGTCAACTGACATATTTGTCACTGAATGAATTTATGCAAAACTGTTGAAAGGAAAGCTCTTACAGGCTTGTTCTACTGATTGTGGGTCAAATCCACTTTTGGTCTTCTGCCCACACAGATCCTCTGATCTCCAGCACTACTCTGCTAATTTGATACTGACTCTACATGATTTCGTGGGTCTATCTGAAGACTGACTTGGTAGTGGATTAGTTGCAAACATTTTGCTCCAGTTTTGCTCTTATTTTAAACAAATTTTCAACATTAGACTCTGTCAATGTAAATGAGCTTTGCTTTTTTGGTATGCCACAGACCATCTGGCATGATTGGTCTCACCATTTTATCTCCCACCCTGACACAAACCTTAGATTTGTTGTGAATAGTCATAGATAGAGGAACAAACTTAGCATGGGGTTGTGGAGCCTGGAACATCTCTGGGTGCATCCATCACATACATGCTGCAAAGCTCTTCTTATGCACTGCTATGCCACAGAGAGTTTTTAATAAGCAGTTTGTCCAGAATCATAGAATGGTTTGGGCTGAAAAGGACCTTCAAGGACAAGCAGGGACACTTTCCACTACATCAGGTTGCTCCAAACCCAATCCAAATGAACTGTTTGTCATGAAATTAGAGTAATTATAATGCATGTTTCTCTATGCTATATTATTAATTTTATTGCCCTTATGAGTTTGCATTCACATATTATTGAATCCTGTTGCCTGGTATAAGAGTCTGGAGCCCTGACTGCAGTGCTGGGCTTTAACACTGCAAGACAGCCCTTAAAAAACACAGAAATAAGAATGTTTTCTACTGACATTCTCATTTACTTCTCCCAGCTGTGCAAATTCCTTCTTCAGCTCCCTTCACATCTTTCCTATAGAGGTGACAGCTGCCTGTTTTGATTCTCTGTGGGTAACATTAACCTGTGAGACAGGGTGAAAAAGCTGGGGGTGCACAGGTACTGTGAGTCTCATGCTGTCTCTCTCTTGCTTTTCTTTTCCTAATTTGAAAACATTTGAGAGTTTCCTAACTTCTGTATATCTGCTGGAGACCTGCATTTTTCTCATGTTTTGAGGCAAACCATACCATCTCAACAAACACCAAAGCCAACATGCTGTAAGGAGGCAATATGGATTGCAGAAACCCAGCAGAAGTCCTTTTAAGAAGGAGTCTTGGGGTCACTTGCTGTGTAAATATTGCAAGAACTGAAGATATTGTCTGCAAATATGCAGAAACACTCAGATTCAATGGGAGGTGTGTATCTGTGAGGCTTTAATTATAAGTCATAGTTTATTTACTGTTTCTTTCTACCTAAGCTAATGGCCTTGGACAGCAGTATATTGTCCCTCTCCTACTGTTTCATCTCTTCTTTTGCAGAATATTTTGGCACTTTTTTCTTCAATTTACCTTTAATGAGCAAAACCTCTCTCTGAAGTGAGATTTCCTGCTTAGTCAGAAATGCATCATGCCACTTGTGGTTCTTCAGTCATTGGAGCTTGGATTGCTGCAGTGCTAAGTATAAGCATGACTACGTGGAGTCCCTACATGCTGTTTTCAAGATATTCACTTAGCATTTTAACAGGCAAGAGATACCTAATGGCTTAACTAGAGGACTAGCATCAGAAACTCTTTTTTCTGTTGTTCTTTGGAAAGCCTTGCCACTTTATGGGTAGCTTAATTCATTTCTCTAATTCAGTTTGCCGCTCTAGGAGAAGAAGATGAATCACATTTATGAACTTCAGGCCTGAAGCATTAACCATCAGGTGGAATTCACCTCTGAGCTGCTGCTTTGCCCACTTCCCCTTCCTAAGATACTTAATCTCTGCAGGCAGAGGCAACATCAAATGGGCCCAGCTATGCAGGGGTAATTTATGTACCCAATAGCAGTCTGCAGGTTGTGTGCTCCTGTGGTCCTCAATGGACACAGACTGCAGCCTGCTGATACACAACCAACACAAGTCACCTGCTTAACTAATGAAGGATGGTGTTGGATGCACTAGATGCCAAGCAAACATGGACAGACATAGGCAGCCAGCCCCCTTTGAATTCAGCAGGACCCACGTACCACCCGTGGTATAAAAACACTCCTACAGAGCAGAATTGCAAAGTAAGAGATATCCTTCACTCAAAAGAGCCACCTTCCCTGAGCAGTCAGAACTGGCTGCTGAAATGAGATGCTTATCCCTAAAACTACAGGATAGTACACCCAAATGAGATGTGTATCCCTAAAACTACAGGGTAGTACATCCAAATGAGATGCGTATCCCTAAAACTACAGGGTAGTACATCCAAATGAGATGCGTATCCCTAAAACTACAGGATAGGACACCCAAGACTTTCAGAGTGCTGCTAAAAAACATTGTAAAGACAGGGCTAAAGATAGATGGATGAGGTGGAACCCTAATTAAAAAAAGGCAGAACAGCTAGATCCAAAGAAGTACACTGTCATCCTCTCAAGTACAGGTGCTTCTCCATGTTGCAAATAAGGGTAATTTAGAAGGATGAGTATTTAGATGGAGGGTTGCTGAGTAACACATGGTCACTTTGGGCTGCTTGGCAGCTCTGTTGGAAGGCAAAGTCATCCCTCTTCTGCAGCTCTGCCAGCTTTTGTACAAGGGATAAAAAAGAAGCCTCTCATCATGCCTTTGAGCAAAAAGTTTCACTGTAAAAAAAGGCACTTCACGTATTTTTCTCACTTCTGTGACATTTGTTTGCTTTGCTAAGAAAAACTCGCAAGGTGACAAGCATAAAATCTTGTCAGCAGCACTGGTTGGGGCCCCCCAGGAGATTCATTACTCAGGGACTTCCTCAGCCTCAGGTGGCCCCAGATTTAACAGCACTCATCCTTCTTTTTAAACAACAGTCTATTGTGTTAATGTCCTTTGCTGTGTTGCTGGGTTTTATGTGCTCTCCCTCAGTCTCCTCTTCAAAGTCTGCTCGATAAAAAAGCTTTTTTCCAAAAGTTTTACTTGGTTATACCCTACCAGGTCTTCATTTTTCCAGGCTCCTCTTTAGGCATCTGCATGTGCTCACAATTTTGAGCCCCGTTTCTGAGACGTTTGGGCAATGTTACATTATCTTAGTTCAGACTTCTTCCAGGGTGACTTGTTTTGGTTCTTTTTGCTCTGTTTGTTTTTGTATGTCTTTTGTTTAGATTTCCCAGTCTGGTGAGAGAAAGGCCTTTTCTGGAGGGAGAGTATTTTCTGCAGTGGAAAAATATGACTCTGAGCAGTATTTCCAAAGATTCCCTTCCTTTTACCTCTCATTTCTAATTTAAAATGTGATCCCTCATCAAGGCTGTACAAGTTACATTTTCCCTTTTTCACTTCCAGCCTTTCTTTTTCCACCGAGAGCATATTGTAGCCCTTGTAGAAGTGTCGAGGAATAAGTCTGGTCTCCCCAGGAAGTGGTTTTTTTTAGATGCACTTTAGGTGCCTAGGAATGCCTGTCTTTTAACATTAAAAACCCAAACTGTGAAGGGAAAACATGTTCAGCTTTTCTGCTACCCCTTTTCCACCTTCTAAGATCCATTTGGTGACTTTATTTCTGAAGGCTTCAGAAGCACTGCTAAGATGAAAAGCTGCCTCCTCCCCGTTTGCCCCTCTGCAGCCTGAGATCCTGCTTCTTATTGAGAGCTTCAAGAAATGAGAGAGAATCCCTCCTATGGGAGAGCATCCTGCACACTTGACTCCTGCATCTGGGCCCTCATGGACCCTTCTTCACATCTCACACCTATCCATAGTATACAGGTACTTACTTTTACTGCTTTACCTTGTGAGGACTTATCTTCTCTCCTCTTCTTTCCTACTCCCCTGTTCACACATTTGCCTCCCATTACTTCTCCTCAGACTGTGTTGGGAGAATTCATTAGTGTATATAACATGCTTTGAAGTTGTCCAAATAACAGTGATGTAACACTTTTGCACTTCTATAGGCTCTTTTATCTGAACATCAAAGTAGTAAGTTACGATTACCATGACTGGATTATTGCTGCTTAGCCTTTGAATCTAAGGGTAAGCAGCAGCTCTTCTGGCTAGGCATTAATCAGAATTACTGGTTGATTTTATTAAATAGATTGAATGCCATAAACCATGATGCTGCTTAAAGAAAGGGATTTGTACACAAGCTGTACACCCTTTCTTACTACTTGATGATATCGATCAGGTGGCCCCTAGCTGCCAATTGGTTCCTTTGATCGAAGTGAAAATGGAAGTTAGACCAAGACATCAACATGGAAGACATCAGAGGTAACTCCTTGATCTGCCTCTTCCAACTCCAGTTCTTGCCAAAGCACAGCAAGGCTTTTGGCCCCATTATCAGGACCCACATTTTGCTTTTGCCAAATACTTGGCTTCATCAAGAATTTCATAATGAATAATGAATAACCTAGCACCTCTGTCGTATTTCAATCAATTTGTCTTTGCCTGCTCACCATCTTGGAGTGCTACAATGGACATTGATAGCTCTATGTATGCTATCTCTACGTATGCATTCCCAAACTTCTTGTGAAAAGGGAGTATGGTGCTTCCCCAGTTACAGGACAAGTACTTGGGGTGAAATGTGGGACAAAAGCAGAATAGGTACAATAAATCCCACATTCCAGTGGAATAAGTACTCTGGGTCTCCCCATGGAGGACATGAGGTCTTGGCCAGGTGGGGATTAGACCAGCAAAGAGCAGCTGTGGATGCTCTGTGTGTTATGAGCCAGAACAATTTGAATTGAGGAGTTCAGTGCTCATTCAACTGTGTATCCAGAGAGTATGCACATGATATCTTAGTGCTGATAAAAGTGATGTACAGCATATGGAAGAGTTATTTAAGCAGGGCTTCCCAGCTTAGCTACAGTACTTTCCTGGAGTGCCACTGCTAAAGCAGCGTGTGACAGACGGCCTTGAAGAGGACACCGCTTTGGGGAGATGGAGGTCATTCAGCTCTTCACAACCCTTATTCTTCAACAAAAACACATGGCAATGCAACCTAGCTATTAGGAAGACACAACCATGCGCAGTCCCGGCTGGAGCTCAGAGGATGTCAGACCCCAGCTGAGTGGATGGCTCAGGGATAACAGGTTATCAAGAGGGAAGAAAATACAAAGAGAGTGGGTGCTTCTCTTACTGATTGAAAATTGGCAAGTTGGAGTACAACATAACAGGGAGTCCCTGGAGCCTCAGAGGGTCTCCTGCCAGGGTTGTGGAGAAGGCTATAAATCTCAGAGGACCCCCACAATTCTTAGTGCCACTCATGATCATGGGACAGCACACAGCATTAGAAGCACAAGCAGCACATGTCATTTCCATGTCAGAGATGCCCTAAGAGAACTTCCCAATCGATTCAAAAACTGGACAATGTATTTTCCACCCCTTGCTATTTTTAACTATGTTTTCAATCAAAAATATGACATTTGTTTAGTCCAGAAGAAAGAGATTGCAAATATATTTTTAGCTAAATAAATCTGCTTTTGGATCAAGTGTTTGTCTTCTTATTTTAAACACAGCTGGTGGAATGGTTAGTAAATCTGTCACTCAATGGGGGGACCTCCAGCGAATTTCTTGCTGCCCCCTGCAGCAACCTCAATGGTAAAAGCCTGAAGTCAGAGCTATGGAAGAGTGAATAGATATGTCTGATAGGGAAACCGTGCCAAGGAGGTGGCTTACAGGTCAGTGGAATGAACATTCATTACATCTGCAGCATTTAGAAATACCCAGATGCCAGAGTGTGGAAATTCAATAGACTCGTTTCGTCCTTTACAGATTAAATTGCATTTCCCCAACAATATTCTCTCGGTTGGTTATTTTCTTCTTTTGAGTCCTGTGTATCCTTCAGCATTTTTCCAAATGAAAAATTGGATAGCAAGGATGATTATTTTAGAAGAATTTCCATTTTCCCCTGGCTGCCACATTGCGGTTGCCATGGAAGTGCGCAGACTCCAAAGGGGACTGTTTAGTTGGATATTGTGAAGTTTGTCAAGCTACTCCTCTGGTGAGTCACTTTCCCAAGTTAAGGGTGTTTCAGAGATAAGTGTGGTCATCAGTTCCTGGTGATTTGCAGGTACTGCTCTTACCCTGTGACCTGAATTTCCTCTCCCTGGACATAATTAATTCTACCAGGTAGAGATAATCACAAAACCACTTCTACAGAAGTTAGAATCCTGATTTTTTTACTGTTACACTGAGAGACCAACCTCAGCTCACCAGGGCAAGCAAACTGCCAAAAATAAATGATCCTCAGCTTTGTCCCCTTGGACAGGCTTTTAAGCCTTCCAGGTTTACCCTATGTTGAAGAAGGAGCAGGGTTGCTCCCAGCCTGGCTTAGCTGCCTTGGTCCCCAGGGCAGCCCCAGCATGAGCTGCAGGTTACATGTGCTCCTGAAGGACACAACAAATTCCTTCCTCCCTCACTGCAAAAACGTGCCCTTTGCCTTGAGGCTGAGCAGTGAATCCAACTGGTGGTCAGCATCCAGGTCTGTAGGAGCAAGTACATCATCTCCCATGTTCCCAGAGAGGCTTCAGAAAGCCCTGCCAGCGAGCTCCACTCCACCACCCCTTCCTGTGCGACAGTGCAAGGAAAACAGAAAAAGCACAAATTTTGCCTAAGTTATTCTAGGAATCCTGCCTTGGGAGAGCTTGAACAGCTCCCCAGTGACTCCCCAAGACAAGTTAAGGTATAAGGTTATAATGGGTACCACAAGGACGGCACCAAAACCGTGCATCAGGCCAAAAAGTCCGCCAGCTGGTTGGACAGTCAAAGAAGACGCCTACTGAAATCAAGAGGAGTCACCAAATAAACACCAAAAATCAGCCTTCATTTCAGGAAGGAATTGAAATCCTTTTAAATGCTAAATGCAGCTGATTCTAATTTCCCTGATTCTGAATTTTTAGCAAAATCTGTAAGTGCACTGCAAATACGAGTTAAGCAAAGGACAGAACAGAAATAATGTTCTTGAAACAACCCAAATCAAACCTCCCACTAAAAAAGAGAAAGTTTTTGTTCTAAACACTTTCTGATTCAGTTCTTGTCTGAAACTGGATAAAATGTTTCAGTACGAGGAATATCTTGACTGAATTTAAAAGTGCTGCTATTTTTCAAGGTCTCTAGAGGCTAGTTTAGGGAAAAAACCCTTAACAACATGTGGAGCAATTTTGCTGTCATTTCCACCAGCTCTACGGCTGAAGTCTCCTGTGTATTTTTCAACTGATCTAAAAAGAAATGTAAATAAACAGGAAAAATAGCAGAAAAAAATCTTCAGCATTAATTACAGGTACATAATAAATACCATACTTGCTCTTCCACAGACAATCCACTGTGACTGAGGGCAACAGAAACCCTGCAAGCCCAGCTGCACACTGTGTAGATCAGCCAGAGCACCCTGTTTCCATGTTGCTAGAAACAAATAATGATGTCCACAAGATGCTGATAAATAATTGAGAGTATCTATTGACTGGATAGCAGCCAGCAATTTATATCTCTTCTTTCCACCCCTGAGCGCATTCATACATCATCTCTGTGAGTAAACCTCCCTAAGCAGCGCATTACCCAAAGCCAGGGGGTCACTGCTTGGAACGTGCCACTGCACCCTGAACCTCACATCTGGACTCTGCAGACAAGTTAAGATCCATGTAACTCTTTATCCCAAGTTAGCTGAAGGGCGGATTGCATCTTGCACCATGTCTCTTTACATGCAGCAAACAGCCCCAATCTATAGGGCAAACTGGTGTGGCCAAGATATTCCCCAGCTGTGGTTCGCTATGGCACATTGTACAAACCAGATCCTGCATCCCTGATGATGCTCTTGAAACCTCCCCTTTCAAGTCTGGCTCTCTCCCAGACACAGGCTGTGATGAAAGCTTCATCCATCATTTCACTCCCAGCGCGGGATGACCAGGGTATCTCCAGCTCTGTTATCAATCACACAGATTATACCAAGCTGTGTTGTCCAGGTATCATGACATGATACCCCATCATGTCATGATATGACTATACATTTCCCTTCTACTCACACTATGTTTTGATCTGAAATCAAAATAAATATGTTTTGTTTCCACAATACAGTATAAAGAGAGCCCCTGTGGAGCTGGGTTTATTTTTGGAAATCTCTGTTTAATTTTCCTCTGGCAGGGCACAAAGGATGGCTGCAGTGACTGGGTGATACTGTGTGTTATTTATCCTCCTGTCAAACTCCACTGGGGACAAGACTCCTATAGTCGCTCAGCTCAGAGAAACTGTGTATATTCTATCTCATGGTATCTTCAAAGGAAGAAGAAATTCCTTTCTGGAAGATTTATTTTAGCCAAATGTATTTAATTTTAGTTAAACATAAGTTTTCTGAAGCACAGGAAGAGTAACTGGATTAAATTTAATAGTCTCCAATACACAGGAAGTCTCTTTTGGGCTCAAACATATGAAGCAACACATTTGGCAATAATAAAAGACAGAAGATCAAGCTAGGAAACTGACAAGAGAAATATACATTTTGCTCCCTGCTTTTCTATCCTTTTCACACCAATCAAATTATATATTTTGTAGAAAACGATGGGGCAGATGAAAAATTCAGGTGCTCATTTTGCTGAAAAAGAAGTCGGGAAGATCAAACATCCCCAAGGTCTCCTTCTCAAAGGCCTCAGGTCTACCCTGAGTGAGGAATGGCAGCAACATCCTGGATGTTAGCGAGATCCCACTCTCCACATCTGCTACACACCGGGGTTATTTTAAGTTCTGAAGACAATTTATCAAATTACATTTCTGAAGAATGGTACAATGTGAGTTATATTTACTTCATATTTCTCTTGCTGCAGGCTCCTGCTATTGGCTGCAGGATATTTATTACCTCTGAGTATCTCCTTTCTGGTCCTGTATTTCACATGTAATGAGTGCTTTTGCAATTTCATTACTGTTTTCTGAAGTTAAGGTGGCACTTTACAAAGCCTAATGGTTTATGGCCTGTTTCAGACTTCACTGATTTCTGCCCATTACTATGTACATGGAACTACTCACAACTCCAAAATGTTGCTTCTCCTCCATTCTTCTGCGTAATCGGTAATCTGAAAGCACAGACTTTAATGGCAACAACAGGGGATATCTCACATCAACTGGGACAAATTAGTCCACATGGTAGTGACTGAACCACATTCTGATAGCGCAGAATGGGACTGCACACTCCAGTGGGAAATGTCCAGGAGCTAATAGCCTCCTTTGGTTGAAACTATGTACCTACAATTGAGTCATTCCATTTACGGCTTAGGAGGGATGGATTCTTTGCTCATGCTCATGTTGCAGCATCCAAAGGCAGCCACAGACTGCCACCAGCTCCAGCTGGGGTTCTCCATGACTGGTTACTGCCTGGCCTTTGTCATATTCATCCAGCCTATGCCTGGACAGAAGGCTTCAAAGCTTCAAGGGCACCAGTCTACCTCATGCCCGGCAGCCTCACTCAGGTGAAGAGGCTATGAACACATAACCCACAGCTACACTCTGTCTTGGCCATTCGCAGGTTGTCAAATCCACAATGTATCTTTGAATTCCTTGTTAGGTTGTGACCAGCATACTTAAAAACCTGACTGAAGTTCTGGCTAGTAAGAATGTCCTTAAAAGAATGACACTTTCCTTCAAAAACAGATTTCTGTCTCTATTGGGGACCAAAGTTCCCTGGGGACTGGTCTGAGGCTGAGGAATGCACATTTACAAGAGCAGGGAATTGCTGCAGGCCTCACCACCCCCTGTGCTGAGTGATGTGTCTGCACTTTTGGTCTTACACTTTTTTTTATGATAAATACATAGTGGCATACACACTTGAAACAAGCATGCTCTGGGAAAAAAAACCAAACCTCCAGACAAATTTCCCCTACTCCTTCCCAAAACAAAACTGAAATAAACAACCCAAAACCTCTACAAAAAAAAAAAATACACCCCTGCACTTGCTCCTTTCTGCCAGGGAGAGAATGACAGAACAGATGTATAACAGAAGCTATTTATGTTGGTTAATATATTACTGGGAAATGCTGAGATTGTAGCGATAAGTTTAGAAGCAACCACATAGGAAATATATTGGAATAGAGCAGATCCCCACCTGCCCACAGTGTGGTTCTAACCAAGCGTTCCTTGCTAAGTGATGTGTTACAGAAATCCTGCACTAGGTTCGTGTGAAAAGTACATGTGAAATAGAGAGCGCACTCAGAGCCTTTCTGTACAACAGCATCCTACGGAAATTCTCACTCTTCTGCTTCCTCCTTCCTTTCTCATTTCACAGAAATTCACCCCTCCACTTCCAAGAATCTCAGGGAGCTGTACTCAGAGTACTGGGAGTTATAATAATTCCCATATTTCATTTTTGAGATGTTCTCTTCTTGCAAATATCTGTAGTCTGGAAGTGTTCTTTTGCTCCATGGGAAAATATTCGTTTCAATGAAATTGTAATTTTCATTATCAGGATTATCAAATTAACATTAAAATAATAATGACAGAACCATTCTCATTTCCCATTTCAAAGCAAAATAAAGCAACCCTTTGAAATGGTGATTCAAAGCATGCTGTTTAGCTAGAGCAAATCTTGTTGTTTGAATCAAACCCACTGATCTCTCCCTGACACTTTTTTATTAAAGAACTTTCCAAATCTGCTGTTTTGCAAAGTCTCAGCTCTTCACCTCTCCACTTTCCTCCTTGGAACAGAAGCTGACTATTGAAATGTCCCCAAAGGAAGCCATTCTCTTTCCTAAATAAGAACAATGGTGACAAGAACAACAGTGAGAATGATATTCACAATAACCTGATCCTAAAGCACGGAGCTCTGTTACAAAGCAGCGCTAAAGTTGAAATTCCCTCTGTTGGGAAAACTTTCTGAATGCTCCGCCTGGATTCCTTCTAATCAACAATCAGATGATAAAACATATCCATAAAAGCTGTCACTATCAAAATGCCTTGCAGGCTTTTATTTCCCCACTATCCCAAACTCATTAGTATTTGGACAAATTGGCATCCAATAGCCAACAAGGTGATGCCTGGCCTCCACCACCATCCCATGGGAGCTGTGCAGTTACTAGAGTTGCTAAACTTGCTGATGAAGTTGTCTCTCCTTCTTGTCCCCTGAGCTTTGATGCCATCCCAGCATATGGGAAATTATTTTCTACCTACTGTGTTCACCCATAAGACACATATCTGTGCTGAAATTCCCTTTGAAGAGAAGGGAGACAAAGCCCAAAAAAAGAAGGATGGAGAAAAAAGGAAAGAAAAGGCTTCTTTGCTCTCTGTTTTCATCAGAGCATCACTTCAGAGGTAACCATGGCATGTAAATGCAGAAAATACATATGTTGCCTGTAGCTTCATCCTTGTGACTGGCAGTACCTCTGGTTTGAGTCAAACTGGGATGAGTGTGCTGCTCAGAGTTGTGGAGTGGGTGCGAGACAGCTGTGTCCTGCAAGCTGTCCTGCAGCATCTAGCAGCTTTGGTGCTAGAGCTGCTCTCCCTTCATCCAACATCCAGAACACACCTCTTAGGAACAATGGATACATACAATCCATGTCCCAAGCCACAGCATGTTAACCCTTTTTCAGCCTCATAAATCTTAAGGACATCTGCCCTGGACACAGAACTCTGGAGGTGTCAAAAACCTTATCCCTGGCTCATCTCTGATCCTGCTCATGAGAATATACACAGACCACAAGAGAGATCCTTCAATTATAGACATTAACTTGCCAGACATATAATTTGTGCATTTGTACTTCTCTGACCTTTCTAAAGGCCAATAATACTTAAAGCCACTCAGTGCGCTCCATAATGCTTGGCACAGACCATACAACCTTTCACTGGGTACCTACTGTATTATTTCTCCTTACTTTACTGGAATTTTATAGCTTCCCTATAATGTTAAAATGATCTTGCTTCTAACAACAATAAATTAAATGACTGACAAAAACTGATTGCAATTGGCTGGCTTTAGAAAATCTTGTTTGCATTTCTGTAAATGCCCTCCAAAGAATTCCCCAGGATAAATTTAGAATGGTATTTTGTGGTCTTGAGTTAGAGGTCCTAAGTTCATGGCTGAGAGATCTGTGAACCCTTGGATCCTTTCTGAATCTGCAACTGATTCACAAAACCACACAATGGTTCAGGAAGGAAGGACAAAAAGAACCTGTTCTGCTCCAAATCATGCAAAGATTAAACCACATGAACTGGAAAAAGGTTCGTTGGGGAAGGCAACCCACCTTGGAGAAATATCACATCCTTGCTGCATGAAAGCTCCTAGGGAGAACCAGAGACTGTTGAATATCCCAAACTCATTTGTCTGGTCATTGGCTGGCTGGTCCCGTCCTTCCTCAAATTCCTCAGTGTGCCACTCGTAAGGGCTGAAGCGACTCACCAGGAAGAGGACAACGCTTACTCCAATGTAGGCAAAAACAATGCACATCCATATCTCATAAGCCAAAGGATCCAGAAAGGAAAAAACTCCTGGTTTGGACTTCTGAGGTTTTTTTATCATGATAGATATACCTAAACTCATGAACGGTTTGGAAAAGTCTATAACTTCTTCTCGAACCAGAGTGATGGTTAATGGTGCCACAGCCACATCCGCCCTCTGAAAAGGAGAGACAGAAAAGAGATTTGCATTCTGGGGATAAAAATATACCTACTAACTCCAGCTTATGTTCCTTTGATCTCTGTTTACCCCTGCTATCTCAGAAAAAATCATACAAAACAAACTGCAAGAGAAATGGCAAAAAGGAGCCTCCCATAATAATGGTGGAATATTTCAATTTTTTCAGCTGATTACCAGTTCATATTTTGGAATCACAGCATTTCTTTTTGCAGCCACCTAGCTCTTCTGGTCTGACTTATCCACTGATGTCACTGATGCAGATGATTTTCGCTGAAAGAGCTTTGTCATCCAGACATCAAAAGAGGCAAGGAAAAGGCCAGTTGCCTGAAAAAGGATGCCAGGATGTTTGCTTCCATCAGGAATAGCTTTTTGACTGCATGAGAATAGGAAAAATGTTCCAGTGACACTGATGTGCACTCTCCGTTTATTTTACAATCCACCTTGAAAATGGAAAGGCAAATGCATCAGAATGGCTGTCAGTATATGCAGTGGAGCTACTAGCAGGAGGCCGATCATTCCCTACTCCAACACAGTGACACAGAGACTTGGGCTCTGATGCTTCCCACACTAATTTCCCCTTTCTCTACAAGGCAAAATTAGACCCCTCTAAAGGATGACCTAAACACCACAGAATGTGAGCTACCAGACTGAACCTGGTTTACAAGTGTAGAGTGAAGTTGTATATACAAGATGTTGGAAATGAGTGGCTAGGCAGAAAGTAGTCTAGTCTTACTGTTCACCAATCTGAGTGTTTGAAATCTCGTCCTTCTTTCATCCTGCCATTATCATGCAAATATAAAATAGGGTAAAATTTGAAGATTCTGCCCATGGGAAAGTTTGACCTTTCAATGCTTCCAATACTTTCTAAAAATGTAAAGAAAAAGAATCTTGGAACTGTTGAAAGGAGCCATTTTGACATTTCCACAGTCACAAAATGTGCTGTCCTTCCCTAAATTAAAATGTTTTACTTGGGCTGATTATTTGCATTATCAGAGTTGCAGTTCTCAAGACAGGTCAGGCTGACAGAAGGCACAGCTCCTTCTTACTCTAGGGCTTAAATGTGTTCTCAAGTACCAAGAGCTAAAGACAACGGAAAAGTTTGGAAACTCACCCCATAAACAAGTTCTCCCACCATGCCATTCCATGTTTTGGTGTCGGGGTCCCGGGCTCCATACTTCCCATCTCTGACAATCTCCAGCCTGTAGTGGTAGCCAACATGCTTTGCTATCTCAGCAGCGAGCTCCACACAGTAACCTTCATACCTTTCATTGCCTTCAAACTGGTTGGCATTCTTCTTGAGCATCACATATGGGTCTTCCTGGCACAGAGAAGACCAATATTGAGCCACACTCCACATCCTAGAGATGCTCACCTGGGGCTTAGACTAGAGTCCAGTGTGCAGCTTCTGGTCCCCATGCTCTATCTTTGTGTTCATGTGCCAAAGACCACAGTCAATACACTGTGGGCTTATTTTGGGAGGTACGAAGTGTGATTTTTATTGTGGCACTTTCTATTAATTCATGCAGAATCTGTGTGCAGCTTCTGCAGCAATGGACCTGAGGGCAATAGAATACCTGGGGGAATGTGGGCAACAATCTTTCAGTGCAGCTCTGCAAGGGATATTTAATGCATCTGAGCTGTGAATTTTTAAAGACTTGTCTGCATGTGTGGGCACAGGAAGAATCAAATCTGCTGGACAGGAGGAGAGAGCTTTAAGTTGTTTAATTCAGTTTGGGTATTGTGTCTTCTCTGCAGACTCACAGTAAGTGTTCAACAAACAAGTTAGTAAAATCTCATGTTTATGCAGGGTAAGCTTACACAATGACACAACACATGATACCATACATTAGGGGATGCATATTATTCCTTCATGATTATAATGCAGATTTGTTTTTAAAGCTATGATTCAGCCTCTCTGCACAATACAGCTTATCCTTGCCAGAATTACAGCCCCCATTCCGTGGGCTAAATACAAAGCACAGGTATAATGGTCCTAATTTACCTATACTGATGCCTCTACTATCTTGTCATAATCTTTTGTATTTTCTACACTTAAGCATGAGAGCTCTTTAATACCTATTTAATTAGCCACAGTAATTTTCAGACACCTTTATGGACCCGGCAGGAACAGTAAGTGCTGTTATTATTATTATTATTATTGTTATCGCTATTATAAAAATGATATAGTGCAAAGGAGAGCACATGAGGGGGGAGAGGGAGTCTGCACATCAGGGAGATGGGGTAGAGGGAGAGCTGGAATAGAAGCAACAGCACTTACTAGGATAGTTGTGACTATGTAAGTCCTGTTCAGGAGGCTTGTAGATTCATTGCCGCTTTGAGTATCAATGGCTGTTGGAACCAACTTCTCATCTTCATTCCAATAACCAATCTGCCAAATACAAACCCAGGATACCTTATTGGTATCTCTTTTTAATATCAGCCAGGGTAAGGTAACAGGGTTATCCAAACAGGATCAAATCCCTCTGTCTGTTCATACCAAACAAGACATCTCCTCTCCTGATTCTTGATGTCTTTTGTTAGGAGGACCAGGAACTTTCCCATTTCACTATGCCTCCAACCCGAAAATAACGTGCATGACATGCACAATTCTTGTATGCACGTAAAAACATTAAGCACATGGCACTGGGGGGTTATTGCCATTCCCTGCTGCATCCCTACGCCAAGAGTTCACCCTTGCCCTGTGTAACTTAAGAGTATTTTTTTAATGGTGAGCATGCCTGCTGCATGTTCAGATGCTACATGGTGCTAAAATGCTGTCCTGCATCTGAAAGCCCATATGAATGTAGACTGACTCAGCACATCTTGAGACAACATAACAAAGAACCAAGTGAAGAAGAAAAAAACAACCCTGGCCAATGCAAAGAAGTTTAATATTATGAATAAACTGAAAAATTTAGTAATGGAAAGAATTCTCATGCTAAGTTGTGCTTATTACTAATCAGGGATTTGGGCTGATCTATCACTGCTTGCTGGTAAAGCAGAGTGCCACTGAGTATCATTGCTGAGGTTATCCACTTTGAGGACTTGATTTTATAAGAGGTTTTCCATCACCTCAGGTAAGGATGAAGTTGCCTGAGCTCTGCTCATGTGAAAGGAATTTCTTATCACAGTAAATGGGAAAGGGTATTAACACAGGGCATGACCAGCAGCCTGCTGATGACAGATTAGAGATCATAATAGCTCAGGAGAAAAAAATCTACACATGCTTCTAATCTCTTTTCATTGCGCAGACAAAAAGAGAGTGAGGAAAGAACTTCCAAAGCTCTGCCTCAGTGCAACATAAACGGAGACACATATGTTTGTTTTGCACTGCTAACCTGGTGGATCTCAAAAGTACAATATGCATCATGGCAGTGATGTACATGTCTTCCAAAATATATCATTTTTGTCATTAAACAAATAGCAAAATCAAGATATTTAACTATTTTGTTTCTTCTCCTCTAGGGTCTCTCTAGGTTGCCACCTTCTTCATGTTCAGAGCCCCAAACTGGACATAGCACAGCATTTTTGCTCTTATCAATGGCACCACACGGAGCAAGATCACTTTGTATATCTTTGAAATCATTCTTCTTTCTTACTGAGAAATGTGCCTTTTTTTGCTTGATTGTGGTGGGCTCTGATCTTTCTCATCAACTGCCCTCAGGTGTAAGTATGAATTGGGGTAGGGGCTGCAAATGTAGAACTTTCATTATTTGTTATTTTTCTCAGTTTCAAACATGTATTTTATTTTTCAGGTCATTAAGGGGATATGGAGGGATTCCAATGAATGCCCCATTCCAAAATATTTAGTAGCTTTCCTTTGTCACCAGAATAACAGAATTATTGTTTGTTCTTCAGATAGGCGGTATCTGAAGTGGGACATAAGCACATGGAGTCGGATTTTCCAAAGGATTAGCATTTCAAGAGCTCAGGATTACTGAACAAGGCTGGATTTTTCAAAGTGCCCAAGATACAGAAATACAGAAAGAGATCAAGACTCCAGAACAGCTCTGATGTCTGTGTAGCTATCAGGATGTGGTTAATGGTAAAGCTTTTGTCGCTTCAAGGAGAGCAGAATAAGGTCAACATAAAAGGGTCACCTACACTGGTTAGGGCAGACCACATCAACCTGTGTCGGTCTTGGCTCATCCGTGAAAAAGCAGGAGAGCAAAAAACAGATGTTGTGTAGCTGGGCCTGAGACAATATGTCCTGCCAATAGCAAGGCTGAGTTGGCCAAGCTTTTACTATCCTGGAAATCCCTGTCCCACAGCTGAGATGCCTTTGTTGCTCTTGCTAACTCCTTCCATATGTTGTATTTCCTTAGCAATATTCCATTCATTTTCCCTAGCGCTTGGCTTTGCTTATGCAGGGAGCTAGGAACGCACTTGTCGTGACTCCACATACAAGCTCTCCTGAACAGAAACATCTGCTGAGACCTAACCACACCATTAACTCGAACACCAGGCTGGTGCCTGAGACAGGATCTCAGATTGCTCTCTCCTTTACCTTCCTGGTCCCATCGTGTTTCATCTCAATCACATGGAGCGTGTAGTTGGTCCTCCGTCCCTTCTCATTAAACTGAACGTTGCCAGACAATCCTTCAAAATGGACCTTAAAGACATAAATATCAATGAGGAGAGCAAATTGGTCAGGATCTCATGGGGTGGTGATTTGGCAGCAGTAAGAGAGGAAGGAAAGAAGGATGGAGGGTGCTCTCACATCTTTCAGATCCATGCAGGAGAGACAGGACATCTGCCTGAGACTGGCTTTCACTTAGGTTTGTTCTCTACAGCATGCCTGGCCTTGTGCAGGGTCATTCTCTTAACTTACCTTTGCTTTTAAAACCCCTTTCCCTTGAAACTGGGTGGTCTATTACTGCACTCAGATGCTAGCTCAGATGCATGAGCACATCACCGCTTGGGATGTGACAATGAGCTAAATCAGCTCGGAACAACTTGGGTTTTGTGGAGGATTTTTTTTTGTATTTTCTAAATCTGACCTGGAGTCAGGATTTGGTTAAGAATTTGTCAGTTCAAATCAGGAGCTCTGTTAGGAGGAAATATGAAACTGTGGCCCCAGCTCCCAGCTGCTGTCTTTTGATAGAGAGGAGTCTACCAGTTAACAAGCAAATGTAATTACTTCTTCACCAGCTTAATAAAACCTGACAATTTCATATTGTAAATTAAATTTGTATAGGAAACTTCAAATCATAAATCACTACTGATAACACTGCCGAGCTGAGGAACGTTGTTCATGTCACATCCCATATCCTGAATTTCTCCTCTCACTGTGGCCATTTGAATTGCTGCAGAAGTGCCCAGCATGGTGTGGAGAAGGGCTTCTGACTGGAGCGACATAGAGCGTGAGGGGATCAGGAATGTGGGAAAAGGAGTGTAAACTCGTGTCTCTCTAATAGACCATCAAGAAAAGTGCTGATGCCACTGAATTGGGAATTAAAGGTTTGTTCTCAGTCTTTCCATTTGCTTTGGACAAATCTATTGCCTCTGCAGCTGAAGTCCTCCGACATGCAAAATGGGAACAGGTACTTAGCAGCCTTTTTAAGTGCTCTGAGATGCTCAGAATAAAGACCCACTGTGAAGAAATGAGGATATATTATTACAGAGGAAATCTGTTGCTAATCTGTTACAGTGTGTTTGTTTTCCAACTATTATTGCAAAGGTTTGTCATGAAAATCAACATCTGCCAGTATTTTCTGCATCTCCTTCCAGTCAAGTGGTATTCCTGGTGACATTTGGAGAAATATACTTTTCCCTTCTCACAAGGCACAACAAGCTCATAAAATACAGATACACTGCAAAACCACCACTGTCTTAAGCGCTCCCAAGCTGCTGTTTTCATGGTTTTCTTTTCAGATTCTGACCAACCCTGAAGCTCAGGTCATGGGTGTTTGTAGCTTTACATGCACTAAAAGGCAGGTGGACAGAATCAATTTCTTCTATATGAATGAATGAATTCTTAATCCTGTGATATCTATGTGCCAATGAAACAGCAAAAGGGATCTCTCCCATCCATGCTAGAGGATGCAGCATAACCTTTCCATCATTTACCACCCTTTAAAAGATCCCCTGAATTACTACAAAATACAGTGAGGACTGATTCCAACAGTGTTAAGCACCAGTAGAATCAACTGGAGACATGGGGCACTTTTAGGCATGTGGGTCTTTGCTGGGGGAGCTGGAGCAGAAGGATGCTATTGTTGCCTCCTAGTTTACAGGGTTAGTGAGCACTAGATGTGGTAACCAAATAATGTTAACAAAAAAAATCTGTCAAAATTATCATAATCTTTTCAAAGTATAACTAAAACCTCAGAGTACTGGTTTAAAACAACATTTTGTGAGCATCTTCTTAGGGAAAAAAAAAAGAAAGTAATTCTCTTCAATAAAAGCATACATTTTGCTGAAGTGTGTTAAATTTCTGGTTTTGAAAATTGCAGAATGTTTCAAATTGCTTTTCATCCTTGCTCCTGCCATACATGGTTCCTTCCGACACCAGAGAGAAATAAGGCAATTCTGGAGCATACTGCAGGTATTTCAGTAGAAATAGGTACACAAACTTCTTGCTTTTAAAATGTTAAGCTTATAAAATGTTAGGGGTTAGTAAAGGGGAGGTGAAGAGAAAGCGCACTGTGAATAGCTGTAAGAATTGCCCTAATTGTGAGTCTTTACAGAAAGGGTAACTCAAGCCTTCAATCTAATCAAAAGTTCTTCTATTTCCACCTGCCTCTTTCTTGCTACAATATTAAATGCTGGATACCTATTAAATTCAGAGTTCAGCTTTCCCTAGGACATTTCTTGTTTCAGAGCCTTTCATTTTGACCATCGCAATTTTACTGGTCAAACCTTTTTAAAATTATAATTTTTCAATGGTAAAGAAACAACTTTTGCAAGTTCTTTGTGTTTTGTTTTTTTTTCCCAAAGTCACAACAATTGAAAACTTAAGGCCTTCGAAATTGTTTTAATGAAGAGATGAGGAAACTTCAGGGGAGATTTTCCAACACACACAAAACTGTATTGTCTAGCTGTCTAATTTTGAAATCCTATTCTCATAAATTCAATAAAGGAAAACTTTTGAGAACCCATTGCTCATCAGAAGATTTCCAAGTCTTTTGTGTTTATTAGGTAACTGATCTCCCTAATGCATCATGGAGGCTGATTTTATTATAAGTTTGGAGAAGCTATGGCAGTGATTTGCCCAAGGTCATACAGAAAGTCAATCACAGGCTTGGGAAAAAATTGAATCCAAGCAATAAAATCAAATCAGATGCAAGATTTGGTTTTAAAAGAATTGTTTACCAGTAAGCCAAAACCAAATCAAAACAAAATACTTGAGGGGATTTACTTGTGATGCAAATTAACCAAAATAATTTTATTCTTCTTGCCTTCTTCATAGTTAAGGAAAGAAGGTAGAATAAACTGTTTGGATAACACTGAACTAGCAGTATTTGCAAGGAATCCATCTATTTTTATCTGAAAAAAATAAAGAAAAATGCTAGAGATTAATATCAGCCTTGAAATTTAATGAAATTTTTAAATATTCTATCTAAGTCTTTGATAAATGTGTGTTGTTTTTCTCTCGCTGTAAATTTCATGCAGTATTTTTATTTATTCAAGAATCTACATTTTTATTCAGGATGAAAATGCAAGATTATCAGATTTAAGGACTAAGCTATCTAAATGGCTGCTATTAGGACTTCTATGAATCCTCACAGTATGAAACAAGCTATAATCTGGGCTCTGAGAACATTCTGATGACAGCCAACGCATAAGGCAGAATTCACATGGTTTTAAGCTTCATTAGCAGTCTGGAACTGAAGCTGAGTTCACAGAGAGTCAAAGGATCTGCAAAAATATGATCTGCCTTGGGAAGAGGAAGATCAAAATAGGGACCCATGATTTTATGGGATAATATTTTGGCTTTTCCACCCCAGAACTTCAACAGAAATTACAGAAGGCAAGGACACATTGCATGGTACAAGAAAAAGCAGTTTGCTGGATGCACCCCTGAACTCTTTAGGAGACCTGGCTCTATTCTGGTAGGATCAGTTCCTCACCCCAAGCAATCTGTTTGAACATTTCTGTTGCTCATCACCCCTCTTCCCCCACCCACAGGCTACGTTCAGCCATCCTTGCAGTGCACACATTCGGTTTCAAACCTGCTGCAGTGCTCTCTGGATGTCGATGCCTTGTCCCCAGGGCACGGCTGGGTTGGCAAGACAGTCCCCAGCATTGCCTCGACGGGAGATGTCGATCCGCTGCCTCCGCAGGTTCTGAAACGCCTCAGCCATCACCCGGACCCCATCGTATGTTAGGGCTGATGTGTACTAGAAAGAGAAGAGGAGTTGTATGTTGCCCATTAGGTTGAGCTGACCTTGGGCATGCCATACTGTTTTGCTTCACAGTAGCTTTCCAGATGATTTGCTCTCTTTTCATCTTTCCATCTATGAAGTTCAACAGCCTGTTGCTCCCTGAAATTATTACTGCCCTGTTGATTCATGTAAGTTAGTGCCTTCTCTCCCAGAGGATGGGAGAGTGAAGGAGAAGCTCCTGATACGGATTCAGATTGCACTCGCTGAAGAGGACTCAGCTTTAAAAGCTGTTACCCATGTCCTTGTGTTTAATTAGAATCACTGACCTGAACTTTTAAGGAATACATTATACAGTGTAAATGTGAGATACCCAAAATTAAGCAACCTTTTGTGGTCACAGATGGAGACCAGAAAACTCTACTTGCAAAAATTCTGCAAAGGATGAGTTTATTCAAGCAGAAACTTGTACAAAAACTGGTGTAAAACTCTTGGTATGACCAGTGACCATTAGATTTAATTCCTTTTCCTATGATCACCTATCGATGTATTTGTTTGCAACTCTCTTAAACTAATACTTCCAAAGTTGACATTTCTATTGATGAGTGTTTGTCACAATTGTATTTGTTTTCAAACGTCAGACAGAAAAAATCCCAACCTCCACCCACCCCTCAACAGCTTCAGGGTCTTCTGTGTTAGGAATTAAAATATATTTCCCCTCAGTCGTACACACTGATTTGAAATACTGAGAACATCTGCAAAGACTTTATTATCACTGGATAACTAGTAAACGTGTCAAAGGTTAAGGAATTAATGAGGTTTTTTCTTGTTTATGCATTTTTTTTATATACCAAATCTTATGAGATGTTCATTCTTTAGCTTTGCAGAGGGTAAATACTGGGAGACTGAGTGAAACACTAACTTGTGTATTTCTTAGCAGGCAGCAACTACTGCCTAGTATAATTTAGACAGTATTGAGGCACCTGGACCAGATGATGTCCATTAATTACAGTAAGTGACAGGGTTTCAAAGCAAGATTAAAGAGCAAATCAAGATTGAACTAAGCCAGATGGGCCCTAAATTAAAAGGTTTTTTTTTACCACTTGCCTTTGGCCTCTTCCAGTCTACACGAGGATGCTCCCTGGCATCATTATTCCTCCACTGCTGCATGATCCTGGCAGGAACAGTGTCCGTGTAATTCACCAACTGGAAGCCAGTTACGTTGGCTCCGCTCTCCTTGAATTTGGTCAGGTCTATATCCATGAATCCCTAGTACAGGAAAGAGATAGGAGAAGCTCATTAGAGGAACACCTCTATAGGTGGGTAAAAGGAATCCTGCCTATCTATGAATATGGCAGCCAGTTTAGGAAAATCTCTTCCCTCTGAGAGGTAAAGTCCCATTTGAAGAGTGGGGCCATGGGGTGAACTGGACTTTCTAACAAACTCTGAGCTGGGCATATCCTGCAGTTTCCACCCAGGGACACAAATGGTCATATTAATAACACCTCATTTGCAAGAAGGCTAGTGAGATAACAGAAAAAGAATATATCCTGTATAATGCTTGGATGAAACTAATCAAATTCTCAAAATATACTAGGAAGAATTATTCTCCAGCTCTGACTTTTATGCACTCAGCCACCAATGGATAGGCTGCTTTTTCTCAAATTGCATTTTGTAGGGAAAATCAAATCCTGAATGAACTTTCAGCAGAACAAGGAGTGGCTGGTTGGTCAGCTTGTCAAAGGACGCTATTAGAAAGGTCAGTTTATAGGATTTGCTAATTTGGGAGAAAAGGACTACTTCTTTGGATTTCACATTACTGATGAAATACATTTCTTTCATTTATTGTTCTCTTCTACTTACTGCCCACTGCATGTGATAAACACAAGTGCACAAATACACATGTGTATTAGGGTGGCATTGTAGGATTAGTCACTCCTGTTGAGTCAGAGGCAAAAAAAATAATCAGAAAGACACTGCAAGGTCATTTTTTGGTCTCACATCCTTGATCCTATCTCTTCAATGTTGTTGCTATGCAAAATGGTTTGCTGCGCCTTCTTGCACAAAGCAGATGCTTGAAAAGAGACTCAGCCCTCCTGCTTGGGCTGCTGTGTACGGGACAGGCTTAGGTCTGGTGTTTCTTCTTTTGGAATACAAGCACGACAGATGTAGTCAATTATTCCCACCAGTACCATCAGCAACCAGAATGCATGAGGGAAAATAAATGAGAGGGCTGTGCTCAATGCAATCACCTAAGCACCAGAAGAGCTTGTTTGAACCCTCCCTTTCCTCTGCCCTGCTACTGCGTGTTCTCTGCAGGTACTTTCTCAAGCTCAATCTTCTCAGACATATGATGATGGTGTGAGATAAAAAAAGCCAAGTCACATTATTCCCAGGAGACACCAGTCAGGTTCCTAAAGTGGTGCCCTCTATGTGTATACTGAGGGAGCTAATTAGCTAGTTAACTTCCAAAGCCAGGATCAAGCTGTTAGATGGAAACCTGTTTAGGGAACAGATTATAAGAAAAAGACTAAATTGGCCTCTCACATCAGTGTCAGACCAAGGGAGTCTTAAGTGACTCAAAAATGTCTTTAAAGACCTTTACATTTTTCTCCCAGCCTTTTGTAAGCAATTTGGCATCTACTTATAAGGCTGAGGTTTGGATATAGGTGTAAAGGTGCTTGAAACAGATGATTTGTTTTTCTTCAAAGTGCAGTGATTTAGGAGAGTGAAAAAAAGTGGTATTTTGTGTGCACGCGTTCCTCAGGATGCTGGTTAAACCCACATCAATCTTGCCTGTAATTGCTAGCGTAGGGGTTTCAGAAAGCCAGAGCTGTGATTAATGAATAGGAAATGCAGCAGCATAATTGTCCCTGACATCTTAATGCATTTCAGGCCAAGTGTTTTTTGACACACAGAGCTCCTATGGTTCAGTAAGAGGGACCGCACAGGTTGCCAACTGGTTTTTTCATGGCCAGGACCAAATTACACTGACATTTTGCTCCTGGGAGGTACTCAGGGGAAAAAGATCTGTCAAAAGAAACTACCACGCAGCAACTTGAAGTTTGTGCCACCAGCTCCTCCTTGGAAGGCCTGCAAAGGCATGAAGAAAAGCCCAAGTTCTCAACACAGGATGAGTAAGATGTCTGGTGTATTTAGCCCCCTCAACAAGCAGATTTAAATAGGAAAAGTCCAAAAAAGATTACAACATCAGTGACGAGACAGTAGTGGTTGAAAACACTGTTTTTCACTTTTTCCCCAAACCAAATCACTCTGAAACTGAAGCGAGTATTCAACAATATTCTTTGTGATTCGTCTTACAGAAAGCTTTAAAATAATATGAATAGACAAAATATTTCTTCCCAGAGATTGTACTACTTTTCCCTCACTGATTTTTGACACAATTCAGGTTTTTTAAAATGTGTGGAGACCTCTGAAGGTTTTCCAACTGTTTAAGGCAGTTGGGACCATGGAGGACATCATTAACCTTGAATATAGCTTTGCATTTTGGCTGCTATCAACTGCTACCACCTGCTATCCTTTCTCCACATGCCCCAGTAAAAGGTCAGTATAGGAACGATTCTAATTACAAAAGACCTTTAATCACTGCACCACTGAAATCTGCTCAGAGCAGGTCTGGGTGACATGACAGTCAATGAATTGGGAATAGCAAGGGTCAGATAGTGTAGAAAATGACTCCTAGAGGAGGTGAATTCTTGCTGGTTAACATATAAACAAGAAAATACCAGATGTGACACAAAGTGCCTCTTGAAAATACTTCTATTGACAAAGTGGCATCAGGAATTAAGTATGTTTATCTGTCTTTCTGGAATATCAGTCAGTGCTTGTAGGAAACAAGAGAACAGGAGAATTGCAATATTTGCAAATAAAAAGTCATCAATCATCTGTCACTGTGTACTAACTACAGCCACATATTGCAAACAAACAAAAAATAGAAGGAATCTTTTATTTAGTTTTCAATTGGTCTTATTTGGAAAACAGAAAATAAATTCTTAAAAATTGACTAAGGAAAGACTGCAACCCGCTATTGAAGGGCAGCAGACGTGCACTGGCAGCAGCATGTTAAGCATCAACTGCTTTGGGAAAGCAATGGAATAGAAATTCTTTCCTTTGCCATCCAATCAAACACAGCAAGAAGTGAGCAGTGCTGGAACGATGTACTCCATGGGATCTCTGTGGTCCCACAGAGTGGTCAATTGAT
Source organism: Pezoporus occidentalis (assembly GCF_034315485.1). Classification (NCBI taxonomy): domain Eukaryota; kingdom Metazoa; phylum Chordata; class Aves; order Psittaciformes; family Psittacidae; genus Pezoporus; species Pezoporus occidentalis. The sequence continues at coordinate 1,365,837 of NW_026913230.1, read as the reverse complement.
TTTGAACCCATTTCAAGAAATTGCCAGTAAATAATGGCAAAAACTGGCTTTGCAGCCACGTCTGGAGCACTGTGGGATGTTCAGGGAAATGAGCTGAGCCCCTGGAATTTGATGGTATGTGACTTTCTTCAGGCTCTTTAGACCTCATCCATCTGGGATATATCTGTTGGACATGCAGGTATCCAGCTTTACCTCCCTACACAGCACTGCCAGTACCCTAAGGCGGAAAAGGAGCAAATAAGGAACACATGCTCCAGCCCAAGCACTGAGCCCAGAGGCAACTTGGAGCTCTATATGGCCCCAGATCATCACTGTGCATAGGTACTCCAGGAGAGACAACACTTCTGCAGGCACAGGTCTTTGGGGACCATCAGAACCAGGCTGGAAGGGACACCACGTCAGTCAGCCCACCCCCTGCCCTTCAGCAGCATTAGCTGTCCCTTCCATTTAAATTCACTTTGCAAAATCATTTCAGCAAAGCAGGGAACGCAACCTCCTGTCTGGTGTGTGCCTGGAAAAAGCCTGGCTTTCTCTGAATGCCATCAAGTTAGAAGGGTAACAATAAACCATGGAAATCTGGACCCATCCGTGCTGAGATAGCCTCCCTCCTACCCCTGCTCTGATTCACAGCATCTGCAACATACAGTTCAAGGAACAGCCAGGCTCAGTTCAAAGGAGGGAACTTGCTCTTTAGCCCATACCAGGGACTTTTCTCTCTGCATTAATGAGCCTCACAAAGCAATTACATGCAGAAGTTCTGCTGCTACTAAATCATATGGGTGGCTGTTACAGGCCTTCGTGCCTTCAAATAGAAAACAGAGCAGTACTGGGAAGGGTTTTTTTCTCATTGTGCTTTCCTCGCTGCATCTGCTCTTTATGCTGTTCTCAGACTGAAAACAGTTTTCAGCCAAAGGTTGTTTTACTGTCCCGTTCTATGCCTTGGTTGCTGGGAGAGGTGTCAGCAAGTCACACATTTATATTCCTCTCTACTGCTTGTGGGCTCAGTCATCAAAGGAAATGCATAATGCAGGAAGACTGATGACTTGGAATGGGCCTCATGAATCCATCTTGATTAACTGGTCCAAGGAGGATCTGTCTTGAAAAGAAAATCCCCCAGAAATGATCCAGTTTCGTTATTTATACCCTAGAAACCATGAGGAGCCAAGACATGGAGTGGGGAGTGCAGATGTGGGTCAGACAGTGTAGAGAAAGCCTCTTTCCTTCTTGAAAGACTCTCCTCAAATCTGCCAGCACCACTTCCCTGCATCTTTCCTTTCACCCTCGTATTTCACTGCCTTACAGTCCTAAACGTCCTCTCCACACACTGATGTCATTGCTCCTTCTGGGACATCATCCCAGCCCACAGCAATGCCAGAGACAGCAGCAGCCTCACCTCTGTACCCAGACATTGACAGGCAGGCAGACACTGCCCCACACGTCCAAATTCTCTAAATATTTCAGTAAATAGGTGTTAATTGCTGGCACTTTCCCTGCAGTATAATTGTGCCTTTGAAGCTGCAGTAACAGGCAGGAAGGGCTGAGCTCTGGGCAGGCTGTAGCTCATTGTCTCATAAACCTCCCTGCAGCACAACTTCAATTCTCCATGCCTTTGTTCCAAGTTTTGGCTTTCCCTGAGGGAAAGGACATGAGGCTCCTTGGAGACTGCCACATTGCTGAGAAACACTGCTATTTCCTCTCCTCCCTGCGCCTTCTGAGCCCTCCGGATCTCCCCCGGATACTGGTAAAGTTCATCACTGAGTGAGGAGACCGAAAATGCCCCTTTCTCCTGAATTGCCTTCAGAAAGCTTGTTGATTGAACCTAAACCAGTCCTTTAGGTTGAACCTAAAACCCAGGAATGCATGTCAGGTTTCTTTAGTTCCTTTCTATCTGGGATGGAGAGACCAGAGCCTATGTTTTTTCCTTTTTTCTCTTTTTGTTTGTAAGTCACACACTGAAATATTCCTTTTTAAGCAAAAAGCATGTAAGCAATTCACCCTGAGCTTGGGTGGGTGCCACAGAAACCTGTGGCAGCACTGGGAAACTAGGCCAGCTCTCTTTAGCTGCATCCATGTATGGCTTGCAATGCCAGACTGCTGCTCCTAGCAGACTTTATGATTGTAAGAAACATTGCAAAGCAAACAATTGCTTCTGAATGGCTGTAGATCAGCTGAGTGAATGCAAAGTGGCTCCTGTCATTCCAAGGTATGCCAGTGGCTTTCTGCAGGGAGCAAGAAGTTGAGTGTTTCCAGACGGAGCATCCCTAATATACCAAATTATCTTCAAGCTTGACTTCCCTAGTGAAGCGTCATTCCTCACTCCCATCACTTTGTATTAATAACAAGGGTATGTCAAAAAAGAGCCCATCTGCTCAAGTCTCGTTCCAGCAAGCCTTCCAACAGGAGAGGCCTTCTTCTCTTCTGCACAATTATTAATGTGTCAGATCTTGTTGTGGCAGCAGAACATGTGAGTCCTCACTGTAACATAAAAATAAATGAAGAAGAAAGGGAAAAGAAAGATGGGAGGAGGGGGAACTATCAGACAGGGTCCTAAGCCTGCAGACTGAGGAGTTTATTTTGTCATGGTCTATCGATGCAAAGCAAACCAAATGAGGTGAGAATCCAGGCTTCAAAGACGTGGGGCAGGAAACAACCAGTAACTCTTTTTTTTGGTACAGCTGTACAGATTTTCTTTGTGATATTATTTGCATCAGCCCTATCCTACTGCTGTAGCACATTCTGGTTATAAACGATCACACACATCTTGCTGAAAAGCTCAGTCCTGGCACAGGGACAGATGCTCTTGTTGGATGTTTGCTTTAGAGAACTTTCAGAGCAGAAACTGATTTAAAGGTTTGGGAAATGTGCTGTGTAGTGACAGATGCCAGGACTTCAATCAAAGACATGATTAAGGGATAACCTGATCACAGTTTGCAAGGACCAAAACTTAGTAATGGAATATTTGGTCTAGCAAACAGAAGCATAAATCAGATGGAGGAAGCTGAAACAAGGCAAGTTTTGAATAGAAAAAAGCACCGATGAAGTCACCATGAGGAAGATACTACAGATTTACACATCACCCTTTGCCAGTTGAGCTGGGGTAATGGATTAGGAGACTGCAAAAGGCTGAGGAAACCTGTTAGTTTAACACCCTCTTGCTGAGATTTAAGCAAACACAATTTTCCTTCCAACGGCTGTAATAAAATCTGTCAGTTGTTCACCTGATGTTCACTGATTTTTTTAAAGCCACAGTAAGTCACTCATGCTTTTGAGCCTTCATTAGCTCCTGCAAAAATCCTTCCAAGGTTGCAGTTCATATTCCCCCAAGTGGGAAACTTTTGTATCAAAACCAGATGATTTTCTTTTACATGAGACACTCTAATTCAAGCAGAAATTAATTCAGGGCGCTGCTGTGTCTTCTACTACCGGTTATTCAGATGAGATAATGTTATAAGGGTTTCTTGTGCTTGATAATTTTTGAATCAGCACAGAAAAACCATTTGGAAGTGAAATTCAAACCTCAGAAATTTCACTGATGCATTATATCATCTTCCTCTGCCTGGAAAACCAAGTTTTCTCATGAGCCTACTTGCACCAAGCTCTCAGAAAGAGGAAAGGTCTAGCTGGAGTAATTTTAGAAACCTAAAAATAACCTAAGGCATCTATTTCCAACATAAGAATATCAGTTTTGCAAGATGAGGCATCTTGAGATGTTACCATGATGAGAAGCCAATGCTGTACACATCCTTTCGAAACTCCCACAGAACAGTTTCCAATCAGCTAGTGATGCAAACCCGATCATTGCTGACCTTGTTTGTACCTTCAGTCAGCAATACTTCAGGGGGCAGGAGACAGTGTTAAGAGCTGAAGGTGATTAAAACACACATGGCAGCTTTCAAGATGATGGGAGACTGAGAACAGCAACATTTTAGCTCCAGGCAAGCTGAATCAGGAGCCTGGGACAAGGAGCAGAGCCATTGACCCATGGCCAGTGCAATACATCACATTTATGCTGTTTCTTGTACTAAGCTCGTACCCAGCATGGGCAGAGCAGGCTGTCCCCACACAGCCACAGCAGGATGTACATGTCCTGCATTGCTTTAGGGGAGCTGCTCTCTGCCTGCGCTGGGAGAACTTTGCTCCCCAGGGATGTGAACATCCTTTTTGACAGCCAGTTTGGGAGGGTGCTCCTTCTTCATTGTCTGTGTCAGCTCAGGTCACTGCATCTCAGCCCTGTTGGTTCACAAACTCCCTCTTCCATTTGCAGGAGGCAAGGAGGAAATCAAAGAGGCCCATTCAAATCACAGGTGAACTGAACCAAACCAGCATGTATTTTCTGACTCCTGCACAAGCCACCCTGCTAGCAAAGCTGCTGGGCTGGTAACCTCTAAAGCTAAGACAACTGCTTGCAAAGTGAAACATCCTCCATGGTCTAACTAGGCACTGACACATGCTGATGTAAAATGGCACAGGAAAATACGTTTACCTCTGCTAACCAACAATGGTTTTATCTTTACTTTTCCCTGCTACCCCTCGCATCAGCAATCTCATACACTTATCTATTCAACTTCAAACAAGAGTATTTGCTAAAAGAACAACCTGGACTAAGGTGCTAGGAAGGAAAAAAGGCTGAAACATTGTATGTGGCAGCTGTCTTTTGTACTGTTCTGTTAAAGACAGGTCACACCAATGTCACGTATTTTAAGACAAAGATTTTTCTCTGCCCAAGGGAACTGATGTTTTCCACTATTGCCAGTAGCCAATCTACATCCCTGGCATAGAACAAAAGGATGCATGAAGCCAAGGTTATGGGGAAAAAGCCTGTAACATCAAAAGAAAGGAATCCCAGAAGTCTCTAAGCTGGGTCCTCTGATGGTATTGACTGTATTTTTTATTTGTGGTTGCTAGATGCTCTCAAAGGCTGAGAACAAAGCTTAGAAAAATGAGATTCACAAGACCAAACACTTCTTAAAGTTGCCAAACCTCTTTGAGTTCCAAAAGAAAGAGACAGATGGTGAGAGATGTGATCACAACCCCCTAGTGCCGGTACACTTCACAAGCATCCAGGCTGGCAACTGGTAAAAGAGAGCTCAGGTAACTCTTGTGACTGCTGGTCGAGGATCAGGTTTTTATGAGTTTGCAAAAGCCACAGACAGCACCAAATTTGCCTCAAGGAGGGGCAAGAATGCTCACAGGCACCTTTCCCCTGCAGTGATATTGCAGACAGACCTTCATGGGACAAGCAGGGTTGAGCAAACAAAGCAGATTGTGTCCTTAACAGGCATAACAGATCAGAGAAGGATGTCTGCCCGTGGCCTAAGGTGCAGAACGGTTTCATTTTGTTTGTGAACACAGAAATATTATTGTCTCACCTTGGCAACAGCAATTTCACTGAAAAAGAAAGCTGTTCCTGCTAGGAAACACCAGCTTTCATTTGCTGCTACTTGTCAAATTCTGCTTGGTGCTTTACTACTGCTCACCCGACAGCAACTGCTGGGCGAACAAGCAGTGATTAATGCAAGCCAGTTCCCCTTTGTTCATGAATTCTCTGTGACCAGAGAGGGAATTCCTCTACGTTCAAAATGCTTCCATGGATGATTTTTATAGGCTTAATTCAGCCTGTGCATTGCCTTGCAGCCTCATTGATGTAACATCAGTTTGGAGCTGCTATAACTGGTCAGTAGTGTCCCACTGCTTGTTTTGGGGCTGAGTATAGCTCTGAACAAGCATATAGCCAAAAATAACAATTTCAGTGGGTTATCCGTAAGTTTTCCCCAACATTTGGTTCCAATGTGTCATTTCCATAATCGGGAAAGTTACTAAGAAATTAAAGCTGTGTTGCAAAAAGCAGGTATTTGAAAATTCATCCCCTTGCTCTAGTTAGCGTGGGCAACTTGGAGGCTATGAACCAGCTGAGGACTCACTTGACTTGTGCAAAACAGAGCATGTCTCAGCCAGGCCTGGGAGCCTTATCTTCATATAGGGTGAGAGTCCTAAAATCAGTACTCCATCAGCCAGCACATGGGACAAAAGAATAACTTGGATTAAAATAATTTGGAAATGAAATGTTCAGGCACTTGCAGTTTTTAGTTCTTAATTTATTGGCTCCAGAACAAGCCACTTCCACAAAAAACAGGCTGGTTTTTTAGGCATACGGGTGTGCACATGAGGGTATGTGTGTGTGGGTGGGCAATGCACACCCTGTCATCTTAGGACTTGTCTACAAGGGAAAATGTAGGGTGTTTAAGGTCTATCCACTATGCATATGAGTCAGTCGGAATAAATTACAGCATGTTACACCCTCTGAGGGCTCTAATCCAGCAGTGAGATGTCCTTAGAAGAGGGTAAAACCTACTGTGAACTCTTGGATCAGAGCATCCACGCTAAGGTTTAACCCTGCCAGACGCTGACTTCCCGCATTCTGCCAATCCCCTATAACATCCCTGGACGTTCCTGCATAGGAAGGCTTGCCATCCTTCCTCACTGCCATCCTTCCTCACTGCCATATGTTCTCAGGAACATGGGATCTTCAGGGTCTTTTTGCCATTCTTCTTGCTGAGCAGTGTAGTGAGTAGCTCTCATTTGGGTGCAGCACATCACAGAAACTGATCTGGTTTCTGGTATCTGAACCTACTCATGTGCAGACAGAATGACAAAGCTTGTTCTGCCCTGGAAAGAGCCTTCTTGACCTTGGGGTGTGCAATTCTAGTTTTCCAGCGCTGTCTGGTTACCCCCTACTCTTTTTTTTTTTTCATTAATACATCTCTGCAGTTTGGCTCTTGCATAATTCTAGGTTTTAAGGAAAAGAAAAGAAAGAAAAGAGGAAAGACCAAAGAAAGAGCTTGAATTCCCTTCACTCTTCTTCTTCTCCCCCCATATCTAAACTCCTTGAAAAGCACATCTAGTACCAGGGGATTCTGTTGTCTCTCCAGACCCGGTGTCCACAGAGCTGCAGCTGGGGAGTAGAATCTCCCTGCAGAGGGTCTAGGGAAATGGAAAGCCTTTGGGTCTGAGTTAAATATTTATAAGCCATGTTGGCTGAGTATATAGCCTCTTCCAGCCAGCTCTGTCATCTCAGCACTTGTGCAAAGGCTAAGAAAACAAATTAAAGATAGGGAAAGGGTAATTCTTGAGGCTGAAAGCAGGGGAGTATGGCATTGTAAGACAGAGGGAAACGTCCTTTGAAAATCCTGCACCTAAGGATTAGACCACCTCATGCCTTTAGTGCATTAATCTTTCTGAAACCATACAGAAAGGTGATTTGACTCTCATTTAGCCTTCCATATGGGTAGACATGGAAGCGCAGATACACACACTCCAGCTACTCCAAATAGCTTCCCTGCTTAACTTTAATGAAGGGACTTTTCATAAGGATCTGAGGACCGGGACCTGGGTTACAGCAAATTATCATTTTTTAAAAATTAGCAGCTGAAGTTATTGGCTGCTCTACAATTTCCATGTCTCCCCCTGCACAACGTAATATTTTTAACTTTGTAATTACATGGTAGGCACCCAGCGCAGAAGTGCCGGGTCAGTATCAGGGCATTGCAGGGTAATTATGTGGCCATTTTTGTCTTGTAAATTACAGAGTTATCTTGGGATTGAGAGAAGGAGAATGGCAGCAACTGCTTGACTAATTGGTAGTTTAAAGTTTACCCAGTGCTGCCTTGAAGATGCAGCTGTGGGAAGGAAGAATAGCTCTGGACCCTGCATGCACGGCTCACCCTGCTGCTGACACCAGCCCATCATCCACTGCGCATCCCCCTGGATGGATGGACACATCTAGGGAACACATTCTGTTCTGCTGTGAAAAACCTCCAACTGCCATATGGATTGAGGATATTCCTCTCTCTCTTACCTCTTCCCAAACCTCCATAGGCAGAAAAATTCTCCACCCTCCTAGGAAAGAACAGCATATTGCTCCAGAAAGATGCCCTGCCACTGCCTACTACCTCTGTCCTCGGGCAGCTCCTCCTTGCTCTCCTTTCTCTCCCTGGGATAGTCCTTTCCTTACAGAAATCTTTACATTGAGTTCATTCCTTGGAGCCATAACAGTCAGATTTGGTTTAGCACCAAGCTGGAAAATAAATACTTTATTTTTACTGGAAGGTCAGAGGGATCTTAATGCATCATCAAGTCTGCCCTTAGTGGTGCTTTGAGGCTGTGAAACACGGGGGATGCATACTGAAAACTAGTTAGAGAAAGCAAGTTGTTACTAATAGTTAACAGCTTCTTGCTGGCATGACTGAAACAAGCTAGGAGGGCAATGCCAGGACTTCATGTTGGAGAAGTCCATGGATGACTGTCTCCCGTAGGAGGGATCCAAGCTGGAACAGTGGGAAGAAGTGTGAGGAGTCCTACCCTGAGGAGGAAGGAGTGGCAGAGACAACGTGTGATGAATTGACCACAACCCCCATTCCCTGTTGCCCCATCACTGTCAGGTGATTTTAAGATTTGGTTTTATTTCTCCTTATCCTACTCTGATTTGATTGGTAATAAATTAAGCTGATTCCCCCAAGCAGAGAGTGTTTTGCCCATGACAGTAACTAGTGAGTGATCTCTCCCTGTCCTTATCTCAGCCCAAGAGCCTTTTGTTATATTTTCCCTCCCTTGCCCAGTTGAGGATGGAACTGATAAGACCCTGATGTCTAGTCAGGGTCAACCCATTACAAACCCCCAAGGATCTTGGAGATACCTGAGACAGCAAAAAACCAAAACACCAACGAGGGCAACTCACCAGATTTGCCAGAATGTAGTGGTACCCATTCCCATTCTTTTCAAGCTGGATAATCTGCAAGATGAAAACCAAAGATATTTAGCTATTTAACAAAGAACAACCTAAGAAGAAGAGCTTTCTTCTGCCCTTCCTCCCGTCCTTCTTCCCCGATGAGACTGTTCAGTTGCGGACAGAAAGACATAGTAAAAGAAAAGTGTACAGTCTTGTTAGAAGAAGTACAAGGCTTTCACAAACAATATTTAACCATCAAGTCTGAAATTAGACAGGACAATATCACCAAGTGGATCCCACATGCAGGGAAGAATAAACTACCCGAACAAACCTGTCTCCTATGGACTCGGGGCAGGGGGGGTGTAGGAAACAGTGGTGCCTATTTTATTTTAAAGGTTAACCAAGATTTATATGCAGACAGTAAAGGAACAAAGTGGGGAGCTGGGATCCATTTGTTCTGTGAATGGAGCTGAAACATCAAGCAAGACTGGAGAGCACATTGTCCTAGCTAGAGTCACTGCTGCAGACACCTACCTGAGCGAGATGTCAGGAGGTTTAGACTATTGGACAATCTTTCTCCTTTAATGCATTGGGATTGCTTTAAACCACATCTCCAGAACAAAGCTGCTTGGGCAAGACACAGAGGATTCCCTTTGCATGTTCATTGAGATTATTTATATCTTCATATTCATGGTGTCCCAATATATGCTCTTTGCCACTTATTCCTTTCTCCCTGATGCCTGCAGAGTTAGGTTTTTATTCTCTTTTATCAACACAATTGCTTACAGATCTGTAACATTTGAAAGCTTCGATCTTAGCTAGAAAGGTTTCACCTGTCTAGGTAGAAAGGCATCTCCTGTAGCAGGCTTCCCTGTGATTATGGAGACAGTCCTCGATGAGATGGTCTCTAATTGTCTTTTTCTTCCTTGATTTAAAAAAATACTGAAAACAGTACAGCTAAAAATTACATTATTCTTGCTGACTCCATGTTTCCAGTGAAATTCCTCTGCATTGATTTCCAGCAGCACTGTTCAATACTTACCAGGTTATTAGAGCCAGACACCACCTGCCTTTGAGCCAATCCACATAGAGAAAGATGTCAGTAAAAACCAACCTAGCCCATACCAACATGAACTTGTAAAAGAACCTGTAAGAACAAGAATTGCCAGTTTCTGGGAGAATTGTGCTGTTTCCACAAGGTTTCTTTGCTGGCAACACTACCGCTTATTTCCATTATTGTACAAATTGATTCTGAATTACTGCCCATGTTGCCAGGCTGTAGTGAGGTCAGAAAGATCCTCACAGCCAGAATGATAATAGTAAGACTTCTGTGTTGAGTTTGACCAGAGATCTGTCTATCCAGGTCTTCTCTCTGATACCAGGGTGTTTGAGAAGTGTCAGACAAGGGCATGTGCAGACTGATCCTCCCCATGGGACAGCACTCCCAGATTATAGTGAGCAGCCATTTAAGGATTTCCAAATGGATTATAAACGAGCTGACACTTGCTCTGTGAAAGCGGTTTATCTGCCTTAGCCTTTCTCTGATGAAGTGCTCTTGCATGCACATTAAAACTCATCTGGTTTCCAGCATTAACGTAGAGGCAGCAATTAACTCCGATGAAAGCTTTGTTTAGTAGCAGTTCTTTACTCAACCAATGTCAGCTCCACCAGCTTCACTGCCCAGTGGCTCTCCACACAGGATCCTTTAGTATGGCTTCTGCTGAGCAGGTTGGGACTCTCAGCAAAAAATCTCTGTATACTTAAGGCTATAAAGGTATGCATTCTTACTAAGGGTAGTTTTCTCAGTATCTTCCATTGACAGATCTGAGCAGGAAAACCAGACCCAACTTGTCCCCTTCCATTTATTACCTAAGACCGTCCTTTGCAGAAAGTCCCAGACCCTGTGAGAGGAAGCAGCATCTCCAGGGCAATGGGGAGTCTAAGATTTACGATCAGATTCGCCATTTCTCCAGTGTCAACAATACTGACACTGGCTCCTTCTGCCCAAACTCTCCCTTTGTTATTTTATTAGGTGTCAGAGTCCATGAAGCAGAGAGGGCTGCAGCCTAGCTTTCCCTGAGCTGTTAATCTTGCAGCCCATCCATCCACCTGAATTATGAGGCTTGCTTCCTGTGTTTTACACAGTTATTTGTGATCTTAATTTATTTTAAAATGCTTGCTCAGTCCTAATATGTCTGGACAGCAGTAGCAAGCTGAGGTTATAATAGCATTTATCACTTAGCCTGAACGTGGTGAGAGGCTGTGCTAGGCTGCATGCTGATAGCTCACTTGGGCCACCTAGGTTTCATTACCCACTTCTTAATGGGCCAGTTTGACATCTATTAGAGAGAAATCCTCTCAGAGTGAAACACTGGCAAAGGAGAAATTCCAGTTATTCATTTTAATGAGAGACAAGGAAGAAACAATACAGGGCTCTGACGGGATACAACCCACCACATACTTATCCCATTAAGTTACACAGTGCAGCCCTGCGGATATCCTGCCATGAACCAAGGCCTGGCTCATAAATGACAGTTACCTCAGCAAAGATAATTCGTGCCGTTGAGACATGACACAGAGAAATCTCTGAGAAAGAAATCAGGTCATTTTCCCATGTATCATTAACATATTGAACACCGGCTCCTTTACAGCTACTGTCTCCAGAACATGAGGACTGCCTTTTTGGAGTCAGTGGTGGTTGTTTGTGTTATGTGTGCACAGTGGGGAGAAGAAACTAAAAGTGTGTGCAAGCACCAGTGTGTACATGTAGGCAATGATGCTAAACAGCCATCCCCAGCTCTTCTGTTCACTGGGGAGCACAAATCCACAGCCACCAAAAAGACAGAGACAAGCTTGTCAGGAGGAAGAGAAATGCATTAAAATGTCCCTGAGAGGCTGAGGCAGCTCTTTGAACAACTCAGGCACTCAAAGAGACAGGGCCAACAGAGCAGTGACATCCACACAGAGGTTGCTGGTGCGGTGAGCTGAGACCTGCCACCATCCCCAGCGTGAGTCCTGGCTGAATTTCTTGTGATAGCAAGCCCAGAATTGCCTTTGACTCCCTCCGGTCATCTGCATGTTGTGACAGACCTGGCATCCCCTGTTAACAGTGGGATAACTACTTCTGCTGTCAGAAATCCCTGTGGACTCAGAACAAGAAGGCAAACGAGGATGGAAATGGACTACATGGTCTGAAAAAGTTCACAGCCCTATTCCTAACAGGAGTGTTAACAGGCACAGATGACTGTTGGAATTGCTCTGTCTTTTATTAGGAAAACACAACATTGTTCCTTTTTTCCTTTGGAATGGGTGTTTTTTACATCAATGCAGATCAAAGAATCACAAGATCTGGATTTTTAGTGTTCTTGCAAATAGCTTTACTTATATCTAATCTTAACTCTTAGAATAATTTGGGTTGGAATGGACCTCAACTTCTTGCTCCAGTTATGTGAAGAAGTTTGAAAGAAAGACTTACTTTCCTGTTCATATTAGGAAAATTAGATAATGTTTGACTACAGAACTTATCTTTCTGTTAGACAAACCAGGCTTAAAAAACCCAACTTCATTAACCCTACAAATCCGATATACCCTGTAGGGAAGGGAAGCCTGCAGAAAAGGCAAATTCACTGCCTAGGTCATGTCATCCTGTCAAAAATGTTGTTCAACTGCAGCTGCTCCATGATCAGAGAGAAGACTTCATCCTCCAGAATAATCTGGTCTCTCCTCCATGAGCATGACCTTTGAGGTTAAAACCTCCTACTTGCTACGTTATCATATATAATAGGATAGCACCCAGAGACACCCATCAAGGATGGATTTTGCTCATCACTGAGCCGTGCAGCTGGTGAAATGGCAGTCCTTGCCCCAAACAATGAGCAGCTGAAGTGTGAGACAGAAAATGACAGGTAGCTTAGACAAGGCAATGTGTGAAGCACGAGGTAAGAGAGAGCTGATTATGAGAAGCATGATAGCGGTAGTCACAGAACACCTGCTGTGGCGCCCTTTGTAAGCCACATAGGATGGCAGTCCCAGTGGTGGGAAGGCCTTGGCTGTAGGTGTGAGAGGTAAAGGTATTGCAGCTGGAGTTGAAGAGGAGACACAAGTGTGGACTGAGACCTATCTATGGGCTTGCACTCTTCTCCTGTCTACAGATTTCCATGTTTGGGACTTAGGGCAAGCCTTGAGGGAGGCATGGTGGAAAGAGGATGGAGAAAATTAGAGTCTGCATTACTGGGTGACCTGTCTAGATTGAGGATGAGTAAGGCAGGGCACAGAACTGAGTCCTCTAATGCATATGTCATTTGCCTTGTGGTCATAAGCTGCCAAAACAACCAGGAGATGGCTGTGCACTAACATGTCATCTTGCTACATCCTGGATGTCTTGGGAGGATGGTGAGCTCTAGCCTGATCTGGAGACACTGCTCCTGAGGCCACTATAGACATACCATAAAACCATTTCTATCCTGTAGGCACTGGTTGTGAGAATTCAGTGCTGCACGTGGAGGCTGGAGGACACCTCCACCCTAACTCACAAAAGGTGGGAAAACTGGAGAAAAACTCAGCAGAATAAGGAAGTGCCACGTCTTGTGCACACTGCTTGGAAGAATAAGCCCAAAGCAAACTCACTGGGCACTTAAGAGGATGTAAAGGGCTCATCAGAGGAGTCAAACAAGCGGGGAACATGGAGCAGCAGAGCTCACTCAGCATGAATACATTAGAGCTCCCAGTACTTATGTGACTTTACAGTTTCCATAATAACACAACAGAGGAATATCTGCAAGCTCAGCAGCCTGCTGCAATGCACACACACAACATGCAATGACAGCTGCCACGAGACATGGATCGGAAAAGTATGGGGAAGAGAACTATTCCATGAGAAACAGCCCTTCCCATCCTGCGTGCAAGACCCCTCCCAGACATCCCACCCAACAAACCTTGCTAAGGATGATGTTCAGCCGCTCAGATTCACAGTCCACCACCACCAGCCTTTCTTTCTTCTTCTCCAGCTCCTGGAAGAGCATGCGGTAGCCTTCTTCTGTTGTCGTCAGGATGTTGACTGCTGTCACCTGCCAGTTCTTCTCAGCTGCAGTATCCAGCACTTTCTGTAGGACTGACAACCCTACAATGGGAAGAGAGGGGGAAGAGAAACAAGTTTTAGTTGTGCAATGGCATCTTTCCATCCTTCTGACAGCCTGCGTAGGTGCCTCAAGCCATGCTGGATACAGCATCACAAGTACAGACAGCAGCTAATAGTCTAGCATTTTCCCCAAACACAGCTGGGCTAGAATTAATGACTCCCACTTTTTCTGTCTTAGCACAGAAAATAGGATGATTCCAGGACTGGTTTTCCTTTTTAATCATCAGATCAGTCTCGTTGATCAGGCCTTGCTGTGGGATTCAGATAAGGGCTCTAATCTCCATCCTTCTCTTCTGTCACTACCCAAATCACTTGATTTCTTTCAGCCACAGTTCCCTTCTTGTCTTTGATCTGTTTAGGCTACATGCTCTTAGAGTTAGGGACACCCTCAGCAATCACAACACACAATCACATTCAGTGTCCCTGTCTCTCTCACTCAGCAGTGTCTCATCAGAAAACTTAATCATTTTTAAAAGGATCTTGGCTAAATTACATAAACAGCCTTCCAGCGGAGAGGTGCATAATTGAGACCGCTCTGGAGTCCTGCTAGATAACCCTGCCTACTGCAGTCCTTTCGGGATATTCAGTGTGCCCATGACTTACGACAAGAATAAATGGGTGGGATGCTTTTATACCTTCTCCTTATCTCCTAAGGTCATCCTCCTTGCAAGGGCTAATGATAATTTCCAGGACAGTGCTGTGAATCACCCTGCACTGTCCTCCCAAGTCCATTTTGTTCTCAGCCTCCAAGCCTGTGCTGTAAAGGCACCTGAGAGCTGGGGAAACTGAATCACAGAACAATAAGCTCACGAGCCTTGTTCATGGTTTAGAAAGTTAGAAAATATCTTCCAAGAACCCAGCAAAAGCTTTTGTTATTTTACGTAAAGAACTAACACATACTAACAGGGAACATGGAGTTTTCATAGAAGGACAGAATGGTTTGGGTTGGAAGGGACCTTAAAGCTCCTCCAGTTCCAGCCCCCAGCCACGGGCAGGGACACCCTCCACTGGAACAGGGTGCTCCAAGCCCTGTGCAAAGTGGCTTACCAAGCTACCCCCCAGAAACTCACACATGTATAAAACTGGATGTGGGCTGAGGTGAGACCTGAGCAGCTGTTGATTCATATTCATAAACATAGAACTTGGTGTCCTTCAGTTTGACTGACCTGTTCAGTATGGGACCCATTCAATATAAACCATTTCCCCATTTGAAACTCAAACTGCTTAAACATTAAATCTCTCTCTCGGGTTGATGGGGTTCAGACCTGACCCTATGAACACAGACATACTGGGTCAGGCTAATGCTTCATCTAAGTTAATGCCCACCTTCAGCAGTAATGGATATTTAGAAATGGAATAGAAAATCGGGAAGACATAGGGTGGCCCTTCTAGCCACCCCCTCAACCTCCAGCAACCCACAGTAAAAGGACTTCTTGAGGCAAAGACTCCACCTAGACCACTCTTTGATTGCCTAATAACCCATGTACTTGTGACTTACCCCTGTCAGCATCATAAATGTACACAAACTTCTGCCAGCTGTAGTGCTCGATGACATTGATGAGGGCATCCTGGAGCTCTGGGCGAAGCTGGAGAACAAACTGGTTGGACGTTTCAACGGGGAAGCTTGGTGTTATGAAGCAGACGTGGAGAGCCCCGCAGAAAGATGTGAGCATGTTGACTGTCCTCCTCTCATAAAATCCAAAGATGGCATAGACGCCCTTGGAGAACTGCGAGCAGACTGGAGGAACAGAGAGAGAGGTTGTGAGCATAGGAGGACATGGAGGTTTCTCAGGGAAATCACCAAAATGAGCCTTTTCCCTGAGATAAGCTTTCTGGAGTTGGTAATTCTCCTTGAGGTCTGTGGGTTGGTCAATGCTATCTGTGAAGAACAGAGCTTGTGGACATGGGGTGCTCTACCCTTCATCTCCACAGACCTGCTTCACCTTTGATAGGCAGAAGTGACATAGTGAATTCAGAATCCCCAGGGCTCTACTGAAGATTTTGCTGCTTCTGAGATAAAATGTATTATCTGAAGAAGGGAACCCCTCAGCAGGAAAGCACAGTGGCTCTCCAAGTCCTGCCCTCTTGGGGTGGTAGCTGGCTGGCCTGTGGAGCTGTGTTATTATGAGGGAAAAAGGCTACAGTCAGAGCTTGTTATTGCAGCCCCAGATGCATTCAAGGAGCAGAAGGAAACCATTTGTATGACAGCACAGTCCTTTGCAGCCAAGGACTCCAGGAAACAAAGAGGAAACCATGGGTTTGTCCTCAGAAGCTGAGACAATGCTGAGAGGGCATCTCAGTAAATGTTCACCTAAGTTGAGTACAGTCAGAACACAGCTATGGAGATGTTTGTCCCAGGGCATGAGCTGCTGACACTGAGGTCAGAGCCACTGACATGAGGATTTAGTTCACAAAGCCATGGTGGTGAAGGCAGTGAGGTGGTGGTGATGGCCTGGAGGTCTCCATGAGGAGTGCTCATTGGGTCCTCTGGCCGGTATTTGTGTCTGATCTCAGCAGCTGGCTCTGTGCTGGGCAGGGAAGGCTCTCCTGGGTTGGAGCCCTTCTTGGGAGAGCACTTAATGAGATCGTGAGAGCTGCTGGAAAAATGCCTCAGGATCTCAGTGAGGCAGAGAGTAAAACTTAGCCCCTGTGACAGTCAGACTCATTTAATATCACCCCCGTTTATGGCACATCCCAAGTTACCATCAATAAATCTCGAAGCCAGAGAGTGGCAGTGACAGTGTTTTCCCTCTGTCAGAACTCCTGGCACTAGTGTCTCCTTCTGTTGTCACTCTGACTCTGAAAACCTTTGGCTGTGACATTTATACTGACTCAACACTTCACACATCACTTGCCAGCTCTCCCCCCCCCCCTGTGCAGGGTGAGAAGTTGGATGTGACATTTTAGGGTCCTCTTGCAAGCGCTCTGCACTGCTTGGGAATCCCTTGACCTGGTTCCTGATGGTTGCCACCGGTACCGAACCTTCTGCATGTGTGACTGGAGACAGCCTCCTGAACATGAGCTTGCTGCATCCTCAGCTGGGCTCCATCCAAGCTCCGTCCCTCCAGCAGGGACCAGAAGTCATCCCCAACTGGCTTACAGCCATGCTGGATAACATTACCTTGTTCCTAGCTTCTCTACTGCCAGCATCAAATATTCAGAGGGAAGAGCAAGAAATCCTGTTTCCTACTTATAAAATGAGTCCCTGCTCCTGTCTCACCACCAAAACAAAGCAGCACAGAGTGTCAAGAGCTGAGAACTGAATCTCATGACACTGGTGACAATTTTGCCTTCCTTTTGGAGTTGAGCCCATGTATTGAGCATCCCAGCCCAGCAATTTGTCCCCAAGGTCATCCATCCTCTTTTCACTGCTCAGTGTTGGTGACCTCATATACATCAGCAACTTCCTTCTCTGAGGGAATTTGTATTTCTGTGGGACAGAGACTTCTCATGAAGTGAAACCGTGTTCTCTTTATTTTCACAGCAGTGTCTCTCTTTGCAATCAGCAATTGTGTCTCTATCAGCTGGAGTCACTGCCCTCATCATGAGACTGACACATCCAGGAAGGAAAGTAGCAGATACGGATAGAAATAGCCTGAACATCATTTCCATGTGACTGGACTGGGTCTAATGAACAATGCGATTTACCATATGTGAGAGATCAGAACATGATCTCTGGAGACTCAAGCTCCAGGCTCACTGAATGATTAAAGTGACATTCTTGGGGCAGCTGAACAATCCAGCACAATTAATAATCCAGATAATAAACTTAGCTGCCTTGCTTTATTTCAGGCAAACCGTGCCTTCCTTCAGTGTTATTTTTTCTTTCAAATGAATCTCTTATTTTTGAGATATTTGATTTTTTTTTTTTAACACTGTGGCTCAGTCATGCTCAGGCAGCCCTCCTACACTGTTCTGAGACACTCATCAATTCCAGCATTTGAAACAGATTGCACCAACAATGGCTGGGAGAATGAACAGCCTTTATCATTAGTAAGTTTGGAAAGAACCTTAGCTCTCTTTGTAATCTCAGACTGAGAAGGGTCATGGATAAGAGAGATAATGTAGGCTGGAGGGGGAAGGCTTGCTGAGGGTTAGGACCCAAAGAACAACAAACTGTTGTGTCAATACGGAAAAATGACAAGAGTGAGAACTGCAGCCACCTTTCTGGGACTAAATTTGGCATAATGTAAAAATAATGTCTGCAAATTTCATTTAAATTTTAAATTACAGATGTGCCAAATGAATTTACCCAGGAAAACTAACAAAAGTTACTTGCCATTTATTTAACTCACTAAAAGATCACTGGAAGGTCTTTATATTTGCATTAATCATTTTATTAAGAAAATTTATTAACAATTGTGCTCTCATTTGATTGCTCAGCAACTTCCTAATAACATACTATTAAGAATTGCAAACATTAACTAAAGGAAGGAAATAGTTTAAACCCTGTTTGGTTTTCTAGTGGTGAAGAAGCTTATCAGTTCCTCAGCAGTCACTAGCCTCTGGCTGTTGCTCTTCTAAAAAGATTAAGAAATATAAAAAGCATAAAGAACATGTTACAGTGGAAGGTCCAAGGAGCTGAGCTCTGCTGGTCAACTGGCTGGTGATAACATCACACACTGCCAGCCTCCTACCAATGCCTGTTAACTGAGGGATGGCCACAGCCTGGCTTGTGCCCCAGAAAAGAGTTGCAGTCAACCTGGTAATTAGCTCTAGCTGTTGAATTCAGAGTGTTCAGCCTCTAAAGTTCACTCCTGAAGGCAGGAAACTGGGTGAAATGCAACAGCATAAATGTTTGCATACACAAGGATGGAAGCACGAGTGAAGAGTGTTTACTTGGATGAAAATGCAGACAGTTTGCACGTACAGCCTCTGGGCTGCACAAAGGGAAGAAAGGACAGAGAACATCTATTCTGGTAACTACGCTATTATCTTACAATGAATTTGTAATTAATTACAGTTTTCTTCTAAACAACCCCTCAGAAAATATAATTCATAATGATAAGCATAGAAACTGCTACTGTATTCATCCTGATCAGCCTTTCGTATTTGGTCGGGTTGGGACTTGGCTGGAACATTCCCAGGGTGTGCTGCACCACGGCCATCCCATATCCCTCCTCCTCCAGGCATAGGATCTCTCACTGCATCTCCCTAGTGCCCTTTCACTAACAAAATGAGGTTAAAATAGAGCCATTAACTTGATTGTGACCTGGTTATGCTGGATTGAAAAACCCAGAAACAGCCATGTGTTTGTTCTTTGGACACAACTCCCCAGCGCCTGTTGCAGCCAGGTGAGGTGAAACCTCCTCAGACTGCTTAAAATCACTTCTGACTTCCAGTAAAAATCAAAACAGCTTTGTAAGGTAGTTAAAAAGTGACTGATGTGGTAGAGCAATCAGGAAGAGGCCTGCCCTCTCCCTCTGTGGAACCGTAGCCACCATGGAGCTGATGCATCCTTGAATTCAGATAAGGAAAAAGCGTGCTTGAAATCCCCAGACTCCAGGGTTTCTAGCCCTGCAGTTTATCTCAAGTTTCTCTTTACATATGGAAATATTCACGGTAAAGCATTTAAATCTGAGACAGAAAACACTGATTCTGTTGAAAGCAGACACAGGATAGGACATCAACTCGACAGCTGAAGAGAGGCAACTCTGGACACCTTTGCAAATGCTTCCAAGAAAAAGAGAAGTACATGCCAAGAACTTTAAATTGAACATTTTTTCCTTCAGAAGAGGAAAGCAAAAGAAGTTTTGAGTCTATAAAAATTCCCGGTGCACTTTCTTTAGCTAAAGCTCTCAACCAGACACAGAGAGAGTAGATGCGCAAGACTGATTTCTGCATTTAGGGGGGCCAGAGGTATTTTGGAACTGGAGGTGTGATATGATCTATGTGAAAGGTAGGTGTCAGATATAATGGATATCTCATTTGGACTTGGTAAAAGCAGAAGGGAAACCAAAAAGTGATTCTCAGAAATGGTCACCATAAAGACGGGATGAAAGAGCTTCAGCATTTGAGGGAGGAGGAAGGGCAAATGTGCTGTGCAGAAGGATGGAAATGAGGATTTGGCTTCCAGGAGTGAAAATGGTGCAATTCTGCTGAAAAACTGCAAAAAGAGAACTGCTCCCCATGGACACAGCTGGAGAAGAAGCCTGGTAGGAGATCCTGGCAACTGCTCATCTGCCATTTCCTTTCGAAGCAGAATTTTCACCATTTCACTGGGTTTAAGACTGGAAAGGGACATTAGATCATTTCTACTGACTTTTTGTATCTCATGGACCATTAAGTTTCACCCAGCTACCCCTGGAGGGAGTCAATAATATGGTTTAGTTGACACTCAGGAGGTTCAGCTGCTGCATGCTTCTGTCAGAGAACAGAAGTACCGAAGGCAGTGCTAATACCCAAAGCCACAAGAGCAGTAAAAACCTGATTAAACAAAATATCCACAGATGTTCCCCACAAATGACTCGTGTTCTCTGTTGCAGAAGGAGACAAAAAACCCAGATGGTCCCTGTCAGAGCTCAGAAGCCTTCCTGATCCTGAAGGATGTCATATCTGAGAGGCACCTAGGAGGGAAGACACCATAACCTCTCCAGGAAAGCCATTTCTACAACGCTGAACAGCAGATGTCATGAGGAATTTGAGTAAACTGTTCTTTCATAGCCCAAGCAGGGAGGGAAAGAAAAGTGCAATTTGGAAATACAGGCTCCAAGACAAGAAGAAACGTCTGAAACCACCCAATCCAGCACAGACAGCACTTCCTCCAGAAACAAACTAACAAATGCCTTTTAAAAATGCCAAGTTGAGTGTGGCCAGACTTTGAATGTCACCTCAGTCCACTGTCTTCTGTAAGCTGTTAAAGACTAGCCCTGCAATCTCTCCAGCCCCAGGATCAGTGTGGCACCTCCTTCATCAGTCCAAACCTCCTGGGCACAGAACCAGAGCCCTCACTTGCAGCGAACCACACTTGTTGACTGAAGTGGTGTCAAAGAACAGTTCCCACATGCTTTTCTTTGCTCACTTGAAGTGTTTTGTGTGCACACGTGGGAAAGAGGAGGGGGTTTGTGTGTAACTTATTTTTAGCATGCCCTGCCTGGAGGTGACCCTCACACAGTGATGGAGGACCTGACATCAGGTGGCTGAAGCTGGTGGAGCTTCAATGAAAGAGCACTAGTGTCTGCTTCAATTAGGATCAGCTCAGCTTTCCTCCCAAATGTTTGTCCTCACAGTTCTCCACTGTGGCGTAGGTGCCAGAGCGCATCTCTTCAGCACATCCCAACGACAGCATGTTCCCACAGATTTATCTAGCAGGGGAAAGCCAAACAGATTCTACACTCCCCCATTGCTCCACGCGTGTATTTAGATAACAACAGATATGTCCCATATATTTGATCAACTGCAAATCAGGCTGTCATGATATTACAAGAAATATATGTTACTCTTTCAAATATATAAAAGGCACAGAAGCGTGCTCCCTTCCATCACTTTCATCCACTGTTGCTCTAAACCATCTTGGAAGCTGGAAAGCAGTGTTGATTTTTACATTGAGATCTGCTTTACTTCTTTCATATCTGAACAATAATCTATGACCCAGGAGCTGCTCATAGCTGTTTATGCTGATAGCTTCAATTTTTTTGTTAAGTTCACCCGCCTGACAAATAAGTCTCAGTTTGTCTGGCTGATGAACGATCAGTTTCCCTCGAGAGTAAATTGGATGTGGGATACTTCTTTCTCACATGCTGCTGATTTTAAAGAAACAGAAATAGCATGGCGCTTTGTGAACAAAATTAACAACATAGACTCTCGGTCATTTCAGGGCACTTCTGAATTATAACCACGGTGGTGGAAGATACAGCCATGGGAACAGAGACACCACTGGAAAGGACAGGGTGCCATTCCAAGCAGCATTCAGAATTCACAAAACCCCTAACTCCTTCTGTAGTTAAAATTAGGTTATTATTCTCATAAGGACAGGCTGGCTATCAAGGGTCCTGTGGCTCAGAGATCAGATTATGTGTAGAGGAAAATGGCCCAATACCATCTCTTTCAGATTTTTTATCTAATCATGACTTGGATTTTTGCTTGTGAGGTAGAGGAAAGCAACTGCCTTTCTCTGCGCCCTCTCTGTTCCAGTGCCTCGGGTCAGAGACTTTCTCTTGCACCATGCTCATACAGTTTCAAAACTGTATTCTTATCTGGGAGCACTGATGCCATGCTCCCAAGCTGTGTAGGGCTCTTGGTGTCTACTGCCTTCATCTCTCCAGTGCCCCCTACCTGAACCACAACTTTTCCATAGCACTCCCTGCTTTTATACCCCTTTTAAGACATAGAGAAGGGCTTTGGTGCCTGGGAACAATTTGGGAACAATTCAGCATTTTTCAGCTCTAACAGAGGATGTGACTTTCCCACATTGTCTCATTTTTAAAATAAGAGCATTTTAAGAAAGGATTCCCTTTTCCTACATGCCAGTGTATCTCATTTCTGGGGTACAGCTGTGTCAAACCATGGTGACCAAACCCAGCTGGGATACAGCCTTCTGAGAAACTTTTATGGCACGTTATGTCATCAGAAATCTTCATCTTTAGTTAATGAAAAGTTCATCTGCTCCTGGAGCCCAGGGATGGCCCACTTGTGACTCTTGAACCTTGCCTGGCTTTTGAGGAGTTTGATGTTGACACATGTGCCAGAGCTGTCGTACACTGTCAGCAAGTCTGCTGGGCCATCCGGCTTTGTGCCATGTCCAGAAGGAACCAAGCAGAAGGTGCTGGCTGTGCTGGGTTGCCTTGGAGCAGCAGAAGCTCCACTACTACCTCCCGTTCACAACCCTCACCTCAAGCTGCCCCGCAGCTCCCCTATAAAGACAGACTGATGCTTCACAGGGCCTCCAGTTGCAGATGGATCTTCCTACAGACCCCATGGGCTCTGGAAGACCAGATGTCCCTGCTCTCCTCTAACCTCACACAAAGAAATAGAAACCCAAAACTTTGTCCTCATTGAACTCTCGATGTCTGAACCAGAGTCATAAATATTAAATCAAGATTACTACAAAAGAAAAAGTGACAGCAATATTATAAAAGGAGGCGAGGGAGGAGGGTTGAATCAATTTTGCTTTTGCTGCTTTATTAGATGGCCTTTTTATTATATTGGTCCTTCTACCGACAGTGCTATACTAGGAAAACCGAGCACAGTACCACAGCGTAGCTTTCTGCTGGGGAGCATGAACAGCAGTGGCGGATGAGAACAAAGCACCAAAACCACAGCTTGTTAATACAGTACACAGCACACTGCTCTTAGCTCAGCACAACATTTAATTCTGGGCTGTAAGAGCTGAATTATTAAACCAAGTAAAAAGAGGGGAGAGAGGGATGGGAGGGGTGAAGAAAAGTAATAGCAAAAAGCAAATGTATCACATAAAGAGCAGCCTACTGCAGATGAAATGCATTTTCTCTTCAGCGGCTTCTTTTCTTTCCCTAATAAGTTATATCTGTTCCTAAACATTAAAGTCTGTGACTGTCTTCAGTGCAAGCCTCAGGTTTTGATGAGGATTTTGTAAATGCCTGTCATGAACCTGGTTGCAGGTCACAATGCGAAAACCAGACTATGGACATTCCCTGGAAAAGTTATTCCAGCACTAATTTACTTCCACTGGGGAAGAAGGGCGTTAACATCTACCTCAACAACTCCTTTCTTAATCTTCATCTGATAAGTACAGTTTTGGTCCCATGCCATCCTGCTTCATAAAACATGTGCATAGACACTCCCAAACTTTCTCTGGTCTGTGCTTTTGCTGACAAGCCAGCTTGGAAGCCAAACTCATGCCTCAGTCTCTGATGTGTTCCCTGTGGCATTCCTGAGATTTGTGTTCTTGCCTCCATTTGAGAAAACAGCATTTTGGTAAATTGTCTCAGCTGTGTTACTTCTGAGTTTTTTCAGGATAATCTACTCAATGTCACCGTCAGCCCTTCCCTGAACAGGCATGGAATTCAGTTATGATATCTATATGGAATTCAGTTATGATATCTATATGGAATTCAGTTATGATATCTGTACTCCTTCCAGGTCTGTAACGAAGGTAGCAATAGAGACTGCTTTTAGCTGCAGCTCTGTATCAGCCTCTCTCCCTGCCCCACCAGCTCAATACCTTTTAGTTTCCCACCACAGTCCCACCTTGTGAGGCTTTGGGCTATTTGCAGTCTACTGTCTTCTGGGCCGCTGAGCTCCATACTGCAAATTACAGCATCAGGACCCTTCCCAGACGCTGAGCTTTCAGTAGCAAGATACATGTGCTGAAAGCATATGCCTGTTTGAGAATGACAAGTCACACACAGTGGTTCATGATCTCAGAACCTGGACTCACCAAGGTGCTCGCATCAGTGATGAGGTGATCTCATGCCCTCACCCTGCTTCTCCCCATGCAGCTGGAGGTAAGCACCTTCTCTTTTCTCCCTGTCTCTGTTTGTTTTCCACTCCTGCTTCTAAGTTTCCAACTTCTAATTGTTTTGTGCTACAGTGCATAAAGCCTTATCCTTGCCTGTCACTGAATTAACACAACTAATTTTAAGGCTTTCTTGACAACAGACTGGAAATTGACAACTTCATTTATTAACACTCCACCTTTTCCTACTCAACAGCAATCAAAGAATCTGAAAACACACGCATGCATGCACACCATCTGCAATGATCCTTCCATGGTCCCAAACATTCCTGGGTGTATGTTTATACTCAGGTGTAAGCAATGGGTCAGATGATGCTCTTCAGCCTACACAATCATCTGGAGCCAGACAAAGAGGTATTAAACTCCTCAAAGTCAGACTGGCAGCTCCTCATGCACCCACCTTCTAATCCCTGTTTTGGATGCACATGGAATGAGATCTTAATATTTTCTTAAACACCAACCCCTTTTCCTGATAGTGATTTTTAAATTGACAAGAAAAAACCTGAAATAACCCCCTTTTTCAACTCCAGGGGTGTGTTGCCTTCAAAGAAATATAGGGATATGCCATATCCCATATGCCTACGTAGGATGTGTGGGCATTATTATTAATCCTAATTGGCCCAGAATCACTCTTTTCCTGTTATCCCACACACATGGGTACCCACTATAGATGCAGCCGTCTCTCTGCATGTGTTTGTAGAATGCCTGGCGCAGTGCTACAAGGCCTTTGTGAGGTACTGTAATGCATGCATGTTAAATAGCAATAAAAGCCACTGAGTAGCCTCCTCGGAGTAGAGAATTACCTTCCCAGCAGAGATGAAAAATGATATGGTTGGCTCACCATAGAAAGTAAAACAAAGGATAAGGAAGGACCTAAATAGAAAACCAGGAGAATGTTCCCTAACCTGATTGATCTTTTCAAGTAGTGATGATGCCTTGAGTGCGCTCTACCTTAAAATATCTCCCAGTGTAGGAGGGAAGCTGGCTGATGCAGGCTGTCAGAGGGCACAGAGGATGTTTCCCTCTTGCAGTAAGCTATTGTTGGCCTTTCTGACATTATATTACTCCCTGCTCACTTAAACCTAAAAGGCAGCAGACAAAAAGCACAGGGTACATGGGGTGGGGAAAGCACCAGCATGCTCACCTCTCCACAGGAACACAGTGAAGATACACAGGAAGACCTTGCACTTATCTAGGGCAAAGCATTCTTCTTCAAATAAAACCTCTCACATACAGGACAGAGCATCTTGCCCTTGAGGGCTTGAAGGGGGAAGCAGTACTTAACTTCACCAGCTGTCTGACATGTTATTTATAATAGTTCACTTTTTCTATACATTTTAAGGCTGCATTACAGGTCTCTGCAGCTAGCAAGGCAGATGCTCCAAAACCTACACGTGCCATTGTTGCTCCAAAAGTGCCAACTTTTCTGCAATCACTGAAGCCAATAGAGTCTTCTGAAAAGAGAAACAGCAAACTGCACTCAGTATGCAAGGGTTAAGCCTCCAGAGCACAACCCTTCTGCCTGCCTGGTTGTATATGGTATTCACTTAAGGTCTCTGAAAGCACAATGACTTTGAAACCCCATTTAACACCACAGCAACGGCTGAGTTTGGTACAGAATGACAAGTTCCTTTGACATCAGAGAGTGCTGGCTTTTGTGGGCTTAAGTGCCTCCCTTGGTGGTTCTTTGCTATAGTCATTTCTTGTAGGGTTTTTATTTTTCCTTTTCACATTAATGTTCCATTCCATTGTGCTCATAGCTTTCTTTAGGCCTACTTAATGTCACGGGGGATATTACCATTTCTTCCCCATCATTAGAACAGCTTTAATCCTGTCTGCATTGCGAGGGCAATAAATGATAATAGTTACCACGGTTTAAGTTCTGCAGTGCCTCTGAGCACCAGGTTTTTTGAAAAATCCCAAACAAACAAGTTTAAGCTTAGGATCTTTTAAACCCAGTGGGAGACTGTGTTGTCTGGGGAGCAGCAACGCAGAACTGTGACAGATGGAGGGATCTGGACCTATGGTTTGCAATTTTATGGTCTCTGGTGAGACTTCAGTGCGAATCGCTCGCTGTGGGTGGTGGAACAAACAGTTTACATGAAGTGCATCTAGCTAGCATGCCCAGATGGAGCTTCTGCAGAGAGGTGGTATTTGTTAAAATGGGGCTGCAAGTAGAGGGCAGCTTCCCTCTCACAGGAGGTGAAGACATCCGTCCATCAGAGTGGTAGGAACGGATGGGGGACCTAGGGGAATTCCACTCTGCCCCATGGCTCCAACAGATGTGTAAGTAGACCTGGAGCCCATGTGTGAATGTGACCCAAAATACCACATATCAACCATGGAGCTGGCTATTTAGCAAGACCTTCACTGGAAATAAACTGCAATTCAAGATTTTCCTTGGGTAAAATCTGTATAATTTTACTAGCGTGACAAAGGGCACTTTTACAGCTACAGGCTTCTTCTGGACCTGCACTTAGATCCATAGAAGTCACCTCCCATAGTCTGGTTCCGTGTAGAAATGAACCTTACAGGACCAAGGAAAGGACCAAGAGGTGGGAGAAGCTGGAAAGCACATCACCAATTATATAAAAAACCTTGGATACATATCTTTTGCCTAAAAGACCCTTGGGCAACTAATTCCCATTGATGCTGGTGCAAAGTGGCATCAAATTTTCAGACACAAAATATTATAATGATGTTTTCCAGGGAGATAGTAACTTTGGGAAAGAATTTTCTAGTAGATGTTTTGCTTGCAGAGCTTCATGTGTTCACAGTAAAGATTTATGCTAATGAAAAACACTAAGTCATCTTCTCTACATAGAGGCCAGTGAAGCTATCAGGAGCACCTCAGTTATCCTGAACAGCCTAGGTTGCCAATGGGACTGAGAAAATAGTCTGGAAAAATGGGATGTATGACTTGGGGGAATGTGAGAACATCCTTAACATTAGGAAAACACTGAGATATCTCCCTGACATGCCCAGTTACATGCAAACACCTTCTCTACCAATTTTCCATGCTAGGACAATTTTCAAGCTCCTAAAGAAAGAGACTCTCTAGTGAGTTGCAAAGGGCAAGAGACATCATGTAAACCACTCTGCATAAATGCAAATTGCATTAGAAACTTGGGGTCATTCATCATTTAGGAGCAGTGACACCACACGTAGAGATGCAGCTTGTCTCAAGCAGTTACTCAGTGCAAACCAAAGACAATGACATGATTTAGGCAGCTACTGAGAAAGCCCCACTGTTTCTCAGCAGAAACTTTACCTGTAAAATATCATTTAGACAGAAAAGCAGCAGCAGACTGAAGGAAGCTAATTTGTAACCCTTTTCACAAGCATCAGAGACTCTTTCTCTGTTCATCAGATGTTCCTCCAGTCTTCTGTTGACATTCCAGAGAGATGCTTCTGATTAACTACATGTGTCCATGAAATCAGTCACTGGCCACCCTGGGTCTGGCATGCCTTGAACAGAGAGGCATCAGGAGCATCAGATTTTCAAGGGGTGGAAACAGTTCTTGGATTTAACAATACCGTGCAGGACAAGCGAGCCAGGGAAAGCTTCACAAGTCAGGTGTTAGATTTGAATCCCACATGGAAAACTGGTGAAACTGCACTGTGTAATGGACTCTAACCGTATATCTAAAGTGAGCACATGGATAGCTAAAGGTATAATTAACCTAATTAAGGAATCATTTATTCCAGAATCCTCCAAGGGGAAAGGCAGGTGGAACTGCCATCTACCTGAGAAGGCTGACAAGGCAGAGGCTGCTGCCATTGACGGGCAAAACCACAATGAAGACTTGATCTGGAAGAAAAAAGGCAGAAAGAAACACCCCTGGGGCAGATCTCTGTCTCTTTGTGCACAGGATGCCAGGGGTGCA
The DNA here is from genome assembly GCF_034315485.1 of Pezoporus occidentalis. Lineage (NCBI taxonomy): Eukaryota > Metazoa > Chordata > Aves > Psittaciformes > Psittacidae > Pezoporus > Pezoporus occidentalis. Next base: position 1,337,653 of record NW_026913230.1, on the reverse strand, counting down.
ATATAAGAGCCTGTGATTCACACCTTTAGGATTGTCCTAGCTAAGCCAGTAAGGGCTGTGATTTTCTTCTTTCTGTACTGCAACCCTCTTTAGGTGTTGAATGTGGCAGAAAGGAGTCTGTAGCCTTCGCTTTGAGCTCCTGACCCTTTTGTTAGAGAAAAGATTAATTTCCCTATGACAGAAATTCTTTGTGGCTGCCTCTATTTAACTCAGCAGTGAACATCTGCAGTCATATTTCCTAGGCATTTGTTGTGATCATTCCTCTGCGCTGCTAGTCCTGACAGTAGAGTGGTGTCAGCTAAGAGCCACGGTAGCATTTCCAAAACATTGACTACCACGCCTCTGTCTGCAAGAGATATTGGAATGATATGAAGGTGATTTGGGATTTAGGCACATAAGGAGGGCATATGGTGCATACAGCATTTGAAAACTGGGCCTTTAATCATGTATACTGAAAGGATATCTCCTGTGAGTGCACTCTTATGGTCTAGTGCTTTCTTGACATTGTGGGGCAATGGAAGAACTCAGGTGCCATGCGGGGCAGGTTTGTTTGAGCCTTGCGCACTTGCATTTTGCACCGACCTGATGGCACAGCTGTAAATGTGTTGCTATAATCATCATCCTGTGGACTTCATTCTTAGATATCCCATGAAAGGACTTGAGTAATGAGAAAATCATCTAGTTTCTGCCTGATTAGAAGAAACAGTCTATGTAGCTAAGAGACCCTTGATTTCAGAGTAGAAAAGTTGCCTACTTTATAGTCTCCCTGGTAACTACATTGAGGCCAACAGAATTACACTGGGTTTAAGTATGGTCTAGTTTTGTCAGCTGGAAGACACAACATGTTTCCTGAATGAGGCTGCAGGGATACAGGACCTGATTTGTGTGTGCGATCAGCTATGACTTGCTTGTAAATTCTACTTGCTTCAAACCTGCTCAAGCATAGGCCACCCAGGTCCTCCTCAGAAGCATCGTCAGCCATGAAACCAAAAGGAATTTGTAATGAAAGACCCTTAAGAAACTTTTCCTGAGAACCTTATTGGAAAATCCTTCAAAGCAAATGTATGGGAAATAACAGAAACCTGAGGAGATGTGAAAGCTTGAAAGGAGGAGAACAGGAGAAAGGAGATGCAAGCTTGAGGTTTATTGGTGGGGGAACAGCCAATTTAATTTCAAAATCAATTGGGGCTTTAAAAGAGAAAAACAAGGATGACAGTGTGTGAAGGGGGCTGAGTGCAGGAGCATTCAGAGATCCAAGGGTCAGGTGTTGATTTCTAGAAGGTGGGAAAGAAAAACGAGCTTGTCACTGTCTTTTCTCCCTCCGAATGGACAAAGACAATAGCACTTTGTCCTTCTTAGTTAACTAAGACTGCCTAGTTTTAGTTAAGAAGAGGTTTTCAAACCTCACTGACTGAAGCCTGCAGTCTATCCTCCATGAATGTTCTTAACCTCATTTCACAGTTGGGCAGTCTTAGGCAGCCACCTGTGTAAAGCCACACAATTTTGGGGTGGGACCCAAGCCCAGCTTTGCTGGGCAATATGAAGAAACATCCCATTGCAATGCTTCTCCAGTAAGATGCTCACAATTCACCAGTGAAATGCATTTCCTCAATAGGTGGTGACTGCACCATGGGGCAGTCCCTGTTCCTGTTTGCTCTTCTTGGCCTTCCTTTTGGAAGAGGGAACATGCTGACAGCAGAACAAGGCAGCTCTGCAATGGGCACGATACTCCTCTCCAAGCACACACAGACTTGGCATCTCGCCCAAGGCTCAGGGATTTTGTGACCAGCTGTTGAGTAGGCACTTTGAAATGAAGCTCATGTACTGCATTTAACACTAAACCCATTGCAATTCCTCTCACAGCTCAACCTCACCCGCCTGCTGATTCATGCTGGCCTAAAGGTTTCTAAAAGGAAGAAAGACAACATGACCTCTTGCTTGAAAGACTGAAGACCTTTCCGGAACAAAACCATGGCCCCCAAACACCTCTTGTCTGGCTCTTTCTGGGTGATTTAATGGTTTGCTAACTTCTAATATCCAGAAGGGCTATCTAATCACAATGGTCACGCTTGACTTCCAGCACAGCACAGAGCTGGTGCCCAGCTGGTGACTCTTGAGCAGAGCTACTCCAAGGCAGTGGATTTTGGGCCAAGAAAATCCCTCCCTGTGGGGCAGGGGTGCCTGGATCAGGACCTCAGTGGGCCTCAATGCAAGTTAATCCCACCTTCAGTTCTCAGAGAAGCAAAGGGGAGTCATTATTCCCATTGGCTCTGCCAGGTAGGTGCAATAAGGACTGTGGGTCTCAGATAACTGAAGATGTAGGAGGGGGAGTTGGCCGCTTTTGCCATAGACCTTGTCCTGCTGCTGCATCAAACTGAAATGCCTTTCGTTGGAAAACAGATTATCTTTAAGAAAGATATAAAGACTCCATTTTATGGTCAATCTCTATATCTTAGGATCATGCTTCTAAGGGAAATTTTCTTCAGTGTTAATAAAGACTCATTTCTGTTTGGAAGCCTCCCTATTTTCCAGCCATGAGATCTTATATCTGTGTAGCACCTAACACCAAGGGAAACCTCAGATTTCAGCTACTTGGCTTTTAGCCTTCTTCCTTAAAAAAACACATACATTATTGAAAGCTACAAAGCAACTGGCCAGGCTTTTGATGATCTTTCATTAACAGAAAGCAAACATTTAACTGGTCTACTGGACGAGCAAAGGATCAACTTTTTGAAGAGGTGTTACCTTAGACACCCCAGCTATTTTAGTTCATTTTATCATAAAAGCTTCAGTAGGTTTTACTTTTAGCATCTCTGAGATGAGACGAATCCTGGTGGAACAGATCCAGTAATGACAGACAGTAAAGCTACCTGAAATTTTTCTACACTTATTTCCCCCTCCAAATGAAAACCAAGGTTGGAACAAAAATAGAAGTTGCTCATTTAGACAGAATACCCTGAATTTCCCATGGAAAAACAGAAGGGAGAAAAGTTGTAGTATCAAGTCAGAATGTGAAAAAATAAGCATCGGGATGCAATCAACCCTGCTCCCCTGCTCCGGATCATAAATTGTTTTAAGACTGCTGCCAATATTCTTTCCACCTAGAAGAGGAGCTGCAAGGGCAGTCAGCCAGAGCAGCAGGGATAAATCTGAGGTGAGAAGTGGAGAATAAGGGGTCAATGTAAACATTGCTAGCATTCATGCTCAGCCACGGGCAGAATGCTTAGCCATTCCCAGAGCCCCCTGAGAAAAACACACTTAAACAGCATTTGCCCTGCACCCGGACAAACTCTGCTCAGCACAGCACATGCCCTCTGTCCTGCCCTGCTTGCAGGGTGATGTTTCCCCTTGTGCTGCAATGCATCTGAGCCATCAGCCCTCTCTTCCCTGCTGCCACAAGTGTGCTTGTCTTTCCCCTGCTCCGACAGGAACAGCCATGCCTCTTACTGTACTACAGCTTCATCCCTGCTTTGTCACCTGCGCATGAGCACCTCCACATGAAGCTCAGCTGTACCCTGTAATCCTTCACATGCAGGGCAGGGCTGGCTTTTAATGTGACCACATCCCTGCAGGTTCAGGAGCCCCCCATTGCATCCCCATATTGCATCCCACATGTGTGCACTGCTGGGAACAGCTCTGGAGTGCTGCAGGTATGGGCACACATCCCCACGGAGGGACCCACACACCTCCCAAATACTCCTTGCCACATCCCACCCAGATGCATGTGCACACACTAATCCTTCCATTAGCTAAATCTGAGCTTTTTACAGCAGCATTCCTGCACACAGCCCTCCTTATCACCCCTCTTACAGACGCTCGGGCTAATCTCTCTCCGTGTGCCACCCGCAGCCACCCGCTTAGCTTCACTCTCTCTTCTACACACACACACCTTTTTACACAGAGACTAATCCCTCTCAGTGTCACGTACCCCAGAATCCTTCTTACAACGCCCCCTCACACACTGAGTAATCCTTTACAGAGTCTCACACACATGATCCTGCTGACGGCATCCCTCTGCACGCATGCACAGCCACACGCTGCATCCCACAGCGTGCTTCACATGCACGGGAACTTTCCAGTGTTACACACACCATTATCCCCCTTCCTGAAGCACATGTTTTTCCACCAAGTCTAGCACATGCATGTGATCCTTCCAAGTGCTGTAAAAACAGCACCTTTCTAAAGCAAGATAAACCGATGAAGTATTTAAGGGTAAAACCTTGGATATTTGCTAACTGTCCTGAAAAATATAGAGCTTGTCTCATAAGGAGAGATTTAAAAGACCTGGCATGTTTAGTGCAGGGAAGCAAAGGCTGAGAGGGGATGGGCTGTTGTCTATAAAAACATCAGAGGGGTAAACACTAGAGAAGAGCTATTGATGTTAAGGGATAACATTGGCATGAGAACAAGTGAGAATAAACTAGTCATGAATAAATGCAGGCTGTGAACCATGGAAAGATTTGTAACCATGGGAGGAGAGCAGCTCGGGTATCACTTTCCAAAGACAGCACTGGAACATAATCACAGCTGATTTCATCTAGAGCATCATTTTTGTCTGAGAGCACATCTCGGTGCTGGTGACCCTGAGATCCCTTCCCAGGCTCGCTGCAGAGTTCAGACTCTGAGCATCACTAGCCCTCTCACACCAGCACACTATTTCTATCATAAGAGGTCAATAGTACAAAAGCACTTTGTTCCTTGGCTTTGTATCCCCATATGCAGCAGTGGTGGAAGAAAACAGAATCCTTCCCTTAGTACCTTGGAGAGGTAGGTTTTATACAGTGACCTTACATCCCCCCATCATCTCTGCAGCTCTCTTCCTTGACTTCCTAACAGATATCTAACAAAACTACCCTGGCCCTTTCCTTTTTGCCTGTAACATTCCTGCCACTGCAAGAGAGGGAACAGAGAGCTCCCTGCGGGAAGTGAAGTCGCAGCACCCTGGGATCTATTTCCATCGCTGTGGCATGCAGAAACTACTCTCACATTTCCCCAGCACACATTTACATTCCTGGAGCCTCCCGCCTCCACTGTTCAGCTGTCTCCAGAGACACTGAACACCTGACACGTCTGATAGGAATTACATATCTGTAATACAGATACAAAAACCCACAGGAAAATGAATATTTAGTGGACTGCAAGTTCTGCTGCATGAGCCATTATCCTCCCAGGAGTGAGTGTGCCTGATGCTTTCCTCCCCTATACCTGGGTAAAGCAGATGGACTGGATGTTGGCTGAGCAGTGTGTGAGAAGATATAAAAGCCCCTACCATTTGCATAAAGATGAAACAATCTCTTTTGGAAAGGCTAGAGAAAAGCAAGACATTTCAAAGTTTCTATATACCTCATATTATCAGACACAGATCTCTGCCCCATGGGACTAAATTCTGCTTATGTTAGAGTCAATGACTTAAAAAACACTTGAGGTCTTGGTAAACAGGGAATGGCATTTATTAATGTGTGAGTGCCATTTATTACAGTGTGGGGTGAGGGCAACCAAGTGCTCACTGGGGAGAGAGGGCTGCAGGGGAAGGAGGAGATTGTAAATGCACAATGCAAGTGGTAGAGCTGCAAGAAGCAATTTCAGTGTAGAAGCCCACAGAGCAAAGGGACAAAGAAGGAGAGAGGGTGAAAAGATGCTTCCCCCACACTCCCATTCAGATTCTGGAAATTGTCCATTTAGAAAATTCACCTAAACTGCAAATCAGTCTCTTCTTTTTTATCACTATGAAACTCAGAAGAGAACACAAAAGGAAAGAAAACCTGACAAATAGAGCTACCAACTTAATTTCTCCTCTTAAGAAGTCACACCAAAAAACGCATTAGTTGTGCATTCATTTTCCTGATGGAAATGTCAAAACGAAACAAGAATATTTAGTTTTGTGCTGAGGTTCCTTTTGGTCAGGGAAACTGATAAAAAATCGTTTTATTTCGTTGCCTGTAAATTTTGAGTACTTTTCTCCCTGTGGAGAGAAGACAGGAAAACAGAAATATGAAAATAAGTGGAAAGCGGCATCACATGCTTTTTTTTCTTCCCTGTTTTCCAACTGGTAGGTGGGAGGTAAGAGGCAAACTGGCAAAAAGTGTGAGCATACATAGAAAATCTCCACGTTTACCTTTTATTTCAGATTCGCAATGGCAAAATGATAGTAAACATTTATTGAAGCCACAATTTCCTTGAAGGGGAAAAGGTCTTTTACAGAAAGACCTACTTGAAGGAGAAAATTTTCCATGAGCTTTCAACAACCTCTAGACAAAACTCTGTGATCATCTGCAATGGTCTACGTGCAGCAATGGGAAAAAGAAAACTGTTCAGTGAGAAATGGTGCATTGGCACCAGCCACAATGCAGTGCAGTGAGCACAAACCCCAGGACAAAATGAAAAAACCAAATCAAATTAAAGGATGGAGAAAAACTAAGGAAAGTTCTGAGTACATTTAAACTAAAGAAGTTAGAAACCTACTTCATTAATCCGACAAATAATGTTTCCAAAGCATAGAGCACATGGTATTGCCAGTCAAGCTCTTGCACAGCAACACAGACATTTTCAGCTCCTTATACAGGCCTTGCTCCATATATATCTTAATTATTTCCAACCAATCTATCAGTCAGAACAGTGGTCAAATACCACACAACTCATAGGACTCAGCCCAGAAAAAAACACATCTTAGCCTTTCTTTTTCCACTGCAGGTACAGGTTCAGAGCTCTGAGATTACGAACCATTCAACCAGTGAGCTCAGCCTGGGTTTGGAAAGAGCAGGTCCAACCCTGGAGTCTGGCTCAGTTGCGCTTCATGATGACCCATCACTCATACACACATTTCCAGAGGGGTCTGTCAACCCTCAGAAGGACAATGCCCCATTCATATGGTGGAGGAGGTACCCATGAACACATCCTCGAGCCTTGCTGAGAGCAGGGGCGAGGGGATTTCACATCTCATTTCCTAGCACACAAAGAGCACAACGAACCAGTCACCAGCCACAGTGATTATAGGTCTCACATGTATGAGCAGAACAGCATTTCAGGCTCCTAGGACAGAGAGATTAAAGAAAGAGAATGCCTGCTGTAGAGAGCTGTTGAAAAGTTGCCAGATCCTGTAAAGCAATTTGGAGATGCCACAAGACTTTCTACTGTCAAATTGCACAGGGAGACATCCTCCATTGGTCCCTAATGGATTTGTGCTGCTGGACTCAGGCCCAGGTTGGTGGGTTTTCTGTTTGTGCACTTCTTAGAAGGTGGATTAATGTGCAGTATACCTCATTTTCCTATTTAGAAAGGCCTGTGCTGGGTATGAAAGAGAGAAAATCAGTAACCAGATCAAGAGACAGCAAGGGAAGTACAAGTGTGAGGAGGGATAAGTGATGAGATCAGTGACCTGAAAGCAACTCTGAATTGACTACAGTTTGGTCTGCTTCTATCCTTTGAAATGGCCTTTCTCTCCCTCTTTTTTTCTCTCTTTACATGGACTACTTGTTTTTTCATAGTGCTATTCTCTGATTTATTTACTTTATCCTCTTATTCTCCCTTTGATTTCAGTCTTTCGGCTCCAAAGCTCCCTTCCTCAACAACTCTTGCATAAAACAGTGATGTTCAACTGACAGGTTAATTCAATGATGGTGCCATTGAAGTGATCTATAGATGAGAGAGATCATTTTGCCACTCTAGGGAAGAGATTTTTAGCAAAAATTCTGAAACTGCAAAGAGGACTAAAGGGAATACAAAAAAATACCCATTAAAATAAAAATGTTTCATAAAAATGTTAAGAGAAGTCACTAAAAACCCAACAAAACAAATGCAAGACACAGTGTGTAGGAAAAAAAGACCCCAAGCAACTCATAAGCATATAAAGGTAAAAGCTAATCAAGCTAAGTTGTATACCAGGGATAACAGTCATATTAAAATCAGTATCACTAGGGTGAGTGCAAAGAACAAGTAACAAATTCAAGCAAGAACAGCAAAACACTGCAAAGCACAAGCATTACAGGATGTTTATAGAATCGTACAATCATTTAGATTGGAAAAGACCTTTAAGATCATCAAGTCCAACCGTTAACTCAGCACTGCCAAGTCCATCATTAAACTATGTCTCCAGTGGCATGTCTTTTAAATACCTCCACGGATGTCCTTCCCCAGGCAGCCCATTCCAATACTTGACAACCTTTTCAGTGATGAAGTTTTTTCCTAATATCCAACCTCAATTTAGTCTCACTTAATCCAGGAAAATATTGCCTGTAACGGGTGGAGCTCTTTTCAAATTGTATTTCATTGCTTCTCTTTTGTGGAATTTATATAATTTCTCTTGACAAATGAAATTAGGGAGATTTTATCTTTTCATTTTTAAAAATCCCCTACTTGATAGCTTGAAGTGGTTTGAGCTCTGATCTCAGCTTGAGTCATTGCTTCTAGAGAAGGTGAAAGCTTGAACGCAAGAGCAAGAAGGGCAGAAGTACAGTGGAAAACTCAATACTTAGTGATAAATATTAAATATCTTGTCCTGAACCCTCCTGTCCCAAACCATGACATTGCCTTTTTAGGGAATAACTCAAAGCACAAACATCCTTCAGAATCCTGTTGTGCCTTTAAAAAAAAAAGTGGCATTTGCTAACGAGGCAATAAATATTGATGCCTTTGAGGTCCCCCAGAGCCCTATCATTTCTGCAACTGGCTGATTAATAATAGATTAAACACTTTAGTTTTGCTTACTCTGGGCTTTGTAACTTTAAGTGCATCTGCTGTGCTGGTAACAGAAGGGCCTGGGACTGATGGATCTGGCAGATATTCAGTATAGGAGCGTGGCAGCAGTCTACAAATACCTTCAAGGGCCAAAACTAACCAAAATCTGCAGATGGACATCAGAGGATTAGAGTAATTCGGTGAGGAGCTTTGGAATGTGTTTAGTACAGATAAGATTTTGTGTCTTTGGAATATCTGCAGTGTTTACTACGTTAGGAGTCCACATGACATTACACAGTAGACATATGATAAACTTTGTATTCGTAATATGCCTTTCAGACAGTGACCTCAAAGGAGCTTTTGGCTGTGTTTTATGGAGGGCCAGACTGGGCTGGTTTCAGATGTGCTGAACAGCAGTGATTGCTCAGTACCTTCCCCAAACAAACTTCAAGGGACTGTTTGGATGTCACATAATGAGTCTGTGTCAAAGTTGATGAAAGAACCAGGTGTTCCTGGCTTCCGAGCTCATGTTCAAATCCACTGGAGACTGCTGGCACAGAGGATTTGTTCTAGCTCTGCAAGCCGTGAAACACCAGGGAAAATACCTGGTGTTCGTCTGCTTGTTGATATAATTAATAACCTCATTTATAATGCTCTATTAAAAGATCCAGAAGGTTATACGAAAAGTCACATCTGTTCTCTTCAGCTCTGAATTCAGTGTGCATCTTGCTACTCATGAGTAATTATTACCCCAACAGCATCTTGCAAGCCTGCGCTTAATAACCTTGATCTTTAAATAGGCAGAATAAGCCAATGCATTGAGGGGTGTAACACTTTTTTTCTTGCAGCCATATTCAGACAGTGTGGTTTTGATGGTGAAAATAATTCCCAAACTTCAGCTAGGTCCTTTACTCCTGTGCAAAGAGCAAAGTCACATTTCATTGCTCTGAAGACTCTCTACCTGTTTTCAGTGTGGAACTAAATACACACAGTAGCAGAGGCAGTCTTTTGCTCATGCAGTGCAGCTGGACCACGGTGCAGTGGAGGAGGTACAAAGGGAGTTTGTGATTCCATACTCACACACTCCTGACTGCAAAAGTCTCTCCTGAGTGACTGCCTCTATCTGGATTTTCTTTTTTTTTTTTTTTCTCTTCAAGTCTTTGCAAACAAAGCTAAAACCCCCACAAAACTAAGGCAGAGTGACTACCCAAGTGCTCCACAGCGAATCCTTGCCACTCAGCCCTCTGCTTGCACACATACAGACACGAGATTAACCCTGTCCAGCAATGCAGCAAAATACATGCTTAACATTAAGCATGAGTAAGGATCGAGAGGTCACTAACTGGGTGTGCAACAAAATCTGCCAGTTCTTTCTTTGCAGTACCTGTGGGTGACAGCATGGCCATGCATGCAGGGCAGCACAAGACAGCCCCAGGCACCCCGAAATGCTCTGTTCATTCGAGGCACCCATAATTCACCCACACTCATATCTAGTGGCTTGCTCCCAGAATGATGTTGCACTCCCATTGCAAGGGCTGGTGCAGACAGCGGCAATACCCCCATGGTCTCTGAGTTAAGTAAAAGTGAATAGATGCTCAAGTATTTTGTTGATCAACCTGAACAAATAGGGAGCAGACACTTGGGAACAGTGGATAACATGTTCAAAGACATGATTTTCACTGTGTGCTTCTTTTGCAAACACTGTACAAAGCCCCTCCACCCCCATTACAGCAGCATCAGGGATTCACATGTGCCCTCCCTGAAATGTGTAAACAGCTTCTGCAGGTTTCTCTTTTGTAAAACATGGATTGATTCTGATTTCTTTACTTCCTAAGAAGCAGGGGCTTCTGTACTACCACACAGATTTGCAACAATACTTTCCTTGATGTCAGCTGCTCAGTGCCCAAAAGATCTCTAATTGAGTGCAGTTCAGCAGGATTCCCATGCCTCGGAGCAGAGCATCAAGGGGAGAAGAAGAACAGAGCAGAGCTGGAGCTGACTCTGAGATGGAGTAGCTAAGTGGTTCCCTGCCTGCTTCCCAGGCAGAGGGAAGCAGGTACAGGCACTGTACCATGGACCTAACTGCACTGCAGCAGATTGATAGATACCAAATGTCTATTGGTTTGTGCTTGTATGAGCAGAGCATCTGCAGGGATCCGAGATGGTCACTGAAGGACTACTCAGCCCAGGAGGCCTGGAAGCAGCAATGGTTCTTACAGATGGGTGTTTAAAGGGAGAGGATGGCCTCTTTTTTATACACCTTAAAATACACCTTATTCGATGACAACTTGACTAACAAGAAAGCCCATCCACAAACCTATCAATATGATGCTGTGTGCAACATCAAAAGCGATGCTCTAGAGAGAAGTGGTACCAAGTATAAAGGAGCAATCTTTGCGAGGAAACATGATGTACAAAGATTTCACTTTGATCCTTTCCCCAAGCAGTTAGTTGTAACTCCCAGTTGGTAAGTGCAGCCATTCTGCTGCCATTCAAACAGATACAACCTCAGAATTGCAACCCCAGTCCAGCACACACAGTTGCAAAGAGACGCATTCACTTGGTTCCTAGTGTGTGAAATGTGGTACTGCTTTCAGACATTGGGTCAGCAGGAGAAGAACCATCCCACTGGCTGCTTTCTTAGACATCTCGTTAGAAAACAGCTTTTTTACCCTGCCTTCCTCCCTGGGCAGGTGTAGTTTGTAGCTAAAACACAGTGGCTGTTTTAGCCGCAGTGGTTCTATCGTCCTGCTGGATGTTGCATCAGCAGGTAGCTGGAAAGAACTAAAGCTCAGAAAAGCTCTGTAAAGACTGCTGAAACTTTCCTGGCCACTGACCATGGAGTTCACTACTGTTTGCAGCACAGAGCCTCAAAGCAGGCTTTGCTCAGGTGTCAGCAGCAATCTGCTTTCAAAACTGAGGTGGAAGGAGGTCTTGGTAGGAAGCGTACACCACTGTTCGTGTTTATTTATTCATTAGCTTGCATACCACTGCTTCTCTACAGCAGCTCCAAGCTTTCCTATGTGGTGAACTACAGGTCTGATTTCTTTTCCTCATCTAGCTTTTTTATTTTTTCTTTGTTTTAGAAATTCAGCCAAAGAAAACATGATGTTGGCTTTTTAGTCGCTTACCCTTGGGCCTCATTATGTGCGTCTCCAACCCTATTTATTTACATTTCAAGGGAGAGGCTGGCAGAGAAAAGAAAACAGGAGGGCTTCCCTACAAACTGTGATCAGCTGCAATTTTCTCAGTGTACAGTGGGGAAACTCAGGGACCATGGGCAGAATTCCCTTTGCCCCTTCTCTGGGCATGGTCTGCCCTGCACTCAATATTTCACTTTAAAAGCAAACCCAGCAAGAAGGGACCTGCCAATCAATGCTCTCCCCTAACCCTTCCATCCTCATTTTCCATCTCACTGCTTTTCTTTCCATTTCTCATCTCTTGTTTTCTCTGATCTTCAGCAGGGAGGACAGAAGGAGGAATAGGGCTCATGCTGTGCCTCTCTCCCACTTCGAACGCACTCACATTTGAACTCCTACTGCTGCTATTCCCTCACTACTCTCTCATGAACTTTTCTTCTACAAAGTACTAAACTCTTCCTAAAAATACCCAAAATGCCAGCCCTGCTTCCAAGCAGCCAGTGGCAGAAAGAAATAATTCCTCATATGTTTTCTCATTAATTAAAATGTACAGTCAGTGAGCTGCACAGTGGGACCCTGGTGCTTCCAGTGACATGCTGAGTGGTCCTCAGGCCTGGATACGTCTGTGGGGAAGGGAAGAGGTACAACAGAAAACTATCACTTTCCTCTTGGGAAAAGGTTTTATATTAGCACATGATCATCCCCTAAGGCTCATATTCAGTGAGCTTTTTGTCTTTCTCAACACCCATAGACACGGGAAAACAATAATGCTACCCAGAGGACTCATTGGCTGAATACAGAAATCCCTGCAGTAACTCCATGGTGAATAACTACATAGAAGGAGTCTCCTGCACAGACTGCAGCTGCCCCAGATATCCACACCAACACTTCCACGTAGATCCCTTTTGCCAGAAATTTGTCTAAGCAACCCCCGAAGTTCACCATGTTGCACTTGTGTTGGTTTTCTTGCACTGGTATTGGTGTATAACTCATCCCTTTGCAAACACCAGGTATGAGAAATTCCTTACTGTGGCTTTACAAAGCATACATGTGCTGCCTTGCATTTTTCAGGCTGTAGATTAACCTGGGAGAAAGCTCTGGTCTTGCACCTGTTTGAAGGAAACCAGAAACGAGATACCCTGGGCACTATCAAAGTTTCCTACTTCAGCTCAGGATTAGCTTCCAATGAACCACAGGATCTGAACCAATACAGGTCCATGCCCCAGCCTGATGCTGAGCAAACAGAGGCAATACCGTGGCTCTCGGCTGGCCTGCCCAAGGAATAATCCCTTCTCAAACACAGCCTGCCCCTGGCTGGGAAGGAGAATGCAGTACTCGCTGTTGCAACTCAATTACAGAAGCTCCTCCGGCAACTAACATCTCCTGACATTTCTAAAAGGTGACGTGGCTCAGTCCCAGGCTCTTCCCCATTATCCATCACTGGGTAAAGGTTTCAAATAGTTCCTGGAGATAAAGCACTGTAACTGCTAACCCACTTGGGGTTTGGGGCTTTTTTTCCTTCATTTTTCAACAAAACATTCCTCTTACTTTCAAACTACCCCCAGGCTGTTTTTGCTGGGGAACATTTTTTAATTAAAAGCACATACATTTTTCGGCAAGAAATTTAAATAATTGGGCTGTGAGGAACTCCTCAGATGTGAGATCCTGGGTTTGCAAGTGCCCTGAGGAAACAATTTGGGAAATCCATACTGCAAACAACTGGGAAAATAAGTGGACAAGTTGCATCAACAGGATGAAATATTAATTAAAGGGAGAATGACTTGGCAGCAAGATTCAAACTGAATTATATGGGAGATTGCAGCTACTGCCTGGGTGAACATGATAATTTTGCAGCTTCTTTCAAGATGGAGGTCCCCAAATTGTGGTGTTCAGGATCTCACAGGCTGTTGATTCATTTGCATGATTCAGCACCCATCAGAGTCCTTCTAAGTGGGATTTGTGCCTAAAATGGTGATACATCAACTGCAGGAGACATCATGATGGCCACAAAGTCATTTACACAGAAACCCAGTGTCTCCAGTGATTTAACCCCTCTATCACTGTTGTAAATGCTGGCCCAAATTCACAGCAGTAAGAACTGAGACAAAGAGAGCTTTACATAAATCCCCTGCAATGCCACACAGGGACTTTTCTCACTGAAAGTAAATGCATAGGGTTTTATCACTGAATCAGGGATGCAGACAGTCCAACTGACTCTTGTAGTCTCAGTATAGGGCTTGCAAGGGTGAGGGAGGTCTATAAAATCCCATCCCCTGGAGTCATTTCATTCTGAGTCACATCATCTTTTTATCTTTTTCAGTAAGGTACAGACCTTAAACTTCAGGAAAGAAAAATGTAAACCTAAAATAAGAGTTTTCAGCACTAAAAAAGAGGAAGACTAATAAAAGGAAGCCTCAAATTCAATATAGTATTAAAAATGCATGACTTGTAAAACAAGCTTATGGGTTGGGGAACCCTGATAGCTACTAACTGAATGCTTTCAGGCAGCAGTAATGGGCAGAAGAGAGAACAGCTGTAGTAGTTACAAAAGGCTCCTCAACCTTATCTATTCCTATGAACTCATCCTACCACTTGAGTCCAGGCTCAGCAGCAAGCTGCTGCTGCCTTTCAGCATCTCACCCGTGCCGGTGTTGTAAGGTCAGCCTGTTTAGCTGTTGAGAGTTAACCACATGCACATCTGGATGCACGTTGAGGTGTAAAGGTTGCGATCCATCCTGCTGGGTGAATTCTCTCCAATTTATTTTGTTTTCATAGAGAGGACTTAAGGGCCATCAGATTTCAGGTTTTGACAGCACCTGGCCTGGAGAAATGAAACCCAGCAGGTAAAGAAAAACCTTTCATGAATTTCAAAACATGGGATGTAACGCGCACTGAAGCACACTCTCTCTACTGCTCTGCAAAGAGAATAATCCACACAGACTAACAAAGTCAATTTAGCCACATGAAGAAACACGGTGGTTTATCACGGTGTCCTGGGTTCAGCAGTAGCAGTCATTTTTCTCCTCCTTGGTAGCTGGTGCAGTGCAGTGTTTTGACTTTCGGCTCGGGAACAGAGCTGATAACAAGGATGTTTTGGTTTGGCCAAGGACTTTGTGAGCCTCATGCTCTGCCAGGGAGGAGGGGAAGCAGGGAGGAAGAAGACAGGACACCTGACCCAAACTGACCAAAGAGGTATTCCATACCACAGCACGTCATGCCCAGGATGTAACTGGGAGTTAGCCGGAAGGGCTGGGAGTCTGCAGGGTTGGAGGAGGTATTGGTCAGAGCTTGGTCAGGCTGGGGGGGGGGGCGAGTTATCGGTCAGCTGGTGGTGAGATGATGTATTCTCTTCCCTTGTTATTTCCTTTATTATTGTTATCATTGGTGGTAGCAGCAGTGATTTGTGTTATACCTTAGTTACTAAACTGTTCTTATCTCAACCCGTGGGAGTTGCATTCGTTTCGATTCCCCTCTCTGTCCGTCCGGAAGTAGGGGGAGAGCAAGAAGGGGGGGAAGTGAGTGAATGAGCCCTCTGCCTGGTTTTAAACCATGAGACACAGCAATCTGTGATTCTGTGTAATTTGGAGTTTGTTATGAATTGCTGTAAATATCATTAAAAAGAACTGAGTCAGGGGGGCAGTGTGGAAAAATCAGGAGCCTCTGAAGGACTACAAGGGCTTGCAGAGGTTACACAGCTGCACAGCACCTCCAAGGGCCATTACTTGCTATCTTGAAAAGAAAACATGGTTATTTCTGTAATCACTGAGCAGTAAGATGGCCCCATGAAGGAGATTGCTTTGCCTGGAAGACACATTGGTAATGCAGACCCTAACCATCTGTACAGCTGCAAAGCTGCTGTAAGGATCATCCTTGCAAGCCCTATGCTGAGACTACAAGAGTCAGCTGGACAGCCTGCATCCCTTTACTGCCCAAGCAAAAATCCAGTCAGATTTCTGCTGGTGTGGTATGAAACAGCCTACCTGCTTTATCACAGACACATGGAGATTAGTCCAGGAAGGGCCTCAGGATGTTGTACTGGACATCCGTGGATGTGGCTTATCTCTACCCAATGCATCACTGGCAGACGTCTCTCCAGCCTGTTTCATAAGGTCTCCATTTGCTACTGCCTCATTTATTTCGTCCTCAAACCAATCTATCAGGCAGACCTCCCAATGTCCAGCACCCAGCTCCCACCATCTGTGAACCACAGCGGACAGACAGAACAATGTCAAGTTTCCAATCTTAAAATAAACCTTCTTGGAGTTAGGAAGGAAAGGCAAAATCCTCAAGGACCAGACTGGGGTTGGAATTAAAAAGCTAGAGCAATACATGTCACACCAGCCTGTGGGATGGTGTAGCTGATGACAAGGGGACAAGAGAGACACTGACAAGCCATTCCAGCTTGTGTCCATGGCTGATTCTCAGCTGTGGCATTTTCCAGTGTGTCAGCTTAGAGTGGCAGAGCCACATAAACACAATGCAACATGTCTTTGAGTTACCCCTGCGCTTCACACGCCTGGGCAGTTTGCCTCCAGACCCTTTGCTTCTGCCCCTTTCATCACTGATGAAACCAGGGATACAGACATACATGCACGAAATCATGTTCTGAAGCCCATCATCACTTCCCCAGTGCTGGTAAGTGGAGATGGCCACCTCCAGATCTCCCTGGTGCCAAAAGTGAACGTCACAGCTCATCTCAGCATCTGCGGAGACCTGACTGTTGCACAGTGAGGCTGAGCCATGGCACAGGCTCTCTTTAGGATGAGAGCTACAACTACAAAGCTGTTATTACCTTGCCAGTGGTGCTCCGCACATGTCTGGGAGGGGGAATACAGAGAGTGAGCTGAGTGGCATAATTATCCCCAGCATGCCTTTTTCTAAATATCACAACACATATTGCTCTAGTTTAATTACTCTCGTCAGCTTCATTATCAGAGCTGTGTAGTGTGGTTGGATGCTCCTGTCCGATCTTCAGGGCTCTACAAACACAATGGGCTTTCTGGCTCTGCATGTGGGAGATGGAGAGATTGCTCCTGGAAGTGCTGCAGCAGGGGCTGGGGAGGGGGGATTTCGAGGAAACAGTGTCACAGCAAATGGTAGCCTCGGGTAGCTGCTGTGTTTGCAAACTGCTCTCTCCTGGGATACCTGCTGGGAGGTCAGGAGCTGTGTGCTTGGCAGTTACAGCCCCATCTACTGCAGACTGAAAATAACTCTTTGGTTTCAGACGCAGCCCCTGCCAGCACAGCACCGCGGTGCCCTCAGGCATCCCTGCATCTGCTGTACCGCAGTGGAGGTTGGTACAGAGCACCCCCTGCTCTGATGGAGGCACCCCAGCCTCGATGCTACAGGTAACACATGCAGATGATGATTTTTAATCCCCATCATCTGTCCTCCAATTCCTTCAGCTTTGCATGATCCTTTTCCAGGATTTGCCTCCCCTACCCCATCAGCTTTCCCTGAAAAAAAACCCAGCCTGGATGGGAAAAAGAAGACAAAAATGGAGGTGATTGTTGCTGTATAAAGGGGTCCCTGGGACAATCAATATTAAAGCAGGTTGGATTCTTCTAGGACTTTTCATATTGGGTATTTTCATATGTGTTTCATAGTCTGAGGACTAAGAAAGCTGACATGCAATCCAGGAGAGCTATGCAAAGCTCAGATGATGTAGGTACCCAGACCCAAGAAGTTACCTAAATTTCTGCAGCAATCCCCTTTGTCTGCAGCAGCTGGGCACAGAAAGTCTGTGCAGACAGAGCCATCCCCAGGGGAACTCTGGATATCTGCATACGTTCTGGAGACTCCTGTCTCCTATCTTGTACAGGGCTCTCCTTAGCAACAGGGCTCCTGTTGCAGGATCTGCTGCTGCTTTTCACCCTCTCTGCCACCAGTGACACATGGAGTCTGCAGTTCTGCCTGCTCATACCAATAAAAGACTCTAAACCTCTGCCCTCACCATTCTTTCAGCTATGAGGTCCTTCGTGACACACTGCAAGTGAGGGACATGGAAAAGGAAGGTTTTCACTGAAACCTCTTCAAATACCCAGCCTGCTAGCAGCTGCAGCAGTGACAGCTCATAGCCCTGTGCAGGCTGCAGAGCTGCGCAAAACACCAGAGGGGCAGTTTTGTTGGGTACCTGAGCTCTAGCTTGAACCAACGGTATTTAAATCCATGAGCCTATGACTGCTGGCCTTAATCTGCCCCCTTTAAAGCAAACAGTTCAAGCACACATGGAGGTGTGAATCCTCTTCCTGAAACAGAAAGGACTGAAGTTCAGAGGGACGCAGAGAGGACAGGATGCACTGATCCTGCCTTCCCGCTGCTGACAGACTGAAGTGCAACGCTGGGCGTCATCGCGTGTCGGTGTGAGCATGTGTGTGGGGGACTGTGCGTTCTGGGAAGCATGGCAGAGGGACAGCACATCCTAGCGAACCGCTCGCACAACACGGGACCATATGTTTCTGGAAATGTCAGGATAAAATTCATTATAGGGATGGAAAATTACTTCTCGATCCCTTCTCATTCCTATAATACAGCTTTCTCTTTATTTTAACATCTGAATTTGTCTCATTATTGAAGCAGAGACAGAGATGGGAAAAGCTGACAGGATGGCTTCGGATGCTGCCCCAGAGGAAAGATGCTCTTGTACCTAATATACCACAGCCCCTGGAACAAAAATGACTTGAACAAGGTTATGAAAACAGTTTTGTGCTTAAATACCTGCAAGGTCAGATCTTCCAAATAATTCTTATTTTTATCCAAATACTCCCCAAATACATATTTTTCTACATAATATCTTCTGGCTTTATGCTGATGTTACTCATTTAAATTCATGTGGATGGTATGTATAACAAAGACATGGAAAATACAATACTCTCCCATTAGGGGCATGTTTTTGCCCTTCCTGCTTTTTTCTAAAACAATTACTTCTTAGAAACCACACAAGGGGCTAAGGCAATCCAAGGAGACTTATAAAGTTCTTACTCGTTACATCCAGGATGAAGTTGGTCCAGGCTCTCTGAATTACTCCCCCATGGCAAAAAATTTGAAGCAATAGGCTGCTGTGATACAAGATATTCAAACTAGCTACCAAATCACTCCCTTTAGCTGTCAGTGAGGGGAGATGCATGGATGTACTTTTCTTTACTTGTAACATGCAAGCAGAATCATCTCCACTGCTGATGGGATGAAATGCATAGCAGAAAGGAGAGCACTGCCTAGTTCGTCAGACACACCGAGAGCCTGTTAGTGCTCCATGTTCTTGCCCTGATAGAATACTTTCTCCCTGAGGACTTCAAAGAGGCCCATGTTTAGCTTTGCAAAGGAACAAGAAAAATGCCAAGTGCAAGAGATTTGGGGGAGGGAGCTGAGGGGGGAAAGTGTAACAGTCTGTAATCATGAGACAAGAGTTTACAGTGGAAATAGCGACCATGAATAATGCAACAATTCTCCCCCTGGAGAGGAGGCGGCCTTGGTGAAATGATTTCTCCAGATCTAATGGCTGAAACAGTCCATTACAGGTGCCACATGATGCATCTGTCTCCATTTACATACCCATTTGATCAGACCCTGGAGCTACGAATTGCACACTAATCAAAATCAGGACCCACAAGGAACTTGTAACACAAAGACAGCCCCACAAGGTGTAAGAACAGAGAGTTTCCATCCCACAAAAGGGCAAAAGAGCAGATAAAACCTTTGCCCATGTCCCATGCAATACTGTAGAATGTGAAAAGGCATCAAACAAGGTTAAAACAGAGTTCAGGGCGAAGGATGACTTGAGGCATACAAACACTAAGGACACCAAGACTGCAGCCTAAAAAGGGGATGACTGCCAGGGGGTTGATAGAGATCCATAAAATCATGAAAGGTGAATAAGGTTAATAATAATAACAACCCATGGTCCTTATTTCTCATAACCCAAGATTTAGGGGAACACACAGAAGCTAACAGGCAGTGGTTTAAAACCAAAGAGGTAATTTCCCACCTAGTACAGTAGTAAGTCAAGGAACTCTGTGCCAGCTGAGCCTCGGTATAAATGAACCTTAAGATTACAAATATTCAAGAGGTTGCTCTGCTGCCATTCATTAAACAAGATACTCTGGATGCAAACTCTAGCAGAGAAAACTTTACATTATCTATAGCATCAAAGCAGGAGGTGGCATCTTTAACAATCTTTCCTTCTTGTCTAATTGGTACAAAAGTTTTCTCCCACCTACACAGAACATCCTTGAATCAGAAGTAGTGAGTCTGCTTTAGTTCCTGCCTTTAAAAAAGCCTCCAACTTTTACAAAAGGTCTGGTTTCCTCCTTTTGTACTTACTTTAAATATTAAGCTCTTGAGGGGCTGTTATGCTTCATTATCAGGCACTGTTTCTTCTAATGGATATTACATGGACCTCATGCACAAGTTCACTTTTACTGCCCTTCCTCATCCATGTTAAGAATGAGAAACAGGTGCGATGTTAACTGTAAAATGATTATTCACAAAAAATACAGACATTTGCTTTATTTGCTATATAAATATGCCTTTGGTGAGCTTTTAAAATATAATTAGAGATACGTTAAAGATAATAATCTAGTGGCTATTTTCCACTGATTCAGGGCAGGGTTCAGTTTAGCTTTATTTTGCTGGTTGTTTTGTTGTTTCCAGTGGGTTTTCCATACTTATGCTCAGGAAAACACACTATTCCTGGTGTTTGCCTGTGGCCAGGTTAGGGACCCCTAGGCAAGGGGCCAATTCTGTTCTTGGTTACTTGGAGTAATGCCATTAAAATCCCTGGGTCTGACTATTAGCTGACGTAACTGAGGATATCCACGTTCGATACGCGTTTTCAAAGGACTATTCCAATTAATTCTGGATGAGAACAAGGCTTTCTGGGAGGGATTCTCTGCTCTGTGGGGGTTTCTGCCACCACCAGCACTGCTCTTCTCACTAGGGAATTGCTTTTTCCTTCCTCAAACGTTCTCCAAAGTGAATTTCAAAGTCGTGCATGGACAGACTCCAAATTTAAAACTCATACAGCCCTCCATGCCAGAACCAGAGCCTCAGGGAATGTAACAAACACAACTCATGAGAACAACCAGATGACAGCATATTAATACACCCTGAATGCTATCTACATGTAGAGAAAACTTACACTGCCAACACATGGAGTTCAAGTGATTCTCCAAAAGAAAACCTCCCAATTGTTCCAGGCAGTAAGTAGATATCAGCATCCTTTCTGTTCCACCAGTGGTTAACTAGACTTGGGAACAACATGTAAGGAGAAGGGGATGTGGAACAAGATATGAGTCAAAAGGAAAGAGGATTCCCATCCCTCTCATAGCCTTAATTAGCAGCTCTTTTGTCATCTCCCAAACACAGGAGCATCCCTCCATCTCTGAGGACAGCTCCCTTCCAAACCAATGGGCTGGCACTGGGCTGGCAAGGTACATAAAGTGGCAGAGCTGCTGCTCACACCAGCTGGAGAATAAAAGACCCGAGTCAGAACAGAGCCTTGAGGATGAGGCTGCGTAATTTAGGTACATCACAAAGGGCTCATAATTGTCCCCTGAACCCCTCGCTGGGAAACAGCCTATTCATCTTACTGGGACACCTTCTTCTGACTCAAGTCTCTCGGATACTGTCATCACGAGGTTTTCTGCCTGGTGCTTCCTTTTGTCCTTTCCGTTCTTTTCGCTCTCTCTCCTCATTTTCTTTTCTTTTCCTTTCTCTTTTCTTTTGTTCCATCCTTTAACAATTTTCAGTCAACCCCAGGGAGACAGTCCCACTCTTATTTGCTAAAATAACTAGTAGTTAAATGAGTGACATTTAAAGCAGTAGCTTAAGCTTCAGCATTGCTCCACTGGGAGAAGAATCAGTGATGAGTGTGTGGGGAGAGAAAGGAATAGGATGCGGATCATGCTTCTGAGAGCTTTTCTGTTGGGTTTTTTTTTTGTACAGGCTGTCTGCAGACTCCAGTAGACATCATTTCTGCCAGAGCACTTATGGAGAACACATTTCTAAGTAGGAAACAGACAGAGCTGTCCATGGAGTATCAAAAAAAACCCCTAACACTAAAGCATAAATCAAACTGGAGGCCACTACACTTGGAAGCTCCAAGAAGGAGGATGTTATACTTTTTTTGATTATCTGCTCTTGTCCTTCTTTTGGAGTCAGTACTGCAAGATCATGCTGACCTGGCACCAGCATATGCAAAAGGATGCTCAGGACTTGAACAGCAGCACATGGTGCTGCTTAGGATTTAGATGCATTAACTGAACTTGGGCCTCTCTGGAATAAGTGCACTCTCAACTGATAACTAAGTATGTGCCATTGTACCCTGGTACATGGACTAGTGTAGTCATGACAGCAAAATTAACCATCATTGGTTTGTTCTGTTCTAGTTTGGTTGGGACAGATGGACATTTGCACTCACACCTGTAAAATCCCCTCTCCCCTCATCTAGGGGAGGTTTTTTCATTTTCCACCCAAAAGGCTTCTCCTACCAGCAAGAAATACAATCAGCCAGCTGCCACTAAATTAGCAGATGGACTATTTATTTGACTTGTCAGATCCCTTGGCAATTTCCTATGATGGAGCTGTCCTGAGGGAGAGCTTTTCTAAGACAGTCATTCAAATGAAATGTCCTTAAAACAAAGGGAATTAGTTTTTCTGCCACATAGTTTCACCATTTAATTTCAGAGATTTATAATGGGTAAAACAATCTTGGATAATATCAGCAATTTTAGCAATAATCCTTGTGTACAGTTATGACAAAGGAGAGAGGACCAGATTCATCAATGCAAAGGAATATTGCATCCCATGGGAACCCAGCTTCCATGCTGCCATTTTGCTGAAATCTCCCAATGAATCAACTTTCTGCCTATGCCTGTTCCCTGCACTTGGAAAACCTCTCGTGATACCGCTGCATGTTAACGTACAGTGTGAATACGTGGTAAAACCTGGTGCCATGCTTCTTGTGGGAACAGCAGGCACTCAGTAGGAGAAATAAACCCAAACCAAAACCCAACAGAAAAACTTCTTACCCAAATTCTGGACGATGTAGTTTTGTTTTCTTTTCCCAGTCCTCCAAAATGTATAACCCAGAGGACTGTTTTGGAATCTTTCCCCATAAGTAGGTATTAAAGAGATTTTCATTGGCATGGCAGGCACCGAAACATATATGCAAAGAATTACTTTGCAAGCTACTGCCTGTACTTGCCACTGACAAAAATGCAGCAGTAAGTAGAGAAGTTATGCCATAGAGGGTACTGGGTGTATTAGTTTGGAAGTAAAGAGGATGTGTGTGTTTATCGCTATTATTGAGTGATGACAAACCAAAAGGGGTTCTGAAAGCCTAATCAGCCTCTGCTCTGAGCTGCTCTGCTGGGATATTACATGGGCAAAGCAACGTTATTTGACAAAGCCAGTGGCTCTGATTTTTAATAAACACCTGATGGGCTTAACAGTGTTAATAAATTGCATAATCTACTTAGACGCTGTGTGGTTTGTAAAGGTTTAAGGTACAATCTAATCGTGCCTCCAAGAAAGTTGGGCTGGAAACTCTGTAAAAATGAAAATGGTCTCCCAGAGCATAACCTGATCCAGAAATAGGTTGCTAACAAAACTCCAAATACAGTGATACTATAAAATTGGAAAAGTCATTATTCCAGTACTATCTCTGAATCACATCCCCAGTTTTAAATAACAAATCTTTGTAATCAGAATACCTCTCCCAACTTTTCTTCCTTTTGATTTCCCCATTAAAACCTATATATGAATCAAGTACTCTGAAGATGTCTTCCTCTCTGGGTACTTCTGATGTAAGGAGAAAAGACTCACACTTGTGCCATCTACAGGAAAAAAAAATGATGGGAAAGAAGGAAAGGGGCCAGCTCAATCCCACTTTTTCCACAAATTCCTTTTATAGCCCTTGGTTGATTTATACAAGAGAACAGAAAAAGCCTAGAGGCAAGACAGCTCATCTCTGTGACTGAAAACACATCCCCAACTCAACTGGAGCTTGGGGAACTTGGGTATGGGTTGCCCTTGGATTATTCTGCGTGAGATTTTTTTTCATAAGCTTTCAACTTGAAGGCTGTTACTCATCCCTTTAGCTCATGTCACGATGAAGTCCCTTGCAGAGAACAGGACCCAGAAGTAGGCTGCTTGACATCCTATAATGTGCAATTTAATTTGGTAAATTGCCTTTTCTGCACTGGTGCTGTAAGGTGCTCAGCTGGAGTCCATAAACTAAATCTTGCCTCCCTGTGGAAATAGCCTGACGCAACCCCAATGACATGCTGCAAATACAGTTCTGCTGCAAGCTCACGTTGCGAAAGTTAATACCATTTCTATCCCACATGCAGATTTCTTCTCCTGGAAAAAAATAATATGGACAGGACACAAAAGAAGCCTAAGGTACAAGGATCTATAAGGAGGACTGACACAAAACCTTCAAAGGTAGCAAGAGAATAGGCGCCTTTGAATGCCTCCTGGGAACTAGTCTGTGAAGGGACAGGGAGAGGTAGGTCATTTACCCTTTCCTATGCAAGCAGCTTGGAAATATACCACAAAACACTGCATCCTTAAATATCTCAACCTAGAATTGAGTGTTGGCTGTGATTTTCTAAATGAGGCGCAGGAGGGGACAGAAAGTGCCCAGGAGCCACAGAAATGAGCAGGGAAACCTCTCTGAAATGGCATGTACCAGCAAATACTGGCCACAAGAAATTGTTTCTTGACAGAAAGCTGCAGCTCTCTTTTATCTCTTTCTTATAAGTACAATTTTATTTTCAATGCTTGAGAAAGTGGTGGAACCAAAGTCACTGCAGGCTGGTGGACACCTGAATGCATCCTTCTGTCCGTCACCACATCACGGTTCCTTTCAAGACACCCCACATACATCTTTTTGTACCCTTACATCTCCCATCCACAGCTTCAATTTCCAGCAACTCTGGCTCTTCCCTCTTGGTCTGCTGTTCCTTTGTGATTTCCCTTCACATTCTACCCCAAAACAGTCCCTGATGCAGCCCTTGCCCCACAGCTCTGCTCCCACTGTTTGCTCCTCAGCCTTCCTCTCTTCCTGGCTGAGAGAATCTGCACTGGGATGGGAAGACATTTTGCTGCAGTGGTATTTGCCCTATCAGTTTGGAACCACTTCACCCACAAATAAACTCACCTCCCCCAAAATGGGAGGCTGCTGTCTTTAGCCAACAGTACCTTAGCCTCATCAAGAGTTTGTTCTGCCTGACAGCCTTTAATCACCATTTATCCATTTTACCGAGGGAAAATTTTTATCCTTTCTGCTAAAATTCATTTTTATGACACCTACCATAAGAGATATAAAGAAAAAAAAAATGAGGCATTAAAATGGTTTATAGAGAGTATTTTTATAATCCACTAAGCTGTTTTCCGTTCCCACTGATATGACATCTTCAGCTATAACTTATAAATGCCATCAGTTAACAAGCACAGAATCTTATCCAACAATTTCTCCTCTCATATGCTTTTCCCATTTAAACTTTCTGTTAAATCTTTGCTGTGCTGTTAAATCCGGAGAGATTTGGCCATAGCTGAAGGGAAGGAAAAAAAAAGGTTTAAGTAGCTAATTAGTGTCACTGGATTTGGGGCATCCTATCATGAGAGAATATAGAGGATGCATGTCCTCAATAAATATTTCAGGCATTTAAATAAAGCCAATGCCTCCCCCAGCAACCTCTAATATCCTCAAAAAATAGAAGATTTTATAAGCAGCAAGTGGCTGCTTTCCCATACAGGAATGACGAGGACACAGCATCAGGCATATTGACTTTTTTCCCACAGCTATTTTTGTTATTGACTGCAGCTCAGAAGGGAGTCACTCTAAGAAACACACCTGCGTGTGCCAGGGTCTGACCTGGGTACACCCTGGGAGAAAACACTTATTTGCAGCCCTCCCAGCATTCACTTCATACATTGATAAAACCCCAGAAATGCCAGACAGTAATTATAATTCCTGCAGTACTTAGAGATTTTCTGCTTTTCTCTGCCAAGCTCAGATTGGAAAACTCCAGGCCTCACCACAATCACTGCTACCAAATCACAGCAGGGAAAGAAGAAAGAAAACATACATTTTTCCTTATTTGCAATATATCCAACATATCTGCCTTGAGTCTGCTGGGAACTTTGTGTTGGACTGCATCTAGTCTTCTGGTTATGGAAGGTCCTCGCTTGGGAAAAAGCAAGCCCAAAGAAACTGATTTTTGCTTTCTTTAATGTAGGCTCTGTCTAGGTTAAGGATGACTCATGGTTTGCTTGGACTCACTAAAGACCTGGTGGGTTTCCAGTCACAACCAGTTAAACACTGGTGTATATATAAATAGTGGGAAGGAAGCACCCCCAAACTGCCTGCTCTATGTGGAGATGCAGCTTGCAAGGTGCATGGAGAGAGCAAGCCACTTGCCCATTAGCTTTTTATGTAACGAAGACCTAATCTTAGTGGGGTGATAGGCTTGGCTCAGACAAGCAGAGGATCCACAGCCTTTCACCTTCTTTTTCCTAAGGAGGTTTGCCTAGAAAAGAAAGGTTTTGCTTAATTTAGAGTTATCCATAATCTTTCTTCACTCCTTGAAAACCAAAAAGGAAATTTGAGGGCACATTGGCTGAGATGAATGGGAAAGCTTCACCCACCGCGAGGCCGCCTGGTGCTACACAAAAGTGAAATCAAGAGAAGCCAGCCTCCTTTGTGCAAGGGTTAGTATTTTAAATACAGCTCTGCGAATTTCTTCCCATTGGGAGATTAAATGCTTCCCTGTAGGCAGCAGAGGAGAAGGAGAGCTGCTTCAGTCCCTCCTCTTCCAAAGTGGCTTACTCATGTCAGCATTCATCCCCAGCACTGTGCTTGTCCCATGTCTGGCAAGCCTGCATGGTGCAAAGGGTGCAGCCAAGCTGGCTGGCCATATGGGCAGAACCCCAGCACCACATTTGGGGAAGAAGATGAAGATCAAGACGAGCAGGTGAATCATGTTCTTGTCCCTTGGGGAGCGGAGATGAATGAGCCTACGCTGCCGACGCGAAGGACATCTTCCTGGTGTCATAACAGCAATGGGAGAGCAGATGGTGAGCAACATGGTCTGTGGCCACTCAGCATGGCCCCTTGGCACTTCCACTTTGCCAGGCTGCTCTGTGGCACTCTGCCTGGGGAAAATGTTCCTGGGGATCCTGCGTGCAGAGGTAGTCTCTATTCACCCACTCAAAGCACCTATATGGCCTTTACACATATGCTCCTTGGTGCTTCCACAAGAGGATTAGTTCCTCCATCACTTCCCAGACGTCATACGTTGCTGTTCATGTGCCAACAGACATGGGAGAGCTCTGTACACACCACATGGCTGTTCCCACTTGTGAGAGATCTATGGACCCTCTCAAAAGGGGACCAGATTCATGAGGAAAAGCATGAACATAAGCAAGAAAATGTGGCCAATGTGGGTCAGACCAGAAAAGCAAAGACATGTTCTCTCTTATGGTCAAGTGCTCACTCATGTCTTTCTACTCATTTATCAACAGTCACAGAAAGCACATCGCCCCTTCCAAGCATCCAGCCCTTTCCAGCTAAAGGGATGCTGCTGAATCAGAGGGGGCTCCAAATATTCCCAGGGTGACTTTGATGGTGCTTCATCAATGCCAGCCCTTCCCATTCTCCCCAGTCCAGTCTCACTGAAAAAAAGAAAGGACAAGAAATAGCCACCAGGTTGGGAGACCATCCCCAAAACCATCAAGATGTAACTTCTCCCTGAAGCCACCCTTCACATACAGTCTTGCACACCAGAGAAAGAAAAGCTACTGACACAGCCAAGGTCTCAAAGGCACAGGTAGGTCATTTGAGGCTTGAAACCTAAGTCTCCATTAAACTTGGGACGCATCTGAAAAGAGATTAGTCTTTCATTCTGTGCAGAAAAGCCTTCATGGGCTAATGCATCAGGTGCTGCTCTTTCAGGACCTCAGATTCTGCCCTTTTTCACGCTTGTGCCTTCACTAATATACAGCCCCACCGTTAGAGTGATGGGATGCAGGACCAGAGAGTGATGGGACACAGGACCAGAGGAGGCATTTCACTGCACACTTCAGCTGCTGTCTGTGGACAGGGCCAAACTGCAACAAATGTTGATTTAAAGAAAGCTAGAGGCTGCCTCTAATGCACTTCCCACAAGCTTTCAGCTCCCATTTATCACTGTTCCTGATTCGACAACTTGCCTAAAGCTCACTTTTTTTTTCTTCTCAATGTACTCTTGCAAGACCTATTTTTTTTTTACCAGTGATGTCTTAGTGTATCCCCATGAACACTTTTTTTTCCCCTCTCTCTTCTTGAGAAAAGAAATGCCACAAAGAAGCCATTAGAGCTCCTCAGTCACCTGATCCTGGAAGGAGACTCCTCCGACAAAACAGAAAACAAGTTGTGAGACCAATGCATGACCCCAAGGCAAGATATGTCTCTGGGACAGATGAGGATCTGGGGAAGCAGATCAGGTCCCACACAGGTATCCCACAGCTCTGTGCAAAACCAAGCCAGAGAGGAGGAGCTGAACGTCACAACTCAAGCTCTGCACCCTCCACAACAGCACAGCCAGGCTGGGAGCACCCAACGCTGTCCTTTCCCCTCATCCACCCAAACTGTAGCAGACAAATACCCAGAGATGGGGTGACCCATGTGTAAGCAGGAGGAAAGTGGACTATGGGAGCCATCCTGCCCCTTAAGCCTGTTCTGCAGCAGACAGCAGCATTACAACAGAGAAGAGCAGAAACGCACACCTTCCATGGAAGAAAAAAACCCTTCAGCTATAATCCTGCTTTTGTCTTGTTCTGTCATTAAAAAAAATGGTTTGGATAAAATACAAACAAAAATCCATTAATCCTGTTTGTGCTATGCTGGAAACAGACCCACGGGGACACTTAGTATCACTTAGAATACACTGCATCACATTTAGGTAGTGATGGTAGTGGAGGAATCAGTAAACACTGAAATGCCTTTAAAGATCTGATTTTGGGTACTTACAAGCCTAAGCTAACAACCAGAGCCCCAAATATTTGGTAAACAAATACAGTGGTGAAACGCTGCTGTGGGAGCTTACTAAACACATGACATGAGGGAGATGCAACAGGTGAACTGCAGAAACCACGACAGCCATGACATGGTCATGACATCTTAAGTGTGGGGCTTGCAATGGTTACAGGCACAGACAGGAGCAGAACAGCCAAGAGGAAAATCCTGCTGCAGGAAAGGGAAGAACAAGCAAAAATCAGGGTGGAGCATAGCGTTGCTGGGCAAAATCTGCAGGAAAGGTAAAGAGAGCAGCAATAGGATCAGATTAAAAATCCCCCCAAATGCCTTTGAATCAAGTGAACCTTCTTTAGGAAGGGCTTGATCCACAATCCAGGAAATCGATAGTGCAGAACCAAGTACGTGTAGCTGTGGTTTAACTTCACACTGAAAAGATATCTAAAAACCAAACCAAAATTGAGACAAATGCTGGCTTTGCTTGGAGTAATTCATAAGTGCAAATTGAAGGAAGAAAGGTTAAATCACATCAGCCAGTAAACACGAAAACTGAGAAAAATATCTGCAGAGGGACACTGTGCCCCAACACCTGTGGGCATCCCACCCACACCAGCACATCTTGCCAATTCTCCTCCTGACTCTGATAGCAAATCCCTTTGAAACATGTTGGGAACTGGGGGTTTTAAGCAGCCAGGAGATACCATCAGCCAAAACCACCGGTGTGAGCTCATAGGTGCTGCAAGGAGCATAATTAATAGGGGCTTTCATCACCTCACTGCTCTGTGTAGCAAAGGAGGGCTGGATTTGGAGTGCCCACATCAGACCACCCAACATCTGCACAGGAGACTTCAGGGGACCCTCACCCGGTGCACTGAGCAAAACAACAGAGAAGCGCCCTTTAGCAGATCTGCTTTGACTGCAAGTGTCTATGCGCAGGGATGGGTTTGGGGCTGCAGCATGACCCCATGTTCCCTTTCCCACTGTGTAACCCCACACTTTGGGAGAGCAAATGGGCTGACAGGGCAAAGGAAGAGGCCCTGTGCTGTGCTGAAACAGCTTGAAATCCAGGCCAGGCAGCAGCAGGTACTG
Source organism: Pezoporus occidentalis (assembly GCF_034315485.1). Classification (NCBI taxonomy): domain Eukaryota; kingdom Metazoa; phylum Chordata; class Aves; order Psittaciformes; family Psittacidae; genus Pezoporus; species Pezoporus occidentalis. Next base: position 1,307,734 of record NW_026913230.1, on the reverse strand, counting down.
ATTATGGGAAAGACTTAACCTGCCTGGAGATGCACACATGGGTTTCAACAAGAGGCTGGAATAACCCCTTAACCCTCCCTTCACCAATATTTTGGGCACAGAGAAAAAAGCAATGTGCCCTCATGTCTCTTAAGGAATTTCTCAGAGGAGGGATGCTCTCAAACTTCTCAGAGAAAAGAGCGCATCTGCTGCACATCCCTCTCCCTGCCTGCCCCGGGCAGTGGTACCCGCGGTCTGCTCCAGCTGAAGCTGGGAAACAGAAATCTGAGTGAGGAAGTAGATTTCTTCCCAAAGATGGACTCATTACAGGGTTCCAGGTGCCAACTCCTAAAGCAAATTCTTTCAATCTCACACAGCTTCTTTAAGAAATGATAGATTGCACTGGCTCAGAGGAAACTGCTCCCTGATAATAAATGAGTTGTTAGCTGAGGTACCAGACTCCAAGATCCATTTGTGATCCAAAGGGCTTACAGCTGCTTCCCATTTTTGCAATGCCAAAACCACAGAACACGTGGACAGCAAGGGATGGGAAGGCAGCCTCCTGCGTCTGTTTGCTTGCTGCTCTCCAGTGGCTAAAGGGAGACTGTCAAGTGCAATTTCCTTCTGATGGAGCCCTTTATTTAATGTAAATTTTCTGTTGTTGAAAGTGAATAATTTGCTGTGTTTGGCTGCAGGCAAGGATAACCTGGTAAAACACTGCAAATCTCACCCCAGCATGCTACACTTCTCTAGCTATATACACAAACCATGCATAAGCATCTGTAGTCCTACAGCAGCACAACTCATTCCTCTGCCTGCAGGCTCCACAGACAGAGCTGAGACAAACACCTTCCCCAAAGGCAGCAGTACCAGAGGATGCTGCTCCATCCCAGTCATCTTGACCCCAATTCCCTCCAAGACACTGCTCCAGATTCCACTGCACAGCCCTGCCAGCCAAAGGGAATGATTTTCTTTTTCCCCTTTGTGATTTTAAAGTTCTGCTCAAGTTGCTCGCCTGGATTCACACTTTTACTTTCCTTCCTGAGATAGGCTTGGAACAGGAAACCTGAACATACATTGCTATCACACTCCCCTGAGATTGCTGTCAAATGGCAATCAGACCTCAGGACCAGAACTGGGTGGGATTTGGAGCATCCCCAGGATTTTCAGGTGTGTTTCAATCCATAGTTTTTGACTGATTTGGCTCAGCTGTTACAAGATGCTACTTTAGAATTTCCTTTTTTTTTTTTTTTCAGGCCAAACAGTTTGTTGGTTTGGGCTTTTTTCCTTCTCATAAAAAGCCCACAAGATTTGTTCCAGCACCGTGCAGGGCTTAACTGTGTTCTTCCCATTACAGCTAGCAGGGAGTGCTCAGTTAAACCCCTAGGTGCTGTTTTGAAGATGCTACACTTAGCGTTTGAAGGCTTTCCTCCCCTGATGATCCCAACTCTATGGTCCCCTGGAGCCTATTCTTAGGAAAAAAGCAGTATCAGCCAGGAGTGTATCAACAGAAAGAGGGGAAAAAGAGATTTGCTTAAAGAAAAGACAGCAAAAGCAAACCCAGGTATCACTGCTAGAGCTCTGCAAGCACTACTGCCATCAGTGAGCCCATGAAAAGTGAGAAACAGAACAGGCCAAGAGGATGAGAGCATGTCTCGGGACAACAGCAGACCCTCTCACTTGAGGGACCACTGCAGCACTGTACCAAAATACAGAAGGTGAACCCAAGAAGAGTATTTCTATGCCATAAGCATATGTTTTCTTCACTTCTTAGCAATACATCAGAATAGCATAATTGTAAACTGCCTCTTTGCAATGCAATGTCTGCTTTCTCAAAGCTTCACAGACTGAAGCAGGAAAGTATTTGGTACCACAGAAGTATCACCTTCAGCAGAGTATTGAGGAATTTAGCAGGAGATGGTACAGCTGCAGACACTTTGGGGTAGGATTCATCTCACCTCCTGCTCAAGGTCTCACAGTAAGCTCTTTAAGCCAAGTTTGCCACCTTGACTTCCCTTATTGACAAGGAGATAAGCAGGCATCTCTGGAGGGCAATACCTCCTGTACTTAGATGGGTGTCTAATGGTTCAAAAGGATGGCTCGCTGGAGAGCTCACTGCTGATTACAGAGGTAACCTTGGTGAGTAGCTTAGATGAAGGCATCTAATCCTTAGCCAGAAAAGTCAGAGGGGAAAAGTTCCCTTCTTCATGCTTTAAGGAATTAGGACCTGATGCTTAAGGATGCTTCTAAGGCATGTAAGCAGTGACATGGCACAAGCACCCTGGGTCAAGCTTGGGCTTGGCTCTTCCTCTGTCTCTCCACAAATACCTGGCAAAGCAACACTGACCTAAGCATGCAATTCTCTTGCTTTACCTGGCAATTCACAGAGGAAGGAAAAGTTCAGTTAGGGGACAGTGCATCCAGCATTTGTACTGAGGGCACATGTAAGGACTTCACTTGAGAGCAGGCTTTGATGGTCTAAAGCTTCTCAAACAAAGAAGAGAAATTTGGGAATGGTCTCTAACTGGCAGCTGCCATCTGAGATGCTGTGTGTTGGTTTTACACTCCAGTGTGACTGTTGAGCCTCACTAAAGCAGTGATGAGGTTCGAGTGATTTTCCTCTTTGATAGAGCAGGTCTATACCCCAAACTAGTGCTAGTTACTCCAGAACAAGAGGTGCTACGGGCTTTTCGGGAAGGGCTCGCCTCTGAAGGTGTGTGGTTGCTCTGGAAGCAGGGGTGGAAATGCAGGAGCTATCTCACCTCCTTCCTGGGGACTGCATGGTGAACACACCCCTAACAACTAGCACATGAACACAGGCTTGTCTAGGAACAGAAAAAGCTGGTTTTAATCTGTTGGTGACCGTGCACAGGCGACCTCATGGGGCTCTGCGGGTTCAGGAGAGGTGCCTGCTCCCTCCACAGTCTCTGCTGAGTCTGGCACACAAGGCTGCTAAGGTGGTGGATATTATGATATAGATGACTCAATGTTAGAAGTCTGCCTGACTTATCCACACATTTCTCATGGGTTCCCAAACAAGTGATGACTCTCAACACCAGTCAGCTTAGGCTAACTCAGGTCCCAGTCTCCAGTGAGGCTCTTCTCTCCTCAAAGCTGACCCTTTTGCTGCCCCCACAACGAACACAGGGCCTCCCCTGTTACCATCCCCACATCTTGAAGCTGCACATGGCGGGGGGGGTGTTAGCACAGTCATAATGAGCAGAGCAGAGAAGACCCCAGCCCCAGGACAGGCTGTAAGGCTGAATTAATTCTGATTAAATCTCTGCAATGCACTCGGCTCTGCCTTTACCCAGGACGAGGGACAGCTGCTGAGCCTGACTGTATTTCTGGGACAGTGAACTGGAAACGGCATTGCTGCATGGGCTGTGCCTCAGCTCGCTTCCTCAGCCTTGCCTGCAACAGCAACGGCCCCTCAGCCCCTTCTACTCTATTACTTCCTTTGGTAGTTCATTAAAGACATTAATCCCCTTCTGCACAAAGACATTTCTTCTGAACTCCCTGCAGGTCAGGCCTCTTTCTCAGCCGTGGCTTCAGTGGTTGCCTTTTGTAGACACAGTGCTGGCAGCCCAGACCTGCCCCCATTTCCCTGTTGATCTGGGTTCATGCTAGACACCCATCAGTCACCTCCATGGTGACCCTCCTTTGCCATGTGTGCTTCAACAAGAGTCTCCTTTCCAGCTAACCTTCACCCCACTGTGGTCTATATCCCAGCATTTGTTGTCTCCCTTTTCCCATCTCAGGACCAGCACACAGCCATGCACTCACGTGCATCATGCAATAAGCCATGTATAAAAGGTACGTGCACATCATGCACTAAGGATGCAAGACATGAGCTGCACAGGGTGGCTGAGGGGAAAGGAAGGCAGCATGTTGGGACTGTTGCAGCAGCAAGAGGGCTGCAGACTGTTAAACATGCTGGCAGTTTGCAATAACCACCCCATGCAGAGGATTCTCTGCTCTAAGCACCAAGGTTTGGCTCTGCGGCAGTTGCACCAAGGAAGAGGGGGGCCAGAAGCAAGCTGAGCTGCAGTGCTGACCAGATGGATGACACCAGCAGGCTTCAGATTATACTTGGGCAGGAGGTGGCAGAGCCCTTAGAAAGCAAAATCTCCTCTGGCTTAGCTAAGGGCTCAAAAGAGAGACAAGGGAAAACTGCAGCTACATCATGTTCACAGCCCCTCTATCACCGGTGCCTGTCCCCTTTCCCATGCTGGGTCTCCAATTATTGTTCCTGACCCAGCATTTCTTCATCCTCTGTCCCTGTGTGCTCTCTGCTGGACTTCCCTGGGTTCTCTCCACAAGCTCCAATGCCTGCTGGTAATTTTTTATGCTGTTCACCTATCAGAATAACACCACCATCCTGCTTCTCATGCATCAAACTGTATGGGATGTAGGTGCCATGTGGAAGGAAAGCTAACAAGGCTTGGGGCACTCAGAGGATATTGGCAGGCCAGCAGGGGAAAAAACACAGCTGAATCAGTGTAGTTACTGATGTCTTTTGCTCATTGAAGCTTACCTCTAACAAAGATCAAAGCACAGCGTTTGGGAGGGTGGGGAGGCGAGAAATAGCCCTCCCTTTCCATGTGAGGTCCTTCCATACTGCAAACAGGTTACCTACAGCTGCTTCTGTATCTCCCCTGTGACTCTCCAGCCCCCAACCTTTCATCTCCCTCCCACTTCATCTCCATTAACCCAGTTACAGGACCTCGCTTATTAAATCAAAGCCCAGACTCCTATAGCATAAAGATGCAGACACATATGCTGTATTCACACGAGAATCCTGACATCAGTTGTATGCTACATCTCAATCTTAGACATCAGTTGTTTTCTCCTGCATTCCTCCACTGTCAAAAACAAATACAATCCAAGGATGACAAGACCCTCTTGAAGAAGCCAAGATACGGCAATTTGTAGCTGTTACTCCCTTCTCCATTGCTTCAGCCTTTTGTAGACACAGCGCTGGCAGCCCAGACCTGCCCCCATTTCTACTACTTCCTCAAGGGATCAATCACTCCTGTGGTGTATAATCACTTCTCCTGAACTGCAACCCTGGATGAGGACTGACAAGGGTGTGGTTTAGAGACAACAGTGAAAATAATCAATATATGTTAATAACAAAACCCAACACTGCTGGAGGGTTTGTGGGCTTTTTTGTCCTTTTGGCTGGTGTGGTGTTCAGTGTTTTTAAGAATGCCCCAGAGGGAACAACCAGGTCTGGCTGTTAAAGGGCAGCGTGAGAAAAATCAACTAGAGACTCATTACTACGTAAGCTAATAAGTGATCAGTTCAGCAGGTGAGCAAGGAGCAGGTTCTGCTGGAGAGCACACTGTTATTATACTAATCATTTGGTATTATTTTGGACTGTTTTTTTTTTGCTGGGATGATGGCAGATTTCTAACGGCTCAGTTCTGTATCTTGCCCAGCACCTGCCTTCCTCAGGTATTCCCAGAGGGCACCCCATGTTCTACCAGACAGCACTTTTCACCGGGAAAAACACTACCCAGTTTCGATTCTGCACAACTAAATGCAGAGAAGTAAGAACCCATCTCTCTTTAAAGGAATGCCATTGAAATAAAAGCATCTTTGTCATCAGACTTGTGTTAATACCACACCCCGGAGAATTTGGATCTGCAGAATATTAAAGTCTCCCTGACTTATTACCTCTTTAAGGAGCATGTTGGTTTTGTGTTTGCTCTGAGCTCCACGTGTTACTGAAGCTAACCAGGACTGTTTCTGTTCCTACTTTCAGAGAGCTATTGCCTTTGGGGCCCTAACCCTATTAAGGGAAAAGTAAACATATATATGTATGTAAAATTCCCACTACAGTTTTGGTAAGGAGCAGTGAGCTTCCCCACACTGCCTTCCTTGCAGCCATATGAAGATTTCCACTCTCACCTTGTTAATACGCCAAAAAATAAAGCCCATGTATTTCTGGCTTAGTAGTACCCCTATCACATGAAAAAGCTTTATTTTTGGAGAAGGAAGGATAAGCTGTGAGTGAAAACTGTCACTGTCACACAATGGACATGCCTGGCCTGTGCTGCTCACTGTTTCTCAAATCCCTTCTCTGCCTGCTGCAGAGCCCAAATGTTGCTTCTTCACTCTCTTTTTTTTTGCTTGAGACCAATGAGTATTCAGGATCCCTTCCAGATGAGCAGATAGATTTGCAGATGTGAAGTTCCTCATTCCTCCTCTGATTTTTCCTAATTGTGTCATATCAGTTTTTCTCTGCAGGCACCTCTCCCACAGCCAAGGATAAAAATTTAAATGCATTAAAATAGCCATGCAAAGAACAGGTGCCCGCATGTCTTTTGGACAGAAATGGACACAGAAGACCAGGGGAAACCCATTCCTGATGTGCTCTGCCAGCCTCTCGGCAGGGCTGGCCATGGCAAATGACAGTGGAGCCCTATCAGTGTTCCTGCTGATGATATTGGCCCATGTTCATTCAAGGCTCTCTGTGCCCAGAACTATGAAGGCAAACAGACAACCTGCCCTGTCCTGGCAGCCGTAGCTGAGGAAATGGCTCAGCACTCATGTTTTAAATGCTTTTTCTTCTTGGGGAAACCATGAGACAAGCTCCCACCTTCTCCAGTGGCGGCTGTGAGTGCCAGGGACTCTAAGTCCCTGCAGAGACCTTGGACTCAGGAGGTTGGTGTCACTCCCAGGATCTGCTCCCCCCTGCTTGGCAGGATTTCACCCTTCAGCACCCTCCTTAGGGATGGACCTGACTCTGTGGGATCTCACTAAACAAACACGCACTTACTAGAAAGCTACAGCCCATCCCTGCCAGAAATTGAGCATCCTTAACCTCAATTTGATCTAACGTGAATTGATGCTCTGTGATTCATCTGCCTGCAACACATCTTTTCCTAGCACAAAAATCTAAGGAGATGTATTTCCTTGTAATACCTATGTTATATTAACCAGGCTGCATCTGATCATTAAACCCATGTTTCTGCTGGCTTAACTGACATTAAATAGTCATAGCTAGCATCCTGAGCTCTGCAGGGATAAAAAAAAATCCCAAAGCACTTACACAAGATTTCTGACACTGCTAAAATAAAAAGAAGTCTACCAACACCACAACAATTACGCACTATTACAGGGCTTATTTAGACTGTGGAAGTTTAATTATAAAAATTGCATTTTAATTGATTGCTGCTGGAATAATTGCTGCAACACCTTTCTAAGAAATGGCGACCACTGCATGTTTGTCAACAAAGAAGCTTCCTTTAAATTCAACATGCAATAATGGTTTAATTAAGCCAAATTTAGATCCTCATTTGAGAACGTTCAGACATTTGCCTATTCCTTCCTGTCTCTGAGAGGTAATTTAAGGGATAAAAAGCAATCTCCAGAAATACTCTATCTATATACATAAGTATCCAAGAAAAAGAAGAAAAAGAAATACTTAATTTCATAGCTGATCTCAATCTAAGCTTGCTGCTATTGATAAGAACATAAGCACAGAATGAGTGATTGCCACAAATCCCTCTCTAATTGGTGCTGTGAGGACTTCATAAAATATGAGCAGACTCCAAACTACGTGTTCATTTTCTAATATGCAGAACAGATTCAACTGTTGATATTCTAGCAGCACCCACAGCCTGTACTCATTCTCAGGACCCCACAGTAACTGTAGCTGTGCATACATGGGAGGAGAAGGATAAATAATTCATTGGTTTTCAGCCTCTTTACAAGTTTTCTTGCAGCTGCAAAATCCTGCTGCTGTCCTGCACAGACCTCTGTGTTCCAGGTATGCAGCTCCTCAAAGTCCCTTCTCAGTAGTCCAGCACCTAAGCACGCAAAAGCTGATGGCTGCATCAGCAAAGCCGCAGGGCGCAGTTCTGAACAGAGGGTTATATTTGGTTACTGGTCATCCCTGCAAAGGAGACTGAGTTTTGCAGGGACAGATTTACCAAGCTGATGATTCACCTCTTGCTCAACAAGGCACGTCCCCCAGGTCACCGACAGAGAAGGCTGACGCTGAGCCATCGTCTTCCCTGGGCAACGAGAACAACCACCACCGTCTGCCTGACGCTGATGGGGCTCACCTGGGGACTCCAACAGGGACCAAAAGCAGGAGTCTCTGCACCACAAATTAAATAAAGCTATGGAGCTGTGGCTGAAACAACTCGTACTCCCCAAGGAGCTAGGCTATGCATAGGATGGGGATGTGTGTTACATGGGCATGAATGGAGGCTGAGATAAGAAGTAAGAGAGAAACTATTCTCAGCAATGTTTTTTTCAAGTAAGCAGCATCTCATCCCTTTGCTGCCAATAGGACACAGTGCTTGTGCCCAGGGTGAACTTCCCAGGGACAGGAATCGGCAGCTCTCTCCCCTAACCTTCAGACCTCCTGTGACCTTGCATCAGGCACAGAGGCATGCCTCAGCTCTGACCTGCAGCATCAACTCTGGCATGTCAGGTCTGCCCTGCTCTGCACGCAGTAAGTCACAGCAAAACCCAGCAAGGTAGAGTTTGATAGTGACTATTTAGAGACTGTAAAGCTCTTTTCCAATCATGGCTGAAGGCAGAACCTGTGAACATGTCTTCAAAGCTGATCAGAAAGGTTTTGTTCTGCTACGTCACTAAGCAAACCTTCCAGCTACACCACACTGTCATTTTACCCTTTGCAGTCACTTGGCACTGCTATACACTTAGGCTGAAGGACTCTGTATTCACCTTCCCCCTGAACAATTGCCTTGGCCTTCAAAGAAATGGCACAAAAATATTAGGTCTCCCAACCTTCAGTTAGGAACCCTCAAAGCAGTGGGTGTGAGCATTTTCATCTGGGTCAACCACAGCACACACCCAGCTGTGAACACAGAGCCTGTTCATTGCCATCTATTCTCTGTGATGGAATGAATTCAGGAAGATATTTCAGGTGTGGAAATGTGCTCATGTTTCAGCAACACAACATTAGCATTGACCACACACGTGAAATATGAGGTAACCACACACTGTAGCTGCTATCTATTTTTTATTTCTGTATGATTATGGTTTCCTTAAAATCATCATTTACTGACATGTTATGCACAGGGGCCACAGGACCTGTAGGTTGACGCTGCCCCACATAGAGGTATTCACAACCACTATATAACAGTAGAAGGTACACAACTGGAAGCAATAGAAATGTAAAAGTTACTGCTGGGCTGTCACAGCAACAGCCCGGAAACAACAGCAGCCTCCTGATAGTTTATAGATTTATCACTTTCATAGGTATTATTGTTACCAATTGACGATCATCACTAGCACATCATTAACGGCTCCCTATCACTGTCACTGGTGCACAAATAGGGGCATCTCATACTGCAAATTCACCCACTGTCATACCAGAGACTGCTCATCCTAACTGGCAAGCAGATATGTGTCAGGCAGAGGTAGACAGTGTCACAGTTGATGCTGAGAAATGTTTTGCATATGATCTCCTTAGGCAGGGTACTGTCATTTTGCTGCAGTTCATCCTGCCGCTTCATCATCGCCTCGCAAGCTGCCCAACAAGGTTTTTTGCTTCTGCCATCACCACTGATTTTTAATATACTTCCTGGATTTCTAATGATGCTGTTTCAGGCGCTGCCATAAGGATGACATTTAGCACACAAGGATGGATGCTAGCTATGGGGCTGGGATGCATTAGTCTTCCTCACATGTTCTTTTAGAGACCCTAACCATCAGAGAAACAGGTAATGCCAGTGACAAGAAAATGCTGTGTTCTCCATCTCCATGGGAACAAAACCTGGTACTTTTAACTGGTAGCATGGCCAGTCTTTTCTCAGAAGATAAGGACCACTGCATGGGCAGGGTTTTATTCTCTGTAAATAAACAGATCTTTCTGCTGATATCTAGTCTTGGCAACTGGAATTTGCTGGAAGATGAGGAAGGAGCTAATTCCTGACAAAAGTTTCATTCCAGCCTATAATACTAAAACCAGGTCTCCTAATGGCCTGGGTTTTTTGGGTTGGGTTTTTATCCCCTCTAAGATACATGGAACAACACCTCCTTTAGTGCTTACAAAACAAATGCTGCCTTCCATAGTCTGGCGGGACTTAGGAAGTTTTTAATTATAAGAAAAGAAAAATGAGGACAAGCAAAGTTGGGCTGTGCAGAGTGCTCTGCTGGTCTGATCTAGGACAATGTGCCCTACATAGAACTCAAATATAACATCCTTTGGGAGGCTGTCTTGCTTCCATTCAGCTTTTGTGGGACCACTGCCGCCCCCATGGTACTAATGACAGATTTCTAAAGCATAAGTAGTATCATGGTCTTGCTATCAATGTTAGTGCTGTAAACAAAGGCATTAGTGGCAGGCGTGGAGAGGGAGGGAAAACTATGCACAGATGGAGAATTTATTCTAGTGATATTCTTGCAGTTTCTGCTTTCTTCCTGCTATCAGCACTGAAATAGTTCATCCTCAGCCACAGTCAGCAACTCTACCCCAGGAGGGTGACGCTTTCCCTTGATAGATACAAGGTCTGCCTTTTTAGTTCTATTTGTCTAGTTTTCCTGCCAAGGAAGTGCCATTGGATTGAGCTGAAATAGTTGCTCTACCTTGATGGAAACCTTGTTGCTGGCAAATAAGAGGGATATTAAGGAAAATAGAAAATCTTTAGATGTGTCATTAGACACTCCAATGAAAGAGTGCCCAAACTTATTTCTCTCTTTTATGTCATACTGGCCAGGAAATTCCTGCAATCTTGTATCTGCAAACCCTCCAACAGAAAAGAAATCACAACTTCTTTTTTTTCCTTTGAAGAGCCTTATTAATTCTCCTCCTGTACATCCCTGCTTCTGTTTGCAGGAAAGCATTTTTCCCTTCTGCGTATTTCTTAGCGGAGAGAACAGTTTGTGTCCACCTCTACCCCACACTCCACATGACTAAACTGCAGAGAGGATGTTTTGATGAATCAAAAGGATACAACAGACGTGAGCCAACAACAAATCCAACAGGCTTTACAACGAGAAGGGTTCCTCCAGTCTCTCCTGGATGCTCTCATACACACACCCAAGCTCAGAGAGTGAAACCAGTGTCTGACACCAGGTCAAACCGAGAAATTCCCTGTGCATCGCATTCTGGAGGTGCGAGCCCCTCATGCATAGCACCAAACAGTTCACTCCAAGGGAAGCAAACACTGCACCAGCCCCTAACGCAACCACAGGGCTGTGTTACAGGTTCTGTTTTCCTCTGGTTCCCTCCTGGTCTTATTTATTGCTGCTAATCATGGCAGCTTTTAGTTTTCCTGGCTATACTGTGTAACATGAACAGCACAGCTAACGTGCTGTGCTTTAGCAAGGTGCAGATACACCCTAGAATTGACTCTGTGGTGCAAATTCAGTCTCTAATACTTGTTTTCAGAGCAAATGATTTTGTTGATTTGTGAAACTAAAACTTTCTTACCTCTCTCTCATTATTAGGCATGCCCCTCACTGTGGATTCAGAATCCACTTGCACCAAGCTGCTGTTTTCTGCTAGGTCTTTCTTAAGTTACAAGGACAGATGGCTAAACTGGGGCTGAGGAAGAAGTTTACACAAAACAGAGACTTCTGCACACCCTGTGGGTGGAAAGGCATGTCTTTGTTGTACATCACAGCTATAGAAAATATGGAAATGAAACCTCAACATAATGAGCTGGGCAGAGATTAGAAAAACAAGAGGAAATTAATTGTTGGGGGGGTTTATACCACTTTGGAAGCAATGAAAGAGAAAATGCAAGAGCTGCTGAATAATGGCAGCGCTACCTCACCCCTTGGTCTTAGCACACAACAAAGCAATTCAGGAATCCTTTGCCCTTGTGTTTGGGGTTTCATTGCATGGACCCTAAAGGAGAGTTGCACGTCTTGAGCAAGATGCTCCATATTTTAGACACAAAAATAAAGTCAGGAGTAAGGAAGCCAAACTAAGAGAAAGCACAGCAAATGCCAGTACTTACAGGTGTACGTCATTTCAAAGCTGTCACTGATGTTCACAATGTCAATCTGGGGAAGGAGTTTAGGGGGTTCCGTGAGCTGAGACAACGCAAACCTAAAAGCCGCATGTTCCTGGGACTGCTGATTAGGAAATAACCCCCCTGGGAAGACAAACAGAACAAGACAAAATGTCTTAAACACACCCATATCAGCAACCTCTTCACTCCAAAACATCCCTGTGAGCAGAGGCTACAGCTACCCAGCACAGGGATTGCCTCTATGCTTGAAATCCTCCAGCACACAAGACCCAAGGGTTTGTTCTTGCTGTGGACAGGTTGGGAGCAGAAAACCTTTCCAGCAACATTATGCAATGCCTGATCACATTTAGGATCCCTGGGCCCGGCAGCCTGCAGGGTCGGGATGAACTGCAGGGTCTGGCTCAACCTCTTCACCCCCATAACTTTAGAGGGATAGAAATGGCAGCGCTCTCAGTGTTACCTTTCTAAAGGAGGAATGAGTCTTTCTTCCTCCTCCCGTCACTTGTAATTAGGCTCAGTTTAAACCCTACTGACTAAAAGGAGGGGTTTGCTCCAGAAGGGTGCAGGGGTTTCCCCACACTGTGGGACACGGAGATATGGGGCAGACTGGCAGAGACTGGCCCAACAGGCACAGTGCTGGGTGGATGCGGTCAGGCTGACAGCGCAACGTGGGACCCATGGCCATACAACTGCTGCTACTGCAAGTGTGCTGCATGGAAAAACCCTGCATTTAACAGGAGACAGTGGTCAAATTCAAAGAGGGCAGGAAACCAAAAGCTTGACTGTCAAAGCAGAAGTACAGGCAAGCCCGGAATCACAGGATGCATTATAGGATAGGAACTGGGACCAGGCAGGAGGCAGGCTCAGACCCTTTGTCCCCCCATGGATCTGGAACAAGTTGCTGCGATAACCCGGCCTTAGGAAAAGTTTCCCGCTGCTCCCCCAGCAAGAGCTTGGTTTGCGGCAGATCCCTTCACAGCCCCCAGAAAGATGCTATTAAATCCAGGCTGTCTTGTCATCTACATGCATTTAAAGGGAGCACTATTATTGGCATTTTACAAGTAGGGAAACAAAGCACTTAGCAACAAGGTAGAATGGAAAAAAAAAAAAGCAGCAGAAAGCGTTAAAGCCCACCCTCCAGGGCTTGGGATAGAAACAAATGTGCAAGGACCTGCTATCAACGGCACTTTGCAGGTCTTTAGTTCAGAGGGCATCTCCTTGTGTGGAAAGGGCTATTTATGCATGAATATACTCTCGCCTCCCCCATTCCTCCCCCTTCCCAGCCTAATCATGGGTGCCAGAGGAGTAAGATGCACGTAGCCGAGTTAAGCTATTAAAAAACACATTTGTTGAGAGGGAAGAAAATCCGGGATGTTGCACAAATTTGGAGTAAAGGGGAGGCAGGAAGGGAGGGAGGCAAGGATGCAGCATCAACAGCAATAAAAGCACCGATTGTGCAGCTCGACTCGGGCAGGAGTTGAACTTGGTGGATTAGCAATTGATTGGCATCGTAAAAAGAAGGGAGGCGGGAAAGAAAACCGGCATGCGAGGAAAGAGAATTTTGGGCTAGGTTGCAAACCATCATCAATAAAGATCAATGGGAGAGTAATAATAAACCTGAGGAAGGAGGGAGAAGAGCACAGAAGTTACAGCAAGGGAGAAAGGAATCAAACAGGCACTGCTGGTGCGCAGGGCAAGCAAGTAGCATGAAATAAAGAGACTTCAATGCAAAAATCTTCCCCCAATAGCTCTGCCCTTATTCTTTAGCAACAACAACAGAGAGAGCCTGTTTGTTACCTCTCGTCCCAGTTACCTACAGATGAGAGCATCCTCACCAAAATGTATAATGCAACCGCTGATTTTGCAAATGCAGCAACGCACAATGGCAGCACAGGCATTTCTTAGAGCAAGAAACAGCTAATTTTCCCGGGCTTCCTCCATTTCAGAGGCACTTTTCTCCGTCGGTGTTGGTGTGTATGCAGGCATTTATTCCTAATCTTCCCATCCCCCCAAGCCAAATTAATACATCTCTGCTCTTGCAAAGCTGGTACCAACGCACAAATCCAGCCCTGATTGTTCACCCTTCGCGCTCTCACACACACATACACAGAGAGACAATTTTGCCTTTACAAGCAAAGGAACGGGTCAGTCCCGTCCCCCCCCCGTCACCCCCCCAACCGCCCTCTCTCCACTGGCCGGGGAACATCTCTCCCCCGCGCCCTGCACTCACCTATCTGGATATTGTTGGGGAAATTGGCCCCTAACACCGCCCCTAGGAAACTGGTGCAGAAGAAGGCAAAAATGTGCTGCATATTCCCTTTTGCATTGGCGAAAAAGAAGCCCAGTTCCAAGCATAGATTTGATTTTCCCCCCGCTCCGCTCTCTTTAGCCGCCTCTCCCGCCTCCCCTCCGCGGCGCCTTCAGGGCTGCGCTTCTCCCCCGCCCGGAATCCAGCGCTGAGGCTGCTGCTTGACACCGCCTGGCAGCAGGATCAACTGAGCCCCGGGAGGAAGAAAGAGAGCCCGCTCCTCATCCACAGCCCTCCCCCGCCACACACAACACACGCGCACGCACACGCCAGGCGCTTCCACCCAGCTCATTCCCCTACTCCCAGTGGGAGCTACAGCTGGGTACCGCATCCCCCCTCCCTCCTCACCCCGGCTATTCCCCCCGGGCTCTAAGGGCAATTCCCACCTACCCCTCAATTCCCGGCTTTCCCCCTCAACTTCTCTTGGCACGAGCTAGAAGCAACCTGCGTATCAGTAGGTGGCAAACTCCTCTAGAGAAAGGGCTTAAACTCCTCTGCCTCTGATCCATCGTTTCCCAACCTGGGCTCTCACTCCTGGGTCCAGGAGTTGAACAGATCAGACTCTACAGCCTGGCTCATTAAGATAACAAAGAAGGTCATAGAATCATCATAAAATGGTTTAGGTTGGAAGGGACCTTAAAGATTTAGTTCCAGCACCCCTGACACAGGCAGGGACACCTTCCACCAGATCAGGTTGCTCAAAACCCCGCTCAACTTGGCTTTAAACACTTCCAGGGATGGGGCAGCCACAGCTTCTCTGGGCAAACTGTGGCAGTGCCTCATCAACCCTCATAGTAAATAATTACTTCTAAATTGCTTCCTAAGCATCTAATCTATATCTACCCTCTTTTAGTTTGAAGCCATTTACCGCTTGTCCTGTCACTGCATGCCCTTGTAAAAAGGCATGTAGTGTACTGCAAACATGCTTTGGAAGGAAGGGTTTCAGAGCAACAGACAAGATCCTGAAGGATGAAAAAGGGACCATCACCTTTCTCATTAATTTTTCTCTACCCATCATTAAAGTATGACGCTTTTCACCCCTGTGCTTGATGTGGAGGAATCTGTGCTCACCAGCACCATCAGATATGACAGGCTTCTGAAATCAGGAGGATGTTTTAGCCTGGATCATTATAGGAGCTGTTTTGTGGCAGCTCTAGAGGTTGAAGCTTATTTGATCATAAGCACCTTTGCTCAAAAACAAAAGGAGGGAAAAATCAATAAAAGTAACAACAATAAAAACCATCTCCCAGGCACAACTTGGGATTTAGAAATGTTTGAGGAAGAACTGCTGTGATCACAGAGACATAGAGAAAATTCACCCATTCCCTTCTGAAACAGATAAAGTTCCAAACAAAACCTGGGGCCTCTTGTGCCAGAACCTGGATATCCATGTCCAAGCACAGAGATTCTGCCCTTAGTGTTTGCAGCCTTGATGCGCACAAGGGGTAAATAGCAGAGAAGAAACGGAAAAAAGGATGTTCAGGGCAGAGTTAGAAATAGGACTCATGCTCCATGTCCTGGTTTGGTCTAGGGTGCCTTGCCCTGGTCCCTACTCCCCACCTCCAAAAGCATGTGGTTAATTTGGAAAAGCATGTGGTTAAATTGGAAAAGCATCAGAGAGCTGTTCAAAGGTCAGGAATTATGCTCACGTAAGAACAGCTGGACAGACAAGAACTCTGCAGAGTGGGATAACTGAAATGGGATGTAAGCAAAAGCTGCAGTAGCACAGATGGAGATACTCTCTGTTGGCCACAAGGCCAAGTTGTGACATAAATTTATGATGCAGGATAATACTACTCTTTATACCTTTTTATGAACAGAATAGTCTTGAAAACAGAGGTAGTAGCATCTTTTTGTTGTCTTCCTCTGGAAGAGATTTAACTACAGATTTCTTTCCCCATACAGCCATTCCTGCAAGCTGTGACAGAGGCCTTGGGTAGAGCAGCACCATATGCAGTCATGCACTATCACCACAGCCAAACGTGACAATGGAAAATCATCTCTCATGTGGCCTTTATTTTATCTCTGTAAATAAGAGTCTGGGATCTTTAACAACTTCTTAGACACTTTTATGGATTTCACTGTGACTTCTAGGATGACAAAATGCTTAAACACTCACATAAATGCCATAGTAGGTAAAGGGTCTCAGCACTGTACTCTAATACCTTGCATCAGAGAGGAGCTGCACTGATGCCTGCAGCTTTATGGCCTCTTATGCCATAGTTTAAACCCAGCTGGCAACTAAGTACCATGCAGCCACTTGCTCACTCGCCCGCCATGGGATGGGGAGGAGAATAGGAAAAAGCTAAAACCTGTGGGCAGAGATAAGAACAGTTTAATAATTGAAATAAAGTAAAATATAATAAAAATAACAATAATTATAATAGGAGGGGAATAAACCCCAAGAAACACAAGTGATGCACAATATATTGCTCACCACCTGCTGTCTGATACCCAGCTTGTCCCTAAGCAGTGGTTGATGGCTCCCAGCCAACTCCCCCCAGTTTATATACTGAGCATGATGTTATCTCTTCCTTATGGTAAACAACAAAACATCATTTTCCCCCACCCACCCTTGTCCAAGGCAATGACTCCCACTGCCAGACTATAGGCTCAGTAGAGCAATTGAGCACTCAAGAGTCAGTTACAGGCAGCCAGAGGATGCTCCTACCCTGTCTCACTGCCTGGTCAACTGCTATCCCAAAGTCATATTCAAGCACAGCAAATTTACATCTGCTGTTGATAGATAGTACCTTCATCAGACTTCTATTTCTCTCCTTGTATAATTTAAGCAATACTGATCTGAGGCTAAAATAACCTGCTGAGAAGTTTTATGGGCTTTTGCTTTCCATTCAGAATTTAATAGAAACAGCTGCATTTGTAATCTGAAGAAAGGCACTGAAGGATAACCAGCGCGACAGAAAGATGCTAGCACGTTTTCAAAACTCCCAAACAGCCTATCTGATAACAATAATAGTAGCCATAACAATAAAATATTGTAAAAGCTCACAGAAAGCTTTCACAGTCGCATTAATTAATAATGCTGCGTTTGTCTATAAAACTCTCAAAGTGCAGGTGGCTTAACAAGGAGAACCTCACCACAGTGTAACAAGATAAGTAGTAATACGATCATTATTTTAAGAAGGTATTCATTTCCTTTTTCCCTACAGATAACAGCATTTTATTCAGAGTTTATTAGCACAAGGATGTTCAGAATTAACTGTGGCTGTTCTGAAGACTCTTTAAATCATCATCAAAGCGATATAGCTTCTGAAATTTTGGTTAGACACCAGACAAAGTCTTGGGAAATAGATGAAACTCTTCGATGACGCAGGAGTGGCCACAACAGATCAATCCACCAGTCTTCTGAAAGAGCTGCCCTATTGAATTATCTAGATTCCTGAAAACAATGGAAGGAGCTTATCCCTCCCCTCAGTTTTCAGAAAACAAAGAAAACCATTCAGTACAGCATGTAAGTATATGGCACAGTGCCATCTTAATCAGGGGCAACTAAAATGATCAGGGAGTGGAGTTTTGAAGACCTGTATTTTGTCTCAAAAGGGTTTCAGCACACAGGTAGAATAGGCAGGCAAATGATGGCTAACAGATAACATCCAACAAGGTCTTGTGGGATCAATCCATGCAACTGAGTGTAATGAATTAGGTAAATGCAGGTCTAAAAAAATAAAAGTCTGTTTAATTTAAGTACTACTATAAAGGGATTTTGAAAGGGTGTAGCTGGTTCACTTAAGATCTTTGCCAGACATGAGAGTAAGAAAATGAATACATCAAAGCTACTGTTCCTGTTGTGCTCTGCCTGCAGCTGACCTTGCTGCACTGGGCGAGAATCTCTGTTCTCACCCATTTCTGCTTCAAGGTTTTGCACACCAGAGATTTTTGTCTCTGAGGAGGCTGTCTGCCACCTTCCTCTTTGCTCTGCTTTGCATGACATGAAGTTGTCCACAGGAGGAGAATGGTCTGCCTTCACTATCAGAGCTTTTGTTTCCAGGATAGGAAATAAGCGGTTGTTGCAGCAGATATATTTCTGTACCAGAAGCTTTGGAAAAACAAAGGACTCATTCACATGCAGAATCCTCCAGCCTTCTAAAATGAGGAAATCAACAGAACTCTGCATCAGTCCTACCTCCCAGCAGAACTATTTCCCCCACTACCCACTGTGCTTTACATGATGCTCCTGAATGCTTTTAAAGAGGTGTTTGGAAGTCTACTATTTCTGAAATTCCTTTTGTTTGCTAGCTGGACAACATCTATAGGAAGCTTTTGATAAAGAATAAAATGTAATTATAGAGATCAATTTAAATAAGTGTCACAAAACACAGACATTCATATGGGTTTTTCAGAGCTTTGGCATAAATGGAGTCACATGAGTTTCTCTCCCTGCCTTGCTCACCTCAGTTTGGTTATTTTGGATAATGCCCCTTTCAAGGAACAATCTCAGCACAGGTACTAAGGGTTCAGACTCCAGAAATACAAAATGAGGAAAATTTGGAAGTGATCGAAAAGGAGAAAGGGCGAGACAGCTCCCTCCATTCACAGCACTGACGCACGGGGAAGCTTGTGTACAGATAGCCCTCAGCACACCTACACCCAGCAAACATATGCACAGACACATGTGCCACCCACACCAAAATGACACCGATAGACATGGGTAGGGAAGCGAACATGCGCTCTGTGTGCACACACACACTCACAGGATCACCCAGGCAGGGATGGGAGACACAGCTCAAGGGTGTTTGCTGGCACTCAAAGGAGCTGCTGCAGAGGGGCAGGAGTGGCTCTGCAGCCATCTCCCATCATTACACTCCCATCATGTTTTCTAAACCAAGTTTCAGCCTGCACAGGGATTTTGGAGAGAAGCCCTTTGCCCTTCACGAATCCTCACTCTGAAAATTCCTACTGAAGTAAATAGGGGGACTTCAGGCCCTTTGTGGTCATTTCCCTGCATGCCATGTGGTTTATTTTAGCATCAGGCACTTGCTTCAGGCTTTACAAGCTGTAGTAACCAAATAATACTTTGGTAGAATGCCCTTTACAAAAATAGCCTCAACAATGTTTGGTATCAGGCAGAAAAAAATCTCCCCTCATCAATAAGTCAGGTCTGAGCTCTCTCATGGCTTTTGTCTCATTCTGTCATGGTTTAAGCCCAGTCAGCAACCCAGAACTGTGCAGCCGCTCGCTCACTCCCCTCCCCTTCCTCCCCCCACTCCTGGAGTGATGAGGAGGAGAATCAAAAGAATGTAACTCCCACGGGCTGAGATAAGAGCAGTCCAGTAACTAAGGTATAACACAAACCACTGCTGCTACCACCAATAATAATAATGATAAGGGAAATAACAAGGGAAGAGAATACAACCGCTCACCACCAGCTGACCGATACCCAGCCCCCCCGAGCAGTGATCTCGCCCGTCTGGGTAACTGCCCCCAGTTTATATACTGGGCATGACGTGCTGTGCTATGGAATACCCCTTTGGCTAGTTTGGGTCAGGTGTCCTGTCTCTGCTTCCTCCTGCCTTCCCCTCCTCCCTGGTAGAGCATGAGACTCAGAAAGTCCTTGGTCAGAGTAAACATTACTGAGTGACAATTAAAAACATTGGTGTTATCAGCACTGTTCCCAGGCTGAAAGTCAAAACCACAGCACTGCACCAGCTACCAAGAAGGAGAAAAATGACTGCTACTGCTAAACCCAGGACACATCCACAAGGCAATTGTTAGATGAAAAGCTTTGACATCCCAGAAGCAACTCAGAAAGTTTAAGGAAACGGGAGCTTCATTCTTTCCCAGTGTGTGCTAAAATGTGAAGATGTGGGACAGGGAAAACACCCAAAATGAAGATTACTCCAAGCAGGTCCTGACTGATACCAGACACTCAGGGGCTCATGTTTTAAGGTCACCAGATACTTATCCTTAGTTTACTGACTGCTGATGGGGAAACCTGATGTGAACTGAAACGGGGGAACACCCTTTTTTTCCCACAAACTGTACAAGAATGTGCTTCTCTTGTCATCCTGATAGGCTTATTACCATATTTATAAGAAATGACTTCTTGCTCACTGTGGGATAATTAAGTAAGTAAATGGACTGGAAGATAAACCCGTCAATCACAGTGGCACTGAAAACACTGCTCACTCCTCAGCTGGAAATTCATGAGCAGCAGCTGGCAAAAGGATGCTGTGCTTTGGCTTGAGCATAGGGTGCCATCAGTCAGGAGAGGGCCACGGGCTCCCATGAGCTGGGCTTCACTGCCACTCAGCATGGCTGGATGGGAGCCTTCAGACCAAAAGGGCAAGGGGCTTTCCTGTGCACTCAGTCCAAGTCAAATGCAAGCAAAAAATGCTACGAATTCAGATCTCCAACTTTTTTTTCCAGAATCATTTGTCCTACCATCCACCTCACCTGCTGAGGATGGGTTTTCTTCCCTCAAATGGACTTGGCATGCTCAATTAGGGACTGTTCAGACAGACAATCATGCAAACAGCCCTACGCTGGGCTAACGTCTGCGTGACGTGAATAGATCTGTGACAAATACCGTCTGACCCCTTTACTGACTCCCCTGAAAGAAGACTTGTCCATCTGCAGCCCCAAAAACATTCTTTTCCTCACCCAGGGAAGGCTGTTAGTGTGCATTTTTCCTGGTAAACGGTTGATTTAGAACTACTTATAGGAACTCCCTGGGCCCTAGTCTCAAGTTTACGTTCTTTGCTGAGTCATAAACATAAATCAGAGTTGTGGGTGGATCCCTGTTAGTTATTAAAGCACCTTATGTTTCTCAAAGTCTCTCCAGAGGAAGCAGAAATTACTGTTAACATACATGAAAGTTACAGTTGGTCTACTGTATTTGAGAACATAATATCTGCCTGGATTATTGACACAGATTGTGCTGTCATGTTATTTTCCTGAAAATCAAAAACATTGTAAGTATTTAAAAAGTTGATGAAAATATATGGTAAGAGGAATTTTTACTGCGAAAAGCCAGACACAGAGGATTCAGCTGAAATCAGGAATTCTGGTTATCAATAGTTCAAACGTTCACATGCGTGACAAAGTTTTCTTCCAAAGTTCCCAAAACATTGTGAATGCTCCAGATGAAGTCAAATAATGATTGAGGTGATTATGCAGTTTAATAGTGATATATGAATCAACTCTCATTTTTAATCCCTGGCATCAAACCCAAGACACGCAGAAAACAAACGTGAAATGAGGAAGATAAAAGGATGCTGATTTAGGAAGAAAAAAAAAACAACCCAGAAGCAGCAGCAGCAATTGCTGCAATTCAAAGAGCCTTGTAAAGATCCCATCATCACCATCTGGCTCAGCGTTTCCCAGGCTGCTTTGCTAACATATGGAGACAAACAAACATGTGGGCTATGTTTTAGGGTGGCTGATCTTGGCCTTTCTGATAGTCAAAGGAATCAAAGCTTTCAACTGGAGTAACTGAGTCAAGAAAAGAAGTATCAATTTCCAGTCCTTGCATCACATCCTACTGTAGCAGGCTGCCTGCCACCAGCTGGGAAGGGGGAAGTCTGTGCACAAAAGACAAAACCTGAAGAATCACAAGAATTATCAGTTTCTGTCACTAGTTTCTGCAATCAATACATATATTCACGTCACTTTTTATTCCTTAATTGCTACCCATGCTTTATCTTGGAGAGAAATAGGAAGTGCTGTGCTAGATCAAATCACACAATCACAAAATTCCACCCTTTCTGTCTCAGCCTTGCTCATAGTGTGGAGTATCGCACATTAACAGTCTGTATTAAATGGGTTGGATTTCACAAGGGTCTAGTGACTGGAGACAGACACCTGTGAAAAGTCTACAGGGAGAGATTTTGTCTGCACGTGTGGATGCTGCACAAATAACCTGAATTCCCTCAAAATACCATCAGAAGAAAGTCACTGTGATTCAAAATACCATTATGTAATTTTGTATGAGAAGTTGTTTGAATACTTAATGGATGTGGAAAAAAAAAGCTTTTGATTTCAGGCAAGAGAAATAACAGATTTACAAAGTTTCTGAATAAATAAGAGATCCAACACCCATCCATTCTTGGAGAAGGCACAGAGAAGAAATAGAAAAGCTTCAGGATGGGACACAGGAAGCCATTAGAGCTGGAGAGAGGAGAATGAAGACTGGCACCACTTAGCTGAAAGAGGAGATGAACAGGGAATGAAGAGCTCCAGGTAGTCAAAGTACTGCCTGGCCTCTAGGCACTCCACCAGGTGGGTCTTTGATTCTCTTTGGTAGATCCAAACCCATTTTTTAAAGTTCTACGAAGTAATTTCTATAAATGTGTGCAAGGAGTCCATAGCAGTGGGATGTCTCAGCTTTTCTCTGTCAGAGTATTTAAGCCCTCTATGGCTCCATAGTGCAGCCAGTCACTGTGATGTGCCACAAGACATCGCTGCCAGCTCTGAAGATGTGTAACTGGGAGGAAGGAGACACATTCAGCAGCAGCTGCTTTTCCCTGTGCAATAGGCTGGTGCAGGGGAACCACATTTTACAGACAGTGAATGGCCAAGTCTTCAGCTGAGCTAACGCTGTTAGCCTGCTCTATCTGGGCAAAGAGCTGTAAGGCTTAGTAGCTGGATGAGGATCTCTAGGTTATCTATAATTTCTCCTCTTCATCCTTTAGACACCTCAGCAATGACAGAGCGCTAAAGATGTAATCTGAAACAAATGTCTTTTTAAGGAATCATCCTATTTTCCAGACTGAAAGCGGAGATAAGAAAGATGATATAGGCACTGTTACACTGTGCGTTTCTGGAGATGTCCCATATTTGAGGACTGTCTGTGCTCATCAAGATTTTTCCCCTTGTCTGTACATCACAAGCACAGACCAGCACCGTATTACAAACAAAATGCTAGACTTCCTTTGCGCTCCCAACAGCAGGCCAAGACAGAAAGAACAGCATGCAAACACCACGTTATCCAGCGCAGCACAAAGTTTGCAACTTGGTGTAACAGTGCCTGCAATTAGATTAAGTGGGAATCAGATGAGAGCAGGTCATTAGAGAGCTCCATGCAGTCCTACAGAAAAAGCACAGAGCAGTGCAGCTCCACTCACAGAATAAGAGCAAATGAGAATTTTTCAAGAATATAAAGATGCAGTAATTGCTTTAGAAATCACAGCACCGTGCGATCTTGCCCACAGAAAGCTTCGATCATCCAGCTTCTAGTAGTCAGAAAAAGAGGAGTTATCCCATCTGAGCCACCGACAGAGGAAGAAATTTGCCTAAACTCACAGAACCTGCAGGAGGGCTGGGACTGAAATCCACAGTGCAGTGCTTTGTGCTGCAGGAGCTAAAGGAAAGTCCCCAGGCATGAAAACCTCATGTACTTGTCACAGCCCTTGCCTCCCCTGCCCACGTCTTGTAGGAAAGCCCCCAAGAGCTATTGCCATCTGTAGCAGCATGATGGCAAGTGGTACACTGCCTAAAACAACACAGGGAACCACAGACATTTGGAAGCGATTCAGGTGAACATGGTGCTGCTTTGTAAAATGAATAATATGCCACAGATTGATTTGTGAGACTCACTGCTAGCAAAGCACTGTTTTTTTTCTGGGCACTGTGCAACCCGCCCTAGTGATGAAAAGGCAGGTTTCCATCTGCTTGCAGCTCACTCGTATGCTACAACTACAGGACTTAGAGTAAAGAGAAACACAATGTGGAATGCAAAGGCCTGGTGACCTAATTCATTAACTACGAGCTGCATTCAGCTATTTGACTGTGCTTTGTTATGTACATCTTATGGGCTCTTTTCTACATACATCTCTCTTTTCCTCATTCCTGCCAAGAAACAGAAGATATTTAGGCTTCCTATCTTGTGTGATGATATCATATTTATTTATAAATCCTTGAAATAAAAGGAAGGAGATGATAACTGCTATGCATTTCAATTCCTTGCACTACAGCCTCCTGAGTTTAGCTGGCCCCTGCTTCCAAGTCCTCCGGATGGTGAGCCACAGGTGCTGGGAGACCTATCCCTCTCCGGCTGCATCCACAAAGCCATCCTGCCTCCTCCAGCTTTTGCAATGAAGCGTTTTCCCCCAAGAGTTGTGATTATGAAATGTCACCGTGGAAACAGTTGGAACATAATATGTGCTTGCTCGCTCTCCCCCCCACCCTTCCTCCCCTCCCACCAGCCTCCTCACTTTCTGAAGCTATGTTTGCTGTACAAGAAAAACCCTTCTTGCTCCCCTCCTCCCTGCAAACCTGCAAAGGGGTGTGTCTGTGCCTTGCAATTATCATGACAGAAACAGATGCCCCCCAAAATATCCCTATTCATTAACATCTCCTTGGTACCTTGTGGCAATGCTAAACATACCAAACTCAACTGCACGTTACTGCAGCTACCAGAACTTCCATCCTTCCTCTGCCAAATAGTACCACTTCTGTAAAATGGCATTATAAAGAGGCTTTGAGCCAGTAGGAGCCTGGTCTGCTGCTGCTATAGCTGTCACCACAAGAAAGCCTCTACAGCAAAGCATAACTCCCCATCACGCATCTCTGCTGTCCTCTTAGTTCTGCTGTCCTGTTCCCATTAGTGTTATAATGAGAGCACAACACGGACGCACGTCTTTGCTTTTACTTGTGTCCTACCACCTAGAGGCAGGTCTTTAGATGATGAGTTCTTTGTGCTCTGCCTACGTTAATAAAGCACGATTTCTCTCTAATCATGATTTCTTCCACGCTTCTCATCAGCATCACAAAAGGTCAGAGCTGTCCACCTGGGAGTGGAAAGGTCAGTTCACTTTGGATTTGACACGTGGTATCTTGTAGCTCCTGGAATGTAATCAGCTCGCTTCATATTTATTTTGTGTGACTGCAGCGCTATAAAAGAGCAGGGGATGGTCCAGAGAAATCTTCAGACTCCTGTAAGGAATGTGCAAGCAAACCCGAGGGAAAATTTGAGCTCAAGAAAGTGGTATTGAGTAGATCTCTCTCTCTCTGGCAGAGAATCACATTTTTGTTCTCAAAATCACACAGGGGATTTAGATGCCTGTTGATATTTGTTAGTTTTAATTAATGGGAATTGTATATGAAAATCCCCCAGGCAGTTTTTTTGAATGTCAGGCAGTGGGGCTTTGAGGGCTGCCCAGATGAACCTATTTGGTAGGACTCTTTCCCATGCACTCGTTAGAAGTTGTCCAAAGTCCCACAGAAGCGGGAGTCCCAAGACTTCTCTGAGGCTGATGCTCTGCAGTACAATGCTTGGCTTCTATTTCCCCCCCCCCCGTGGCATCTAATTTGTGAGTGGCATGAAAGGGATGCACCCTGTGATCACAGAGAAGAAGGTGCTTCCTGGTCCTCATGCAAGCCACAGCCCTCCAAGAAAGTGCCTTGCAGTTCCTGTTGTCCTCATTAGTGTCTCACTAACAGCCCCACACAGAGTGGTAAAAGCTGGTCTGATAGCACTTGCCAATACTAAGAGCATTTCAAGGAAAAGGAAAAATAGGTCCTTTGGACGGCATACACCAGTATTGGCACTCTGAATGCATTTCTTCAGCTGCTTTGCTCTTTTAATGACAATCCAGAAGCAGGCATAGGAAATCCCTGAGACAGGCTAATGGACACCCCTCCTACTCTGGTCTCCAAATAAGCAATTTAAATTGGCAGCGTCTCTCATCAGAATTGTTAATTCTCCACCATGCGACAGCCTCACGTAACTCCCAGGCTCACCAGGTGGAGAAGAATCGCAAAGACTTTCAATTTAAATGCTGCTTCTATTTCTGACATGCTTTCAATTATCTGCAAAGGCAGCCTATCACTCACATCCCCTCGCCCTCTTCACTGATCCCTACATCGCTAACAACCCCTTGCAGCAAAACACCTTTCACTCAGGGAGGTGTACTAAGACAGCTCAAGGCAAGGAGTGATGTGCTGCAAAGCCACGGTAGCAGCAGGGATGGAAATGGAGCCCTGACATCCATGGCCACATGCCAACCTGCTGCCACCACAAGGGCCCCAGCATGTAAAGATGAAAACCTTTCATGTCCTTCCTCCTTTTGGCTCTTCTCAACCTGTGATGGGAAGAGCCAGAGTGCAAAGATATCACTTGGCAGTGAACAGTACTCATCCCTTCACCTGTGTTACACAGGCAGAGCCATTAAAAGGTTATCAAGTAGTGTAAAGCCATTTTCATTGTCCCACAAAGCATTTTTCATGTGTCCAGTGCCTCTTTTGGAGAGGAATTCAGGACATCTGCTATTTTAACCGTAATCAGATTTGGATTTGTCTAAGTGACTGTGACAAATTGCTGTCCCCAATTATTAGACTCAATTCTCCTTCAACATCAAAGCAGTGTAGGTGACGAGGGAATCAAGCCCATTCATACCTGGGAACCAGTTAATTACTAGGCACTCAGACAAGCCTGTAACCTTAGGGAAGCTGAATTCGGAGTGAGAGGCTGAACCATCAAACTGCTGCCATCTGTTGATCTTACAGTCATATTTAAGCCTATCTATCAAAACGGGGCACCCCACTTTGTCCCATCTACTTCCACCCACAGTTTTCCTACTTCAAGTGGTGAGTCAAGAGATGATACTTGTGTATTAGTGTGCATTCACTGACTAACCTCACTGCATCCAACTTTAACTTCCAGAAAACACTGGTTTGTTCATTCATTCCCACCCCCCTAGATTACCAGGAACTCAAAGCATGGCTGTAGACCATACAGTATTGGTACAGAAACCTGCATCCAAATAACCAGACAGTCTGTGTAAAGTAAAAAGAGAAAAAGCATTTAAAATAGTTGTTTGCAGAAGGCCACATTCCAGCTTAGTGTGAAAAAGCACAAAGCTGCTTGTTTCCAACCTACAGCACTGCCTCTCGCTCACAAGGGTCCTTATCCCACCCTAAAGTGGTTTTAAAATTAAGGAAAAGTTTAATATCCTATGAGTCTCCATTTGCACTGTGTGCGTGTGGGGGGGGAAGTGCTGCAAGACCCAAGACATGACATTTTTATGTAGCTGGGAAGAAAACAAAGATGCCTTTGACAGAAAATTGCAACCCTTCATCGAAAAATCCTCTCAGAAAACTGGCATTTTCTGCCTGTCTGCATTTGATAGAAAATAATTTCCTTCCTAGCGCTTCCTTTGTATAGGTTTGAAAATCTGAAAACCCTCCGGCTAAAAACCTGAAGGAAGACGGGGGGGAAGGGAGGTGTTCAGCCAAAAATATTTAATTTGTCATTTTTCAGGCAAAAGTCAACAGCTTCTGCAGCACGTCTGCCACTTGATCTTGCAGGCAGACATGAGATTCACCGGGAGATGCACAAACAGACCTGACGCTATGGAGATCAGCACCAGTGTTTTCTCCTTCATGCAGCTTTGCTTTGTACGGTGTTCTGGACTACAGCTCAAAATGTAGTCTATGCTGAAAAAGAAAAGTCTTGGAATCCACACAAACAGGCTTTTAATCAAATCACCAGGTGAAAAAGTAGTTTACACAGAAATATTCAAGACTAGATATATTTTGGGGGCAAATAGATATTTCACAAGCATTACCTAGTAGGCATTTGTAAGAGTGGAAGGAGCGTGATCACATAATTTCCATTCCTCCTCCTGGGACTGAAATCCCAGGAATACCAGCACCAGGTTTGGCTCTTCCCAGCCTGAGGCAGGCTGGGTGCTTGGGCTGATCCCCACCATCCCCAGCCTGGAACTGCACCCCACACAGAGCACAGGATCCTTTGTGGGGTGCAAAAAGCAGCATCCAAGTAGCCCTGTAACCATGACAACATTCAAGATCAAAAATATACGCATTTCACCTCCTTGTAGTAAAAAAGAAATATCAATAAAGGATGGAAGCCACTTTCTGCACATTTCCATGTTCCTCCCAAGAAAGTCCTTGGGAATATCTCAGCTCTTCAGTGTATGCAAATAAAAGAGGCAGAGTCCACATCCAGTACCGACTGCTTCAGGATCGGTTACTTCCTCCATTCTTTTTTCTAGCTTAAATAAAGTGTCTGAATTTCTTTAGCTCCTTTGCTTTTCAACATTCATTTTAATACCCCAGATAGGTTGGTTTTCCCTCTTTTTTTTTCTCTGCAAGCCCCCAAACTTCCTCCTAAAGCGAAACACTGTGCAAGGAATGACAGCCTTTTTCCTGAGCATACAATGACTGTGATTTGAATGTCAACCTCTGCAAGCATGATTCAATGCAAGATTCACTTCTTTCATTCCCCAACTGCTGAAGTTGTACAGTTCCATCAGTTTGCCATGCTGATGCTAACAACACCCTCCCAGTCACTATGGCAATAAGGCTAATTAGAAATAGGCTAACATTGGGGTTGATCCTTTAAAATCTCTCTAACCTAGTCTGCAACAAGATGATTAAATAGTTAAAGGACTCAGAACTCCTCACTTTAAGAGAAAATATGAAAGAAAAGTGTCAGCTGCTGCTCCTTGTGAAATAGGACCTGAATGCTTTAGCATTTACACTTGCATTGACTATGGCTAGTTTGGAGAACCATGCAAGTGTGCCAGGAGCTGTAGCACAAGCAGCAGGTCTGGGATAACCAGCAACCACCTTCATTTGAAAGGTCTACAAATCCAAGTGTAATAAAAATACCACTTTTCTCCTGCTACCACTTCTCATAACAGTGAAAAGGATCCTCACTGAGCAACTCCATGGTGAAAAACCCCCATAAGAGGGCAAGAAGGGCTCTGCTAAAATGCCTGTCACAGCTAGGGGGGCTCGATGAGAGGCTTTCAAAGCACTTCATTAGAGGGCTTTTCACATGCTGTTGGTCTGTCTTTAACAGCAGCCTCAGCATCACACTGCACTCAAGGGGATGGAAGAGTTATTAGGGCTCTCCTCATTACTGCTGGCTTTGCATTAGTCAGGATCAAGAAAGCAGACAAGAGTGAAATGGGTAGAGAACAGAGTTAATCACTGTTAAGGATGCCTTTAATGAACTTGCCCTGAAGAAGACTGATGCAAAGTGATGGGGAAAGACTGGGTGAAAATGTTGGATTGGCCACTAACTTCTGCAGGTTTCACCCTTCTGTTGGGCTTTGTCAGGAATGTCATGGTGCATCCAGCTTTGTGTAGGACCCTGGTGCGGCCATGGGCAGAACCTTGCGCTTGAATTACCAAATAACAAAATAGTGGGGCTCTTTATCTGCACTGCATAAGGATACTGCAAGGGTAAATCCAGCAGTGGTGGTGGCTGAAGCTAAATAAATAGAGACTTTGCACCTATTGCTCCTATTCTTGTCAGGTTTTTAGATAACATTGAAATTGTAGTACTGCCAGTTCTGCACTCTTTTGAACAACTACAGAATATGCTGAGGTCTGATTTCATTTTAAAACATATTTTAAAGAAAGAAATCAGTGAAATTGCAGCTCATATTTCCTATAAAGGTACTGAAAATTCAGGTAAGAAAAAGAACTGCATAGTTTTTAAGTGTTGCTTTTGAAAGGCAGAGACTGCAGTTTTATATCAAAACCTCTTTCATCAGAAAAAGGGCTATTATTACTATAAATGCCAGTAGCATTTCAGAGGATTTGTAGCAAATGCTACAAATGTATTTAAGTCCCAACAGGGTCAATACCAGTTTTGCACCTGATGGAGAAGCAGCAAGCTGTTTTGGTCCATGTTACCAAGAAGTACATATGTACATACTTCACACAGAGGTGTTGTGTCTGAAGTGGTTCTTCTGCATTGTATTCAATAAATGCATCTTTTTCTGACCAAAGAAACTGGCAGGGCTCCAGCATGTTAAAACTAGAGTGAAGAGAAGTTGGCTCTTCTGTAGTGAAGGCAGAAACAAGCAAATCCCAAACTAAAATTACAAGCAAATTTTGCAGTGCAGCCACTGAATAGGGCTCAGACTTCAGAGGCCAGATGATCACAGACTGTCAAGCAAGCACATCTAAAGATGCCACCAGCCTGCAGACAGGTCATGATAATAGACTTAATCCATTGCAATGTGAAATGAAACGAATTAGCTTACACCACTGCTGAAAAAGGGCTGAAAGCAAGCAGATGATTTGTTGTAGTTGAACTGAAGGCACTGTGGCTTTCTGAAATGCTGCCACCCCAGTGCTCATCAGCACAAGCAACCCCTTAAAAAACTCAGAACTTTACTTTCCATTCTGCTACTGGCCTCCATAGCACCTCAGTTTGGTCCCTCTTCTTCCTCTCTCTCCCACCCTTTTTGTCATCTTATAATGGCATAGGAGGATTAGCCATCTCCTACAGAGTGCTCTACAAACCCTAGCAACTATGTGCTACCATAGTACAATGAATAAAAGACCCGAGTTTCTTGATGACACAGAAGCTTGAAGCACCACATCTATTTTTCCCCCTAACAGAATAGGATTGCCTGCAGTCTGGTGCTCTTCTAGAGCATCTTCTCCAGTGCTTTTCAATACACTCCTAAGCACCATGAACAGCCATGCAGGCAAAACCTCTTGTACACATGAACAGCGCAGCAAAATGGGCTGCTGCAGCTGTCAAACACTAAGAGAAATCAAAAATCCACTGTCCCAGGCTATCTGTGTTACTGAATATCCTTTAGGGCTTATTGTTCTAGTCGGCCTTCAGTCACTGAACCTTTGGAATATTAGATTCTTATTGAGATTTGACAGGCTCTGTAGAAATTGTGAAGCCTTCAAGCTGC
This sequence comes from Pezoporus occidentalis, assembly GCF_034315485.1. Lineage (NCBI taxonomy): Eukaryota > Metazoa > Chordata > Aves > Psittaciformes > Psittacidae > Pezoporus > Pezoporus occidentalis. Next base: position 1,276,829 of record NW_026913230.1, on the reverse strand, counting down.
AGCTTAGATCTTACTAGAGCCATTGGCTCCTTTCAATGCTTGAAGATGTGTAGGTCATTGTGGAATGCTTTTTGTGCTGGATCTTTGAATTGCTGGATGTTGCCATGATGTACCCCAAAGAGATGCTGCTGAGAGCAGGTGAAAGTAGAACCCAGTGGACCTGTGATTTGCCTCCTGAATAGAAAATCCCCAAGTACAAGCACTACCTTAACTATGGGTTCCTCCTCCATCTCTCCCATTTGCAGCCAGGCAAGAGAAGCTTTTGTACCATTTCAGGCAAACTATTAAGGTGGCTAAATCAGGGGATCAATCCTTTTTCAGTGCCCAGGAAAAAAAAATAGATCTGAGAGTGAATCAACGCTGTGAGCCAGGCTGCCATAGCTGAAGCGTGATGCACATAACCAGGGAATGCAAATATAATTTTCCCTGCATAACAGTAAATTATATAAAGACCCACTCCCATGAGTATTTCAAAAGGCAGCACAGGTAGGGCTCTGGCTGGAGGCAGCAGCCCTGCCTCCCCTTCTGCATCTCCTGGGAACAGGAGGGCACAGAGCATTCTCCTCCCTGTGCTCCAGCCCCAGCCAAAGGTGGATGATGAATGCAGAGCAGCACTTATGCATAGCAACCTCAGGCAACTTCTTGCCTGCTTGGACAAAAACTGGCCATAGAAAGGCAATTTGTTGCTATCCAGGGCTATTTTTAGTTAGGGGGCCCTTTGCTGGTGAAGCAATGTAAGTTTCCCAGTCCGTACAGAGTGAGTTTGGAAACAAGATTAATTTCAAACATAAAGAATTATTTGACTATTACCAGTCTCAGCCTATTTTCAGGCTCAAGGGAAACTCCAGAATATCTGTTGCCTATATCTCAAGGGTTAAGGAAAAAAAAAAAAATTCACAACTATCACATTTTTAAATGCAATTTCCTGTTGCTCTCAACAGACCACTTCATTTCCTTCCTGACAGCTATAGTTTGCAGGTGAAATGTAAAGCAGAATTGCTTTGAAAATAGTTACCCCCAAGCAGCAGCTCTCTTCCCACTTGGGAACAGTGTGCTCCTGCCAGGCTGGGCTCTCTCAGGGCCTCTCTCCGCTAATGTGCCACCTGATGAACATAAGAGATTAATGTATGCTGCCCAGAGACAGAGAGTGAACACAGGGAGCCTCATTTAGAAAACACAGTGTCTGCTCGCTCCCCCATGGCATCTCTTTGCCTTTGATGGACTAGGTTCTCAGAAGAGGCTCATGTGTCATGGGCACTAGGGTCTGACCTTGGTAACAAGCAGCAGAACCTGAAGATCTAGAGGATCTGACCTATGGTTTCTAGAGGAAACTAGAAGGAAACATCCCCAAGCCACTGCTTCAACTCCTGCTGCATCCAGTATACAGCTGTCTTTCTCCTCCTGGGCCAGGCAGGCAGCTTTGCCTCCTGCGCATCATGTAGCACCTTGCACAGCACCTCACATGCTGAGGTGCTGTGTCCTGCAGAGATAACCGTACCTCCCATCAGACAGGACAGCAGAATCACGGGCATCTGCAAGGTATATATTTTCACCTAGCAACTCCCACACTGAAACACTTTTTTCTTAGGCAATAGAATTAACCTTTGGAAAGGCATCCAGTATTTACCAAGAGATTACTAGCAATATAAACCTATTTGTTATATGTCTGTGCTTACACTAGGCATATAGATATTAATATTTAGCCACATGAGCTCCAGGAACCAGCTCTGGCTCTGAAGACAAAATTAAATGACAGCCTCTTCCCCCCCCAACCCAACTCTGTGGAACATGAAAATACTAGTGACCTTTAGGTACACAAAGGCTTGTTTTCAGAGTGCAAATGACTCAAAAAGAGACTTTGACACACTGCTTCACTAATGCTTTTGGTCAGGTGTATTTTAAGAAGTTGTGACTCAGTGCTCCAGGCTCTCTCTGCCACTGGAGTGATACCACTGGAATCAATAATTGTAACCTCTCATGAGTCTGTTGCTATTAGAGGTTAAAAAGGTTGATTTTGAAAACCATGGATTTCCTATGGGAACTGAGAACAGAGCCTGTGCTAGAGTCCTCAGGTTATTGCCACTTGGACTCTGTGCTGGGTTTGTTGCTTATCTCTTGCCCTGTCCAGTGTACAGTGAGACACAGGAGCAGCATGCCATTGTGCAGCCATCCTTCCTGAGCTGCACATGATCTTGTCCTTTCCTGCAAATGCTCTTTACAAAAACCCAACAAAATTTGATGCTTTTGTAAGAAAAGAATTACCCCCCACCCCAGGTTTCCTCGTCTGCCATTAACCATCATGTCAATTGTGGCACTGGGACAAAACTCACTTAAACTGGGACAAAACAAACAGCCCATGTGGAAAAAAAAATCCTGACCTGACATCTGATTCTCTCTTTTTTACTGTTATGTTTGCCTCCGGGAAATCCACTGTGAGACTTAGTAGTGTATTAAGACAAGTTACAACTACTGGGTAAAACGCTGGCTTTGACAATTAGATCTGTTACCTGTGTATTTTTATGGTGTATGATGCCATAACAGCCTGGGATAATATTTTTTTATAAACTTATATTAAACCAACAAAGACAGCTAACACAGGCTGCTTCTCTGAAATTCCCTCTTTGCCTAAGAATATGTCCCATCAGCCAGAATTTATTTTGCACTCCGTGCAACAGAATGAAGCATAATGGGCCCATTTGGTACAACGCTGCATTAGTTAATGATCTTTTATGCTGACTTGTTACCCATTAAATTCCTATCAAAACTTGCACTGGGTACAAATCTCAGCCTGAAATATTAATTCCCTGCTCAGCACAGTCTTTCCCCCTCTTCATGCTATGGATGGTTGACACTGAAATTAGATGATCCTGAGGTTTCTGGGAAGAAGGCTCCTGCCATGTTCATCTCTAACCTCATATAGGATATTTCCTTCCTTCCCAGAGGAGGGAACATAGTACTGTCTTCCGGATTGGGTTGCCACTGTAGCTATTTGCTATTACTCCAGTCCACTGACTGGAAAGTACCATCGGACTATGTTCAGGACTTGAAATGAAAATAGATTATTATTTCTTGTTTGTTTCAACTCCCAGTATTATGTAAACACTTTTCACCCCTCTTCATACAGCCTCATGTCTAGCAATAAGGAACACAAGCAATGTTTCAGGACTATGAACCTCCTGCTGAGTCCAAGCACATTCATGACACTAGTGTAAATCCACATGACTACAAGTGGAGCAACCTTAACCCTTGTGCCTTGTAAGTAGATGATTCTGGTAAATGGGAAAATTCAGATTTTGCAAAGGGAAAATATGGAGTGACTGAAAGCAGCTTCTAAGAATATGCCAATTTTGACTTTAACGCTAAGAAAAGAGGTTAAACAAAAAAGTCTCAGGAAAGATTTATGAATGCCTGAAAACAGTTTACAGCATCTTTTAATATGTCCATTTCTTATAAGCTTTGAGCTATGAAGGAATAATAGGTGAAGGCAAGCCAGAAGCTAAAAATACACAGAACCTATTTTATATTATTAAGTTACCTACTGTTACATAAATAGTTATTTGTGACTTAAGAATGAAAGGCAGTTATATATTTGTCAGGGAAGGACTGTGTTACAAATCTTCAAACTGAGCTCTGGAAGACCTAGCTAGAAGAAAAAAAGGACAAAGAAAGGAAAAGAAAAACTTTCAAACCAGATGTTTGCTTTGAAATCTCATGGAGATCATCAATTATCCCACTATCAATCAAGAAATTGTAGAGGATTAAAGTGTACTTTGCTGAAGATAGAAATCTTACAAGAACTTGTGTGGTACTGACAAGTCTTTGCAGGAGTAAAGCAGTCTCATCTTTTGTAGTTTAGCATTAAGGAACGATTTGGACACTTTGCACCATTTTTTTATGCTCAGCCTCACGCACCACTGTATGCTGCCCACTGCATTCCCTACCACCCAGCCAGACACTGAACGTTGTAGCTGGTGTCTGCCTGGCAACCAAGTCTACTTTGTAGGCTGATTGCACATAAAACCACCAAGTAGTCAACAACTGAATTGGTTGATTCTTACTGACTTGACTGGGATTCTTCATGAAGACGGTGACTTTTCTCTATGTCCCAGGTGCTATAAGTCAGTAAGACCCCAAAGTTTACCCCTTGATAGAAGGAAAGGATTTCTTTTATTATTCTTTTAAAGGATCAATTTATTTTGTTCATTTTTCAGGCCACAGTTTTGTATGGCTTGTTACTGGAAAGTATGTAGGCTTGGATTTCTAGATCAGTGAAAGAAGCACTGCATGTACCACAAGCATTTTGAAATGATGCTTCATGAAGTTTCCTTTGGATTTCACAAGGTAGCTATTGTTGGTTAAGCAGTAATTGATTTAAAAGGCATATTAATGAGGAGTAACAGCAATGTAATTTATGAAAAATTACACAGTTGTGTCACAACTACTTTTCAATAATGTTACTACTTTTGAGATGCAATACTTGCAATTTAAATTAAATATGAATACAGAGCTCCTGGTTTCAGAGTGCTGTCATTTGACCCATAGAAAAGTTGCTATTATAAGCATAAATCCTTTGCTCTAGATGCTGAAGATGATTTTTTTCCTTTAACAACTACTGGTGAGGTAATAGGTCACGGTAGAAGTTGATTAGGAACTGTGGATGCTTTCTCCTGTGTCATGACTCTCAGAAAGCAAAGCCCATTGCAGTGGGAAGACTCCTGCCAGGTCCTGGGTAAAGAGCATTAGCAATCCCATCCTCTCATTGCTACTCAGGCACTGAAGTCCCTTCAATTCACTTTGACTTCCTCTACAGCCAGAGGTGCAGGAGAGCTGAATGAGCAGAGAAGGACAAACCATTTCCATGACAGTATTTGGCTACAAGGGAGAGGAGAGGGCAAAGAGGGCTGGTTCTGCTGAAAGCAGCAAAGAGCCAGCTGTGCCCTGTTGTGTTGGGCAAAGGTCAGAACTGACATAGTGAGATTGAGACCTGTCACACAGGGAAAGCCAAAGAGTAGAAATTTCCCTCACATGAGAATAAACAGAGGGCAAAAATAGATGAATCAAGGATGTTGCATGGAAAGTATGAGGTTTAAGGTAAAAATAACACAAGATGACTTAAAAATGTATCTTTATGAGTAGCTGAACATAGAGACATGGTCTTGCAGTTGGCTTGAGATGGAAGTAAGTATCTCTGAGAGCGCTACATGAGATAATGCCAGAAAGAGTAATACTACTGCCCTATAAGATCATTGGCCTTGGAGCAAACTGGTTACATAACATGGATTTACAAAGGATCTCTAACACCAAACTAACCTGATCAACTTCATTTCCCCAGCACAAGTTCTTTCAGATCAGGAGGGAAGTAAAACTGGTGTACAGGTTCTTTGGATTTCGAGTAGTTAAAGCGAAGTCAGATGAATACCCACTGTGTTTAAAAGTCTTCCTTTTAATCCTTCCACAATGCAAAGCTGTCTGCTATACAGCAAAAGCCTGTCAAATACTGATTTTCACCTGACATATACCTATTCCTGTAATAGGTAACCATGAAAAATATGAGGGGGAGAGAAGGCACTCTGCTACTATGAAATAGATTTTGGATCCATGCACATAAAATATTAATTTATCACTCTTCAAGAGGCTAGTGCTTTCTTTATCAGGGATTTATTTGAAAAAGCCTTTCATACATTTCTCTGCCTTTTGCAACCAGTAAACTGAGCGCCTTTATTATTAATGGATCAGCCCCTTACACCGTCCTGCTGCTCTGGAAGTGTTTTTGTACTGTTGTTGGTTTTAGCACTCTTCCTGGTGTTTTATTTTGTTTGCCTTTTCTTGGTGATATATAATACAGCTAGCTAGGACCTTCTGTCTACCCTTGAGGAGCTCTTTGCAAGTCTGGATGAGAACAGTCCTTCTCCCACTGCAGGAGGGAAAAGCAACCAGATGGGCACATCCTCACCAAGATCTTCAATCTTCCAGCTGTGGCTGGTTCTGATTCATCTCACATTTGTAAAAGGCCATTCCCCACACAAAACTGCATTTTGGCAACCTGGTAGTGGTAAAGCTTTCAGGGGAAATGGGTGGCAATTATAACAACCATGTGATTTTAGCAGCAGAGCAGCATGAACATAGAGTTTCACAGACTTTGCCGCATTGCACCTTGTTTGTGCTAACAGAAGACACTGGGGCCAATTAGTTACATGAGCAAATACAACAGCTGCTTGTTTCAGGGCCTGACCCTCAGCAGAACAGTTTCTAAACAACAGATATCAAAACTGCAGCAGCTTTTTCTAACCAATATCTATCAATGGTATTCTTTATATACTGATTATTGCGCAGTACACATCAGGATGCTGCTTTTAGCATCACGCAAAGGGATCTCATCTCAAAACTGGTTTGGCTTTAGTTTAGCAATCAATTTGTACTGGGTGCTGCTAGAAATTGTTTCCCAGGTAATACCATACAGTGGATATTCATACGAAATGAGTGTCATCTGCCATGACAAGAACAAGAAGCCAAAGATGAAGTCAAATTAGTTCTCTAACCCAAATGGGCCTTCCTTCTTTGTGGCTACTGTGCTCCTCTGATCTTAGTGAAATTTTACTTTCCTTTATAAACCAAAAAGTGAAGTCTTACCATATCTCAGACAAAGCTCCCCAGAGCTCTTAAAGGAAGATTAAAAGCTGAATGTCACCTAACTGAGCCTAGCCAACAGCTATTTGCATGATCACATAGTGATCACATGGTGTAAATTCCTGGAGAGGATCTATAATGTTTAGCTGTAGATCTGGGTTATCACAAGGGTGTGAACTGAAATCCTAGCTTATTCTCTAGTCTATTATTATGGAGTTGATGAAGATATATTCATGCCATCTTTCATCTAAAATAGGCTATGGCTTTCTGCAAAATAATGTGCACCTTAGAGAAACAAGTTTACTTAAAGTACAAGTAATGGTCAGTTCTTCATACAGCAGCCATTTCACAATGCCGAGTAGCTTTACATGAGGCTGATGGACACAAGTTCCCACTTTACTTTAAAATATGTAATGGATCTTGTCATTGCGGGGCTATACAACCTAACACCTCATTTTCAAAATGGGCTATAGAAGCATCTCCAATTTTCCCAACACAGTCAAGGACAAAGGGCAGAAAATTAGAGCACTGAAGAAGAGAAATGGCATGAGAAAAGGCCAGGAAAACACAATGCCAGCAAAGAAGTCAGGATCCCTATTGGCTCATTTGCTCCTGAGAGGCAGCTGTGGTGCAGTGTGGACATGAGAATACAGAAACCTGGCAGAGAACTGTGTGGTTTTGTTTCTCTCCCAAGAAAACAGACTTGCCAGGAAATAAGAGCCCAGTGAGAAGCTCTCAAGGCATGAGCCCTTTGTGGCAAATTGAGCCCAAGCTCAAACCAAGCCAAAAAACAACAGTGGGAAGGCAAGGTACCCACAGACTTTCAGGAAGGAAGGGGAGCACACAGGACCCACGCTGGGTAATACAAACTCCATCACATTTTTGTTGTTGGCTCACACAATGACTGGTCCATCTTCTTTCTCCCAGTAACCAGTTCTAGAGTTTGGGTATCCCCCATTATTCTCAATCGTTGAGGATAGAAAACTGGTGATTTTCAGAAATTAGTACTAAGGGTTCATTAAAATGAAGCTACACAAAACCTTGTGTGTGATCCAGGCAGACGTCATTTCCTCCTTGTCTTTGGAACGATGGAAAAACCAATGGGAAAGAAAAAGTCACAGGAGAGAAAATGACAAAGAAATCACTGCCTGAAAAAAAGCTTTATTATTTTGCTATATTTAAATTTAAAAAAAACTCAAAAATTATTATGATTTGGGGATTACTCTACATTCATAATTTACAGAATAAGAAATAAGATTGAAAAAGACAGGTAATTAAATACCTATTTTTCAACAATTACTTTACAAAATATCTCTACTACAGTCACTTGCAGTGGGCTCTTACAGACAAAACCAAGCCCTGTGTGAAAGGAGGTGAAGTAAATTGCAGCAATAATAATGCAGATCCAGAAGAAATTTCAAGGGTTACACTTGAGAGCTAAAGAACACAAAGCTCATCCTAATTCCATGCAAAAGCTTGAAGTGAAATTGCAGACATTATCCTATTTTGATTAAATTTTGTTGAGTTCAGATCCTATTTGTCACTAGCCAAATTAATCATGTTTGGTGGAAGCCTACTAGGCTCAAAATGGAGTCTTCCAGCTAGCAGCAAACTCTGCCAGCTCCTGTAGCATTTTGAGAAACCTTTGTGTAAAACATTGCTCTCTCCAGCTTGCAAGGAGAATTGAGATTTCCGAGGTCAAAATGCCACCCTGAGCTGTATATGTTGTAACTGATAGTCCTGCTAATCCATTGAAGAGTAATCACTGCAGTTAGTTTCTGCGTTCTTTGCTACTTAGAAGAAATTAGTACCAAATAGCTACCTACATCTATGTTGCCTAAACTGAGTCTCCTGTGGCCAACTCAAGCATGCTCAGAATGACTGCGTTTCTTCTCCACTGATATAGTTATATGTTGCTCAGTCACCCTGCATCACAGCCACACAGCAATGGCATACATTTGATGGTTTGTTCTCAGTTTAGGGAGTTAATGCATCTGGTATCTGATTCATGGCATAAAAAAAGATCCCCAGCTCTTCACATGGCTAAAATAGGTGAAAAGCTGTGTATCAGTCAGTCAATCAGAACTGATAATTAGATTAAGGTAGGGAACAAGCAGGACTGTAAATAACTTTAGAAGTTACTCTTTTACTCCAGTGCAGACAAACCCCATAGCAGAACAGTAGTAAATATAAAATGATTGAAAAATCATAGGCAGCTCAGCAGGTTTTGATGCAGTGTTGTGGCCAGTGGAGAAGGCACTGGTGATTAGAGCAATGCCAAGTCCTCCCCTTAAGGATGCACAAGAAAAGAAATGGATTCTTCCTCCATTTCCCACAGCGCTGCCCTTGTCTCTGAAAAAACTGGCATGCAGTCAGCAAGTGATGTGCACCACTTCTGCTGCTTGTCACTTCTTAGGTGGCAAAATGCATTACTTTGGCTGAGAATGGGTCTGTACTGATGACTAGGCTAAAAAGTTCGGTGAAGATGGAGAACTTTCAGAGTGAGGGAATATTCTCATTCATTCAGCGTGAATAAGATGCTGGAAAGCAATATTTGCAATCACTGAGAATGGCTGAAGGTCAAGGCATGTTTCTGAGAATCTCATTTAGATATACTGTTATCGGGAGATTTCTAGACATTTTTCTGATTTCATTTATTTTCTTTTGGATACCAGTTGGAAGGAAGAGAAGTACAGATATCTGCCTATAGCAAAGCACATTTAGGTGTACTAAAATAAACCTAAGTAATCTTGCAGTTATATTTCTGCCTGTGTCTACTTTCCAAACTAAGGTGGCCACTCTGCCTTGCATTCACCATAATGCTAAAGTAGTACTTTTAAGTTTGCTAGCTCAACCAGCCTGACACTCAGATATTCATCTTCCTTGCTGGCACTGCTTTTCTCAAACATCCCACCAGCAATTTCTCAAAGGAATAACACAAGTCCTGTGGATTTAGGTTCTAGTGCACCTCTGGGTTGTCAGCCACAAACCAGCTAAATTTAGACAAACCTACAATTATGGCTAATTCTGCTAACTAACCTCTTAGTCCAGCCTTCATTTAAATTGCCCTCTGTTTGCCAATAACCTGTATTCCCTGTCGCTAGCCATTAGCCATTCTCTGAATCCCATTTTTACTTTCCCACCTTTCCCCTGGCAAAGCTGCAGGTACTCCTAGCTAGCAACAGTCATCCAAGTTTTTGGTTGCTTTGTTTATACCTCCATATATATCCTTGTCTGGTAATATGTTTTTCAGCTATGCATGAATTGCTTCTTAAAATCATGCACAAATAAACCTATTTCAGCCTACCCTGCCCCAGCACAGCCAGCAACACACAGCCTGTATGAATTAGCAGAGACTGGTGCAGACCTTGCTATGGCAACACTTCAGGTGGCTATGAAGGAACTTCTGTGACTCCATGCTGGGTCTCATTGTCATTCAGGCCCCCTGGTGAACCTTTCAGTGATGTTAAATAACAATTATATATTAAAGAGCCACATTCACCATGTTTGTTAAGAGTTTTGGAGAGGCTCAGAGGCAGCTGACTGTTTAAGGAACATGTACTGCCTGGTACTTACTGACTTGCTCATCGATGTCTTTAAATACAGCTATTTCTGTTTTCACCTAAATTTAAACATTCTCTGATCCATGACTCTTAAAAGCAGCAATAGACAGAACATTTTGTCATTTTTTTCCTGGGATATGCCATAGAAACTAAAACATTTTTTCCAAACAGTTGTCTAATGCGCAGAGATGTCAGATACATTAGCAAGAAAGATGCAATTAGTTCTTAAAGCCAGTGAAAAGCATTAGATGCTCCTTAGAGAGATCACAATTCCAGTCACCATATGACTTTTAGAAGAAGTTCAGATCTTAACTATTACTGATAAATACCTGCCTGCGTAGATGGAATGTAGGCTCTGTTAAAGCCTACTGTGGGAGCAGGGCACTTTGCTGCTAAGAAAATCAGAATAAAGGGCATCTGTTCTGAAGTGGAGAAGCCTCATGCTAGAAATTTTGCACTAGTCCTCCTGAGCTTTACGCTTAATTTCTCCATTGGCTCAAGCATGCCCAGAACTGGTATTTCTCAGAGCATGCTGCAGGGCTTACAGTCATTTCAAAACTCTACGTGTATATTCTTGGTTAGTAATACCTTTGTGGAGAGCTCTTTAAATCTTAGTGCACAATAGACGGTAAGGTTATATAGTTGAAATAGCTGTACATTTTCATCTCACAAAATACCTGCAAGCTTAGCTGTCTGGGTGTAGATACAAAACACTGAGTAGCAGTGCGAAGCAGAAGGACGTCCCTTTGCTAGCCCTTTTATTCTTCTCCCTTGGCCTGAAATCAGCTTGGTTGCTGTTCTGGGGTAGGCGTAGGAGAAATGCCATCCAAAGAAGCAGAGCCAAGTGTTTGATTTGGATGCTCAGGCAGAACATGTCTCGCTGAGCTGTGTTGCTCTAATTACTAGCTTTGTTCCCTCAACTTACATGCCTTTTGCAGGAGACAAATGATATGTCAGTAATCATCCTGGCAGTGACAAGAGAGACCTGATACAGCTGTGCTCAAGTGCTTGGTAGATAAATTCTCTCCTGAGGTTTGGTTGTTATTTTTCTTGGTTTCGTGAGAAGAAATCAACTCTGATGTTCCACAATATGGACCCTTCTTTGATTAGGATGTCTCTGGTTAGTGACAGATGTGTGCCCTATTAGAACTAATTAAAACCAATTAAATCATTCTGATAGAAGCTGTAGAAGAATAGACTGGAGAAGAAAACTGTGGCTGTCTTGAAGAGCAAAGAATCTTGCATATAAGACAGGGGAAAAAGTGCATGGAGCCTTTTTGTTACATGTTCGATATTAGCACTTAAGAGTATCACAGTGGCATCTGGGCAGCAAATCTCCATTGCACCTACTTCCCACACTCCCTTGCAATGGTGCCTCATTATACACCATTCCTCAATACCATCTGCTAGGTCCCTCACAGTATGCCTTGTCACCAGCTGCTAAGCAGAAGGTAGGACAGCCCAACAAATGAGGACACTAGGTCTCAGCTTGACCTGGGTTGGCAAGGTGCTTTACATAGGCTTATTGCCTCTCTTGAAAATTATGAGTTTCAGCAGTGCCCCAGCTAACATTGCAATACCACTTCTAGGTTGTTCAGAGCCGGCTTGGGTTATCCCCTTGATTACACTGAGCTATGCAGATAGACTTTTGTTGCATGATTTTCCTAGCAGAAAATTCCTTATCTAGGCTGTGGGGCCTACACTGTTTTTGTTCACATCCTTCCTGGCAAGAAATTCCTCTAACATTCACATCAGTGTTCCTCTATAAAGAAACTAGATACACTTTCAGCCAGCTTTGTGCACCTACACTGGTGGCACCCTTGGAGATTCCAAGCTCACTAGAGGATTTCCATCTTCACTGGCCTTTGGGAGTAACAACAACATAACCTCCCCTCTTTGATTTATCAGCAATATGTAGTAGCAGGAGTTGCCATTAGCACTTCTTTATTAGAACTTGCATTATGATTCTAGAGCTGTGGAGCAGAATTTGACTGTACAACATATGCCTCTGGTAAAAGGAATATGCCTTGTCAGAGAATCCACTTTAAGCAGAGAGCAGTCCTATAACTCGGAGCTGTAGTTGTCACTGCTTTGCAACATATATCTCAGAGCAAATAAGTAGGAAAACCCGGGCAGTTTTCCATTTAACCACTTCCCATGGTCAGCATCCCATTCTCCAGAGTTTAGGTCATGAAACATTCATCACCAAAGCCAGAGCCTTCACAGCAGCACCATTCTCTACAGCACTAAGCAAATCATGCATCTTTGTCCACCTTGTTTTTAATGGACTTGCTGACTGCTTGAAAGAAAAATCCCCTGGCTTAACTGAAGAGGTGAGCACAGAGCACATCTGACGTGAACACACAGCCTTTTGCATAGGCTTGTTGCCCTACGTGCAATAAAAGAAACCCAGAAATAGGTTTTATTTGCTTTATTCTACTAAGGTTAGCCCCTTACAACTGCCAGTAAGTTATTAAAAAAACCACTAACGTTAACTGCAGAGTGCCAATAGGGGGATAGACACTGGCATCCTTTAACGATGATGGACTCTTTGGGGCAGGCTTGTAATTGATTCCCACTTCTTTCAAACCTCCACCTGCAAGGCAGCAAATCTTGCATGCTGCAAAGACAGGGCAGCTCCTAGGCTGCAGGGGGGTGTATGCTGCTCTGCTTCAGGAGTTAGACACCAGTTTACCCCAGACTCCCCCTATGGGCCACTGAACAGGGTAACTACCTTCAGGGGTTTTGCAGGACCTCAAGGGATTACTCATCCCTGACAACACCTCTCCTTCCACTGGAATAACTATCAAGTGTACTCACAGCATTCTAGCTAGTAAGTAGCTCCACTGCCCCTTGTCAGATTACCAGGCTTGGCATCAATCCTCCTGCCTTTGGGCACAAAAAGTTTGAAGTCATCCACAGCAAAAAAATATCTCCAGAAGGAAATTGACCCCCATGAATGTCAGAATCATCTTCTGAAGGTGTTTATCACTGTTGTGTATAAGTTTAGGGGCACAACTCCAAATCTTTGGTGTTTAACTTCTAAATAAAACAGCAACAAATTCAAGTCTTTGGAATCATGTCCCTACTTAGCGCAAATTTTACATGGTTCAAAGTGCTACTCTTCTACAAATGCTGAGTGGACATACCTGTATGGATCATCAAGGCAGTCCCCCCAAAAACATGCTTCTGTTTCTTTTGAATAATCTTTTCATGAGCTTCTGTCCTTCCTCTGAGGCTTGGAGTAAAATTCACTTTGCCTGTGTAATCAGGCAGGCAGGTTTGTGCAGAAGGAACGCATGGCTGCATTGCAGAATCAAAATCCATCCACCTCATCCAGTCTGAGCATATTGCAGCTGTATCACTAGGATGGATGAGCAGCTGCTGCTTTCCTGTTCTCCCCCTTCAGTTTGAACTACTCTGCAAAGACCCTGGATTTACAAGGTCAGAGTTTCTTCCCTAATGATTGAAGGGGAACAGCCTGCTTTCTTGCAGGGGGTTGGAGAAGCCTCCATTTCATCCTGGGCAGCCCCTGTATTAACTCAAACTTCAAACCCCTTCAGTAACAAACCATGCAGAAAGAATCCAACCCCACATTGCTGCTGGCTCTACAATCTGAAATTGCAGCCTGAACCTGGCTGAGGGACTGTGGGCTCCTTAGCCCTGGTCCAGACAAACCCCCAAGCTCACCTCCATCCCACCCAGTCCTCAGTCTGAAAACTAGCCCAACAATTAAAGTGAAGCACCTAGGAACTGTCACAGCACAGACTTTTGCACAGTATCATACATTTGTAATGGACACTGTCTTCATCCTAGATTTTAGGATATTTCTATCAGTTTCTTGTTTTCCTCAGTAGTAGCCACCAACAAATTAGTATGGTCAAGAGTATGCTGTCATCACATGTGTATAACCATAATGTACATGCACGGTCATAAGGCAGCACCTACCTTGAATGACACATTCAATCCCTGCAATAGTGTTATCCCAGCAGACAGCACCTAAATAATATAACCGAAGGCCTTTTCCTTTGTATTCAGCTCCTCCTGTTTACAGAACAATATACTTCATGGTTTTACTGGTGATTCTGATGGTAACAAGCACATTTGTCAGGACAGTATTAGGAGGCTTTATGCCTTGCTTGATAATTCTATGGGAAAATAATCACCTTTGCTTTCTGGTGTAAACTGCTGCCATTACACAAATGAGAAAAATCAAATACAGCAATAATACGGTAATGGTTGGTTGGTCTTGATGGGAAACAAGCTCCTCTGTCACTGCTGGTTCTATTCTGCTCCTTCCTGAGCTAACAGGACCCGCATCTAACGTGCCTCAGTGCATTAGTGCTATACACTGCTATTCTGCATATAACATAAGGGTGATGAAAATACGATGGAAATTGCCCTACATCACCCACTATTCCTAATCCCTGAACAATCTAATTTGTCATTACACATTCTGGTATAGCACCACACAGCAAAACCCAGCACAGTGGTTTTCTGGTGGATTTACTGACAAACAAAAAATTCCCATTCCCACTCATTAAAGGTGGCACCAAAACCCAAAACTTCCATGTTAAAAATGCTTGATCCCATCCCTGCAAAGATGGTTTCATCCATATTGCTTAGGTATCCAATATCACTGCTGGTTTGCAGAGGGCAGGTTCTTCCATGGCAGCACTCTGTTAATAAAGCAGCTGTTAACTCTTGTTAGTGGTTAGCAGCCTCTGCTGCCATTTCCACTATGGGAAACAAGAAAAACTCCCTAAATCCCACAACTATCTGTTCTATAGCCTTATATAAAGACCACTCTTTCTCAGCCAGCTCTTTCATTCCTGTCACTGGGACACATAGGCTCTCCTTATTCAAGGAGAGAAAAAACATCCAAGGAAAATCCTGTCTTCACTGTGAGCATATTTCTACATAGCCAAGACACATGATTAACTGCAGCTATCCATCTTTCTGCTCCAAAATCCTCAGCCCCGAGGGCTTCAGGAGCACAGCTCAGAGGCAGGCTAGCTGCTTGTGCCTGCAAGACTCAAGACCATTGCATCTTCCTCTCCTGGACGCTATGCTTCACC
Source organism: Pezoporus occidentalis (assembly GCF_034315485.1). NCBI lineage: Eukaryota > Metazoa > Chordata > Aves > Psittaciformes > Psittacidae > Pezoporus > Pezoporus occidentalis. Next base: position 1,261,561 of record NW_026913230.1, on the reverse strand, counting down.
TCATGGATGTGGTCTGCCTCCCCAGCTGGGAGCCACAGTTTAGTGCTCACTCTACTCTTAGACAGCAAAATCTGGGCCAGATTTTCAAAGGAGTTCCTGGCCAGACATTCGGGTACTTAGCACCCACAAGTGGGCTTGAATCTCAGAAAATACTCAAAGCCTGGCAGTTCCTTTCATGATGTTTCCAAAAACCTGCATGCACCCTTCATGCAGCCCACCACACGCTTCCTTCTATGTGCCTGTGGATGAGATCTGCAGCTCAGGGTGGCACAAACACTGTTTGTTACATAGTCAAGAAAAAACAAACACTGGAAGGGAGAGATGGCACAGAATAAAAACCCTTGATCCAACACAATTTGTTGAGGGAGCAGATACCTAGAAATCTGCACGTGAATGTATGCACGGTGCCTCATCTTAAATGAAAATAGGGAGGAAGCACACAACGAGTGCTACATTCAGAGTGATAAATTATTGCTCTGGAGAACACCACATGGCACTTTTTGTTCCTGTGCACCTATTCATCCACCTACATGCCTCTTTTTCATGCGCTCACCTCCGAGTTCTCTGCTTGAACCCTTCTGCTGAAGTGACAGAGCATCAGGATGTTGCCTGCTCCCATTCAGCAGTGCTCACGCTCTGTGCAGCAGGATGTGATCTTTATTTCTGTAAACCCCTGACAGGTCTTTAAACTGAGTTTCTTTAAAAGAAACAATAGATCTTCCAAGAAAATATAATATTCCAAATTTAAAAGGGGTTTGATTTTAAAGGAAAAAGCCCCTAACTACAAGTCACCTCTGACTTCTAAAAGGAGGCTGTTACAATTATGACAAACCAATCAGGAAAATTAATTTAACAGTAAAAAGACACTTTTGGATCGAGTGAAACAATTCTGTGTTGAATTAACCAGATTGTTTAAGCTAAAAGGAAAAGAGATTTTTCTTTAGGTTCATTTCAAAGCACACTCATAAGGAGCTTGATTAAAGCTAACACCAAAATCTATTCCAAAAGCAATCTGCATCCCAAGGAGTTGCTGCTCCTTTTGTTTGTTGTTTTTTTCTTAAATGTCAGTGCAACAAACATGTCTTGCATGCTCAGTGTGTGTTTGGCTTTGAGAAAACCGTTTAGTTTGGCATTATACCAGGAAAGCACAACTATTGTCTTCTGCTATGCTGCACTTCTGTCAGCCTAAGAGCAGGCTTTTATAGTCTTTTATATTCCCAGTCTCCATGTATGTCATAAGGATTAGTAGAGTTTATTCCCCTAACATCCCTAAAACACAGAAAAATATTAGCTTCGTTGTACACATGGGGTACTGATATCCACAGTAGATTGAGGCTTGCCTGAAATATCTAAGGAACTGAGGCAGACTCTAAAGAGTGTTTAAGCAGTGTGGTCAAAAAGAATAGAAAAAGCCAGTGAATGTTAGTTTTGTCCTTTGCAGGAAAACTCATAATGGAATTTGGCTTTTCCTAGCACTTCTTATGCTTAGGGATCCTCTGCTCTATTTAGAGTAGAAAATCCAAGGACAAAGTACATGTAGTGCAAAGACTGTGGAAGCAATTTCTACAGCCAGCACATACACAAGACAGACCTAGCATGTCCCGAGTATCACAACTAGCTTCTATTGAGACATTGAGATTATCTTGCAGGAACAGTATCATGAGATTAACTTCGGTCTGCCCAGTCAAGAGGGGTGAGCTGAAGGGAGCTAGATTTAATGACTCATCTAAGGAGTGTCACCTTTAATAGAGGAGCAGCCGCCTTAACCGCTGCGCTGCAGTGTCATCCTTGGTACGTGCTTCAGCCTCATTGCTAGACAAACTTCTGACCTCCCAGCCCAGAAGCAATGGCACTATCAGTTGAATGGAGCTGTTCTGTCACAGCAATAACACTTCTGAAGGTGGAAGGGTATTTTCTCAACAAGTTTTTCTTTTTCCTCACCCATTTTGGAAACTGTGGCTTAGAGATGCCAGCGATATGTGTGATCAACCAAGGGTTCCTCACCTCCTACTCTAGGACTATAACATTCTCTAGATAAATTCAGAACCTCAGCAAATACCAGCTCATCTGTTGAAGGATCATCTGCCACGTTCACCCAGTCTGGGTCCCCAAACCAAGCCAGTTTGCAAGACCACTTTTTATCATGATTTGAAAGCCACAATGCTGCCATCATTAACTGATATTGTTCTTGTGTGGGAGGAGAAATCAGGAGATGAAAATTTACCTTAATTACATCAAGCAGCAAGCAAACAAGTAGCAATGTAATTTATTTGGTCTCTAAGATGCCCCTCCAACTGATCTAATCCTGCAATTGCAGGCAAAAGGAAGAAATGACTAGGATGCTCAGTGTGAATGAGCTCCTGCTGATGTTGGGGGGAGGAGGTGACTGTCTCAAAGGCTTGAAGAATGCAAGCAAGCAGCTTTCTTGGAGAAATGCAGGACTGAAAGAAAGAAGAAAACACGTTTATGTGAAGATCTGTGTAAGAGCTGGGGCTGGTTTTAATAGGCATTTGGTTTGGGTTCCCTTCCCCCCAGAGAAATCTACAAGAGATACACCAAATGTCCTCCTTCAAAGCCTTCTTGGAAGCTGTCCTGCATTGCATCAAGAATAGCTGAAGTTTACAAGAGCAGATGTGAAGAACACACAAAAGAAATGAACAGCAAATGGCCGCTCTGTAGCTGGCTTTAGCTATGCCTATCAAACCCTTCCTGGCATAACCATGAACACCCAGTTTCACCACAGTTATTTTTAGGTAGCGATCTGTGACCTGCTTGGATGATCAAGTTTTTAATATTGCAAGAGATACAGGTATGTATTTCACAAAGTGGCACCTCTGAACCCACACAAGATCCATAATGGATTCACTCCAGCTAGAAGAGTTCCCTATCAGTGAACATCAACAGAAAGACTCACAGTAGATTTTTTTGGGTTGAGTCCTAGAAACTTTCCTATTTTTTTTCCTATCAGATGAAGAAGTAGAATCTCTGATAAATAGTTTTGTTTCGTTTACTCCTCTCTACCTTCCAAGCACTGTGGGGGAATCTGCTGAAGCTCTTAGGACAGTAAGGAGCTGGCAAGCCAAATCCCAAATCCTTGCAGAGAAGATACAAATGCAGCTCTTGCTATACTCAGTTTGTACTGATGAACACAGCAAGAGAAACAGCAGAAGACAGTATTGAAGAGGGTCATAGGAGAGAAATTTAGCCCAGAATTACACAGAAAGCTTCATGCATGAAGGGAGGGGTGCTAGAAAGGATCTCAAAAACAACAGCATTGCTTCCCCATTATAGCAAAGAAAGCTAAATAAAACAGAAGAGATTTGGTGCTTCTCAGTGTGACCATTTATAACACTGATTGTATCATTAGTCACATCTTCTGTGGATGATCAAATATGCATGTATTTTGAAAGATGGGTTTAAAGAACATTGATACATAAATCTTTTGGAAATGAAACACCCAGTGTTCTGGACAAAAAGAAACTCCCTCATGTTATTTTCTGGGTTTTTTTAAGGTTGTTAATAGATTCAGAGAGAGGACTTATGGCAAAGCATCTGGACTCCTCAAATGCTGCGCTAATGGAAGACAAGTGCTATACAAATCCTTTTTAACACTTCAAGACTACAAAGCAATTTGTTTTCTTACTGTCAACTTTTCTTAAAAGATTAATTGAGCTTCAGTTAAAGAAGGTCATTAGGAGGAAATAGAGAAATGAACAGAATGCATTTCTGCTGGCAGGAAAAGCAAGCAGCAAACTGTGAGAAAGGTTAGAAGTACTGAAAATATGTCAGAACAATGGATCATCCTTTCTTCAGTTTTCTTTTTTTTCTCCCCTTACATCTGCACTGTCTTCATAAAAACCTTCTCCTTCATTGCCTCTTTATTTATAAAACGGGAACTAACATGGCCTACACTCAGTTAACAATCACATCATGAGGAACTGTAATCCTAGCAGAATTTAAAGATTCCTTTAACACCTACAAAACTGACATGCCACCCAGAATGGTTCATCTGCTAATTAACTGCTAGGTCACTGCTCCACAGTTCTGCAAGAAGGCTGAATCCTGGTATGTGGTAAAAAATTCCCAAATCAACCCCTTGCAAATATGCATATTTTGAAACATAACTGAGTTTTAATGTATGGGACCTTTATGGAAAAAGGTGAAATACCCAAAGGGTACCTAAGGAAAAACAGATCCAGGAGGACTGGAAGCACAGAGAACTGAGAAGTCAATGTTATAACTTTCCAAGGCCAGAAGATGCTCAGTGTTATGTTGCTCTGCCAAGAAGAATGTAAATGGCATTGAATCAAAGAGTTTCAGAACACAAAATGAAACACTTGTTTCACTGACAGTTTTAGATCCTTTTCTATTTAGTATCATTCTTCTTCAGATATATTCCCTTTATTTTCTCTGCTAGTTTTTAATAGAAATCTTTTGTAACGAAGGACAAAATGTCTCTTGAAAACATCTTGTTCTTTCTCAAGCTTCTATACCTACTATTTAGACCTGTTCATGAGGGTTCAGGAAAGCTGAAAGAGTAAAGGCTCTTCAAAATTTAGTTATTACGAGAGGGCATAAAAGCCATCACCATGACATCCCAGGGGCAAAGCAGCTGCACTAGTTTTTCATAAATGCTGCTTACAAAGTATTTTTTTCCATGCAAGTTTTTTTTCTGCCAAACACCCAGGGGATTTGTCATTAGCAATCTTGATCTCTTCATTATTGCACAGGCTCCAACAACTAAGAATGTGCAACTTCCCTGGGTAAACTAGCTCTAGTGCTGCAACACCCTCTAGCAAGTATGCCTTTTCCTGATGGCCACTTCTTGAACTGCACACTGGCTCCTTACTCTGCAACCTTCCACTAGGGAGAAGTTCTGTTCCATTACCTTGTTGAATTTCCAGTTCTTATCGTCTCATCAAGTCATTGAGTTTCCCCATTTCCCTCTAAACTGAAGCTTTTCTGCTTGGCTTATCAACCTTGCCATCCCATTTTTTGTTGTCCACAAGTTTCTCATAAATGCCTTCTCTCATTGCAAATTGCTGGTGTGAATGTTGAACACTTTTGGCTCTAGTATGACCCACAGAGTCATCTTGATAGTAGCTGAAAACTGGAGTTTCAAGACACTGATTACTTCTCATAGCTTGAAGATTGGCTGGACTATTGGGCTTTAACAGCCTATTTGTCTCACCTATACTTTACCAGCTAACAAGTAAGAATACTGCAAATCTTGTCAAAAAACCTTCATGTTAGAGTTCTGATAGCCAGTCATTTCATCCTAGAAGGCTCTCAAGTTGGTCAAGCATAATCAGCCCTTAGTGAGTATTGGCTGTTCCTGGTTGCCTTCTGCCTTCCATGCCCATGGAAATGAATTCCAAAATGAATGATCTTTCCAAACACTGAGATGAGGCTCACAGACAAGGACAATTCATGGCACTGTAGATCATTTTCAAGGCTCAGCATACCATTATGTTTTTTTCAGTCATTGGTCTGACTTTGCCCGTCCCTTCCACTCAGAGACGGACAGCATTTTCTCTGCTAGTAACAAAAGGAAGTTCATACTAGAGAGCAGAAGGGCTGAGTTCAGATCACCATTTCATTACAGCTCTGCTACATGATGGCAAAAATGTCACAAAACCCTTTTCCCATATAACAATATATTTCCCATCTATATCAGTTATATAGGTAAACACATTCCCTTCCTCACATAGGTAGAGCAAGCTGCTCTGTAGGCACAATTACTTGCAGTAATTACAGAGGGTGTTAAGACAATTTACAGCAACCAACCAATTTTATCTGACTACTTAGGCAAGAGAAGCCTTTGCCATAATCCTCTGATGTAATAACCAAAATACCATGGCCCTGCTTTTCAAGTCAATACTGTACAAAAGAAACCTGCACAGTTTGCTTTTCAGAGCCTCTAAAAACTAATAAAACCAGTTTTCTTGGTTCTGTTCTTGGAGAGACACAGCTTGGATTTGATTTGCTGCTATTCGTGAGAGCCACGCTGTGCTCCTTTTTCATGCATATTTAGGTAGCTGCTAGCTTTTTGCAAAACATTCCCTGAGCCTGCAAGTTCCCCGAGTTTGTCCTGTAAGTGGATTATATTTTGCAATCAACATTATAGAGGCTGCAGTGCCAGGGAGCTTTTGCCATAAACCTCACGATCCAAGTCCAGAGCTCATAGTTCCAAGTGAAGCAGCAGGCATGCTCTGTATATTTGTACCAATTAGCTCTTGCGGAAAATAGCTAACATTCACATACATTAACTGTTCATCACTTCTGGCGACTATTCTGCTCTGCAAACCCACCAGAGCTGCTTCTGTGTTTCCTGTAACCTGTGCAAGTTCAAATCTCAAAAAAGCACTCAGGGAAATGTAATGTTTGGTGGGGCTAGAAATAAATAAATAAATACCCATGAACTGTGATACTGTGCTCTCCAGAAGAAAAAAGCAGAAATCATTGGAGGCTGTGCCAAACAGGACTGCATGAGAAGCAGTGCAGAAGGGCACCTGCTTCCAAAGGTGGGTGGCAATACATCAATAGGCTCCTACCTCCCTCACAGCAGGTGGCATTTGGATGTCTCTGATTGCTGCCTCCTTTATCAGCTGAGGTCCAGCTGAGCTCATCTGCAAGTGAGGAGCCCTGTGCTGAGAAGTGGGAAGCAAATACTAAGGGTAGGTGAAGGGTCTCCTTTGTTGTTGCTGCTGAGGGGAAGAGATGGCTTTCTAATTCATGTATACGCTGATTAGTTAGTACATGCTTGTTATTCTTCAGAAGCAGGCTAAGGACTCAATAGAATGTTGCATAAGACGTATGGTAAAAGAGGACAGGCTAAAGGGACGCACCCAGTGCCAAAAGTGAGCATTTGCCAAAACAAGTTTAGAAGTAATAAATCTTTTTTTGTGCAGATGCTATTGTTTCAATAAGAATTCAGAGCCGGGATGTGTCAGCATTATTCCCGTGTTGCAGAAAGCCACAGCCCTAGAAGAGAGCCCTCAAGCTTTGAGCGCTGAAGAGATGGATCCTCTGAGCTGCTGGGTGGGGGAGAGTAACACTGGGGAAAACAAGCTGTTAAAGAAAGAAACAAGTCCCCTCCCAAGCATGCAGCTTGCTGACAACTGTGTGAAAATCGAGGGAGAATCTCAGAGAAAGAGGTGCTGAGATATAGAGAAGACAGGGGCATTTAGAGACATTCTTAAATGGCCTTGTGAAAATGAAGAAAAGTTAACAAGGAATCTCTGAACCACAGCAGCTTTGATGCATGGCTTGTCTTAGACTATCCTACTGCATGCAGTAAGTTATCTGTTTGCGAAACAGCATCCAGGAATCTCCCTTCCTGGCCAAAGGGTCCAGCTGCACCTTCCTCACACAAAAAAAAAGCAGGATTCCTGGAGCAGCCTCTTCAAACTTACATCGAGTCCAAACTTATTAGCGCATGTTTACCACCTTAGATTATATCAACAGCGGTACAATCTGCTTCTGGGATGCACAGTTTTGCTAGACAAAAGTGCAGAAGAGTCATGGGGCTGTTTCAGTTACCTCAGAATGCTGGCACTTAACTGCTTCAGAACAAAACATGGCAAAAATCTTCCACTCTTGCTTTTTTTTTCCTGACACCTGGTACCCATCCTTCATGATTCACTGCGTTGCACATGCAATTTTGTTTTGAAGAGTTTTACTTCTATGGTTCACTAAGAGGCCTAATTGGTGCATTGCACAGTGGCCCTGTTTCCTTTGTCTCTTGCTATATATAGTGTAACAAATGCAACCTTGACTCTTGTAATGAGTTTATGGATGCTGAGCTGTTCAGACAAATTGAGCTTTAAGCGCTAATGCTAATTTTCCGGAGAATATCCAAGTAGGGAAGCAGTGCTGAGAAGTGCAGTGTCCACTGTGTTTTACCATTGGACCTGACTATGTAAGGGACTTCACCAGAGGTAGGGGAGTTTCCATTCCTAAGCACCCACTGGTGACTCCAGTGGGGCTCTGAATACTCCAATGCACATAAAGGAACCTGTATTTAATTACATTTCTTAGCTGAATTTTTGCAGTCTTCAACTCAGCCATAAATGGAAGAAAGTCCTCACTTCAGAGAGCAGAAAACCGCTGGGTGAGACAGCACCACTCACTTGAGCATGGAAGTGGGTGTTGTGAAGAGATTAAGGATTTTGAATGTCCTCATATTAAACTGTGTAAGCAGGGTGGGAGCGTCTCTGCTCTTTAATGACTATCACAGTTTTTGAAGTTAATTCAGGGAACTGAATTAACAAAAGCCTTGGGTGGCATGGTTTAGTGTGAGGTGTCCCTGCCCATGGCATGGGGCTGGAACTGGATGACCTTAAGGTCCTTTCCAACCCTAACTATTCTGTTTCTATGATTCTGTAACTCTGTAGAAAAGAAAAGTGGTGTGTTTCAATATAAATTGAACCCCAGTAAAACCAGTGGTCTAAGCCACAGGCCACATTCTGCACAGATTTGATTGCCGTGTTCACTTTATCCTTTCCCTAGGTAGCATTTTGTGGTAGCTAAAGCCCTCTTTACCAATTAGGAAGTTTTAAAAAGAAGACTTTGAGAACTGTTAAACTTTTGTCATTAGGCTAAACGAACTTTTTCTCCCTTGTTTTTCTTTCTAGTTATTTCTGGTTGTGATAACTCATTATTACAGTATCTGAACACCCTCCATAAATGCATGGATTTTCCCCCTATGATTTTTCATATATTCTTGGGAGCAGAGATAGAATTTAAATTATGTGAGGGGTTTTATTTTAAAGTATTTATTAATGTATTTTATGACTGTTTATTGCTTAAAGGCAAGGCCAGAGACCTACATGTTGTGTTTACCATTGAAACTATGAGGCTGGAAATAGTTTAAAGATCCCAGTGTACAGTGGTTCTTAAATCCCACCAAGCTGCTAGCATCCAGTAAGAGTCAGTGACAATCAGCCAAGCCACTGGCCTCTTGTCCCAGAGTAATGAGGGTCAGGTCAACTTTAGAGATCATCATCTCACATAATTGCTACTGCTCCACTGACGTTAACTAGGCTGCATTTACTGCTACTAGCAAACTTGGCCCAATATACTAAAAGTGGAATGATTTACAATGTACTGCAGTTTCTTTTCTCTGCTGGGATGCATCAACTCCTACAGCTCCAGGAAGGAGCTGTGAATTCCCCTTGGCTTGCATGAGGATTTCAAATGAATGCTGACTAAAGCATGGCAATTTGCATTTCACAGTGGCACAGGCCTGACTTTTGTTTCCAGACAAATGTGGATTTAACAGTAGACACTGGGCATGCAAAAATAAAAGCATACATTAACGTACATGCCTTTTGGTTTCAGCAGACCTTATCGCATGACAAATTTTACCATTACTTTTAGCAAACAATTACTTACAAGAGTGGCGTGTTGTATATGGTGTCAAGCTTCAAACTATAGAGCAAATTTGCAGTGCATGAGTGCTTTATCTTACACATCAGAGCTGGTCTTACCATCAGAGACAGGGGTAGACAGTTTGCTTCTCCCCTTCTTGTTTTGTCTTAGAAAAGCACAATTGCAAACAGAAAGCAGAACTGGCTATTTATATCAGCTCCATCGGAAGTGGTGACAGGTATAATTACAGAGGAGAAATTACAGGGCTTATTTCAGTGGCATTTCTCCTGCTGTTCCAGGGAAGATAAAAGATTGAAAGTGTTCCTGACACATCTCTGAAGCAAAGATGCTTCAGTGCACTGTTCAGGTTATTTTCAGGTTGATTAAAGGCTGCTTTCTCCAGTCCTCAGTAGGGAACAGGCTGCGTGGGGTTTGCCTGTTGGCTTGATCACCTGCAGGACACTGATTCAAGCAAGCCTGGAGCTTTTTCTGTTAGGATGCCTGCTGCAGGTAGGGAAAAACTGTACTAAACTCATCCTATCTATGGCCCTACCAATCTACTCACTCTGGTCTCCACCACTTTTATTTTGCCTATCACATGTAAGATGTAGCTCTGTACTGAACAGCAGCCTTGCACCAAGGCAATTCCTATAAAAGCTTTGCAAAGTTGTTAGCTGCTTTTGGGTTGCACCTGATCTTGTCCAGCTTCCTCAGTACTAGGGATGGTATTGTCTAGTATGAGCAGTCCTCAGGATTCACATGGGGTCACCAAAACATGGGTCAGATGAAGACCATTTCCATTCCAATACCACAGGAAGAATAGACAAACTGACAGCAGTGAAGGCAGAACTAAGTGTTATGAACAGTGGAATTGGATGATACCAGAGCTTGCTGCTTCAGGGCTGCTCTGCAATGATTTCAGCATCCAGGAGTGCATCACTTTACAGTACAGAAACAGTGGGTCCCACAGCCACTGCTCCACAAACCTTTGTCACATGGAGCACTAAGCAAAGATGCCTGCTTGAAATTCAACAAAAGCTTTATCCTTCCTCCCAGGAAATCAAACACTAAGGAGAAGACTTTTAAAAGCTCTTAACAGCAATCCTAAAGAACAAGGAGCAGGAACAGAGAACAACAATAGCTCAGTTTCTTCCCCTAGATTAGGTTGTTTGAAATAATGTTGGCTTGTTACCTAGCAACATAGAGCTTATTGCTGGGCTAGTTACAACCTAATTCATATTTGCCATAATTTGTGTAATCAGAACTGATCATAAATAAAGACTGAACACAATCAACTGACTTATGTTTGCAATTAAAATCAATCTAAATCAGAGGACATTAACAGCTCAGTCATTGGCTCTGGCTGACTAATTCCCATTCTGATACTTCCACTTGTATATTTACTGTGTTGTCCCTTACTACAATCTCCTGTTAGGGCTCTGGACATATTCTTCAGCAAGACATGTCTCTAAACACAAGCGAAGGGCAGCATTATAATTGACTTGATCTAGGCTTTCCTGGTCAGCTCCATTCATTCCCCTATTTCAGGTATTCTTGTTACCAACTCTCCTAGGTAATTCACATCATCTTAATGGAACACTCAGATCTCCCCTTCCCATCTTGCATTTGTCAGCCCTGAGCATCAGCTCTTCAACCAGTGCTGAGTGCAGAGCTCACAGAAGTGACAATGCTGAACTAGCTCAATATCTGTCCCAATATCTCTATGTCACACCTTCACTTGCTGTCACAAAAGGCTTTGGTGGCATATAGGTATAATACTTACACAGCAGCTCTCTTTACAGCTGAGCTATTACACACATACAGGACTCATCTGGCAGCTGAATGTCTCCTCATAGCCTGGCAAACACAGCTGAGCAGGAAAACTTAATCTGAACCTGCTTAATCAAGACAAGATTAATGGGAAAGAGTCTTCAAATACATAAGAGGGAGCTGCAGAGAACTGCTCTCTGCATCAACTCTATATGAAGGAGGAAATTGAAAACAAAATGCAAGAAGAGGTACTCAGCAGAGTGCTGTTCAGGGGTCAGGACCACAGAGTATGGGAATAGCATCTGGGGAGGCTGTGAAACAGGAAACTCCCTGAGTTACATCACTGTCTTTGAGAGTCATAGGATGGTTTGGGTTGGAGTCAGTTTAATTAAGCTGGCAGACATGCAAGGAGAGTGGTAGGGCATGGCATAGCCAACCTGCACACCAAGGCAGACACAGACGTTACCTTCCCTGAGTCACTACAGCAGCTTCCTGTTCCAGGGACCAAACAGTCCCTTTGCATCACCTCTAACCCCCTAGCTAGATTTACACAGGAGATGTCTGGCCTTGTTACTCTCCACCTCTACATTTTGTCCTTGGTGGATCATTGCCTTACACAAGGGTAATTTGTTCATGTAAAGAAAATAAATCTTCAGAGCTACCTTTCTGCAATACAGTGATTTACAGAACTGTGATTAATCTATGTACTCCTTATGGTCTAAGCATCTTGCCTTGTTCTCCCGACATGACTGGAGAAACTTTAACTTTGAGGAGGGCATGACTGTGATGGATAATACTTTTGTTTCTTTAAAAAACAAAGAATGTTCATCTGTAGATCAGCAATGTCTTGGCAGGATTAGTGTCCTGGGATCATCTCAGCAGCTGTCCAATTTTCCGTAACCAAAGATGGCAAACAAAGACTCAGCTAGGACCTGGACTAGGCTGAGAGTTGGAGAGCTGATTCTTGCCCTATTTCTGTCTGTGTAATCCTTAATGTAAGGCACAGGTGTTCCAGGAGTCCAAGTTTTAAGCCCATTTCCCCGCAAAGTACTTTACCAAAGCCTGAACAGTGATCTCCCTTGCTCTGTTACAATTTGGCTTTCTATATATGCCAAATCTAAATCACATCACCAGCTTCATGATAGCTGAGATTTTCCTTCAAAGCTCCATCTAACAAATTCAGACAGAATTTCAAATGGCAGTCTCGGCATCTGCTCATATGCAAAACTGCATGTTTTAGTGCTGAAACTGGGAGAGGTGTCAAAAAGATATGGCTCTATTGAACTTTAGAGCACAGAAGACCAAAGATTAAGCATTATTAATGTGTGTTTGATGCAATGTCACTGTCTCTGGAATTCTGATTCAGAAGCACTGAACATCTGGTACAGGCAGTTCTTCTGCTATGAAGGAAGTTGGCAGGCAGGTTTGTACATCTCTGGGGTGAGTTTGGGAGAGTTTGCAGCTATAAAGGTAAGTCTTATTAACCAATAAAAGTAATCCCACAATATTCCTTTCATTCCAGGGAATTCCAGTTATTAAACAAAAATAGAAGCTTTAAAGAACACTTGCAAATCCTCTGGCTGATCCAGGTGTAGGAAGCTTGAGAAGGTGTAGATAACTGAAGATATTAACTAAGAAACAAGTTTCTTGTTACCCCCTGTGAAGCAGCTAGCACAGGTTACAAAGGCTTGTTCGTAACTAGACAGGATGACAGATCTGACTGACAGCCACCAAAATGCATGCAGCAGACTGTCTGCAGGAGCCCTCAGCTCTGCAGGGGGTTCACACAGGGGTCAGCTGCATCCTCAGAATCCAAGTGGGTTTGGGGACTTTTTTTCCTACCTTTTCACATTGAGACAATTAAAAGGTAACCGTTAGAGCGGTTGATACTGAAGGCATCTCTGCTCACAGCTTATTCTCCCATCACAAATCCTGCAAAGCAAGCATCTGGGGAACCACATAAAATTTAAGTGCCTTGATAAGCACTTAGTTGATTTTTTTTTTTTGAAGGGTAAAAGTTGTCTGATAACATTTTGTTAAAGGCTGCTGCTGTGTGTCACCGCTGGCACAAGAGCACTAAAGCTGTTTAGGTAACTTCTGAAACTTCACCCCCACAGCTCACTTTTGTGCCACCTATCTGCTCGAGCTAATTTTCTTTTGGTGGTCTTAATTATTGTACTGTCTGTTAAAAAGACATTTTTACTGCCCTTCAATCCCGTGAAATGACAGAAAATTGCTGCAGCAGCGCAAAAAGAAAACTCTTCCCCCTTTAAAAAGTTCATAGTGATTTAAAAGGACAAGGAAAAAAGTTTATTATTCACTAGAGAGCATATTTTGTTATACTGAATAAATACAGCATCAGTACTCAAAGCCTGTCTGGAAGAGCAGGGAAAGGGAGCTTACAGGATAACAGGTATTTATGCACTGCTTTTAAAAAGGAAGCAGGTAATGATGTGCCATGAATCTCAATAAGAAGTTTTTGTGGGTTTGGGGTTTTTTTAGACCAATCCTAAGATTTTTGGCTTGAATTTGGGGCTTTTGTAAAACACCGGCTTGCAATTCTGCAGTTGGAATTAACGGTCACATTGTGACATGCAAAGTTAAAACCGAGTCCATTTTACTTGAAATCACCAGCCTGAGAACTGCAGCAGGTCAGGAGTTGATTCACAGGATGCTCATACATCACTGAGGACAGTGGCATCTGGTAGGAAAGCAAAGCAGATGGATAAGGGTGGTAACAATTTCAACCATCTAATTTAGTCTGCTGCCACAAGCCTGCAGAGGTCCCAGGTGACTTATGCTTTGCCTAACTGTACCGAGACAGGTGGAGGGGCCCAACTTGCTTTGCGTACAAGATAGTAACAAGATGAGAGTTTACATTGGCATAGACTGAATGACAGCAGTGGCAATCAATTACTCCAGGAAAGATGCTAAAGCAGCATATCCATGCTTACCTGGCACAACTAAGGACAGCTATAAAAAGCAAACCAGAGTCACTTGTGTTTACAAAAAATGTTTTTCCATTAAGCTTGATAAATACTTTTCTGACAGTGGAAAAATCACGGGGCTCACTTTTTACAAGGGTGCTGACTAAGCCTTTACTCATTTGAAGAGCACCATATGCACTTAGATCCTATTGTAATTGTTACCCAAGTTTATCCAAATAATTCTGGTGGCTTTGGTTTTGTGGGTGTTTTGATTCTTATTTATTTTTTGTTTCCCTCCCCTCTGCACCTCCCAACTCTTACTCAGTCTTCAGCATTTTCTTGTTTTTAAAGATAATGTGATTTTGAATATACTTGCAGTAGCCAAAGTAGAAGTGTGAAATCTTAATGCAAAGCTTGTTTTCAGAGTTGTTTTGCAGGTTCAGTACATGTATATCTACAGCTGCACTGACTACTGAAGGTGTAGAAGAGTAATAACAGGTAGGAAGTTACATTACAAAAATCTTTGTTGGAATGGCATTTTATTCCTGGCGTGATCACAGTGTTTAAACCTTTTACATACACCACCAGCTGATTAGATAGGAAGACTTTCCTTTTACACTCTATTACTTGCCACATGCTGGAACTATCAGATAAATAGAATACTGTTTTGCTCCTGACACCTACATTTGCACACAACTTGTACCTCAACATAGAGGTGTCCAACAGCCTTGATTATAATGCATTTTCATTGCATTTGATATCTGAATATTCTTCCTAGTATTGGCACACTTTCTTTGTGCCAAGAAATAGCTGCATCTTGAAGAAATAAGTCCAATTATTTTTACTACATGCCAGAAAACTGCATTATCTAATATGAATTCAGGAATATGAAAAAAGTCTGCAAGAATTAAGTCTTTTCAATTTTGGTACAGAAAATATTGTTAGATATAAAAAAATAAGACCAGTAGATGCACTTGTGCATACACATGTGCTGCTGTAGAAATTGCTATTACCACTGGAGTACGTAAAGCAAGCAAAATTATGCAGCTGCTTCCTTATGAAAATAGCCGAAATCACTGCATTCTTCCCTCTAAACTAAATGCGTACCAAGTAAACTCAATCTCGCCTTCTGCACTTAGCTATGTTGTCACTTACATAGACAGCATTTCATTGCCTAAGCACCAAACCTCATTCCTAAAGATTTATTTTAATCCCATCAACACATATTAGATGCAACTAATATAAGAGTCATTCTGCAGTGTGGAGCAGAAAATTATCTTCATTGAAGCAGATATCATTTTTGTCTTGCATTTGAAATAGTTGATGGCAACAGCATTTGAGCTCCACTAAACAGAAGAAGGCTAAGAGCAAGAGTGTCAGGTAATTGCTGTTACTAGAAGGAAAACTCCAGAATTCCACAGAACTGCTCCCAGCTCTGGATTCTGCAACACTGTTACAGCAGATAGAAAAATCTGTAGTAGTTTCATGCAAATTTTCAACAGGAAGATTTAATAAATGAAGCATACTTAAAAAAAATCCATCAGTAGCTGAATCCTATTTCTGATAGCTGATTTAATTTATTCAGTGACATCTTATTTTCTTTTCTCTCTTTTTAGTAAAATAAACACTGAAAAAGTATGCTATCATTATAGCCTGAGGATAAGGGAGGTAAAGCTTCTAAGGAGAAGTTATACCTTCTAATGAAGCATAAGTGGAAAAAAATAGACTGGCTTTCAAACGTAGAAGACCTTTACCAATGATACTCCAGAGGTGCTGGCTACCTTTCCCACACAATATTTCTAATTGATCAGTATAATTGAATCATACCTACAGCCATTTTTCTCTACCCAGTTTAGCTTGATATTTATTTTTATCTGTACCAGAACAAACCAAATACTTGTGCAGCCAAAACCTGGGGCTATAATCACTGGTCTAAAGGTATATTTTTTTCCTAGGCTATGACTCTCTGCAAAAACAAAGCCATGCTATAGTACACATTTACCTTCAGTTGTTGACTGCAAGAAGTTGATTTTGACAATAGAAGGGAACAAAACTCCTTATCCACAGCAGCAAGGGTCTTCAAGATGTGCAGTGACCAGTATATTTCTGATCAAATAGTAGCCTTAATGTTTTAGATGCAACTAGCAACCTTACTTTGTATGGAACAGAAGGTATTATTTGCTGGTGCTATTTCTTCCGTCTCTAAAGATATCAGTAGATGATAAAGCTTGAATTCAGAAACAGCTCTTCAGCAAGTAAATTCTTGCACCATCAGGTTGTTTACTGCACATGGCTGTACACCGGGACATATGAACCCAAACATGACCAAGGAGTAGAGTATGAGCATGAGAGTACTGGTATCAGTACTGGGTAAAATGCTTCTTCCCATTACCATCAAATCCCAATGTAACCCAAAAGTCAATCCCAAATGGAAAGGTTCTTAGGTTAAAAATTACCTGTTCCTCATCACTCCAGAAAAGGGAGGCAATGACTTATAAAAAAATGCTTGCAGCTAAGTATAACTCCTATTTAGATGACTAATTTCATACAGGAACATCTCCTTAAGTGGCAGGGGAAAGTGATGTTATATTACTGGACAGGAAGAGTTACCGGGTCTTTGCTATTTACCTTAGTTCTACATCTGCAAAATGAAGTTAATAGCACACTTCCAAGAAGCATTGTGAAAATTACGTTAAAGGTACTGGGGAAATCCAATAGCTCTGGATCTGCTAGGGGTTTCTTAATGTGTGAAGACCAGTACAATCTTGCTACGTTATTGCTGGCAATATGAAAGCCTTATCTATGGGAGTCAGTTTTTAGATGTTAATAGTGAAAACTTTCTTTACTGTTTAAGTCTTAGATCACTTTTGTTTATTATTGATAGTATGTGGACTGCAGCTGAGGGGTGGGAACGAGCCAGTATTAAGTATGTCTGCATTTTCTGAAATCCATTAGAATCCTGCTTGCTGAGCTTGTAGAGCTGGGCACGCTTCAGCAGCAGCCTGCTTAGCCATAAGCAGGGATGGTTGAGCAGGGAGTTCCCTAGACAGCTCTGTACCCATCTGGGTCAGTCAAAATGGGAGAAATCATGCTGTTCCCAGCACCAAGTGACAACCAGCCATCTGTAGCTAGACAGGTTACACATCACCCATGTTCTGGATATGGGCAGAGGGGAGAAAACAGGATCTGCAGGAGACTGTCCTGTCATACCATAGTTTTAAAAGCTTCAGCATCAATTTGTTTATTTCATCCTTGACCACAAGCATGAAATTAACTTAGATATAACACCCCAACCAGCCAACTCCAGGATTTCAGGCAGATGTCAAAGTTCCATGATGTGCACTGGCAAGTGGCTGTACTTGTACAAATATCCCTGCAGACAGCTGCTGGTGCTTATGCAGGTTAGGCATAAGCAAGATTCAGCCCAGAGCATGAAGCAAAACTGCACCAGATGCTCAGAGCCAGCTTGTCTCAAGTTTACAGCCTCAGCTTTGGCCTCTGCATGTTACAGAATTAGTTCTGAGCAAATGTCTTGAAAATAATTTGCCAGTTCATATCTACAAAAAGTGGATCACCCCATCTTACCAAGTCTCAATTAAAAGCTGGTTCACTTTCATTAAAGGTCCTTAGATCATTCCTGTGATAATCAGTATTACCACTTGTGACTGTTATTAATTATTGCTATATGGAACAGGCAGTGGAGGAAGAAAAAGCCACAGTGGCCCGCAAGTGGATTTACAGTGATTTTTTTTCTTGAGAATCTCCATACAAGATATTTTGTAATGTTCTGACAAACAGGAAGCTCACCATGTTAATTTAATTTAACCAAGGACAGTTTCCTTCAATCTCCTACCTCTCCCTCACTCATCACTCACATTCCTCCTATAAAGTCCTGATTCTGTTTTCAGTTATTTCAATTTCTATCTGTTCCTGCAGCATCTCAGCACCGAGGCAGCTGTGAACACATTGCAGCCAGGAGACAGGCTGGTACATTTACATTCTATGAGGTAGCAGGAGGCTCAGTTAGGCTGTGGTAGCATTTGCTACCCTGTTAAGCTGATTTAGTTTGCAGTGTTTCTTCATACACTCTGCAGATTTTGCCACTTCATCCGCTGGCCCCTGTCCAGGCTGTTGATAAATAGTTTAGGCTTCTCACCACTGAAATCCCCCACTGATCCTAGTATTGATCCCAATTTCTAATCCACAGCATAACTTTGACTCTCACCACATGTTAGTTTCCTGAGCAGCTACAGAAGTGCTTATTGATAGAGTATGACGCTAGCATTCATGTACTAGGAAAGTGCTCTAAGCGCAAGCAGTTTGGCACATACTGAGGTATAGCTGCCTCCACCCTAAGAGGTCTGGAATGATTTTACTCTGTCAATATACTGCACCTGCCTCTAATACCCTAGACTTTTCTACATCAGAAAAAATCCGCTGCATTAAGCTTAGCCAAGGGGACTGGGGAAATTACTCTGCTCAACTTGAGTATTATGCCTGTGCTCAGTCATGACCTCACATACTGGTACCTGCCTTGCATCCAAGCCTTATTCATGTTTCCACATTCCAACATTGACATCTCTAGTTTCAACTTAAGCCCAGCTGTGTAAGTGGGAAGTATTTTCCTTTTTTCGGTCTATGTCAAACAACCCGGAATTATCATAGCCTAAAGCTGGTGAATCACCAAAGAACACAAGGCCGTGGCTCAGTTACCTGAGTCTAAACGATGTAACAATCATAGAATGGTTTGGGCTGGAAAGAACTTTACAATCACCCAGTTCCAACCCCCTGCCATGGGCAGGGATGCCTCACACTAGACTATGTCACCCAAGGCTCTAATCTGTCCCTGAACACTGCTAGGCATGGAGCATTTATCACTTCTTTGGGCAACTTTACCCTCACAGTAAAGAACTTCCCCTGTCTAAGTTTGAATCCATTACCCTTTGTCCCATCACTACAGCCCCTGATGAAGTCCCCCCGGTATCCCTGTAGGCCCCCTTCAGATCCTGGAAGGCTGCTATGAGGTCTCCACGCAGCTTCTCAAGGCTAAACAGCCCCATCTTAGCCTGTCTTCATATTGGAGGTACTCCAGCCCCCTTACTATCCTCTGGACTTGCTCCAACAGCTCCATGCCCTTATGTTGAGGACACCAGAACTACACACACTTGTGTCATGAGATTTTAAAGGTGTTTCTGCACAGTATATTTCTGAAAATAGATTTCTACATTCCCGGTATAGAGAGGTAACCACTGTGGATTGCACAGCTATTATATGCGCTAATACATGTGTAATTAATGAAGTCTTTAATGCATGCCTAAAAAAAAAACTTATACCCTATACCGAGTTCTACTCCATGAAGTAACTGTTGCAGAACATCAGGACAGAGATGGGAACCTGTTTCACAAATGCTTCTTTTTCCCCAGTATTATTTAGCACCTGCCAAATCCAACAAGAATCCTTCCATTTAATAGGTTTTGGATCAAGTCCTCAATTACAATATTGGATATTTGCTAAAGATTAATTTTCATTTTATTTGACAAAAAAATTAATTAGCAAAGATTTAGCTAACAATGATTTTTTGGAGTAAGAGGCAAACAGCAATGCTCCCCCACAGAAACTAACCAAGTATGAATATATGATATTCATTATTTAATACAGACACATGGCTGGGTTCTGAAGCAGCAATGCAGCAGCTCTGCAGCATTTAGTGATACGATGTTTTCATAAAACAGTATATCCAGGGCTGAGTTCAGATCTTGAGATATCAGACACAACCTCCTTTTATTACTTGGTGAGATACCTTCCTCCTCTTCCCCTGGGCAGCTGGCACAGGGTCTCCTAAAGCAACTGACCCAAAAAAGGAACAGGACAAGACCATTTGAAAGCTGCAGAAATCATAGGTGAAGGGAGGAAGTTCAGCTGGAAAGATGCATCACTGGTGTATGCACTTTTCAGATGCAGGAGAATATTGCTTCTGTCACCATCCTACCCTGGTGCTAAAGCCCCATGATATTTTTCCCCACGTTATGGTCAAAGTCTCAGGTTTTTCTGAGAACATTCACCAACATGAACAGGGTAACATATAAAGGGAATTTGCATTTATCCCCTCCAGAAATTTTTAAATTGCCCTTGAGTATTTCACTGTTAAAAGGGACAGTCTAGCTGTGTAACCTATAAACGGCTATTGCCACCCACCCCCATTATTTTAAGCACACAGCAATAGGGATATTTTAACAGTTCAAAGAAAGTTAAGGTAGTTTGCTGTTGTGGTGAAGGTCAGACTTCAAGTTCTAAAGTCTTTGCAAAGAAACAAAGGCAAAAAGGTTTATTTCTCTTTTCTCCTTCCCCAAGGAGAATGCTGTGTTAGGTTATTCTTACTCATTTTGATGACCTTTTATTTTTTTGATATAGTTGGAACTTAAGGAAAGAAAGGAAGAAATACAGAGTTGGAAGAAGCAACATTGCCAGAGGGATAAGTAATAAATCAGCAGAGAAACAAGTCTTCCCTGCAAGCTTGCCAGAAGTTACCTAAAGGAAATCTATTTCATAGCTTGGTTGCACAGGTCTAATGCCACTTGCTAATATAAAGGGTTAATGTGCTTTACATGAAGCTTAACGTCTGTCTAGTCGAATAGCAACAGACCCTATTAGCTACATTTAGAGCAGTCTCAGCTTCTGACACTAAACAGCTATAAAGAAATAACTTCTGTATTTTTGAAATGCCAAGTAACTGTTCCAGAACATAGTTGTTGCTACCCTTTATTATATATAATCCTCCTCCTGGAGATAATTGATTTTTTTTATTGCCAGCTGAAAAGTTATCTATGTTTTAGTGACTGGAAAGTGGCTTTAAGTCCTGGAAATATTTAATGCATATGTAATGCTGTGCAACCAAGTTTCACCAGAGAGCCCCTGTGCAGTGTCCTAAGTGGATTTCTTCTATGGCTTTGTGATTTAGACACTTTCAAGCATAATATTAGAGCCTTTGCAGTGATGACTTCTAAAAAGCAGGGGTTCTCTAACCTTAAAGTGGTTTTATTCAGAGAATGTTTTTTTCTTTTTACTTTTGATCTTTTAAAGCTTATTTGGCTGTCTACTGCATCCTATTAACCAAAAGGCTAAAATGACTACCACCTGTGTTGATTCAAGTGTCTTTCCAAAGTCTATTACTTTCAGTTTATCTGCTAAAAGAGAGAATTCCCTTTACCCTGCATGGAGCAAACATATCACTCGGACTGTAAAAGAATACGAAGATCCAAAGCTCAGTTTTTCTTCTATCCTCATTAGTTTGAGTCATTAGAAGGTCACCTGAGATGGAGTCTCAACAGGGATTTTAGATCTTGATTAGAAAATATTCTAGTTAAAGTTAAGCAGAAGCTGAGAAGAGTCAGAGAACTGACTGAAACACCTCTGAATATGAATTCCTTGGAGGAGAAATCATCTTTACTATATGATGGCACACTACTAGCCCAATGGGACTCAACCTTGTTGACCTCTGAATATTATGGTAATATATGCACTTTTTAAAGGGTCTGAAGAAAAGGTTGACTAAACTCTGCAGAGCAAGAAGTCTCTGTTGCTGTGTGCTTGACCAGCATTTGGTACGTTAGTGTCCCCAGTGTCCTATCCATACAAGTGATACAAGGAAAAAAGACTTCCCTAGAAATGCCAAAGCAGTGTCAGGAGTCTGCCACATCCCTCAGGTTATCATAATTAAGTCAGACCAGGTTCTGCTGCCAAAGGCATGGGAGGAAGTCAGGCACTGCAGCATTTTTAGCCTCTAATTCCATAGCATGAGTAAACAGCCAAGCCTGCTTCATGGCTAGGAAGGGCTTTTGGGTACAGGCTCAAAACCACTCTCAGTTTTTAAGTGGAAGCTTTAACTCTTGTGTCAACCCACCATCCCATTACAAGTGATAACAGCAACTGACCTCCATGGCAAAAAGTGCAGGAGGACCTCTGAGATCTGCTCCAGACCTATTATTTAAAAATCTATTAGCTAGAGAGCAAAGACTTACATCTCCATCAAGCATTGCTTTCAAGTGTTAACACTTTTAAAGGTACATGAAGATGAATAAATCCAAGTTCTAGTTTAATAGTTTGGGAGTCTAGTGGTGGAGTGAGGGGTACACCTTCTCAGCAGTGCAAGGGTATAGACAAAAGACAGCATAGGTACCTCCTTTATTCTCCTTTAAACCATTTTCAGACAGTTTCCCCAGCTGCTGATACTGTAAAAATGTTGCTTGGCAACATGGTAACAGGGGAAAAAAAAAACCTTCAAAAACATTAGGAGTTTTTGTCCTTAGAAATGTACTAGTTCAGCACATCCAACCTCCTACAGATCCATTTTAGAGGAAGAGGCACAATGATTTCCTGCCTCACCCCTTCTCACCCCCCCCCCCCAACTGGTTCCAGCAGCCTTTAAAGAAAAGTATTCACAATGGAATAGGAAAAGGGGTACCCTTAGATGCTGAAGGGATCAGGCAGACCCCCACATGGGAACTGTGGGCAGTGTGTGCCCACTCTGTTCCCTTATCCAACACTGAGAAGTCTTGTAACATCTCAGGTAAGACCCATGTAAACAAGACACTTTCAACTGCATACGAAGAGGTGACATCTCCCTCCAAAGGGGTTTACCATAATGTCCCAGGGTGCCTACCTCTTCTCCACTCCCAATACTCAGATGCTCAGTAACAGTGACTAGTGGGGACGTGCTCAAACAGCTTGCAGAAGTGGCAATACCAAGGCAATGAGCAGGGGCATGTTGCTGAAGACCTGACAAACCCAAGGACTCTGTTGTTTCAAAGTCTTAGAAGCAGTGACACTACCTGAATGCTGACCTATGGTAAGCAGTCACAGAAAGAAGGGACTACCAGTTAATCGCTGCAATGAATGCCCACTGAAGTCAACATTCACAGGCTATGTCACAGTTTAAGGCCCATACAGAACAGTTTTAATGTTCACTGCTTTTCTTCCCCTCTTGCACTGGAATTTGCGATTGGCCTGTGCTTTTGACCTCCATAGAGAAATTCCTGATTCATGCTGCTGAATCATGCTTACATGTATTTATCGTCCATAAGCCACAACACAGCCTTACATCCAGATAAGATGTTCTGGTTTAAGGCAAAGAGTATGTGATGTAAGTTCCTGCAAACACAGAAGTACCAATATTTTTAAAGCACAATTGCTAAGAACATCTATCTTTAGCTGGAGGTAAACAATAGCTGAACATGGAGAGCTGTGATAGCAGCAGAGACTTCAGCATTGTATGGCACCATTTCTGTTGATACTAGTGCAGAGATAAGGAAACTTAATGGTGGGTAAAGACGTGTCAAAAGGTCTGCAAATTTTAGTTGTACTGCTGGAGTCCCAGTTACCAAAACAGGAGGAAATACTTAGAAAACAGATTGTAGAAGTGGGAGATTCTAAAGTAAATCCCGTAGAGTATCACATATGCCTATAAATAGGAACAAATACACTGAAGTAATGCATGCCTGTTTCTGATTAGAGTTGTGTCAATCAGGGATAGCTCCTCTGGAATGAAGACTTTGGAAGACAGCAAAGAATTTGGCCAAATCAGACTTCAAGTATAGACTTTGAGAACTGTGTAAGGAAAGAAACACTCCAAAAGACTACTGGTAGCCTGCTAACTCAAACTCCCGCTGCAATGCCAATTTAATTACCATGCTTAACTGCTCAGAGATCTCCAAGATTATTCACTGGATTGGCAGCCTTTTCTCACTGCCAATTGTGTTACTTTGCAGGAAGTGGGGAGATGAATGAGTACAGTAGCGCCATCCTTTCCTGATGAAGGAGCAGAGTCACACCAAGTAATTTGACTTTGACATACAGTCTTGTTTTAGCAGGTTTAGTTTATATAAATAAGCATGTGTGAGCTACTGAAAGCTAATGAGCTGGATGACAGCAGAACCAAGTCCTCCAGTGGTTACTCATGGAAAAGCGACTTGGCAGCACTTGGGGGTGAAGCCACTCAACACAGCAAAGCTCAGTTTACCTTCCAAAGCATCACATAGTCATGCATGCTCCATGCCTGGACAAGATCCTTGTGCGTAAAGCCTCCCCAAAGGCTCCGATTAAACAGAAGATCTCCAGCTGAACTGCTGCCATGCAAACTCTATTCTCTTTTGACCAGCACTTTCTGACAACAGAAGAGGACAGAAATACAATGGCAATATTGCTGGTGTGGACAGAACCCAAGGTTAAATCAAGCAAAACACATAACATTTAAGGGATGACAACATTCTTATTCCTAAAGAGCTTGATACTCCCAGATTAGCTCATCTGTTTACAAGGAGGCTGAAGCAGTGAAGAGAGACTATCAGCAACATAAAAAGGCACTGAATGTTTTGGGTCCTTGGGGTCCTGCCTGCTTTTAGATGAGGCTTCCAGCTATGCCAAGGGACATCCTTGCAGTTTCTTTGACTATGGAGATGGTGAGTTTGGAATTGAGGGCAGCCTTAGGGCTCCTCTTTAAGTACAGACTAAATATAAACTTCTATCCATGAATTCTCTGGAAACTTCAGTGCTGATTTCAGCCTTAAATGTCAATGCAAGATTAAATGCCAAAGTCAGCAATGATAGCTTATATCTCCTAGATATACATGTTTACAGGCATCCAATTCCTTCAATTTAATTGCAGTGGCAATTAGCTTCAGAACCTACGCTTAAAGGACAGAATAGAGCTAAAGACAGCAACAAAGCTGCTGACTGTTTTAGTCTCTCTGGCACATATGACATGTACCAACTTTCAAAGGAAGGATGTATGTACCCTGTGCCTTGCCTGCCAAGTATGTACCTGGAACATTCCTACTGTGAGATTGCCTTAGCCCCAGGGAAGTTCAGTCATGTTGTTTCACCAACAAACTGAAGTATGAATAAGCTATGAAAACATTTTAGACAGATTCATCCCACACATGTTCAGTATTTTTATTGAAAATATCAGTATGGAAAAACTTTTTTAATCCCAGCATGAAAGAAATTATCATATCAGTACAAAGTTGACAGAAGCTCTTACTTCAGTGGCATCTTTGGGATTTTACCTGTGAACCTCAAAACACCCTTGCAGAAGCCTAAGTGGTGTTTTTAATGTGGTTGACATTTCTAGAGGATCTCTTTCAGGTTCCTCTCCCATTCAGAAGGGAAAGAATATCACTCATGAGGCATTTAGGAGAGGACCAAACTAGGATATTCCACCAGTGCCTCCCCGCTATCCCCCATGACCAAGGGGAAGCTGTTTTCTCCCAGGCTGAAAACTGAATCAAAGCAACCTCTGTGGCAAAGCTGCTCTAAACCAAGGAGGGTGAATAGAATGCTAAAAAGCTTCTAGTTACTATAGAGCATCCATATATTTGTAATCTAATTCCCTTTAACCAGCCCTCTGAAGCCTATGGATTCAGAAGCATTATTTGGCCACAATATTAACATGAATGTAGTTGAGGTCCGACTTGATCTTTACAACCTATTTCACCATTATGGTAAACTACAAGTCTAAGCTGAAATCATTGAGCAAGGTGGTCTGTAGTTTAGAGGTCTACTGCTCATTAGAGCAATCACTTTTAAAAATAAGATCTAGTTCTGAGAAGCTCAAAGTTTTCAGCTCTTTATTCCCTGTAGGAATTAGCTTATCAAATTGCTCAGTGTTTTACTCTTAAATAAGTATGTGGAAAACAAATCGGTCTCTTTAGTTATTAGCCCTATTGAATGACAAATAATTCCTAATGTTTCTTATTCTTTTCAGAGTGAAAAGCTTGGCAGTGTTAGCAGAGGAACACTGCCACAAAAGGGAACAAGACACTTTGATGTTCCAGATGAGGGAAACTGTCATGCAGAGCCACAGACTGAACATCACTATACATGCATCTATGCAAATTGCAAAATCCACAGCAGACAAGTCCTCCCCTCTCATGCACTTGCACCCATGCCACAACTCATGTTGCATTGTAGCTGCCTGTAGCAGCAGGTTTTTTGTCTAACAAGAACCCAGAAAACACTATGTTTGCAACAAGTTAATACTAACTTTAATGATGCATTCTGCCAAAATAAAACCCACATTTCACAGGCAACTTTTTTTTAAGGGGGCCGAATTTGTAGGTTCTATTAACTAAAAGCTCATACTGTACCAAATACTGATTTAAGTCAGTCCTGCTCCTTTATTACCCATTGCTTGCTCCTTACAATGCATTTCCAGCATGCCAAGCTCCCCATTTGTGCAGTATTGAGGGAATTATGCTGCGATTCAGAAAAGAAATGAACGCAGAGTAAGACAACCAAGACCATTTCCCCCCCCACCTCTAAAAAGAGAGTTTTCCTTTTTCTGATTCACAGTGCTGCTGCACCAACTTCTCACACCTGAGCTCACATAAGGGATTCCTTCTGTGTATTTACGTCATAATAGAGAGCCATGCAAGCCTTGAATGTTTTGACCAGTGAAATTATACCTGATATTTGCTTTAGCCCCTGTAGGTGACCAGCTCCTGCAGTGGTTAGGTTTCAAGCTTGTTTCATACTTAGCTTGTTTTATACAGGGCTTACCTAGCACAAACAGAAAGTAGATGGGCTGATCAAAAGCCCTACCTAAAACCCTTGCTTTTAATTAAGCTTCATTCTATTTTCAGTTTCATCCACAAAATCCATTCCTACCAAAGGACTTACATTCATATGTTGGGTGCAAGACCACTTGTAAGAACACTGAATTACTCACATTAAGTCATACCCACTGTTAGAAAAACTTACTAACACCATCTGTACACAGTGACACTCATTCATATGCTATTGTTGCTAGTAATCCTCAACCTTAGAACACTTTCTTCTCATTACTAGCCACAGGATTATTTTTATTCTTTTTTTTTTTAATAGAACTACTCACATTCCAAACCCTTGCATTCAGAATGTGTACAGGTAGCAGATAAACCAACTTAGGTATGTCACTTGAAGATGCAAAAGGAGATTACCTCATGATAGTCTGGGCATAATATACAAGTAGAACTAAATATTTTCCTCAAGGAGGAAAGGGAGAGTAAGAACCAGGAATTTTTTGATGCTTCTCTATTAAGTACAACTTCCTGTAAATCAGTCATCAGAATCTCCCACCAATTTCAGTCCTATTAATGGATGTTACTAAACCATTTATAACAGGATACTTTCAACACAAATAACTTCAACAATAGTGGTCTGTGTTGAAAAGTATACATATTCTGTTGAGCTGACAGAATACTCAGTGGCTAATAACATACATGCTTAACACACCATCCAATCATCAGGGTATTCATTCTGAGCCCATCTGAATAAACCAAGGATATTTCTGTACTGCCATCTGCTTTGCTTCTTATCTTGTTATTGCTGTTCAACCATTGCACTAAGACAGAAATACTCTAGGTGTAGCACAGAAATCCTGACGCAGTTTCAGATAGACATTTCGCAATAAAGCACACAAGAAAAATGTCCCATGTTGTCAGACTATGTCCAGGGAACCTTAAACTGCTGCTGTCTTCTGTCCAGAGGTAGCTGCATTACAGAATGGCTGCAGGAGTGTTGCAGTTCTTTTTCCTAGAAATATAAATGGTTCTGCTCCATTATTTGTATGGTGATCAAGTATTTAGTCTCAGAGTGTACATTATAGCAATTTTAAGTCATGACACTGGTGAGCTGTGTTTTCTCTTATTACAGTTTGAGAGGCAAGGAAATTCAGCCTCTTTTTTGCTGGGGCAGGACCCCAAGGCAAGGAAGAGGGAAGAAGTAGAGAAACAGAAATCTCGATGGAGGCCAAAACTGCAAACTCACTGTAAATAGTTCTTAGCTGAAAAGAGTTTCGAACAGATTTCCTTCTACTTACTATCAATTACACAGTGCAAGTTTCCTTTGGGAAGCTCTAGGGCTTTGATCACACTTACCTACCACCACAGCCTATGTGAAAACTAGCAGAGATCAGCGCTCCAATCTCCACAGAAGGGCATGCAAAGACACTTTGCCTACATAGTAATACTGAGAGGTGAAAAGATTCTTCCAGGAGTTCTGAGAAAGCATTTATGCAAAGCAGGAATTGAGAAACCCTGTCTGCTAATGCTCTAGTGACAAGGAAAAGATTATAGCTGTAGATAAAACCCTCTTGCAAACTGCTGTTGACAGCAATCAGGGCCAAGTTCAACTAGCCAAAGGACTCTTAAAATGAAAAATGCCATGTAACTGAACACTGGTGGAGAATCCCAGAGAATATTAGATTATTTTCCAAACACCCTGCACAAAGCGATATGCCCCATCTTTCAAAGCAGAGAACGGAGGTCCAACACGAAGAGGGCTCAGGAATGTAAAAATACCAATAAAGCATCGACATGCGACAACACATCGGACATGCAATTATGAAAAAACTCTCCAGCAACCCTTCTAACTACCCATTCCCTAAGTAAAGCATATCACTTCCTCCAGTCTCACCTACTAACCCCCTGCACAGTTCAGGCAGTTTGTAGCCTAGAAGAGTCCTCAGGCAGTTTCCCTACGCAAACTCAAAGTAATAGATTCTCGTGGAGAATCCGCTACCTACACTTCAGTAACACCAATTCCGTCTCTGTTAGTCAGAGAACATTTCTACATGTCACTTTTTCCTGTGAAGAGCCCTTTTAAGCTGTCAATTCATTGCCATCTGCCAAAGAAGCCACTTTGTGGCATCACCCGGAAAAGCAACTCAGCATCACAGAAGCTTCAGTGGAGAGATCCCACCCACCCAGAGCTCTGGGAGGCAAGATCTGCTTGAAGTTGAATGCTCTTCTCCAACTTCTCACTTCTAAGCTTGACCTCACTAATAAAATAACTTTCCAGCTCAGTCTTTACTACTGATTTTTGCCAGCTTAGTTGGTACCATTGAGAAATTATGTGGAAGAGAGTTTTGCAGCATGTAGAGCACTAGCACAGTGGTCAAGGCTTTTGTGGCACAACTGCACATTAGTGACATGATCTCTTATTTTATTGAACTACCATAAAGAGCAGTGAGAGCCCTAAACTGCATCCACATGACAGACAGATTAGAGGCAGGCCTGGGCTCTCAACCCAGCTCAGGAGTTGGTTTGGCACAAATCAAAACCATGTAGTGACATTACCAAGGCATCCAGCCAGTGCTCAGCAATCCTACTAACTAAAAAGCATCAGCCCTAACACAGCATGGCTTTGAGCTTGTTCAACCATTGCCCCAAGCCAATATGCACTCCCAGACTACACTAGGATACTTCATCAATACAATACTGGAGTATGACAACACCAAGACTTTAGCAAAAGCATGAGCCAGGCATGAAGCCAGTGGAGAAAATGTGGGTAGGACACTTGAGGACACCCTCCTCTGTTCAACAGAACAATGGACTCTTTCCAGGGCTGCAATTTAACATGAAACATGTGCTTTTAAAGATGGACAAGCAACTTCACAAACTTAGTTGCAGCTTTGAAAAATTTTCCCCAGAATGACAAAAAACAGGCTTTGAGCCAAAGAACAAAACCCTTAACCTTGGAGAGATTAAATGGATATCCTTTATTCTTTACTAACTTTTATGGTATCTACAGCAGTAGATAAAAAGGGATTTCAATGGCTATTAGCTGACTAGTTACATTGTAGTTTGAGACTTATTACAGTGCTCTACAATTATTGCCAACTCATACTAAATTATTGGCTTCTCTAAAACCAGGGGATGTAAACAGCATTTAAGAGACAAAGTACTGCCAGTGTCAGGTTAACACAAGACAAATAACTTCCCAGTCTATGAAACAGCACAGTCAAATGCACATCCACTCCTCAGCATCAGCCTTTCCAGATCACTTCACCTTTCATTCAAGCAGTAGGATGAATCAGAGGTCTTGCATGGGTGTGGTTGAAGGCTGTGATCTGACAATAAATCATCCAAAGCAGCAATATTAATGCAAAAATATTCTATAATCCTCATGCTAATGCCTGTTGACAGCCCAAACCCTCCCTTTGCTGCTCCAGCACCAGCTGCTCTCAGCTCAGCTGAGAAACAAAAAACCATTATAGGGAAGGAAATGTGCAGCTGACCAGTGGAGCTGGTGAAGGAGAGGATGGAATCTCCCTCTAAGCTGACACTATTACCTACATGGCATGAAATCACAGCTGCCTTTGGAGCAAAACTCATCACTGGGTTACTTTCACCTCTTTGGCTATGAGCCTTAGGCTACCTCAGTGGGAAGCCCAGAGCCCTAAGGAAAGCTAGCTTTGTCACCTCCCTCTCTTTAGGGACCTGTAGAGAGCAGGTCAGCGTAAGTCATCTGGAGCTTGCCTGGTAGCTACTGAGGGAGTTGAAGTCGAGGTTTTAGGCAACAGGGATTTCAGGTTGGTTTGATGTAAAGAGACAATGAAGTAGGGGTTCTTTTTGAAAAGAAAGAAAAACAACAAAACCCAGAACAGCTTATGCCATGCCACGGCTGAAGACCAAGTGATATGGAATGAAATAACCAGTACAAACAATTAAAACAAAGCAATAGAAATGAATCACTGAGAGCACCCTGTACCACCTTGGGGCAAAGTGAAGCTTTAGCTTTGTCAAAACCAGTGTTTATAAGGTAAAAGACATCCCTTTAAAGTATTCTTTACAACCAGCTCCTCTACCACACCCACCCTTATGTTAGGTACCTTTGATAAAGGAATTTCTTGCAGCAAAGAGGGAGGAACATCCACTCTACAAGAGCAGGAGGTCCCTGGGAACCCACCTGCCTCCCAGCACGGCTAATTACCAACAGCACATGCAAACCATTAACATCATTCCAAGCACACAGCAGCTGAGAACTCAAGTTTAAACTCCCCTCCATCTCCTCAGATGGCCTTTGCCACCCCCAGTTAACCCACTAAGAGCCCAGTTGCTACCTTCACATCTCAACAGGTCTCAGAAGACAGCCTGGCTGCCCAGTCTTCCCTAAACAACACACAGGGGTGCTTCACAAATACTCTATCACATTTATTTGCAGAGAACTGGTGAGCAGAAGGTTCGTTCAAACTTAGACCACAGCAGGGTACTTACACCATCAGTCAGGCTCTCAGTAACAACCCCTTTGTGTCCTACCTCATGATTTTAAGCAGGGCTGAACTCATCCTTCCTGGAGTGCTCAGCTTGCAGGGCGGATTTGCAGTGGGTCCACAAGCAGAATACCCAGCAGAAATGGAGAAGACACATCCCTGCTCCTTTCCCTCCTGGAGCCTTATAAGCTTTCCCCAGCAGCCCTCTCACCTCCCTTTCACCACCTGTGTTGGGTTGAAGGATAACAAGCGCTTCACTTAACCCTTTGCATTCAGGCTCACATCCACCTCCAAGGCAGCACTTTCAGATGCTATCTGCCCACTGGAGAAGCATCCTGCTATGCCAGACAGGATGAGGCAGCTTTTGGGCTTGTTGTCCCATCCTGTCACCTTAAGATAGGTCTCTTGATCTCTCTGGTGACCCAGTAAGCAAAGTAATATTGGGGCCAGCAAGCTGGGCAGGCCAGTGGTGTAGGTAGAAAATATAACACACTTGGAAACACAATACCTATTCTTTTAATGTGGTTCCAAAAGACACCAAAGCCACAATAACTCCTGGTATCTCAGCTCCAGGGACATCTTTTCAGGGCAGAGCTCAGTCCCTTAGCATAAAGCAAGGTGGTGGCTGTTAATCACAGTTTCCCTCTTCTACAGCCCAGAAGGGAAGGTTAAATGCCAGGAAGACCTTATCTTTCTCCAAGCAACCATTTTGGGTCTCTGTGCAGGGTGTTAGCAACATAGTGATGAATAAGGGAGTGTTTCTCCTTGGCAAGGCTCTCCATCATGCTAAATGAAGGCTTGACAGGCTCTGCTGTGTGGAGCCTGCCCTGCATGTTCACTTCATCCACTTCCAGGGTCATGGTTTCATGCTGGCTGCAGCAAAAACAGCAGCACAAGGGTTTAGAGAAAGGAAAGCAGAAAGGTGCAGAGTAGGCAGGATCCTGATTGTAGAGATGTACAAGTCCAGCGGGTGGGAAGGGTGTTTTTTTGCTGACTCTCATTAGCAGGAAAAAATTAAGGAAAAAGTTAACGTCTTATTCTGAGTTTAACTGAGCTTCACTGCTGCTAACCTCTCCTCCTTTCTTTTTTCCATCTCACACCTTACAGGAAGCAGATCTTCTGGTGTATTTGTTGTCTGAGTGTACTCAGTACAGATAACCACCCTTATTGCCCCCTTGTATCTACTGTCCTCCACGTTAGGGGGATGTTAATGCCCTTGGAAGGTGCAGAGCATGCAAGGGTTGGGTGGCTTCTTGGGAACAGACTAAAGGGCAAAAAGTGTGCACCCAGAAAGTGGCTAATTTGCTGGACTGAGAGCCAGCTGCAGAAGCCTGACCTGCTCTGCAGGAGCATGGTGGGAGAGGGAGATGGGTTAATGAACCCATTTATTTCTTTTCTGTCTTATTTTGATTTTTTTTTCTATATTAACGCTAGTGGTTCCAGTTTGCAGTCTAATAAATGCTTTTTCTTTTTAAAACTTGTTTAGATTTCTGATGTGCTCGCTATTGCTTATAGTATATATCTATGAAATGTTTAAGCAGCTCCCCGCAAAAATTCCTAAAGTTTATCTGAGAATCCCATTATATCCCTTTTCTTCCCGGGCCCCTGTCCCTTCCCACCTTGGCTAGCACTGCCTCCCTTTCTCTTTGCTCCTCTCTCCTCCTTTCCCTTCTTACTGCTAGCAGAGTTAGTGAACTAGCACATGCACAGTAAATACAGGTTGCTTCAGCTTTGGGAAATAGTATTCCAGGTTCTATTGTATCATCCCTTCCATCCAAGTGCTGCAGAAGTTCACATCAAACCCTGTTACTCTTGTTGCTGTTCTCTTGACATCCTCTAAATACCAATTAGGCAGCCCTGTCTCACAGAATCTAAGCTGACAGCTGAACCGGTATAATACAGTGCAACCTACGTATGGAGAGGTTTGAACACAACTTTGCTCTGCAAATCGTGTTTAACAGACTTCCCAGGGCCATATGCAATACAAGTATTCTGCAGTCCTGTGCCAAGACAGCCAAGGCTACCTCATGCTGTCCTGCCTCATATGTGCGTGGGTACAAGTGGCAGTCATGACGACTACTTTACCTTCCAATAATACAACTTTTGTGGTCCCCAGCATGTGAAGGGTTCTGCATGAGACTGAACACATAATTTGTCCTAAATGTAGAAATCACACCTACAGGGGGATAAATAGCTTTCTGTCAGGTAGAGAGTAGCTAATTTAAGACTTTCACTAAAATTGTACCGAATGAAAAGGTAAAATGTTCTTGTTAAAACAGCTATAAGATAGCAGAGAAGAAAGATAAGTGTTATAATTAATACTGCTCTGAGTTTGCTGTATAGACTACATTGGTTCCAGAAAAAGTTAAGAAATGAGTCCACCTCCTAGGGAAGAATATTAATATTTGTAAACGGACATTCCCATTGATAATATATTCATATGTGATCAAATCCTGTCCTCATTCCTCCCTTTTAAAAATATTTTGATGACTTCTTAACTTTTCTAACTTCTTTCACAGGTTGGAATGGATGAGACACAGCGCTGGGGAGCTGTGTTATTCAGATATTCTTTTTAATATTCATGACATAAAGCTGAAGAACTAGGAAGTTGATTATTATTCTCTGGGAAGAGAGACAGTTTGGACAGCTAGATTGGTACCATTAGAAGCAAAACAAAAACAAGGCAAAACAAAAAATCCATAACAGCAAAACAAAGGCAGACTTTTGCTACATCAGCTCCTGTGCATTGCCTTAGGGAAAATAGATGCCTCTGTTGATCTTGCAATTTCTATTCCATGGTTCAGGAAGAGGTATTTGGGAGGAAATTATGCTCACTTGGAGGAAGTTTGGTTTTCAAACTGCTCTACCCACACGAGCTTTGCACAAAAGGTCTCTCATGTGCTGGGGGGGGAGTTCAGAAATCAGCTCCCCAGGATGGTGTAGAGGAGGAGGATCAGACAAACAAAATCGCTCCTCATGTCTTAGGTTAGGAGATTCCAAATCTGGATGCACTATTTCAGTTCATTGCTTGGCGCTTTAATCATAACAATGAATTGAACCTGTTGGCTTCGAATCTAAGATCTGCTCAGACTCAGTAAAATTCATTCATTTT
Organism: Pezoporus occidentalis; assembly: GCF_034315485.1. Classification (NCBI taxonomy): domain Eukaryota; kingdom Metazoa; phylum Chordata; class Aves; order Psittaciformes; family Psittacidae; genus Pezoporus; species Pezoporus occidentalis. Next base: position 1,227,354 of record NW_026913230.1, on the reverse strand, counting down.
TGGGTTTTGTGCTATTTCTTTTGTCCACAGTCATGGCATTAAAAAAAAGGCATTCCTATTTTTCACTGGACAATATGGAATTGTCAGAAAGGTGTTTAGCAAGACGTGTCTTTGAATTCTCCTGAGTATTTGATGTGTTGTACTCAGACGAACACAACAGTTCGCCTGCTATGTCCTATGCATAAGAACATTCCCTTTATCTTAGGAATGGAGAGATGCTGACAAGGAACGTCAAAGCGTAAAAAGCACATGGGCATGTGCACAAATAGCTCACAGACCCTCAGTAATGAATGTCTGCTCCTCCCTGGCAGTTTTCTGGTCTTCAAAGCTTTCTCACTGGTCTCTGCACTGGTACACTCCAGTATGCCCTATCTGAGTCTTATCAGGCTTTGCCACATGGTAGTTTTTCAAGAAGGATACTCTAGTTGCCTGGGGAACTGGGACTACAGTGTCCTTCCTAGCCTCTTCCACAACATAACTCAACAGTCGTTACTGCTGGTATCTGACGCAGAGCCATTAGACCAGAATTCTCAATTTAGTATTAGCAGAGTATTTCAAAATGCTCAGCACTTCTGAGAAACCCTTTAAAAGAGGTCTTTCATTTTACGTGCTCCGCAGGTTTATGGGAGGTGAGAGAGGACAGTACCTGCCAGCACCTGCTGAAACATCAGAGCAACAGGATGCTATTGTAGGAGTGAGAACTGTTTGCATATATTCCTCCCTTTGCTCATCTTTCTTCTTTATTTACTACTTAGATATGGATTGATGGTTTGGATGTGTGCAGTGTTTCTTTAGGGGGGCTGCCAATGCAGTAATGAAATGGGTGTCCTGCCAAGCCAACCAACAGTTATTGCTTCCTTTGTCTTCTGTCTTCACAGCCTGAGGCACAGTCCTCGAGTCTCACAGAAATTGCTTGTCCAGCATGGTGGTTTTGTTCCATTCCTCTCTTTACGACCTGTGCAGAGCTGTACACTCCCTGGAGAGCCAGAACCATTTTGGCTGGTGGATTTCCTGCCAATAATAATAAAACCCCAAAACAACAGGAAAAGCCCAAAGACCAGGTGGCTGCAGAAGGCAGAAGGGCAGGTGGACTCAACAGTTGCAGCCAAGCAGCTTGAGAGGACCAACAGTGCCTGCACACCAGGCTGGCTTCACCAGCAGGCACAGCAGAGTGGAGGGAAGCAGAAACCACAGGCCATAGTGAAAAGCTGAGGAGCCAGCCAGGGCAAGAGAAAGGAGCATGAGTAGATGGAAGAGCTGTTTCCAGCAAAGCCGTCACAGTTTGCAGCTTGCTAGAGGTTCATGGTGTGTGTGCTCCAGGCTGGACACTTGTTTGCAGTTACACAGAACTGAGCCTCATCTATGAGCCCTCTTCATGGGTGACTGGGGCTAATTGTGTAGGCTAATGTGGATATTCAGCTCCGAGGTGGTTCAGACGGTCCAGTGCAAGCTCTGGATAAGATTATGAAATATCATGGAGATCTAATTTTTAGATCATGGCAGAATGATATGGTTTAGAATAAATATGAGAACAGCATGCAAAAAACTGTGCATAGGTTAGATAGTAAAGTCTCCGACTAGATAATCTTAAGGTCCTTTCCAACCTTAACTATTCTATGATTCTATGACTGTTCCCTAAAGGACACCAGCTGTGGGAACAACAGCGTTCTCACAACTGGCCAGGATTTACTAGCCATCTTCTCCATATGGAAAGGCAGCAGCGTCTTGTTCCCTCTCTGTATCCCTTCTTTGCATGTCTCTACTTTTCAGGTATAACCTGGGCATCACAGAAGCTGAGTAGATGGTCAGACGGTCAGATTTCCTCTCAGCCACAGCCTGGAGAAAAGTGGATGTTACATCAGAATTAATCTTGAGCACTGCATTGAAGAGAGGCCTGCAATTTTCAGGTCTAATCAAAATACAATATTTTCCTTTGAAGAACTTTTGATGCCATTTTATTTTTAGTTATTTTGGAAACCTCCAGGCAATCACTGCCTATTCTCTGTGTCAGAGAGGGTTAAAATTGTTCCAGTAAAATGAGATATCCCCTCACAATTCTGCCATGCCTGAAATGATATAAACTGTGATAAATGCTGAAAAAGTCTGATATCTTTCCCACTGCTTTTCATTCTTTTGCACTTCTCATTTGAAGTGGCGCGAGGAAGAAAGTCATGGAGTTATCATTCCTCAAGGTGCTTTCAACAAGTCTGGAATGGAAATCCTGTGGCAAAGGCTGTGCCTGAAGTATGGCCAATGAAGAAGATTTTAGCTGAACAGTGAGATTATTTTAAAGTGCTTATCCAAACTGAATCTGAGAATTTTTAGGTAGTTTTAGCACATCCCTGAAGCCTCACATTACAGTGACACAAACATGACACAGTGCATCCTGTTGCCATCTTCCTGCTCGATGGATGATTAAAAAAAGATTCAAAGCTCTCTGACAAGTTTTGAATGTTGATTTCTGTAGGAACTTTTAGAGAAATTCAAAGTTGGTAGGAAAAAAAAACCCTTGAAAAAGCCTGTTCATTGAGACGTTCCCTAAAATAAAATAGCAGTCCTTTCTTCCCCCAACGGCCGCAGTGAATGCAGCGTGTGAGAACTAGTACTGTGAAGGTGGGGAATTGCTATTTTAAGTGTTCACATCAGCGCTAATCCCTGTCCTGCTGCAATCAGCAGCTCTGTTGAAGTTGATTGCCTCAAAAAAATTAAATTTAAGCCAAAGAACTCTGAGAACGTGTGCTCCATGTCTTAGCTGGGAGAAAACAGCAAAGGGTGGGGGGACAAGGAGCGGGTGTTTTGCTTTGTAATAAACAATAGCTAAATGAGAACCTCTCCTGGCACTGAGGGCTCAGGGATGATGCTGTGACACAGGGCAAATGGCTGGTGGACGTCACTGTGATCCTGGGGGGCTTCTGGGCCAGCTCTGTGCAAGTGGATGAGAGAGAGGAGGAGAAGTGAGCACAGCTTAGTCTCCATTGCTTTCTCATTCCCTATCTCATCCTCTGTTATTCATTTGTGTCATTTCCATGTTCTTTTGTCCTCCATGCTAATTTGTTATTCTATTTTTGTGGAGGTGGCTTCACAACACGATTAAGGAAGAGTAATCAACATTCCCAACCTGCTGGTTGTACTTGCTCTGTTAACTGTCTTTTGAAAATCTGTACTTAATTAACATAGAACATTAGGATGCCATTTTGGAAGGTTGCAAGACTGCTCTGTTTCAGACCCACTGAACTGTTTATTGACATTAAAGATTGCCTGCATTTATAGCAATGTTTGATGCATTACATTTTGCATTTATGTAAAACCCAAAAGAACAATTACAGAGAAAAAGGAGAAAAAAATCCCTGATTTTCTTTTCTTTTTTTCCTCTGAAAAGTAACAGATATTTACAAATGACATTCTTTTTATTTTTATCAGAATCAGAGAGGAAATTTCCTAGGCAAAAAATAACAGTAGATTGACCTTTGAATATTTCTTTGTCCTAGGGATTACTTTTTCCTGTTTAGTTATGGGATTAGTATTCTTTACTGGGACATTGCTATCTTTTTTTCTTTTCAGACACTTTCTACCTTTGTGTTATGGAAATGACTGATTCCCTCTGTACCAAATAAGCACTACTCCCATGTCCTGAGCATTATTTGTGTTGAAAATACTTGTCAGAAGTTACAGAAAAGCTGTATTGAAACCTGGAGCTATTCTGAACTATTTGAGACAATAAAACCAAGATCTTAAACTAATTCATGAGAGTGCACTGACCTGAGATTTTCTTTCCCTTTTTTCACAGCCAGTGAGCAGGCAGCCTTGCAGTACACAAAATGCTTACTTTTGGGTCAGGGGAGGACATTATAGTAGCTCCTCCACTTACCAGTGTCTCTAGAATTGGTACCAAATCACTGCTCCTCCTGCCCCTGGGCCAGCACAGCCTTCCCCACATGGACCCACTGTGATATCTCATGGGGGAACCTAGGGGGAAATCTTTAATGGAAATGTGACTGCAGGGACTGGCACAGCTGGCCAGATGATGAGCTTTGATCGCTGCTGTGCCAGCATGAGCGCAAACCCACGACCCAAAAGTGAGTCTCTTCACTCCTTTGTCAATCACCCTTATGTTTTAATAGCCATCCTCAAAGCAGATTTCATAGGAAGTCAGGGCATCAAGCCAACACTATTAAGAATGTAAACGCAGTAGTGTTTCTTTTCCACTGCTTTCTAATTGCCTTTGCCCTCTGAGAAGACAGCTGATGTGAAGAGGAACCCATTATTACAAAACCAGCTGGGTCTAAATCTAGGGTAATAAACCTTTTCAGAGACCCCATTTCACAACACAATACTGCAAAAGAAGAGTTCATCCAAGAGTTAGGAGCTTAGCTAATACTTGCCTGTTTTAAAAATTATCATACTGGATTGCATTCTACTCCCATATAGGTTTTAAGTAAGATTAACAACATCAGAGAGAAAAATCTACATATTTACTGGTATAAATCTGTAGTGGGGAAAGGCTTTGACCCCCTGTGGCTATTCAATGATCAAATATACAGCTGTGGAAACAAGGAGAGATCTCTGCAGATCTATGGCAGTGGATTTCTTCCTTCTGCCTAGTGAGTCCTGCCGGGGTGGGACATAGTTGTCTGGACAGATGTCCTCACCAAATTCTTTTCCCATTGCCAAAGACCTGAATAAATTATTTGCTGAATAAAAAGCCAAGTGAAAATATTTGTGCCTTGAGCCCCAAGAAACAAAGGAAGACCCCAAATTTGCAAATCTTTGTGTGCAGGAACAGTAACTACCAAAAGAAGGCTCTCAGAGCTCAGGTGTTCCTCACATGCCCCTCTCTGCTCCACCAAGGACATGGTATAAATAGTGAAATATCAACCTGAGGAGGATGGAAGTTTCCAATAAACAACTTCAGGGTCATTTATTTCTCTGTAAATCTAAGCTTTTAAATAAATAAACAAATTGCTGCCTCAATATACAGTTACTAGCTATAAAAATAAATAAATAGCCAGGGGCACGGAGGAGCCCTGCTCTCTGACTTCTGTCACTCCTCAGTGGTGCTTGCTCCTTCACCTTCAGACCTTCTTTTCCTCTTTGGCTCCTGCTTGACTTCCTCTGCAAACTGTATTTGACATTTTGCATGATGGATGTATAATGAAAAAAACATTTTATTGTCCTAAAATATTCTATAAAGCCTGTCTGTTCCAGTTCTTTTTTAATTCATATGTACATGCAGTTGTCTGGTGAGTAAAGGTTTCCTCTGTAGGTCTGAATACCCTTAAAATTCATGAGCCTTTTTCTAAGGCAAGACTCAGGTTCACATTTATCACTATTTCGATATTTTATGGCTTCCCCCTATGTTTTTTTTCCTTCTGAGTTGTTTTTTGCTATATAAATCAGTGAATCTTCATCCCGATACCACTAAATGAACTGTTCATCTGAATCAAAATCATTGGCCAGCTGGAATACTGTTTGAAAAAAGAACCCAGGTTGTGTATATGAATAACAATCCCAATTCTCCGCCCCGGACTCCAATGAGGCAGAAAAAAGATACACAGTCAGGAGATGACTGAGAAGGTTGTTATCTGCATTAGTGATGGGCTGTGATTATCACGTCCTCCAAGCTGCCTTCCCTTTTCCGATTAGCAGATGCCTTTCTATGTGAAAACATCAGCCACTGTCTTCATCTCCTTGAAGACAGCTGCAGCTCCTCGGGACAGAAGGGCCAAGAGAGCTGCAGCTGCTTTACCCCTCACCAGGGACTTTAGTGCTCACCAAGCAGAGGCATCAACAGCGTCTGTAAGACTGATGTTTGCATTGGTTATATGCTATGCTCATTGGCAGGGGAATTCATAAAGTGAGCAAACTTTTGCTTGCTTCATGCAGTTCCAAGAAACTCCTTTGCCAAATCCTTTCTTTGCTCCTGAAGCTTTTCATAATAAACACTCTTCTAAGGCCACTCTGAATTTGCTAATGCAAAACTGTTTTATTAGAGAGCTGGGCTGAAGGTCTCAGATAATAATAATTGGAGGCTATTTACAGCAAGATGAGAAAGAGTGGTGTAGTCTTATCATCCCCGGTGTATGTACTTCACTGCTTCTCACCAAAGCACAGCTGACAGGGAAAAAAATTGGCATTTTGATGCAAGTGTATATTGTTGCAGTACAATTAATACATGCCTTTTTCCCTGCAGTGAAAGCAATTCTCCATTTTTTCCCATTAATACTGAAAAATGAAGGTTAAGGGGAACTGTTTGGGAAACTCGGTCTGAGATTTCTAGTCACAAGATAGATACTATATCAACTTTGGTCTCTTCAAGTTTGAAATTAAGACCATCCTCTGGTTTATTTTTGGCCATGTAAAAAGCTATCAGACAAAAAGCCCCCAACAAAATAAATAAAAGATATATAAAGCACAAAGAATTCCTGCGCTTGTTGGCAAAGATGCATTTCCAGCAGTTGCTTTTCTTCCAGCATAAATCAAGAAAATGTTTGTACATGTACCTAGATGCTTGTTACATTAAAGCCTGTTATGGTTATTTCCTCCAGCATTACCTGTTGGATATAATGAGTTAAGAAAGCATTTATGTGAATACTGGAAATGGCCATCCATCACATTGATTACATTGTTTTGAATAAGCGCTTTCAATCCAGCTCTGGAGAACTACACACAACAACAAGGATATCTGAGTGGACAAAGCAAATGCAGAAAGAGCTCTTGTATTTTCCTCCTCCAGGTGATGTGAAATGCATCTCTCTGTATATGACCTGATGGGGCTGCACTTACACACACACAGCTCTGAAAGTCTGCTTGTCCAGGAAGTCCCTAGAGCCAATCCTAAAACATGTCAGAAGCATCTTCTTGTTCATCCGACATTCTGTATCCATTAAAAAGTCACTGTCTCGTCCAGATAAACCAGTCTGAGCATTTGCTTCCCATTCTTGTTTCCTATGTATTTTTCAGGTAACAAGTCACAGCACAAGAATTCTTGCTTTAATAGAGTCTTCTGAGACAGCTGCTGAAACAGAGCTATGTCTGTCCCTGTTCCACCCCACACCAATTCTTTCATCATCTGTGCAATGCACTCCAAGAGTGCCCTCTTGGCTGAGTCTATTGCCATAGGTTACTTGTCTGGAATAAACCCCAAGTATCCAGCAGAAAAGTAATAGTAAAAAGGAGAGATGGGACTGAGAGACAAAGACTGAATGCTGCTATGAATGTCCTTCCATCTCTGCAAAAATTCAGAGTGTAACACATCCTCCTGACTGGTCTGGCAATGAAATAAAAGAGCATAAAACAGTCCCACTAGCTTTGCTGGGTTAATTGTGGCATTCACTGTATCACTTGCTCATGGAAAAAGATGTTTGCTTAGCTGCTTCTTCCTATGCTTCCAAGCTGGACAGGCAAGGAGAAAGCATGATCTGAAGTGAATGAGGAGCAGAGTCCCCACCACTGCAGTAAAGGCAGTGCTCAAGGAAGGGCTGTGCTGCAGGAAGAAGATGGCAGCTGCTCACTCCCAGGAGGGAGAAAGCAAGAACTGACTCAGGGTTACATCTTGTCTCTTGCTTGAAGGGAAGTACATGGTGGTCCAAGACTATAAGGGAACAGTATCCCCAGGTCTGCTACAGAATTCCAGGTTCAACACTCTGGGAGAAATGCACCTCTTTATTTTACCTTGCAAAATTTCATGGATAAAATTTCATTCTCCATTATCCCTGCAATATTACCATAAATGAAGAGAGGGACCTTGTCCCTGTCTGAATCCTTGGAGTGAAGTCTTCCATCCTGTTGCACAAAATACAGACAAATTTGCAGCGTTGAAGTCACTCTTCACCTCCCTCTTCCAATTATTTCTCTGAAAGAGACAACTTCTGTTCCAAAGCGGTAACTTATAGCAGCAGTCAGTGCAAAGGACACTTGACTAAGTGTCAAGCATACTGCACAGAAAGGCTTCAAAATGAGTTAATAAAGAAAAACTACAGTGGGATGTATTTTGCTAGATGAAAAGAACCAATCTATTCAATGACTTTTGGGTGGGTTTCTGGCTTTGTCTGATAAGGGGACTGCTGTTGATAATGTCCTCCTGATGTTATTTAGCTGTAAGAAACCAGTATAAAGGTGGTAAGAACAAAGAGAAGATGCTGCTGTTGTGGAGAAAACTGCAGCATCTGCCTTTCCCTTCAGTGATTAAATAGTCCACAATGGTAAGTGGATGTCAAGGGCAGAGAAGTGAAAATATTGTCAATATATTGTCAATATGTTATTGTATTTTATCCAGGGACAGTTGGCAGTTTCCTTTAAGTTTTCAGTGTGGGTAGGGAGGAAAATTGTGGCTTAATGCAGAAGGGAAGAGGAGCTGTTTCTCCATACTGTCTCTTGTTAAGCTGTGCACCAGATGTATGAAGAATTTCCTGAAGTTAATTCCCTTTCACACTGTTTGTGACTATTTTGTTTGTGTGGTGACAGTGGTCATCCCAAATTTCCCTCACTAAATGTCCAAATGGACACCCTCTTCCCATGGAAATGATCAGTGCACATCCTTCCTGTCTCGGACCATTTGCCCCTGGGGTTCTCAGTATACGGGGTCTTGCAGAGGTGAGCTTGCTGTTATACGTGCGAGGCACGTGCCTTTAGGCAAGGGAACGGCTGGAATCTCAGCTTCAGCTGAGACTGAGCACTAGGTGTTTAGCCCTTGCCTCAACTCACTGACTGAGTTATAGAGCTAGATACAGTATTCACACAGTTGTGCTAGCAGCTTAAGTATAGGTGCAAGTTGTGACTGTAATCTGACTGAGTCAGAAACCTCTGGGCCAAAAAAAAAGCAGCCACTGCACCCTAGCAATGTGGTAACTTCCTTTTTGGATATGGTAGGCAGTAAGAGCAATAGCAACCCATTAGGCATTAAAGCTAGAATACCACTGAATTTGTCTCTGATGCTATGGAGAGCACTGCCAGCTGGGAGGCACATGGGGCCTCTGCTCTGAAAGCGGAAACAAGAAACTGGAGGCAGTATTCATATTTCTTGGCCTGCATATATCTACCCTTTAGTGCTATCCCCTATGCAGCAGGGATCTGGGAAGTTCTGCTACATCCCTGTAGTGCATCCATTTTCTTTTCCCAATACAATCTGCTATACCAAATTGTAAAAAAGGAAAATCAAATCTCTAATCCACTGCTACTGTGTGAATAGAATCCCGCTCAGGGCATTATCTCTGCCTTGCCAAGGAACACAAGGCACCGCTAAAACAAAAAGATGCCTCCAGCTTTGGGACAAAAAGGCAGTGAAAACTGAACACCACCCACTTGTGCTGTATGTGCTCTAAGCCAGGGGACAGGCCCGGGAGAGTGGATGTAACTGAAATGTCACCCTCCGGTGTGTGCCAGCCTGGGAGAGGATGTAGTCATATGAAAGTAATACTTCAAAGCTCCTTTGTTTAATTCTCTTTCCGTTTAAGCACAAGCAGTTCTGCAGTAGCTCTGAAGAAATCCTAACCTGCTCCTTACTGTGAATCTCCTGTGCTCCTCTTTGCAACAGGGCTGTGTGTGTTTGTGAGGATGTATATATGCCCTACCTTCACAATCACCCCCCACAGTTCTTTCAGTGCCTGCAGCTGGGGAAGATGAAGCAAAACTGCATAAAATCAGAATTCCCACTATTGTGGTGTTTAAAGGTCTTCTTAAAGCCCGACCTCTTAATGTCCAGTGAAATAATAAGATTCCCATTGTGTTTCTTTCATGAATTTCCAGCACCAGTGACTTTAGATGTACCTATGGAAAAAACAGTTATGGGTACGTTTGGGTGGGAAGAGATGGAATACTTACACTAGGAAGAAGATGAATGATAACACAGTTTCCTCCAGTGGCTTAAGGGTTTTCTCTTGTTTTCTTCTGAAGGAGCTTTGTTGCCCTTGCAGCTGCTAGATGGCAGATGACGATTTACTGGGGCAAGGCTCCCCCTTCCCCTCCTGAGTCCATGCTAGATGTGGAAGATGTACGGATTTTTCTTTCAATACATGACTGCGTATGTGTCATGGATGATGCCCACTTGCTTCCTGGCAGCCCTGTCTGCAGATGCAGTAATTAATCATGGAGTGACAGGGTGGCAATGCCCCTCATTGACTTTGGGGTGATTCAGAAAGGCTTGCTTTCTCCCTGCCTAACAAAGAAAACCAGAGAGCTGAAAACTGCTGCTCTTTTTGGAAATGCTGCTTCGGAACTGCATTTCCAATGACTCCAATTTCCAATGCCATTTTCCATACAGAAGTATCACTAAGTACTCTGCAAACCAGCAAGCTGGGACTTGGGAAATATGCACTCTGGTTCCCTGCAATTTCCCATTTGCCAACCCCTCGAGGCTCTGTCCTGGGCGGTGGATGAATAGGCAAACAGCAAGTCCAGTAGGTTCTATGGCTACCAGACACCAAGCCGTTGGAAAAGCTGTGTGGTGCAGCAGAGGATTTTTCTGGAGGAAGAGCTTTTATTGTTCTGGGCCACATTATTTGCAGCTCCAAAAATACACTTGTAACTATTGAATTTTGGTATTTCTAAGCACTCATCTAGTGCTGGAGGTGAAGAGGATCAGGAAACTGTTTTCTGTGGTATGCATTTAAAATCAGTTCCTGAACGCCTGAGTTTGGGCAGATCTCCCACCCAGCTAAATGAGAGATTTTTCTGGATAAGAATGTTGGCATTTAGCTATAAGCTGCTATTAAGAAGCAGAGCAGTTTTCACTCATGAATATGTATGCGGCTATATTGAAATGTGTGTACTATCAGCATACAACTTTGCAAATCCTTTATTTCAGTTCATAGTGGGAAAATGAAGCAGCTGGTCATTCACCTACCAACACCCACATTTACTCAGGGACTTACTTACACAAGGTAGTAGCTGTGTCAGCTGCTAATATTCATATGGGAAAGAAGCATTTCTCATCCTAGAAGTCACTTTTTTTCACCTGCTTGCATGGGAAATATCTTTTTCACTTTCTGCTCTTTTAAAGACCTTGGTATAATTATTATTATTAATATTATTACCCAAATGGGTAAAAAGAAAAGCAATTAGACACATTTCAGTGAGAACAATTAAACACAATAACAGTGAAGCAACTAACCTTCAGATTAAGTATATAGTGGAAAGCATCAATCTCTCCCTGCCCTCCCTTTCAGTGCCTGTTGTGCAGGTAGGCTTTTAGAGGTTGTCTACTGGGCTGAGAGCTGCTAAGAATCCTTGTGTATGGAGGAGGGGGAGGCTGGAATCAGGCTGTCAGGAGTCATGGATGACTTCTGTTGTTTCAGCTCTTTGCCAGCTTCTCTCTTCGATTGTTGCTAAATCAAAATTAAGTATTGCCTGAAATTAATTTGATACCATACAGACCAGTGGAGTGGAGAGACACAAGAAAGCAAGTAAATGTCCATGGTGTGGCAGATGGGGCTGTACAACAGCATAACCCTCCCATTACCTATATCAGAAGTCTGCGTCAGACACATGGTCACTGCAGTGGTGATTACACATCTATTCTGGTTCAGGCAACTGCATATCAAAATACAGACTCAAAGGTCTTCACCCAGTCACTGACCATGAGAAGGGTACATGCTAGGATTTGTAGGTTTTGGAGGACTTGCAAACAGTTGTATTTATTCAGTTTTAATCTCTTGCCTGATTAATACATTTTAGCTTGTTCTTTAGCCCATTTTCTCTTTGATTTTGTCTGTAAGTCTGACTTCATTTAGTGTCCTTAACTCTTGGCCTAGGTTGAGGGGATTTTTAAAGGTGTATTTCTTTCTTATTTTTAGCTTTGCTTTGCTAATGTCAATGGTTTGCTCACAACCTAAGTTCAGCCTTGATGAAGACAAAAGAGCCTAACTACTGCTCACGACCCAGGGCTCACCAGACATTTACAAAAGCTTCACATTGTTAGCTTTCAGTCCTCCTAGTGTTTAAGGAGATTTCAGAATGATTTCATGGTGAAAAGAAAAAAGACATCAGGATGTCCACCTTGAACAGCAAACCATTCTGGCAGCTAGAAAGAACTCCCTGCTAGTTATAATTATGCTCTTCCCAAATCTTGCATGAAGAGTGTGTGATACGGACAGGTCTTTACTCTCAGTGACCATCAAGGCCCTGCAACAGAGAAGCAGTTTCGCAGATGGAAATTTGACACTAAGAACTGGGTCCGAGCATCCTCAGCTCTCTGAAATGTGTGGGAGCTGCAATATGAACAGTAAGCTCTTGAAATTATCTCAGACTGACTGTAAAATACCCTCTGACTGGCCTGTGAAGGGAGGGCATCAGAGAATCAAAGCAAATATAAGTTGGAGAAGATCTCTAGATACCCTCTGGTCCAACCCCCCTTTTCGAAGCTGCTGTTGGAAGTATAATCTGTTGGGGATAATTTAGTTTTCATGTAGATATGAAACCAATGGTATGCACTTAGACCATGCTCCCAGCCTTTCCAAGGAGACTGTGAGAGCTTGAAAAAGCATTTAAAGGAAAAAGCTGAGGTTCTCTACCTGACTGCATGCTTCAAGAAACTGAAGTTTTATGGTATTTATTAAACAAGGTAGGAATCACCATAAAACCCCAAGGCTGGCAACACTGGATTTGAGAACACTCAGCTTAAGAACCCAGCAGATATTCGATTTTTTTGTGCTTTGCTGGATGAAAAAATAAAAATTCAAAACAAAGAAGTAATATTGGAGACAATTTGTTCTTTTATTTATCTATTTCTCTTGGATAAATAAATAAACTGGGGACAAATCATGGCACTGTTTTCCTTGGCTTGATGCAAAATGAAACATGCCATTTTCAGGTACTGATAAACCTCTTTTCAGAAGACATGACGTTATTCTTCACTCTGAAACATTGCCTGGAAGTGAAACTTCTGAACGTTCTGAGGAACAGCAAAATGCAACATTTTGTATTTCTAAGAATGTCAAGTGAAATTATTTGCAATTTTTTGGCTAGTGTTGCTAAGGCAGTCCCAAGGCTGCAGATGGATTTAGAGATGATATATATCTATCTGGAGTGTGAAGGGAACTGCTCTAGCTTTGTTCGGGAACACTGGGTTCTGCTGAGCATTGAGGTCCTTTCTACAGATTGCACAGTTAAGCAGTGCAAGAAGGCAGGGCTTTGCATTGAGGCTGTGAATGAGAAACAGGAGCCAGATTTCCATTTCGAGGACTATCACTCTTGGCAATGCCAGACTGCTGTATAGGGAAAAGCATCCTGCTTTGAAGAGAATTGGTGGACTGGCTCTGCATCGTACCAGCTTGATTTCAGTGACACTGCTCAATGAAAAGCTGTAGCAAAATTGAAGTCTGCTCCAACCAACAATCCAGCTTTTCAAATAATTTTGTTTTTAATTGTAGGAGTCTAAGAGGTTACCTTTAATAATTGAAACAGAGGTTGTTCCAGGAGGATTAGAGTGTTTGGAAGATAGGAATTCTTTCATAAAGCAAAAATAAAAGAATATTCCCGACAAGTCGAGTGGTGCTATAATATGCTACATAGGAAAAACTAAGCACTCGTGTGATAGGAAAGATCTTAATCACCTCATATTACAAGGAGGACCAAATCAGTGCAGGATTTGTTAGCATCTGAAAATATTAAATGAAGAAATAAAAGCTCAATAATGATTTACAGAGATATTTTTCTTGAGAGTGGGGAATCTGAAAGTACTTAAGTGGGCAATGCTGTACGTTACAGTCATGATGCCCTTGGGCTGTCCTGATGTTTCATCTTTTTCCTAGACACAGGCCTGAACAGGAAGATATCCAGTCCTGTAGTCTGAGGGCAGTTTCCAAGTCCTGCTCTTGCATGAGCAGCAACAGTGGCAGCTTGCATCCAGATAGCCATTGGCTCATGCCATCAGAACTGGGTTCAGAACATGGTCCTCAAGACAGGCCTATGTGATGCTTTGGAGTATCAATTACTTGTGTTATGCAAGTATTGATGATGTCCTGAGCCTCCTAGAGCTAAGAGGACAGACAGCAAGGGTTTTCCAAGCCACTTGGCCATGAATGTTCGGGTCTCTCGGTCTCAGTCCTGTTTGCAGCCATCCTTGGCATCTCAGCAGCCAAGGAGGTGGCTGTCCCCATGCCTCCTTCCCTGCAAGCTCATGGTGGTGTAGTTTTCCTTGCCCCCTACTGATCTGCCTGCTTCCATAAGGACAGTCCCACCAATTGCAACTGCTCCCAGGCTCTGTCCCTCTGCCGAAGGCTTTTCTTTGCTCCATGCCTTTCTTTCCTAGGAAGGTTCCCATTTCCCACCCTCCTGGCATCTCTGCAGAAAGGGAAGTAACTGTTCACACCTCCTTAGAAAGTGGCCATCAATTTCTAAATGGGTTACTCTCCACCTACACTGAAACTGCTTGATTAAAATTTAAACTGGTTACGCTGTTTTTCCAAACTGGCAAATGAAAACACAGACTTCAATAAACAAAATTCACAGAAGCAAACTGTCTTTGAAACTGTTTTCTCTCTGTTCCAGTACAGCTTAAGGTATCCCAGAGTGAATTTCTCGTGAGACATTCTCCTGCTGTGAAATGCATGCTGCAGGCTTGAGATAGCGCTTCTCAAAAAAGGAAGAACCAGCTCCTGATGGATTAAAACAGTGGCAGTTAACTCTGATGCTGTTTAAAATAAAGGTCTTATATCTACATTCTAATTCAGCTAGTACGGTTCTGGGTAATTCAATGAAGGTGGAGCAGCCGGGTGGGATTTTGGGATTGTTTGTTTGCTTTCTTGCTTTGATAATGAAAAATACAAATAAAATTTGATAATAAAAGATAAAACTTGTAAAACCAGGATGCGTATTTTTTCTTGCTCTGCAAATCGTTCATTTTAGTAAGTCGGGCTTCCCTTATTCCACCTTTGCTTGAGACTATTGCATGCCAAGTAGCCTTTCTCATCTTGTTACAGCAATTTCAGACCCAACAGGTTTCTCTTCTAACCCTAGAGTGAAGATAAACACAGACCTTTGGCCCATTGCAGCGTTGCTGGTGATCATGGGACTGTGGGTCATACTACAGAGCACCTTTCTGAATTGCTTTATGCTTTTCCTAAGGTTCTTATTTCTTTGCAAAGAATTGCTTTTCTCTTTGCTGCCCACACTCCCTTCTTCCTGCACCCTTTTCCTGCCTTTCCCCAAATGTGTCTGATGCTGCAGCGGAGGTGGCACAAAGTCTGGGTACCTGTTGCTGCAGCAGGCTGTGTAATTCCCTCTGAACAGGGCATGTTTCTAAAAGGAAGTTCATGCCTCCTCAGGAGAGTTGCCTCTGCCTCAGAGTAATGCTCTGTTCAAGCCCAGAAGTTCACTGTTGCCATGTATCTACTGAGCTTCTCTCTTAAGGCTCTCCCAGTAAATCTGTCTCTCAAGATTTCCACTTTGTTTGAATACCCCAGCACAATGCAGCAAAACTCAATAGCAAATCATGGCTTCATCAGACTAACACATGTCTTGGCAAGGTTTTTCCAACCTCCCCTTGTGCTTGTCTTTCCAGGAATCCAAATTTCTCATATCTAGAATACACCTATGACAACTCCTTACCATCATGTGAGGAGCCCACTGTCAACATCTGCAAAATTAAAACCAAAATCCTCTGATCATACCCAAGAACGGTATGAGCCAGGAGAACAAGCCAAGAAGAAACCACAAACACCTTTTCACACAAGCTATTTCAAAAGGTTTTCCCTTAGGTACTATAATAAACCACTAGTCCAATTCTGAGCTGCTATGTCCAGGAGCAACTAAACATATTGCCTTATAATAGTAAAAGAAAAATTTTCCTGGGTGTGGATCAAAATCCTCAATCTTCTCTTAGTTATCAGCCATAGCAAAGTCCATCATTTTCAAATTTTCTTATTGGCTTCTATAGACAATAAAACTGACCTTCATTTTTGTTCTTCAGGGATAACTAAAAGAGATTCATGAGAGCATAAACTCAGGTAAATCTTTCTGCTTCCTATTCACCTTAAAATGTGCCCTTAGCTGATATAAATTAGACCAGTTCCTCAAGCAAAATAGCAAAATCTAGCAAAAGAGTATTTCCCCCTCTGGCAGTGGCATATCTCCAGTAAGGTTTTTCCTCAAATGCAACTGTAATTTGAAAAAGAAAAGCTGTCCCCACTTTGTTTATTTAAAAAGAAAAAAAAAACAAGCCAGCAAAACATTGGAAGACTAAATCTAATCTCACAGCCCTTTAGCATTTTGCAGCCTTATCTCATCTAATTGCTCAGACAGCGGATTCGCAGCGACACTTGAGAAAATGTGACCTTTGAATTTTCTGTTGTGACTTTTTTAATCAGTCAGCTGGGGAAACCTGAAAAGAGGAGTGATCTGAGCTGCTTCTTTTTAACAGGGCCCTCCTGTGGATTGGAAGTTATCAGCAACTTCCAACTGGTATGCCATAGGCTTGAAAATGTTCTTTCCCAGGCAATTGCATCTGAACTTTTGGGGCTTTGCTGATGAGGGGATGACTCATTTACAAGCATTTTACAGGATAGCAGCAGTTCTGTTCTTAATCAGTTTTGAGCAAGGAAAGCCAGGGAAATTTTAAATAGTAAGTTTTCATTATAGTGCTAGGTTTTATTCATGAGATTCTCATTGACCTTTTAAGTAAGCTACATAGCTACAGTGCCAGAATTTCCAACAAACTAAGGAAGTTTTACTAAAACTTCCATAACTTCCCCCCCCCAAAATCCTCTTTGGCTTCAAGTGGGTTAGGAATTAACTGTAAGCGCTTTTTCTTCTGGTCTCTGCGCAAACAAAGCAGTTTTTAGGTAAAATTTCCACTTGCAATTCCTATAATCTTCCTTCTTTCAGAGTCTGTGGCACAGACACATCCCTGCTTCTGACAGACAAACTGGGTGATGAGTCTGCTGTGCTTCTCTCTGGGAATGATGAGAGGCCTCTTGACAGCTGGGTAAACCTTATGCTTTTGTATGCAGTATGGGTTTAGCAAATCCTTGGAGTTTTCCTCCTGCACAGCGGGACCCACACAAGGTTTGATCCCCATTGCCAACCTATTCTGTCAGTATAAATGGTGTCATAATCTGACTTAAAACATCCCTGGGGGATTCTGGAAGGATCAGTTGCTTCTGACAATTAGGGAAAAAAAAAGAAAAAATACAGAACTGAAGTATCGCAGATTAATACCCTTTTTGGGCTGACCTTAGCAGTCTTTTAATGTTTTTCTTCCTGTAGTATAACTAAAAGGATCAGGGTGGCAGTACGTGTCATTGAAAGTGACAACTGCTCTCCCGATGATTAGAAGGTGTCCTGCTAATACTAATTTGTGTCCTGCAAATTTTATGGGTACTGTAACAAAGTCACAGACCAGATTGACAGCCACTCACTAAGAATTTGCTGGAAATATTCCAAATGTAAAGGATAGAGGGAATATAAAAGAATACACTCCATTTAAGATCAAATGGTTACCTATACAAGCTATATGCAATACTTTCCCTTTAAAAAGAAAAAGCAAAGCTTTAGCTAGTTAAGATAACACTAGTATCAATAGAGTCCAAGGAAGTCATACTCACAAAACACAGCACTTATCCATCTAATGAATTCTACTTATCTAAAGAAAACTGGGAAATGCTGTTCTTGTGCATACTGTATGACTATATGCATATTGGCAGTTCATATAAAATAGCAGGGAGCACTTACTTCATCCTTGTCTGCTACAGAAATTCTGTCTCATGATTCCATTTGATGCCCCCAAGTTCCTCTCACAGGGGAAGAGAGAATAATCATTCCTTATTCACCTTTTCCTGCCAGCCACTGTTCTATATAACTCTGTCACTTCTTCCAGTCACCTCTTTACAGAGTTGAAGACTTCTAGTCTATTTAATCTCTCCTAGTACAGACACTGTACCACGTCTTTGATTGTCTTTGTTGCCCTTCTCTGTATCTTCACTAGTTTTTGTCTAATTCATTCTGAGACACAGTGACCTGCAATGCATGCAGTATTCAAGATGTAGGCAAACCTTGGGCTTATTCAGTGGCACAGTTCTGCTTTCCCTACTGCTCTTGGTTGCTTTAATACCTCACATTCTGTTTACCTTTTCAGACTGCCGCAGGGCAATGAACAGATGTCTTTGTTGAGCAATCTGCAGCGACTCTATGATCTCTTTGCAGAATGATAATAGCTAATTTAGAGCTTATCACTGTATATGTGTATTTAGTGTTGTTTTCCCCATGCGCATTACTTTGCATTTATCAGCATTGAATTTAATCTGCCAGTTTCTTGCTCCCTCAGAACCCTAAGATCAGTTTTGGTTTTTGCTACCCTGAATAATTTTTTACCACCAGGAAATCTCAAGATCATCCTTAGGGCTAATCTTATTTAATATTTTTGTTAATATCTGCATGCAAAAAAAAGTTTCAGCATGCAAATTTAATTTATTAATAGTACAAAGTTGAGAAACCATCTTCATTGCAGAAGATGCTCAGCATATGACAGATTAAGAACTAGATGACTTTGGGCACGGGAATAACGGGAATGAAAATAAATGCAATAGCGTAAACTGCAAAGTCTGTTTGTTACATGTTGTTTTATTACAATATATTAACATTGCAAAACCATTACACAAATCTAAGAGTATGTAACAGGAGTTCCTGCTGGGGTGTGAGAATTCAGCAGAGTTAAAAACCAACCTGACACATCAATCAAACTGCAAGTGGACTCTAAGCCATCAGTGTTATGCAGCTATAAAAAGACAAACCTGATCTTCGGAGATAGCAGAACATGTATATCCTGCTGATATAGAAAGATCAGTATTATTATGTGAGGTGCTGAATTCCTAGGTGTGCCTCTTCTCTCTCATCTTCAATGAAGCTTCATTCAAGTTGAAAATGTGCAGGACAGATAACTTGTGGACTGGGAAATTTGTCTACAAAAAGCATTTCAAAGAGGAAATCTGATTTCCCTTTATAAATGAACTGAGGTAAAGGACTCTGCAAGCTAATGGTGCCACTGGCACAGCAGCAAAGCAGCATAAATTGATCATGAATAGATTTAAGATGGAAATTAACTGAAGCTTTTTAACTATCAAATGGGTGAAAAGCAGTTTTAAAATGGAACCTGGAGTCTTTGTGAAGGAGTTAGATTACGTGATTATCCCCCTTGACAGCAGGCTGGCTTTGCTGACTGAAAAGCCATCTTCCCAGCAGGAATGGATTCCTGTTCTTCAGTACCATGCCAGCAGTATTTCATCCCTGCATCACTCCTGGAAGATGATTCAAAAGGTGTCTCCTTGCTGCTGCAAACTCCACTGACTATAGCAAGCAGCAGGGGATGCACCCTATTCTGTAGGAAGCACTGGATGATGCTGCTGTGAAGCTCCTGGCCATGATGTCAAGAGCTGGCAACTAATCAGACTCAGATGATTTTCAAGAAGCTATTTCTCATTAACATTTCTACATATGGATGAAAACACTTAAAGAGCAGCACTGAACGCTGGAGTCCTCTTCCTATAAGACAGCCCATGCAATAAACATGAACAGTTTCCTTACTGGCTATTAGGTCTTGAACAGTTTACAGTGCGAGACCTTTTCAAACTCCATGCATATCTTCAGGCCTCAGTTTTTGGCTACACCCCCAACAATAGCAATCTGTTTATGCTGGTCATAGAACTAGGGGGGTTGTATTGTGGATCCATGAAAGTTAGAAAACAAAAAGAACAATATTTTTATATCAAAGCGTATATTCTCCTAACTTTTCAATCCGCTGTTGTCTTGATTTTGAGAAGAAGACAATGTTACAAAAAACAAAATCACTAGTGCTTGATCCTACTGATTTTTGTTGTTGTCTGATGTTGTTATGCTTTGATGTGGTTTTTTTTTCCATGGAGGACCTTTACTTACACTGACAAATTTCTTGCTTTTGCAGGTAGCACTTTGCAAAACCAGATTAAATATAAAAAGAATACTTGTATAAGGACAAATGCCATGGAGAACTCTGAAAAGAAAACACTCTAGGGAAAAACATGCTCAGAAGAACAGTGTTGGCAATGCAGTGGCCATAATATATTCAAACCAAAGCACATTGTACATTTTTCTTCTTCTAGCTTTTTTTGGAGAGCAGAGTTCCATGTGTTTTCTACCAGCTGGCATGAAGAGAACAAAGGCTAATTGAAATCATACTTTTACTAAAAAGAATGTTAGGATCTTCTTTCCTTGGATGCGACCTTTAGGACAATTCCAGTTCAAATAGGCTAGAGGGAAAAGTAAAGTAAGAAGCATTAGAGGGGATTTCTGCTGTGTGTTTTTTGTCTCTTTGTTTCTGTTTCACACCATGGTGAGTATAAGGTCTTCATTAGAGTTTTCCAGCCTCAGGTCTTAGTAAGACAGCATCACTTTCTTGTCTAACTAGACATGCAAGCCATTCACATGCTGGGTTCACGTGTTCTGCTGAAAGTAAGGATAATAATAAATTGGTGCTGCTGCAATGACTTTATGTACGACCTGAGGCAGGGATTAGAGTTAGGGCTTTTTTTGTCCTTTTAGTGTAAAACTTATTGAAAAACTTGCTGTCACACTTCATATTCCATTTATTTTCTTAACGGCTCATAAAAGATTACTAAGTGAATAATAAATGTTTCAATTAAACCCACAGATTGTTATATAGGTCAATAAATTGCTTTCAACCTTTGGTAATGTCTGCTGGTGATGTAACAATTTTGGAGCAAACTATATGCACTTTTAGTACATATCACTATTTATTAATGCTCTATCAGCCACTTTCAAATAAATCCATGGTAATACAAAAAGTGGTAAGATTTATTCAATTGAGAGAGCCTGATATCAGTAACATCATTTTGCACTACTGAATTCTCCAAGTAAATCAGTAAGAAAATACCCATGGAGTATCTTGGACAAGAAGGGGAGAAAAAGACATTTATATTGATCTAGCAAAGTTTTATGGAGCTAAGGTAGAGTATAGACCTTGTTCCATTATCAGTGGAGAGGAAAAGCACCAACAGAAAACAATTCATCACACCTATCTTACCACAGGATTAATTTTCTTCTATAGTGAATATAAATTGCCCAGAAAATAAATAATTTTGATAGAACTGGATATGAGCACCATATCTGGCCAGAAAATTGGCTGACTGATGGTAAACAATGGGTAACGATAGATTTTTTGAAGCATCAAATTGTCAGATGTAGCTAAAAAAGATAGCAGAGGAATCTGTCTTAAGATTGTTCTTATTTAACATCACCTTTGGTGATCAGGAAGAAGGAATGAGAAGCATATTAGTTAAATAGGCAGATGGTGCTGCCTTGGAAGCCAATCAAACTTCAGAGATGACAAAAATATTGCAAAAGATATGTTGAAGTCAGAAAAAGGGATGAGGGACAAGAACAGAAACATTTTGAATCAGAGACAATTAAAGTATTAAGGGGAAAATGTCCCAAAGCACTGACAATGTAATGGACATACTGATGGAGAAACAGCAATGTCAGCGGGAAGACATGGCTTCAAAACAGCACAGCTTTTTAGAGCTACTGATGTTGAGGTATCTGTGATCATGAAAAATGTAAGTAATATCCTCTATTGTATACATTTTTCCTACAAAACGTCATTGCCATCATCACCTTCCAAGTGCATTTTGTACTTACTCAGTCCTAGATGAAGAGGTAAAGCTGCCTGTTGTATTTTCTGCCAAAATGGTCAGTTAGGGCCAGCCTGAAGCCCCACTAATTAGTACTGCTAATTATGGGATAGATTGGCACACTTCTAGCTCTACCCCTGATTAGTAATAACAACGAGTTGCTTTTAGGTCAGATGTTTGTGCATGCCAGTGTGGGCTGCATCAGTCCTTGGGCTGCAGTGAGCACACAGCTCACCAGAAACATTGGAGGATAAACAAAGCATCCAACTACCACTCTTTCTGTAAGTGCAGAGATCTGAAAACCCAACAGCCAAAAGGAATGCTAAATAATTCACTCAATCATTTGCAGTTACAGTTGTGGAAGAAGCTGATGAATATCCTGACAATCTCTGCTCTTACCATTATTCGAATCATACCAGTCTATTTATGTATGTGAGCCACACATACTCTGCACAGCATATGTGCTTTCTGCTTGGGTAGTCTGGATTAGGATGAAGGTCTTTATGAGGCATAACTGTGATGCAGCATTGCTCCTGCAGTCTCCCAGTCTAGAGCAGTTTCCTGCCCATGCTGCTCATGGCACTGCAGCATTCCTGACTGACAAGTCTGGCAGCACTTTCTACTGTGTTCCACCCTGGTAGGGCACCCTCAACAGCTCCATTCTCCCCACAAAATATAACAGACATATTAGACTTTTGAATTATTATTTTGAAGTTGTTATGATGAAATTTACAGAGCTACTAGTGTTTCTAACCTGACTGGCAGGGATTTAGGATACACATGGAAATGCAACAAGGGCAGAATAATAAAAAGGGGATGTCATCCTTAGATGCCCATTCCACAGGAGACCATGTGGTGTGGTAGCAAATGCACAGTGTCCTTGCAGTGTCCAGGGTTAGGAAACTTTAAAATCCAGACTTCAGGTACAGGAACCCAAAGCAGAAACCAGATACCTCTTCAGGTGGGGTATTCTAATGTGTTTATGACACAAAGACTAAGTTGACCAGGTAACTGTCACTTAGGGTTACTCTTTTGCAGATCAAAAAGGTTGGCAGTAAAGAAGAGACATTTTCACTCAGACTCATGATCTTGACATTGATAGAGAAGAAGCTTAGCTAGCAAAGCAGTTTCAAGGATGATAAAATGAATGAGTGATAGATGGAAACAACAGTGGTACAACATTGTGAATGAAAAAATACCAAACATTTCAGAAGTGCTGGAAAGTTTCCTGTGTGCTCCTTTACACATATATATTGTCTGGATCCAAAATCTTTTTGTGCCTGAGAATGAATGCACTGATTTTAATGGGAGGCAGCACTGAAAATCACACTCCAATTCCTTATCGAATATGAAAGGTTCCAATATTTCCCATTAACAGGATCTACCCAAGACAACAACAAAAGAGGGTTTGTTCATGTGAAACCTCCCAATGGAGTGTGGATTGCATTTAGTTATGGAAAAGCTAAATAAACTGCACATCAAATATAAATAAATACAAATCAAGTTCTTAATCAGGGAGTTGATACAGCAGTTTCCATCCCCTGCAATCAGCTCTGTAATTGCCTCACCTGGAGCTGAAATGTCATCTCCCCAGAGAGAAGGAGGACTTCTGTCTTTTCAAAAGGTAACAATGCGTTTGAAAGAATACAATTCAGAAAGGCATGGTAGTTTTTTAGTTTTCTTGCATGGCATGTTAGAGAAATTTTAGTGAGATAACTGAGTCCCTTATAACTGCCCTTGAACGTAAGAAAAAAGTGAAAAGTGATTTGAGAGCCAGCTACAAATGTTCTTTATTATGACAAGAACAATGTCCGGTTCTGCTGGAACACACTAAAGGACCACCTGTCACCCTAACCCTGATGACAGAGAGTAAGTTGTGATTTGCCATAGAAAATTTGCAGCTCTACCCACAATGAGAGACGGAGCTCCTCGGGAGGGACCTTCGGTCATGGCCTCAGTGTCAAGAATGTAATCTATTTTATGGCATCTCCCAAAGGGGAATTGAGTCCTGCTTATCTCACTTACATGAAAGTGACTATAGGAGGAAGCAAGGGTCTCCTGAGTCTTTTTCTTCTGTCATTGTCTATTATGATGCTAATTTCATGAAGTATTTTTTAGGACTGGGACTCTTAACTGTAAACAGAGTACTTCATCATCCTCACACATCTTGCAGGTTGCCTACTTTGACAGGGCAACACAGTCACTTAAATTGTCAAAATGTGTTACTGGAGGAGATACACTTCCACCAACCAAACATCCTATCAATCCCTGTTATTCATCAAGTGTGTTTACTGATGTATGCTGTTAGGATATGGCATGCATGTCTTTGTAAATGGAAATTCTCCATTATCTGTGATGCATACTTTTACGGTCTGAGTGAAATTCCACTACCTGAATAGGTACTTATTTTAGTTTCACTGCTGTCATCTGTGTCCTACATATGACTAATGTCACGCTGATCACGAAGGACAGAGTTCTCAAAGAAGTTAGTGCAGACATCTTCCCCAGCAACTCTGGCAAAAAAGCAAGGAAGTACAGCAGAGGAGAAGCTCTAGCATAAAGTAGGAGCTCAAGTCTTTCCCTGATTGCACTGCCCAGAGGAAATACCAAGTGCCCGTGCGTAGGGGCATCTGTCATTTTATCCTGGGAGAGTTAATAGATTGTGTACCAGGACTCTGCTTCTGACATCTCCTCAGTGCAGGTAAAATCAGTAATTTCTCTGATACCAGATTCACTAAGATGGAAATGTGTGTGTTTTTGAGGTGCACAGCCAATTTAGTAACCTTCAAATAATTTAGTAACTTTAAACTGTTTGTCTAAATGTAAATAACATTCCTGACGTCAAATACAGCTCACTAAATATTAAACACTGAGGTCATCAAGCATGGAAAATCAATTTAAACAAACTATAAGACTCTCTTTTGTCAGCTTTTTTGCTTAAGATTTAGTTTACCTGATGCCTGTTCCAAAAGGGATGTACAAATTATCTACTGGCAGATTACACAGACACTTATACTCCCTCCTAATTTCATACAGAAAGAGTGTCTATGTCTGTAGAAGGACACATACACAAATTCACATGCATGTCTGCACACATGCAAAGGTATAACTTCAAATGTTAAAAAAAAAAGACAAATTTAAACAAAGAAAAAACCAACCAACTCATTTCCCCAACGAGTCAAACTGCTTTTAGTGTAAGTCTGTCCATATTATACATATGTAAAACAGAGACTAAATAATCATAGAATCCTAGAATCTTAGAATGGTTTGGAAGGGACTTTAAAGCTCATTCAGTTCCAACCCGCATGCCATGGGCAGGGACATCTTCCACTAGATCTGGTTGCTCAAAGGCCCTTCCAACCTGGCCTTGAACAAGGTTAAGATGGGCCTAGCTACTTGCAGGAGTACAGGTAGTAAAGAAATTGAATATTTCAGCCATAACTTAGCAATACCTGGGTATGGACTCTGACTCCTCATGAGAAATTCAGTGGAGCTAATATATTTTGTTACAGAAGACTTGCTAAAAACTTCCAGGTAAGAAGTAGTGCCATTTGACCTGCTCCTTAAGAGTCCAGGGTAGTGGCAGTGATGAGAGCCACAAACACAACCTGAGCAAGCAGGACTCACAGAGAAGAGTCAGCTACCATTACCCTTACTCACAGCCAGTGTAACATGAAGGAATGGCTGCATGAAGCTCCCAGAATTGATCTGTTTTCCTTCTTTGTGCCCCTTGTGACCTTCCATTTTAAGATAGCTTTTTTGTTCACATTTTTCTACCAGATCACCCTCAGTCAGCAAAGGCACTCAAATACTTCTGCAATTCAAATAATTCTGCAAATACTTCTGCATTCAAAGATGAATTATAAAAGTTACATAGCCCCAGTTGAAGCAAAGCAGGGAGCTGAGTTTGTTATGGACACACGTCTTCTAGATTCTCTGATGTCTAACAAGATGTAAATGCCAAGTTAAACTTTTTCTTACATTGTTGTTTCTTGTAAATTATTTGATGTCTGGTAGGAGTTGAAACAGCAGCTTATCTCTGCTAATAGCTTCTCTTTACTCTCTCTGACAACCTACTTTCAAAAGACTTGTAAGAACTCAAGATATTTAAGAGTTTTCCCAGCTGTCCAATTGCTTTAAGTTGGACAGCAAGATCAAAAGTCATTAAGGGAGGACAGGCAAAGAAATGAACAGGCATATTCATACATACACAAACTACTATGCAGGATAAAATTCATGGCACCTCTGTTGAAACAAAAATGCTTTGGCATGTTTTAGATGACTGTAGATTTATCAATCTGAATGTGAAATAAGGAACAGGAACAGATGAATACAATGTAAATAAAGACCCTTTTGTCCTACATTTAAGAAGATCAAAGGAAAAAAAATGAGTAAAGTGACATAATTGTCATCAGAGAATTTAATGATCATAGAATTGTCTCAGAAGGTAACAAGAAAATGTATTCAGATAAAGTACTAATCTGAATCCAAACCCTTCTCACACTGTCAGATATCAGTTAAAGCTTGCAAAAGACTCCACCTCCTCTGTGGATCATTTCGTTTGCAGAACGGCTACAGAATGGCTCATTTTGCTAATAATGTCTTATAAGGAGGGGTTATTTGCTGATAGACAAAACACCAAAATGGGTAAGAGAAATTTTTTTTTTTCTGATTTTCTCCAAACTTGAGTATACTCCAATGTTATCAAATTATCCATTAGCAGAACAATGAAGTTCATTAGCACATGCGTATCTTTTTTTTTCCTTGTATTATGGTGCAGCAATCAGGAAAAAAAGGCACAGCAAAGAAGAGGCCCTTTCTGTAATTGGCCACTATGTTGTACTCATACATTGCATATAATTTTACAAGGTGGGAACAGCTACTGTCTGGAAGTTAGAACATGATCCAGACCTTTACTTGCCTACAGAGAGGAGGCTACTGCTGATAACTGCTAATTGCAGCTCAGTAAACCCAATGGATAGTCAATCATTCTTCTGCAAGATGGAAAAGTGCATTGTGCATTAATAAAGTAACTTAATTTCACCATTCTGAATTTGCCACGCTGCTTGCTTTGATCTCCACTAAATTGGATCATTACCTTGTTAAACTGAAGCCAACTAATTTTCCCAATTGTCTTTTATGAACAGAAAGAAATAATCCTGCTGCCCTGGAGAACTATGAACATGATAAACATGAAAAATTAAAATCCAGCTTTCCTTAATGCCCTTGTGCCCTGCTGTTTGTGAATGCATGCTGTAATGATTGATTAATGACATGTTAAAGATGGATGACCAGAACAATCAACCCAGCAAATGCCTCTCAAAGACAGGGTAAACTGGGGAGTCAGGAATATGCTTTTCTCATCAGACCCTTGCTTTTGCAGGAAGGAGTATGCGCCATGGCATTCTTGTGTGAGGGGGATATGCAAGAATAGGATTATGCCATTATTTGACCAGGGCGTGGTATGTGCTAAAACCCTTCCAGAATACCTTGCTTCAGGTCAGATTTTTTTTTAACAGGGGCCTGAAGGAGATATGGTACTTTGCTGAATATCCCCCTGGTCCTTCATCCTTGCAGGGCTGCAGCATACATGACCTGAGTTTTGAAGGGAAGCAGTATGAAAGAAGAAGCTTTTGTTCCATGAAAATAAATGGACTCTAATAGGATTCCGAGTCAGAAAAGTTTCTAGCTACCATTTAAGACCATGACCCAAGTGGTATGAGAGTGGATCAGGCAGAGGCAATCTTTTCTAATTTAAGCAGTGAAAAGGAAATCAACTTCCCTGCCTCTGCACAGAGGGCCTGCACTCTCCCCTCTTCAGAACTTGGCTGAATCTTCACTCTGGGGGGAAGCAGGACTTGTTTTACTGTATTTAATCACACCCATGTTGAGCCAGCCATTTAGCAACACCATGCCTCATTGCATGGATGTGTCCTTCTTTTTGAATAACAAGCCTCTGCTGGAGAAAGCCGGGCTTGTGTGATTTATTTCAGATTACTGCTGCTTGTTGCACAGCAGCTTGCTGACTAGTGCTCCCCAGAGTTCGAGGCATCTCAGAATTTGTGTCTCCAATGCCTTATCGGCTGGCTGGGAAGCATTAGATGCTCCACTAAGTATGACAGCAGCTCTCTGCAGAGCTGCTGGGGAGAGGCTGGGTGGTTGACAGCACAACCTTCAGCGCTGCCTTCAGAGGCTTTGCAAGCAGCAGCAGAGAGCAGCCCATGTCTTCTGCTCACTGCCTGGAACAGATTAACTCACAAAATGTCTCCAGGCTTGCATTTCACCTTCATAGCCACTGCAGTGATCCTAGAATCATCAGGATAATATTCAGCACGTAGGAGCATTTCGTACTGGTAGTGGGAACTCAGTGATTAATCACAGCTTGGGGTTGGCTCCTTGAGACAGAGAAGGTACATCCCAGTTACCTGATTTTTTATTGCCCTGGTTTTTTATTTGCTCAGAGAACAGAGCTGCTGGTGTACCAGGTCTGTGCCACCCTAGAGACTCCAGGTGGACACTTTTACTTCTATAACCCTGACAGGTCTTTAATGGGCATGAAGGCACCGTTTAGCAGGGCACCCTAGCTAACTGTAGCTGTCCACACCTTGCAGCTACTACCTCAGGGTGCAGAAATGTGTGTAGCACAGGGGTTGAGGCATGGTATCCAGCAACACAATACCAGGGCACAGCTGGGACAGAGATTCTGCCTAAGGTATATAGACAAAAATTTGCTCAGGACAGTAAATCTGAACAACTGAGCATTCTGGTCCTAGCTCAAAACACAGATGAAGGCAGGATATCTAGTATACCCTTCATATGCAGCTCCATAGAACCACAGAAGCTTGAGCAAGGACTGGATGCATTGCTTCAGTCTTGCACCCCCACAGTCTGATGCCACATCTCTGTCTGAAGGGTTATCAAACTCCTGATCCTTGCATCTGCCTTCAAGGAATCAGATTTTGGTTAGAGCTGAAGCCAGACTTGTAGGGACATCAGGAGCCTCTAATGTAGCTCTTTGGGGGGAAAAAAGCCTTTCCAAGTGGCTGTTTCCATCCCATGAGGTTAAATAGGCATGAGGTCAGGAGGCAAAAAACTCTGAACAGGTTTTACATCTAGGAATGCCCTGTACCTTTTGCTTTTCCCAATCCCTTCCTCAGATGCATAGGGGCATATTCCCTTTGTCGTTAACTGTCCACAGACCATCTGTGTCTGTGACATGACCAAAACAAACTGAGAATAAATCTGTGGAGCTAAGGAAATATATGGCCTTCTTGATTCTGACACTTTCTGCCTCCTTTAAGATTGCTAATGATGTAGCTCACTTGTCCTTGCTGCTGGGACTTTTCCAAGTCTGGGACATCCATTTCTGTTTATTCCTTGCAGTCACTGTGGTAGGATGAAGCCAGAGTCCCGAGCATTGTCTTTGGCAACGCTCTTTACAGGACTCATCAAAGAAGAAACAGCAAAGAAAGACAGACTTTTTCTCTGCTGAGACATGCTCATGGAACTCAGAGTGCAGTCAAAGGCACAAAGTGGTACAGATTATTCAAAGCACAGAGTCAGTTGCTTGATTTTGTAGAGAGATTCATCCTGTTGTTGGGCAGAGAGTTTCACTGCCTCTGTTTTGGTTCAGTGCATTCAGAGCATATCCTTCCAAGAGGACTTTAAGTGGATCCTGTGTATTTACTTCAGACTCAATAAAGGTAACTTAAGCAACTATCTTCATCGCATTGTGATATACAAGGTAATAAACAGCTGAAACAATTGATTAAATGCCATAGCAAAGCCATTTATAGAATGCATACTACAAAGCAGCAGAGGCACATCCTATATCCAAACAAGCTCTACAAGTGGCTTTTCTAAGCTTTTTCCAAGCACAAGAGGACAGTCAGGTGAAAGAAATGCCCCTCTATGCTCAGAGGGAAGGCTTTGGAAGTTGGATCTGCTGGAAAGCAATCTGAGGGACACCACAGGGCTTTCATAAGAATGAAAGAGAAAGGAGCTTCCTCCTGGGAGGCTTTTGAACTTTGTAAAGCTACTTCTGAATCTCATCACAGTGGGAGCATGGCCTAAATGTGCCAGGAAAGACTTCAGGACAGGGGGAGGAGCACAGATCTACCAGCTGGATTGTGACTCGATATTCTTCTCTTTGAGGTCAAATCCACAAGCATCTAAAAAAAAAAAAATTGGTTCTCCTGATTTGTACTTAATCTTTTATTCCTGCAATGCCACTGAAACTCCATGAAGAGTTCAGAGAACATTCAGAGGACAAAGCCCTGCAGCCAAGGGCAACTTCAGCCAATACAGGGCTCCAAGTAAATGGAGATAAGACCTTAAATTAGCCATTAAGAAAAGTTATTTTGCCTCCTCCAGCTTCAAAGAACTCATCTAGCTCCCATGCCCTAATCTTCCTCACCTTCTTTTTATATTAGCCCAGTCCAGAGACACTTCAACTATGACAACTTGGATTTCATATTTGTAGAAAAATTAGAACTTCTAAAAGAAATGGCAACAAGAACATGCAGCTCCATGGCTGTTACACTTCCTTTTTCCAAGAGCACATGCCCCATGCTGGCAGCACAGAAGGAGATGACTACAGCCCCCTGAGACTCATTAATCTCCACCTCTTCATTCTACCTTAGCTCAGGCAACTTGTTCTCCTTCCCTGTGTTAGCAGTTCAACATTGCATAATAATTCCCTTTGCCCATCTCTGTGGATACAAGGAAGCATTGCAGCTTCAGGGGAACAGGGAGCATGTCGGCTGCACAGAGACATGGCTAAGAGACAAAGATATTGAGTTCTGTTTTAATTAGCAATGGAGTGGGTGAACTTGTGGGTGGATAAGAGATTGGGTATAAATGATGGAGAAAGCTGAAAGCAAGCCAGTTTTGACTGTTTCTCAGAGTTTACTCATCTGAAAGGTCAAAGGCTGAAAATAGTTTTGTGGTAGGTTAAAAACTCCAATATTGTTTTGCTCTGCCAATAGTTTCTTCTATTTATTAAAATTATTTTTCATCTGCTGAGCGGCCTGCCCAAACCCAACATGCATTCTTTAACTGCAGCAGTATTAGCTTAGCAGGCAAAACAGAGAAAAAAAAGGCTCACTGTAATTTAGGGGAAACAAGAGTAATAATAATAACAATAATCCCCTATACATTATTATTATTACTATTACTGTTTCTAGTTTGCAAGATTTCATTTTGGAGAGAAGGAAGGATCAAAATAGTAAACTAAAAAAGTCCCCCACCTGGTTGTGGTATTTCCTCCTTTCAGCACCTCCTATTTAGCTGAATGAAAAATAGAAGGAGGGATAGACATAAGATTGAAAAGAGGGAGGATCTCACACCTCCAGATGTCCATTAAAACACTAATAAAAGCGGTAGGCAAATGAAAGCATATTCCTTTATTTTTTTTTGCCAGAGATGCTCCTTTGGGGGAGTGAGTGGAATTTTGCTCTTTTGCGGTTCAGCCTTGGCAAAATATTTAATCAGCAAATAAAATATAGAAGTGAAATACATCTGGTTCTTAAATGATCTTTCTTCAGGTGTGGTCAATCCTTTGGTAGCTCAGGCCAAAATGATCTGCTGCATCAATTTATGGGCCTCCATCCCAAGATTTCTCCAACAGTGAACAGTGCTGTATAAAGCTAAAAATATACTTCCACCTTGTTTTGGTTTAGGAGCAATTAAAGCCCTAATTCTGCATGCTGCCAACTGATTTCCTATTGCAAGCACCCCTTTGGGAAATCAATAGCTGTTTTGTAGGTTACTTTGTTCATTCTTAGCTGTTTGAATCATATCTTCAGCAAAATTCTCATATGGTATAAATTTATACTAGAGCATGCTAGACACAGATTGGTCTGTTACACCCAGGAGCTATTGACTTCAAGTCAACACGTCATTCTGGAAAGTGATGGGGACTTTCTTACTAGTGAATGAAACAGGGCGTCCTCGTGGCTGCATTTGCCTTATCTGTCTTCCTAATTAAAATGGAAGAATGAAGGGGTTGAAATACTTGGTGTGGTAAAAGGTCTTTTCTTCTTTTATTTGGAGTAGTTTTCTTGTACTTGAGAAAACCTGGTTGAAATCAATGGGGGCTTGTCTCAAAGCCGAGCACTTGACCATTTTGGAATTCCTTTCCTCAAAGAGGTATTTTTCTGAAAGAACCAGTGAAAGGCATCATGTTTATATTTTTTCAATGAAGATAGTCCTTGTGAATTTGCAACTGTTACCTTAGCTAACTTTGTTGCTTCCTCCACCCTCCTGATATTGTGGGTTGCAAATGATAGCAAATGCTATTCAGCAGTGCTTTCCTTAAGGTGCTAAAGCTCAGAGTATTAGGCAACTTACTGTATAAGATCCAAAATGTAGAAATATGACTCCCTCTTGTGAGTTACGGTCTGGAAAAGTGATTGTTTAATAGCCCAGCATTTGTGTACGTCAGACCCTTCCCTTCAGGAAGAGCTCTAAAGGAGGTGAGCAATTGCATTTTGTGACCTAATCGAATCCTATCCATTATCAGACAAAAAGCCTATTCAATAATGTAATTATTGGGTTATTTTGGAGTAAAAAGAACAGAATGAATCATCTCATGGTCTTAAAGTCCAAAAGGCAGAAAAATGTCACTTTCTGCGTTAGGACCAAAACCACAAAGAAGAGAAAATGAGGTTAGCTCTGCAGGATGTTTCCTCCTCGCAGGGTGGTTCTGCTGGCAGGCAGCTATGGCGAGTGCAGCATCATTCAGGGAACACCATGTGCCAGTCACATCTTGTCATCAGCAGGTTCAATGCCACTGTCCCTCCAGTGGTTTAAGGCACTTCAGTTCCACTTTGGTCTAAAAGAGTGGACTCAGCGATCCCTGTGAGGCACCATAGTTCAAGGTCACCTCACTGTGATCTTAAAATACTCAAATGTGTGAGATTTTCTTAGTCTCTCTGGTCCAATGAATCCCAAATTCTGCTTTACACAATTCAGCTTCATCAGAAGAGACTACAAGTGGCTGCTTGCCTGCCTGCATGCCTACCTGCTTTCGTGTTTCCCCAGCCTGGATCAAGTCTGGGGCACTGAATGGGGATGCTGAAAAGTACAAGATCAGAGGAAACGGGCAAATTTAATCCAGATGCCCTGCTTCATGAATGAATACACTGACTCTTGGATTACAGTTTTATCAGAACAGTCACATGTCTTATGCTGTTAAAAGCAGGTCGTAACCCAGGACACTTCAGCCCTAGAGAATATCAGGATTCAATGTGACTCCTCTCAGCCATCTCCACATGATGATCTCTGCTCAACCCTACCAGCTCTTTAAGCTCCTTACACTCTCCAGATCCTGTATCAAAACTAGTGAGAGCAAGACATCATCTATGGGGGCACTGAAATCCTTTTAGGCCCTGGGGACCTTGATGGCAGCTGCTCAGGTGGGCTGTGGGAGGATGTCTATGGCCCTAGACAGATAGACACGGGTAATCTGTGAGAACACTTGGAAGTGTTGTGTCAGGTGCAGCCCAATGGTGAATTGAATAAGCGGGATTTGGATGAATATAATGAGATGCTTGACAGGTAATTTTTGTTCTGTGTTGTGCTATTTCTGCAGTAGCAACTGTCACTGTGAAAACCACCAAGTTTGTTACCATGACATTTGTAATAATTACATCCCACTCTCTGCAGTGAAATGGGGCAGAAATATCGATTGAAATTCCCAGCTTTCATGGGGCTCGGGCCAGTGACAACCCATTTTTAATTTTCAGAGCCTTGGGAGGGAAAAACACATAAATTCCTTCAAGTCTCCTTTGTCTCAGCCTCAACAACTGCGACCCAGCATTAAAAAAAAAAGAAGAAAAAAGGAAAAAGACTTGGCACAGACGGAGCAAAGAAGAATTAGGCCTAATTTAACTAGGCAGAGAACAACTCATTTGTTAACAGCTGCAACATTATAGCTCACCAGCAGGAAAACATATAGCCCTACTGATTTTCCAGCTCCACGTGGAACAAGCTTCCATGATAAGAAAGGTGGAAGCACAAAGGTGCCACACCAAGCTTTGGCATTCATTAACCACCATTAAAACCTGAGATTTTTCTCTTCACAATTGCACAGTTTCTGGTTCCCTCCCTCCCTCCCTAGGGTCACATTCGCATCTGTGATAACATAATTGCTCTGCAGACATTCCTTGGCAATGGTAAGGGATTCTAAGGGACTTTCAAATACAGTACAAATATGCCTTTAATAAAATGAGTTCAGATAATGGGATCTGAGGTCTCCTTCTCTATGCCTCTTCTTTTCTAGTGTAGTTCTCTTCATTTCCAAGATCTCCCATTTGCCTCTCTGTCCTAACAGCCTTAAGTAGAACTAATTGCGTGGGTGAGAAGAGGAGGGTTTGTACCTAAATACTTGAGAGACATAGGCTCATAGCATGCCTTTAATTATAGAAGTCATTAACACTGCATGAGTATAGCCCAGAAGAGAATTTGGCCCTGTTGGTCCTTTTAATACCATTAGTGTATATCCCCAAAGCATTCACAGCACGTTCCAGTTTTGGTACAAAACCATTATAGTAGAAATATTAGAGAATTATTCTGGTGGTATGAAAGCACAGCCAGCTCAAGATGCCTAGAACTTAAAATACTTCCTTGCACTGCTAGTGCCTATCTCCACAGCTGAACCCAGTTTGCCTCACACTCACTGCTTTGCAGATTCCTATTGGACACAGGTACCTCTGCTCTCCATGACCAACAGATATGGTCACTCTTGAGATGGAAAATCTGCTGCCGTGTTAGTGGAAGAGCATTGCTGCCCTGCTGGCAGAAAGTGAGTCTTCTGCAGGGCTGCAGCACACATGGCATGGCAGCCTCTTCTGCCTATTTGGTGGATTTAGGGTGATTAGGTGTTTGACATGCAGTATCCAAAAAGCAGAGAAGCAGCAGGACCACTCGTGGTGAGGGCTGGAGGAAAGGAATCATTTGAGGTCAGCCAACGCAGAGACTGGTGTAGAGCAAGTGTAAATGTTAGGAATCACACACACACATGCATATTTGCTAGGATTGTGTAAGCATATACTCTATTATACTTGCCACTCGAAGTGACAAGTAACCTTACGTAAGTTTCTTGCTGTCAGGCTATAGTTAGGTTTTGAATATGGTTAACAGCTTCAGTTAATACCAAATGTCCTACTATTGTCAGGCTCTATTAAGATTGTGATGATGCTCCCTATTGATTATAAACAGCAAAATTGCTGAGGTAAAGAATCTTCCTTTCTGTAGGATAAATGGAAAGGAAATCCTGTCAATCTGCCACGGGGGAGGAAATACGGATTTTATACATTTATTTATTTTAAACAGCTTGTCAGTAAATTCCATAATTCTAAATATTTAACATAGCCTGGAGACCAGATCAAGTTTTTCCCAAATTCACAAGGAGGAGGTGTCCCAAGACAGCAGCCGACAAGAAGTAAATAAAATACAAGTTGTTGACACTGAATGGGAAAAACAGTGAAGAGGTAAATGACTGAAAATACCACATGGCACTTCATCAATCAGGACTGTCTTATGCTGTTATAAACAGATGCAACTGAATGATGCATATTTTTTTTTTACAGCTGAATAAAACTGGGGTGTTGGTGTCAGTGAAAAGCTATTTAAATGATATACTTCGAAGTGACTTCCAGACTTGTTCTAGGAGGGAGAAAGCCACTGCTCACATTTGCTGTGCAACACTTAACAAAACTGCTTACCTGACAAGATGTTACAAATCCCTCTCCTGTAAACACACTCTTGAAGTCAGATAATATTTGGAAATATCTCCCTTTCAGCAAAACCTGCTGGAATGAAAGAGCAGGGCAGTGGAAGAGATGAGAAGAAGACAGAGATGGCTGGCCAGGGCCACAGCATTCCCTCT
The DNA here is from genome assembly GCF_034315485.1 of Pezoporus occidentalis. NCBI lineage: Eukaryota > Metazoa > Chordata > Aves > Psittaciformes > Psittacidae > Pezoporus > Pezoporus occidentalis. Next base: position 1,191,849 of record NW_026913230.1, on the reverse strand, counting down.
CCCAGGGCTTTCAGAGGAGGGATGCTCTAGCTTCAGACAGAGCTGCCCAGGAAGCTTCAAAGGCAGGCAGGGAGAAGAGCTGCCTCTGTTTTTCTCATAGACAAGCTGTTGATTTTCAGAGGAACTCCCATCAGGGGATGCACACACACCTTTGAAAAAAAATCAGGTCAAATTGTCTTCTTATTTATTACAAGTTAAAATAAAAAGAGATCTGCTTTATTTCAAAGGAGTTTGGGTCACCACAGCTAATTTGGGCTAGAAACCTAGAGATGAAAGGCTTTACATGCCACTACTGACTCCCAGGAGCCTCTCCATCCCCACCCTCCACCCCCTTTTCCTAATAGAAGAGTTTTATTAAATCCTTACTCACAGCAACCACTCCACACAGAAAATGGAGTGGGAGACAGCTGTGGTGAGAAGGGGCAGGCACAATTAGGGGATGGAGCAAGACAAAGAAAAGGAACCTTTGCAAACTGCATGGCCTATCTTAAAGACAGATTCTGGTTTTAGGATTATATTTAGTGCCTCCCTCCTGATGAAGTTAACGGCAGCACTGGAACGGAAAGGTCTTGTGTAAGAAAAGGACAGGCAGGAATCCTGCTTAATTACATTTTCTACAGGCCAATAAATGCCTATAAAAAGCAGACATGTAAAGAATTGCTTCTTTTTAACAACATACGGTGAATTATTATAAACTGTACTTACAGCTGTAGACCAGAAAGAATGGTGCTCTCTAATTGCCCCTGGACAGTGCCCAGAGCATCCAAAATCTCTTTTTCTTGTATTTTTGTTTGTAAATTGCATTTTCTAGTAGCAGGAAGACACTGCACCAGGCACTGCAAACTCATTATTGTCTCTCTCAGGCAGTTAAAAGAACATGGTGCTGAGTCTTATAACAATCCCTGAGGGACTTGCCCACAGCCTGTTATGTCCCCTTACACATGCGCGGTGTTTGGTAGGGTTCTCCCAAAGAGGTGGTGCCACCAAGGCTTGAGCTGAGCTGCAAATCAGCACTGCTATGACCTTCCAGTATGAACTGTCACTCTTAAAACGGGGTGCATGGTGGTAGCTTGTTTCCAAAATTATTATAGCTTACTGCAGTGTGGATTCCTGATGTATGCCTCCCTTCCGAGTTCCAGGAAGGAAAGTCTCCATTTCTTTCTGCTTGGTTTCCCTTGCTTCACGTCTGCTTTGAGACTGCACAGGTGGCAAAGAAAGTGTGCGTGATTGCCTCTGAGTCTTCTCTGCATCAGGAATTATGACTTTTGAAACAAGAATCAAAGCAGACAGCAGCCTGTTTAAAGCCAAGGTGGAACTGGGACTCACATCTGATGTCACGTAAAGATCCAATACTTTTTTGTTGTGTGTGAGTTATAAACAGAGGAGAATAAAAGACCTTGTGTCTTTGTTTCCAGCTGCTGAAAATCCAGCATGCAGCATCTAGGTGATTCCCACAAGTATCATGGACTTTTTCTCTGCTCTGTTTGCAAAGTAGAACACAGAATGAGTGATAGCAATAGGCTGACATCTTCTGTGTATGCCAGCACTATAGGGTGATGACACAGCTTTCTAGATATCTTAAGATTTTACTGACAGCACAAACTTCATCCTTAGCACTGCAGGTGCTGGAGGTCAGAGTCCTTTCTTTTGCTCCCTGTGTTTAGGACTCAGCACAACCACAACACAGAAAATACAGTTCAGCACCTCTGCATCCAGAGACTGGGGACTCACTTTACTGTCCCAGCAACAGTACTCTGCCTGTTAAATCAAGCACCTTTTGGAGCAGATATTCACCACTAACAAAGGTAATGAATCGTAGAATCATAGAATAGTTAGGGTTGGAAAGGAGAATAATGCAGAGTCCATCCCCATTCCCACCACTGCTCTGGGCAGTGGTGTTTCACATCGCTGATAGCTCCGTAGGCTCAGACCAGTTCATGGAAAAACCTGCGGCTGTGCTCCATGCCTGAGGGTACAGAAAAGGACCATGGCCATCCTTGTGCTGAGGCAGGGAACCCCAGAAGACCATGGCTATGGGCAACCCATGTCAACAGTGTGGCCATGGATGAACCATGACAGAATGGGGACAATAAGAAGCACCATCACACACAACCTTGATTTACCATCCATTGCCTCACCAAAGGTTTGAGACAGTCTGAGTGTAACCTGGAGTGAAAACATGGAAAAATCAGACTGGGAAGGAGTGAAGATAAGCATTTGACTTAATTTGAGTCTGATGAAAGAAAGATGTCAAGTTAAGCATTTTTTAACTGTGTTTTCTTTTCTCAACACACAAATCACAGATTAAAATTCTGTGTTAACTGACTGTCCTGAGTTCAGCAGTAGCAGTCAATTTTTCTCCTTCTTAGTAGCTGGTGCACTGCTGTGTTTTTGACTTTCAGCCTGGGAACAGTGCTGATAACACCGATGTTTTTAGTGACTGATCAGTAATGTTTGGTCTGACCAAGGAATTTCTGAGTCTCATGCTCTGCCAGGGAGGGGAAGACGGGAGAAAGCAGAGACAGAACACCTGACCCAAACTGACCAAAGAGGTATTCCATAGCACAGCACGTCATGCCCAGGATGTAGAGCTAGGGGCAGTTGCCCAGAAGGCCTGGCTCACTGCTCGGTCGGGCTAGTTATTGGTCGGCTGGTGGTATTGTATTCTCTTCCCTTGTTATTTCCTTTATCATTATTATCATTGGTGGTAGCAGCAGTGGTTTGCGGTATACCTTAGTTATTAAACTCTTCTTATCTCAACCCGTGAGAGTTACATTCTTTCAATTCTCCTCCCCATCCCTCCAGGAGCAGGGTCGGGGGGAAGGGAAGAAAGGGTTGGGGAGTGAGAGAGAAACTGCGTGGCTGACTTGCGGACAGGGCTTAAACCACAACACTGACAATGAAATACTTTAAATACAAATTCCCTCAGTCTCAGCTGTTTTGCCCATGATACCCTGTGCTAAGTGAATGATCTCTTGAGTCCTCATCAACTCCAAAGGACATGACTGGGAGGCTGAGCAAGACACTTCAGTAAATTTAGTTGCCAGACTCCAGCAGCTGTGCTAACAGACTTTTTTACCCTTGAGGTTCACATTTTCTTATGCTCTGGTTTTGTCTTGTTTTGTTTTGGGTGGTTTTAGGAATAATGGCAGGGAGAAAACTCCTCACTCTTATATTCTTCCTGGTACATGTCAAGTTCTTGCTATTGAACATAGAAGTAAATGAGGATTTGGTTTGAACAATGTACTTTTTCTCTTATCTCATTCTCAGACTTAACAGGTGCTTTTCTAGAAACATCAAATTCACTCAAAAAGTCTGCAAATCAAATCCTCAAAACTTCTCCAAGTTGTAATCAGCCAAGAGCAGATATTATAATAGGAAGTTCTGAGTCGCTCTAAGCTGAGTTAGCTACTAAATTGAAATTCAGGTTCCTCTGTAGACATTAAAGCTTCCCTGAATCCTGAAGCTTCAGTAGTTCAGCTTTGGAGATGTTTACAAATATTGAAGCTTATCTGAAGCCTTTGCCTCTGGCTCCCAGTTTTTACTAGTAACAGAAATGAGGCCAGTGTTTAATTTTTTCATAGTCTGTTCCTCAACAGCAGCAGTCAAAGCCCGCAATAGTTAATTCATTTTCAAATGTAATTTGGATGATTATTCACAGGCAGGACAAACCCAGCAATTCAGTTCAAGGTGCATGCACTTGAGTTGTCTGGAAAACAGCTGCTGAAAAAAAGATATTTGCCATTAAACCTAGGGTTCACCAGGAGTCATCCTGCAGCTAATAGGGAGCAGAATTCCAGTAAGGCAGTATCTGCACTGCCATTACCTGCCTCTATTTATCATAGCTCTACAGGATGAAAATTCCTGAGTGTGCAGAGCCATTACAGCCTAAGGGACAAATGAATTCAGATAGGGGTTGGGAGTTTATGTGGCCATGGAAAATTAATTAGCGGCATGGTTTAGCTGTTATTGTTCTCTTTGGTCAGCAGAAGAAGTAGTAAATGCTCCATCCCTGGCAGGGCTCAAGGCCAGGTTGGACAGAGCCTTGAGCATGGTTTAGAGTGAGCCGCCCCTGTCCATGGAAGGTAGGTTGGAAATGGACGATCTTAAGGTCCTTTCCAACCCAAACCATTCCATGATTCTATGATACAACAAGCTTCGCAGCACACAACTTCTTCAATGTACAACAGAAAGGAACGTTATTCATCTGCAAGAAGGATCTTGCTTGCAGAGCACTGGGGGAAAAATTTACTGTTAAACCAGATGGGCTAATGAGATTCAGTGAGATGTATATATGGCCTGAGGATCGAGTGTAGCCCTTTGAGCTGGAACTTGGAGCTGTTTCTCAGCTGTAGGGTCCAATTGATGAACTTTGTACAGGGATATGCTGAGGATTCAGAGCTGTTCCCATTTCTGCAGCTTTTCTGTGATGTAACCCCTGGCTGATTGCTTCATCCTCCTGTGTCCTTCACACCCCTCTCTTCCTGGCTTTTCTATTTGACCACTCAGAAAAACTTTGGGGCTATGGAAAATGGAAAACAGATGGCAAAAGAGTTTTTTTTTTACTTATGGCTATCCTTTTCTTTTTGTGAAATGCTTGATTTTTGCCCATTCTGTCTCATCTGAAATACTGCTGCTTGACTGAGCTACCTTGGACTTTTTTCCCTTTCAACTTGTGCTGCACAAGTATCTTACTATGCTGCCATGAAATGTTATTGCTAATATGAAGGGAGGCTAACTGGGAAAGGAATACCAAAGAGCAGTCATGATGTCCCCTGGCTTCTTCTGTTCTCAGGTAAAGGAAAGCTCCTTTGCATGAGCTGGTGGCTGCAAAACAGCTGCAGTATCCTAATACCATGTACTGCTGAAAGCAACTGGAAAAAAGCATTTCTGCCTCAGCAAGAGAAAGATATCCTGCAGATGTGTTTTATTTTGTTCTGGTTTGGGTCAAAATAGTTTTGTGAAAAGAGCCAGTGGCACAGAAATTGGGAAAGGAATTAGGTGTGGGAACATCAGAATTGAATTAACTCAGCATATTTCAATTTAAAAACGTGATAATGAAACCAGATAGCATGATAATTTTTGCAAATATATGCTGTACTCATAAACCCAAAACTTTCAGTTTGCTTTGACAGAACTTGAGCGTCCACTCTGGCAATTATGATCTTTAACTCAGGGTTTGGAGTTAGGGAATGGATGAAAGGGTGGTGAGAACATCATTTCTTTTTCCAGACTCAGCAAATGAAATGTAATTTAAATACTGTTAATGTCCATTCTGTGACTAAAAAAAACAATGGAAGTCTTGTTGTTCTACAGTATTAGGATTTACAGGGAAAGAGGGACAGAAAGTAACAGCTCTTTACATGTTCCTTCCCCTGATACAATTCTCAGCGCTGTACCCTGTGGCTACATCCCCATAGGCAGACACAAGCTCTGTGTATTTTAATGTTTTACAGTGGCTGCTTTTCTGATTTAGCCTTACTCCTCCTCATCTCAGCAATCTTAAACTGTCAAAGATGGACAGTATGGTCTATCAGTACAGAAGTAGATATGCTAGTAAACATTGGGGTTTCAGTGTGAAACTGGTGTTCACACACCAGCCTGCAGGTTGGCAGGAGCTGGAAGTGTTCCCATTACATGTGTAGCTTATAGGTCACGTAACAGCTACAACTTCTACTTGATGGTGAAAATTCTTATTATAAAAAAGCCATATAAAATCATCATATCTCACCAGCATCCCAAGGAGACAGATCAAATGAAATGGCTCAAAAAAGAAGTGCTTTACACTTTATCCTACTAGTTTTGCATAATTCTTCCTGTGGCCAGACACCAAAGTAATGCATAAAAAAAGGATCACAAAGAAAAGCACATAGTGCTTTGCGTGATCTCCAAGCTTGATATTTCACAGTGAATTCCTAACCACTTTCTGCCTTCATTTAAACTGGAGCAGTGTGGCTGTCATCCTTATCTTCTGTCTTTTGCATGGGGTACCAGGTTGCTACTCTCACTCCTCCCAGATATGAAACTTAAATTAAATGGAATATAAAAATTAGTGTGATTGGCATCTGCATCCTGAAGGATTGTCCATCCTAGCTCTCATCTCTACCACCACAGACAGAAGCCATGGGCTAGCTAGATGCACCAGGAGAAATCAGCAAGCCATTTGTTGCTTCTGAAGAGCCTCTTGCAATGAAAATACTGAAGTAATGTAACTGCTCCATTATGTTATCCTCCTGACTACCTGCCTAACATGCTCTGTCTGGGAAAAGCAGATTTCCTGAGACCTAGTGAGAGATGGGACATCAGTGACTTCTACCAGCTTCAGATGAGACACACAGAAATAAATTACAGTCATTTCTAGAGAGAAAATGCAAAGCAAATGCATAGATAGCATCATCAATATGGTAAACCAAGAGGTCCGCCGGGCATCGTTCCTTAGAAGTCTCATCTCTCTGCACTCAACATGATTATCATCCTGTTCTCTGAATTCCTCACTTATATTTTCCCTAGTTCCAGAGGTTGCTGCTGTTTGATGTGTTTTATCTCAGACGTATCTTTGATGTATTTTAGAGGCAAACAGAAGCGGCCAGAGAAGGACTAGGATAGGGCAAACCCAGAGGAACTTGGATATATTTGATAACCACTCAAATTATTTATTTTGGGTTCAAAAAATAAGATTGAGTTCATAGACCTTTCCCCTGTAATTGAAAGCAGGATTTTTTTCTTCCAAATAAGATTCAATTTTTCCTTTTTGTCATTGAAGAAATATGTTATCCTAGCTAAAAGAGGCTTGCAGGCTGACACTAAAATGTGCTTTCTCTGTAAAATGTAGACTTTTATTTTCTTTCCCTTTCTATATTAAGTCTTCCTGCAGAAACATTCTCTTTGGATTTTTCCACTCACTCCAGTTAATTTCTTCCTTTTCCCTTCTATTTCCTATTTCCTTTCTATTGCCCTCCCTTCACACACACCAAGCAATGTGTATACTCTTTAATGAGCATGAGCAGACATTCCAGTCAAGGATGCTTGATCGTGCTTGTGGTTATCTGAAAAAGAATTTCTCTTTTCCTCCTAGCAAAATATAGAGGCCACATTTTCATCACTATCATTAAAAACACACTTTTACAAATGATGCTTGGAGGGTAAAAAAATAGGGTATTGTTTTTTTGCTTAGTTCTCAATTAAAATATTTACTTTCTGGCAACCTAAGCATAAATCCATTGAAGCAGTTTCAGAATTTAGAGCTCCCTTTTGTTAACTGAGTTAGAGAAAATAAAAGCTAATTTTAAGTGAAAGAAAATGATAAACTGGTCATATTAGAGAGTAACCTACTTTTAGATCTTGAACTTAGAGATCCATGGGGTTCAGCACATGATCTGCCCTTCCAGATCCTTTTGATATCATGCTGGTAGGCAACCCAGCCCTTCCCTCTTCCCAATCCCAAAGACAAGGAACTGCTAAATAGTAACCTATGCACCAAAGAACATAATCCCTATGTGATGACTCCATGCAATATAGGCATAGAGCATGTGATGTAGCCATCAGTTCAGAGCACACTTACATCACTTTTTTTGGTAGATGCTTTCTGTTCAACCCGCTGCTACAGGTACGTAATTGTCAGATGGAGTTGAGCAAGAAATCACCCAAACCTTCAGGTAATCCATCTTAACTTGCTTAGATGCACAAGGACACCTAGGCAGGTTAAGATGGATTACCTGAAGGCTTGAAGTGGAAGCATATTAGTTAAACTGCATTAAACTGCTATGAAGATGCTCTTACTCAAAGCACCTTTCCTGCCTTCTGTAATCAGTCTAGATGATATATTAAGAAGCATTACTACTAATTACTTTGAAAATTATGTGACCTGGAAATCAAAGCCAATTCATGTTCTTAGCTGTGAAGATGTTCGTCTGAATTTAATTTATTTATTTATTTTAAAGCTTTCTTTTATTTCTATTTCAGCATTGCTGCTTCAAAGCCAAAGCTGTATCTATGAAGTGTGATTCTTTCAAATGGTTTCATGGCTCTCCTTCATTTCAAGTTACAGGAACAAGAATAAGATGAAAAAAGAAAGTAGAGGCAAGAGACGGGTTTAGAAACAGACAGTCAAATAAGTTACCTGTTGAAAGGTAAAGTGGAAATACTTGAGTGTAACAGACAAAATGTTCACAGAAATTATTGAATCAGATATATTTATTTGAAACCACTTTATTTTTTAGTTGAAGTGGTTTTATTCCACTGCTTATCTACCATATGCAAAGAGTGGATAACTGGTGCAAGGCGTGGTTGAAAGTGGCTGCTGTACAAATTTCTGCTTGCTCTTTTGCTAATGAGTCACAGTTGTGACCAGCATAAGTCTTACTCACTCCAGTCTGTGGCTTGAATGTGAGCCCTGTGAATGAATTGTAACACTTCTGGATAATCCACATGTGGGAACTCTTCAGCTCTGCCAGACCATGCAGCTTTGCACTGGAGACAACAGAAAACTCAACCCCAGGTTGAAAGGATATTTATTCGCTCCTGTATTCATGTATTGCCCAGAATGGAGATCAAGAACGTGTAATGTCAGACATCAAAATCAGACCTGTGTTTTACAAGAGCTTCAGCCAAAACCTGGCAGTAGCTGCTGAGTGCCTGGAGACTTCATTTCCTAGACACATACATTTTGCTGAAGGACTCCACAGTGTTGTAGTAAATGGCCATGTAGTTTGTCAGTGTAGGTAGACTTCTGGGTTCACACAGAAAATACTCACTGATGCCCCCTACCATTCTATGAATTATCAGTAGAAGAGAAAACCTAATGGGTATAAATGGAGTTTTAATGACATTTTAGACAGTCATCTGACAGCATCATCTTCTAGAACATGTCAAGCAAACATTTACGTTAAGGATGAGAGAGAATGACCTTATTACCCTCTTGTTTACCCTCAGCAGTTTAAGAAAGTGCCATATCTATATCTTTCATAATGGTTTTAAAATAGAACTGGACAAATATTGAAAACTTCAGCAACAATTTGCTTGAATACTTAAATTACTTCAGTCCAGCTGTATCCATCCTCTCATCTGTTAGCTCTCTGCAAACACTCTAACAATTGAGTTTTACAGGCAGGAATGTTTGTAGAGACCTAACTTAAAAGTGGCATGCATATTTACAAATACCCATTTTTAGGTTTGCTTATGCATGTATCTGTCATGGAAATATTTGCAAATTCATTCAAATAAAGACATGGAGATATACTGTGTGACTTTGTCCAACCTGAGGCTCGAAGATAATAAAGTATTTTAATATCGTATAGAAGACTATGATGAATAAGGATGCATATGATTTGTTCTAAGCATGTTAAATGTACTGTTGAATTGGAGTTTGCAAGGAAGAATTACTAAGTGGTTGGAGGCTGTCTGTTCACTCCAGTCAAATGCCAGGAGCACTGGGGACATTTGGGTCTGTTCTCAGTTGTTCTGCAAGCAGTGAGGCTGAACACCAGACAAATTATTGATTGTGAATTATTCCTCTAACACTTCTTAAAAATGAATAATTTAAAAAGATGTAAAAAAGGGTAAAGGAAGAGGAGAAATGACTCGTAAATTGAATGAAATAGATTGTCAATATTTATTTGCATGAGAGGTTGAACATGGAAATTTTACAAAATCTCTGATGACGTTAATGCTATTGCACTGCGAAGCAGAATTGTCCACAAAGCTCCACATTTCATGAGCATGAAGCAGCCATCATTCTGATGAAAGGGAGGTATGAAAGTCAATGGCCAAACTCCCTTTCCACTCAGGAGGCTGTTAGTGACAAGCCTGGGCCGTGGGACCAAAAAGGATAAAACTGTGTAGTTTGATTTTCCCCTGTCTTACTTTTGTGAAATGATCAAGAACGCGAGTGAAATCAGGAGAGAAATACAAGGAAAAGGGATATTCCTTAATGTACAGCAGGACAAGAAAAAAAATGAGAGAATATAGTAAGATTTTACTATGAAATGGATATAGGGATGGGAATACGTATGAAAAGGATTATACAAATTCATGAAAAACTAATATGGAAGAATCTGCTAAACACAACAGAATTAGGAAATTCATGGTCTTGGAATTGCCAGAAAGGGGGAGAAGTTCAAAGTGAAGTGACGGTCTTTCCCCGTTCCTTCATTTCTTTTTGTCAGCATTTACTAGTCGTCCTGTGAGAAATTGATGACGCAGCTGAAGGAACCTCCTCTCTGGTCCCCTGCTTGTAAATCTATTATTTAAATACTGCCATTGCACTAAAAGAATAGCAGTATTCGATTGAATGACTTGTTTAGCCAACAAATCAATAATTAAGGTAATTTTTTACCCAGACAGTCAATGTCGAAAATGCTTTCTTCTTTTTGGCAGAATATATTTCTGTTAGAAAATTCAGTTTTAATGAAATTCTACATTTGTATGCACTTGTGTGTATTTTTATTAGATTTTCCTGAGGAAAAATATGGAACTTAAGCATTTTGACAGTGTCAAAATATTCAATTTTGATTTTATGAGAGCATTTTAATTTTGGGAGGTTTGAAATGACATTTCATTTTGCAAATATTGTATATTATAAATCAGGAGACAGTTATAACACTAAAATCAAATAAAAATCCAAATGACAGTTTGATTTTTATTGCAATAGAATATTTTAATAGCCTCACAGCAATATTTTTCCCAATTTTAAGGGAACTTCTGAAGTTCTCTTTTCCCTGAAAATTCACCCAGCATGTGGCCCTTTGCTCATTGTGCACAATGTTATGTTTTCCTTCCTAGCTAGAAGCTTCAATAATTTCCAGAGGTTTTGATATCATATATTATTTATACTAATTTCCTTCATTTTTATAAACCTTCAGCACATTTTTCCCCCACAAAACAATTATGAGGGAGCAGCCTTTTCCATGCCAAATATCTGCTGAGATGATGCAGCGCTCTTCAGAGATTCCCAACTTATTTCATCCACATGATGCAGATCAGGTGCAAAACAAGCCAGGATAACATGCAGTCTGCTCTAAGCACAATGCATCCATGACAAATGACAACAGCACCAGCTTCTGCCCCAGCCCTTGGGCTTTGAAAAGCTGGAAATGTTTTAGTGGTTCCTAGGATACCAAAATTTGATTTCAGGTCTGCTAAGGTTGAATTATGAATATCCTCATTCAGAGGAAGCAACCGTGGAGTCACTGAGATCCATGAGACTTCTTTTCTTACCCTTTTGCTGTTAAGATTTTTCCACTGATACATTACCAGACAGGAACAGCCCATGAGTCCCTGAAGAATGTGCTCTTTCACAGCAATCAGTCTCTTCAGCATGTTGAGTTTGAAACTCAACTTCCTTGGAGCAGATACATCTCCTTTATTGAGTGGATTTCTGCTTAAAATGAAGAATTTATTGCAAGAAAGAAGCATTTAGTGTATGCCATGGGGTCGTTAAATCCATGGTATGGTTCTGCTCTACAGGGTGGGAGTCACTGCTCTGAATGTACTACTGCACTAGACAAGAGTCACAGCTTGAGTATTTGTTCCTGTATTTATTCTTAAGTAAATCTTCATGTTGTGGCAAAGCAGAGCATGCCAGCCAGTGAAATTCCTTATTTTACCATTTGGCAAAAACATAGGAATAAAAGCGAATGAAGCCAGAATTACCTTATTTCAAAATTCAAATTATTTTTGCAAATAATTTGGGGTCTTCATTTACTCAGTACTGGTTTAATGAGCATAAATGGTAGGGTTTTATACATGTATTTTGGCTAGAAATTGGAAAAGAATGAGCAATAGCATTTTCCTTGTAGCCCAGTCAGAATTTTAAAGCTTTTAACCGTTAGTGCAATGTCCATTCTGGATAGCCATGGTAACGTCTAAATCTGAATGCTGATCCTCAGCAGTGTACCTGGGAATATCCTGACTGCAGGAAGCAGGGATGAATTAATGGACGCTTTCCAGTTCTCTCTGTCTGCCTTATTTACTTTTAAATCACCTGACTGTCTCCAGAGCCAAAATTTTAGACAAACCAATTGATGGTTGCAAAAACCCTCTGGAGTTCAAACTGTGAGGGAGCATATATATGTCTGCATGTGAACAGATGACAGAACGTACAGAATTCACCAGATTCAGCAATCCCTAGTACTAACCATGTCTAATTGGAAACATTTAATTCATCTTTGATCTTAATAGCTTTTCGAAAGTGGCAGCCTAAATGCACGGGCTTTAGAGGCCAGGATTGAGTAGGATAAATCTATGTCTCAGCGGCCTTTGATTTTTAATATCTCTGACTTAGCAGCACCCTTATCCACCCACTTCCTTGTTCTGCTCTAGCCCCAGTGTCCCTCTTGAATCCCAGACACTTAAGGAGAATGGAAGTTGCAAAGAAGAGGGGATGGAGAACGTGTATTTTTAATTAAAAAAAAAAAAATAGTTTTATAGACATTTAAAATCTTTGTAAAGAAAAAAAAAAAAAATTAACTCCCAGAGCTATAATTCTAGAATCAGCATAGTCAGGAAAATGGAAAACCTCAAACATTAAAATATTCGCTTCCCATTTTCCTCCTTCTAATAATAGTCAAAAGCGCCCAAGCCTCTAGGGATGTCCATCTGCAAACAGATTTATGCAGCCTCCCTGTGGAAACTTATTATTTTGAGAATTTGGATTGAACCGCTCATCTGTTTTCTTAGATGCTATTACAAGTAACTCAGCTGGATTCATCACTGTGTTGGAACTGATGGGATGTGCCTGATTGCAGCAACTTCCATGTGTGTTTGGAAGTTTAGGTTCAGTTTACCCACCCATAGAGAGTTTCTTTTTTCTTGCTGCAAGTTACTTCAAGAATAATTTGAAAAACAAGCACAAAACAGCAACAACAACCATCACATCCTTCTGAAATGAGGCACTTTGATCAGAGTGCCTAGCATGTTAAGAGGATCTCCCAGAACAAAAGGCACAAAAGAAATCTTTATGAAATGAAATGAAATACTTGTTTTCCAAAAATGACAAAGGGAGGGAAGGCTTATCTCCCAGCTACTACCAAGGACATTCTTACTTCTAAGGTAATACTAGTTGTCCTAAGGGCTTCTCTTTACACCACAACATTTTATGTTCAGAAAGCTTGGTTAAGTACCTAACCCATGTCTCAGTAAATCTGGGTTCTATCCTAAGCTTATTACAGAGATCTCATCACTTAGGTTCTGACATTTCAATGCCATCAGCACTAGTAGACTCTTGTTTCCTTGGAGCAAAACATCCCCCTATTTCTGAGCAGCTCATATTCTGCATGTTGAAATTGTCTACTTCAATGGGGTTAACTCTCCCCACGGATGTCTAGGTGCTGTCCTATCTTGTCCTCCTTATTTCATCGAGGCTAGTATACTTAAGATGTTTGTTTATCATATTATCTTGTCAATAGTTGTTGCCACTTCTGATGGGCAGTGTGTCAGTTGTAATTTCAAATTATTATGCTGATGTTAAAAATGGAAAACCATTTTTGTGAATTTCTTGGGAGAAAACAATATCAAAATTTGTATCTGGTGGTAAAGAAATGTCTTCTGAGAAATGGGAAAAATAAAATCTTTCTCCAGGGTAAGGAGACTGAGTTTTTTACTGAGTTTGATATTATTTTATCCGAGCAGTGGAGTGATGAATGAGGAATGCGTTGCTCCAGTCCCTTTCGTTTCAAACTTCTTACTTAGTACTTTTGGCAGGAATAAAGACTGGTGCTCTGCAAGGATGTTTGTTGTAGCACCTACTAATATTCAGTCTTTACTACCTAAAATGAACAGCTGGGAGCTTGCAGCACAGGAGTAGAAATGCATTTCATGAAACACACATACGTGCCTTAAACCAGGCTAAAAAGAGAAGTTGCTGACAGCAATAGAAAATATAATAGAATTCAGTTTAATATACCACCTTTCAAATTCTAGGTATCCCAAACAGCTTTAGAAAGTAATAACTTAGGAAAAGGTAACAGTGGCATAGCAACTCCATGGCTATTATCCAGTTTAGCAATAACTCATGTTATTTAGATATTAAGGGCTAGATTTAGCCTAGTTTTCCACCAGCCAACATCCAAGCCTGCAGTCTCTCAGGAAGAATTTCAAGCCACAAAAGGCAGATGCATTGAATAAGGAAATCACATTTTCCAAAATAATATGATCCAGAGAGTCACTGGAGTCTGAACGAATGAGTAGCCGCAGGTTTTCACATTTGAACCAACCTGTGGTCTTGAGAAACAAATGAGATCTCTGAGAATAATTGGAACTGAAAGATTAGGTGTGCCTACGAGCAGACAGCACCTGTGGAAGCAGTTACCTCACTGATCCTTAATGGAACCCTTATTTCAAGAGGTAATGGAGGCACTCAGTTAGCTTTCATCTCCATGAATAATAATTCTAAATTTAGTCTTGACTGTGTGAAGGCTTGTGGAGTTAATAGATTGCTTGTCAAATCACTCATGAAAACGAAAGGCAAATAGGAGGGAGCGAGAACTAAACTTGGTATGCGCCTTCCACATGGGCCATGATAGAGCCCTCATGAAGAGCCTATGCCTCTCTGTCATGGCACATAAAGATGAGTCTCACTTTCCTGCATTGGAACAAGACAATCAAATAATGCTGTGCCGGTTCTGGGCAGGAAGAGATGTGTATGATTCTGTATTCACTAAGTCCAAGCCATTCATGGCTCACCTGTCTGTGATCATAGGCGAAGCCTTTGGCCTGTCTGACTGTATCAATCTATTCAGAATAATACCACAAAGCAGAGGGGACTTCATTGAAAGCCAGATGTCGTATCAGTCCTGCCTTTGAGCTGTGCTTGACTATGAAGTTTGTGTCATCATCCACACGATATCAATTTACTTCCTGCAGAGCTTAAATTCTCTTCCCTGGAGACTGATGGCTGTAGAATTTGCTCTGAGAACAAGAGCCATCTGCAAGGTGTCCTCCCTCCTTCTTCCCTATGAGATCAGGCATTTGTACACTCTTCCTGGTCTGCTCACAGGCTGAGGGAACTATCTCCTTCAGTTCTCCAAGGATGACCCACTAACTTGGTGGCATATAGTCAAATACAACACTGCCAAGCATGCAGAAAAGCAAGACTCTGTAAGTTTGTCTCCTCTGTCAGTTTAGCTTCCTCTGTTTTTCAACTCCCCTCCATAATCCCAAGATGTCCAGCAAGCTAGGAGCATCACAGAAGGTGTGTTTGTCCCCTTAATTTATGTAAAACAAAATTGTTGCTTCTCTGCAGCGTGTTAGGGGAGCTAAGATGCAAGAGGTTAGAAATGAATAAAGGAATCCCCTGTCTTTTCCAGTCTGCTGCACTAGAAAGCTGGAATCCACTACCCAGCACACCTACAATATCTCACATTCCCACACAGATTAATTTTAGGTTGGTCGGCTCTTTGTTTTTACACCTTGTGTGCAGGTGTAAAACTTATCTACAGTGTTTAAATTTAAACAGTCTGTATTGCCAGTTTCTGCAATGGTGCTGGTAAGTACAAAGGATTGTCAACAAATAGGCATGTTACTTTTATTTCCAATCCAAACACAGCATCCTTTCTGATTTCCTCCTCTTAACCCTTAAATACTCTTTTCTTTTTCAAATGGCAGGCTGCCAGTACTGTGTGGGGATTTGATTTCTATTTCAGACTCCAAAAGGGAATTCCTGAGATGCTGGAGAGGATGATGAATAAAAACCCCACAGGTGTAGGATGGCATATACTGAGTTGGCTGCAGGATGATTCTATCTCATGACAAATTCAGAGGTTTTGTTTAGCTCTAAGATAAATATCAGAACTGTCCCATAGTTGCAGTGGGACACTAAATTGTGCTAGGTTTAAAAGCTGAGAGTGGCCGTGTCTGCTTGCTGGACATATTAAGAAGTACTTCATTTAACCATGCCAACTGCAAGGTCCTACACCTGGGTCAGAGCAATCCCAGGCACAGCTACAGGTTGGGCAAAGAAGAGATTCAGAGCAGCCCTGTGGAGAAGGACTTGGGGGTGTTGGTTGATGAGAAAATGAACATGAGCTGGCTTCAGTGTGTGCTTGCAGCCCAGAAAGCAACCGTATCCTGGGCTGCATCAAAAGGAGTGTGACCAGCAGGTGGAAGGAGGTGATCCTGCCCCTCTGCTCTGCTCTCATGAGACCTCACCTGGAGCATTGTGTGCAGTTCTGGTGTCCTCAACATAAAAAGGACATGGAACTGTTGGAACAAGTCCAGAGGAGGCCACGAGGATGATCAGGGACTGGAGCAGCTCCTGTATGAAGACAGGCTGAGAAAGTTGGGGCTGTTCAACCTGGAGAAGAGAAGGCTGCGTGGAGACCTCATAGCAGCCTTCCAGTATCTGAAGGGGGCCTATAGGGATGCTGGGGAGGGACTCTTCATTAGGGACTGTAGTGACAGGACAAAGGGCAATGGGTTAAAACTTAAACAGGGGAAGTTTAGATTGGATATAAGGAGGAAATTCTTTCCTGTGAGGGTGGTGAGGCACTGGAATGGGTTGCCCAGGGAGGTTGTGAACGCTCCATCCCTGGCAGTGTTCAAGACCAGGCTGGATGAGGCCTTGGGTGACATGGTTTAGTGTGAGGTGTCCCTGCCCACGGCAGGGGGGTTGGAACTGAATGATCTTAAGGTCCTTTCCAACCCTAACTATTCTATGATTCTATGATTTTATTTTTTTACTAGATTACAGATGAGGGCTGTGCTATTTGGAGGTTTTTATCCGTTTCAATTTTTATTCCTGTCTGAGTTGAAATCATCTTAAAGCCTCAAAGAAGCATGCATCACAGCACAAGGAAACCAGCTCCTTGTGTCTTGTGCTCTGCCCTGCACTTACTCTCCCAGACTTCGACACAGGCAATTAAAAAGAAAAGCAGAACCCACAAGTCTGTCCCATCATGATGGGGCAGGACTTCAATGAAGCAAAAAGAAACATTTTCTTCTTGGTTTATCCAGCTGCAAGGCAGATTGTGACTTCTATTTCATGGCAGAGTCATCTGTGAGCTGCCTGAAATGCAAGTCCCAGCTCTGCCTCTGTGTCTTCTTTTGGGACCAGGAATTCCTGCCAAACCATGTGGGAAGGTTTCCTGTCTCTTAAGTGTTGCAAGATACGGAGCATTCAGGTCTATTCATGCTGTAATCATAACAGCTTACTGCAGCAACATCTAAGTTGGTTTTCAACTAACTGGTCTGGGATTTAGTAGGAGAGAGCAATTAAGGCAGGATGGAGTTTGGCAGAGTAAATCATTCCTCTCTACTGCTGTGACCTGATGTTACCCTTACCCAAGGTATTAAAACCCAGCAACCCCTAACACTCTTCCAGGCCTTTGCAGACACCTGCAGTACATCTGTTCCTTACATTTAGGAATGCCCACAATAAAAAGAACTCTGGTTCCCAAACAGAATCAATATGGACAAATGCAGCATCCTTCCGGCTTGCTGTGCACAAAGGAGGGCAATGGACTTTATCTCCTGAGAAAGTTTTCCATCATCACTCCTTCCCCACCCCTGCTGCCATGCCTGCTACTGCCAGTGATCATTAACCATGAAAACAGCACCCATTTGTCTCCTTTTCCATAGTGCCTAAAGTATATTTGGACTCTGGCCAACAGTATCAATTCAATGGACATGCAGCACTGTTCTGAGTGTGTATTCACGAGGCATGTTAATGCAATTACAAGCCCAAATGAAGCTCTTTTTCCCTTCATTAAGAGCTTCAGCCCTGCAATCCTAGATCAGTAAATTTGGAGTAAGGGGCTTCTTTCATAGGAAGATGCAGCTTTCTTATTATTCTGTTTTTTTCATATGTATGTGTGATGCTAAATGGCTTTAAACAGCCATTTAGCCACCCACAGAGGGAAACCAGGTTTACAAATTTTCTCACTGCATAGTTTTGCTATGTGTGCTCCCCAGAGTATTGCCATTTTGTTTGTTTTCCTGCTTAAAGAAATGGATGGATCCAATTTGCAACCCCAACAAAACTGAACAGAAGTAATTCCCCCTCTGCCCCCCTGCTTTTACGGCCTGGTTTGGTGGAGATAAAAAAAATAATTAAAAAATCAATAACAGCCAGAAGGTACAATGTAGAGAAGACAAACGCCAGAGGAGCCCTTTTATTGCAAGAGCAAACCTGGAAAGGAGGGTAGATTTCTTGTGAGTAAAGTAAAGCAAATAAGAATGAGAAAGCAATGAAAAGCTTATGCAGCGTGACCCTAAGGAAAGACTGGATGAGCTGGGCTTTTTAGCCTGAAGAAGAAAAGATAGGCATGTCATAGCAGCAGCCCCCTCACAATACCCACAGGAGACACAGATGGAAATGATGGTCTTACACTATAGCAAGGTGAACGTAGGACAGAAATAAGGGACTGCAGAGGTGAAGATAGCAATGACAGAAACCTGGGAATCACTCAGGAGAAGGCAAGGAGGCCCCCTGCAGCCACCCTGGACACAAATTCACACATTTGCCAGCCTTAAGAGTGATCTCATGTTGGGGTGGGGAAAGCTCCTAACATCATCTTCCTGCTTTAGCAGCAACCTCTTATTGATAAAACTTAGGTTTTGTCTCCTTAGGGGAGGGAAGCACCTGGGAGGCTGCTAGTGCTCCCTACATGCAGCTTTGCTTTCCTTCACAGATGCCTTCCCATGCAACTCTTTCTTTCTCTGCTTGTGCCCTGGCACTCTCTGTCTCTGCCATTCACCATTCAGAGTTAAAAATTCAGGGGTTGGTTTTGATTATCTTATTACCATGGTGACCAGGATGACTTTCATGCCCATCTGCGCATGGCAAGATGCTGCGAACCTTTACTTCAGTGCAAACCAGAAGAATTGTTATCGGGCTTTTTCTCCTCATAACTTAATGCCACCTCTATGCAGGAGCTGGTACTGCTGCACAATGCAGTTATCTATTAAACACCAGGTTTTTAGGCAGCACCACAGAGTCAGGGTGTGCATGGATATCTTTTATTTACCAGATAAAGAGCAAGATTTCAGTTTGAAGTAATTCTTCTTAAAAGCTCAAATGGTGTCAAACCCAGAGAATAAAAAATACATTTGCAGTCAGGGTTCTGCAAAGGACAATAGGTTGTCATGTATGGAAGCATGTAAACCCAAATAGGGTTCAGGCTGAGAGTTCTGTTTAAGTACAGCAGAAATCAGAGAAGATAACTAAAGCAGGGATGACAGAAATATTAAAGAAACAGCAATCACGATTGGCCTGAGGTCGAGGAAATGGGAAAGACTCTGGAAACAGCCTCCAAGCAGAGCTTTGAGCAAAGGCTTTAAGACCTGGCTATCTCCATTTCAGTATTGTTAATGGAACTGCCTATGTCCAAAGGAATGACTAATTTAATTCTTACTTTAAAATATGCCTTGAGTAATTTCTGTGCATTTAAGTCTTAATTAATCTTCCTTTACTCTTTTTGTCACTTCCTTTGAAAGGAAGATGAGTTTAATTAAAGGAACTGTCAACTTTGTTTTAGTCTTAAGAAATTTTTGTGGTAACTTTGAAAGGTTTGGTCATTATTGCATTCTAAGATCTAGTAGATTAAATGTTCCTGTATCTTAAGGACATGTCAGTCCACCACTTGGAATATTTTCATTGTGCTTAATGACAACATTTGGACTGACTTCAAGGCTTTGTTATGATAAGAAATACTAAGATTTTAATTATAGCTGCATTCAGGAAAGATCTTTAACACATGCTGTTTTTTTCAGTCTTCCAGAACAAGCCATAGAATATAATCACTTACTTAGATGGTTTCAACTTGAATAACATGAGCTGCTTCTCCAAAGAACCATGATAGCTGTGCTTGAGCTCATGTGGACAGGGGCAACCATAGCAGTATCCTCCTTTTCTGGTGTAACATCGCTGAGATTTATGCTGCTTACGCCACAGGCAAACTGATCCAACTAACCTCCTGTGGGAATGATTTAGCAGGTGAGAGTAGCTACAGGCATGCAATAATCCATCCCCAAACATGGGGGGTGCAGCCTCACAGGGAAACATAGCACTGACCTGCATCTGCCACTACAGTTTTGATGCTGTGGGAGGTGCTGAGGTTGGGGTCTTCCCAACCCTTCACATCAGAAAACCGTTGGATTTATGCATAGTTCTGAAGCTGTGGTTCCACCAGGGTACTCTGGAAAGCTGCTGACTCTGCTGCAGTGTCTGTAGTCTCATAGTGCCATGCAGAACTGAAAGGGCAAAAGTGCATTACCATGGTGGGGGGGGGATATATATTCTCATGGCCAAGTGGGTTCCACCTGAGTAAGATGCTTCAAGAAAGGCAGCTGGAAAAACAAAACCCCTTTTTACAGCAGCAGCTTCTTGTTCTGCCCAGCTGCAAGGGAGAATCTCACCAGGAGAGAGAAACCAGGCAGGAGGTTGTGGGGATCTGTACAAAAGGCACAGATGATATAAACTGTTTGATGGTACTGACCATTTGATCGGGAAACTGCCTCCACCAATTGTCTTCAAAGCCTGGAAAGTGCCCGTACTTGCAGTCCCAGGTTCCTTGTGCCCCACTCCCAGAGCAAATGGGTCTCTGCAGGGCTGCCGCTTCATGTCTTGGGGACTTGTTTCTGCCTCCATCAGATGGAAACATTTGTCATTTCCAGCTTTAGACAAGCAAATTCCTATCCATTCTTGTTTACTTTTGATCGCTTTGTCCTTAATGTAGCATACAAGGATTTTATATGCTTTGGTTTCATCAATGTAATTCTTTTGTTGCTATGGCAATCAGCTTCAATTTTCTTTCGTTCTGGCAATTGTATTTTTATAGTCTCCTGCTCTCAAAGAGATAAGCTGCCTTGTATATCACACAGACACTAAGTATTGCCTCTGTACAGACACAGCCAACCTTTGCTTTAAGACTTCGTTGCTGTTATTTGCAACAGTAGTTTACTGTTGCTGATGTCATTTTTACTCCTTTCTGAGGGCAGCATTTCAAATAAGCATTTGCTCAAATTTACTCATCTGTGCTACTGCTGAGTAAATGCAGCAATGTAAGAGGTGCACTCCTGTTGGCACTGGGTGGCTGTGAAGACTGCACATTCAAGTCCTGGGCTTGACAACAGAGATGAGCACAGTGGTTGCAGCAGAGCAAGAATCACTTCAAACTAGAGCAGCCTTTCATTTAATATGCCAAGGATAACAGCAGAAAAAAATTAGGTGCTGAAGAATTCAACATTCAAATTCCTCAAATTTACTAATGCATCTGAAAGCTGAATTTTCCAAAATATCATAGGAAAAGATTTATGGGGACTCCATCACCTTGGAGTGCTTTATGGACACTTCATCACACAAAGAAACACTGCAGTGGAGGTTCAAGGCTATACCTTGCGATGGATAGCAGGGTGTGTTGCCAGGAGGGCTGCTGGGCTAACCTTGTCATGGGAGGAAGCCAGTCCCCAGGCTAGATATGCTCAGGAGCACTGGATGATCCCAGTCCCCTCCAAATCATTAGAGGGGATAATCTGCTCTCATTAATTCTAGATAGCTGAGAAAGCATTCATCTTGAAATATTATCTGAAGTTTCTACAATTCATAACACAGAATTTATTCAGTAGTTGTCAAAAACAAGGAAAAGATATAGAAAGAGTAACAAAGTCTCCAAAGAGGAAATACCAGTAACCATTAAAGGCTCAAAATGTCACACTATTGTGGAATACTCTCAGAGGCTTTGCTCAAAATCAAGTCTTCTCTGTATAAACACATGTGTAGCAAGACCCACTTCTTATCCCAGGGAGAAAGTGGGAGAATCCAAGCACAGAGAGATTAAAAAGCATACCAAGGTCACACAGGGAAAATGTTTCAGAGACAGGAATTAAATTGAGGTCTCCCAAGTCCCAACTGTCCTGAGTCAGATATACAAGTGGCTAATCAGCACAATTTTGCAACCTGCTGATGCATTTGAAAATCTGTGCCTATTTTTTTCTCCCCTTAGAAAGCTTGTGCCATTTATTGTTAAGCTCTGGAAAAGCTCCATACTAAAGTTATCAAGTCTGTCATCTCTTCAGCATGGTAAAACCAGCCTCCTCACTATTCTCTCTACCAGGCAGAGGGTGGAATAGGAGACAGAATTAACAAGGAGTCCTTCTGCCAATATGCTGAACTACGTATTACATTTGTTAGGCCATATGGCTTTCTGATCATCCCTAATGAGCATTAGGCAGCTCTTAAAATTGGGTAGCATATTAAGGATCAGAATATGAGAAGTCACACCCACTTGTCTCTGCAGCTTCCCTGTGGCACACTAAGGCTCTTCCTCACTGACAGCAGTGATTTACACACACACACAATCCACTGAAAATTTCATGGCATGGCAAAGTGGACATAGGAGTCAACATTGGCTGCAATTGGTCCCATTCCCAGGACTTTAGAGTGCTTATTATTTGATAAACCATAGTCATATTATGCCAGAAAATGGATGTCTATTAGAGTGAGATCCATTGTAGGAGACACAGAAGCATTTTTTTTTCCCTACAAAAACTCTTGCGACCCAAATGCTGGGAATAAGTCATGCAGTCCCTGGGAAGATGATTTGCCTCAAACAGTCAGGCTCCCTAGGATCACCAGTCAGAAGTGGTTAGCATACGAGTAGCATTGCTGTGTGTGTCTGCTCCAGAAGAATATTCCCCATTGCTTTGGGAGAGAAAGGGCTGCACCAGATGGCAATTAATTAGAAATGGAACACTGAGAATCTGATTGAGGATCTGATGAGTGAATAATATTTTATTGATTTGACTGATTTATATAGTTTTTTAATACATTTTTGTGCATTGCAAAGTAGCTGAATTGTTCAACACACAGGGACAGTGGAGGTGTAGTCCACTTACTAAACCAAGTACTTGTAGATGCCAAGTAGATTTATGCAGCTACTGATGTGTTCCAAAACCAGGATCATGCTTTCTACACTAAGTATACAAAAGTGTTCAGAGTCCCATTGCTGCAGGTCCCATACATGAGAAGCATTTAGAGAAGACTGTTTGAGATCCCTTACACTGTAAAGCTCTGGTTTATGTAGCTGTAGCATTTGAAGAAAGCCTTTCTATGTGTATAACCTGTGGTGGCAATTTCGGTGCCAAGGGAGTTTAAGTATTTCTGGATACTGGATGGCCCCTGAATGTACCCCAATTGGAAATGGGGAATCATAGCTCCCAGGCTGTGAATGCATGGGATGTGGGAATACAACCTCTAATGACTGGAGTTATGGGGAAAGGCTGTTTTGTTCCTTTTCAGGAAATCCACATCCATCACGAACCATTGCTGTTTTATTTCACTTGGAACTGAACAAATGGCTGACCACAATTTCAGTGATGTCCATTCATTTAACCACAAGTGGCTAAGCTTCCATCTGTTCAAGTTAAAGACAGAAATCTAAGACACAAACTCCCTTCCTATTTCTCCTCCCCCCAAAAATTATTCCTGTAAGTGGCTCAGTGCTTCAGGAAAGGAAACATTTTTCTTCATCAGTATTTATTTTCAGCTTAATATAAAAACATGAAAAAAAATAGGAAGACTTGCTAACCTTCACATTGTGCCTGCCTGAGTAATGAAACATTAACTCATTACCCTGAAAATACAGGTAAACCTCATTGCTCACTGGGTAACACTGGTGCTTTAGTTTGACCTAGCACCAGCTTCTGAACCTGGTAGGAATTTTAATGACTATTTTTGAGTCTTGTTCAAAAGATTGCTTTGGTTCTCTTTTTCTCATTGGTCTGTTCCCAAATAAGAATCATCACTTTTGGAACACTTCTTTTCCTGACAGGGAATCAGAGTTATTGATGAAGAAAAAATCTTCATGAAAGTTTAAATGGAAAAATAACTCTGAAACGCTTATGATATCTCCCATCCCAATACTTTTCACCTGCACCTCTCCATCATATTGAAAAATAGGAGGCCAAATTTGAAGTTTTACCCACTTTTGTGCAATTAGGTTACCCAGATCTTGGCTCCAAGTGCAAACACCGTCATTTCTCTTTCATGATTTACTGCTAGGCTCTTTGCTTGAGTGTTTTGTTTGTTGTTGTTTTGTTTGTTTTATTTTGTTTTGTTTTCCTTAAGGTGGTTTAGGAGATCTTTTGTAGTGATAATTACTCAATGTCATGTTAAGCTTTCATCCAATCACATTTATAATGTTTTAAGCTTGTTTCATCTTCCCAGTTATTGCACTACATTGATCTGTGCAAGCCAAGTACAGTGCTTTAGTATTTTTATCTCTCAATTCCCCATAGAAAAGCCTCACATTTTAAAACCATTTCCTGTGGCCTGAGGGAAGTAATGGATTTATAATAGTCTAAGTACAAATGCTCACAATCATTTAATAAATGTAAAACTATAAGGACAAGTCATGCAGAGCATGGGTGTTAAAGGTACATCCTGATGTGTAGCTTCCTGCAATAGGTAGAAGAATGTGAGAGTGGCAACCACAGATAGCAGCAAACATCAGTCATTGACCATGCATTGCTGTCAGATAGAAACTAATCTGTTCTGCAGATCTTTGTTACATGAAACTGTTCCTATCCCCATTTTTAAAGCAAAACAATCCTTATCAACATAACTCCAGTGACCATACACACAATCCCAAAAGTCCCTGATCTGGCCTGCTGAGCTCAAACTGTGATGCCAAGTCCCTTTCTCCTTCCATGTTCCCTCTGCAGATGCAAATAGCTTGGCTTGAAGGTCTCCACTCCAATGCCATCTCTCCCTGATGCCTTTGCATTTACATCCCTCCCAAGCACCTCTTTATAACTAATGGAGGCTTTTAAATCAGGAAGCAAGTCAGCTAAGGGTACAACAGGGCAGTTAAAGTTCATGCTCTGGTAATACCCTGCTCACCTCATTGACTATAAAAGGTAGCCTATGGCAATTAGGCTCCCTCTTTTGCTCTCGCAGTAACTTCTTAAAATGACGTGGTATAGACTTAGGGATTTGGGGGAGATGGCACACACAAAATCTATGTCAGTGCTCAGCACCTTACTGAGCTCCAGTCTAAAGGGGATCACGGTCGTGCATCCAGAAGCCACACGTCAATAGCTACCAATGGAGTCCACTAGTAACTGCAAGTAGACCCAGACCATTCAAGCAAGACAAATGCCCTGTTCTGCACCAGCTAAGAGACAGATTTGAAAGAGCTTCAGGTGTAAAGTCCAGAAGTATCTCAAAGAGGATGGATGGACAGCTGTCAAAAAAAAACCTTATGGAAAAAAAATTATAAAATTGAATTTTGAGTAAAAAATTATAATTTTTCTTTCCAATGTTTTCTAGCTCTGTCTGCTTTCCTCAACCCATCTTTCAGCTTTTTCCAAGTAGAATAGGCACATCTCCAAATTTAACGTTTCTTCATTCAAATTTCCTTGGAGCAAAGGAATCGTGAGACTCTTGACAAGAAATCCATCTCCTTCAGTGGTATCAATTCTTCTGCACATCTTGGTTTGAGATCCAACTGAAATATGTTAAGTGTAATAGCACTAAACTTCAAGGATTAGTTCTCAGTTGGCAGTGAAGTATTATGTTCCTTGGATAATTCATTCATAACATCAGTATGACTGAAACAAGAACAGAGAGAAGAATAATTACTTATGGCAATATTTGGTTGAAGTGAGACTTATTTGCGCTACACAGATTTTTTTTCTCCTTTCTTTTGCAGTAGAACTTATATTGTAGTAGAAGGAAAAAAGAAGGAAGAAAGTGAAAGAAAGAAGAAAGTCTTTTTTGATATATGCTGATTGAAATATTCTCCAGAAAAAAAAGTAGTCAAAAATCCTTTTAAGTAATTCTTGAAAGAGCAGCAGTTGTATCAGATATCCTGTCTCTCGATATGACCAAGCTTTTGTGGCTGTATTTGGGTTTTTTCCTGTTTCCTACTGAGCAGGATTTTCCTTTTAACCATCCAGTCTTCAGCTCTGCCTAGGTTTATATTAAAATTTTGGAGAAGAAGTGCTGCTCTTCTCCCTCAGAATTTGATGGAAAATTTGTTTTTAACCCAAACACACTCAGCAAAGAGCTTTAGATTATTTTCTAGTTTCATCATTAAAAGCTTTGTGATTCTTCCACTGTTAACTGATTTTTACCCATATGCAATACTTCCTCCTCCTCTGATGCACTGATCACTCTATTGAAGCAGTGAAACAATGATGTGTTCCAGTGTGGATGATGATAGCAGAGGTGACAGTTTTTAAGTGAAAAAAAAACTAAAGGGCAGGGGATCAGCCATAGGAGAATTTCAGTGATTACAAGGTGATTCCCATCCTGGATTGCTTTCTTGGGTCTGCCACTTGCCTCAGAAAAAGAGAAAAGGAGATTTGATTAAGGGCCAGTTTTCCATCAACTGAACTGAAGCTGCAAAATAGGCCCACATGTAGCAATGTTTTCCAGTTCTGACTTTGTTGGGTTTTCCTTCACACCTGAAAACCAAAGTAAATCTCTGCAACTCATGTGTTGTCTTATTTTTCACCTTTCTGTGCTTATTTCACTATTTACTCCATCATACTTCCATACTTCCATACTTCAGTTAGTAGCTGGAAAGAGAAGATGGAGATTTTCCCATGGCAGCCAAAGCGGAGAGGGCATTCTGAGCAGCCAGAAGCAGGGATGTTATCTGTGCTTCCTCGTTCCTTAGAACTTATTTGCAGCTCCATGGTATCCAATAATTATTACCCTGGAATGTTTCCAAGAGCACTTTGCTATGTGTGAAATTCAGCTAGACACATTTTGGATGGCACAGCCTCCTGGCTGGATGAATATCATTCATCGCATCAGGTCTCTGGCAGAGATTCTGAACTTTGAATTCCTCTTTCTAATGAATCCTCTGCAACTTTGGCTGGAGAGTTACCATTCCACCAAACTTTGCTGCAGGGCAGATCATTTGCAAGAGCATGGAAAAGAGTAAATTCAGAAAGAAAGGAAAGTATATTCACCTAGGCCCTAATATAAAAAAGCTCGTAAGCATTGGTTTAGAGTTTTCAGGAGGATTAAAATGTGTCTTCAATATTGTCCTGTGTAAGAACTTATTATTTCAAAGTATTTTCTTGAAAAATTTAAGGTAACATTTCTACAGCTCTTAGTACAAAGAAAAGAAAGAGGGGTGAGGGAGAGGGAGCAATGGGGCATGGAATTTTGTAGTGAAAATATAAATAAATTATGTCATCCTGTACAATTAAAAAAAAAAGTTATTGCTAAATAATAAATAAATACTAAATAATATATTAATTTTTTTAAAGGTTAACAGCCGATTTCTGTAGGGAAGCCATGAATTAAACATCATGCAAAACAATTAAACTCCGGGAAATAGGATTTCTGATACAGTGGTCAACAATTAAAAATGAATGTGTTACTCTGCTCCAGGGAAAAGCAGTGAGATGTCATGCTTTCATGTTATGGGGAACAAACATACCCTGTGACTCCTGCTAGAAATTTCTGCAAAATAGAAAACAAATATGCAATGAGTGGCAGAGACTTAATCTGAGATGCTGCTATACAAAATATGCAGGCTGCAGTCATTATTTCTGAAGGACAGACACCACAATCCTTCTAAATTCTCCACCTGCACTCACTTGCAGATACAATTCTTAAAAGCATGGGCATCTTTACAAGCAAACCCTGATTCAGGTCCACCAGCTGTGACAGGTTTGTCTGGAGATGGGTTGCTGGGAGTGTAACCAAAACACAGCCTCCCTTCATAGACAAAGCCTATGGCTAGAACATTACAGAAAGGAGCAGGTCTCATAGAATCATAGAACAGTTAGGGTTGGAAAGGACCTTAAGATCATCAAGTTCCAACCCCCCTGCCATGGGCAGGGACACCTCACACTAAACCATCTCACCCAAGGCATCATCCAGCCTGGTCTTGAACACTACCAGGGATGGAGCATTCACAACCTCCCTGGGCAA
Organism: Pezoporus occidentalis; assembly: GCF_034315485.1. NCBI lineage: Eukaryota > Metazoa > Chordata > Aves > Psittaciformes > Psittacidae > Pezoporus > Pezoporus occidentalis. The sequence goes on along the minus strand of NW_026913230.1, from coordinate 1,163,963 downwards.
CCCATTCCAGTGCCTCAGCACCCTCACAGGAAAGAATTTCCTCCTTATATCCAATCTAAATTTAGCTAAATACACGTAACTGTTGATAGGTGTCCTTGCAGCTGTCTGAGCAAAGCATATCAAACACTGTACTAAAAGCTTCTCTAACATGGCACTACAGCTTTTGAACAAAAGTTCATTTCCATACAGCTATCTCTTTTCCTTTTTTCTCTGTGCTCTGCCTCCACAGAAAGATGTGCTGGGGAACCATACATATTAAAACAAATAAAATGCTATTGCTTAAGCTAAAGACAAATATCTTCTTATCTGAACATTAATACTTTCATCATTTCATTTCTTCTGGAAGCACCCTGGAGACTTGTTCTGTTCATGAGCTCACGTCAGTGCCAACAACCCACCTGAATGTGCTGTCCTCTGCCTGCACCCAAGCTGCGTGAAGAAACAGCATCTATAATTGGTTGCCTCCCCATGCCCACTGCTTGGGGAATTGTCTGAATTGTTTACCATAGCCAATGTGCATTTGAACAGATGGTAAATATCTTCATTCCTGCCAACAAGAGTCAAGAGATGCAACTAAAATCCATTTAAAACCAGCAAAACCAAATAAATAAATAAAGAAACAACCTAGTTGAGAGTTTACTCAGGTCTGTTTCAGGTGAAATCTGGCAGCTAATGCATAGTTTCAAAGTGCTTGTACTGAATGGTTCATTAGAAAACTTATTTCTGCCTTGGGTGCTGATAGGAAGAACCCCAGATGGGCACTTTTCTTCACTGATGAACAGGTTCTAGTTATGCCCTGAAAGAAATCTGATGTGTTGTAGGTGCAAGTTGAAAAGAAATGCTGCATTTTCCATTTGTTTTATATCAGCAGTGCACACTATCACAGATATCATTTTAGACTTGGCAGAGTTTTCCAGAGAGAAGCAATCAAGATATAAAACCTCACAATGGTTTGGTTCACACAACCATTTCTTTCAGATCAGGCAAATTTCTTTTCCCTCTCTACTCTGTAGGGCGTCATGGTTTTCAGACAGGAACCATCAACTGAAAAACGGGTCTTTGCTTTGCAACACATCCGTTGGAGGTGCCAAGAAACTTTTCCAAGATCTTTCACAAAGCCATTGCTTGTGGCTTGATTACAGTGAGTAGCAGAGTTGTACAGAGCTGGCACCTCCAAGACATTAAACTTTCATATGAGGCAGTGCGAGTAATATATTCAAACACATTTGTTCTCTATAGGATAATCTGAAACACTTTAGCTCTCCTCTCCCTTCAGTCTTCACTGCTGCATTGTTTCCACCTAGCTTGTTGTAAAATGGCTGTGCGGAGCATGCCTCCTCCTCTTCTGTCATGTTATATTGTTTTGTCCTGTTATTTCCCAAGACAACAATACATATGCATATGCAGCCTTACGTCATTTTTACATCAGTGACTAGATCCTGCCTGTGACCTTGTGACATCATGCATATCTATAGCATTACTTCTTGAACTCCTGAATGATGTGATGTCACTTGGAGCTGTCTACTAGCCCTAGTTAGGAAGACACTGCTTCCCTCTCTGTTGCATAGTCATGTTAGGACTCTGAAGATGATTTTAAAGGCAGAACAAGAAAATGATTACGTTTGCTTTGGGGTGAACATGGAGTACCATGTTCCCTTAGATAACCAAAGGTGAAAGACCCAGGACTGAAAGTTTTTCAGGAGATGGAGCTGAATCCATCTCAGTTAGAGAAAAGATAAAACAGCACTGAAATGGAATTATTCAACTAAGTCCCCTTTCTTATGTCAGTCAAGGAAGCCTTGCTTTCCTGGTTGGAGAATCATTTTTTCATCAAGATGGTTTTGTTAATATAGATATATATAGTTTGCATTTACAGGTTTATGCTCTTTGGGGCTGAAGAACTTATTTACAAAAGACTGGCGTGACAGGAACAAAGACTTTGTGAAAAGAACCATCTGCTTGACATGGTGATCAGTGTCCCTCAAATGCTGTTGAAGATTTGGACCACAGAGTATGAGTCTGGTAGGGACAAACTGAAACCAATGAATTCTGCACTACTTTGTCTCCATTAAAGAACTGATATTTCACTACAGTCTGGCAATGATGGAAACAGCACTAGAAATAGAGTGAATAATTTGGCACAAGCTAGCTACGATGTAGAAATAGCTCTTGTGTGTTCTTATCCTTGGATAAACACAAAGCAACCTTTCCATCAGCCTAAATCCTCTAGGAAGGCTTATACAGATTCTAAATTTTTATTCCAAACTTCAATATTACACATACCAGCGCACACTATATTTATTAACTCATTATGTAAAAGAAAATATACTCATCACTCTACTGGAATAGTGTTTGAGTTGATTTTGAGCCTGGATTGGTGGATTTTCATTCCAATTTTTAGGACTTCATTTACTGTCTTGACAGGGAGTAGGTGTAACATTTTTGTCTAGTCATTCAATATCCTGTTTTCTCCTGAATTGAATCTAGCATCTTATGTACTCATCCTGTGACTAACTATGACAGCTTGGCCAAATTTTCCATCTATTGTCCAATTCTTAATTCATACCTCTTTACTGTAAGGTGTAAGTACACCTGTTACTATACTAAGCAGAACTTAGGTCTGGGAGAGGTACTGAGGTCATTAGTATTTTCAATTCCAGCCTAAGTAGGACAGGGAAAAAGAGCTTCCTGGAGGCCAGAACTTGGGCCAACAATGCTCCATAACCGAAAGTAGAGTTGCCTGGAAGCAGGTTTGAACAGCCCACTCTCAAAGCTGTGGTTTTAACAAGCTGAACCAGACCAATCCACCTCCAGAGCTATCTCCTTTCCAGTTTTCTTTCAAAACAGGAAGTGGTTCTGCAATTTAAATGAGAACAGAAAATTGCTGTCATGGTATCATGGGAAGTTATGATGGTATTGTCTGCTATGAAATGCACAGACTACAAAATGAGCTTGTACATCACAGAGGGGTAAGATGCAGTTCAAATGGGATAATGGCAGTGTGTGTCTCTGGTGTGGAGTTCAAAGACATCAGTAAACCTTGCCAAAATTCAAAAGATTTTTAATCAGACAGGCTGTGCTTTTCCCTCTAGCTCTTCTGAACACTTTCCAGTGCTCCCTTCAGAGCCATTTCCAAGCCCAGGCAGAGTGTCCTTCACTACACAGCAGGAATGGGATGGAACAAAAAGATACCGCAACTCTTCTTTGAAGCAAGTCAAAGTCTGAGAGGAGCACAACATGATTATGATGTCTCAACCTTCCAGAAAAATAAAAAAAATCCACAGCCTTTTCAATACTTTTATCTTCTCCCAAACACCAAAGTCACCGAATACTGACATCCACCAAAGAGGTCAAAGATCTTTTCTGGCCAATCTAGCTCTCAGATGAGATGGCTCAGAAACATTTCAGGTTTTATTGTGCAGTGCTCAAATTAAACAGCTCGAAACACACAGAGTGAAAGAAACCCAATCATCCAGTAAAGTTATATCATATTTGCAGAAATGTTCATCAATTAATTGAATTACCACAGTTTGAGTAAAAGGAATTGCATATATATTCTAGATCAACAACATACATAAAGATTTTATGGAGAACATCAGTATCTCAGTGTTGAGGTAGCAAAATCACGTGAGCTTTTTATGTCACTTGATAAACCTCAGGTAGCTTTTGGGCCACAGAGAGGAGCTTAAATTCTTGGATGGCTGAAGTCAAAGGAATGAACTCTACCCTTAAAGTCTGATCCATGCTTGCACTGTTACAGTAGGAAAACAATGTTATGCCATGTGGCACTAAAGATTCAAAGTTGGAGAAATGGAGTAATCAGCTGGATCTACCGTCAGTTGCTAAAAGCAGACTTAGGCAGATCAGTTCTTCACTGACCATCTACATATACACACCACAGTCATTGTATATCTCCCTCCTCATTTATCCTCAGAAACACTGCAGACATCTCAAATGTACCACTTGCATGGCAGTTTGTGAACATTTCAACTCACTACTCCAAATAATAACAATAACAGTAATAGAATAAGCCTAATACTCTCAGGATAAATATCTGATGCCCAAGTCTGTAAGTCTATGCTTTCAAAGCCCATATGCTGATTTTAGCTCTAAATGTCATAATTACATAGCTCCACACAAATTTCAAACTATTTGCTAAGCGTGACTGAGTTTACCATCTTCAGTTACCTCCCCCCTTTGCTAGGGAGCCTTTACAATTGAAAGATAGGAATCTTCTATTTGCAGCTCTTTTCTTCCCCGTAGTTTAAAAAGGACTGTAGGTGGCTCATTCCTGAACTCGGCTCTCTAGATTTTTTATGCTCTTTTTTCTCCTCCCTGAAAAATGTATCTATTTACTTAACTTAGATAAATAAGTTCATAGATAGGTTAATATGAATATTTCACTGGATATGAATGTTGTATGAACCTATTTACCCTTCTGCTGATCTTCACTATGTATGAGAGAGGGTTGGAGATTTGAGAATAAATACAAGATTAATAGAAGTGGTTAAAAAAGAGATTGAATGAACAAGAGCGATTTTCTCTCACGTCCAGCAGTTCTGTAAGGGTTTCTTAGCCCATGCACAGAGAACACTTAGCTATTCCTGACAGAGATTGCACCTGCATGTAAATCCAACTGCTTCTGTGCATGACTGTGTATAATGGATTTTCAGCAGCACTATAACAATTTCCTTATGCGTTATTAGCCTGTGACCCAGGCTCATTTGGAGCCCTACCCTGCCTACTCTTCTTTTGGTTTATGCCTGTAACAAACTCCCGTAACAGCCCTGATTCGTGTCAGATTAAACAAAAGCTGGCTCAATAGCAGCCTCCTGCAAATGCTATGCCCACAAGGTGTCTGAAATCGCACACCTAAAACCAGTCCTGCAGTTTCATGCACAGCTATTGCTGTGGACAAGTCCCCTCCTAGGGAGTCAGGGAGCAGAAGCACTAGAAATAACCTTCTGAATGCCTGAAAGGCAACACTGCACCCATCAACCATATTTCATTAATCTGCATTTGACTCTATTTGTGCTGAGTTTCCTGACTTCCACCTAGGAAACCATGGATCATGCTGGAAATGAACAGATCAAGACCATTACTGAGAACAGTCCATGTTTAAGTCAAGTTTATCAAAAAGCAATAAATGTAAGATGCAAATAAAAGCATCTTTACAATTAGAAATGCAGAGTATAAAAACCCATTTTATACTTTAAAAAAAATCCCAAGTCGACACCTCATTTGTTGTGATGTAAAATACCTTTTTGAGTAATACTGACATAGAAGAAGCTACTGAGATAACTAAAGGTGGCTTCCATTACCCTCCCATGTGTTCATTTCCCCTGAAGGTGAATGCACTCTTGAAGCTCTGATTAATTCAGCTTTTAGAAAATACTTATGAATCTTTTAATAAAATAACATTTAGTAAGTGCTTTGCCACACTATACCTGACAGGGACATAAAAGCAAAGGAAAGAGGTGATGGAGTAGGAAACACTGGTCACAGTGTCAGTCATCTCTCCACTTCTTTTTGTACTCCCGACAGATTTTAAAGGTCAGTAAGACATGGAACAATGCCCATGTCCTAAGAAGAATATGTAGAGAAGGTTAAAAAAGTTTTGTTGCCATGAACCTGAGGATTTTTCTTCCTTTTGCTTCACAAAGCACTGAGCTGTCTGGGTTACGTGGGACTGAGTACTTTGCGGTTAACATTTGCTGTGATTGGTTGAGTAACTGTATAAAACCAAAAGGAAAGTTCACCTTTAAAATACATATTTTTAGCAACTGACCCATATGGTACAAATTGCTGTCCAAAATGTATTTCTGTGGCAAGAGGCTTTAAAGAAAAGATAGGGTTTTCTTTGTTAAAAACAAACAAACAAAAAAAAACAAAAAAGAAAACAAAAAAAAAATCACTTTAAATGATGGGCAACATTTTCCAAATACTGGGAAGCACCATTCTTCCTGAATGGAGGAAACCTTTATGTTAGAGAAATGCCTTTTCCTTCTGTCATATCACTATATATATTTACTCGCATTGTAACATTTATTCCCATTTCTCTGTTCATAAAGGAAATCTGGCATGTCAAACAAATACATTTTAAAGAAAGCTGGTTGTTTAAGGGAAGAGAAATCTTCAGTTGACCATAGGGGTGTCTATTTCCACAAATCTTAAAATGGAATAAAACTATTGAACAATGGACTTATGTATCTTTACAACGGCAAAGACATGAGGCTCTGAAGAGATTTGTGGTTTTACCTTAATCATAAAAAACAATGCTAATAAAAACTGAAGAAGATGAACTACTCACTTACTGGTACTGCCTGGGCTCCAGCTGGGTGAACTGTTCTGCAAGCCTGGGAGAGCAGAAGTGACAGGAAGCCCCAGAGCACTCTGTATGCAGGAGATGACAACAATCTTCCAGGGTTTTGATGGCAGAGTGATGCTCACCCATGCATGTTCCATGGTCCCATAACTTAAGGGCAACCTCCATAGGCTATGGTGCCTACCTTCCTCCATCAGGGAAGGTTTCAGCGTATCTGGTAGCTCTATTTCATCACAGAAACATTAAGCCAGGAGGCACCTTGAAAATGTCACCCTGACCACGACTAAAGAAGGACAGACCCAAGCTAGTTCACCCTGAGAGATGTTTCTGGGGCCTCCTCAAACAATCCTACCACTTCCATTTGAACCTGAAAGACAGGGAAAACTGATTATTGCCTTGATCCTCACAGCAGCTTCATATCACACCCTCTGTTGTGGAAGCTGTGCTAAAACTGTCCAGAAGCTGTGTGTTGCTTTTGTCTGCTCCATTTCTAGCGTTTATATCTCTGTTACCCAGCAGGTGTAGTATACTCAGGTCTGCATTAGTCCTCCAGTTTGCCTTCCTACCAAGCTATCAGCCACAGACTGCAGCTGTACTACCTGTTTGGACTAAAATTCATCCAAATCTTCTGTGCGTCATTGTGGGGGCAGAATTGCCTTTGCTCAGCAGGCTGCAAATGCACTCTTCAGTCATTCTAAGCTCTGCCTACAGCCAGCTCTAATTTTACTCTATTTTGTTTATGCTGGAGTGGCTGGGCTGGTATATATTTCCTCCCGTCTACTTAATCTACCTTTATCTTTCTAATAACATCTTCTAATAATATCTTCCATCCTGATTTATTTATACCTACTGCCCTTTAGTACATGTATTACTACTGAAAGTGATCTAAAATTGAGTCCAATTACTCTGGAGGTGCCAGGGGTAAGTCACTTATTTGTAGGTTAAGATTTAGATTTGAAATACTATTGAGATAGATGGATTTTCTGTGTTGTTCCTGATCCTCATCACACTGCAGTCTGGATGGGCAGGGAATGCAGTGGGGGGAGTAGTGTGGGTGTGTGCCAGCATTTCTGTCTGAAAATTTACTATCTCAAAAGAAAAGTGACTGACGGATTATCTTTGCTTGCGTGGCAGGTGGTACTTAGCATAGGAAAATTGTATTGGACATGCTTGGTCCTTTCATGCTCCAAGTGAAACAAATGGTCAGCAAAAAGCACAGGGAGAAATCTATTCCAAAGATGGTTTAACATGCCATCTTGGTTTGCAAACACTGCTTGCTTATTTGCCTCTTCTTTTGAAACAACAAATCTCCTTGTGAAACAACAAATCTCCTTGTGAGATGTTACAGCAATGGGAAAGAACAAAGAGGCATCCTGCAACTTGGCAAGCGGTATCACTGGCAAAGCTCAATGAAAGAGGTGATTCTGCAACGCACCACAGAAAGTGGTACAAAGGGAGATGTGGATACTCTGTGTATCTCAGTGCCAGGCTATTGAGGTTGGATATGAGAGCAAGGAAGTATCCTATGGATGGCTAAAGAATACCCCCATGCCAACAGCTCTTCACCTTGATCTCACATCCTAGGAGAAAGTAGTTTCTCCTCCTCCTGCCATTGTGACTCATTTATCTTTCAGGTGTAAAAAAGGGGAGCTTGAGACCAGTAATTTCTCCTTCTTTCCCAACAAACTCTAATGAAACTAATATGAAACACTGGTTTAACCTGTTTTTGAGAATTGCCAACGGTGCATCTTTAACACTTACTACTCTCAGCCTATCTTTGTCCTTCTCTGTGGAAAGCTCTTTGTTTTATTTTTCCTCTCCAATACCTAGCTCCTATTACTTGACGTTATTGGATGTTATTGCCTAGGAAGTCAGCACCTGGTCCTTATGTAGGAAGCAAAATTGGCAGCAAAGCTGAGTGAAAGAAGTCATTTTGCTTCTTCTGTTGCATTTCAGCAGGAAGTATTTGGCATGAAGATTTTAATTTTTTCTTTTTATTTTTTCAGACTGAGTGTATGGTATGCAGGCTACAGGAAAAATTAGCTTACATATATAAAAATACTTGATTATTGCATAGGATCTTCAGTCAAAACAAATGAGACAATATCTTTCTATAGAGTTTCAGCACTGCAATTAGCAAAAAGAGCTCAGAATTCCCATGTGGGAAATCTTAGATTTACCATGGGTGTTTAATTCCCTCTTGAAAACCAGTGACCAAAATAGTCCTTGCAGTGGGTTATACCAACATCAATCTGTATATGTAAAGCATATAAGAAATTAGAACTTAAAAAAGAAGAAATTAAAACAGTAATGCTATGGGTTCCTTGTGGACACTAAAAGGAAAATAGCATGGGCGAAAAGCAGAGGAATAAGAAACAAGCAAGTTGGCAACACAAGGGAGGTCCCAGCACACGAAGAATACAGTGACAGGAAAGGTTTATGGGCAGAGGGAGGGGAAGAAAAAAGAAAAATAAGAAAAAGAAATACTCCAAAACTTTAAGAATGTGTCAGGCTGCTGAATTCCTAGTGAGAAGCAGCAACTGAATTCTAATGGTGCTGAAGAGTTTGGATTGAGAGCAAGAAGCCCATCAAATAATTCCAGTGACTGTGAACAGATGTTTTGAAGCAGGAATTAGACAACTTCAACTCAGCTTCAAGGAGAGCAGAGCTCTTCTGGCAGTATTCACAGTATTCAGAAAAGAATAGGAAAAGCAGGGAGAGACTTCTGTAAGGGTTCTACTACAGCCAACCATAAGAAGCAGCAAGAGACACTGCCAGGATACAACTGCTGCTATGACAAGAGATGCAGTGATCAGGTTGTACAGACTGATAGTTTATCCAGGGGCCAGTTCACCAAAAGATGGTGCTGGAGATCAGGATCAGTTCTTAGGCTGCTGTACGTCATCATCCCTCCTTTTCAGAGCACTCCCTTGGTGCAGGACCCTTCACCCCAGGGCCCCATTTGGTCCCTGCTCTGAGTGGTAGAGGAGGGTTGCTTGTTCCAGCGGTGTAAGGCAGAGACAGCTGAGGATGTCTGCCAGATTCCTGCTTGCAGTGGTGACAGCCATCATGCACCAATTGGGACTTTGTGTCTTCCCCTCTCCCTCCCTTCCCCAATCGCTCTTTTCTTCCCCCATCCCACCAAGTTACTGCCAGTCACTTGAGGCAAACATTTTGTTTTCATTTAGAACATGGATCCTTCTTTTCTCCATTTCTATCATCTTTAGTGTGACAAGAAGACACTTCTGACAAGCAAGCCTTTCTTTTCCCCCACCTCCCCTCATTCTGTGTATGTTTTCTTAGCCAATTAAGCTAACATCATGTACCATTTAGGTATGAGAGGCTGGTGTGACTCCTGAAGGAGACAAAATGTGCTTTCTGCTGAGAATGGAGGGGTGGGGGTGATTGAGGGGACCATGAGGAGGCTCCAAACTGCCTGAATTACTCATCAGGAGGGTGGCAACATGGAAGCCTGGAATATCTTCCTTTGCCATCTCTTTCCTCACAGACATTTCTGACATGCGGCTGTCAATGTGGCATTGTGTATGTGTGAGTGTATGTGATGAGAAGAGGGATAAAGTTCTGCTGAAATGTTATCAAGTAGGTATTACAGATGTGTCTATCAGACTCCCTTCTAATAATTAGCAGGTAGGAACAATGCAATACTAGCTGGAAAGAGGTTGCTCTTCCCTTCTGAACACTCCTTTCTGAAAAGAATAGCTGAGATTTCGAGATCAAAATAAATAACTTGATGAAAAAAAAGAAAAAGGCACAACACAAATCCAATCTTTTTCTACATCCCCTCCTTCCAGTTCTGTCAATTTGAAAATCTTTATGCCACAAATGCTGCTGGATCACATGGAATAACATGCACAACATACAAGAAATTGCAGCCAAATTTCAAACCCAGCTTCCCAAGGAATTTAGTTAATTGTCTTTGATTTTTCCCCAGACCTTAGTCCCATTCACTTTTAGTTTGTTCTAGAAAAACCATTCTCAGCTTGCCCTCGGAACCCACTGCCCTAGAACATTTGGATTCTTAGATTGTGCTCCTAGATTTTAAGTCTTTCAAATTCACAGGGGTCAGGAATGCTTTCCCCTTGCTTTATGTTAAAGCTACTGGTCTAAAATAATATTCCAGTTTTCCACATTGATGCATTAATATGCACTAATTGTGATAAAATCAGGGACTCATAGCTGCAAACATGCAGAAAGACGACTGATTTCTTGAAGCATCAAAGAGCATAAGTAAAAAAAATCAGTGTAACAGCAACTTTGGGTCTTCACCTCCCAAGTATTGAGCATAACAAGAATAGTGGCATTTTAGCAGCACTCTCTTAGATGTGAAAGGTTGTTCAATGATCCCGATCTGACCACTTTATGAAAATTTTCCTGTAGGAAATAGTCTTTAACCCACCTGATAGCTGCCTGAATCCAGCCCTGTCTATGAGACTCTGAACACTTCTGGTGCAGAGCTTCCCATTACTCTGTTTTTGATTAGCTTACAATGGATTGCTGAGTGAAAAGCCTGAAGGACTTTGTTCTATTGTGTAGGAAGAAGCTTAAAAAAAGCTGTTGCTGGTGTGTAAGACTTCACAGGCTGTGCACAGTGTCATCAGCCTGTTGCACTGCTACCAGTTCCTAATATCAATTTGTCAAATACTTGGCTGCTGTATACTGTTCTGAAATGCCAAAGGATTTTCGGCTTGGTGTGTGTGCCTTGAGAGCAATATTGCTTCAAATGCAGTGGGAATGCTCTTCCCCCTTGGATTGGTACAGGCAAATGAAGTTGGGAAGCAGCTGTGTATCTCTAGCTCTGAAACGGGGAGGATGCTGAGCAGGGATGAGTACAACATTTTAAGGAGGAAAGAGGCACTTTTCTGATGGCTTCACCAAAGAGGAAGGACAAGAAGTTTATCTTCACTTGTGTGGCTTGTGGCCGTTTTTTTCATCGAAAACTACTACAAAAAAATCAACTACAAAATCCAACAGAATATTTTCCTTTTCTTAACAATAAACAGACCAGAACAAAAAAAATAAGGAACCTCACCCCTTCTGTATTATTTGTGGCTTTTTAGAGAGGATCTAAAGCCTATTTTTAAATATACATAAAAAATTAACTAATTTTTTTTTGTGCACAACACTGGAAATCTGTCATCATGCATGGGTGCTGTGGCTTTTGCTCTAAGGTCCTTGAAATAATGGTGTGTGAGACTGTAGAAGAGCTTGGGTGGCTCTGACACTTCTTTCATTACCCACTGCAGAAGAAAATAGATGTTGTGTAAACTAGAAGCTTGTGGGCGCTAATGGCAGATTTTCACATGGGATAAACATATGTTCAGTTTGCTCAGAGCAAGTGAATTTCCCATTTCACTGCAAGAAAACAAAAGCCTTATTTTGACTGATGGAAATTTCACTCTAGAACACTCTGGTAATTAATTGCAAAATTCAGTTCTTGGGTGCTCAGGAGGGCATGAGAAGAACACCATGAAATTCTGGCTACCCCCTAATATTACTGTCTGACTTGAAAATATATGAAGTTTTTTGCCTTTTGTGGGTTAAGATTCAACATCAAATGGGAAGATTGCTGAAAAACAAGAATAAAGCTTGAAGAGATCAATGCTCATCAGGAGAACAGGCCAAGGGAAGTCTGCATGTGGATTCCATTTACTTTTGTGTTGGAAGGTAAAACCTTGTTCACAAATCTCAGGAGACCACCACCTCTCCCCAAAAAAACACCCCAAAACCCTGTTTCTGTTGTTTCAAAGGTACTTGATGTTTTACCTTCAAACTGCATTACAACAACTCCTATCCTTCTGTCCTCTACCAGCATTTTGTGCCAACTTAAAACTCTACAAGGGGAAGGGGGGAAACAAACAGCGTAGGAAAAATTATTCAGTTCTTTGCTAACTTCTGCAGGATTTGGTCTATTCTGAAAACAATAGAGCACCTTTGTTCCCCACAAAGGGGTGACAGTTTCTCTCTGGGTGCCTTACAGATTTTCAAGTCATGTCACAGCTATTCCCTGCATCCCCTAGCTAGCCTGCCTTTAGAAGAGGATTGAAAAGCTGCACAACTCAATGTTATTTCTGAGAACCCTGCGAAACAGGTACAAATACCACCAGTCTTGCACCCTGGGTCTCAGTCTGCACATAGGAGTAAGGCGGTTCAAACCTCCAAATAATTCTTTAGATTCTACAAGTTCAGACATAAAACATGATCCAATGATTTCAGTACCTCAAACCCTTGAAACTCCAGCCCTGAGATAAGCCTAGATCCACAAAGACCTTGTTCCAATTTTTAACAAATGCTCCATAGTATCTTTTGGCTTAAGCTTGATTTATAAATTCACACATGCATAAAGCAAGAGCCATTTTAAGCATGATATACTGAGAAACCAGGACTTTTCTATTCATATGGCAGTATTTAAAAGCTTTTTTTTCTGTCTGTGCAATTGGAATCTGTAGAAAATGAGACTCAGTCATAAATAAGGTTAAAGTAAGTGTAGACTAGAGGGATTTGATACTATACCTAAAGCAAGATTTCATTTAAGGGACTGACAGCCCTGAAATTCTTGTGCCAATGTTTTTCCCCTCCGTAGTGTTTTTTATGTGGTTTCTCACCACAGGAGTTTTGTGATACACAGCAGAAACTGTGCGACTGCCAGATTCAGCATGACACAAAACCAGCAGCAAATCAAACATCAACACATCCTCGCATTATTTCTCCCTGACTTGGCACATGGTCACACAGAAGGGCATCTTGCTTTGGACCCTTAGTGCCATTGCTGCATTCATTGTTTCTTGGCATCCATTCCATATTCAGTTTTTCTCTTTCCTTCCATCCTCCCACAACATATCCCCTTTGTGCAACTCTGAGTTTTGGCTACATGCCCCCTCCATTTCTCCCATCTTGGAGCGTTAATGAATAGGAGGTAATGCTGGCTACTGCTTTGTTGTTGGAAGAGGCACCAGTAACTCCAAGAGCTAATTTTTTGGGAATATTTAATTGGTTTTAAAACAACAACAAAAGAACCTGAAATGCACCAAATATTTTTAGACAACCGTGGAGACTTGGTAGTAATGTTAAAAGCTGGGGCTAGATAAAAGGCAGAAGAGAACAGGAGTGGGGCCTGAGTTAATGATGATAATGCTTATGCAAGGAATTACCTGAGCTGTGAAAACATTCAAGACCACAGAAAATAAGAAGCCCCTCCTAGTTACCATTTTTACAATTTTCTGTCAGGAAACAATAACTACTTTTGCATACTCTCAGCTTATGACATGTGTCACCACAGACCTACTATCTTTTTCCTCATGGTACACATTTGCTTGTTAAGCAGTACTTTCCTTCCTGCTGATATAAACCTGTTACTGAAGGAGTGGAGCAAGTTTGTAGAGCCAGTGATGATTGAGAGTGGCAGTAAAATAAAGGCTATACCAAGATAACTGTGAACATGAGGCCTTTCAATAGTAATTCCTAAATGACAGATCAAGGAGGAGAAAGGTAGATATGGGAATAAACTGCAAAGATGTAAAACAAGGTTATCATAGCTGAATTGGGAAATAGTCTTAGAGGATAGCTAGGTGAAAGGGAAGACGATGGATACTAGAGGGACAAATCAGGGAGAACTGAATTCGATGCTAGAGCTGAGCTAGTGTATGTTAGCCTGGCACAGCAAGAAGTTGGGTCTTGAATGTGATTATTGATCTCTTCCTTTCATGCTGCTCAATGCTGAAATGGCCTGAATACAAATGGGGGCTTTTAATGGATTCCAGCTATTTTAAAGAATAGTTTTAAATGTATGGTCACTTCTGAGCTACTCACATGACACCCTGTGAGACTAATACCTGAAGTCATTAAAAAAGAAAAGAAGAGAGAAGGAAAGAAAGGATAAATGAAGAGATTTCTGTGCATAGCGTTTGCTTTCACTTTTATTCTGACAGTACCATGTGCTCAGATCCCCCTGTTCATAAGTGATGAAAACAGACATGCCTGATGGATTTTGACACGGTGGGAGCATCTGGGCAGGGTCTGAACTCAGAGTTGTAAAAGCCACATGAGAAAGTGAGATTCAATTATGATGTACCCCTGCCACTGCCACACACAGAGAATGACTTGCAAGACAAAAGGCAGTGGCAGCTCCAACAAAGATGTTTGCACAGCAGAATGCTGGGAGTAAATAGTTGGAGAAAATTTGGGGTGAAGGGATTGAGCCAACAGACTGGCAGAAATTCAGCTTCAAGGTGCTCTTCAGATCAAGTATATGATTTTGAACACCTAATTTGTATTTTCATTTGGATACTGCAATAGTTCTGAGACATTCTGTGTGCTGGGAGCTGCAGGGATTCATAAGGAAACAACGTTCTCTGTTGCATCACTTTTTAAGATGCTGAAAGGCAAAAAGGTTATCAGTACCTTAAAATGAGACAGAAGTTTGTGACAGGTGACATCCGTAACTGCAGTCACTAACTAAATCACTAGAAAAAAATCTAGATTCTTCCAAGTTGATCCAAAGGCTCCTGTTTATTTCAAAGTTATTCTGGTTATACCACTGCTGAATTTAATACCCTCATCTTTCTCTCACTGTATCTAGTGATAGAGACTCTGGTACATTGACTAGCAGTTGGCATCATCATTTTTCTCTGGAAAAACTTAACAAAAACACTTATCATCTGCTCTCCATATCCTGTCTATAAAGTAGAGCTAACACTGCTTGCACTTCTGACTTCCTTTCTCATATCCACTTTCTTCTTAGTTCTACAGAGTAAAGATTCCCTCCTTTCATGTCTTCTGCAGCACTGAAACAGAAACTAATAGCTACACTTGGCAGAAAATGTGGCTTAAATGAAGAAAACAGTAACCATCCTCTCTTTTGGAAAGTGGAGCAAAATTTTACTGTTTTGTGATGTTTCAATAAAAAGACTTGAATACTAAACAGAAACTTTCCAGGCCTCGAAGTACCAAGCCACTACCATTACCCTTAGCAGACGAGGCTGCGACCACAGAGTATGTTTGCAGTCAGAGTCCTAACCTGCTACTCTCACCACTTTTCAAAAGCAGTGTGTGTTTGCCATTCTTAGGGAGAAACTAGTCTATGAACATTGTTTCTTGGGTTCTACTTCTTCCTGCAGAAGTGGCTAAAATAGTTCAGAGAACAAATTTTGCTGGTGTTTGCAGGATTTTTTTCCCCCATGATTTCTACTCTTTTGAGAAAGGACATTACTTCAGCTCAGGCACTAATAATAGCTGAATGAGTGTCTGCACATACATGCGTCATAACATAATGAAGAATTGGCTTCTACAAGATCATCTGGGGGAATTCTATACTTCAGGGCTTTAAAAAAGATTATCAGCTTTTAGAAAGCTACGGCTTCCAAATTGGCCCATTTCCTGCATTTTCCTTGAATATAGAATGGGGAAAAATACCCTGGAAATATGAGCAAAAGCTTTGTTTGTAGAAAGATCAGTCACACCACAAAATAAACACATAAAAAGGAGTGTCAGGAACAATAAATCTCAGTTGCTTTAGAGAAAATAAATCAAAGCTGACCCAGACATGGCAGTTATCACACAGCATGACATCACTGAGCAAACAGGAAATGCAAAACTCTTTCCAGAAATGCTGATTTCAGTAAATAGTACAAATCTCTGCACTTTGAAGTGTTTGGAAAACTTTTAGCCTAGCTCAAAGTCAGGAGCAGGAGCAGATAAATGAATAGGAAATTGATTTAGTTGGTTTGTTGTTGGATTTTTTTTTTTTTTGGATAGCAATTAGGAGGAGGAAACCAGGCTGAAAACATCCCTAAGGATGCATTTCCCAGCTATATTGGTACAACTTTGTGCCATAAAGAATCCAGTACAACCACAGCTCAGTAAAGTACCACACAGCACCATCAGTTCTTGAATGTCCTTTGATCATGAATCTGCCTCATTCAACTGCACCTCTTGTCCCACTGTTTGAGTATCTGGCCCTGACAGTCAAGAATTACACATATATTCCTTATCACCGAAAAGAAATATTCGATCCCAATTTATTTCTTCAGCCTCAACACTTGGGCGACTTGGGATGGTAAATGTGTTGTTTCCAGTTTCTGAGACTCCCAAACTAGGTGGAAAGCTCAGTGGCTAGATATCTGGCCACATTAAATCCTGTAAGACATTGCTGTCGGCTCCTTAGTGAAAATGGAACAACCATGGGTTGAAAGAAGGGAACTAAGCACTGAGTCCTTTTGCACTTAAATCCCCAGCACTTGTTCATTATTCTTTCTTGCCAGACAAATTATTTATGGGCACCATGGGGATTTTTTTAGTGCATAAGGAGTTATCTCTCTTGCTCACTGTTCTGCAATTCACCCATGATGAACATCCTCTGATGCTTATCTTTCTAATTTGCCCGCTTTTCATTTACAAAAATACTTTTCCTTCTCTCCCCTTCTGAGTAACCTTTGGAGAAAAGCTTTCAGTAAGGAAAGGATAGCCTGAGGTGGATGAACATGCAGTCCTTTCTTCTCTGCTTGTCTAGTTGGAAGGCAGCAAAGAGGAAAGAACAGACCAAAGTTCAGCTCTGTTTACACAGTGGTATTATTTATCAACAACTCTTCTGAAGACATCCAGAAGTCTTCTGAAGTCACGTCTACCTTTGGGATGGGGCTGTGAGAAGAAGAGTGACGCTGAGATTACACGAATAAGAGGGAAAACAACAAAAAGGAGAAGGTAGTGACAGCAGAGGAATACAGAATGCAAAAATTTCCATAAAAGGTTCAATTATTGATTTAGAAGACAAAATATTTTTCTACCTGAAAAAACAGAATGGCAGCTGAGATAAGCAGACACCAACAGAGATAAAACCAGCAAAGGTAAGTTATTGGACATTGGAATTCGCTACATATTCTCTTGTACATCACAGGTTTTTTAAGACACTCTGATAGGGACAGGACAGCATAGAAATACACATTTCTTTTTTCATGAAGTCTGCAAGAACACTGGAAGAGCTTGGAAGGGAAAATCACAGTCATGACATGTTGAAGTGCATGAGCAAAGAATTTAACTTGCATGTTGTAAATCTAGAGAAAGAGAAGAATTAACTGAATCCATAGGTGAATTCAAACATGCACACGTAAGACCAACTCCTGGGAGAAACATCTGGAGACTACTCTGCATAAAGAAATATTTGGAGCATGTTTTCATTGGAACAATAGAGCTATTACAGCTGCCCAAATAATACACAGGCATGACAGATATGGAATCATGAAGGATTTACATATTGAGGTAGTAATGGTTCAAGAGGACATGCTTCTGGACTCTCCTGTCAATAACATTGCACTGAAAACCTCCCTGGTGACTTGTTTATATTTGTTAATACGGATTTTTAATAGATTCTGAAGCACTGGCCATAATTTCATTGCTTGACATCAAGAGGTTGCGCCCATTTTCTTATACTCCAAATGCCATGATTTGCTCATGAGGACAGAGAACTACAAAACTCTCCCTGCAGACAGATTAATATTTTCTTTAACCAGGTGTTTTGGGGCTCTTCTTTATTATCTGAAACAGGCCATGGTGGGAGTCACAAGCACTGCAAAGTGAGCATGCCAATCACTAATAACAAGCAGTCTTCAATAGCTGTGACTAGTTGACAAAGTCTTTGATATTTCCCCCAGTATTTTGGGTCTGTAACTGGAGTCTGAGTCTAAACAATGGAGCAGACCAGAAAGGGCTAAGATATTTCAGGGTGTTTAAAACTGTTTCTGGATCCCATCCCTAGGTGAGCCCCCTGGAACTGACCACACCATGCAGAAGCTTTCTCTCACCTTGAGCCTCTTCTTGCTCCATTCAGTGGTCTCCTGGAAAGGTGCCTTCTGGCACAAAGTGCTTTCAAAGCAGCCCGTGCTTGTGATCCATTCCTAGCAGCCATCCATGAGCAGGTTGTAACACCTTGTTGATCACACTCATGTAGGGCCCAAGGCTTTTTCCTACTCTAGGGAGCACCATTCAAGAGATTAATCTGTTCTGACACAGATTTTGTTCAATAATAGCTATAAAAACATGGCAGGAAGTGGGAGGAAGAGAAAGAATAACCTGATCTGTGGCCATTTTTCTTCCATGGAATTTCTTACATCCACTATAAGATACATTTTATATTGAAGGGTGATGTAGTTTCCAGTTCAACCTTCAGGTCTCTAAACACATAGTTGACACAGGGAATAAGCTTTTCTTTCTCCTCTCTCACTCCCACCTCCCCGCACCCCATCTCACAGTATTTAAAGAGCCTAATACAGTTACACTGGGGGAAAAAATTCATGTCGCATGATATAAACCTGCAAACCTTTCCATGAAACATTTATATTTTATTTTATAGTATTTATAGTATTTATATTTATATTATTTTTTATTTTATTTTATTATTTTTTATTTATATATTTTACCCAAACTTTTTCGTTGTCAGTCATTTGGAAGCTAAATTGAACTGTGATGCATAGCTACAAAACTGTTCCTCATCATGCTCTATATTTGTCAGCACCCTGCACTGGTATAGGGTAGGGAGTATCAGATGAGAAACAAAACCTGCTGTCAGGAGAGCAGGGTGTCATGGATTTCCAGAACCTGAGGTCAGCTTTAATGTTCACAGCCACACTTGTGTAAAGGTGAAGGTTTAGAACAAGAGAACAAGTGGTTGAAAGTCAGGGCTTCTCTGTGCATTTTTCATCTGGATGGTAACTAGCTTTTCTGGATCTAAGAGTGGCATGAACAAAGCATGGCTTTCTATAGTATCCTCAGCTGTTGCAGCTACCCCAGACACAGAATATAAGCAGAAGAGCCATGAGGAGACCTTTCCAACACAGGATCTAGACTGTAGGACAAAAAAAACCACACAGGTTCTAGACTGTAGGACAAGAAAACATCCCAGTCCCTATACTGGTGAAAGGTTTACACAGCTGGGCTGCAGCTGTCTTGCCTCTTCTCATTAGGACTAGGCATCTGCTTGGCTGCAATAGACTACAGCTCAAAAGTGAATTGAGAATGGGTCTGTTTGTCACCAAAAAGGCACTAGGCTGACATTAGACAACTGACAATACCACACTTTATCTATCTCCTCTGCAAAAGTAGAGGCTGCTCCACCTCAAAGAGCCTCCCACCAGCAACGTGTAGCACTGAGCCAAGCTGGTTTACACTTCCCTGTCTTGATCTGAGCACACAGAGCTTAACCCCAGCCACAGGCAAGGTGCCAGTCCAATGGCTCCAACCCTCACTGGAGTTAAGTTTTTCAGCAGACTGCCATAAACACAGACAGAGCAGCTCAGCTGTAGTTTTGCTAAGTGTGACCTGTGGAGCATTACTGAACTGGTAGGAAAGGTTTGCTTCCTACCACTGATGTTGCATAAAACAGTCTGCAGGCTGCATAGAGGGAATGGGCTCAGCATTCCTTGGTAGGCCAGATCAGGGGATTAGCAAAATCCTTTGGATTAAATTTGGCAGAATGTGGGTTTACCACACAAGCAATTGCCATCTTCCCCTCCATTTCTTCTGGTCATGCAAAATGGAACAGGAATTCATGCGACAAACAATACTAAATTTAAGTGAATGTACTATAGCAAGACCTTTCGTTCAGTCTATTGATGATACTCAAATGAGAAAAAGGACTAAAGCTCCTTGTTGCAAAGCAGGATAATCTCAGCAGTCCTAACAGAATAAAAATTCGTTTCTGCCAGTAAACTGAGAATGACTCAGAATAAACATGGCAAGGAGATCTTAAAATAAAGAAGTGCCATAACTTCTTGCTTCAGGATAGAGAGGAGGGGAAGATTAAATACTTTCATTAAATTAACTCTCATCGAATGAGGCTTTTGTTTCATTTTAAAAGAAACCCATTTCTTTGTTGTCATTTGTTTCTTGAGTGGTAAATATAATGCAGAATTCCAGAAGCCTCATTTCTAAAGAAAAAAATGTAATCAATTTCACAGAGGACTGAGACAAATCAATATGGAAAGAGTCAGAAAACCAAACAAAAGCAATGGGAGAAAAATATTACCCTATTTATATGGCCATAAAACATGAGAGAAAAAGATATTTAGAATTGCAGAGCTAATTTCTAAAGCAGAAAATAACACTAGTCAGTTATAAAAAATAAAATTAAACTATTTCAGCTGAAAAATATTACAAGTCTATTGTGATTATAACAACCCATGTGATGGTCATTATTGTCTGCAGTATAGAAACGTAAGCTATTTTGGCTTCTTTTTTGTTTTTCATTTGTCATTAATTGAGAGTAAGATACCAGAATAGTAATTATTGCCCAATTAACCCTTATGATATCACCAGACATTTCAGTTTCATTTTCAGCTTCAAAATAAAGTTCCATAGCTTGGTGCATCTTCAGAAGAGTAAGGATAACAAGACGTGTATTAACTGACTTAATTGAAAGCTGCAAGATGCACAGAATCAAAACCAGCATTTAGAACCATGTCTCAATGTTTGACTGCATTATAGCAAACGAAATAATACATTATAAGAGGAAAACAAATCTCAGAAACCTAAACTTTTTTGTTTGCTTGTTTGTTTTAAAGACCCCTCCTGTCTCCACTCGAGGAAAAGTCGTCTTCACCTAGAAAGCACAAGCTGAGCAAGCCAGCAGAGAGCACACATCCTTTGCAATGTATTTTAGTGTGGTGGAAGCAGCTTTTGGAAGCTTTGGAAGAAGAACCTTTTGCTGCTCTCTCTCATTAAACCCTAACTCACTTTGCTTTTCCCGTACCTTGAATACAATTCATAGTGAACTAGATTTATCAGCCATTAGTCAGGAAGAAATATGGATGAAAAACAGAAAAAAAAGCAAAACCAGAACTGGGAATAGAACTCTGCTCTTTTGACATCATGTTCAATGAATCTGCATGTAAGGCAAATAGTACATGTCCACAGTCACAAAGGAAGAAAAATTACAGTAGCTGCCTACAATGTGTGATTGCTTTTGGTGTAGGAATATCCCTTCTGAGTCATTGGAAAATAGGAAAAACAAATCACCCCTAAAGAAACCCATGAAGTTGTATTTCATCAAGGAATAGAAAAGCCACATTTAAACAAAGCCAAATGTTAATCAGAGCACCCACTTTTCTTATTTCAGTATGAGTGAGCCAGAAGTGAACATCCAGCAAAAAAAGTTAATATTCACCTGGAGACATATTAAATAAAAATAAACATGAAGTCAACAAACTTAAGCCCACACTTTTTTGTTCTGCCATCACTCTGCTTTACCTCTGGGGCATTTCATATCCGCTTGAGTAATAACTCGTGTAATAGATGGGTTCTTAGGCAGCATATTTCTATGCAAATTTACATTGCCAAATTACTATTCTTATTCCAACTCCATCACAGAGGAAAAAAATAAATTGAAGGATTTTTATTTTTTTAAAGCCTTATGATAAAAAAATGAGGGTTTCAATAGACTTGTCGTTTGAAATCTTGTTTTTCACTCTCATGAAACAGAAGCATATAAAATCTAATAGGAGTAGGTCCAGAAAGCTTCTAGAGAAATTACAATAAAGGACCCTGAAAAAGGAACCCAGTCTAAAGAAGTTTTATTCTACTATAAAATATGCAAAAGAAACACAGTCCCCATGATTGATTTTCATTGACTTGTTTTCAAAGGTGATCATTCCCACTCAGTTTTCCCTATATACTAAAGTGTCATGAATTGAATTAATTGTAAACCACAGTATTTTCCTTAGGAATATTCCAACATTCAGATCAAATTAAAGTTCAAGCAAGAAGTGTTTGCACTTTTTAAGAGTGTCACAACAACTTCAAAGGGACTGCGTAGGTGCTTAAAGTTGTACGAGCACTGAGCAGCTTCACTGGATCAGAGCCCTGGAAAGCTGTGGAAGAGAAACACAATGCAAGAGCTGAACATGGCAATTTTTCCTGTTTGCACCATTCTCTTACTTTTCAAAAAAGAATAAAAATTTCCATGTATTCTTTTTGCAGTTCATGGTAGTATAAAAAAGCATTTGCAACATGCGCAGCCAGTTGGCTCACTGAGCTGGCTGAGAAAACTTAGCCTTATAATTTTGCCTATAGTAAATGCTGACAGAAATTTCTCTGATACTGTTCCACTGCAGCTGCCTCATTGTTCTGTTTTAACATAATCAGCACAGTGAAGAAGAAGAAAGGAGTGTTAATTTTATAGCAAATAAACTTTAATTGAGTCTTTCATACTTTAGTACTGTATAATAAATGCATATAATGGTCTCTGGAGTTAGTTCTGGTTGTGATAACATGATGTCTCAAAAACTTATCTTGGGTATATTATGGTACCATTCAGTTTTCTGTCACTATCTTGCAGCATAAGCAAGAATGGCTCCTGAGACACCCTCAAATCCCTGAGAAATCATACATACATCTGTAACAGAAGAGGCTCTGAAATAAGAGAGAGGCTGCTCAAAATAACCAAAAGTCAAGGTGGGCACTGCCAAATGAGAAGGACGTTGCAAAAGGGAAAATTCACTTAAGACTAGTGGTATATCAGAAGCACCCAATGTATGGAGGTGAGCCATGGCATGACTGAAAACAACCTTTCAAAACCACTGATGAACTAGCTTGTCTATAGTGAGGAAAGCATGGCAGATCCCACCACACAAAAACTCATGGCTTTGATTTCCAGGACACGGATGACTGTGGTTCTTGGTATAGGAATAAACATCCTTTATCTCTGTCTCCACTTGCCTCTTTCTCTCATTACATATGAGATACATTAAACAGGGGGATTTTGAGGCAGATAAACTTGGGTTACAGATAGAAAATGTGTAACACTGCTAAAACAGAGAAAGCTCTATTCAAAGTGCATGTACAAAGCAGTGCAGCTACCTCCTCCTTCCCCCCAAACCCCTCTGTTTAGTTTATACCAGTTTGAAGTAGATGATGATCAGACAGATGACTTTCAGTCCTTAGATATTAAGGGTGAAAATTAACATTCTCACTATTTAAATTTTCAGTTTCCTACACAACTTGTACCTGAATCACAGGCGTGGCAGTAACATGGATAAAGGTCACGTTACCTATCCCACTTGTCCCAAGGTGAAGTATGCGAAAGTCATGCCTAGGCTATTCTTAAAACCTCTGAGGGTGGAGACTATAGATGATCATGATCCCCTCCATTTTTTATTAACCTTCCAGTCAGATTACTTCTTTAGAACATCTCAATGTTATTTTATTCCAGGGTAATTTGTCCTAGCCCAAGCAAATATGCAAAACAACTCATCCTCCTCCACCATTTTTTTTTGTAGTCTTGGTGTATCCCCTTTCTCTGGACGTTGGTCAGACCCAGTTCTCATCATTGCTAGATCTCCAATCACTTGAGATAGTTAATTCTCATTTCTTTTAAAACGTAGAAGTTCAAGACAGGAGAGGGTACCCCAACTTCCAAATAGAAAAAAACAGACTAAAAATCCCGTGAGAATGCTATATTTTATGCCTTTGTTTGCTTACTCAAAGAGACAAGACTCATCAATGAAAGCATCGGCAGTGCAACAGCCAAAAGAAACCAGTCGTTGATATTTATTATTAGACATGGGCAAAAGGAATAATTTATCTGATTTCATCTTTGTCTATTTAATTAAATGAACTAATTCTTTGCAAATAGTTCTCAGTTGTTAGCATATTCCCAAGCACACTGTGGCAAGCAATAATTACTTCAAATTCAATTTGTTTTGCTTGATTGACCAACGAGGTCACAGTTCTCTGTGGCTTTGTGTTTGAAAGAGGGCAAAGAACCAGCTTCCCAAAGAAATGTAAGTTTGCTTTGCCCAAATAACCTGCAATTGTCAAAACTTTGTTCTGTCTGGAAATATGCCTGTAAATAGTCTCTGCTAGAGTAACTACAGAAAATGGGCAATGGAAAATGAAACAAAGCAAAAAATATTCTCTTGCTTTTCTTCACTACTGCGCTGACCGATCCCCTTACAAATATCACCTTCCAAACCAACTCAGGATCTCACAGCACAAAACCAGGTATGTTTCACGGGAAAATTATGAAGACAAGGAGTAAAGGAGAACAAAGGAAACAGCTGTTGCCAGTCAAGACTGGAGTAGAGCAACAGAATTAACACAGAATTTGTAAATTTAGCAAATCTATTCTGAGATTTCTGAATGATGAATCACTCCTCGCCTCTCTAACTTCCGATACGCCTTGAAAGAAAGTTCACTGGGCTTAACCCTGGCCCTCCGTCATCATTTAGCAAAAATATCCCACAAATGCTGTTTTTGCAAAGATGAGACCCTGCTCTCCAGGTCTAAATATGTATCATAAGCTGTTGCTTTTATCTTTCAGGACATTTTATTAATTAGTCTGTTTGACCTACACCATAACTAGCTATACATTTACTGTGCAGTGATCCTGGCTACTCGTTTTGTTTCTTTGATTGTCCTTAGAAATTTAATTTTCCAAGCCCTGGAAAAGGATGACAAAACCATAAATCAATAGCATGCACTGTGGAGCTGCTGGCTGTTTTCTTTTATTTAAATCCTGCCCTCATAATAATCAATTAAAAACTTCACTATCTCAACAGGAAGGCAGAAAAAGCACATGCAAGCATTTTCTTCATATACTGTTTTGAGTACAGTGGCACACAGAGACCTCCTGTGCCTGTATAGATCCTGACACACACACACACACAGCCTAATGACACTTGAAAATACAGGTGGTGTGCCTAAAATCATACTGTCACCTCTCTTTAGGTTTTGGTCTCCTTTTACTATCAAGCAAAAAGGAAAACTAAGATTTTTCACATTTTCACATGTTTCCATTTCACATTTTATTCTCCTCAGAGAGGCGATTTTTTCCCCCAGAACATTGTGTCAGATGACAGAAACTATGATTTCTCATACAGCAACATTGATTTAAATTATTCCACAAAACTACGGAAAGGTCAGCCTCTGAACATATTACTCATATCCTCTTTGGCCACAACAGTGCCAGACAGCTTTTATTTTGGCCAGGGCAGTTAGTCTCCCTATACAAACCAGCAGCTGGAGCCTGCAGCAGCAGCTCAGCAATGGAACCCAGAGACCCAGGTACCAGCTATGGGGCTGGAGGAGCCAACACTGACCATCTCCTGGGCAGGAGACCCATCCTAGCCCTTGTTATATAAAATATAGACCAGGTAGTGTTAATTCAACTACCAGTCAATAAAGCAGCAAGAAATTCAGTGTGTGTGATGACAGTGTGGGATGAATAGATTTACATTCATAACACGTTAGACCAGCAGTGAAGACATCTCCTCTATTTTTAGCAAATGAAAGGGGTCTTAGCTGAGACCCTCCAGTCAAGTGTCAAAACCAGGTGGGACTAATCTGGACCTTTGTCTTTGCAACAGGGTAAATATGAATCAGTGTGTTAGTGAAGGACAAGACTTACTCCATTGGAGAAAACATTTTCCTTTTCAGGAGGTATGAGTTTGTTTAAAATCTCGTGCTCTTACATTACAATTTTTTATGATAGAATTCTCCATGATCCTGAAGTCCAGGTGCATCTTACATAATTATTTAGTACATCCTATTAGAAAGGCATCCAGTTGCTCTTTGGTGCTCAGACTAAATTCTAGTTGGTCCTTTGATGGCAAATGACAGGCATAAATCAATGGCAATTGATCAGTAATTATACAAAATTACAGTATGCTTTTGTGGTGTTTTTAAAAGAAAGTGTCAGTTTGCTACTCAGCCTGACTAATTTCTGGCTCATTGAATCATTGCGCCATGTTTGGAGCTCATTAAACCAACACTCGCATATCTCTCACCACTTTGCCTTGGGTTTTGCGACAAAAAGGGGGAAAACATGATGCTTTCTCCAGACTTCTTCAAGTTTTGCCTTGAGGTGGCATGACTTTGTCAGAATAAAGCCAGCCCTGTAGGTTGAGCTAACAACCCTGCTCAAATCCCACCACTGCAAGTGACTCAAGGTCTCTTACTCAGCCTCTCAGATTGTCACACTGATAGAAGGCTTGGAAAAAGGCATAAACATTTTAAAGCATCATTAGGCTGTTCAGTCCCTGTCTTGTTCCTTTGTAGGCCAACCAGAATCGAGCATTTTGGAGTAGAACACAAACACTCATACATACACAAATCTATGCACTCCACAAAATGTTCCCAGAGCACAAGTTCATTTCAAAAGGTTTTGGTTGGTTGGTTTTGGTCAAAGAGTCTGTGCTGAAATAAGGAATATTTACAACATATCTATGGCTATTTCCACTTTGAAAAAAAATATTTCAACCTGATCTTTTTCCTTTTGTTTCTGCCTTGTTTCAACATCCTGGGAAATTTGACTGAAGAAACAAAAAGATAACTGAAAATAAGCAGCCACACAGAACAGTTTTATATCTTCTGGAATATCGGATCATCACATAAAACAATTATAGGATCCTGTCTGTGTAGACCTAATGTTCAACATGGCCTCTTATATGCCAGCTCTGTAAATTATTACCAGCAAAACTGAGTATTAACACAACCATTAGGCAGCATTTTCTGACCAGTCTTGCTCCATTCAGGCCAGGGTTAGACAGCAGCACAGCAACGCATCTGAACACTCAACATCACCAGCTGACTTCATGATATGATTCTGCTGTATTAAAGGCAGCCAAAGAGCTAACAGGAATTACCTTGCTTTCTAGGCACTTCTAGCAACCCTATTGATATTGCCCAATACCTTATGCTACTTGAGGCATTCAAGACTATTCAACAGCTGTGATCACTCAGTCACAAATGAATTTGGGGCAAGATCAGCAGTGCTAATTTCAGTGAAGGTAATGGGTGCAAGCAGTTTGTCTTTTGCACTTTGAGTGCACAAATTGTTTCACTCTTCCCATACTTCAATGATTATTTATTTCCATGCCGTGCCTAGGGGAATGAATTGGTTTAGATTGGGACCCTGTGCTTTGCCACCCTCTGTTCATGTAACAAGAGCAACCTTCTCTATGAAGCTCAGAGAAAGAAGCAAAGAGGGAGAAACTTGGTATTCCTGGAATCCAGATCAAAAGTCTGTGCTACAGAAAACCAAGGAAAACATCCCAGCTGAGCACAAAATATTTTGCCTCCTTTATTTCAGAAGAGTCTAACATTAATTTTTTTTCAGAATGAAGTTTTTAAACTGAGTTAACATTTGGACCTATAAGCCTGTTTTGTTTTCTCAAATGCCAAATGCCCAACTTTGCGTGAGATCATTGGCATCTTTGCTAAGCAGGATCATCAGGCCCTCAAACGGATTTAGGATCTCAACTTCAGTTAATCTGCTTGACAACTTCGAAATCAATCTGCCATCTGGTACCCAAATATATCCAGAGAATAAAAAACCCTTTGGCTGTGAGAGAGAAACAATAGGTCCGTAACCTTTTCCTTCCCTCCTTCTGCCATAGATAAATGTAGAAACTTTTGTTATTGTTGTATTTTAATAGTGTTTTGATGAACCAGAAACAGTTGGAGTCATATGTCACATTAAAAAGCTAAGAGAAATCCAGCAGAAGGAAATTAAATCTTTTTAACTATTTTTTACTTTAATGAGAAAATTCAACAATCTTTTCTTTTTTCCAGTTTTTTTATGTTTCATATCAATTTATCTAAGGAAAGGCGTGTTAGGCTGTCTTACTTCCAGGTTATACTTATATTTGAACAATTCTGAGCATGCTGGTGATCATTAACAACCTCTAACTTCAGGCAATTTAGCATCTAACTTGAATGAAAAGTCTAGCTAGGGTCCCTGCAGAGTTTAATGGGAAAAGAGTCATACTTGTTCAGCTCACAATTCACTGAAAGCACCTAACCTTTGTGTCCTTAATTCTCTCAGACAACTTTTTTTCATTGTTAACTGGTTTTGAAGGCCAGGCTCCAAAGGCCTTCCCAAAAGTTCCCCTCCTAGTTCATCAGGAAATAACCATGCAACACCAGAGACACGCAGTAAAAATACCCACATCACTCTGATTTCCAGAGCATGTATTTAAATATAAACCAGCATTTCTGAAGCAACGCTGTGGGTGCTGTCCCCAAGATATTCTTCCATCAAGAAGGACACATGATCATAAATTAAATGAAGTACGCTCCATGGCAACCATAATGAACAATATCACTTCAAATGCTGCCAAAATGGCAACATCTCAAATTTAATATTGCAATATGTTATCTGTTAATTAAAGAGCAAGGGCTAGTTTCAAAGGGGAACTACTAAGGTTTTAAAAATATGCTGGAGATAACGTATTCCGTGCATTGGTAATTATGTAGGCATCCTTTAAAACAAGCCAGAATTAATTATGCATCAGATCCACCCCCAGTATAAGAGAATAATTGAATTTCTTACAAAATTTCAGCACAACAAGAGGCATTGTATGGACTGCATGTTCTGTGCTACATTACACACTGTGGTGGAAATAGGCTTCCATGCTGCAGTTGACTCATTGGGAAGGCTGCTGCCAATTAACACTGTTAATACATGTTAATTTAAAATTTCCCTCTCCCAACTAATTAATATCTGATTAAATGAAAAACAGTTTTTTTTTAAGTGTTCATTAAAGAGCTAAAATTTCCTCACAAGTTTTGTGTTTTATATAAGGCCACAATCACAAAATATGTAGTTCATGTAATTTCCAAATCATTACAAAGTAATTGGACTTATCAGTTATATGCTAATTAAAGTTCAACTGAATGCTCTTTCTGCAATCAATTGACATCAGATAGATGCACGGTACCCATCTCATTTCATTAAAATGCAATAGATAAGGCATTTGAAATAAAGCATGGCATACAGAATGTAAAAGCATGTCTACTGTGTTATGCGGACAGCACCTGCAGCTCTTATAGCTATAACAGAGTGAAATATGCAGCAAAGTACCCAGAGCAACCAGATATTAGGGCAGGCTTCAAAATTGTTCCCAAAGCCTGGATTAACACAGGTATTTTTCATGAAGGGAAAAAAAACAAGGGAAGAAGCACTGATGCTTTCCAAATTTAGATTTGCTTTCCTTATCTGGTGACATAGTTTTACAGTATGATAAGGACAGGAAGATTTGGTGACATTACATGACAGGGAAGAAAAATCTTATGTCTACTATGAGATTCACTAGCTTTTGATCAGGACTAGCATAAGTGGATGAGGGAATTTTGGAGACAGAAAGTGGTGGCAATTCCAATTGTTCCTAATAACTAATGAGAAGGGGATAAAAGAATATGAGAAAACATATCAGCTGCTTTAATGGCTTTTTCAAGCTTCCTTATCTGCTAGTGCTTCTTTTCTCTGAAATTGTGCTTAGTATCACTGCTCTCTGCTGGATTAGGTTTTGGTGATTGGAGGCAAGAAAAATTCTAAGCAACTGTCTGTCAGGGAAGGAGAATGAAATACAAGCAAGTTTCCCTTCTGGTGCTCTCAGGCAGTTGGGTGTTTACTCCTCTCTCTCGAAGGAGAGAAACTTTCCGAGCTGCATGGGAGGTTTGTCTGAATGTAAATTGTGGGATTTGATCCTAAAGCTTATCAAATGGGTTGGAGTAGAGCTCCACCGTGTCCCAGACTGTGAGAGTTGCTGCCGCATCCCCCACCCCACAGATCAGTCAAAACCCAGTCTAGGAACATAGCTGCAGTGCACAGCGTGCACCCCAAGCACGTCCTCTGTTCCTCACAGCAGGAGCCCACACTGAAAGAAGCAGATAAAACCTAGGCAAACACACAGGTTTCCCACCGACAGAGACCAGTGCCAGCACCCAGAGGAATTTCCTTTGAGCTTTCTCCCCTTTCCCCTATGGTTTAGTTTTTAAAGAATAGTGATTTCTACAAATAAACACTCTGTAGATACTGTTTTCTCAAGCTGATATTCTTGCAGCGCTAATTTAAGAGCATTTTCCAAGTTTGGAGTTGAAAGACAAGTGCGAGTCTAATTTTTTTAATGAAAGCCTGAGAATTAGTAGGATGATCTAGAAAAGATGTCATAGCCAATTACTAATGTGATGCTTTTAAAATACAATTAAACATGGACAAGTATTTGCACTCATTACAAACAAGTCATCTTAAAATAGTTAATCTGTCTGTTCAAGAGAAAGCTCATTTCTATGACCTATGTGAATAAAATCCTTTTGAAAAGTAATCTTTTCCTTAAAATAAAAGAAAAAAAATAATAATTCTAAACAATGCCTACAGTTATCATCAGCTTCCAGCACAAAGGAGATAATTATTTGCCTGAAAGCTAAAAAGCCAAAAGCTTTGTTTCTTATTAATGCCACAAGACTAATTGTTGTGTCTTACAATGCTCCAACAGTGATTACTCTACCTCAGTTGGGGTTTTAAAAGAATTCTGCAGACTTTCCACCTCCAGAACAACACATCTCAACAAACCCTTTAAAGTCAGCAAGGGCCCAGGGTGGTGGCACCTCTGAAAGAAACACAACTGTTCTTGTCCAGACTCTGGAGAAGCTTCCAGTCATGTGGAGACTCACCTGAGTTTTGGTGCTGCTTTGTCTCTCTGTGGCCTTGGGCGCCGATGGCTTGGGCAGTCTGCACCCGCAGCCTGGCAGTAGATGGCTGTAACTCCTTTTCAAGAGTAAGAAGGTCAGGTGGAAATCTGCTCCCATCCTTCCCTCTCCTTGCAGCACTGGTTGCAGAACCTGGGGAAATTAAGCGAATTTTAACTTGCTTCACACTTCTTAAATTAACATTCATCTCCCTGACATATGCAACACTGCAGTAGGAACTCCTTTCCATGTGTTTAAGTGGAAAACAATTAAAGCTGACATATACCTTATTATATGATTACCTCCAATTTGGGCAGCAAATCTGCAAAGAGCTACGAAATCAGATAGGATCATATATATGATATATATTATATAATATATACTATATGTATGACATATATTATTATAACTATTATTATACATGTGTTTTTCATTACTAAAAGATTTCCTTAATGGCACACTGATTTTGTGCATTGAACTTGGTTTAATCGCCCCTTGTTTTAATCTTGCAGGAGCTATAGACTTTTAAACCACTGTATTTCACCGAGAATCTCCAAGCATGCCATCTACTTACATGTATTGCATGCAATAAAATGCATTGCTGCTATTATTGCCATTATTATGAGTGTATGCTATAGTGTGAATGTCATTCAATGTGTCTTATGGGAACAAAAGAAAAGCAAAATGAAACAAAATCTTTTCTCTTTCTGGCACTTTGCCCTTTCACTGTTTCTTTTCATGTATTTTTTCATTCTGTTTGATAACTGTTTTCATGTGGAGGAGGGGAAGATTATGACATCCCCAGTACACTGTCATCTTGCACCATTTCATCAGAAGGAATGTCACTTGCTTCAAGCCAGCTGGGACATGGCTAACTGTGAAGTGGCAAATATTTTCATTTTGAGCTGTATAAATCAGTATTTCCTTGACCTTTTCTTATATGCGTGGCATACTTACTTGCTCATGAAACCCTCTGCACTTGTATTTGGCAATTAAACCCAACTATAACAGTCTTCAGCAGAGGAGCACAGGGAAATTTAGCAAAGCCCCATAAAGAGAAGATTGATATTTTCCCTGGTAAAATTTCATTTCCAATTGTCAAACCAGAATTGGGACAGAAATTGTTTGCTACAGATCAGATTTTACATAAAGTTTCCGCTCAGGCTGTTCACAATCTTCAGAATTAAAACCAGGTAAAACATATTGTTGCAGTCAAGGTAAAATAAACTTTAGAATCATTTAACTGACTTTTTTCTTTCCTTTGCTCCTGAGGACCATTTTGCACTTTTCCGAGTAACAGGATACAATACAAATACACATCTTAAATACACCATAGCTTAATACAACAGCATGCTGTTTCCACAGTTGTTTAATAAATTGTCCTTTCTAATATGAATTGCCCTGCATTCACCTAACTATTTTCACTTGCTAATGTTCTGCTCAGAAACCTGGTTTTGCTAGAATTTTCTAGCATTAATTAGTTCACAGGTTTCTAGCATGAATTTGTGATGAGTTTATGTGATTTTGAGTTGTTCAGCTTTCTAAGGCAGCCTATATAGCCACAAAAACCAGCATGGATTTTCATTCCAGCCCAGAATGACCATTTCTCTCTATTCCACTGATGTGCTTCCTATGACGATTACAAGTTCTTTCATTTATCCTTCCCCACAAGTAATGTTTCTACCAATGCACAGTTTTGTGAAACTGACAAAAAAAAAATCACTGGATTTAAATCTAAGGTCATTGCCAACGTTTCACCTTCAATCGAATGTAGCTTTTAATAAATTGTATCATGTCTAGGAGAGGTACCATCATGATTCATTCAGGAACATCTTGAGTGCAGGGGTATGCCAACAGAAATAATTAATTTCAACAAGGCTTTATTACGATGCAGCATGCACAATTAAGAGTTGCAGTTCTGAACAAATGGTTCAACGTGTTGGTGTCAAATGGAAGCGTTCTCCCTCCTCTACCAGCTTGGCAGCCACTGGACTTCATTATGAGGAGCAAAACATAAAAGCCTGCAGACAGGTGCACAGCAGCATTAAGGACTCTGTAACAAGGCAGAGCAACAGCTTAGTTTTGCTGTTAACAGAACAGAGACAGAAAAAGACAATCCAGAGCCATGAAAATTATGTGGGGTGAGCATTAGTTAAAAATAATAATAATGATAAATATAAAGAAAATACTAGCAAT
Organism: Pezoporus occidentalis; assembly: GCF_034315485.1. Lineage (NCBI taxonomy): Eukaryota > Metazoa > Chordata > Aves > Psittaciformes > Psittacidae > Pezoporus > Pezoporus occidentalis. The sequence continues at coordinate 1,130,971 of NW_026913230.1, read as the reverse complement.
TCACAGTATGAGCACTGCATCCAAAAATAAGGGAATTGCCAAAATATATATGATTTGTGTCTGTTGTCTCATGCAACTCTGTGGGGATGCTTAAGAGGAAATTGTGTCTTGAATTGGCAAAGTAACAACTCAATTTCCAAACTTAAAACAAAAATTAAGAACTTGGCTATGGATATCAAATGCTTAAAGACCAATTTCCTGAGGCTAAGTATGTATTTATAGACTTAATTTCCACTGAAATCAAATTACCAATGTTCATCTCAAAGTGTCTCCTTAACTTACAGTTTGCAAGCGCAAAAAAATCCCCAACCTTTGGAAATGTACAGACAGACATTTAAAACACAAAATGCCTAGAAAAAAATGCTTGCCATTACCTGGAATTGAGCTTGTTCTTATAAATGAGATTCATCAGGGAGTTTAACAGTACTGCACTTCAGTAGATAAGCAAGAAGAGACATGACAGTGTTTAGGATGAGTGCAACTTGTGAGAGTTTCAAGTGTCTCCACTAACTCCACTAGGACACAAAGCCACTCGTACCCCTAACTGGACTGGCCACATTTGAACAAAAATGTTCTTTTCAGCGTGTTCAGGTGTATATAAACCCGTAGCGGTTCTCTAAGCTTAATGAGATACTCTAAAGCAAGCTATCAGCAATTTTCCAGCTGAAATCTTTCCCCCACATATGAAAAAAAAAGTGAAATCAAGCAATTGGTCCTGCAGGGCACAAGGGCAAACCAGGATGCTTTCTGCTGCCCAGGGGAACATGAATAATAAGATCCTAATGATGTTAAATGCCATGTTTATTTTCCCACTGCAAAGCGTCACTTGCCCATGCAGAATTGTCTGCCTTTAAAAAAAGCACCTTTCAAACAAGTTCATTACAAAACCAGCTGAGCACTCCTGACAGTCAAGCTGCTATGTGAGACAATGGCAAATTATTTATTGTGAATAAAGCAGATGACTATAGTCTCCTCCCCCCCCCATCATTTGTTCATTGGCTAAATGTAACTCCAATGAATTTGCCAATTCTCACTGACGAAGTAACCTATATGAAACTTTTTGTTTTAAGGTGTTTTAAGGTGTATTACTGGAGTACTTCAAGGCTATGGGTGGAACAATGGCCTCAGGAAAGGACTACATAAAAATAACTATGAACAGAGAATGGTAACAAATCCCCAGCCCCATTAAACCTATCAACTAGATTTCCAAGACAAAAACCGCGTCAGGAAGGGAACTATAAGATGAGCAATACTTTTGGCTGAGTCAGTGACTAAAAGCTAGATGCAGGCCTTCTGGAAGCTACTAAACTAATAGTACTGGCAAGGGGTAAATTATGGATGGTAGAGGTGGGAGGCAAGTGAAGAACACATGGATGACTTAGCTACTGTTTGAGGATAGTGAAGAGAAAATCAGATTCCACATAGATTATACGATCAGATTTTCATCCTCCAGACTTCTTGCAAATTCCAATGAGGTGCTGCTCACTGGGGGTGCAACATTTTCTGTTGCATCCTTTTTTACTAAAATGGCTAAAAGCATTAAGAAAGGTGAAAAAATACGCAATTAGTGGATAACAAAGGAATGGCTGCGAAAATTGTGGCAAATACTTCAGCCCTCAGCATCCACAAAAATGCAGTAGCAAGAAACATGCAAAAAGCAGCAAATAAAAAAAAAAAAACAAACAAATCTGGCTTTCATGCATTTTTCACTATGTCTTATTCACACCATTTGGTTTGTTGGCTGAGTTTCTCTGGTTTTGTTTTCCTAAAATGAGCAATTAGTCAAATCTGACTTAATGAAGCTTGCTTAGTCATCCAAGGTCTGTAAAACTTTGCCAGGAGTCAGCATCTTTGCGACCTTTAAGACTGCAGGAGTCTGGCATGACAGACTTTGCTGACTGACTTTTCCCTTCATCTGAAATCCCATTTATCAGCTCATTTCAAGCATCTTTTGAAATGCAGAAGAGATGAAGAGGGAAGATATTGTCCTGTCAGGATAGTTCATATTAGTTCCTTTAGACAAAGGATTGTGAGACTTAATCATCTCTGTTTGAGATGACAGTGAAATATCATATTCACAAATCAATAATGATTTGGGGCATAGATTAAGAGTATGTCTGAGAAAAGGCTGTTACTCTCTATATAGCAATTTGGAATTGGGGTTAAGGCCACAGGAAATTATCACACATCTGGGATAAAAACTGAAAGTGCTGCTCTCATCAATAAGAGCTTGATGGCCAAACCCTTTTTCCTCCTATAAGCTCCAAGTGCAGGAGAACTGAGAGATGCTGGAGAGGCCATATTTTGAAGTGAAAAGGCAAATGTGGTATCATGCTTCTAACAGCTATTGCCAGTCTTCAGCATGGAAAGGAATCTCCCAGGGAAGAAGGAAACCCACACCTGTTAGACTTCACAGACATGCAGCAATGAGTTTGCCACCAGAATTTCACTTCAATGACAGTTATAAAAACAGCACATAAGCATCTTTTGACACACACACTCTCAAATAAAGCAAAGGCTTAAGTCTGGCTTGAGATCCAAGCCAAAATTAACATTAAACATTTTAATAAATGTTTTCATTTATATTGTAAAAGACCAAACAACTCTTGAAGAAAAATGGGGCATCTCTTAGATGCGGGTAGTGTGAAGCAGTTGGCATTTCATTTGGCAACTGTGACTGAACAATTAGGCCCCAGAACCAAATGCATGGCCCTCTATGTAGGAATTAAGAAGTGAATTCTCATATTGAAGGCTATAGCAGATTCTTATTTTTAGTTCATTATTCATGGAGATGTAAAACCAAGACACATGGGTTATAGGATTACATGATCACATCCTCCCTCCTGGAGAGACAGAGCCTGAACTAAAGTCAATGTAGTATGCCACCTCCTCCTTTCCACTCCACTCTTCAGTCTCTCCATGTCTCCATCTGCTTTGAGGCCATATATTAAGTCACCTTTTGTAGTGTTTCTCTTGCATAAATAATTTCACAAGATGAAATATATCTTAAGAAATCAATTAGCTAAAGCAAATTAACCATGTGGCCTTACACCTACCTGCTGCATTTACTCCTACCTTCTCCATTTATCCACTAACTTCTCATGAGGCCAGGGGCTCTTTCCTGCTGTGAAATAACTGATATCCTGAAGCAGTTTTAGAAATCCTGTATCACAGGCCAGGATGATGCAGAGTGTAGTCAGGGACTGAAATCCTTTTCAGTTCTGTGAGAAGCAGAATCTTTCTATTTTGGAGGCCTAGACAGATTTGTTGCCTGTCCTCAGTATTCATCAGTTCAAATACCTCCATCACACAGGTTAGCAGCTAACCTTCTTTTGAGCCCAGATCCCAAAACAGTATCAAGTACCAAATGAACAAGAAAATCGTTTTACTTTCTGATTCTGGAATATTTTCCTCAATATCAAGGAAGAGTTAAGGACTTTTGTGTTCTATGTCCTAAGAACTACAAGAATAAAGTTATTTCCTTCTGGTTTCTCCTTTTTGACATACAGTGCTAAAGTAGTGCCTTTCTAGTATCCTTTCTGCTTGACTGGGGTCATCCGTGCTGGACACTATCTAAAGCAGCAAGGTTTTGATGCAGAAAACATGCCTCTTACCTCTTTTTGTTAGCCACAGGCATAGTCATTACAGATTAATCACAGGTTGTTAAATACACCACCTATAATGAACAGGCAATCAATGTGCAATCTGCATTTTCAAGAAAAACAGGAGTCAGTGTCAGCCCTGTGGAAATTCATGGTTGAGGGTTGTTTTCTCGCTCTTTTTTTTTATTTTTGATGTTTTAACAGGGAATAGTAAGCAGGCAAGTACAAACTTGCAGTTTTAGCCTCAGAACAGTGCATTTTCCATCTCTCCTCTTTTACAGTTATTTGAGCCTAAAGAGTTTAGCAAGGTCTTACTTCCTATCAACACAGCTTTCAGTTATTTTGCAAGATAACGCCTAAAATGTGCAGACCTCTCAATTTGCAGTCATACCCATTTCTAGGCTCAGATATCTAAAATATGTTTACCTAACACTGTCAAACAATCACAAATATTAGAAGCTACTGTTCTCGTAGCAGCTAATTTATTGGTTATGTGCCATCCTCATGGCATATTTCACCCGCAAATACATCTTGGAGAGCAGACCAAATTTAACCTGATTTCACACATAAGGATTTATCTGCTGAAGAGGAATATAGTGCCTAATCCACCAGCTTTATTTGGATAGAGCAAGTGCCTCTTTCCAGTTCATTTTTTGGCAAATCTCTGCTGCATGATCCATTTCTAGAAACAGGAAAAGAACCCAAGCAACACAGCTTCCTTTAGAAGGTGCTCTCTAAAAACTGCAAGGGCCAAGGGATGATGAGGTACTACAGCCATTGTAAGGGACCTTTGGGAAAACACAAATCAAAGCTTTCTTCAGTCACCAGACACATGTATAACCATAAAACTGAGAAAACATTGTGAAGTATTACCCCATCAACCGTGAACACAAAGTTAGAAGAGCTCTTTCCCAAGTCAGCTCCTTCAGATTCACAGGTTTTGATTTTTATTTATTTCTTTGTTTGTTATCCTGTTGCAGCTGTATACAAGGCTCATAGTTAAAGCATTCACTAGGGCAGAAGTACCAAATATAATTAATTAACTGAGCAAAGCTTCTATCCAGCGGAGAGAAGATAGATAGTGATGCTTTCTGCTCATCTGCTAAGCACCCTCTGAGCCTGGGATAACAGCAGCAGGACTAAACTGATCTATTCTCCAGTGGCAGGTGTTTGCAGAGCTTTTGAGAGGTTTGGGAAATGAAATGTGTTTTCTGAAAGCTCACAATGAAATCGCATGAAGAAGGGCTCTTATTATACTGTCATCCTATATCACACCGGGTTTGGAAATGGAGCACTTCTCTTGTGCCTCCAGAACTACAATATTTCTCTGATGCATCTGATATTTTAAAATGTCCTCCTTAATCATATCTTCACATACAAAGTAAATCTCAAAAATTCATACAAATTGCAACTGAAAAGCATCAAGCCAAAGTTGCCTAAAATTCTGATGTAAGCAGACCGTAGAGCTGGCTAGCAAATACCTCTACCCTCCCAGCAAGGAAACACGGTTGTGATGCAACTGAAATGCATTCCTAGTTTGCCCCCATCTCTCAGAACACTTGGCCCACCACTCCCCTCCCGCCCCAAAAATAGGACGGAACAAGGGGAGCACACAGCAGGCTACCAGACTTCTCTCAGACTGAGAGGAGCACGAGGAGCTGGCAGCAGACTTGGTGTAGCTGCTGTGGTAGATTCAATCTGGACTACAGGAGTGGGACCTTTCTGTTAAAATAACTACTTACAGCAGCTGGAAACAAAGATGCTTTGAAACAGAAAAAAAAAGTTGTCTTTTTCTAAGTTTGAGACCTCCCAGTTTTATTTGTTCTATCCAAATTAAATGTCATTGCTGATATACCATGAAATGCAGATTAATGATAGAGTTTGTTCATAATTCCTAATAAGGATGACTTACTTTCTGGCATTAAGTGATATTGCACTAAACCATAAAACCTTTAGCCCCTATTTTCTCTGTATATTACCTATGACTATTTCATTTTCACTTCTCAATCATGAGTCTAAAGGAATTACCATCCCAGCACAGTGCTAGGCTCTAATCCAGCATCTCATTTCCAACAGCAGCAAGAAATGGAGGAAGATGCAAAATCTGAGCCACAAGCTGTTCTGAGCTCTTCCTCAGGAAGTTTTCACTGAGTCCTCAAAGTTATGTAGGGGTCTGCCTGAAGCCTAGTAATTTATAATCCTGCCTACACGTTGTTTTTATTATGATTATACCTCGAATAATTTCATTTGGATCTATTCACTGTTCACATCAAAAGTTCTTAAGTTCTTCCTTGGTTTTGAGATTTGGGTGAGGGCTTTTGAATGCCACAAAACTGAGGAATTTAATGACACTTCCGACAATCTTGGCAGGCACAGTAAATCTGAGAAAGAAAAATAGAGTTTTATACTTCCTTTTTCCTTTATCTCCTCTTTACTGGGGAAGGAGGAAAGAGGATGAAGGGTAAAAGTTTCTTGTTGTTCCTTCTTTTGAGGGAGCCAATTGACACATCTGCAGGAAAATTGGAAAGTCAAGTTTAAACAGTTTGCTACAGCAATCCTTTACCTCCCTCTTTTTCCCTCAAATAGGAAATCTAGAAATAAGAGCACAGAAAATGCTTTGGTGAGACTTTCAACAGGTAGAAGGGGTCTTGTGGTGAGAAACAGTTTATGGTACTGTTTGAAGTCTCACTGGAAAGCACTCCTGCCTTTCCTTGGCAGATAATGCTTTTAAAATCCTTGTATTAGCATGGCAGCTATAGCCTCATGCAAAAAAAAACAACCATTTTTTTTCATGAGCATATCAGCTTCCTGTACAGAGAGGAAATAAAATAGAAGAAAACTATGCCACTAGAGAGTGCAAGACAGTTAATGAAGGATGTCCTAAGGAGAAAGCAGGCACAAACATATTGCTGAAATGACTGAATAACCTTCCTTACTTCCAGATTCCATAACAGCTAAACATGACAGAATCCAAAACGTGCATATCCTCACCACATCCTGGTATTTTCTATCTATACTTGACAAGGGAGAACCCAAGCCTACCTATGCTGAGAGTTAGACTTTTTCAAAAGAGTAAAATCACAGCAGGGAACTGAAGGCAGTCACATGAATCCTAACCTTATTTTTTCCTCCTGTGCCAGGCAGTCGTTTTTTGCGCTCTGATTCCTATTAGAAAAGCAAAACACAGCAAAAGAAAGCACAAACCAAACATGCAGCTTATATTGATCTAAAGTCTTTCACTTAATTCAATTTCACTCCTTCAGAGAAAACGCTCAGACTTGGTTTCAGCTGGGATAGTTAATTTTCTTCCTAGCAGCTGGTACAGTGCTGTGTTTTGGATTTAGTATGAGAATAACGTTGATAAAATATCAATTTTGTTGCAGCTACATAGTGCTTATATTAAGTCAAAGACTTTTCAGCTTCTCGTTCCCTGCCAGCAAGAAGGCTGCAGTGACACAAGAAACTGGGAGGGAGCACAGCTGACCCCAACTGGCCAAAGGGATATTCCATACCATATGACATCATGCTCTGTATATAAACTGGAGGGAACGGTGGCCACTGCTTGGGAACTGTCTGGGTATTGTTTGTCAAGTGGTATTGTGCATCACTTGTATATTCTAACTATATTACTTTCTTCCTTTCCTATCCTGTTAAACTGTCTTTATCTCATCTCAAGAGTTTTCTTACTTTTATTCTTCCAATCCACTCCTCATCTCACAGCAATGGGTGCAGGCAGTGAGCAAGCAGCTGGGTGGTGCTCAGTTGCCAGCTGGGGTTAAACCATAACATGCTCCAACAGATGTACAGCATACATATATTCTAAAAGTTGTCACATGCCTCCTCTTCTATTTGGAGGAAATGGAAAAAACAAAAAAGCTAATGGAAGAGGAGCTGAGTATCTCAGAAATTTGTATTCCACTTCTGCAAACCCAAGGGAATTCAACAATTCAGCTGAAAATGAATAGCATTTGGTTTTGGCATTCTTCATTTGCAAATCTCTAGAATGTTTTGAGCTTTAATCATATCACTAAAAGGTGACATTTTCTGCATTGTGATTCAGTGGATCACAAGGACATCATCTACACTTGCAGAAAGTTTCTTCATGAAGGAAATATCATATCTAACCACTATCACCACCTAAAACATGCATGCGCTCTTAGGCGAGAGGAGCACAACACACTAGAATAGTCACCACAGTTTCAGGTTAGGATATCAGTTAATCACCACACATGTTATTTTGCTTCCTACATTACGTCAGGAGAGTATAATAGATGGGCATTAGCAACATCTGGTACTGTATTAATCGACTTAAAGGCTGGGGGGAGGCAGAGCCCCCAGCACCATTAATGGAATTTTAAAAGCAACACATCAAATGTGCGCCTTCAGTGTGCTAAAGATGATCAAGATTAACAATCTTCCATGCTGGAATTTCCCTCCCTTTTTTTTTAATTACTCAAATGCCTGAATAATTTCCTTGTGAGATTTCAATTTAATGGACAACTCAAACATACACAAATCAATTATAAATAATGGTAGGCCCAATATGCAAAAAGAAAGGGGGGGGGGGGGGGGAATGAAAATTCAAAGTTAGTAATTCCTAAAAGCAGGTAAAGCAAGAAAACCCTAAGAAGCCCGTGGAGTCCTTGAAAATATAGATAAAAGATACAAACAAAGAATAGTCCCATTTTTTGGATTATGTTATCTGAACCATGATTCCCTGTTTGAATCTGAAAAATTACTTGAAATGGAACATTAATTGCTCTAACAAAATAATGGAAAGAAAAAACATTACAGCTAATGACATTTTCTCCTGACCATACAGGTACATTTCCTTATTTTCTTCTCTTTTTGTTCCTATAAAGAGCACAAGCTTTCTGTAAAGTAAATCAAAACTGCTAGTTCCTTTGAGTGACTGGGAAGGGACTTATACAATGGGGAGAAGAAGAAGAATATCCTCACAGTACTGTATTCAATATTCAATCCAAAATTTACTGGAAGAGAGTTCCCAGTGCTCCTCACTTACAGGAACTGCTCTAACAAAAAAAAAAGAATTTAGGGCAAGCAAGCTGATTTTATTGGAGTCTTTTCCACTGCATTATACTGTAATAGAATGCTCATTCATTTACTGAGAAATGCTTTTCCTGGGCTCAGTTTCAAAGGGGGTTGTGCTTCCAATAATTAAATTGTGTACAGAAGGCAGTGACTTAAATTCCACACTGTTAATTTTATGCAAAACAGAACCCTATTGATTTGCTGCACTTTCCCCGTCTTCAGCTGAAGTTACTCACATCCCATCAAGAATATGAAACAGGTTTTTCCATCAACTGGAAGTCTAAAGATTGATGCATGATGTTTAAGCCCAGGATAAGCCCAAGTATTAGAAGGAGCAAGGAGAAAAGGCCGTTTATTGCAGATCTTATGCTTTGAGCCATAGAGTTTATCAGTAATCTGCTTGAGAATTCACCCTGGCATATTTCTTTTTACTCAGCCTGTGCAATTCCCATAAAGTGCTCAGCAATTCTAACATTGCCAAATATAAGTCTTCATTCTTTTCTCTTGCATGGAAATATTAATGAGCTCTAGAGTTGTTTCTTCTAACTCCTCTCTCTCTCTGTAATGTGTTGTCACTAGCACTAGAATGAAGTGCCACTACACAAATAGCCAGCCGAAGAATGAACAAGATGTTACATGATTAGAAGAAATGAGCACTCTGGCTGCAGCACTCTTGCACATCTCCCAAGCCTTCTGGACTACAGACCCTATCACAACCTGCACTTTGGGTCTGTACCCCATTCTGTGACCTGCAAGGCAATGCAAAAGAACAATGCGAGGAAATCAGATTGCTTTGCTTCCTTCTGCAGAGTTCAGCAGTGATAGACCCTGGGTGATTGCGATGGAGCTTGCTTGCACAGTAAAGTCCACTCGTCAGGGGAAATAGTTCAATTATTTGAAGTGGGCTGTACACTGGAATTATAATTGAAGCTTTGGGTCTCAGTGTTACTGCAATGTGAATGTTGACCCGTTGAATCAATCAACAGCAGTGCCCTTACTAACTGCAATTATATAAAACTATTGAAATGCATCATGCCATAGAGGTAATTTCTTTTCTCTTTTAGGACTTCATTTATTTGTAAATCATTCAGGGTGGGTCTTTATGCAAACATCACAAATGAGCTGTTTCTCATAAGGCAGTCAAAGCTATCCAAAATGGAAAACTGGTCAATTGAAAGTTAGAATAACTGCTATAATTCTCCCCTTCTTTTCCCCAAACTCAAACAAATGCGAGCAGTAAAGAATACCTGAATTATTAAAAAAAAAAGACAAACCACACCATCTTTTCCTTCTAGGAAAAGCCTAAGGAATTTTTCAGTGAAATACAAATTTCACAAGAGATTACACATGCTTTACAGGAGATTACATTTGCAGCCAGAGCTGCAATGCAACAGATTTGCTAAATCAAATTTCAGGCATTTAAGTGGAAAACCTTGAGAGACAGCACAACTTACATAGCAGATCAGCTTTCCAAGGGAGAAGACAGGGGCCTATGTCATATACACACACACACGTGACTAGAAAAGTGCCTTGAGTCACATGCTGCTTCACATTTTTGTTGAGAATGAAGACAAATTCATCTGCCATGAAATGACCTGTTAGCAGAATTGGGTGGATCGTGCTGTCAGGGTAACTTAAAAGCAGTTTTTTCACCAGTCTCAGGTTAAAACACAGGAAGCAGGGTTGTTTTGGGGTTTGTTTTATTTCGGTTTGGGTTTTTGTTTGAGTTTATTGTGGGATTTTTGGTTGTGGCTTTTTGGTTGGTTTTTTTAAGGGCAGCTATAAAAAGCCTAGACAAGCATTGTCTCTCTGGAATGTCTGACGATGTAGCAAGGACTGGATGTGCAATCCTACATTTGTCTTTGAAAAAAAAGTTGCTTTTTCTTCCTCATGGGCTGATTAGAGTGATACCATTATACTTCAAATCCAACCTGTGGTGATCAGCGTCAGCAAAAAGACTCCTTTAACTTATCAAAACCTATTTAGGCTACCCAGAAGCAACTTGACTAAAATGCATAAATGTATTCAGAGGGAAAAGATATCAAGTGGTAAATGACTATTCAATGTATCATAGAGGCACAGTAACAACCACTGGATGAAAGCTAAAGCCTGACTCAAATTAAAGTAAGGTACTAATTATTTAATGACTACAAGGGAAAATGTTGGCATAAGATGGCTAGGGATTTTGTAGAGATTAATAAGGACTGATTGGACCAACATCCAGCAGCAATTACTTAGGAGGAGCTGTTTCTGCCTTAGGGTAGGAAGGTGGGCTTGTGTTATCTTCCTAACATTCCTTCCAGATCTCCTTTCTATTAGGAAATCAACAGAGAAAGCTCTAGGGCTCCCAGTAATGGTAATGGGAAGCATTATGCAGAAGCTCAGAGCAGCATGCTTGCTCACGACAAAATCCACTAAATTTGGGTAATTGGAATAAAATCAGTTCTTTCCCCTTTGAACGCTATAGCCAGCAGTATTTAATAGATAACAAGAGATTAAAAAATGGGAAGAGTGTTTTCCCAGATACTGCAAGATGGTTTTGGACAGAGGCAACTGCAAGACAAGGCTGTAGAGTCAGTGCCCTTGGATTTCCTCTGCTGCTGGGCCTGAGGAAGCATCTCTAGAAAGCCACATTTTAAGCACTAAACCTGAGCTTACAGCTCCTGTTCATAAAGTCAGGCAGATGAATGGGAAGTGGCTACTCCTGCTTTGACAAGCCCTGCTCAAAGTGCACTCTGCTGTGTTGCAAGGCGCCAACACGGTCTGTATGCAAAACTTGCATCTTCTGTCCAAAGGCAAGAGACTATATGGATGCTCGTGACTTCCGTGAAGTGTAAAATGGCAAATCAGAGATAAAGATAAGTTTCAATAGCCTCAAATAGACATTCTACCTCTTCAACTGCTCATGACCAGAAAACAATACCACAGGTGACTGCACTCCTTCACTATCCCTCTTGACCTCCATCTGATATGCCCAGCCACTATAAATCCTTTCACAGCAGCCACTATAAATCCATTCCACTGGAAAAATGAGGAATAAATCATATAGCTTCATTTCTCCCCATTCAAATATTCATTTGTATTATTTATAGATGATATCAGAGACTTCTTCCCTCCTCACTGTGCATACTGCCCTGTCAAAATTGGTACTGCTCTAGCTAGTGCTCTTTTATTGCACTGGAACTAAAGATCAACATTTCTCCTTTTAGTCTGCATTCTCTAGGGTGAAGACTTGAATATGGAAAATGAAAGAATCACTAGTCATAACCTTAAGACAGGATTAATTTAATCTGTAATAAAAATACCGAGAGATCTTTTGCAATGCTGGGAGTGAAATTGCTGATCCTGATGAGACATCGGACAAAAGCACAGCTTAAAATGCTGTTTGCTTCCGTGTCTTGAGGCTGCAAGCTCTGCTGTGTGTTTTGCAAGCTCTTGGCTAACAGCTTGCTCCTGAAGTCAAAAAAAAACAAATAAAAAACCCCAAAAGCAAGCAAACTGTGCCCAAAGAGCAACATTGTAAGCATTACTGAAAAAGGGTAAAAAGACAATAAGAAAACAAACAATTGCTGATACTTCAGATACTGGAACAGGTTTTCTGATCTCAGGGTGTATGTGGAGCTCTGGGCTCCACTGAAAATCTAGCCCGTTTGTTCATGTTTACTGGGATCTCACTGTCCAGTTCAGCACCTGTGTGTTGGTACAAAAATCATGTCATAGCAGTGCCAGCCAAGAGGAAGCTGAAGCTGGATGCTCAGGTGTGGAACTAAATCAATTTTTAAAAGGCTGAGCAAGTATTTTAGGGAATAGCTTTATGAATTTACCCAGGCTCGACAAGGACTGTGAAGATTTGCAGTAGAATTCAGTTTGGAAATAATGAACTGAAATACCCGCTCTGCCTAAAGTGTTCTCCAAAACCCCTCATCCCATAACTTCCTCCAGGCTTCATACATGTCTCCAAATAGCTGCAGAAAAAAATCTGTATAAAAACCTCATAAATGGACAGAGTCCATGACCTGCAGCAATTAGGAATTACTTTTTTAAAGCTTTGCAACTCTCCACATTCATTGCAAAGTACGGAAGGAAAGAAAAATAACACTCCTTGCAGTGACTCTGCTACTGCTCATGAAAAACACCTTTCCTGATCACCGATACGGCAGATACGCAGCTGACATCTGCTCAGCAGTTAACGATTGCTTTGCTGACACATAAAATTGAGTTTCACTGTGAAATCAAGATGATATCATTGGCTATTGCAAGTTGTTAAAGTCCATGGTAATACTTTCCTATCTTTTTCAGTCAAGTGGTTCTTTTTTGCTCTCCTCCCTCCCAATCACTAGTTGCAAGTTTTATTTTCTCAACAAAACACTCCTAGAAGAAGTATTTTTTGTTGTGTTTTTAAGCTACCATTACTTTCAGTGAAACTAATCAACATCATGCAGTAAGCCAGTTCCCTGGTTCTCCTTAGATTTCAAATGAAGCTGACCTATGTACAACAGGGTCTTCACTTGAGATGGAATGTGCTCATTAGTGTCTTCTAATAAATGAGAATACTAGATGGAGCTCTTCATTTCACCTCCCAGAAGGTGCTGCAGAGGAGGAGGGTGAAATTGAGACAACTATTTAAACATGCCCCATACCTGTGTTCTTTTTCCCCATTCAGCAACAATTAAAAGCTGAGAAAGACTAAGGAGAAATAATTGAGAGGCTTAGAGCTCTGGGACATTCCTGCTCAAAAACTGGGCTGAACTACAGAGGTACTGGTGAGCAGCATGAGGTCCCCAGCATCCCACTGCCCCAGGCACACGTGTGCCTTGAGGATACTGACTTTCATCCCCAACCCAGCAGTGTCACAGAGCAAAGCACCCAAGAGGAGCATTGTTCTTACATTACACCCACTCAAGGCTGTACATAGCCCATCATTACATTGAAACTCAGATGAAGGGGAAGCAATTAAACTGCCTGTCAGTTAATACAATCAAAGTTCAAACCTCTTTAGACCTCCTAAAAAAAGAAGTTGATGAAGCAAGATTTCTCATACTTAATTGTTCTTCTGCATAGTCAATACAGTCAGATTCACAAGTAAAGAAAATACCCCCACACAGCATTTCCAAAGGTGACAAACTTCTGCCTCTACAGCTAACCCTGAGAAACTAATGGACATTATTAACACCAGGAATAACCAAAACGTTTAAAGGTGAGGCAGGAATGTGGAGACCCTCAAGCTTCAGCAGTAATGGTTACTGAAGGGACTTCTGCAATAAGAATCAAGGCCAAAGCCAGGACAGCAGTATACCTGATGAAGACCCACTACAGTCTAACTTACCTTTTCTGCAAGACACTTGCATAACTCCAGAAAAAGCATTTGTAAGTCTAACACTTAGCTGCTGTTCAGCAGGCCAGAGGATATTTCTGAAGAGCTTGAAAAATAAAGAAATAAAACTCACAAAATTCACTACCTCATCTAAACACTTTATTCTTGCTACCTTTTATGCTCCTCCCTCTATTTGGACCTAAAAGCTGCTCGCAGCTTTCCTATTTGATAAAAGTGAATATTCACATTTCCAACCTAAATATCAGCAGCAACATTTCTTTCTCCTGAGAGCATCCCATGCAATCCCTATTAAATTAAACAATAAGAGGGCTCACTCATTCCTTTTTAAAGCAGCAGAGTACCCATAATGCCCTCCCTAGGAATTCAAATTCCAGTGGCCAGCTGAAGCTTTTCTTAGATGATTTAAGAGGGGGGTGGTGATAGTTTGTTGATTGATGCTGTTGCATAGGTGAGTTTAGGTAGTAGTTTCTGAAAAGCTACTTTTTTTCTTTTTTTTTTTAATTTTCCACCAAATTTGCAGTATTATTTATGATTTGGGGTTTTTGTATAATTGATAGTTTAATCTTTTATTTTAAAATATTTTTGTTCTCATTTGCAAGAAGGTAATTTTAAGATAAATGTTTATGTTAGCATGACTAAAGCTTTCTGTTGTCTTTAGTAGTATAGGGTTTGATTTGCACTGAAGCTTATAGTTATGCTTTGGTATGAAGGAGTCAAGCAGTAAAACTTGTATTCTGAGAAGAAAAGTCTTCATGCTGTTTACAAACCAATCTGCATGTACCTCTTGCTTCAGGCTGCTGATCAAATTATGGTCTGGTAAGGATTCAGAGGTTTATATATTTGTCAGAGACTACTTGTAAATATAGTTGGCATCTGCATTTGAAAAGCCCAAGCAGATACTTTAAATGCTTTAATGATAGGAGGAAGAAAACTGAAACTAAATAGAAAGGCTTTTAGTTAATATCAGTGTATCTTTTGTCTTTTCCATAAGGAAACTTTTGGTTTTAATGTTTCAGTAACGTTTAGATTGTGTCTACTGTATCTATTGTAAGCTTTTTTTCTGAAGCATGGAGATTCCTTTCTAGATATGACTAGTTTTTCTGCATTTGGATTTTTGGATTTGAATATGGGATTAAAAAAAGGCATTTAAAGTTTCTGGGGCTAGGCTTATGTTCTCAAAGATACTTTGGTGCTCACAGAATCAAATGTTAATACTCTGAGATTTTAGGCCCTAAATGCTAAGGTGGATGAAATCACACTACTTGGCTTCTTAGTTTGATGTGCAAAATCTCTTTCTGTATCATAGAGAGATTTACTATTACAACTGATTAAATGCAAGTGCACACAATTAAAGTTAGTTTTCACCAAAGGCTCCATAACAGTAATCTACCCCCTGTGCTCCTTATTGTTTAACAAGGCACCTGCTGGGAGTTTTTATGTGTGGAGGTTAGGTATATTTAGAAGTACATTCTGATTTAAATGCATGTTGTTTTGATGTGATCTACTCAATTATAAATGCAGAACTCTAATATAAGATAGAGCTCCTCCTAAAGAACGAATATCTAGGCTTTAATTTAACTATTAAGCACTTCCAAATGGTCAAACTTAATTAAAGCATCAAGGCTCTTGCAGGATCCTCTGCATTTCCCCACCCCCCACAAATGCTCTTCCCTGCCTTTGAAACTATTTCTTCACATAACAAATCAAGCATTGCAGTGCTGTTGGTTTTACGGCTCCAAGGGGAGCTAATGGCCAGGGTGTTTTAATCTTCCTCTGCAAGCATGGAGGATGCTGTTGCTGTTGAGGTATCAGAGAGCAACTCTGAGCCATCTCTGCTACTGGCCCATGTACTGGCATGGGCATATGCTGTCAGGAATGAGTGTTAATTACCCTGGCATTGACAGGCCAATAAAGCTGATTGGGTTTTAATTTCTTGGCACTGGGAGTCCAGCCACATGCTGCACAAATTGAGCACCATTACCCAGGTATTGCTTAGGCTGTTTAGTGATGCTGGTGGCTCTGCTGTGCTGGGAGGTTTCTACTGGTGCTGCCCAGGTTGCTCCTTTCTACACCATTACTTCTCTGCCAGCACCCAGCTGTCCTACCATAGCAGTGATTTGTCAGGGGCTGGTGGTTATTTTTCCTGAGAGTTGGACTTTTATGGAGAACAGCACAGCAAATTGGGCCTCATTTCTTCTTTTCTGCCTCTCTGAGGCTTTGCTCATCCCTACAGTTTATGCTGTTGCCAGTTAAGGCTTTGTTTCAGGAATTGGTGGATAAAGGAAATGTTATATGGGCAACCGGGTGGAGAGAGGCAAGCTCAGGGTGTGGCTAGCCGTTGCTTACTGTTCCATTTATAGTAAGAGCAGGGAAAATATTCAGGAGGGGGAGTTCACGACATGCAGTCAGTAGTGAAGAGGGGATGGCAAACTACAGCACTGCTTTACAGTGAGATAAATAATAATACAGGCAAGTTGTCCTTTCCATCCTTTTAGTTGTTAAGACATTGCATGTGGGCAGAACATAAAATCCTGTCTGCCCAGCACCTTGCCCTGTGTTAACACAATGCAAATCATGTTATGTAAAGTTGATAGAGAAATAGAGCTGCCTGTCTACAATTAACACCTACTTGAAGGTTAACTTAATTCCAAGTTATGGTACTTTACCTCAGTTAACTGTGGAGAAAGTTATAAAGTCACTTTAAGGCATTTAGAAATGTTTCCAGGAAATGAGAAGTCACCTCTGCTGCACGTTGAAACCTCGTAGAAATCAGACCATTTATTAAGTGTGGGGTTTTCCTGTTTCCTTTCTTCATTCTGCTAGCTAAGCAGCCCATGTAATTTACATTTCTCTGTTGGGGAAATATGAATTAAGATTTATGAACTAAGGTTATTTGTATTGTTTGAATAGTGTTTAAAAGCCAGGATCAACTGTAGGAGTGTGTAGCTGGAGAAAGGGCCTGGAGCTGATATGACTGCATAGGATCATTAGCCAAACAGGTCTGGCTCTGCCAGTTCTGAGGGTTTTGCTAACTTGTCTAGGTAAGGAACATGGATTTTTACCTTTTCTAGGGTAAATGTTGCTCAGGGAACTCAAATTTGTCAGAATTTTTAAATTAGTTTTCTTCAACTTTTGCTGGTTTAACTTGCAGATTACTGAAAGCTTCTGAATACTGCTCTGATTTGAGACCTCATAGACAATAGATATGTTCCTCCTGACTTACTGCTTGCATACACTCAGAATTAGAGCAGGGATTTCGGAGTCACCCAGGGTATAGGTAAAAATACAGTCCCTAATACTATAGGAGAGGTATTTAGAATGCTTTTGCAAAACCAAGTCATATACGAAATGTGGGATCTTGCCAACCTGTTTGGTTTTTTCCAGGTGACCACCTGAGCTTCCCAATGACTGCCTGCATCTCCAAGTCTTTTCAAGCTCCAAGTTTAAAAACTAGAAAATTTCATCTAAATTTTCTTAATCTCTTGAGTGTTTGATGCCTGTGGAGATGACAAAGATGTCAGCACAGCTTTTGTTCAGTTATTGCATGTGGCCTTGAGATAATACTGATCTAAAATACTTGCAGTGCTGCCGTGCATTTTTAACATTGCTCTGGCTTCACTTTTACAGCACTTCCATGACAATCTCTCTATAAGTAGGGCTGAGGGAAAACTTTCAAAAACAAAACAAAAAAAAAGCATAACCCAAAAGCCCACCCCCAAAAACCCCAAAACAAACTCAAATTGAAAGGGACCTTGGAAGGTCTCTAGTCCATCCTCCTTCTCCAAGTAGGATCAGCTGTGGGGATGGATGAGGTTGATCAGGGCTTTACCCAGCTGGGTCTTTAAACCCTCAAAGATGAAGGCTACACGGGTACTCTTGGAAACCTGGTCCATGGCTTGACCATCCTCAGGTGAAGGAGCTTTTCTTTCTGTTCTATATGAACAACTTTTGCTTCAATTTATGCCTTTTGTCTCTTAGCTTTTCCCCACTTGTGGGGGAACCCCTCACTCTCCAAGACACTTCAAAAGTGCTAATGACTGGCTGAGGGATCGCTGTGGCATGGCAAAGCAGGAACACAGGCACATTCTGCACACCAGCAAATTTCATTCAGGATGTGTGGTGCTGGAAGGGATATACTCTGCACACCAGAGAAGCTCTCAGGGCAGCTGCAACTTGTCATGGCCCACAGCCACCCTGGACATTGCTGTGAAAACAGGGCTGCACCAAGTGCCACCTCTCCTGCCATCACCCAGCTTTGAACATCAAGCAAGGCAGCATGGCCCCAGCTTTTCCTCCATCCTCAACTGGGGATTTCCACTCCTGGTCTGGGACCAGTATCTGGGATGCTGGAGACCCAGAACTCCAGCCCGAGCAGGGTTGATGTCCAAAGGTTAAAGTCTGCAGTCTGCCTTCCCCTCTCCACATCTTGCTCACTGCCCACAGATAGTGCTCCACTTCATAGGTTTTTAGAACCAGTAAATGACATTTCCCCTAGAAGCTGGTTGCCTCTCATGAAAATTTGGAGTTTTACTGTGATAATCAGAAAGCAAGTTCTGCAGAGGCAATACCCAAAGAATTTTTAGGTTAGGGTAATTGCATGTGTGATTTTGTGCATCCTAAGTGAAGCTTCAAATGCTTTCTGGGAACACAGCACATTTTCTGACCGTCTGCTATCTGTATGCACTGCAAAGAGGATTGCCTGAGCACTGCAGGAATGTTTGGAACCTGTGTCTGAAAGGCAATGAGGTGAGGCTGTGGCAGTTATAAACAGTCTATTTTGGCATTTGACCATCTCCCAAACATAAAGAGCAAAATAACTCATCCATCTCTGGGGTCAGGAATGGCTGTGCTGGTTAACCTCAGCTTAAACCTCAGGAGTTTAATTTGGCTTTATAGGCAAATACAGCCCTGCTGAGGTCAGCCGAGGCACTGTCTGGTTATGCAGGCAGGCTGGATATTTTATAAAACTCACTGGAATCCATTTGCAATGACAGATGCCATCGAGTGCATCTGCCTGATCATTCACCACTGATAACAGAGCTGGAGATAGCTCAGTGAGCCTCTTCATCATGAATTTCCATTTTCTTTTATGGTCTTGAATATCCCCATTGCCCATATCTTGGAAATCATATTGTACTTTTGTTTCTTTTTTGCTGTTTTTTGAACACTGCCAGTTTAAGAAGTTATTATTTTTCCCTTTTGTTACATTCAGCTCCTTACTCCTTAGCAAAAAATAAACCCAAACCCTAAATTAATAAACTAAAAACATTATTCTTTTTTATCTTGTTCAGATGATTTGGGCAAATGCTGAGCTACAGAAATACCGTTGGGTTTTGTGTGTGTGTGTGAACCTGCAATCAAAATCAACCACTTCTGTGATTTTTAATTTTTATTTACATTACTTACTCAATAAAAGACACAAACATTTGGATTCAGTAAATGCTGTGCTGACAGTTAGCTGTGCAGGGGGTTTTCCCACTTTTTATGTTTTTAGATTTGGCCTTACTTGAAAAGGGCATTCTTCTCACAGAGAGTATTAAATTGGGATGTAACTTTACCTCTGCTGAACTCCCATTCCTAACCACATTAATTTTGGATACATCCTTATGTTCACTAGATATTGTCCCTCTATCTTCATGTCACCATGAACTTCAGTCTATCTAACAAACTTATCTTTAGAGAACCTGAGAAATAAGATTATATAGACCTGATTCAGTTTGGCAAGCAGAAGCAGTTTTGCATTTGTTTTGCATTGTTGTATTGGCTTTCAGCACTTGGTGATATAGCTGCTC
Source organism: Pezoporus occidentalis (assembly GCF_034315485.1). Classification (NCBI taxonomy): domain Eukaryota; kingdom Metazoa; phylum Chordata; class Aves; order Psittaciformes; family Psittacidae; genus Pezoporus; species Pezoporus occidentalis. Next base: position 1,111,190 of record NW_026913230.1, on the reverse strand, counting down.
CTTGTGCAAACCTTCCCTTGCTTTCATTCACAGTCTGAGATAAACAGATGTTTGGCAAGATGTTTAGCATCTGAAATGATTAGTCAGCTCAGATTCTTACTCCTGCTTTATACTGCATGGCGTGTTTTGGTTTTAGATTATTTGTTTTCCAGTTATGTTATAAAGAGAGCAACTCCAGTATCCCGTTGTGAGTTCCCCACATTCAAGCTGACAGCTTATACATGACAATGTGGCAGTGAACAATGGCCCATCAGGGCTACCAAGAGCAGGAAGTAATTTAAGATGTATTGGATAATGAAGAGTAAATGTATGCTCATCATCACAACTACATGGAAGCTGCTCTAAAATTTAATGACAAATCTTCTGCAACAGCTGCAGAAGAAATATCTTGTGGAAGAGCAGAAATAGAAAGTTTCCATTCATCAGCAGTGTCTCTTTGGCCTTTTTCATTTCCCCCCCCCCCCAGTTTTAGTCAGATAAATTAATATAGTCTACATGCCAAGGTCAATGATACACTTCTTCCTTGTAGTAGCTACATTAGAATCGCCATGTTTGTGTGACTAAGTATTGGTCTCTGTCACACCAAATATGAAGAACACAGGATTTTTCTTAGATCTCTATATTAGATATACATAATATTTCAGTAAAGTATTTGCAGAGTTAACAGTGTTTCTGGTTCAGAGGTGTCTGAGTTGTAGAGGAAGTTTTCCCTTCTTTGGCTTTGTGTGAGGCCTTGAATGCTGAAGATCTGCAATTTATTAAAGATAGCCCTTACACAGTAATAGTGTTTAGAGCCAGAGAAAGCCCACATTGATTAGGTCTGTAGGCTAAATCAATGCCATGCAGGCTTTGAACAACAGTAAGTCTCATTATTCTAATTATGCAGCTAAGGTGATGGGGTGTTTAAAAGCGTGACGGTTAAATTAGAAAGCAAACTAAGGACAAAGATCTCTTTGGTTTACAAAGGGACTGAAAAAAGGACAATAGAAATGAGAACATGCAGATTGGAAGGTATCAGATAAAATAGTGTAAAGATTTGGGCTTATTTGCATACCTGGTTTAGGTAATTAATTAGGAAATATTTGATAGATAAATGATAGAATAATAGGAAAATGTGTGTTCTGACATCTCAGAGACTAATTATATGTCTATGAAAGATCTGATGACTTAAGTTGTTTGGACCTGCTTGTTGGATAGCTTGTAATGTTTTGAATTAATTCACAAATGAACAGCTAAACTCATTACTCATTGAACTAATTCACCTGAGTGGTAAATTTGAACTTTAACTGTGGCTGTTTGTGGGAACAGGCCAAGACAAACAAGGTGGCTGCGATGCTGTGGAGTATTCTGCATTAATATTGGCTAATGGGTTAAAGAGCAAGTTATGGAAAAATGAAGTGAGGCATGATGCTCAGAATAAAGGCTAGCGGGAGGAGAACCCTCCTGTGGAAGGAACAGCTTCAAAGCAAATTTGACCTAATCTTGAGCTGTCTTGCTGTTACCTGAAAGGCACAAGGAAGAGTCATGCTTGGAGCACATCAGGGAAACTTGTGTTTACTTGGCACCCACTGCGGTATAATAGTAAAGGAATATTTAGAGACAATTACTTCATGGAAAGAATTCATCCAGCTGCTAGAATATGACGTGTTTGTTCAGGGGGCTTCAGGGCGTGAAAAAAATCTCCACGATTTTCCATTACAGTTTCTGGTAGAAAGGTGTCTCTTTCAGCATAGACAGAGGGCGAAATCACACTTTGGTTTTTGATAACAAGGCAATAGCATCCCTTCCTACTGCGAACCTTTCTGTTTTGAGAGAGCAATGTTTTCTAGAATCAATGTAACTATGCTGGTTTGAAAAGCGCATTATTAGTCACAGCAGCTTTCCCACTGCATTTTGTTTGCTGTCTATTCTATTGTACTTTAATGTTTCTCTGAAACAAGTAAGCTGTATTTTTCCTTGTTTTAGTGCACAAACAAGTATAAGTCCTGTCCCTGGCACTGTTCAAGGCCAGGTTGGATGGGGCTTGTAGCAACCTAGTCTAGTGGAAAGTGTCCTTGCCTGTAGCATGGGGTTGAAAGGAGACAATCATTAAGGTCCCTCCTACACCAAACCTGTCTGTGATTCTATATTGTGTAATTTTGCTAAATACAATGTATTTACAGCAGCTACTGTTAGCAAATTGATTAAATGTGCCATGATACTTCAGTTCTTGGTTTAATTAAACACTTCTTTTCAAACAGCAGGAATAAATTTCAATTGTATTCTTGCTTAGAATTTGAAGGAAAAGCTTTTTATTGGGTTGGGTTTTTGGGGGGGGATTTGGGTTTGGATTTTTTTGTTTGTTTTCTTTTTCCAAATCTTGGTAGAAAAATTAGGAATATTGTTCAGAGCTTCTGCACAAGCTCTTTCTTGTTCCTTGCTGTATGGTTCTGTATGGTTCATACATTTTTAGTAGCAGCATAAGAATGTAAATCTCTGGATATGTGCTTTATTAGTATAGCCAAGTAAATAAATGAATTGCCCTAAAAACTGAAAGTGCCCCTTGAGATTCACTGAGCCATTCATAACCAAAGTTTGACAGGTAATGATTTAGCCAAACCATCCATAACTTTTATTTGAAAAACAAGGACAATTAAAAATAGGATGAGGCATTTTGGTCATGAATTATTCTGATCAGGAATGTAACTACAGTTTTATTCCAAAGCCTAAATGAAATATCTCCCTGTATATCCAGTGAGTTTCATTACAGCTTCAGTTTTATTACCTCACTTTGGGAGATTTAATCCTTTTCTTGAAAACGCATTACTCTTCAGAAAGGACAAATAAAAATGAAATACAATAATAATTTGGGGGGGGGGGGTGTTAGGGAAGAATAACAGGAGAGAAGGAACCAACTTTAAGATTGCTGAACCTTTATGTTGTTGCTTTGAGATGCTTTCAGCATCGCAACAGCCTTTTTGAAAACTCAGGAAGGGCAAAGTTCAGAGGCTACAGATGTGCCTTAGCTTTGTGCTATGGTGTCCCCCACCACCACCTCAGTGACATTACCAGCATGGCAGTTGCTATGGTGGGCTCCTTGGAGAGCCCAGGAACTTGCTGCCTGGACAGTGAGGATACAGGCTCTCAGCAACACCAGAGGAGCTGCAGGACCAGCTTTGGGCTCATGTGCTGGTGAAGGTCTGGGCGCTGTTGGAGCAGCTTGCTTGGCTGGACTGGGCAGAGAAAGTGTCAGTGCAGAGCAGGCAGCCTCTCCTCTCAGCTGCACCCAAGAACCATGTACGGTTCCACATTCCATCCTGGTTATATAGTGGAAGACCTTCCTGCTACCAAACAGAAGACGGACTGATTCCTTCTTTCCACCCCAAGACCCCTCATCTCAGCAATTCACCTCTGTGCTTTGAAGCCTCTTGGGATAAAGACCAACACCTCCTGAGATGAGAAAAGAAGCAGAGCTGCATCAGGCCAAGTTCCTTCTAGTTACTCCTCAGCAACAGGCATAAACCAAGTGATTCCTCTTTTATTCTAACTTAGCTAGAAATGAGCTGAGCACCATGGCTAGAGCAGGGAGAAGAGTACAGCTCCAGCTTCCCAAGATCATCTCCTTTTTCTTCCTGTAGGTTATCTGAACATTTTCATGTAATGGGGCTTTTCAAGAAAGCTGGTTATCTGAGGCACTGATGTGTGAAAATACAAAACCTAGCTTCGGGAGCAGAGTCAGTCAAGCTACAGCAGCACGAAACCCAGCACGAAGCTCATTTACCCTGCCTCGTCAGGGAGTTTGGCAGCTTGCTCTAATCTCTGTGCTGCTGCATCTAGACTGCTGCTGGCACTCAGGCTCGTTAGTTTGAAGTTTGTATGGTTGTTTCTGCACTATGCAGAAGCTGATCTTCAGCGGGCTCTGACCTTCCCTGATGCGCTTTTAATTCACGTAAACACTTCGGCTGGTTTTCTTCTCAGCCTCTTCTAGAAGTGGTGCTCAGGCCGCACAGGGATAAGGTGCTACTCACCAAAGCTCAGGTCAAGACAAACTGGAAGCACCAAGAAGTATCAAAAAGCTGGAGGCCAGCACCCCCCAGGGAACTCCTGTCTCCCTGAAAGGTTTGAGTCAGGCTGGCCGTGAGTCAAACTGGTGGGTGCAGCGTGCGTAGTGCTTTCAAGCATGATGCTGTCATTAAGCAGCCTCTTCTGATTTAAAATGTTACCAAGCAAACAAATAGCAGGTTTTCTTTTGCTTCCCGAGAACTCTCACAGTACAACCTCTGTCAGAGCTGCACATGTGTGTGCACACAGGCACATGCAAAAGAAATGCAAATGTCCACCACAGCTGAAAAATCAGGCTTAAAACAGTCCTAATAATGTGATCACGGAGAAGGAAAACGAAAAAAAAAGCATTATTTGCTATGACTAGTTTTTTGAAGGCTCACTTCCTAAAATCACTGAAGATGGTGATAGTAAACTGGGTATGTGGAGAAGAGTTTCCAAGAGCCAAATAGCTGCAAAAAACATTGTCAGTGAATAAGAAATGGGGTCTTCTGGTCACAAGGGTAAACCCTTTCACTCTAATTTGAGGATGAGCAGCTTTGCAGCTACATAGTTGTTTCTTGCTCTTATGCAAATACTGTTCTAGTCCTGATCTCATTAATACTGACAGTACAAATCTTAAGCATATGTTTCCTACCTTCGACTCTCTTTTCTTTTATGAGATGGGAGGTCACCCCAGCAATAAAACCTTTGGTTGAAAAGTTGTTTAACACATTGTCATAAGTACATAAGCAGCTTTTTTTTTTCCCCTTGTATTGAGTGCTAGGTTGCTAATTGATTTTACAGCCTAGTAGTGGATCTCTTATTACAGGGTGAGGTGAATATTATGTAAAGTCAACCCTGAGAGAACAAGAAGATTTTACAAAGTTTTCCATAGAACTTGCTGACTCCAGGCTACTGCTTTGGAGATACTTTGGGAAAACCTTTGCTAAGGCTCTTCTTAGCATGAGCAACAAGAATTGTAATTGATGCTCAAAGTCCTCCTTTCAGTGAATGCATGTAGAAACTAAAACCTGTTGTCTTGAGCCTGACCTTTGGAAGAATGTGTAAAGAAAAGGACTTAAAGGCTTTCCCCAGTCCAAAGCTTATTACAGACCTCTTATTCTGGAAGAGTACATGTACATTTCTGAAAGGTGTCACCCAAACCAGCAACTGCTTAGCAATAACATCTCCATACTGTACACAAAGCTACTTTGCCACTTGCTCTTCCTCTCAACTGCCTAGTCTCAATTATGGTTGTCTTGGCACAGATGACTTCTTAAAATGTTGATCTAAGCCTTTCTTCAGCTATCTTACTTTAACACCCTTTTGCTCCCAGATATTCTCAGACAATGAGCCCTGACAGCAGGGCTATGCTGGCATAGGGTTTCAGCAGTAGTACTGAAGCCAAACGCACTGTCCCTGCACATCCTAATTGCAGCTGGGGCCACTGTTAGGGCCAGCAGCTGGTAAGCCATGTAGAGAAAACCTCACATACGGCTTTGGCTCCAGATGCAGGCTTCTTTTCTGTTCCATTTTTACTCCTTGGCAGTAACTCCAGACTGATGCCAAGCCCACGGGCCAGTTTGAGATTGTGCCCACCTCATGTGATGCAGGGATAAATAAGATTTATCAAAAGTAAAAGAGCAGGAGGTTTCAGACATCTCCTGGAAGCCAGCAGTTCAGGTTTACATAGACAAAGCTTGGGACAGCAGCCAGCTGTGCCATCTGCACTGGGATGGTGCATGGCCAGTTGTGCCTGCTCTCTGCTAAGAAGCCGCTACTCACAGCACCAGCCCCTGCCCACAGCCTTGAGCCAGCTGCCTGCAACCTGGCTCTGGTAAACAGGAGTGCTGGGAAACCCTGCCTGCTAGCTCTGATGGTCTTAACATGTGCAGTGTGGAGCGGTCTTCTGTGGCTATGTACTTCAGATCTGCAGAAAGATTTGACATGTTAAAAGCCACATAAATTGAAAGCGTTTGTATTATTGTGCATAGGAGGCCAAGATCTGGTAGTCACTTAAGAGGCTTCATTCTACTTTATAAAGCACACTTGGTGTCAAAAAGTGTAATAAAGCTCAGAATCTTAGCATAAGATATAATAATAACAATTTTTATTTTTTTTTCTTTTTTGTTAGAAGGAAGACCTTAATCTGCTTGAAATGCAGAGCACAGTGGGCTGCTAATTGTAGAAATAACAGATGAGCGCAATCTCCTCCGTCTCAGTTTCCTTTTTATTTTCAAAACTATTATATCTTTCTTCCTTTCATGCAATCCATTCTGCCAACCTTCTCAGGCACAGATCTCTGCTTGCAAAGCAAGCCCAATTGATAGCAAACCTGCTGCTTTCAGATCCAGAAATCTTCTCCCATAAGTGCTTGGATATTGGTTCAGAAGCAGGCACTGAAATAAAAATAACAGCAGAAAATCATCTTGAGTGGTTTGAAAAAAAAATCCTCCACTGAATGCAAATTAATAATAAGAAGAAAAATAAAGTGGAGAAAAATAAAGGTATTGAAAATTAATCTTCCTGTCCTTCTCAGTTCCAACTCTGGGAATGCATTTTTCAGCTCCAGCATGTTTTCTACCAGCTGCTAGGATCTGCTACGAAGTGATATCCTTTTATGTGCAAATTTTGGTTTTTGGTGGTTTGGTTGGTTTTGGGTATTTTTTTCCAAATTTCTCACCAAGCTAAGCCGAAACTGCTCTTCAAAGGGGGACTTGGGGTCCCCTGAACTCTATCCCCCCTCTGTAAGCAGTAGCTGAGGCGCACTTAGTAGGATGGAGCCGGCTCCCACCCCACGCGGCTGCAAGCGCGGCACCGGCCGCGGGGAGCCGGCGCTGCTCCCGTCGCTGCTCCCGGAGCAGTTCCCTTCATTCCTGAGCGCCGCCTGCTGCCTCTTCTTAAATTACAGCCTGTGCCCTGATCGCTGGGAAGCGGCTCCGGTGGAGCAGGGCACCAGACCTGCCCTCCCGGCCGGGTTTGCCGGCAGCCCGTGGGCTTGAATTCACCAACACGTGGACATCTGTGATTTTTCTAACGCAAAACTTCGTAGCCAGAGCCCAAGCAGCCAAGGTATTAAATACCTTTGCACAGGTATTAAATACCAACTGCTCTGAATCATAAATCCGTGCTGGGGGCTATTTGTAGGAAGCAAATAGAGATGGAAAGGTATACTTCTTTACTCACTTAAATCTGAAAGCTAGGAGACTTAGAGGGCAGTGCCCATGTAGCTTCTCAAGCTACCAAGCAAATAATTGGATAACACAGAACATTATTTAGATTTGAGATGCTCAACTAGATAGGTATCCCAAACACATATCTGTCTGCCTATCACCACTGCCGCCTGGGAATATATATTCAACAACAGAACAACTTATCATGCCTTCTCTCTTCTTGTAATAATCTCAGTAATTTACTGGGGCTGTATATTAAAATGTCTTTCCCTATTGCCATGCATTTGCATATATCCATCAGTCAGCTTGTATATGTGGGATGGTAGATGATTTAATACTGCCAAGAAGGCTTAAGATGTGGATAAATGTTTTTGTAAGGATTGTTAACACTGTCATGCAAAGACTAAGGAGGCTAAAGTTTTGTCCTAGACATAATGACTGGCCAAAGAAACATCACTGTCTGGGGGAGCGGAATATCATCAAATTTAGGAAAGGTTTTAGGAAAACAAATATCTAATCATGCAGAATAGAATTTCACTCTAATCAGTTTTAGTCTGTTTACAAAATCAAGTTTCTTGAGTGATTTCCCCAATGTATCCGCAGTTTGTGCCTCCAAATAGTACAAAGCTGAATATTTGCATGTCTAATCCGTCTGGACACTGTCCTGAATGAGATACGTGCATGCCCTGAAGAAGCTGTTGTGCATGCAGGATGGCAGCAGGGGATACCAGGAGTGGGAATAGAGGATATGTACCTGTGGCTGGGACAGAAATAAATTCAATAAGCACGGACAGTCTTTGGAGGTGAAAAGCAAGTAAATGAAAATTAAATACTGGTAATGTCTGAAATTTTGTGAAGAAATTACTTTTGCTGATATGAACTTTCTCAATTACAATTTGAGTACAGATCTCTTTCGGCCTCTTTTGGGGAAATAAAAGAAGTGTAAAATCTGAGTAGATGAAAACAAAATGTCATTAGCTTATAGCCACACCTAGGCAAACATCTTTTAATTGATATGAGCCCTGAAGGCTCAGGGAATAAACAGAAGCCAAAATCACACCCCTGGGATTGCATACTTTGCAATCCCTGTGTGCACTCCTCTTCCTGGCACCCCAGATCTGCTCAATCGTCCTGCTCGACACCTCACAGCCAGGCACATGTGACAAACCCAAATCCAACTGAACCCAAACACATGAACTTTGCTCAGCCCTCAGACATCTTCCTGGATGCTTAAACGGGGGGGTTGATTGAATATAAGGAAGAAGTTCCTTACTGTAAGGGTGGTGAGGCACTGGAATGGGTTGCCCAGGGAAGCTGTGAAAGCTCCATCCCTGGCGGTGTTCAAGGTCAGGTTGGACAGAGCCTTGGGTGATATGGTTTAGTGTTGGGTGTCCCTGCCCATGGCAGGGGGGTTGGAACTAGAAAATCTTACGGTCCTTTCTAACCCTAACTATTCTATGATTCTATGTCAATGCTTCAAGGCTTTGAGACAGGCCATATCTTTATTACTATGGTGCATTTATTACAGGGATTTTTGATGCTTTGTGAAAGCAAGCAAGTAGTAAGGATTTGAGATGTATATCTATTGCTAGTGTGCTTTACCGAGGTTAGCACTCCAGTTGTTTGTCTGAGTGGGATCTGCAACAGGTCCCTGGGTTTATTAGTTCAATATTACAAGACAAAACAGAAATACGCACAATTCTCTACTATACTACCAGAATTTCCCAAAAGAAATACGTACTGCTTTTACTCAGCTGATTCTTACGCTGCACCAACAGAAAGAATATGAAGAAATTTGAGCCTCTTTATAGATGAACTTAACATTATAAGCAACTACTTTTTCAATAAAATATTTACTTTTTCTACCTCAGCACTGAGAGAGATTTTGAATTACAATAAGAGCCTGGGGCTGACACCCACCTCTGCAGTTTCATTTGCTGCACAAGGTGTGCCAGTGACTTGCCTGCAGACATCCTGAATTGGGAGCTCGCTCAGCTGGGGCCAGAGGGACACACATTTTTTGCTCTATCTTTACAATCAGTCAGCTTTCTCTTCTCCAGGGCATTGCCTAAATATGTCAGGATTTAGGTCCTTAACAAAGAGGAATAATTTAAATTGTTTCAGTCACAGAAGTGTGCAAACTGAATTCTTGCTGTAGAGTTTCTGTTAGGATTAAAGGAGCTTGGCCAATTCACTCCTAAGAATTTAACCTATTGCCTTTTGCTGCTGTATTATTTTTGTCATGGAAAATTCATGTTTCCAATTGGTTTTGGCTTAGTGGATGGCTGTTGAACTAAAAGCATTTTTTAACATGTCACTTTGCTCTTCCCTACCGACAGTCCAATATCTCTCAATTTCCATTTCAAATACAGCTCCGATCTGTCTAATCTTTTGCTTCTTCAACATTTTCAAGGAACTGTAAATTCCACATTTAATTAATGGGTCCAAGAGGCTGAGCCTTCTTCATGCAAAATAGAACTGTACAGTGATTAATTAAAATTGCTATCAATGTTCCAAGTTACTAGACTTGAGCATGGCATATTCTGCTAAGGACATTACAAAGAGCAAAACAAAGTGTGTTAAACTTAGAAAAGCAAAGGGAAATGTGATGATTAGAAATGGGGGAACATTTTTTCCACTATGCAGAGACCAATTTTTAAAGGACACTGTCAAGAGTTATGGTGCACTTAAATTTGATCAACCTTAAAATTTTCTTTCCTATGCTGTGCTGGCATATGTCTCTGGGGTTCAGATAGTTTTTAACCACACATTATTTTACCCTGAAAAATGGAGGAGGAACAGAAGTAATATTTACATAAACTCTGCAAAGTAACACTGCATCGTACAGTCTCCACTGGCTCTTGTAGAAGCAGCTAAGTAATGAGAACTAATTTCTGGAATTATGTTGACATGCTTTGGGTATGCAGAAGGCAGCAAGCAAATTAAATAATATTAATTTGAGGTGTATCTGACATTAGGGAGAAATCTTTTAGTGTGTTGGAGAGACAACAGTCTTTCATTCGTCACTTTAGAGGTTTTTTGTGAAGATGCTAAGGTGCTGCATGACTGAAAAATGTAAAATATTGAAAAGAACCTGAACCTGAGGAAGCACATATTGGTCTCTCCTTGCTTGTTTGCTTGATCATTAAGGAGGGCAGGTAAATATATACTTGGTTCTTTTTGAGACAAACTTCATCTTTTGTGGAGTACTAGCATTGTAATTACCATCATGGTTTGGCTAATCTGTGTTTAAAGTACTCTGGGTTTTGCTTTGATTCTCTGTATGTCATAGCCCCAGTATCCTAGTGCCTGAAGAAGGATAAATCTAAGTGTATTATCTGTTTTCCTACCAAGATGAATTATCTGTTTTCCTGTCAAGGAGATGCTCAGTTTGCAACTAGGGACTGAAGGCCAAAACCACAACAGAAGCTTGCATGGAGAAATGAAGCTAGGATATTATCCTAATGATGTGGCTTTGGAGGTGACCTCAGATCAGGGACTCCCTCCCTGGGAATATTGCATCACTCTGCTCCTGTGACTCTGCACTGCCCCAGTTCTGCACTGGAGTCACAAGTGCTCTGAGCTAGTCATGAGCCTACAGCAACACTGTCTTTTAGGGGTGAACCTTAAGCCAAAGGTGGACTCCATGCTGTAAATCTAAAAGTGACGCTTTGTGACCAGAGAGTGTTTTCCAGCACAAGTGGGGATCACTGTGCTAGAGCTAAGGCAATACTCAATTTATGAACACAGTATGGACCATCTGCATCATGGCCATCATGTTGGAATGGTAGTGGGATGAAGAACCCAGCTATTCCATGGGCTGCTCTTCTCACCCAGTATAGAAGGCATGCTTAGAAAAACGTGATCTTAACCACTCTCTTGGGTGAAATTACAGCTTTAGGAGAGCTTCTACCAATGTCCATGACAAAAAGTGCAGAAATACTCATGCCAGAGGTGGTGCGATAGGAAGCACAAGATGCTGAAGCAATAACACTCACCAACACAGTACTTCATTTCCAGATACCCTGTGCAACTTGTCTTTTATGACTGCAGTCAGCAAGAAGTATTAAACAGTCTCCCATTCGATATATGGAAAGTTAGGATGTTTCCACCCTGTACAGTAAGGGAAGCCTTGTGCAGAGATGTGATAGCTAAGGTTAGTGTGGTGTGGGAATGAAAATATAGCAACTAGGAATGAGGGGAGCCAGCAAAATGGAAGATTTTGAGTTATTCTCAATTGAACAGATCTGCCATTTATTGTGTGATTTAGTCTCTTGTGCCTTTCTCTCTAGAAAATACAGTCATTTCACTCTTCAAAAACCTTTTCTCGAGCTCCCGATGAGAGGATTCCCCAGGAGAAACAGCAGGTGAAATTCTGGCAGTGTATAAAAGAAGTCATTTCCTTTTGTACATTTTAGAAACCTCAACTTAACCTGTTTTCCCTCCTTCATCCATGTACACCGGTTCTTTTGCTAGCAGATCCGCCCTTCGGTTAAAAGTTTAAATGCTGATCAGCATGAGTTGAGTTTAATCACCAGGTAAAGGCCACTGACAAACAGCTTTCCCAGTATGGATCCTGTACATACTTTTCCCTTTCCACATCGCATTTAAATTTGGAATTAACCCCCCAAGTTCCCTACTAGCATGAGATCCAAGCCACAGTAGCACTGCCATCTGCTAAACGACTTAACAGCGCAAGGCAAGTCACTGACCAACAGTGGAAGGCGCCATTGGGTTTGTGACTCAAATCCTCCTCCAGGGCATGGTCTCCCCATGTTATATTTATTCCCCTTGACACCGAGGTCTGGGCTCTGCAGCCTGTGAGCACAGGGATGCTGGTGGAGCATCAGTGGGTGGCTGCCCTCGGCACAGCACAGACAAAGCGCAGAGGCCGGCTCCCTGCAGCAGCCCGCAGCAATTGCCATGACAACCAGCAAGCTGATTACTCAATTACAGAGTTCCTTTTAAAAAGTGACATAAAGCCAAGGGACAACACTTGCCATGGTGCTTGATTTTCAAAGCGCCAAGCTATGTTTAACTTTTTAATACACCTTGTGATTATGTTTGCCAACCTAGTTCTGGCTTGCATTTCATCATCATCGTCGTTATTATTATTTTACCCCTGTGTTCTTTGAAATGAGGAGAAACTAAAAAGCTACAGTTTTTCCTGTTGCAGGAAAACATGCAGGTGCAGTAGACACCCAGTGTAACAGCCTTACTGGCATGGGAGGACTGTGACAGATGCACATTTGGCAGAGTGCTGGAGCCATGACCAGGTTAGAAAAATGTGCCAAACCTGCTCCGAGAAACCTCAACGGAGCTGCTCATGCTGCAGCCTCTGAAACCGAGTTGTCCCTTCGTGCTGTGCATCCTTTTCATACCTAATGTGCTCCTGTAGGTACCACTGTGCTGTTCTCAGAGCTGATGCATTTTTCATCCTTTTGTGTAAGTGTAGATTACTGAATATTTTTCTACAGTGTAAGAAGGGAAAAAGCTGAGCATATTCTCGTGATTTGGGTTTCATTGGTTTGTTTAGGTCATGTTGTGGTTTAAGGACAAACACAAGACAGGTCAGTTCAGATTTACAATGCCAGCTCTGCACTATCTGAGGAATTCCTTTGGGTTTCATAGTGATATAACTGCTGGTATAGCACCTTGAGGGTTTGGTCAAGGTCTTCATCATGTTGGATGTAACAGAGGTGGACAGTGAGAGACATCCCATATCAAGCAAAATAGACCAGCCAGGCAATGCCAGGGAGGAAAATAGAAGTACAGAAATAGAAAGTAGCTTTACTGCTGATCTTGCCTGGATTCATAGGATCATAGAACAGTTCAGGTTGAAAAAGACACCTATATGTCATCTGATCAAGACCTCACCCAAGGCAGGGCCAAATTCAAGGTTAGATCTACTTTCAAAGTTGGAGGCCTTTTTCAGCCAGGGAAAAGGACATCTCAGGGCATTTTCCAGCCAAGTCTGGAGTGTCTCCATGGGCAGAAATGCCCCAGCCTCTCTGAACCCCTGTTCCTAGGTTTAACCACCCTCACGGCTCTCGGTCTTCTCTCTGTCTAGCATCTTTCCTGCACAGTGATGATTTGCTGTAGGTCTGCTTTAGCAGATCATGGGAACATCTCTACATAAATTCTCATGGCAACGTTCCAGAATGAAACTGCTTTCACATCTTCTGCCTTCCAAATTGGATAGCCAGCTTGAAACAGCTCTTGGATTCTGGAGGAAGCTGTCCCAAAACATTAGTGTTATTTACAGCGCTCCCACATGATTCAGGTAAAGAGCAAGACATAGGATTTTAAACTCAAACTTGTAAAGGGCTGGGTGCTGCTTGTTCTGTTCTGAGGTAATGTCTGGGTTTGTTACAAAAGTTTTCACAGGCTTTTTTCTCTTCACTCTGAAGCTGCAGAAAGGTTCAGGTTGCAGGCAGACTGTGTGACTCCAGGGACAGACCAGCAGATTACTGACACCATTCCAACAATTCCTTGACAATATCTTCTTCCCCATTTCCTTTCGCCTGAGTTTGGATCATCTCCCCAGACAGGAGACCAATCACTTCAGCCCTCATACCTAAGACTGAGGGTTCATTTACTATGTCCAAGAGAGGAACCTCCTCATAATCACATTTTCAGCATTAATGATGTAGGAAAAGATGTTTTTGATGAACAGGGGTATGGCATGGCTTCCAAGATTTTGATTTCTTACAGTATTCAGTCTCTTCATATACTTGATTAAAATTATGAGGGATTCATTTCTCAAAACCACATCAGTTTCATTAATAAGAGAAAGACGTTCCTCCCCAGCCACTTCTTTTCCACTCTTTGGTCACTTGGAGTAAGGCCATCTCTCCCCAGGCTGCTGCTGAAGAGGGGGCAATGTTTAAATCTCAGCCATCTGGATTTCACAGCACAGCTCAAAGGTCTTCCCCATATTCCTTGTCCTTCAGTGTCCTTGCTCCATGGGATCCAGCCAGCAGTATAGCACTCAAATTTAGCCCTGACTCCAGCCAGTCTGGTGGAAGAAATGGAGTTAAAGGCTGGTGAATCACCTGCTGAAAACGAAGGGGAAGCTTCTGAGACAGAAATTCAGAGTATGGCTACTTTAACAAAGGTCAAGGCTTGTTCCTGTGATCTCTTGCTCTCGACAAGGATGCTTTGGCTGCTCTCTTTCCATCCAAATACACACACACACTGAATGCACAGGTCTTTCCTTTCACCATGTCTTGCTTGAGTGCTGCTCTTAAGAAGGAAAATTAGCCAAGTTGGAGATTTTGGTGTTCTTGGTGAACACTGGACTGCATTGATGACAACTAAACTATGATAAGCTCTAGAAGTTCCTAAATCACAAACTGTGAGAAGCTAGAAGAGTTTACCAAGGAAAATATTACTCCATCTTTGTTGTCCTCTTTCCCCTAAGAGCTCACTACTGACCACTATCAGATATAGGGCAAGACAAGTCTGTTTACCCAGGATATTGCTGAGGCAGTTCTGAGGTGTACTGCAGGGGAAAACTGAGACCTCCTTTAGTCTATTAGAGTGGAAGAAGCTTTCCAATCCCCCTCCAAAAAGCAGAGCTATAACCCAAGGTCCAACCCATTCAATGAATACTGCAGAAGACAGATGGCTTTATTACCCCTTCCAGTTCCCCCAGATCCTCTGAAATTGATTTGTGTCGAGTATAAACAGCAACAACATGCTGAGGGCAACAGAAAACCACAGCAAATGAACTATTCCTGTGCATGTATTTGCTCATGCCATGCCCCTCTTCAACATTTTCAAGCTAAACCATAGTCCTCCTCAGTAAAAGGATTGAATAAAAAGTGCCTGATTATTTCAGCATTATTTGCTTTGCAAGCTGCATGTGGTATTTTATTTCAAAGCTGTGAAAATATAATCTGATTCTCCAACCCATGGGAAAGAGTAGCTGAAGATACGGTTTTCCAGTCGTCTCATTTCAGTATGTGATAGAGTTGTCAACCTGGTGCTGTGCAGACGAGGGAGCTGGCCTGCAAGACATCTGTGTGAGGAGGTGCAAGATGTGACTGGCACAGGTGTTTGTCAAGGAGGTATGGGAAAGTTCAGAACACAAAATTGCTGCTTTCTGCTCCTCAATTAATGAGCCAGCTTCCCAGCCAAGCACGCTTGGAAAGCAGAGGTAGAAGGGATCAGGAGGAATATTATCTGAGCCGTGCTACAATCCATGTCCTCTGCCCACTCGTTACAAAGGAACAGAGGTGTCCTGGTCACATATGGGTATATGATAATGAGTGAACAGTCAGATGGAGTTATAGGACAGATAACCCACAGTTAGTATTTCTGCCGTTAGCCCTGACTATGTGAATCTATTGCTCCTTCAGAATATGCATTATATTGTGCACAAAAAAATTGCTGTGCTTGTAGATGTTACCATCAGCAACAGGAATCATCTTTCTCATGAACTTTGCATTCCCAAGCATGGAGTGTTACCTCGTGAGAGTGCCTTACTGCAGAGATGAGAGAGTGACAGCACAAATGCCCTGGTTCTGAATCTCAAGGTTTCCTTTTGCACCTTCTTACTACTGCTTTTGTTTTATATCACTGCACGGAGCAAGAAAGTTTGGGACCTAACCCAGATTCACCTGGTGTAACCAGGTGTAAATCTGAAGCAGGATCTAGCTTTAATTTGGCCCTTTGCGAGGAGCTTGGAGCAGCTGGCTTCCAGAGGTTTCATCCAGCCTTAGTGGTTCTGGACTTCTGTGGCTTCTGCTGAGGAGAGATAATAAAGTAACAGTAGTTCCCTTGAGATTCATTCAGTGTTTTTCATTTTTGCCCTTCAATCTTGAGAAAGGCAGAAAATACCAGGAATCTCTTTTTTAACGCGGGAGCTGTGAGGGCACAGTCTAGGGAGCATTGATGAGCAGCCATAATGCACTTAAGTCAGTGGTCAAAGCTTACCCAGGGGTTTTGCCAAAGACCCAATGTCATTTTTGTGCACGCACTTGATCTGTCAAAATAAATCTGCTCTCTGAAGTTAGTAAAGGGAATTTCAAAAAGGTGACATCTACAGTGAGATGGAGTAACTTCACTGACTTTTGGGGCTTTATAGAATGCACACATATGTGATCTGGGTGTTTAAAGCATGATAGGATAAATGCAGGTAAAAATAATCTTGGTATTTAAGGCAACTGTGCATAACTGTACCTTATCTTTTACCTTCTTTTCCTTAAAAAACAAGACTGAGAAGGGTCACTGAGAACCCCATCTGGGAAACCAAATCTCACTAATAATGGAAAAGTACATCCATGCTCTGAAAGGCATGTACGTAACTAATGTGTATGATCTGTAGCGTAATGTATGTAGTCTGCAGTGTTTGAAACAGGCTCTGTGTAACAGGATGCTATCTGGTCTCCTCTGAGAGCCTCAAGTAGTCAAAAATGATGGCATTTTTCAAAACACTGTCAGCAAGCAGGGGAGGATTCGGGCTGGGGTAGCTAAACTTCCATTTGATAATGTGTTGACATCATTATATATTGGGAACATACCTTCTTTCAGTTGGTTTGTTGAACAGAACATCCTCTGACGTGATATATCTTTTGTGAGGAGGCTGCATTGTTTCCTCTCTCTTGCTGTTTTTTTCCTTCCCTTCACCTTCAGTGGTAGCTTCTCCTTACTGTGTAAAGACACCAAATTTAACAGAGCCATCCCTTCCCTTTCACCTGCCTCTATTTTGCAAATGGTCATGATGAATCTCTTAGGAGATCCATTTTGTATGCAACAGGGCTGTGCATTTTCAACTTTTCTCAGCACACCATTATTTTCTCTCATGGTCATAAAGCCATGCTTCTGAAGACATCTCCTGGGAATGATCAACCATGATACTGGATGAGATGAGCAGAGGCCTCAATTTTCATTTATGCTCTCTGGATTCATTTTATTTATATATTTTTGAGAAACTGGAATTTAGAAAGTTTAATAGACTGGAAAAATAATTGAAGGAAAGATCCAAGTATCTTTCCCCCCTCTAGGGAGACACTAGAGACATAGATGATAAAGAAGTTTGCACTGTTATCATTAGGGCTTTTGTTTTGTGATAACCACCGTAAGGAACCCAGGATGCTGAACAACTCCTGCAACTTGTGCTACAGAGTGACTGTCAGTGCAGTTTGGAATGCATGAGTGCTTGCATTTCCCAAGCATGAGGTACGGCTGCATGGAAGTGGTCAGGAGCAAGGAGAAATGCTAGCATCTGGAGGACCACAAGCATGGGTCAGCAGCCTTGTTTGTCAGCAAAAATCTGGAGTCAGGCTTAGATCTCCTGGTTTATTAAATGAACGAGTCACCCATCACCTTGTATCAGTGGTACTCAGGGTCTGAATTTCAATCCAACATCTAGTCCCTTGGGTGTTGAAAGACCAAGTTCTGTGGCTTTTTAATTAAAATATGTTCAGTACACCTTTATATACTCACTGAAATTGAAATCTGTCTTTACCATATGGTTTATGATCAAGGGAACAGAGCCAATAACTGATTTATTTTACCAAATAAGTCTTTAGTATTTTCTTTTTATATATCCATATTTAATTGCTTCAATATCTATTGATCTTATATTCATGTAATATATATTATTATTTCCATTATAAAAGGGTCATCTCTATATCATGCTTTCCTGCCTTTATCTCATACTTGACCTTCTCCAGGTGAAGACAACACAGAATATCTATTTTCAAAATTTCTGCAACTCAAATTTCCCATCATTTTCCTCAATTCAAGTGCTAACAAAATTAAGTACAACCAGATCCCGGAAAATGGAAAATCAGAAAATATAGCCCTGCTTGAGGGTGTTCAATTTCAGTTTATAGCCTCGTTACAGCTATTGCTCTGTATATTAATTTGTGCTGTGTTGGGACATTTCTTCTGCTCCTGTTAATACATTATTAGCAGCAAATGCCCTCTACAAACTTGGCATAACAGTCCTGTCAAAGACAAGAGATATTAGCAAATACTGATACTCTGACCTGGGTAATGTTCTGTGCTGTAGTTCTCAAAAATGTGCAAATCAGTTGTCCTTCATAAGCTCTTTATTAGAGCTTCAGTAATTTCTGAAGCAAATTAAGAATCAACAACAGTCACCCCTAATTATCTGACTTTTCTCCAAGGGTGTCATACAACAAGGGCAGGGAAAAGAGGAATCATCTTCATCTGTTCAGTAGGAGCCGCAAAGAAGGATCTATTCACTTAGAAGACCTACACATGAACCAGCACCTACTGTGCTAGGTGCTGCACAGACACACAATCTAGTGCAGGTGGAGTAATTTAGACCTCAAGAGTAAGTACATCAACAGATAGCTACTTAAATAGATGCAAACTGCTAAAATTGGATGGATCTACAGCCATCAAAACACGGCTTTGCCTCTAGTGAGCATGAAAGCGTTGAGATCAGTCTTGTCTTTCCAGTTGTTTTATTCTATTTTTGTTATATGGTAAGAATACAAATAAAGATGGAGCAAAGGTGAGAGTCCTGCTTCTCCACCCAATACAGTTTTTAATATATAAAGCTGAACAGGAACACTTAATCAAAATGCTTCATCTATGTCAACACTTCTGATGGCTTGAGATGGCACCACTAATGTGTGGACATCCATCATGCCTCTGTAACAGCAAGATATCCCAAGGAATAATTTAGGGGCCTTCTCCCAGGACTATTGCTCTGTGTAAAGTCAGTATTTTATCCACTTCTCCAGTGGGAATATTGCTTATGACAGTTTTATACAACTGTGGTATTACTGCTATTAATCTTCAGACCCCTCTGATCATCCTGTGTCCTCATGTTGCCCTAAATGCATAACCAATCTTGGCCTCTACTTCCATTCTTTAGAATAGAGAGGGAGAAGTTCAAATCCGTGACCTTGAGGAGATAGTCCTTGCAGCTGACATTTAGAAACTGAGATGAGACACTTTGGAAGATATCTTTGCTACCTTATACATATGTTCCACAACACTAATTCAACTACAATGGAGTGATCTAGACCCCAGATGGGTTAATAGCTTGCTGAGACTGTCAGCTGATTTCCTTTGGCAGGAAATTTGGGTTTAACTCAGCAGTTATTCAAGTATCTGTGTTTGGGCAACTATTAAAGCTGTATTTTTTTTAATTGTAGAAGTAGTCTGAGTTTGTGAAGATGTAAGCAAAGTGGTTGCTAAACCTCTTTAACTAATGTCAATGTTTGGAACGAGTACTCAGCATCTATCATAAGATTGGCTGTTCAGCAGGGTCTAGCAATGTTTTGGGCGTAATGGAGGGTTTTTTTTTTCCTTTTGTTATGTTTATAGTAGCTTTTGCAACTACTTACCCAAGTATGAGAGTCCTTATCCAGTGCTAAAATGTGTTCTCCACATTCTAGAAAAGGTTCAGTGTTTCCTTGCCCTTTCTAGATTATTCATCTCAAATTAAGGCTGATCTTCCAGTGATTCACTTCCAGCTTCTGACAGTCTATTATCTGCCTACACAGGTACTTCGGAAAGAGCTGGGAAAACAGGATGTTTAATGAAATAAATAAGCAATAATTAAATATGCTAGAACAACACATTTTGCAGCTACGCCCCATGCTTTCCACTAGGAATGGCATCATCTGACAACCTGTCAGTAAAATACAGAATCTGAGATCTACCTTTGCAAAACTATGAGGAACTGGGTTACTCCAGGAAACCTCCAGTCCTGAGAGACTGGTGTGAGATCCCTTCATTGTGGTTCTTTCTGCAACTCATTTTGCCACAGATTCTTCTTGGTGGGTTCTACTAGAAATGTCAACTCTTTGCAGTTTAAGGGGACGGAGAAAAAGATGTTTATAAGTAAAGAAGGGAAGAGATAATAAGAAAATATTTCAGCTTCTTTAATGATAACTCCATTATATCTTCTCATTACAGTAATTGCAGGCTTGACTGAAGATTTTCCCATTATGCATACTCTGGAGAGGCTGGGAATTTAATAAACAGAATAATACCAAATAATGGAGGCAAAAGGTGAAATTACCACTTGGATGCATTTCTTTCAGCTAAACTGCTGGATCAGGGGGTCACTCAGCAGAGCTAATTGCTAATTAAGCTTGGAGGGGCAGGCAGGCAGGCAAACATCCTTGTGTTCCATTGGGTTGCCAATTGATTACAACTTCAGCCCTTGATTAAACTTCAGAAATGATTAATTGATTAACGCTTACACACTTGCTAAAATGGACAAGAAGGAGGGGGCACCAAAGTAAGGCCACTGCATTCACCTCCAGGCAGTCTTTAAAGCATGAAAACTTTGCAGTTTTGCCATGGTCCCATTTATGGTTATTGCAGTGATGTCAGTGCAGGAGCAGGATGAGCTCATGGCTCATCTCATGCCTGAGAAGGGAATCAAATAACGTAAGTTCGGTGGAGGCTCTGCAAAGGATTTGCTCTCACTAGAAGGCACTTCATCGATCTCTTCTTTCATTCATCGTCTGCAAAATGACAATGAAAGATTGTTTTCTTTGAAAACCCCTGGGCAGGGTTTCTTGCAGCACAGACCCATACACAGGACAGATTAGAGGATGAAACTTTCAAATTCAGCAAACAATGATCATGCCACTGTTGGTAAATGTGAACACATGGAGATATTTTGTAACTGCATTGATTTACAGAATTTAGATCAGGAAGTACAGTCAAATCTGAAACTGCTCAAAACATAGACCACAATTTGATTTCAGCAACAAACTGGCTGATAAGAAAGATGTCATTACCAAACAATTTGCTTAACCCAGAAACCTTTCATACTTTTTGTTTCTTTTCATCTGGTGCTTTTGTGTGGATTCCTGGAAGCATGAATGCAAGCCATGATAGACCATCATTGAGAACAAATACTCAAATTACTTTTCACTTACTCTTCTATGTAAATATAATTGCACAGTGTTTACCTAATTATTTATGTAGGTTTTGTTAGTAATGACCATTTGAAGTTCTAAGCACTTCAGCTTCCTTAAACTGCCAAAAGTATGGACTTGCATCAGGATATCTCTCAAGGCCATATCCAAAACACACCTACCTCCAAATAGTTCTATCTCATCATGGTCAAAACCTAATAATGAAAACCATATATTATTCTATTTCTGAACTTGCTTAAGGAATCATTGCTGTCTTACACAAATAGTTTTCCATATTAAAAAGGAATGCACTGAGGTTTAAATATTGTTCCCCCAGCTGGAAAAATACATTTACTTTGCAATGAGTTTATGTGTGCTTACAACTAAATAAAAACCATTCATTAGTATGTTCTAGCTAGCAGATAATTCTGCCTAGTCATATTCAAAGACCATCACTATGTTCACTGTTATTAAATAGACAGATTCAGTCAGCTACCCTGTGGGGTGAGTGTTGATGAGACCCCTGACTAAATGGTGACTCACAAGAAACTCTTGGTTTGAAGAATGCTTGAAGGTGATATAATCACTCATAGGGAGTTTGGGCATCTACCAATAGGGGAGGCACAAAGCAGCATCCTCCCCAGTGAAAGCTGTATTCAAGGTGAAGCTTTTCTTGTGGACTGGATCGCAGCTGCAAAGCAGCATAAGTGTCTTGACAGATGGTTAGCTGGATGATAAAGAATGACAAAAATCTTTTAAACTTATCTTACACATAAAATTATTCATTTCTCTCTGAACCTCATAACTTACATTGTATTGACTTGCCAGTGAGGTGTTTTCAGGGCAAATGGCAAAGAATAAGGTGTTGGATACTAAAACCCTATTTATTACCAGCCTTTTGAAGTACCACAGGACTATGTGTGGGAATGTCAGAGCACCCCAGGGAGATGGTAACTTCTTCTAAGCAATTCAAAGCTCCAGCTCCCCAGATAAGAAGCAACACATATGTGTGATAACACATACCTGTATCGCCACCAGTATCCTTCAGTCAAAGGCCAGGGAAGATAGATTATCTGGGGATTAAGTGTGGTTCAGTCCTTCAAATGCTGGTATAGCTGGACTAAGACTGCAGACTGGAGGAGAAGATCTCACAGTAAAGCCTCATCTTTATCCTGTTTAAAGGGCTCTCTGCTCCAGGACTGCTGACCAGGGCAGTCTCCTCACCTCCAACACTTCGTCTGGGAGTTTGTGCTATTTTGGTTTGCCTCCATTCCTTGTCTGCAGGTTTTCCGGCTTCCACTACCCTATCTCCAAACTATTCCCTCTTCAGTTGCAACTCGTATTTGTAAGCACTTTGCAGTGCTTTTGTAGCATAAAACCACAAAATTATTAAAATCTCTGGAAAATCACTACCTAAAGTTGAATGAGTTTTACAGCCACATCCCTAGGGAAGGGATTATCCAGCAATGGCTTCAGAGAGGCAGTTTCTTGGACTGTGGGAAAATGTCCTTTTTCAATGCCGTATATGTTAAAGGACTCTGAAAATAATCACTTTCTACTGAGCAGAGCTACAGTTATATTTGTGCTAGAAGCCAACACTGTGAACTTTGAATCAAAGATTTTCTTTCAGAGAAACTGATGTCCTTATTTAAGAAAACTGTGTAGAAAATTAAAGGGAAAGTAATTTTCAACAGGGGATAAAAAACTGTGAGGAATAAATCCAATTTGGTGACAATTGGTCGTTCAGTACCTGAATGAGATCAGAGCAGGTCTGTATTATATGGCTCTCTGAAAAGCTACTCAACCAGCACCAACCGCTCTGAATCAGGAATAGTTCCCTTCCCACCTCAGTGTAAGGAAGGTGTACAAACTGAATCCTCTCTTTAAACATGGGAATTTGTTTTTGTGTCATGCTGGCTGCAGAAGACATTTATAGTGTTGTAAGTGTGGTTTTGTTATAATACAAGGAGCAGAGCCCATAGCAATGGAAAGGCAAAGGGTCTCCCCATTGCAGGCTGGGTGCAGAAGACAAGAAATAGATTATACCAGTTTCCAATATTCAGTCTAGCTCTGGAAGCAACACAAATTGTGCATTCTTGGTTTTCAGGACTGGAATAGGTACGACTTTGTGGTGCTGTGCTGGTCAGTACACTCACACCAGCCCTCAAACACCTGGCTCAGTGGAATTACTAATGGAATAAAAAAGAGAAAGGCCTTGAAGTTTAATTTACATTTCTAACTTTCAGCAGTGATTCTTCAGGTGAGTCTGGGAAAACATATCTCAGTGCCAATGCCAGCAGGAGCCGCTGAGCCCTCTTGTTTCTTTCCCTCTTGGTGAAAGCTGCAGACAAGTGCTCAACAATTAGTGTTATTTTGTGCCCTAATTACACCGTATTATTCTTTATTATTATCTTTATGAAAAATAGACCTGCTGCAAGTCTAGATTCAGTATTCCTCCTACACTTCCCTTTAAGCTGCTTTCCCTGCAGGCTCAGTATCTCTTTCTCTTTCCCTCGCTCTTTTGCTATCTGCTCTGCTAGTAGCTTTGTTTTAGAGAAGATTTTTTTCCTCTCAGCCAATGAAACCCTCTGCTTTTCGTGTCCTGTACTGAAAAGAAGAAATCTTCAGCAAAAATAGGGAGCAGCTGAGTGTGAGAGGACAGGTGCAAACGCTCCTGACAAGGCTATTGAATAAAAGGGGGATGGGGGAAAGCAGAGCTTTGCTGCTTAACGAAGGATGCTCTTTGCAGAAGACTGCATGTGAACTACATTGCAATGAATGTGGGTGTGAAAGAGTATTAGAGTGGGAGAGACACAGGCAAAGAGAGTTCTGCATCAATATATATTGGAATCTATGGGGAGAAGAGGGAATTTGCTAATTCTGGAATGAGGAGCCTAACTGGGCCTTAAACCTTACAGAGTGCAAAGGTTTTAGCAGGAACAGAGATGCATTCGCTTGATTCATGTCCTCACCTATGGAGCTGCTCATGTATGGAAAGCTCTCACCTGCAGCAGGCCCATTGTGCAGCTGATCTCTCCATGTGCTGTAAACCCAACAAGAGCCAGAAGCTTCAGGCTTGCTGCCTATTTCCCACAGCACGTACAATGAACTTAGCCTGGAATGTCTGAGCCATTGCACAAATGTAAAATCTCTAATTCTGACCAGAGGAAACTTCCAGGTGGAAAAAACGTTAAAATGTCCAGGAAACCCAGACACTGCTGGTACTGTACAGGGCATGCCAGGTCTGAGCAAGTCTGGCCTCTTCACATGGCACAGCAGCTATACCTGCCTCTTTGGACCTGCAACAGGTTTGGTGAGCTACTGTGTTCATTGACTCTCTTCAAAGATTCTCAGCTCTCTGGATATTAATAATTGTAGATTCACAGTTGGATGCAATTGTTAGTTGTGTAAGGCATTAGTTTGTTCCACTCTAGATCCTGTTCTCACCTTTCAATATTTGGGAGGTGCTACCTGTCTGTCTGCACCCCTGAGACCCCCATGCTGCCCCAGCCACGCTTGTAAGAGCTATCCGTCTCTCAGATTCTGTAACTGTCAAACACAATTGAATTGCTCAGAGTAATTGCTCCTGCCCTTATCTTAACGTGTGCTTTGATCTTGAAAGGTTTGTGAATTCAGTCCATTATTTTCAATCTCTATTAACTGAGGCAATGACAGATAAACAGTTGCTACTTTCTTTTTTTTAATAGAAGTCTTCAGGGAAAGGGACCATCTTTTTCTGCATCTGGGGTGTAATGCTTTAGGCTTCCATTCCCACAGAGCTCCGATGAGCTACTGGGATAGAAAGGATAGACCAGTAATAACTTCTGCCAACAGGAGAAGTTGAGCCATAAACCAACAAGATATTCTTTTTTCATAAAGAGGGATTTGCTTCTACGGCCAGGCTGTCACTAGTAGCTGAGCTATTAAGCTAATCTGTAAAGCTAATTTAGGTACATCTGGATGAGCTGGTCTCCAATTGTTGCATCTGCAAGATACTGCAGAACTGCTGTTGTTTTTGTAGGAATGCAGCCAAGAGGTTGGGAAGCTTTTGCCATCTTATCAGCCAAAACTCAAGCGTAACAATAGGCCTGTGCCTTTGCAAAACATATGTTAGGAAAGTTAGCAGTATCACTTGTATATTTCTTCCTTGCAATTAGTTTCCTCAGTGTAACCATGAGAAAAAATAGGCTTTCCTAAAGGGACATCTGAGTACTTTTCAAATACTACCCCAGAGGGAAGCTGAGTAGCAAATATCATATTTTCCTTCTCAGACTTCACATGCCCATCAACCCTTAGAAAAGTATTTTATTTACCTCATTATCGATAATCTGGCTGTTAGCTTGGATTCCTAAATGAATCTGCAGAAAAATAATGTGTGTACTCCACTTCTTCAGTGTTTAGATTCATCCAAGCGTTCAAGAACTGTCAAACAAAATACACTGCATTCAAGGGAATATATTCATTGAAAGATTAAATTAGGTACTGCAGTAAAGCCCCCTATTGCAGTGGAGAAGCATTTCATGCTAACAAATAACTACAGCACTATTATAATGAGACCTAGAGGCATGTGATTTCAACTGGCTGCACATTTCTGCTCTGTGAGTGCCTGTATTTTTTTGTTCCCAGGCTGATGAAAGAACAAATACTGGTTGATATGGAACAGAGTTGTTCTCTTAAATGTTTTTGAAAGATTCTGCAGTGTTTCAAAGTTTATCTTCAGCATGGTTACCCTGGCATGTAACTTTGGATGCCTTTCCATCTACTTCTTTTGAAGCACTGAGAAGTTAAGGTGTCTCTGCTTCTCCAAAGTTGTGTACCCAAGGATGCTATCTCTGTTTCCTGGTATGCTCCCCAGTTTTCATTAAGCTTTCTAATGTCTTTGTCTTTTGCCAGCAGCCAGCAGCACCTCGATAACCTATGCCATCCCTTTAAGTCTGTTATGAGGTTTGGACACAATCCCTGCTTGTTCATCCTCTATAAGATGGTATAATTATTCTTTACCCTTTAAAATACTGTGTCTTTTAAAAAAATAAGACCTTCTTTCTTACCTGTGTTTGAGACCATGAACCATTTGGAAAGCCAAAAGGAAAAAAAAACAGTCAGAGTTATGGCCAGCTGCAGTTGTACTATCCAAGGTGTGACTCTAACGTAGCATTGTTCACACTTGCTTAGTATCGAAGGTTTAGTTCCTCCAGCTATGGCTTAGCCTGGCACAATGATCCTCTGTTAATATGCGGGGTCTTAAATGCTGCTGTAGAACAGGAGACAGCTTGTCAGAAACCCAGGATCCAGAACATGGTACATTCATCAATTCAACCACTGTAAACAAGCAAAACAAATATTCATGTGGAAGCAAAAGCTTTCTGACATGGGGTTGAGTACTTCTGCTATCCTAAATGCAGTACAAATGTCTCTGTGAAAGTATCAGAGATGCTTTATAGTACAAGACAGGTTATGAAGATGGTTCTTTACCCAGTTGGATACAGTCACTTACGTGTAAATGGAGAAGGCTGAATAACAATCACTAAATAATTTATGCAAAGAATCTCTCAACATTTTTCCTACAGCCTTTATTTGATGAATATCTGTACACACAGGGACTCCTTTGTGTCTGGCTGTTGTGATGCAGTGAGGATCCAATGATGACATTTTGGAGCTCTATTGCTATTGATTTCAGGTCATCCAGGTCACTTGGAAACTTCCCTTTAGTGAAGCTGAGACCAAAGGAATTCATTTCAAGATGTACCCTAAACACAGAAGGCATGCATAACTGTATATATCTGTGGCTGACAGTTAGGTGGTGACTAAGCTACTGCTCTGGGCTATAACCTACCTGTAAAAAATACTAGGTTTCCTTCTGGCAGAGCCAATGTAGCATCCAGAAATGCTTTATATGCATCTGTTTTGTGGATAAAACCATTGCCTTGTGACTGTACAGGTGAGAAGCTCTCAGCAGGCTGAGGCTGGATTTCATGTGCTGAATCCAAAATACACATGGGCAGGAGGTCTGAGTGCTTGCAGCAGCTGTATGTGCCTTAGGGCTTCCAGTGCTTCCATTCAACATTTCTAGTCTTCCTCAGGATATTGTCTGATGGCAGTCTTCAGTGTTTGAATTTGCTTCCGTCTTTATTTCATCTTGTGCAAACAGTTTGGGTGATTTTTGCTTCTTTAGGATTTTTAGGCACCTTTTATTTTAGCTTTTCTTTCCCTCTTTCTCCTAGTGTCCATTCTGGCTGCATCCCACAGAGCTATCTGGTAAGATCTCGGGTGGGCTAAATACATGATGGAAGCATAGACCTGGAAATAAATGTAGTTCTAACCTTATTTTTCTCTTGATGAGAATTGTTGAGTCTTCCTTTATGTCCCTAAGGATGCAATCTCTTTTTATCCAAGTGAAATTCTCCTCTCCAAGGATTTTCATGCTGCAACCTTTCCTCTTTTATCCGGGAAGAGACAGAAGATATTCCCACGCCTTCTGTGTCAACAGCTACCTGTATTATTTTAGGGACTCCTCTCTCTGGGATGAACAGGATTATGTTTGATAAATCAAGGCTTGGTTATCAAACAAAATCCTCATTTCTAACCACATGATGCTGAGACTGACAAGCTGTAACCAAAATGGCACACAAATAATGCCAGAGCAGCCGAGCTGCTGTAGTCTCTGATGGTGGAGAGTGAAAGGTCAGGCCACTGCAGAGGCTCAGCCACCAAAGCAATTTTAGGCTGTGCTCTGACATGCATTTGGAAAGGGTGACTGTGTTTAGCCTTTTGCTGCAGTGGACTCAGCATCTCTGATACAAGCCACCCCAACCTGCAGCTCAGTTCTCTGCAGCATTCCCAGCTCTTTTCTGCAACATCAGAACAAAACAAGACGAACCCGCTACAGTCTGTAGCCACCTAATTGAAAGTTTCTGAGCCTGGCGGTCTCTATTATCCTGAATTTCTGGTGGAAACAGTATATTCCAAGCTTCCCCCAATTATAGCTACCAGCAGCACAAGCAGCAGCTCTTGCACTCGGGCTTGGTCCTCCCACACACCAGTTCCTCGCTGTTTTGTTGCCTCAGGATGGAGTTGCCTGGCAACAGGACTGCATCTTGGGGAGACAAAAGCCATTATTTCTGTCACACAGATGTGCTAATGTGATTATTGACTGAGGATGGGCGGGAGACAAGATACACATGACAGGTCAGATTTCAGATACTTGAGAATTCCCAGGCAAGTGGTTTTTAAGAGAGAAAGGCAGAGAACCTGAAAGAAAGGAAATTAGGGGGTGGAGGGATCAGGCAGGTAGATGGTAGGTACAGCATGGGCTAAGGCAAATGTGCTCATAGATCTTACAGAAAACCAGTTTCATTCAAGAAACATAATAAAAGCCCACTTTGGTGTGTTGTAGCTGATGAACTTTTACCAAGTTCCTCCTAGATTCCTGCAGATGGTCTGGATGCAGGCAGCTGCACCCAGTACTCAGTCACGTCTCATGGAAGAACTGTCCTGGAATAGAACCTGACACTCTGGAAATGCTGGTGATCAGACAACCTTGCAGATGCTCAGCGAGTACCAGCATCCCTGCCTAATCATTGCTGACAAAGATGTTTTTCACCTGCTTTATTCCAATCTGAATCAAGACCAAATGGCGAAAAGAAACTTATTTTCTCCTGCCACCAGTCTTTCCGTGTTCACATGTATGTTTGTGCTGAATGGAGGGGCAGAGAAAGCCATAACCAAGCAGTGACCATTTACTATTTCACGTTTATTGAGGGGTTGCAGGATTATGCTGACAGATTTAGATTTCAAGGCAGCTTTCCTTTTATAAGTTACTTTTTTAAGCAGGAGCAACAAACAAAAAACCCAAACAAACATTGCACTCCCTCTAGGTACCTATTAAGGTGGCTTGTGTAATGCTTTCCTCTGGCTGTGCAAATCTGTGGGAAGAGCCTTGGCTTCTCCTTTCAGGAGATGCGGGATGCTGGATGCAGTTACTGGCTGCAACGTTGCAGCTCCGTTGTACTGAGCAAAGCTGCCTTGATATTACAAGAGAGTTTGATCACTCCCGGATGTCGAAATGCTGTTCATACCTGCTATGCTCATGTTTCTTTGTTACTGTGGATGGGGAGGTATAATGTGAAGGCACTTTTGTCTGTGCATGAGGCTTAGAATAAGCAATTTTTCATGGCTATTTCCATCCAACTTAGCTTATACGAGGGCAAGAATTTCCCAACCTATAAACCCCTGGCCTGGGGCTGTGGCTGGTGCATGAAATGTAGGATTTTATTTGAATTCCTATGGGGATCCGTTTTCTTTTTCTCAATTAAAGCTTTTCAACAAAAATCCATGAGGCAAAATGGATGAATGTTATCAGTGCAGAAATCCCATCACTGCAGTTGCACATTCACACTGAGTTGTACAGTTCACTGTCTAGCAAAGAGTCTGTTCCAGGCTGTGTACAACTGAGGTTCCCCCTCAGTTCATTGGTCACTGCCTAGATTTTCTTCCACCATTAGTACTTTTTTCAGCAAATACGTAATGGATGCTGCAGCCAAAGTACCCAAACAAATACCAGTAACAATGAGCACGACTGGGTAAACCTAAGAAATCTCATTGGTCATATCATGTTTGTACTATTTAGTGGGTTGGGGTCCTTGCAGTGACGCTGGCAATTTTGTTGGAGTTCCTTCTGCTTGTTATTTGCCTAGTGTTAGGCGTGCTGCTCAGTGTAATGCAGCATGACAGGCACCAAAGAAAAAGCCCTCTCAGGGAAAAGCATGGCCCAGTACTATCTCCCCAGCAAAATGGAATTCTAATGACTAGAGCATGAAATGCACCTTTCTGTTCTCAAGATGTGAATTAACAGGAGCGAGGTCAAGTCAGCAGTAACAAATGACCGCTGGTCCCTACCTGAAACTTAATTCATGCCTAGAGCAAAATCCTAACCGAGTGTGTAAAGTGTGTATGTGTATTAAGGGCAATTATTTCTTTTCCACAGAGAAACTGTATCAAATGTGTAAGAAACAGAGATAAGTGAAAAAGTCTTTTGGAGGGCTGGGGGGAAGAAAAGGAGATTCCAGTATTTGTCTCCATTCCAGAACAGAATGAAAACTAGACCTTTAAAAGAGCTTGTGGAAAAACAAAATAAGAGGAGCACAACATAGCAGATTGCTGGGGTATTCTTTTTGGCTTGTGTTTTGTTTTGGCTTCCCTTTCAAGTTGGTGTGACTTGAAAAGATGAAAATCTTTCACTTTGTTAAAAAAAAAAAAAAGAAAAAGCCAAAATACTTTGCCTTGTCTTGAACTGAGATATTTTCCCTGAATTTTCAGGTGGGCCATCAGACCAGCTCAGATGAGAAGAGTGACCATATAGTTCATCCAGCCTGAGAGGTAAGTTCAAAAAGACCTCCAGAGCTCTGCATATATGTGTATGTGAGATAGATACAGATATTTGAATGCAGCAGTTGAATGGAAATGAAGTATCTTTAAGTGTTACAGACTGTAAAGTACCCTGTCTCCAAATCTTAGAGAAATATAAACAAGGATCCCTGTTGTAACTAAACTGCTATCCAGAAGAGGGATTTGGTTTTAATTTTTGCTTTTCCCATGTAGCTGTAACTATGGCTTGAATGTCAGGATCTGAAATAACCTTTAGATCAGTTACTGGGGTTTGCAGTATTATTGTATGTCTATGGGACTTGATAGGTGAAATGGAAAACAGTAGAAGAGGTCAATTAAAAATAAAAAGATGGATTTTGGATAAGTTAGGAATTGAAAGTTGGAGCCCTAAGAGTGGAGTAGAAAACATACTTGCCCTTAATGAAATATTTAAAGGGAAAGATTGAACTCAAGACATGCTGCTATCCAGCAGTGAAAGAAACTGAGAATCCCTGCTGAAGGGCTGCATCTGTTATGAAAATCATCTTCCAGCCATGGCTTCAGTTTCTTTTGCAAGAAATCAATTCCTTGGTGAAGCTACTTCTCACTTACAGTGTAAGATACAATAATAGACTAGGAGAAAAATGCATTTTTGGCACCTTTTGGCTTAACCTACTTGAAAATGAACTTCTCCAGCTTCCAAAATGAGCAAACTTCTCTGCAAGAAGGGTTGCAAGGGGAAGTCAATCTGTTTGTAGAGCAGTGAAGAAGTGTGATAAATTCAGATCTTAAATTCTTCAGCTTTTACACGGATGCCACTCAGGCAGACTTCTCATTCTCTTTAATAACCATCGTGCTTCGATAGAAATCAAGTACAGGCCTCAGGATTTGTCCACACAGCCTAACAAATCCCAGCAAATATTGATTAAAACTGAAATGAAGCTAACAGGAACAGTCAAAGCTGACTGCCTAATGCAAGTGATTTATTACACAACGCTATGTTTTTCCTCTGGCTGATGTGCAAGTAGGCTCTGAATACTAGTCCTGAATTAGAGGAATTATCCTGTTCAGCCACTCAACAAATTCTGGCTGATGCAAATGCTCCTTACTGAAAGAACTGAGTCACAATTTCACGAAGAAACCTTTTTCCAGCTGTAACTGCCTTAAAAAAGGAGCGTTTGAACATCATTTCTATGAGCGCCATCTGGTGATTTCCCAGCAAGGGCTCACGTTCCCAAGCCAAATGACAAAGCCAGCTAGCAGTTCAGCTACAACTTACGCCTGTACGTGCTCTCCGAGAAGTTGGTGCAAGTATAAAATACAGGGTGATAATTTCAGCTTTATAAGTATCTGCTTGCTGCAGAGAAATGCAAACGGAATTCGATTCTGTATGTCATTAGTGCTCTCTCTGCCTTGCTTTATCTCAAGATCTCAGTGCCTTCTCCTAAATCTAACACGTAAATATCACCACATCCTTTTCTGAAGGGCTGTTAACATTCTTGGCAATATAAGCTAGAAAAACCAAGGTGAAGAGGAATAATCCATTCTAGTCCATACAGTAAAGCAGAGCCCAGCTCCCAGTTTTCCGGATCTGTGCTCCTCTCACTAAAGCATATTTGCTTTAGTAATCCAATCTCTCCCAATGTTAATTTTGCACTAGTTTCTGTTTTGTTAATAAAATCAAATGTCAGCCTTGTCGTGAGGAGAATGTACTGATAGATATCTTGCTGTAAAGCAGCCAGCTGTGGCGTAGCTTTTACTTCATAGGAGTACCAGGCAGCTGTATCAGCCTCCCTCTGCTCTACTCTGTGCAGATAGTTCCCCCACTTCCCAGAGAAGTTTACAGGGAAGTAAACAGAAGTTTACAGCTTCTGTGGGAGTGAAGGTAAGGAAGAGAGGCAGAAACAGCAGTGACAGGATGGAGGAGGCTGCTCTACATCCCCTGCAAGCTCACATAAATCAGGAAGGTTGTGCAAAAGGCAAGAATGAACATGCAATGAGGCGTTATTGCCATACAGCACCTTAGATGTGAAGGGTTCAGCATACCCTATGGATATCAATAACAATGATGCATTTGTCCAAAGTCAAGCAAAGATATCCCAGTCAATGGTGACCTCATTGCCTCTTGAAATAAAAATCTTCCTTACTTGGACCAACATAACATCCTACAGAGAAAGAGATGGAAGATGGTGTATTCATACTAATGTAGGTTTCCCTTTCAGTTATCTGCTGGAGCAAGGGTAATTGCCCTATCAGCAGGTTTCAAGGAGTGGGGATGTCTTGTGGACATCGTGTGCTCCAGGATGCCCCATACCATCTCAACTTAATCATAGAAAAGCAAATTAGAGGAAGGCAATTTTCAGCAAGCCCATCAGCATGGAGATATACCGTCTAGACGCCTACCTAGGATCGGTACAAAATTCAGGATAAGAAATTCAAGGAGAACTCTGCTTATAATAGAAATGTGGAGTAGCAGAAGTTCTGCGTGGATTTCAAGTGTAATTCAGCACATTTTGCCCTGCTGTGGCAGACACTTTTTTTTTCAAGTGTGTAACTTACATCCTCCCTGTTCTTTTGCCATAAGCTTCACTCCTACAAATTTTCTTCTCTTTTATTCCACTATTCAGCAAAGCAGAGACATAAAGCATTGCCAGGGATGGTTTTGCAATCCCAAGGCCAATGCTATAAGATCAGCTGTTTCAGGCAGTCCTAGCATCATATGTGTTTATTTTTTTAAATGAGCATAATGTGCCTGTCTGGAATGATGAAGCTTAGGTTGTTCTATGCTTTGTGTAGAAGGCTTTGACAACAATAAATCATTGTATCATTGTATGGGTGATGGTGGAGCTCCAGTAACCTTTAACAGCATGCTATCGACTGTCAAAATAACTTCATTGCAGCCAGCTTTCTATACTGTAAGAAGCAGAGCTAGCAAATAGCAAGACAACTAGCTTATCTCATGATCCTTGTAAATCACAAAAAGAAATGCCATTGTCTCTCTCCCTTAAAATCTTCCACTGTAAGTGAAGTTAATTTTTCTTACCTATCATGCAATTTTCAGGTTTGCAGTGTGTTCCAAGAATGGTTTGGGTCTCTTTAATTTAATTAGAAATTTTAAAATTTATAATTTTATTTCTATAATTATTCTATTTATTTCTATAATAATTATTTCTAATTTTCTAATTAATTAGAAATTTTTTAATTTCTAATTAATTAGAAAATTTAAATTTAATTAGAAATTTTAATTTAGAAATGTTAAATTTTAAAATCAGTGCTTTTAAAAAAGCCTGCTGAATTCCTTTTGGGTGCAGCATGTTCAAAACCAATGGAAAAGATTCATGTTAGCTCTTTCTTAAAAATCTTAATTACATACATATCATGCTTCCAGTTTAGATATTTGGAAATAAGTTCTCAAGGTGTTTGATTTTGTCTAATAGGAGCATGCAAGTCCTATCCAGAGGCTGGACTGCAAGCCATGGTATGCAGTAGTAATAGAAAGACTAATACAGAATCAGAAATTGAGTTCATCTTTAGTGTTTCTGCTTTCTTTGATTTATTTAACCCTACTTAAACAAAATGCAGTGAAGCTGGGAAACATTCCTAGATAAGAAACTCCTTTTCAGCAGGACAATTCATCTTGGGCATTTTCAACACATTTTGGAAAACGTAGCAATTTGCACACTCCCAAAGAAGAGGAAGTAGAAAAGTTTAATGTTAACACTATTAAAATGAAGATATTCAGTATGCAGTTAATGTTTCTCTTCTAAACACATCTGTGAACTTAGGTTGTGGATCCCAGGTGTGCATGTACATGCAGCCATGTGCACTTAAGCTCTGAGAAACTCTGACAAACACTGTCTAGTCTGGGGACATTTGCAATGTTGCATTTCCATGATGCTCATCATCACAAAAAGGACATTATTGCTCTCAGTTCAGAAGGACTTGCTCTTATGCATTAGTGTTAACAGCCATCTCTCTGGTTGCTTTTGTCTCTGTGCCACAAACAAGCTTTGCCACTCTGAGCCTTCTGCTGCTGCAGGTGAACTCTTGCTCATGTGTCGGTAGTTCTGCCATCACCATGCTCCTAATCAGCAGTGATGTCATTGCATTTTGTTCCACATGAAAATAAATCTGAATGGCAAAGACCTGCCATCCTTTGCACAATGGCATTCCTAGACTTCTCTGGGAGATCAGGATGATCCACTACAGCACAATTTGCACGTTAAGTGGGGACATGCCTCCCAAACCTTCTTTTTGGATTAAAAACATTGCAGAACTATAAAAAGTGACAATACAAATCTTGAACATGTCCCTGATGCAGCATCACTCCAAGGCAATAGTATTCCTTCAGCTATTATTCCAGCTGATCGACCTGAGTGCTGTTTGGGAAGGGATCTTTCTGGTGAGTGCAATTCCATGTAAGCTCAAGGCACGCAATAAGTGTTTAAAAAGAGAAAGCCTTCCTCAGTTCAATTGCATTCTGTTGATTACGGTTGTTTTTAGCTGGTAGACTCCAAACATTAATTCAAGTGAATAGTCCTTCCCAAAAGGGTGTAGGAAGGCCATGAATAAATGCCCAGTTGCTGCTTGCAATGCTAAGTGGTATTTCCCAAGGAAACCATTCAGTAGCAGCTCAGGGTCTCAGTTAATTGCCCCTGTCCTCTGTAATAAGACAACTCTCCTAATTTGGAGAGAAGCTCTCAGGCCCACAGGAGTGTCCATTCACATTGGTTGTAATTGGGTGGAAGAGGGAGGCCAGCCTAACAGTTCAGCTGTGCCATGTGAAGACCCCATCCAATTTCACATAATAGCAGACTCTAGAATCTGAACAACCAAATGCCTGAAAAGCTCATTCACATTTTAAATGAACCTGCTGATGCCTTTGGGCAGTCTTGGTGGTTAATAGCTCTATTGGTAAAACATGCCATTCTTTCCTCCCCTGTGAAACAAACAAATACATCTACTACATCAAAGTATCTTTTCTCTCTGTAGATGCTTTATCTCTAGTATGAGGTCTGCATTCTAAAGGCATTCCTGGTGCTTTTAAGCACTTTTAAAGTCTCTATATAGACAGTGACACTGGTTTGGGTTTTTTTTTTTCTTTCCTCATTAAAACACTAAAGTAAAACAGCATCACAGAAAAAAAGCCCTTTACAACATCATGGACTCCTTGTCATGATCTCCACAGAGGACAAATATACACTGATATCCTTTCACAGAGGAAATACAGTTCAATGTCACACCACTTTCCTTAACACCTTAGTAATCCCTAGAGCTAATTAAAGAGGTAAATTCCACCAGTAATGAAAGATGAACTGACTGTTTAGCAGGTTTTCCTCTATGCAACTTGTTTTCAAAACAGGGTCATTCTGAAGGGGATTTGACTACAAACACCATCAGCTACATTAGCTGAGATGAGCAAGCAGAGCTTTACGTGGTTAAACCCTCTCTCAGAGATGCTTTAGTCGATCTACAGTGATTGACCAGACAGTTGGCTCAAGATATTTTTATTTGCTGTTAATCCTCGTGCTGCAGTTACCTTTGTAGATTGTACTCATTCATCTTCCAATGGCCAAATTTTCACCCTGTAGCTTCTCTCCACAGCCTGTATCTTGTTTCCAACTTGCTGCCATTCCCTTCAAGGGCATCTGTGTTACAGACAAGTCTTAGAGCAAATAAGTATTAAACTACCTGGTTGTGACCAGGAGGGATTGGAGAACTGCTGAGTGAAGATAATGGAAAACTTCACATTTTGCTATTAGTCCAACTCTCCCAGCAAGCTGGAGAGAAATACTTTTGTGAATGAATGATTATAGATACAGATACGGCTATAACTAGTGGGAAGATGGTAGCTGTATGTATTGCTAAATCACCACTGCCGCCAGCTCGTTCAGGAAAGATGTAGGCTTAGGCAGCATAACACAGATCACCTATAGGCAGACTTAATGGTATCAGATGATGGAGAGGGAATTAAAGGAAATTGTAATTTTTCCCCTGGGGGTGACAAGAGCAACAGAGTAGATCAGAACTGAACAGAGCAAGTTGCACAGCTCTTCATACACTTAGATGCTAAAAAGTAGGAAAAGGGGATTAGCCAGTTTACACGGTTCTTTTGAAGGATATCCCTAGGGCTGGCCCCATCCATTGAGCCAGCTTTCTGGAATCCTTCTGCTATAAATGTCTCCTTCCAAGTGTCTGAGGGTGAAGGAAGCATTCTGAAAGATGTCGCTCTGAATTTCTTGTGCTGCAGTCAAGTGATTTTTCTAGCATTTAGCACTATGAAAGGCAAATGTCAGCACAGTGTTTTATCCAACAGTCACTGCAGAAGACTGAGATGACATCCTTTTAAGTGTGTCCAAAGACCACATACAAGCAAGTGTTCTGCCTTATGGTAGAGACACCATTGCTGTGTGTTGCTGAAATGAGAAGCTTTGGTCAGGCTGCATGACAGGAAACCGAGTGGGAAAAATGCTGGCTCTAGTTTCACTAGAGCCTCCCACAGCAGATGGGTCGAACATTTTAATAAGTCTTCTAAGCAGATGAGCTAAATGTTTTAGACCACATAAGTGCTGATTAGAAAGGCCTTGTGCGTGTCCCTATGCAAAGATGTCAACTTTGCCAAAGGAAGAAATACAAGGTTGCTGTAGTAACAGAATTGAAATGGCAAGAGAAAAATCAGTGGAGGTTAAGGAAAGACTTTGAAAGAAGAAAGCTCAAGCCCACCTTTTGGTTTCTAATTTTCTATGTAGATGGGTTGAAACAAAATGGGAGCTCAGATGCAGATTCAAGAGGCTTAAATTTATTATATGGTGAATGATAGGTTGCTAAAAGGCAAGAACCGATAGAAGCTAAATGTGTGACCTATAAGGAGAGGGGTTTATCAGGGACCTGACTCCAGACAGTCTTGCAACATATTTCCCCTGAAAATATATTATTTATTAGAGATGCCATTTTGGGAACATCACAGGTAGCCCAGAATGTGCTATCCTTAAAAACCAGCTTTAGCAAGGGAAGGATAAAACAGTCTGTTTACTGGAAAGATTTACCAGGGCAGCAACACCCTGGAATATTTATTAGGAATAGAGAGAGCATCTAAAATGAGTATTAATTTGTAAGATGAAGCTTAAATGATTTGCAAAAGCACTGTGTGGCAGTTACCTGTAGCTGGTACTGTGCAATTTAGGAGTCCCTTCTTTGTCCCTCTGCATCACCTGCAGCACGCTCTCCCCAAGCTTCTAGCACTCCACTAGCAGGGGCTGACCCTTGCAGCACCACAGCTTCATTCTTTTTCCAATTACTACTGATCTGCAGAACATCTAGCATACCCACCCATAGTTATGAGGATGGTATGGCACTGGGATCCAGGCAGGAGTATTTGTGTGGGTGGATAATGACAGGACAGAGAACAACCTGTTACTCGCTCATAAATGAGCCTATGATGGGGGAAAACAAATTCCTTGTGATGGAATATCAAAATAGAACACTGGGAAAAAAAGGAAGTAAACAATTTTTCTTTGCTGCTGTTATCTTTTTCCCCCATGAGATAGAAACAAACGAGGGATCAAAACCCCTGTAGAGTTATCAGTTAAAGCCTGAAGAAACATCAGAATGGAATTAGAGTTCCTAGGGCTAAACTCAGCATTCAACTCAGGACTGTAAACTATCAACTGCATTGATTCCTGGGATCTGAGTTCTCAGTGAAGCAAGAAACTCTCCACTGAGAGGCTAGAGCAACATGTCCATTGGCAAGCAATGGGGATCTGAGGCAAAAATAAAGAGTATTTAACTGGATCACTGCACTTGAGCCTCAGCTGCAGGGAGATGTCTTGTAACTTCTCCTCCTTTAAGTGCCAGCCTCTTCCCTTTTCCCTGAGGTCTGCAGAGTTGGTGTCTCTTTTCAGAAGGGGAAAGCTTTTATTCCTCAATTCTCCCTTGCTCTCTCAACTCATTTCTTGATCAGGAAATGGAAATGAGAGGAGACATTAATCTCAGCTGTGGAAATGTTCCTGGGATGTAGCATCACATGCATTTGTCAGTCCTGCTTTCAACAGCTAAAGCAGAGAGGCTTGCATCACTTTTGCTGTGGTAATCACTCCATGTGCTTTAGTCAAACTTCCCTTACTTCTTTTGCTCAGCTGGGTTTGTCCTTCCCGTGGTCAAACAACCTGCAACAGCTGCTCTGTATTCCATCTGCATGGACAGAAAATGAAGGCTAAGCCAGCCCACTTTGACAGTGCAAACTCCTGAATTAACACATCTGCAATGTCTATACCTAGACAAATAAATCCAAATTAATTCAATCTTACAGGGGAAGGCTTGTTTATTCATTACACAGAGTAAAAGTGTGAGTCAACTTGTAGATGCCTGAGTTGGTATCAGCCTTCTGACACTGCTGATGCTGATTTCACTGCAATGTGAAACTGGCAGCCCACGTTCAGAGCAAGCTAAGAAATCTCACTCTTCCATCTTCCAGACAAACAAAAAAGAATGGAAGAGTCAATTTTAAGGTGTCTCTTTCTTTTCTGGGGGGTGATGAGTCATCAAGGAGCCTTCTTCAGACTTCACCTGCTCCATCCACCTCTGGTGGAGTTTCTTTTCAGATTTCTGAAGACAGCTAACTCTTCCTGTGCTTCAAGCTCAGGTTGGTGTGCTAACCCCCTCCTCTCCGCATGTACTAGCCTTGTGGTCTGTCTTGTCCTCAACGTATTCCTACTCAGGGGATGAGTAATGCCAAGAGGAAAATATCCTCAAACCTTGCTACCAGTGTATTAGGTGTCTGTTATCCAGATTTTAACCTGATCATTTGGAGCCATCTTTCACAGAAGAGTGTTGTAAAATTATCCTACGACTGGTGAAACAGGAAAGAAATATAGTCTTTATTTTGTCAGGAAAGAGTTATGAACTTCTGAGTCCTGCTGTCAGATTCGGAGGCACAAACTAAAAGGAGTGGCATTTCTGTTAATTCCCTTAAGAGCCGTCTGCATTTATTTCCTCCTTTGTTGCTAATTAATCTGTTTGTACCGTTTATACATTTGAACTGTCACAAGTCTGAATTTGATCCCAATTACTTCCCAATAAATCAGGGGTAACCCTGGGGAAATCAGAGACATTCTGGGGGAGTTCTGAAGCAAGCCTAACTTCCAAAGCCTTTCTCCCCAGTGGAATTTCTCTCCCTCAGAGGGATCCAGAGAGTGCATGCAATCAGCTTAAAATCTAAGTATTTGACTCTGCGATGTCTATATCCAGTCTGTTTTCCTTTTATAGCTTGTCAGTTCTACTAGTTCACTCTTGCACAGAATTTTGCTCAGTAGTAAACAGATCTGCTTGAAGATGGAAATTGCTCTGCAGCCTTTGGCCTCATTATATTTGTAAACAGAGACAGACAACTCAAGAGGTAAATGTATATATATATACATAGGCATAGACATACGCAAACCATTTCTGCAACTTTGCTTACACCTTGAGTTGAACATCTGTAATATTAGCTGCTGCTGAGATATTGAGATTCAGTGGCATTGAGTCCTTAAGCAAGCAACTCTGAATTGTACAGAAATCACTGGAGACAAGAATAGTGTGTGCAGGTGCTGGTGCAATTTTCTTCCACATGACTTTGACAGTGCTGAAGGACTCCTGGTATTCCAGCTCTGGTTTCCAAGCAGACACAGTGTCATCTAGAGGAGAAAGTATAGCTATGCACCCGGAGATGCAATGGGAATATATTTCTATGGGAATAAATGTCCTGAATGAAACCAGTGTCCATACTGATGCAAACTGCAGGTTTTCCTTCCTCATTATCTTTCTGGGTTGTGTGTGTCTGTGTGCATGGGCCATGACATGAAGATCTCTCGGGAAACGCCTTTGTGATAAACCATAAAGAATATCTTGCTGATCTGGGTTGTTTCTGTCTTTCTATTATCTCCTCCTTATTTCCCTTCTCAGGAGCATGGCAGGCTAACAATAAGTTTTGTTACTTCAGTGCCCAATTTGAAATGCTGTAGAAATAGCTTGGAGAGTGAATTATTCCTTTGTAATTGGAGATGAGAGCCAGCAGGAGCCAGAAGGAAGATGACTGGCTTCCATTCAGGCTCCCCTTCTAAAAGCCCTATTTCTTTGCTTCCACTCTACAGGAAGAAGGCAAGCTGTTATTTCTGGTTTTGTATTCTAGAGTACAATAGGACTTGGAAGAAATGTGTTGGGTTTATATTAGCCTCCTGTATTGAAAATCTTGGCAGAGTTAACTCAGTCCTGTATCCTTGCAAGATGCAATAGATAAATGAAGCATTGAGCAGCTCACTGCATGGGAGTTTTTCCAGTGCTGCTGTAGAATGGAAGTGCTGTCCTGCATGGGCGTTTCAGGTAGTGCAGAGCATCTTGCTGGCTTTGGACAGTTTCCCTTTGCATGCCCTTGCTGTGCAGCCTCTTCTGCTTTTGGGGAGCTGGTATCATTCGTTACCAAAGTTGGATACACTTTTTTTACAAGGCACCCAGACAACTCTCCAGTATTTATACTTCTTGATGGCAGACATTAGGAGAACATTAAACATAGTGGTCCTGGGGTTAGCTGCTTGGTTGCGTATTAGGATTTCATGCTTTGTAGGAGGGGGAAATGAGGAGGAACAAAAACAGAGCTTTCAAATACGCTTTTCAGTTAAAGGAGTCTAAAAGCAGTTCCAAAAAGGCTGTCAGGTAGGAGAGGCATCGACACAAGCCTGGCAGGAAAGGTGATCTCAGTCCATTCTGTCCAGGTCCTGGAAGATGAGCCTGAGCAGGAATACCTTTGCATGAGTGATTTCTTCCACAACTGCAGCTGTCAAACTCATTTTGAGAGCATTTCTCTTTCTTCAGATGCAAACAGCTGCCTCCAGGTTTTGGAAACAGCATGTTATTTAGGTATTCCCTGATAGGGAAAGGGATTTTAAAGAGCCTTTGTTTAAAAGCATTTGTTTTAACCTAACCCAACAATTACAGTCAAAGCTGTTCTAGGACATGCTAGAGTAACAGGAGACATGCAAAGGTCAAAGAACACCACTTGATTTAAGAACAACGATGAAGGTTGTGGCATTACTGGTATAAACAAAATCAAACAATAATCAAGGATATCCCTGATGAAAACTTTCAGTTTAAAATAGGTTCCATGGATTCTGGGTTACAGTTTCAGGATCAGCATCAGGAGACATGAAAGGTCTTGAATCTGCATGAGCAGAGGAGAAACAGCAACTCTGATCTTCCTGCTTCCCATTAGTAGAGAGCAAGTCTCAGCTATTTGTGCCACTAGATCTCATATTTGCCAGGTACTGATTTTGGAGGGCACTGAATTCATGGCCTTATGTAGTATAAATGAGATAGGAGGTCA
This sequence comes from Pezoporus occidentalis, assembly GCF_034315485.1. Lineage (NCBI taxonomy): Eukaryota > Metazoa > Chordata > Aves > Psittaciformes > Psittacidae > Pezoporus > Pezoporus occidentalis. The sequence goes on along the minus strand of NW_026913230.1, from coordinate 1,069,413 downwards.
TATGAGGAACTCCACAGTAAGACTAAATTCTTACAAGACCAGCAAGCAAATTTATTTTTTTAATTATTATTTTATTTCAGATTAGAAGCCACAGAAGGTTTTGAAAGGTATGGTTTGGCTTAGCATGAGTCCTTGCAAGAAGCACCTCAGTTGTCAGCAGACATAAGACCAACTCCAATTTACATTAAGAGGATGTGAGTAGGAAGTGATATGGACTTTTCTTTGGCAGAGTTATTAATAGTTGAGTTTATAGTAAGATTAGACATAAGGCTGAGATGTACTGAACACCTGCTGATCACTTGCAATTTCAGTTGACATGAGGGGCAGTTTGTAGGATTTCACACCTCTCTGGATTTGATCTTCCAAAACCAACACCGTTTCAGAAGGTTGCATTAAGTAGGAGTCATCTTTAAAGAACACAATCTGATGACTGGTTCCTGAGCTGGGAGCTTGTTTGCCCAGACACTATTTATGCTGGAATTCAGTCATCTACTCCATAATACTTAGGCTCCACAAGAATAGCAGACAGCACTTACAGTCTTCTACATCTGATACATCATTCTTCTTCTGTATCATCTACCCAACCAGCTATCCCTGTCCTGAGTACACATATATGTCACTCTGTGTTGCTCACTGCACATAATCATAATTATGCGGGTGATTAGTGAGTAATTGTGTGCAGTGAGCTACATGCAGTAGCTTCTGTAAGCATGTTGGTGTTTTACTAAGCAGCACTTTCCTATACTGTAATTATTCAGAGAAAAGTAGGCATCTGCAGAAGAGAGAGGTGAATTGGTTTAGATCCTGATACGCAGAGGCATTTGATTGGGATAGACACGTGTGTGTTAATAAGCAGAGCTCATGGTGGTGCTTCAGTTATTATCATGGTGGGTGGAGTATATATATATTTTATAATCACATGTGGTCATGTTCGAGGATTGGCCTGTTCCTGTAAGTTAGTAGGTACAGCTATGCCATAACAACTTACTGACAGCAAGCTAATTAATAATGGGTTAGAAGTTATGCTTAGGGTATGAAGAAACCTCACATTTTGGAAAAGGCAGAAAAGTAGAGAGGAGAAATCCTATTAGGTGTGTCCTCCACTAACACTGGACATACTGCACATCAAATCCCCTACTTCTATGTTAATCACCCTACTCATTAAGCAGTAGGAGCTGATTAAACAAAAGTCACTCAGGGATTCTGATGATGGAGGTTGTATTAAGTTCCAAAGCAGATCAAATTAGATGGCTGGATAAGTATTTGCACACATTAACATTAACTAGCCCTTTCTTCTGTAAAGATGCAGGCAACATCTTTCTGGGTGCAGCCCAAATCAGTATTTTAATCATGTTTTTACATGAATTGTTCACTTGTATTTCTAATACCTCAGGTCTGTGGCTACAAAGAGATGATACCACATTAAAAAGTCATGAATAAATATGCATTAGGTAGGTGTAAAACTTGACAGGCAGATTGTCCCTTCTAAATCAACACACATGGAACAGTTAGAGCTACATTTTGTGTTGCTGTCAGGTTCAGGAGTCACTGAGATCTAAATCAAATAACCTAGACATTAGATGTGTTCGGTGTCCCAAGTCATCCAAACCCTGTGTGTATCTGAGTAATACATTAATATCAGTGCTGCTGCACTTCACAGCATGGGTTATCAAATCTTGCAGTGTCATTTCAGGTGCCAGAGTTATGAAAACCTATTGTGTCAGCTCAGGTGCTATTAGATAACCCATATGCATAGGTATTATTTGCCAGTGTTTTCTGTACTGTTTTTGACATGCTGAATATTCAGGAATCCTACTGAAATCTGTGGAAGCTGCATGTCTTCTACACCCTTGGAAAGGAAAGGAGGTGCTTCCAGCACTTTCATCACAGACCACTCATCTGTGAGTGGCTGTCAGCAGGAACACTTAACACCTTCATACACATTGGGAATAAGACTTTCTAGTCTGGAGTTCTCATAGGCAAATGAATAGGAAGCACAAAGCAGGAATAGAAAGATTTGCCTTCAGTAAGACTACTTCTTTCGTTACTTCCTATGGAAGAATATCCATGTGTAATCATGGTCACCTTCCACCTGTGTCAGCTTAGCCAGTAAATCCGCATAACAGGTCAATATCATCCTGTGTAGTAATAAATTCTCACGTGTAGCAAGATTAAAAACAAAATAGCAAGAGAAAAAGGGGGAAAATGCAGTTATTAGAATGTTCAGGCAGCAAAGAAGGGGGAAAAAAGAGAGCAGTGATAAAGCTTTATCATTTTTTTCCTGCAGAAGAAATTGAAATGCACTTTACCCTATCAGTTTTAGACAGACAGATGACAGATGCTCTCAGTCTAGAAAAGCTCAATAATATTGCATTATCATTATGACTTCTTTAGAGAGGATAACTTTTCAACTATTAAAATTACTTGCTTTGTCCTGGATCACTGTTAATGACCTACTTTATCACCATCAGTAACCTGAATAGTAATGCTCCTACTAGATATAGTAATCAAGAATTGATTTGCAGTCTCAGCTAAGTCTGGCTGCCATTGTTGGAGTCTCAGCTGGTTGGAGATGAGGAGTGACTTCCAAGCTGTTCATTTGTTCTTTCTTCTTTAAAATCTGGTTAGGAACAGGCCAGTATCACCTCATTAGTACATACTTGAAACTTGCTTACAGCAAAATAAGGCTATGTAATGCTTCTGAGATGAAACCTTATGTAAATCCCAGTCTACAAGGATTTGCTGTCAGACTACAAGTAGTTGACCCAGTCAGTGGCTCCTGGCAGATATCAAGGGCTGGGAAAACATCTTCCTGGAAGAAAAACAAATCTCTTCACACTGTTACTCAAAGTCTAAATAACCCAGTGGCTGGACTGATTGCTGGGCCCATCAGAGACTTCAGGTTACTTTGCCATGTTGTACTCTCCTTCTTGATGGAGATGCAGCTGAAGTTTGAAGCCCAACCTTTCACACTGTGTATTCACACTTTTTGTTTCTATTATGGTCAGACAAGAGAAATGGACTTCACGGGAAAAAAAGAAAACTGGTGTTAGATCAACAGAAAGTGTCCTTCCAAATATTTCCTTTGTAGCCAGCAGAAATGGATATTTGGTCTCTTGAAAACAGCGTGCATTTTATTCATTTGCATCCAATTAAATGTGAGCTGCTATATGAATTCAGCTGGGTGGAAGTGCTTTCATTCCCTTCTGCAAAAGGACTCAGGAGAGTTTAATTGTAATGAAAACATAAGAGACCATGGGAGGTAGTTCTGCTTTCTGGATTTCACTAGACATGCCTACAGCCGCTCTTCCTCTAATAGAAAAGCTTTTCTGGGCAGCTGGTGTTAGCAGTATTAGGGAAGAGCAGATTCGTCCAAGCAGCTGTCATCTCAGTCACTTCTACACTATAGCCCCTGGCCAGCAACAGAATGGAGCAGTTCTCTGGGCAAAGAGAGCCAAAGCATATGAAAATATCCCCTGAAGCTAGGTTTTGCCCCCTCTTTCTAAATGCAATTGGAGCAGAATCCAAGATTAAAGTTCTTCATACACCTTTCTCATGAGCATGGCTGATTCCTCCACTCCTCCCACTTCTCCTCTGTCGTACTTCAGTCTGGGTCTGTTCTGCTCTAACAGCTTTATATAGTCTGGCTTCTGGGGTGAACCAGTAAATAACTATCCTTAGTTAGGCAGAACACCAGAAGCTGACACTATTAAGAATATATTATTTATTGATCACACTGCTACCAGAAGAGTGGAAATACATGTTCCAATGGAGCTAAAAATAAAGTAAAATAAAATAAATAATATATAAAATAGATAAAATAAAATAAAATAAAATAAAATAAGTACAATGTAATATAATAGTTCCGATGAGGTTTCATTTGACAGCCAGATCATTCAAATATTTTAATTGGTAAAAAGTGTTAAGGTCCTTTCCAACCCTGACTATTCTATGATTCTATGAAATCCACACCCAATTCTATAGTAAAGCTTCAGGAAGTTCCTGTCTAGTTATGTTATCTTTTCAGAGAAATTACTGCAGTCTGCAAAACCACTAACAAAATACAGTTGTGTGTTGGTCTTTCAGAAATCATATGGACCAGACTGCCAATTAGTCTGAACTTAAAGGTAAACCACAAACACACCATGCCATCCATTCCCTCTTTTGCTGTAATAAAGATGTCTGAGCAGTTTTAAAGAGAAAAGAACAGTGGATATGAAATTGTCTATAGATAACAGGAGAGGTACTGGCATGTGATCAATGAAAATAAGCCAGTGGTTTAGGGTATTATCCAAGGTACTTTAGATCAAAGTTTTACAAAGTGATAGGCAGTTCCAATCTGAGTTTTGAGAGCTCTCAGAGGGGCTGATGCTGCTTATGTTACCCTTCTAACGTGCAGATATTTCTTTTCATTCCATCTCATTACTAGGAATAGGTCTTAGCACTGAGCATCTGCTCCTGTATTTTAAACATGGTAATCAATAATCAGAAAACCTTAGTGGCTTCTCAGATAAATTAATCTAAAAATACGGGTAGTTCTGAAATCAGATTTAGCTGTCTCTAGTCCACTGTATTACTTGCGTTAGGAAAGTGAGGCTGATTACCTTCTGCCTTCAAACAGGAACAGAAGTTACATATGTCATTCTACAACAAGAGATGTGCTTTGAAATCTGAATGTCCCAGACTTAATCCTTACAGATCATGTCCAAAGCAGAATGTTACAGATATATGCAATCTGCATTCCTGACCACAAACACTCTTTAAATTCATATCCTCTAGATACTCAGATCTGCTTTTGACATGGTCCTGTTGATTCATACTTACCAGGATCTCGAGAGATCCTCTAACCCACCTGCCTCTCCTGAAACACAGACTGCAGTCCCTCTTCTGAACAGATGTTGCAAGGCTCACCAATTTGATGCTGCTGAACACCTCAAGGGCTCTGCTCTAAGAATAAGGAGAAACGGGCGCTTTATAGGTTGTTTTAATGTGAGGGTTCATCTTCTGAAATGAATGGAATGTGACAATGGTTTTTACAGTGATAAAGATCTTGGACCACCTCTTAGGGTAATGAGAATATGATTTGAACGACAACACATGTGAAATTCCTCCCATACTGCAAAAGAAGGTAGGATGTTGTTATGCAATAGTGACTAACAGGCCTATGAAATACTATCCCATTAGTGTCAGTGGGACCAGGGCAAGGACAAGGCACAAAAAGCCTGTGTGAAATTGGCTGCAACAAAAATCATTCCATTTAGAGTGGCTGATGGAGAGGAGCCACAGTTTGAGCTGCTGCATTTGTTCCTGCAAGTCTTTATTTCACACTGGCACTTTCCAAAACATTAAAAAAGATAAGATAGTCATCGCTCATTACAAATTGTTACAGCAATTTGAGTCCAGTCAGCATGTATGAGCCAGTCTTTAAACACTGGCATTATTAGGTGTATTTATTACTTATCGATTAGTGCACATGCACGCATTTGAGTTTATTGAGCATCTTCTGCTGAGGATATTAGACTTCCTGAAAAGCTGCTCATCTAAGGCACAGATATACCCCAGTAAGCAGATTCCCACTGGGCAAAGCTCATTAATTAATGAGAAGCTCTGGATTAGCATTTTGAAGCTAGGCATGGAAGTGACCAGCTAGGAGCAGATGACTGAAAATCAAACCACGCTACCTCATAACAGGAGGATGCAGCTGCATGCTCTGCATTTCCCCACTGACTTCTCCATTCCCCTGTGAGGATATTCATCAGAATCTGTCAGGTATTTTTTAAATAGCTTGAAAAATTCCTGTGGTGCCTGTAAGAACAGAGAGAGGGGAATTTGTCAAGTCAAGGAAATGACAGCGTCAGAGGTGGCTAGAAAACAGTCAGTCTTAAGACTGTGTTAGCCTGAAGACCTCAGGAAGATTTTAAGCTCCTTGATGGGAGCAGTTTTAAAGAGGATAATATTATAAAAGTGCTCTCAAGGAGAAAAGCCCTCTGTTGCACAGAACTTACATAATGCTGAGTAAGCTTTTCTGAGGAACGAAACCAAGGGAGAACTGGCAACAAAATGGACCTACGGCAAACCACTAATCCCTGGTGGAGAATCTGCAAATACTGGTGGGCATTTGTGATGTAGGATTTATAGATGTCTATCCCAAAGGAAGTTTCAGATTCTGGCAGTTCCATGGAGGCACAGGAAGGTGCACTAAAGATCGCTCTGGGCTGGGAGTGGTGTGTCTTCAGCCTTGGTTTAGGAAGATGAGTATCCCACTGCAGTCAATAGAGAGAAGTTCTGAGAGCACCTCAGAGCCCCTTGCACTGCCTAAAGTGAGGTTTTATGCATGTCCCCCAAATAATCTTTTATTGTTATGGGTTGACTATCTCCTCAGATGGCTGTTAGGAGGAGGCAGTGGTCACCTTCTTGTCTGTACTCTAGCCTTTACAAAAGGAAATTTTATAGTTTCAGGGGTTTCTGACAGACTCATTCCATTTTCCTCTCATCTTGGAAGCACAGGTGGAAGATGCGGATTTCCCTGTGGTGTCCTAGTAAGCATGCCTGTATCTGCACAATGAAGACTATTCTTGTTCAGCTCAGGAGCATGACCTGGCATCTTATTGAACTGCAGACATCTCAAAGGCTGATTTAGAGTTCCCCTTTATTATGGACTTTTTGATCCAGTTAAGTCACTGCATTACATACACTGACTACAGCACCGTCTCACTATCTTGACAAAGAAAAAATCTCAGATCAGACACATGGGTAATGCCGAGGCCCACAGTCAAACCTCACATCAGACTTAGCCATTCTCTAATGAGTTTTCAGTTTAAGCAGATAAGACAGAAAAAGGATAGGGAAGTCTGCTTTTCCTCCTATATTGCTATATTTATTCTGTCAGACAGAAAAAGGAATACCTCGACTGACACAAAAACCCATCAGCTCTAGAGACAAGTTCGTTGGTGTCAGGGTGGTTGCTGTACATGGGGCCAGCAGGTAGTGAGGTCTTGAATGTCCTCTAGTGGCCAGCACGGGACGGTGGGAGCTGGAGGGAAGAAATGCAGCTTTTCTGGAAAGTCAGATAATAGATTCCTGCTTCGGCTTCCTACAGAGACAAGTCTGGAGAGTTCCAGATATTTTTGTCTGCTGTTAAATTCAGCGCACAGTTACCATTATGGGCCCTTCTAAGAAGCTGATCATTCACAGCATGAATCCTGTACTGCAACACTCAATAAAGCAAAGTAGCTCCCATTTCTGCGAGAAGGAGAGAAATAATGCTCTTACATTACAGCAGGGGCTGCAAAGAAGACCTGAAAGTGCTTCGGTGACAGGCTTCTCTGAGTGCACAAGCACAGAGCCCTGGCTCAGTGTGACCGCCTCTCCACTTTTAGGATCAGATAGTGAATGGGCAGGGGGTCTGAAATAGGGCCTCGTCTCTGAACAGGGAAGATCTTGGTTCTGCACATGAAGTAGAAAGTTTGAGGGAAGCTCAATGTAAAACATGGGTCACAACAGTACCTTTCACCTGTCTGACTTGGGAGGATACATTTACCCTCTCTTAATTTTTAAAAGCTATATAATCAATTCAAGTTGCCAGGTGTTAAGAAACACTGTAAAATTCAGCTGGTAGCTTCATCTGAGAGGAAAGTGATGAACAACTCTAGTGTTATATTTCCTCATAACAGAAGAAATAGATGTAGTCTGAGGAAGCCAAGTCTTATTTTTCACCCATAGCGCTTAAAAATTAGTTCAACTTGAAGTAAATGTTCCAGTCAATTTGTTTTTCCACTACCCAATCTGCTTTGTTAGTAATGCAACAGTAATAGAAAAAATATATTGACAGAACCGTATCTGCAGAATACAGAGCAAAGGCTGCCTGTGCTCACAGGGAAGACTATTACCGATTGCTACAAGAATGTTTCTCAAAATGGTTTATAAGGCATCAGCAAGTCTTTAATTTAACTGTGTGCCATTATTACATGCTGAGTGTGGTTTATTATTGTACTAATAAACCATAAAGAAGACTCTATAACTTCATTACTACAGCCAATTGCCATGTGCAGTGTTAATTTGCCAACAGATCATTAATTGCCGGTACTCACTGAAATGTAGACATAAAGCAAAACTATTGGGCAGAGTTTCTTTTCCACATTCTGTTCTGCTGATAGCAGTAAGACTGAGCACACACAGAAATAGCTGTGCTTTGCCAGTAGAAAAGCTTAGGTCTCCACCGAACCCAACCGGAAAGGAAGCCACAGAGGTTTCCAAGCCCAGCAGTACTCCACTGATTTCTAAAAAGTCGGTAACATTGAAGTAAAATTAAAGTAATTTTCAAAAAAAGCCAAATGTATTCTGATCTGAACTCTTACAAATGCATGGTTTACACTATCCAAGGATTTCAAAAATGTAACTGTTCTGGGAAGTATCATTTTTCCATAGAGGAAAAACAAACGATAATACCTCATTTGGCTGAAGTAACCTCTTCAAATAAAGTGCTAAACTGCATTTTCGTATTGTATCATGGGGGATTTATTGTGTACATAAAGTTGCTTTCAGTCCTCTTTGGGCTGCCTAATGGACAGTGCCGTGTGCATATATAGCTGGATGTTGTGGACCCTTTGTGATTGGCAACATGGTGCCTTGATCATCAGCAGATAGACAAGCTTAAGTGAATTAGAGAAGCTGCTGGAAAAGAAAAATACAGTTTAATGTTGACAGAAATAAAAGATGTTTACACAAGTCCTTCAAAGCAAAATAAAACATTTAAATGTTGGAACAGTGAAAATGCTGAACCCCCCCCCCCAGAAAAAATCTCTGATCCTGTAAGAAGTTCATCTTTTGTCCGATTCATAATGAACCTAAGCACAATGAAATTCCAGATTGCACTCTGCTGAATTGGAAGCTTTTTCCAGTTTTAGGGGAAAGTGTAATGGTCCTGATACTGCTTGTGGTATAGACCTTACCTTTAATCATGCCATTACAACAGGGAATTTTTTCATGCTTACTTTCCCTGGAGATATGCAACCCCACTCCTTTCAGATGCAGGATGGGGTATATTAAGTTTCCTAGTAGGTGTTCTTTAAATTCCTAATTAAATTGCTGTCACATTGATGTCCTTTTGTAAAGCTTGTCTTACACTTTATTACCCAATACAGAAATCTGAAAGGACATAAGGTGATAAAAAATACCTGCCACTGTCAATGTAGGTTATTCCTTTAGTTATAAAGCCCAGAGATTGAATATCATGGGACTTGACACCGTAAAACAGACATGTTAGCAGTATGCTGCTACTCATCCCATTCAGGGATGCCCTCAATTCTTGTTCTGGTGAAAGAGCTGATGTCTAACTGGGCAGTGTCTATGTTTCTGATGATAGTAGTTTAACACCATGGTCATCTTTACCCTGAAGCATGCTTCTAATCAGTAGGAATAAGGCAAGGGGAAAAATACAAGTGAGAGAGTGCTTGAAAGTTTAAGGGCATTAATTGCCTCCCAGCTGTCAGGGTAGTAATTAAATTCAGCTTGTTGACTTCAGCTTTGTTGCGATTATGTGAAATTAATCTTCAAACACACTGAAAGCTTCCATTGCTGTTCATTTTAGTTCTGAATCCAGCAAATCCCAAACAATATGCACAGAAGCACTGGCATGCATCTGGCAGACCCAGCAAAAAATGTCAACTTAGAGAAATGAGATTAAACTTTTTTCCCAGTTTGCTATTTTGCACAATACTTTTTCCCTTTTCTTATTCCCCTGACCAGGCTGGAGCTATGTCTGTCTCTCTCGAAGAGCAGAAACTCAGCTGATAATCTTTTGAAGAGGTCACAAAAGTCCAGTTGCAATTCTTCTCCTATTCCTTAGCTCAAGTTGGTTTAGATATAAAGAATTACTTGGAAATTCCAGCTTTCAAAGAACAAATCCTTCCTGCTTGTTAACTCTCGATTAGCCCTGTCAGCCTCCCTGTGCTACACATCACGCACAGTTAAAAGCAGTTTCTGCCCCAGAAAGCTAGAACTCAAACTCCCTGCTTAGTATGCAAATGCATTACCTGACTTGTGCATATGTGTCAAAAATTTATGCATTGATGTAGTCAGTGTCAGCTTTCTATTAACATCAACTAGTATGCTAAGCCCTTTTCATGTGAGGTGTGCATAAATACATTCATGCATTTTACATCCCTACTTCCAGAAAAAAAAATGTCATTTTTCTATGAATATATAAATACCCTTGCAAGTGCACTTAGTACATTAATTAAATGATGTTCACTCTTAAACTGCAGTGTATCAAGGAATAATTGACTGGGTGGACTCTTACGCCTGGCAGAAACAATGTTTATTATCTCTGCTTGCTGCTTTTAGCTACTAGGTTTTGCCTAAAAGCTTCAGATCAAATTGGCAGCATGGCTTACATTTTTCTGCTAAGTTTTGATCTCATCTTTGAGAAGTGGCAATCTCAGCAGAAGAATCTCCCACTTTGCAGGGTATGAGATAATCAGGTATTACACGGTGTGAGAGACTCATGTGGCAAAAGTAAACAGTACATTCTCTATTGTTTGGACAACAAGGTAGTAGAAGAGTAGCAGAAGTTGGTTATTGCTTTCTCTCTTGAATAAGGACACCCACTTAATATTGTTGAGTTACATCCACTGAACAAATTATTACAAGTAGACTGAATGCCGTAACCTCCTGGGCAGCAAACAGTGCTCCCTTGTACCTGCATTAACAATGGAGCATCTCCATGGAGGATGCCTTTTCTCTTAACCCTTGGAGCAAGCAGTTGGCACAAGAAAAGACCTGAGGTGAAGTTGTTTGTGGTGTTGAATTTCCCTCATCTTGGATTCCTATTGGAATATTCACTGGTAACTGCCTGGCTGGTATCAAATGCGGACATCACTGATCCCAGAGGTGTTGCACCCTGTGAAAGGGACCTAGAAGCAGTTTGCTATTCAGTGAAGAACACTAGGAAGGACCGGGATCTGTCTTGGTCCTCACTGACTCCTCAGAAACTTTGCTAGGGCAAATTGTTCCATGGTCTGATTGACTGAGAATTCTAGTGTCCTCTTACCTGAATATGTATCCCCACTTTTCTGTAGCACCTGTTTCTCTAGCTGGTCAAAGAAGGATACAATCAATATCTGCCTCTTCATGCTGTGCCCAAAGGCTTTGTAGGATATCTTTGAGAGTAACTATTTGACATCAGTCTTGATGACAGAGAACACTGATTCTTTCTACCTTCAAGAGCTACATTCAGCCCTATGATGCTGCACTATAACATAAAACTTCTGGGTTTTGCCTCTAATACAGGACATGCAATGCAAAACATGTCAGCTGATAGAGGGCAAAGCTCAGTTTTTCAGAGCTTGTATTACAAGAAAAGGGTTTGCACATGAAACCAGCTACTGGATGCAAAGCCTGGCTGTTGAGGTCACCAAAGGGCAGAACTCCTAACCTGCTTTTGGAATCATTTGTTTTCCTGAATCTCACTAGATATTGACCTATAGTCTAAATTTGGAGAAGTCTCAATAAAAACCAAAAAGCACTGGGGTATTTTTACCCTTCTGGCAACCCAGAATCAGCCATGATGAATTTCAGTGCCATTGGCTATACACTTGGCAGGCATATATTCTAGCTCAAGGCAGCTCTTGGCCTTGCTGTTTGTCAGCTTCTCCCTCAAGGAAAGAGCAATGAGGAATTGCTGCCAACATACGTAATATTGCAGGACATGAGTGTCCATCAGCAGAAAGAGTTGGGACTGGTACCTCAGATAAATCTTTACTTTGTTGACTGCATCCTCCTGAAGTTTAGTTCTGATTTCAAAGGGAAACACATACCTTACCCATGTGGTTTTGAACAGCACCAGATGTCTAGGACAGAAATGACAGTAAACTACTAGAGCTTTGGGCAATTCAGTTAAAGGATATCACAGAACTTCAGGTACGCTCTGCTAGATCATGCAGACCTGGCTCCTGTCCCAGAAAACCTCAGATGTTTAACTAGGGTATCTGAGGAGCCTAATTGCTGTATGCTCTCTCTACAACCTGTGGATAGAAAGAAGCTTGTAAAAAGAAGGTTTAGCCCACTTCAGGTATGCTATAAGGTTAATTTCAGTAAAGCTTGGAAGGCACTGTGTGGAGACTGAGGGTGCTGAGGGGAGACAAGCCACTGCGAAGTTCATTATGTACTGAAAGAAATACCGACATTCCTGGAATTCGCTATACCAAGAGCTGCAGATCCCCAGGGTGGATGCATGCTGTTATTAAACCCCAGTTGTAGCACCTGAGGTTGAGGAGATAGCAGTCCTCTGTCACCTTCCCACAAGATCTCACTTTCTGTGCTGCCAGAAGTCCTGGAGCCCAGCAAGGAGACTGCAGCCCAGTGTCAGCACGGCACAGGCAGGCAGACCACTCTGCAGCTGTGTGCTTTTTCCTTCCTGGAGCTGGCAAGATCTGCACTGCAGATATATCCTGGGATCTTCTGGGTGCTGAGGTTCTTAAATACAGCTTCCCTCTTACAAGGCTTTTTGTGCCTTTCTCATTAGGAAACAGGAGAATCACTGACCCTAAATTCAACCCTAATCTTAACTCTTTAACCCCAATTCCTTTCTGAACTATTTATTTTAGACTTTCTATTATTTTTTGAGCAGTGCTGACAGGCGATAGTTCTGGAATATGAAATGTTTTGCAGCCATGGTAACGCAATGCACTCATTGAAAAGTTTTCTGATACTAAAAGAATTAGTTTAACACAACCTTGAACATTAGGCTTCCTATAAGATTCCCAGGCTCACCACATTGTTTAAAAGCATGGAAATCATTGACTGATCAGGTAACATTGCAGAGAGTCCGTCTGACATGCTACACAACGTTTGCCCCTGGAGCATACCACAGGAACAAGCCCAAAGGAAATTACTCATGAAATCTACCAAGCTGCAAAAATTGGAAGCGTCGTCATTACAGGCTACTTTTGTTCTGTTTTGTTGTGGATTTCCCTTGCTTCAGATACAAGCTTTAATTTTGCAGCAATCTCTTTTGGTTTGTAAAGAGAAACAGAAGCCCTACCGTGGACAACAATAAGCAATTCCTCTCCTCTTTTCATCTCACCACCTTTTGCCCCCAGTGGGAACAGATTCCTGCTTGTTGAAATCACCAGTACCTCCACTGTAAATATTACCCACAGTTTACCTCTCTTTCCATTGTCTATGTCTCTCATGAATTTATATCTAATCTTAGTCATCTTCTTCTGTATTATGCTGGATTAAAATCTCCTAAATGCATGAAAAATGGTGACTGTAATGCACCAGCAAAAATTAATAAAGCCAGAAGAGAACATGAAATCAATAATCTAATTCTGACAGCTTGCTTTGTCTCTGTAGCCAGGCTGTAAGGATGTACTAGTGTTTCCCTCTGTTTAAAATTAATTGAACTATTTTATCATATCAGATAAGAGTGCACTTTTTGTGCTATTGAAGTGATAATTATGACATGATAATTACAGTCTGTGGCCTGCATGATTCTGTGAATGAGTCAGCACAGGCAATTAGTTTGCGGCAGCAACTTTATGTGAATGTGTCCCTGCAGACAGGAGCTGCAGGATAGTTTAGCTGCTTATGTCTGTTCCCCAGGCTTCCTTATTCACAGGAAGGTATCTTTTGTTGTGGTGGTGTAGGGGTTTGGGGGGAGTTTGGAGGTTTTAGCTTTTAATTTGTTTGCAGTTTGGGTTATCCATTTGGATAAACAATGACTGCGATAATCAGAGACAGAAAATCAGCTGCTGGAATGATACAGCTTCCCCACGCCTGATGCACCTTAGAGTGACTCCATTAAAACTGATCAGCTTGGAGTTTTCTGAGTCACCAGTCACTATAATATCCTGCTGACAATGGTATGCTCCTCCTGTGCTCACTGAAAAGGCTCAAAAGTGTCCTGGAAAAAGGAACACTTGTTCTCAAGGAAATCTATAAGCACCAAATATTGCTGAAGAACTGCTTGGTTTTGGCAAGCTGAAAACATAAGGGTATTTGATCCCAAGCCAATTACAGACTGAACCAGGAGACAATGTATAGATAAACAGGCAGATAAGGATAATGAAACAATTTTGGGAAACATAAAAGAGTACAGTCTCAGCATGGAGGTATAGTTGTTGGGTTATTCACTTTTAGAGGGAAGGCAGGAAAGAAGAAGGTTGTTTGATTTCTAGGTGTCCTTTTCCTGTATGGTATCAGCTGAAAAAAAGAGTCATCCTCATTTTAGAACAAATCATTAATGCATCCAATAAATAATACACAAGCAATAAATAAAACACAGTATGGAACAACTGCTTACTAAATGAATATCATCCATTCTGTAAGCTCATGAGACAGTGGAAGAAACAATATGTGATCATGCAATTAATGATGATACATATCAGTATGATCCAAAAAATCTGATTTAGGGCCACATTTCCTAACTCGGCAACATTTAATTTTGCAACCATAATTTACTTTGACTCTGTGTGTAACTATATTTCAGCTGTATTATAAATTTAACTCAATTTATTTCTAAGCTGGTTCCACCTTAGGCGTGCAAATACAAATGTCATAAGATCGGGATGGACCCAAGGCAGTTCAAATGGAGAGGACATATTTTTATTCCCTGAACATCGTGGTGTGTTACCATCTGTGAAATTTCTGAAAAGGTGCTATTCCAGCATCTTAGGTCCCTAGTAGATGTGATGAGCTGCAAGGCAGCTGTCAGCGAGAAGGATTTGCATGCAGCATATTGCCTCTTGACAAAAGGAACCAACATGCATCAACACATATACAACATGTCACTATTAGGTCTAGGTTTGGAGTTCAGGCGACAGATGCTCTGTTCATACCCACAGTGCTCTGTTGAATTCTATGTACACTGAGTGAGAATGTGATCCGTAGAGAACCACAGGCTCTTCCTAGGGTTTGTGGGAGATCTTCTGGGGGAGTAAATGCATCCTGTAACTTTCAAAACAAAAACATTTTTATTCACTGGGGAAGACTTGGCTTGAGAGTAATCCTGTGCTGTGTTTGTGTCTTGAAGGTCAAAACCAAACTGGATTGTCACATGCAGCGTAAGTGACATCTGTTTTGGTGACACCTAACAGAAATCCCCCTGAACATGTAGGACCTGGCCTAAGCCCCAGCACAGTTATAGTAATAGCTCAGAGATCAATGTCAGTATTTTTTTTCCAATAAGTAATAGAATTATTTTGTTCCTTTGTTCTCTGTGTGGCTGCAGCACCATTATAAAAATCTTCTTCCCTCTTCTCTCCCCACTGACACACAAAGCAAATTGTTGGACATGACATCCAGGCACATCTTCACTTGTGCTCTCCTGTTCACTTGCATAAATGGATACGAATATTGATAATTTCTCTCTCTGACAATCTGCTTTTTAAGAGGTTTTGACCTGGAAAAGAATCCCAAATACTGTGCATAAAATTCTAAATGTTAAAATTCTCATTCACCAAAAATAACATTTCTAGCCTCCCAGTTCCTGCCTTGAACAAAGAGAGGAACAAACAGAAAAACAGTAGAATCAGAGAAATGTTGGCTAGAAGGGACCTCTGCTGGTCAGTAATTCAAACTCCTATTAGGAGCAGTAATATTGTCAGCAAAACCAGTAAAGCTCTTACAAAGCAGAGATGCTCCCTACTTGTATCTTATAATTATGCATGTTCATTCGCTTCATACAATAAAACAGGTTTCTGTGTTACTGGGGAAACCATAGCCTAGGAACAGCGTGCAGCACTACAGGTCTTGGCAGAGCTGCTCTGAGATGTGAACAGTGGTGCACCATGTGCAGAAAGCCGATTTTTATCTCAGCTGTCCATCTGGTTGGAGTCAGCAGGAATCAGCATAAGCTCAGGTGCACAGCTGTGAGCCAAACGGACTGGAGCCTATCAGCCACTCAGGGCTGCTTTATGTCAGTGTATCACACACATGGACCTGAAGGAGGGAGATCCAGTATGTGTCCCTCATCTCTGAGTCTGTGGTACGTGGCTCGAGGGTTGCAATAAATATCTGGAGCTGTTTAGAAAGGGCCATGAGCTGTCTGGGAAAGACACCTTATTGGAGATGGAGCAGGAGTTACGTCTGGACCCCTTTTGTGCGTTCTAATCATGTTATGCCAGTTGTGTCCCTGGAACTCTGTAGGGAGTTTTCTTGAAGTAGGCACTGTAGCGGGTGAACATGAGGCTCCTTTTTAGGGTTATCTTTCCCAAATTCCAGGCCAGAGGAAAGAAGTTTTGCAGGACTATGGAGAAACTAATAAGGTTGCCCTTTGCAAGGCTGCTCTGAAGGTCACCATTACCACACAAATCTCCAAAAGCTACCTAGCCTTCTCTGCCCATTGGCCTTTTTTCCCATATTGCTGTAGGAGCAGGCCTGGATATGATGAAAGCTGTAATGCTTTCTTCAGGCTCAGTGGTGCAGAGAAAAGCATTTTGCCTTTCATGCATGGGGAAGAATGAGACATGAAGAACCATGTGTTTTATGGCACGGATCATTGCCAGGTGGCTAGCCTGTAATACTTAAAAAGGAACAGCTGTGTTGATTTCAGCAACTTGTTTCATGTTTTAGGGCAATAGTGCCGTCATAAAAAAGACTGTTCTGCCATACAGACCTTATGAATACAGGTTTATTCATGCTTATAAAACTCTATGCAGTGACTGTCTCTGGTATGCCTGTTTAGATGATGTAGGTGAACGTTTATGGTTATTTCCAGCATAGGACAATGACTCTGACTGTGGCAAGGGGATTGTGTTGCTCTTATCTTAAAATGACTGGGGAGAAGAAAATCAGCTTTCACTTGCAGAAATGAAGGTTTGGGCAAGATTTTGTTATTGAATAAGTGACTGATGATACATGTCATTCGTTGATTTTCACCAGCGTATGTTTTTCCAAGAGCCACAGTAGTGCTGAAAACAGGGCAGTATCAAGCTGGGAATCAAAATGTCTCTACACAGGGGTAATGTTTGATAGAGCAACTGTTACAAGTGGGGAAAAGTAAGAAGAAATCTACTGCTGAAGAAACAATACAGTTTGAACTGTACAGCGTGTGGCTAGTTGTTCTGACTTTAACTTAATGTGAAATGCAGCCTGTAACTTTGATCCAGTTTCCTAGTTCCTCTCATTATGAATAAAGGGAAACAGGACATATGGCCCCAATGATGCCCAGCATAGGGGTGCTGCAGGACCCGTGAAATAATCCGGGCTTGCTGTGTGCTCTTTGAATAGCGATTCTTTAAACAATTTATCCTACAATGACATCTGGTGGTTGTTTTTCTTTGACAGAAAGTTCTTGCAGAAGTGTGTTGCCAAGAGTTGCCAAAGGGTGAATATTGCTATGACAATCATTCACTGGGGTGAAGGCTTTTAGGCAGGAAGTGCAAATGTATTAACAAAAATGAGCACTTTTTCAAACACTTAACAAACAGCACACAGTTCCTCCTTGGGGCCACTCACTGTGGCCAGTTATCTTGCTGGGAATGATTTGATGGTCAAGCATCAAGCAGAGAGGCCACTGTTGCATCTGGAAGATTTACTGGTTCATTCTGAGAGCAGCTATTGTTCTGCCCAAATATGTGCTGTGATTTCTCACAGATCAAAGCACCCACATACCCATTTTGGCAGCAGAAGTTATGAGCTCACTCAGGAGTGAGCACGTGTCTCTGTTGCAGCCCCAGAGCATCACTGTGTTGGGGTGCTGAGCACTCTGCAAAGAGTGATCCCCAAGCTTGTGAGCCATGCAATGGCAGGAGGGTGGGAACCTCCAAAGGCTGATTCTCTCCCCCGTATAACTCATAAAAAGAGCCCTAAAAGACAGAGGAGATACAAAAGACCCTCAGATATCTCTTTCTTGCAGCTGGGCAACCCAACCTCCGCTCCCAGGTGCAGCTAGGTGCCCACTCAGGTGTTGCCAATTCCCAGCGCTCAGCTAGTTCCAGAAAGGCTGCAGGGCAGATGCTGCTCTTTGTCTCCTCAGTTCCTCATGGTCGGAGTGTGACCTGTGCTGCTTGGATGTGTGTGCAAGTCCTTGTGGCCGTGCAAGTGGACACTTTGGAGCCTGTGGCTATGGCAAGTGGTTTTCTGGCCACCAGATGGAACCCAAGCCATGTCTGTCCTCTTAAGATCTCACTGCCAGTGGCTCCTTGCAGAAGCCTGCAGGCAACTCATCACTCCTGTGTGGACTTTACCCTTTTGGACTGGCTTATACTCTACAAGCTATGCTGGATAACTGCTGTCCTGCTCAACGAGGCACCAGGTGAGTAGCACAAGGGGGAGTTGCCCAAGGGAAAGCATTAGCAGACAGCAGTGAGACATGGAGCTTTAAAATTAATTCTTCAAAGCAAACATTTGAAGAAGCAACTGTGAATATGTGGTGGCTGCAGTGTGGAAAAAGTAGCATGAATTAATTTCATGGACTTTGGCCTGTCTTAAATTAATGTGGGCAAGGTAGCAATTAAACTGTGGTGCCAAATACTGCATTGCTTCTTGGGGGAAATAGCCCAGAGCTGCCGAGTTTGGTCTATAAAGGTCTAGGTCATGAAGTCTGGATCCAGCTATTCTGGACTGGATTCCTGCCTGATATTCATACGTGATACAGCATATTCAAGCACAGAATTAATGATTAAAATTGAATATTTTTTTTGTAACTTGAACTAAATTCTTAACTGTGTTATCTTCCCTCTAGATTCTCAGAGGGTTTTGCTTTGGAAGCTCACTGGTTAACGCTGGGTAGTACTAAAGAGCATTGGTGCTGGTTTTGTTTGCTACGAAAGGGTGTGGCTTGGTTTTTTTTTTCACTTTAAAATTTTACAAGATATTTGGAGGATTTTGTAAAATGAGTGTTTTTCTAAAAGACTAAAGAGAATTCTGTTGTTTTGGTTGTTGTGGGTTTTATTCCCTGTGGCCTACTAAAAACATGGAAACTTCAGGGTAAAAAATGGGACGTTGATATACATACTCTTCAATATTTCTCTTAATGATAAGAAAGACCTCCCCTGTTACCCAGAGTAGGATGAGGGTACAAACAGCTGTTGCTGTTTATGCTCTAGGATTGTTCAGGCTCCCCCCAGAGAAGGTATATGCACAGTAGCTCATACATTTGGGACCCCCATAGCTCTGCTGCTGCTGCTACAGCTCTTTCTCCTTTGCTTCCCTGCCAGCACCAGCAATTGTGTGCTTTCTTATTCTTTCCCCAGAGATGAAGCCTGGAGTCAGCCCATAAGGGTCACACATGGTTAATACTCTTTGCTTTGTTGACTCACACATCAAAAATAATTTCTTAATATCCTTAATATCCTTGCACTCCTTAACCTACTGTTTCTTCTCATTACTAGCACTGAAAGTACATCTGTGATCTCTGTTGAGAACTATGAGTATTCGGGATGCCCTGCAGGTTCAGTGCTTAGCATCACAAAATCTTTCTAATCTTTAGATACTTTAAAGTTTCATCTTGTTTATTTGCAATTGTTTCTTGCCACTGAGGTATGAGGATCTGAAAGCATTTCTTTCATGGCTTAACACCCTAAATGTGTGAGTATCTTGCACTACTATGCATCAGATGCCGTAAGCCAGCTCTACTGGCTGTCTGCTGGTCAGAGTGGAGCACTGATATGTTTCACTGGCAAATACCACAGTGTATTGCCAGTGTATTGAAACACCAAAAGCTGGTTTTGTTGTCTTGTGCTTTTTAAAATCCTTTGTTCCAGAGCAGTGCCTCTGTTCAAACTTGACCTAATCAGGAGATCCAGTCCAGTGAAAACTTCTGAGTTGATCTAAATTTCAATCAGAGTGTTTTCATTTTTCTTGAAAGGCAATTGCTTTTATTGGACTTGCTTGTCCTTCTCTCCCCTTGAAAGAAGCATGACTTGACACCAAATTGATTGGGAAGTGTGATGTTTGTCTGTCCCCCTTGTCTCACAGGTAGTGTCTCACGTGTATCATTTCATTTCCTGAGGTGTGATGAGACTGAGACCAGGATTAGGGCTCTGACAGCTCAGCCCTAGCACCTTATAACAACTTTTCCCACCTCAAGCAGCCTACCTTTCCCTCTGCCAGAGTCTTTCTGGGAGGGGTGGCAGAAGCAGATGTGTGTCACATCCACACATTTGGCTTAGCAGGCTGAAATACCAGCTCCCACCTACCTCTGGAGAGGGTTTGTGGCAGCTCAGGGATTAGCACGTATTCACGTCTGCACCACCTTGTACCAGGGCAGCAGTTTCTGACAATGTGTTAGGGCGGATGTGACTTCCTAAATTGGAACCCTGGCACACTGTTTATGACAGTGTTACTGAAATACTTTGTGCTGTACTTCTAGCTTGTTTTCTTCCACCAGCAAGGTGCATGCAGGTATGAATGACAGACATGAGATAATAAGAGTGACCATTTTTTTTTTTTATAATGGCAAAAAGATTCAAGAGGTTACAGGAAAAGGGATTGGATATTGGCTAGGACTAAATGAATGTGTAGAAGGGAAACAGATTGTATATGGAGATTTTTATATATACACAAAATCACTCATTTCCACAGACATCAGTTACTGAGAGCTTCATCCCTCTTGGTAACTAGCATCGATGTCACCATCTGCTCCCTGGTGTGACTATTGCACAATAGCCTTGCTGTTCTCAGCCTTCCAGAAAGTCAACTGCTTGAAATAGATTTTTTTAATCCCCATTCTACTACTTTGGAAATGATGTCCAAAAAGAAGTCCGTAGGAATCAAAGATTTTAGTAGGAAGGGTGAGAAACAATCAGAAAACAGATAACACAGGCTGCAGGAGGAAAAAAAAAAAAGCCAGTCCAGGCAATTGCTTTCTCCTCTGTGGGTTGACTTTATTTACACTTTTTCTTGCTTATGTTGAACCAGGCTAGAGCAATTTTGCTACCAGGTGTGGTCACTCACCCTCTGCAATCAGCTAAATCAGGTTTTGTGAAATCTGACATTTATTTCAGCTGCTTCTTGAGTGCAATACCTGACCTCAATGCTTTCCTGCACAAAAGCTGGGCACCAGCCTCTCTCCCTTTCTGCATCCCTGTTCCTAGCTATATTCTCGTGTTCAGCAGTAACCTGAAATTAACTTACAGTCCTAAGGTGTAGGTAGGAGGTTTGCTGAGAAGTAATGAACATCCCTGCTGCAGTCTTGGGTTTATGGCTTAAGAAGACATCGAACAATTTTCGCTTTCTTAGGTAGGATTAAAATTACAAATGTTTCTCCACCAACAACTTTTGAGCCTTTGGGGAAAATTTAAAAAGAAGATATTTCTTTTTTAAGAAACAGAGTTTACTTTGCTGTCAATAGAGTTGTCACCACATGCTAATATTGCCTAGCTAAGAAAGACCTGAGCTAGGAAAAGTTAGTTTTAAGGCCAAATATCTACTTGTTCTCAAATAAACAAGGAGAAAAGAACTCCAAACCTGTAAGGTTTCTGAGTAGGGGAAGAGTCTGATTGTGTTCAGGTACAAATGGCTATGATGCAGCACTTGTACAGCCTCAATTTTCAGCTTTAAGAGAGCAAAATAACAGCCTGACTGAAGGCTCTGTAAAGGCAGTAAATGAACCTTCTATATGGATGTGAGAAGAAAGTGGGGAAAGAGAAGAGGATGTGTGGCCTTAGAACTCAGGAATGGGTCTGTTATTACCAGATTCCTGTCAGTGAACTGGATCTGCCAAAAAGTCAACCTCTTTTACCCCAGAGTTTATTTCTTTCTGGAAAGTAAAACATTGTGTGGTGCTGGTTTGTTTTTTTTTGGTTGTTTGTTTCTTTGAGGTTTTTTCCTCTATTTTGTGGTGAACTGAGATTCTTTTATTCATTTTGATGATCTGAAAAACATGAGTTGCTCTGTATGTTATTACTTTAAAGAGATTTTTGTTTCGTTTTTAAAGTGCTTTTGCCTATACAAAGAAAGAGACATCTGCTCAACTGGGAGATGTTGTTGAAAGCACCTGCTCCAGCTATAAATAATGTTGCAATAATCTATAGAAAATGGGAGGGTTTTAACAGGTCAGACTGAAAAAGCCTCATTAAGGAATATTTCACAGGCTGTGGGAGGAGCTGTCTGGTGGGAATGTCTCAGGAAGATGTAGGAATCGAAGTGGGCGAAGAAAACATCCTCTGCGTCGAACTATTGATGTGAAGAGCTGCTCCCACTGGATTTGAGATTGAGCTAATATCGAGCTTTTATTTTCTACTGTTTGTTTTCTGAATCTTTAAAATTAGAACTTATGGAAAAGCTTTTTGTTGTTTTTTTTTTCCCCAGTGAGAAAGAAATACGTATTTGTTTGAATCAAACAAAATCATACTTGTACTGTCATGTAAAGCAGTGATCCCTGGATAATTGTTAGTCTGTCAGTTTTCATGTCCAGTAACGGTGAGAAGAGTAGCTAGATTAACACAATTACACTTTCAGTGAGACACACTGTATGATTTGCCTCTAATGATAGATATTTATCTTTGTGGTAGGGCAATGTTTAATAGCAATACAGGCAATAACTTGCCCTATATTGCATGGGTAATCTGGGGATGTTTTAATTGAAAAAGAAATTGTGCTCATTTTGTACCAAAACTGGATAACAAAGCTGTGGCGATTCAGGTTTTGTTCTGTCAGAAGTACTACTGATTGATCAAGTTATTACTGGTAGCCTTGAGTTTCTGATTCATACATGTAATGCTGGTAGAAAATTTTCTTCAGATTCAGCACTGCAATTTGGCACAACAGCAAACTACTGGGAGAAAATGATTTGCTGATAAAAAAGGCTGAACTTCACAGCAGCAGCCCAGCTAATATTTCCTGAAGACACTATTGCACTATAAACAGACTCATTGTGTTGGCTGTAGGGCACTGGCTCATCTGGAAACACCCGTTTCAGAGTAGTTACACAATTAACAGATATATCTGCAAATAACTCTGAATTTTATTTTTTTTTTAAATACAATTTCCTTTCTTTAAATTGTTTCAATACTTTCTAAACCACACAGTGCCCTCCTGACTGGAAAGGGTACCCTAAAACCTGTTCCTGCCATGCTCTTCTCTGCTCTGCAAGCATCTCAGTCTTGCTTTTTCTCCCCCTTCTTCAAGCAATCACTTCGTGCTCCTAGGAGGCCTCAGATGGCCAGATTAACAGTCTGTCTGAGCCAGAGTGGTTCAGGGCAATCTGCTCATTGGCACTTAATTTCTCCTTCTCTTGCCCAAGGCTTCTTCTGGTGTAATTCCAGCAACAGTGATGCAGTCAGTCCCTGGTGTGGCTGATAGTGCAACAGTGTACTGGACCATGGCCCCCTGCACCATCCCTCCCAGCTCTGCTCATTAGGGTTGAGTCCTTGCTTGGACTTTCTGTAGATTTTGCCAGCGTCAAGCTTGGATTTTGTTTTTTTAAATAACTAATTTAGCTGCAATTTAAGGCACAGTTTTATTTTCACCTGAAGGCAGACCGGGAACATCAGCATAGGGTTTTATTCTGGTATTTGTTCCAGAGAACTTCAGTTCTTGGGGAAACTTAATAAGTTTAAAGTCAGTAAAGTGTAACTAAAGACTAAGGCTGTATAGCTCCAGGACAGATGTCTAACATCTGATAGATGCCTAAAGATTTTGATAGCAGACCTATGCAGGAATTTGCAAGTCTTTTCAAGTCTCGAGATGGCTGGTGGTGTTCCCTGAATTTTATGTGAGTTTTCATGCGGGGTTTTGAGGGGTTTCTTTTGGGGTCTTTTTCTGTTCGTTTGTTTGGGGTTTTTATTTATTTATTCTGAAGGTGGACAGGCTCTTGGGAAACAAGTAACTATTTGTAAACTAATAGAAAAATTTGGCAATGCTTCTATCAGGACCTCAGGGGTCTTGAGATAGTTCTTGCTTTTCTGGAGTGTAGTGCTTGGATACAGAGATTGAAAGAAATTCTTTGTCCATTTATATCACAGATGAAAATAGGGACAATGTCATATCCTCACTGGTATGTCCGCTTTTTGCCCAGGGAAAGGATGAACAGGAGGGTAGACATCCTCTGTGCCAGCTCCATCCCACAACCTGAGTAGACTGAAATTTGACAGCATTATGTATTTCCTGTGCAAGCAACCATTTCCTACTGAATTGTATACATTTGTCACTGCTGTCACAAGAGGATCTTTCTTCTTGGGTTTTCCATGGGAATAATCAGCTGTTCAGAAAAACCTATAGCTCATTACAAGGGTCCTTGCCATTCTGTTATGACTGTAGAGACAGTCTTTTACTCCTCGTGATTTTCAATAGTGTTTTAATGAGCTGAATCACAGAATAGTTAGGGTTGGAAAGGACCTTAAGATTGTCTAGTTCCAACCCCCCTGCCGTGGGCAGGGACACCTTACGCTAAATCATATCACCCAAGGCCTCGTCCAACCTGATCTTGAACACCACCAGGGATGGAGCATTCGCAACCTCCCTGGGCAACCCATTCCAGTGCCTCACAACCCTAACAGGAAAGAATTTCCTCCTTATATCCAATCTAAACTTCCCCTGTTTAAGTTTTAACCTGTTACCCCTTGTCCTATCACTACAGTCTCTAATGAAGAGTCCCTCAACCAACTGAGTAAAAATCAGGTGATAACAAGACTAACCCCCAAACTTCTGATCAGTTTGGTAAGGGGGGATTCAGATCACTGGGCACTGAAGTGCTTTGTGTGCTATCCTACCAAATGAATTCCCCATCGAGTGAGAGAGAATACTTAAGCCCCAACGTTATGGTGGTTGTAACTAGATCAGATCAATAAATAGAACTACTACATTTTTACTTCTTTTTCTTTTTGAAGCCCACACTTTCCAGTCTTTTCAGCAATCTGGATATTTCAAGGTAAATCAGCTGCTTTGTGAAATTATCATTTCAGCACAAGATCAAACCTACTATTTTCCTAGAACTTTTCTATTTCAGAAAGTGTTGCTGTTAAGCTCAGAATCCCTTAACTTAGCTGTGTGATATACCAAATTCCTACCATACCATAGTTAGTATTTTGATATGAAAATAGATTCACAAAGCATTTAAAAAGCTTCCATGACTCAAATGACATTGTTTTCTTGTCTGATAGTGCTGTCCACAGAAGGTCTTCTGAAATATTATTCAAATTTTAATTGAGAGTGCATATAACCACCCTCATTAATACATCAGGGGGTGATTACCAGGGAGTAGTTTCTAAATTACAGTAATTACAGAAGAGTTATTAACAGCTAAAGGCTATGAAAGCGATAGAGTCTGGGGAGGACAAACTACAATGTAAAGTTGAAAGAAATTAATGTGTTTCTTCTGCAAAGAAAGAAAGAAAGTGATACGGAAAGTTTGATAAGCCTTCAGCTCAATTAACGGTTTAGGGTTTTTTTACATGGGCAGTGATCTGCTCTGCACCATGTTTGTAAATACGGGGTTAATATCGAGGAGATTTAGCTCAGATATAAAGAAGAAAAAGTCTGATTAAGGAAAGTCAAGGTTTAGACAATGTCGAGATGTATTGGAGTTTCTTCAGCACTTGAGGTTTTAAGGAATATTTCTAGTAGCAATTCCTGGTTATACTTTAGGCTGGCAGGAAAAAGTCCTCCTCCCAGTGCTTTCTTTGTTCTGCATGTGCAAAAACCTTCTCATGTGAGGCTTCCCTGTGCCCACCCAGCTGGGAAGGGGTGGGTGAACCTCAGACCCAACTTTCTGCGCCTCCCCTTGTACATTAAGGTACACACCAGTCACAAGGTTTACTGGTGAACTATGGAATCATCCCCCAGACCTGTCATGGAAGGAACTGGCTCATTAGCCTGAAAGTGGGGAAGAGGCACATGAAAAGGGAGATAGAGGTGACAGGACACTTCACAGGTGCACTGTGACCAGCACAGCAGTGCTGGCTTCAGATAGATAAACTAATCACCGAATAATTCGATATCTTTTACCTTGCTGCAATAAAAGAGTCATTTGCTGAGCCTTCCTTGCTGAGAAATGACTTGGAGCTGCTAAGCTGTGAAGCAATATACAATTGAAGAAGGAATTTGAGTGGATTAGCACTGGCCAGATCAATACTGTCGTATTTAAACAGCATCTGAAGTTATTGTTTGATGGCACAGAGAGTCAGTTTGGGAGAATTATCTACATGTAAGAGTTCAGGTTCTGTCTTCATCTCATTTTATGACATTTCCACGTGATCTGACCCTCTGTGGAAACCAGTAATTATTCTGGGAGGTTGTTTATGGTGTTTTTCTCACAGTACTAATTCAAAAGGCTGAAATTCTTTACCAAAGATGAATGTAGAGTTGATTACCTAGACAGAAAATTCAAAGAGGGCAAAAGTGTGTAATTAACATCCTTATTATCAGTCTTTTCTGATGCCAGTTCCAAAAATTCCAAATTCCTCCTTTTCTTACCAGACTGTAATCTTTACTTTTTTGTTGGTTTCCCCCCTTCTTGCCTCTATAATTAGACACAACTGGGGGGGGGGGATTGAAATAATAATGAATATATTTAATATAACCCCTGCTCCTTACAAGGTAGGAGGAGGTACCACCAGAATGCAAATCCTTTGTCAGCAGCATGTGCTGTGAGGTTGCTCAATCCATGCATGTGCAGTAAAACTTTTATTCCTGTGAAACACCAACATGTGGGTATATGCACATAAACACAGGTAGCCAAGGGCATCCGAGATGCTGTTCCCTGATATACCTCACCAGGAAAATCTATTTGCCTGCCTACTGGCCTCAGTGGCTGTGAGTTGCTCTCGTACTCTGCTGGTGAATGCTGTACTAAGAATCATCAGGATGTTTGAAATGAGCCCCATTTCCTTCTGATTGCACAAATGTTCTATTTCACAAATGCCTTCCACAAAATGGGCCCATTTTGAAATACTGGATGATGAGCTGTAGGCTAAATGGCCCAAACAGCAGCTACGCATCCTGCCAAGCAATTCACAACTTTGAAACACATCCTATGAAGGGATGCAGGCACCCTTGTTACATGTAAAAGAAGATGGCCCTGAACAAGCAGGTGGTTCCTAGGGCTAACTGAACTCCCAGGAGTGGTTGCCTTTGTGCTACCCTCTTCATATTATCATCAGTCCATGCATTGCTCCTTCTTGCAGTTCAATTTGCAGGTAAAATTGAAGTTGTGCCCCAAAACCTAAGTAAAATATCACTTTGTTAGAACAAAAGTCAAGAAAATTTGAGAGAGGATCTGTGGCCTTGTTCCTTTTTTCCTTTCTTTCCTGGGAAGAAAGACATTCTCTTTTTAGTGTCGATTATGGTGGGAAAGTAAGACCTATATTCTTGGAGATTGTTAGGAAAACAAATCCTTGCAATGTTTGCTTGCACAGAGGCTGTAGATCTCTCTGCCCCAGAGTTAAAAGAATACAGCTTCACTGTAGGTAGCTTATTCAGAGAAACTCATGCCTGAGCAGTGGGATTTTCCAAGCTATAGAAAGCTCTGATTGAAATATCATCAGTTGCTTATCTCATTTTCTCCACCAGAGGGAGAAAGTCACAGGACTGTAATGGCCCTTATTTATGGGATTATATGAAATTGAAGCACTGCTCCTAAGAGTATTTTCTGCAGTAAGTAAACCAATAGATATTACAGGTAAAACATTTACCAAGATTTAATTTCCAAAAAAGTTCTTATATTTCCTCATCTCTATATGTGTTGCATGATTCATATTTTTCCCCAGAAAAAGCTGAGGAATCACCTAGCCAGTGTGGACTAGGGATCAATTAGCCTTTTGCTGCTACAGACATTTGTTTTGCCTCTTCAGAACTTCCTTATCACAATTCCACCACCTTTCCTGGGAAACTGTACCAGCACTTGCCACTCTACCTGCTTGGATATGGCCTTGTGGTATTAGGGTCAGGAATGGAAGGCAATAGATACTGTTTCTAACTGGAATTTGAAGGCATAATTACCTCTATTTCCCTACCATTGCGGAAGGTTATTGTGGAGATCGTGTTGTACTTGTAGACAATGTGGAATTTTGATT
The DNA here is from genome assembly GCF_034315485.1 of Pezoporus occidentalis. NCBI lineage: Eukaryota > Metazoa > Chordata > Aves > Psittaciformes > Psittacidae > Pezoporus > Pezoporus occidentalis. The sequence continues at coordinate 1,041,454 of NW_026913230.1, read as the reverse complement.
AGGTTGTTTCTCTTTGCTGCTTGTGTTTACATAATTAGTGCCCTTTTAAGAATTCAACCACTTTGCCATTAAGTAGTAAACAAACTACTTACTTCTGCCCTGGGCACGCTGATCTGCATCTCTAAGACATGTCGATAATAAGTGCTACATGTGTTCTCCTGTGAAAGGTATTAAATCATAGAAGATACAGGCACAAAAACATGCGAGAGATGAATGCTCAGGTGGGAGAAGGTCAGATCTGGGGGTAGAAGGGTTGGAATATTGTGTTTTAACAATGATGGATCAGCATCTTTAGTCATTAAGCTTCACTTTCTTGGTGTCAACCTAATACATAATTTTTTTTAGTTCTAATCTGCTTGGGTTTATAGCATATTTACACACACACATTTGTCTAGCGAGGTGAATTGGTGATGGATATCAATGTTGGTATAGCAAATAGACTTAACACACTTTGTATGGCAAGTGCTATTTGATTCCTAGCAACACCTGAGTCAGAAAGGCTGTGAATATGTCAAGTATGCATCCAGGAAGATGTTACATAGGATCAGAGTGGTGAGACACTTCACTGCTGCAGATTTCAGCATCTGAAATGCTGGCAAAGGACTTACAGCAGTACAGGTGAAACTCGGGCATCCTTGTCTCCCTGAAGTGCAGGAAGAAAAAGCTTTCCATACATTTCCTCCCTATCTTGGCATGATGTTGGCTATCCTGCACTGAGACACAAGTATGGATGCACGTTATGTTGGTATGACCTTAGTAAGGTTTCTGGTTTGGTCCAGAGAAGGAAGGTGGCAGGAAAAGGAAAGCAAGACATGAACAGGGAGGAGTCGGTATGTTCACTTAGGGAGCCAAATGATGCTCAAGGTGCATGGAAGTGTAGAAGGAAGATGTGATAATATTTTTGCAGGTCTATGACTCCATTAGGAGGGCAGTTTCTCATAATATTTCCACTTACCCATGGCTAGTGAAAATCCCAGTTACTGTCCTCATCAGCACATGGCTACAAAAACAAGAGTGTCTTTTGCCTTAACCTCTGTGTATGACTAGCTTTCATAGCAGATTAGTATTGCCTGCTTCAAATACCATAAAGCTGAGATTTTAATCCTTGTTCTTAACTGATTACCTCCTGCTCTTCTATCAGAAGTTTGTCCTCTGATGCTTTGGTTTAGGTAGATTAGCCAGGACTCTTTTCAAATTATTATCTCTGTTGTCTTCCACCATTCATTTGTTCCTATTCTTATAGGCTTATTGGTCCTAAGTGCATCTCTGTAACAGGATGCTTATTAATATTCTATGCAGCGTTCTTCATCTTGGTGAATCTCTCTTTTGCATGCACAGTTCTGTGGCTCACATTTTAAAAACATAATCAAGTAATTTGTGATTTCTTTTTTATTTTTTTTTTCCATGAACACGTTCCAGTGTGGTTTTGGGGTTTGCTATAATAAGGAGGTAAATAGATTCATTAGTGACAAGGTACTTGTCATCGATCTCAGAGGAAAAGGGGAGTAATCAGTTCCTGAATACAGTTTAGAGGCAAAAGAAAAGTTCGAGTCATGTCTGCAGAAGTTTGGTTATCACTTTCATTCTGCTGGGCTTCATTGGTTAGGTTTCTCTTTCTCCTTTTAGAAATCTGCATCCTGAACTATATATTAAAAAGATCTGGTCCAAAGAGGATGTTTAATATGAGCCTGACTTTGACGTTAGCACCTTGAAACATATGCAAGGATATGTTCATGAACTGGCATTTTTATTTTCCTGTGCGTTCAAGCTGTGATAACAATTGGTTTTAAAAATGGGAGCAGCTGTGCTTAGAAATATGTAGATATCAGGTATTAGTGCAATATTTCATTACTTCAATTAGATTTCCAAGTAAAATTAGTAGAACATATTTCTAAATGTACAAAAAAAAATAATGCAGGTAACAGTTTGGGTTTTTTTCTATGTAAATCAGGTGTAAATTAGATGTCAGCACTTTATTTGCTTTAAACTGCCTAATTTAACTTTGCAAAAATGTTTAGATTTTCCCTTGTTATTGCTGAAGGTATATTTCTGAACTATCACACTCCTATCAACAAAATTAGGAGATAATTTTTATCTGTAGCTCAGTAATTTCAAAATTATTCCAAATAATCCCATTTTTGTCATTATGTAATCACATGTGGTTCTCAGAAGTTCCTTTTTCTACTTTAGGGCATTTTCAGGCTGTAAGGGAAACAAATAACACAATCTAGGGAGGCAAAGAGGCAGCTGGGAACCATGAACAGTGCATTCTTACGGAAGTTGAATTACTGACCCATTTTCCAGCCCTAGGCAAGTCACAGATTTTTTTATATTTAATTTGTCATTATTAATGACCTTCACTTGTCATATAAGGGAGAAGAAAAGAGGAAAAGATATTTTTCACTTCTTCTTTGGGAAGATTTCAGAGCTATCTCTGTTTTCTGTGTTTCTTATGCTTGATGTGTACGTATCCTCACTGAATTTTAGCTACCTTCTGAAGTACATTTCAGATCTTGAAGTTACTCCTCAACAATATTAATATTTTAGGATAATTTTTTAGTTAAAATAAAGACTGTGTGGTACCTGAGCATATGTGAGTACTATCCCAGTGGTAGGGGCTCACTCAGTCTGATGGTAAATCCAGGTCAGCCTCAAACCTCTGCTCTGACAGCTCCAGATCAGACATCAGATTCTGTTCACTACAGGCAAGAGTTTAGGTGCCAGACTTTTGGTTACTTTGGAATTAATTTAACAGTCTATAGGAGGGGAGAGTTGAACCTGATGACACACACGCTGGAGTAATACCCAGAGCACTGGGCTATTGAATTTTTTTGCAAGGAAAAAAGTCCTTCAAACTGTTCTTTATCCACCCACCCCAAAAAAAGAGAAGTCTTTGCCTAATAAGTGTTCAAAATGGGTGCATTCACATGAAAGGTTTTGAGTTCAACAACTTGACATTTTCTGATAATGGTTCTCTTCCTACTGAAAAATATCTACCAGTTGAATAAATTATTTTATTATGCCTAATGCAGCCTGCATCCCTTCCCTTCTGCTCACTGCTTTGAGGTACAATGATATACTCTCCCCAGTTATTGCCTACACAAAGCTGCAGAATTATTCCAGAATGTTCAGCCAGGATATCACTGAGCTGGAAAATTCCATTAAGTGGAAAGTATTTGTATTTACCTGCCTTCAAGCAGTGTGAGTATTGCCTTTTTTTCCTGCACTGAATCGGTTTAAGACTGCAATCTTCAGCAGTAGATATGATGAACTCTGTGCTTAAAATGCTATTTCCCAAATCCTTAGAATTACTTGTATTTAACAAAAGCTAGGCAGATAAATCCCCAGAAAAATTAATGTCTTCTCACACACTTGAAAAATGCAATGGAAATGCAGAGAGTAAGTAAGAGGCACTGATTTGCTTTCAAACACCAGCAATACCTTGACTTTTTTAAAGTAATTCAAAAGCTTTAGAAAAACAAAAAAAGGTAACGTAAGTTTCTGACACTTGTTTTTAAATGTAGGCTAATAGAGCTTGTTGTAGTGGTCAGGTTATCAATATGTTTATTCATTTATTTAAAGACTTATGTTTAGAAGTAGAATAAACCACATCAAAGGGAAAACTCTCCATATATATATATATATATGTAGCTCCATAACTACCTTTTATTTAGAAACACTACACACACACACAAAAGTGCAAAATGTCCCAAATTTGTCTTGTTAACGGTTTAAAAACTTATCTCTGTCAGAATTCTGGGTTCACTGGGAACACTAATACTTGAAGACTTGTTTTCTTTCTGAATTAGGAAAAATAGGTGAAATCCTGAGATCTTTTGCCGAGTGAAAAATACTTAAAATTTTATAAATACTCTTGGAATTTTAACTTTAATATATATAGATTATTCCAAGTTAACAATGGGCTATTCAAAACAGCTACTCCTGGGTAATATTTTGGGTGCTGCTCTTGTCTTGATAAAATGAGGAACACTGAAAAGCTAGTGTTATTTTTCCAGTTCAATCTCGATTCAACAGTTACTGCACTTAAAACATATTTTAAAAGGTTAGAAAATATGTAAATGTTGTGCTATATCTGGCTATATTTTACACTATAACTTGACATGTTCTTTACAAAGCCCATCAACTAAAATTTATGACAGACCTGAAAATAATACAAAAATATTCAAACTAATATAAATGAAAAGGCATGGCAATATTTTGATATTGAAACCTTTATTTTGATATTTCCAAAGCAGATCACATTTTACTTTCAGTATTTTTCTGAATGGGACTAATTTCATCAAAACCGGTAGCATCCAAGGCACAACTCTTGATTTTTATCAGAACATCATTTTCCAAAAGAAAGCTGGTTTAGAATCACAGAATCATCATTGTAGAATCATTATCATAGGATTGTTAGGGTTGGAAAGGACCTTAGGATCATCAAGTTCCAACCCCCCTGCCATGGGCAGGGACACCTCACACTAAACCATGCCACCCAAGGCTCTTTAACCACTAGCTTATAACTGAAGTTGAATCTTGCCAAGAATTTCATTATTTTAACTTGTATACATCTCTTTGTCAGCTTAAGATGGAGTTGCAAGGGTCAAGACCAACTAGTTCACCATGAATTGTCTACAGATTGGACAAGGAACAGAGAGCTTCCCTGCTGCCAGGAAGGTTTGTCAGGAAAACAGGAGACAAAGAGGAATCAGGTAGGAGCAAAAGTCTTTATTGCATTGGAAAAGGATGAAATGTTACCTGTGTTTGATACCATACTGCTCAAGATTCACACAGACATGAGGCAACATCTTCACCAGCAATTTGGACTTGTATTCACTGAGGTGTGAGGTTCATATTATCACCAGAAAGGGGCAGTGCCCAGTAAACTCTCATTGTAGTCCCGTTAAAGGGAGAAATGGAAGGAGCTCTGATGTGCTGCAGAATGTGCTCCGCACCTGGGGACCCCTCTCCATCAAGAGTAGGAAAGGGAAATGAGGCTTTACTGCTCTTTTGTGGCACTGCAGATTCATTTGGCTGAGCTGCTTTGAGGTGGCTTTGTTTCTTTGAGTGTTCCAGCACAGATTAAAGCACATCTGAACTCAGCAGCAAACCTTTGAAATTAAAGCAGAAAAGCAAAACCAATTTTTTTTTGCCCAGGTAACTGGGTAAACAGCAATTCACAGAATTACTGTGTGCACTGTCAGAAAATAACCTGTTTTCAAAAGTGCATTCAGCTGTTCAGTTCTTCAGGTTTGGGTGTCTGTTCTTTTTTCTCATTCTGTTCCTCGGGAGGTGCTTTCACATGTTTCCATGACGCTTAGCTTTTTGTGATTCAAATTTGGGCACTTTCTATTTGATGCTGTGTGTGTACTTCAACATGCTCAAAGTAAAACACTTTGCAGTGAAATACAGCTCTAGTCAAATAAGGCTTAAAATTAAGTATGCTCTTTAATAAAAACAGCTTATCTTTTGGGCCGACTTTTCATCTTACAGTTGACTTGAGATCTCAGAAGTCTAGTTCCAACAAAGCAATACATGAGCTTCTTTTCTTACAACAGCATGGCTGTTGCACAGAAACTACATCTCTTCCTATTTTTCACCCTTTTCTTTAATGGAAGATACAGTAAGAGAACACCTTCCACAGCCTCAATGTCAAGAGCAGGTAGTTAGAAAAAGCACCCACTTCACTATAAATATGTATAACATCTGAAGAAAAAGTCTTCAAGTTAATATGTACAAAGTATGGTAGCAATCTAGACATTTTCAAAATACCATACAGCAGACTCAAATGGGCTTTAAAGTACTCCAGGGCTCTTGACATTATTGCAATTGTTGTCAGAGAAAGACGTGACGTCTCTCAAGCAGAATCTACATAATGCTCCCAAAAGGGTGGAAGGGAAGACAGCATTTCTTTTGGAAAGACGTAATAATGTCTCCTGATGTTCCTCCAGTGGGTTGTTGATACAGCACAGGGACAAATGCTAAAAGGTTTAAATTGCTACAATTTTTGTGGAACTTTGTACTTCATTTGGGAGAGAGGAACCATCTTGCTTTGCAGGGCTGAGCTATTCATATCTATAAAGCACCTGAAGATCTTCAGGGACGTTTTATAGCGGTGCAAGGGTAGATATGCTCAGGAAGATGAGCTTTTTCCCCACTGAGCACAGTTTTTCTGTCACTGTGAAGCACCATCTGCAGTGCATTATAGACTGCTTTTGAAAGAATCGCTGGCAAAATGCATAGGCCTTGATTCTCGCATCTTGAAGACAAAATTACAGCCTGTATCCTTGAACTGAAAAGGACCTCTTTAGAGCCAGTGGGAGCAGCTCACTTTTCATAGGAAGGCTCATTTAGGTCCATGAATAAATGTTTCTCCAAAGGGACCAGAGATGCCCTGTATTCTGGTTTGAACTTTATTCCACCAAGCCAGTAACAATAGATAATCATCTTTTCTATCTATAAGGTGTCATTTAGACCTTGTACCTTTCTAACTATGACCAAAGTCTATGTTTGTCCATTAGCTTGGAGGTACATACAATAGTGTCAGCCTGACTGGTCACCTTCACTTTTTGAGTGAGCCACTAAAACCATTAGAAAATATAAAAATCACACAAAGTACTACCTGCATGTTTCCCTTTCATTTCTATGTTAATCACTGCCATATCAGCTCTGAGACTTCAAGCCAAATGCGTGCTGTATAAGACAATGTATTTCAAACTGTGGTGATAGTCACCCAGAAGAAAACAAGCATAGCATCTTCTGATGAAATGAAGAGCAACTACAGCAGTGCTGTGGGGTTTGGCAGCTACAGGCCACCCCAAAGTTTTAGGAGACTTACTGATCAACACTGTGGCAATGCAAGGACAACCAAAGAAGCTTGGACTGTGGAGCCTGGAAACCTTCAGTTCTAATTTTGCAACTCTCATGCCTTGAGAAAAAGTCCTGAGCTTTTTCTATAGGTCATTTATTAGTGCTATCAAACTATCCAGTATTAACTCATCATGCATTATATCCTCCAGAGAATTGGCAAGGAAATATTCAAGTAGGATATTCTCAGTATAGGGAAAACATGTTATAGTATTTCTCTTCTGTTTACTGGTAACATAAGCTAGGAACCAAGGCTCTGAACAGCCTTTATGATTCAAAGTCTCATGAGTACCAAGAGACATAGGCTCCCAGACACCTCGTTATTCTGGACAATGGGTACCATTTCCTTTCTCTTCTGGGATGGCTGAATCATTTCAAACAGCAGAAGACAGAATAATGAATAACAATGTGAGACTAATCAGGTTTATACACAGTGTTAGCTTAGAAATAGCAATGCTGAGTGGCAACAGCTTCCACACAGAGAACTGCTTGGAAAGTGCACACTAAAGCTAGATAGTGATCCTATTTCTTTACAGGTTACCTGTTGCTTCCTTTCTTTGTGTCTTCCTTCTTCATCTTTACCTTTATGTATGTTGTTCATTTGGTGTATTCTGCTAATTTCCTTGTCTAAAGTTCATTTTGTCCTTTTTCACTTCCAGTCCCGTGTTAATCTTCCTAACAGGTTATAGTTTCAAGGTTGTTGGGTCTTCTCCATTTTATGTCACTCCTTTATCCTGCCAGACATCACTAAGCTTTGCTTGTTTCAAGCAACATTAACCTTTTGGCCATTGATCTTTAAATAGAATTGAAAAATAAAACATCAGACTTTCTAATTCTGTTGTCCTTACCTAATCTATTTCAGATGCCATTTCAAAGTTAGTATTGCTACCCATTTAAGTACAGCTTGCTGTACTGAGAACAACTTGACTCAGATTTGAGTCATTTCTCTTTGATGCAGAAATTCATTTTATTAAAGGTATTGCAGAATACATTCAGATATTCATTGAGATGAGATATGTTTAACATTTAGTATGAGCAGAGCAAATCAATAGAGTTCTGGGTCAGCTCAGATCTAATTGTGGATCAGAGCTTGCAAATGAGCAGATAATGAAGGTGTCTTGGCTAAGCAAAATACATATCAGTCTGGATGCTAAACTGGTCTCCCAGAAAAGAGAGGTTGACTAAGCCACATTTGTACAGCCACTGTAAAATTAGCACTGGGGAAAAATAGGGAGAAATGCATTGCAGCAGCTGTGGTCTCAGTGGCCATGGTATAAGGAAATGTCCAAATAACATTTTTGTGCATCTGAAATAAAGAGGGCACAACATTCATTCTATTGCCTATTTGTAGCGGTCTGAGTGGGAAGCTCCTGAGCCTCACACTCCATCTTCAGCTTCAGTGAGGGGAATAGGGCTCCTAAACTGGTAGATGGATCTAAATCCTGGTGGTGAAGAACTCATCTAGTAAAGCCACTGAATCCAAAATCCCCAGGTCATAGGGGTACTCAGGCCACCTAATCCACACATCAATCCTGCAGAGGAGAGCTGTTCTCACTGTATGCAGACTGTTCCTTGCTCTGCTCCTCAGCTATAGAGGGCATGGATGGGTTATCTTACCTTATTTTGCAGTACTGCCTGGGATCATCTCACTGCTGAGTGGGCTGCAAAGCACAAGAATGTTTTTGAGATGTACATCCCAATTTGAAACAAGTTTTTTAATAAGTTGATTCAGTTTGCTTTGCATGTGTAAGGCCTATTAGGTTATTTGAAAACTCTACAAAATTATCCCTCTGGGATGTATCTTTCTAGACACAACAGTGATGAAAGTTTTCTTTCTCACTTTAACCTTGCAGCAGGAGACGTTCAAAAGAACAGTTTCTTGCTGCATTTAACTAAACCAAGATATGACTCCTGGGGATAGTCTAATAGGAAAAAGAGCAAGAAGAGAACATAACCTGCCAGAATATTAATGTTCCAATTCATGCACATCCTTCTTCATAAAGACGGGGTTTTTAAATTCCAGGTCAAATAATGTTGATGCTCAATGTGACACAAAGGCAGGTGATTGCTGTAATCCAACTTACAAAGCGATCTGAACAGCAGCAAAGGCAGAAGCAAGTGGAAATTCTTAACAAGTGTTTTTGCCAAAGAGTCACCCTTATGAGCAGCCAAATGATACTTTTACTGGAGCCAAGAAAATTTAAACAAGCCTAGATAGTTTAAACAAGCCTTCTCTAAAATAAGAAGAGGAAAAAATGCTGTGTAATATCCAGTTTCTTAAATAGTATTATTATTATGTAAAGAGTACAAACTAACACAACACTGAATTTCTGGGAAAAATGGAGTGTATCTACTTTTTCAGTAGGATGAAAACTTTTGAAATAAACTTTATTCTTATAGTAAGGTTATCTCCACATCAACCCTTAAAGAAAAAAAATGTTCAGAAAAGAGGATTCTCTTAACATTTCCTTCATATATGCTATATATATATATGACTTTATATATGTCACATATAAGTTCCAAGTGTAACAGTTATCATTTTCATTGATGGATTCAGTTCTATAAGAAATTGCTAACTTTCTACCACCTCCAATAATAAAGTGTATCTCTGTCTGTCTGTAAATATGTTAGGACTTGTTGTTGTGAATCCTTCCATCTCATCAGAACACATAGATTTCTAATACATACCCAGGCACTATGCAGCCATTTTGATATGGATGTATTTTTTCCAATGGAGAAAAATCTTTGCCCAAATCCCAGGGTGTAGAACTGAAGCCAAATGGATGTGCACTGAAAAGTAATACTGGTAAGTCATGTCAGGGAAACAAGTTAAGTGTCTATTGTGTCAGATAATCAAGTGAGTTGAGCTCTCCCAAGAAACACATGCACCACAAGGAGAGAAGTATCAATACTGTAACAAGATGCAAAAAGCCATAGAGAGATGCTGAATAATTTGATTCTTCCTGAGTACATCTGAGTCCTGCACTACCAGATCCCTCCTGACTCAGACAGTCTGACTCATTCTGTACTGTGCTTGTGACTTCAATACATTTTCTGCCACAACAATCTTTTCATCTTCCTCTGTGTAAATCCAAGTCACTTTGTCATGATGGATGCATTCAGTATGACAAGTTTTTCCATATCACTGTTCTTTTTGAGCCCTTTTTGCTGTTCTCCAGCACATCAAGCTTGAACTGCTTTTTTACCTGCCACCCACTCACTTCCTATTCAAAGCATGAGCACACACACACACACACACACAACAAAAAACACTTACTGAAGAGAAAGAACATAATTCCCACTAATTTCCAGAATCAACACTAACAAAGCAACCCATTGCTGAAAGACATGTTAATAGGTGCATCCACCTGGCTAACTGAGAGAGAAATAGGGAGTGAATTTTAGCACTGGGCTGTCCTCACTTTTCACCTGCTGTCTCGCTACCTGGGTGTTTTCAGCTGTCCCAGCAGCTTCTCGGAGACAAAGCCTGTACAGGGCCTCCTCTAAAGACCAGTCATAGTTGCAGGAAGATGGATAAGAATGCACAAAATTGAGGTCTAAATTCATCTCAGCTGTTTAACAAGCTTGTTATACTTTATTATCCACTTTTCCTCTGCAGACAATAGGAAAAAACAAGCTCCTCCATTTTCTGTCTCTTACTTTGTGCTATGGATTAGGGCAAATCCCTTTCTGGAGGTTCCTCTTGCCATTATTGACTAAAGTAGGAGCCTGAAAATCTGTGTGGACTCATTTGTTGATTTTAATGACTAAAGTTAGCCACTCTTGAACTGGTCCATGTCTGTACAGGCTGCATAGGCTGCCAGCTGCTCCAGGCAGAGGTGCCCTCTTCGGTGTTTTGTACCGTAGCCATGAAATCCACTTATTGGCTGTGTTGATTGAGATCCTGGGGACTTCAGGTATGCACAGCCGTCGAAAAGCTGTGTGTGAAGAGCCTAGATAATTGCAAAATTACTTACAATGAGGCATGGAAAGGCTACTTCAGATCTAACATTTATTATAGTGCAGCTCACACCTCCAGCCTGGGGGGAGAGAAACCACACAAAATATAGCTATGCATTTGATGGTATATTGAATGTTGTACTGAGTATACTTAGAAAAACAAGGACTTACTTTTCAGCTGCTGTAGCAAACAAAAAACTTTTCAAAGGAGAAAAGAGAAAGTCAAATGCATGATCTATAATTGTAGGTCAGTTATTTATAAGGGGAGCAGGGCTATATAGTTCTAGCAATTGTGATAACATCTTCAGCATAGCATGGCTTAGTATTTCTGCTTAACAGCTCTGTGCTTTATTTGCATCCCTTTCTGTGCATCCCAATAGAACTGAAATACTTGGTACTGCCAAGTTCTCAAAGATTTAAAACAGTGTTTGAACTTGCAATTGTGAAAGTAGTGTGGCTCCATGGGCAGATCTTAAAGCCTCCAGGAAAGAAGTAGGTAAAGCAAGTTCTGACAGGGTGGATAGCAGTCCCCTCACATAAAGTTTCTAAAAGGCTTTTGCACCTACCTTCAGTATCTACAGATTGAGGAAAGGGTGAAACCACTGAAACAACAGCATCTGATGACTGCAAAAGGAAGTTAGAAATGAAAGGCCAAGTTGTAATTGCTGAAGATGAAAAATAGTAGACCTGCTTGCAAAGTAAACCAGATACCTCTTCAAACCAGTCCAAAATAGGATGACTTTCTAAGGGTGTGTACAGTAAGCATTACAGCACTTCTTTGCAGGCCCTGAGCCACATCCCATGTAGGGTTACTCAAGAGATGTCAGCTCAAGTACTGGGTGCCAAGTGGACACATCAGTGAAATATTGTGTCTCAGCTAATTAACAGAATTAATCAACATGGCACACCATGGCATTATCACAGCTATATTACTTCCAGTTCTACAACCAGAGCATAAGAAGCTGGATGAGAAAACTCGTCTCACCACATAGATAAATATCAAAAAAGGCTTGTTCTGCATGAATAAAATGCTATATTCTAAGATAAGCAAGTATTCAAAGTACACCATCATAATAGCCCATAGTTCTTCAAAGTACATGCCTCTGTGAACATGATCAGTGGTACATTTATCCATTTGCTATACTCTAGATTACCTTCACTGTTCTCTTTTGATGAGTGTGTCCAATTTTCCCTAAAATGTAAAATTATTCACCATGTACTGACCTAATATATAGTTGCTAATAGGTGCCCTTGCAAGAGCTTTGGCAAATATGGAGGCGCTTGAATCCACCTCTTGAATGTGCACTTTGCTGCCCTTAATGGAACACAGGAATGGGCTGTAACACATTACATCAGCTAAGGGAAAGATTCTACAATGTAAATGTGGTAAAATAGAGGCCACCAGTGTAAGGGCATTGTCAGTGTCTAAGGAGATAACAGCACACTCTAAGTAGTAGGGGCACTTACCATGCCAAAAAAACTTGTCTGGATTAATGTGACCAAATATTAGACTACATTAATGGAAATATTACATTACATTAATTACATTACTATTACATAAAACTGCACAATTCTAAGGCTAGCATGCAGCATATCATCTTCCCTCAAGCATATAACAGCTAGCACCAATGAAGTGTCCTTTTAATAAAAAGTAGCAAATACTTTAATGCTAACTTTCTAAAGGAAAATCTGTTTTTATTTTCTGTCTCAGTTGTAAAAATAAAATATTTCCAGTCATGCAGAGCAAGACCTAGTTCTGATTAGATACACTCTGCTACCCTTACTGGGACAGATATCATAAAGAACACCAAATAAAACTTCAAGAAATGAAGTGAAATATAATTTCCACTGTCCTTGTGCTCTCCATTTGCCACTTAATCGTCTCATACCAACATGCTTCTAGGGGTGGCCTGTTAGACAAACAGACCTGTTTTTCTTCTGGACATCTATTCTTACATGTTTTTGGCACACAAGGCCAAAAGGATCTAAAAGGACTGGGAAGGAAGAACAAGTGGAAGTAGACATAGGTTGTCTAGCACATCCATGCTTTCAAGTAACCTGATGTGTTTCTACACAACCCATTGCTTTCCTCTCATAGAGATCATGGTGTGTGTGGATGCCCTGTTGCCTTTTTAGTACATAAATCCATTTTGGTTTCCTTTTCTTAAAGATTGATTTAAAGCAGAATAAACCTCAAGTTTCCTTTAAAATTTATTTACAGAGGTTAATGTGTAAGAAGAAAAGTGAAAACCAATTTGGTAGGTACTTTAGAAGTGTTTACTCACTTCAGTTATGATGCAGTATAGACAGAACTGCAGCTGTCCCTTAAACAGACTAAGGCAGAACTTACTCAGGGAAGAAAAAGGAAAAATGGAAAGAACTGAAATATTGAGAAATTACAGAGAGAAAAACACTGCAAGTTAAGCAGAGGTACAGAAAGTATTTAGTCCTGCACAGTTTCTCAAATACTTGTCTCCTACTGTGCTCTGAAACAGTAAATCTGAGTGGCAGCAAGGTACTCTACTAGTGTTTCCTCTGTTCCTACCTCTTACCCAGATAATAGCTCAAAATCAAATTCAACATTGTTCAAATGCAAGGAAATTCTTTAAAATGAATTGTTAATGAAGGGAGAAATAGGTCAAATGAGCTTGCTTGCTGCTTACCAATCCAATAAAACCTTTCAATCTGCTGTTAGGGATGTAAGAAGCTTAAATGGCTTCAAGGAGGGGACTGGGAAAGTACTCAAAAGTGACAGTGAGAGATATTGGGTAGACAACTGGCACATCAAGCTGATAAAAATCCTATAAACTAGCCCTCAGCTTTTGCACCTCTTCGATTCCAAACAGTCAAATTATATGCATGGACATGAAAAATGTTCAGAAAATTATATGCATGCACATGGAAGCTTTTTGGTTTAGAGAAATTCAGTAAGGAATCAAGCATTCATAAGGAGCTAAATGATGTATTTTGACGCAGCTATCATCCTTGCAGGATACATTTTCTTGGCTCAGAAGTTACGTTTGCAGAATGGTTGTAATTCCAGAAAAAAATAAAGATTTTATAAAAATGCATGTCATTCTAGTCCTGGAGGCAATAAATATGTCTTTGAAATAATACAGTGCTCAGAAATAATCCCAAAACAAGGGTAACTAAGAATATGGGATCAGATTCCATCATACCAGGAAAATGGGAAAATATGTTTATATCAATAAAAGCAAATGCAATCCTAAATCAGACTTCAAGAGAAAAAAAAAATACAGTGTTTAAAAAAAAGGTGAAATATTGTAGCAGCCTAATTCCACACGAATAACTACAAAAAAAGGTTGGCTTTCCTCTATTAAAACTCTGCTTCCAAGTACTTGCTGCTGTAAAAACCAGAAAATCAGCAGAGATCTGAAAAATACAATCATGCTAGATTTTGGGGTGCTTTTCTTTTGATTTTCTCATAACTAGATATAGCATCGATATAATTTTGTAAAAGCTTTTTGGAGTTTTGGGGGTTATTTTGTCTGGTTTCCAGCCCTCTGAGAACTACAAACAACTTGCAGCTAGTCTCACATCCTATTATTTCAGATTCCCAGCTCTCTAAACCTTACATTTCCTATTCTGTAAATGCATCTGCTACAGGAGTGAGACAAGTAGCTGGAACCTCTCTTCTTACTCTGTAATCTAACGCACTTAGTGAGCCAATGAATATGTGTGAAAGGAGGGGCTTTCTGGCTAAGGGACTCCTTGCAGGGGAACAGCTGTTACAACAGCAAAACCTTAACTGAAGCCAGGCAAACACATTCACTCTCATCTCTCAGTGGCTTTGCGCATCTAGGTCTGGCAAGACAACTCTTCCCCCCCAGCTCTTTCCTCTCTGCAAAAAGTGAACAAACTAGCACAGAGAAACTTGAAGAACAGATCTCAGCCGTGAGACGTTTCATCAGATCAAGTAATGGCCTGGACCAGTAATATCTCCTGGTTTAATCACCTTGCTCTACATGAAGAACATTTTAGGAGGTACTTAAACAGCACAGAGGATTACTTAGCCTTCCTATGTGGGCCCAGACGGAGCCATCTGTTCTTACCTATGGCTTTGGTGTACACCCTGATCTTTGTTGTTGGGGTGGTAGGTAACTTCTTAGTTTGCTTGGTAATCCTCAAGCACCGGAACATGAAGACCCCAACCAATTACTACCTCTTCAGCCTTGCCATCTCAGATCTGCTTGTGCTGCTTTTTGGGATGCCACTGGAAGTCTACGAGATGTGGAGCAACTACCCCTTCTTGTTTGGGCCCATTGGCTGCTATTTGAAGACTGCACTCTTTGAGACAGTGTGTTTTGCCTCCATCCTCAGTGTGACCACCGTCAGCGTGGAGAGATATATTGCCATCCTCCATCCTTTCCGTGCCAAGCTGGAAAGCACTCGCAAGCGTGCCCTGAGGACCATCGTGGTGCTTTGGGTTCTCTCTGTCCTCTTTGCCCTCCCCAACACAGGCACCCATGGCATCCTGCTGCAGTATTTCCCTAACGGCACCCTGATCCCTGGCTCTGCTACCTGCACTGTAGTTATGCCCATGTGGATCTATAACTGTATTGTCCAGATTACTTCTTTTCTCTTCTATGTGCTGCCTATGGGGGTAATAAGTGTGCTGTACTATCTGATGTGTCTAAGAGTAAGTTCTACTCTGACTGTGCTCAGTGTTTCCTTAGCTCAGTCTCGAGTGTCTGTGTCTGTACGTGTCTTTTAAGTGATTGCACCTTTTTCTTGTCCACCTGTTTTCCTCCTGTAAAGTATTTCAAAACCTCTGAAAACAGTGGATCCAGCTCCTTTTTTGATGTAATCCTGCTCTGAAATTAATACAGCTATGTTGGGGAATAATTTACCCCAATCTTTTTAAAAAATACTTACCATCACTGCTACTCACATTTGACTGTTATTTAAACATTCAAGTAAGTACACTGATTCCAGCCTCCCAGAGATTTGCACCTTTGCAATAGGGACTAGAAGGAAACAGACCAAAAGGAAAATCTGAAAAGCATAGAAAGGAGCAGGCTAATGATTGATTCTTGTGTATTATTTCTTTTCTCTCTTCTTGTGACTATTGCATTACTTTATTTTTCTCCTTCCCAGGAGAGGGTGATAATATTCAGTTGTTATAACTCACAAAGCTGCTGTAAATGGAAATGCTACCTTATTGCTGCAACTAGTAAATTCAGCAATCATCTCTTTATATAACTATAGTTTCACCATCGATTAAGGCTACCTTAGAGTTCATATTCACTCTCTCTTCAAAAAGTCAGACTAGTTTTACCAAGTATTCATTATCTAAATACACAAATAAAACAATCAGTATCATAGTATTATAAAACTATGTAGCAACACACTAAAATGCACTGCTGATCATAGCTACTTGGTGAGTTTTTTCTTCTCTTATATTACATGTATTTTGAGAATATAAATCCTATCACATCGCATTGAATGTAACTTTAAAAAGCAGTATCTGATCATATAGCAAGAAAGGGATACAGTATTCTAGTAGAGACAAACAAACTTACTGAATGCTGTGCAAGAAATTCAAGCAAAACTCTGCTGGTGTACATATCATTTTGTTGCACTGGCTGAAACTATACAGAAGCATTTTTTTCTTACTCAAGAAAGCCACAAGGATTTACTGCCAGAAAGCCATAGCACACAGCCAATCTTTAAAGCAATGAATAGGCTAAATTATCCCCACTGCCCAGTGGTTCTTGTGGGATCTTTACACAGTTTCACTGAAAATTACTTAAAATAAGACCTGAAGTGAGGAAAAAAATGTTGAAAATAGAGCTGCTACAAAAAGAAAAAGAGAAGTCCCCAAACTGATAGAAAAAAAGTCTCGAAAATTGCAATAGCTTCTGTCTGTGGCAGCAGATATTCCTAATCCCCATCCCAGAGGAGACAAGTACCAGACAAGGGATGCTCCCCTAGGAGTTCTGTATTTCACAGCTGTGTTCAAGCTGCCTATGAGGCTTTGGAATATGCCTGGAATAGAATACTGTTGAGACTGGAAGCCACTAAATGAAAGCTAGGGATTTTAATCAATATGAGCAGACATTTCTCACTAAATGTGTTTCAAATCAACTGAGCCTCTTCCTTAAGCAACTATGAATAAAAGTTACAAAGGAAATGATGTAAAACATGAGAGGCTGAATTGCACTATAATTGAGTATAATTTGATTTACATGTGTTTCCCTTTTATGAGTTTTATGAATATGTAGGACAGTGAAAGAAGGTCTTATTTGATCATCCTTATAGAGAAGTACTGTGAATCAAAACTGAGAAGCAAAGTCACAGTGTAAAAGGCAAAAGAAAATGGCACAACTATCATGTTAAAAGCAACTGAAATCTTTTGCAGTTATGTAAAGTTAGGTATAGCTACGCTCTTGCAAGGAGAAGGAGTTGGGTCTTGGTGATCCTTACAGGCTCCTTACTACTTGAGATAGTCTATGATTCTATGTTTTCACAGGCTTTTTACAAATCCAGATTGATTTCTATGTTTTCCCTCATTCCTGATATTCTTTTCCATGTAATTGAAAGTTTTGTTTCCAATTTCTCTCAGTTGAAAAAAACACCACTCCAAATCTGTTGGCTAATCAGAAGCTCCCACTTCAGGAATCTGGGTCCAATTATGCACTCTCCACAGGCGATTTTGTTTGTAATCAAAGCAATTGTCCTGATTATCTAGACTTGACTTTTCATTGCCAAAGCACCAGTACTCTTGCTGCAAGTGTGTTGGGGAAACATTTCAGGGAGGATTGGATTATTATTCTTTATGTCCATTTTTTAGAAGTACAGGAAAAACTACTGGCCAAGAAAACCCACCTTGTTGTAACCGAGCAGTAGGTGGCTGAATCCATGCAGATCACACACACCGGCTGTCTGCAAGAGAGCATATATAGGCTTTGTTCATTAGTGGCATTGAATATCTATTAGTCCAAACACTCAGGGCATGAAACAAACTCCTTTGAATGCTACAGGAATTTTCCCAGTGATTACAGCTGTGTTTCACTAAGGCCTTTCTGA
This sequence comes from Pezoporus occidentalis, assembly GCF_034315485.1. NCBI lineage: Eukaryota > Metazoa > Chordata > Aves > Psittaciformes > Psittacidae > Pezoporus > Pezoporus occidentalis. The sequence continues at coordinate 1,023,574 of NW_026913230.1, read as the reverse complement.
GTATTTTTTGGATCATTGATTTGTGCTTAATTGTGGGGAACCGTTTTAAGCAAAATAAACAATATTTTGGTAAAAGAGAAAATAATGCCTAGCAAAATATTGTTGAAGCTGAACACAAACTGCAGACCAAATATTGATTCATTGAGAGGACAAGTGGGGAACTGAAATACAAATTTGCTGTAACTATGCAGCCTCAGATGCATAAAATCTGCAGACTGTTATCAACCTAAAGCTTCAATGTTTCCCTAAATTAAAACTGAAATTTAAATGTAGATTTGTTTTTGTTTTCAGTGAGGCCTGAATTGCCCCATATTTTGTATTCTCAAACTACAGCTATCAAAGTATCAAACAGGTTATACCTGGTGGGGATGTCGTCTCCTGTCTAAGCTTTCCTTTGATTTCCCTACTTTTGCCAGTTGAAAGGAGACGAATCTTTGGAAGTGGAAGAAATGGCTGTGAACGTCCAGAGACCATCCAGGAAATCAGTTACCAAGATGTTGTGTAAGTAATGAGCCCTTCTGTGTTTTATTTACCATGGACAAGAGGGTTACCAGGTCTTGAAGTGTAGCAAGCAAATTCACTGGATTCAAGAGTTACGAGATGAGTAGCTGTGATTTAACAAAGAAAAAAAGTCTTATTACTGTTCTATCTAGACTTAGAGAGCATGAAAGTGAAACACCATGGCTAGCAAAAGACTAGGAAGGCAATTTTCCTCCCCAGCACAAGAAAAGGTTGAGCAAACCTATGCGGCGGATGCCTATATCCCTCGCTCCAAGACTGGCTCTTGCAGCCCTCTGGCAAAATCCCTCTTTTTCAGGATGCAAATGGTCTATCTTTTTCATTTTTAAAGAAGGTCATACATCTGTTTTGCGTCACACCACAAGCTCTGTTCCTGAGCAAGGAAGGTCCTGCCAAGCCACATACATCACCTACTGCTGCCTTAACCACTTAGACCTTCCCAAGAAAAAGTAGGACCTCAGCAGACTTGCGCATTGTACAGCATTCAGAAGAAATCTGTGCTCCAACCACCCTGAAAACACTCACGTCAATTACTGATTTAGGGGCTGCCTTTAAAGCAGTGATCACCTTTCTACTGAGAGGGTGTTTATGCAGGAAACATAAATCACCTTCAATATTTCCTGCAACAACATTATTCTTTAGGCAGCCTAAGTCACTGTCTGAACTAAGAAATTTTACTTCGAAGTCAGCCTGATTTTCTGTGCCCCAGGACTGGAATCACAGTTATTCATAAGACCCAAGTCTGGAGTGGACTTGCAAAAGTACTTACTAGAGCCAGCACAGGCCAAGGTGTGTATGGAGACAAACTCTTCCTTTCATTTTGAGCAATGCACCCAGACAGACATTATCAGCACATGGTTCCTATGGCCTTATCATGCTATGTGAGATACAAATAGTGTGCAGAGGAAATTAAATTCAAGGCACAATGGAGTTGGTTAGTCTCGGGTACCATGTATGAATCCTGATGTCTCACTAGCATTTTCTTCATTAGGCTCTGTTTGCAGCACTACATGGCTGTTGCCAGCTCTGTTTGAATGTCACTGTGTGTCCATATACTGAGTTATCCAACGCAGAAATCAGTGGAAACTTTGTTCTTTTAGCTGGTAATAGTAAGACAGAAAGGATAGCAAAAGATTTCAAATTAAGAATAAAAATTGTATACATGATCTTCTTCCAGCATTCTGAACATTCTCTCTGCTCTGTGCAGGCTGGTGAACCACATCCTTCCAAAACTGACTTGTTTTTCTTCACCCCTGTTTTCTTTCTAGTTGTCCTTGTGATGGTTTTTGCTCTCTGCTGGGCTCCATTCCACATAGACCGACTTTTCTTCAGCTTTGTTGTAGAATGGACTGAGCCTCTGGCTAATATATTCAACTTAATTCATGTGGTGTCAGGTAAAGCTTTCTTCTTCCACTTGCACAGGGGCTGGCAAAAAAAAACCCTCTGTGTGAACGGTTTACTTGAAATATGTAGTCATTTATGCCACAGGTGACATGAGATATGCAGGGAAAAGCTTCTGGGGGTTTGGGACAGTGATAAGAATTATGCCTGAAATAAAAACTGTGTGCAAGTTTCTGCAGCTTTCAAGGTCTGGGCAAGTTTTCCAATACAGTTGTCTGTATTCTTCACAAAGAAATGAAGTCTGCTGTCATTCAGCTGCTTTTAATGAATACACAGCAGCAGGCAACATCCTCTAGAGGGTCTCTGAGGCAAATGGGAAACCTTACCAAATGGCAAGACAAAAGATGTACACGCTGCTCAGAACTGGGTGATAAAATCAAATGCTTATGCCCCTGCCAACCATAAAATGAAGGCTTTTTCAAAAAGAAATCTTATTTTCAGTCTGCCATAGGAAAACACTCAAATGTGGCCATTAGGCAGCTCAGACAAATCCAGTGTTTGCAATTGTCCTGGTGTGCTGTAAGAAATGAGCTCCTCTCAGCTGGAAGTTATCCTCCAACAGCTTTGATGGGGGGGGACCAGCTGTGCAAATGTGCTGTGGGCATAAGGGCTGTGCTGGAGACCGGGCAGTACAGCTCAAGAGCTGGTTTCTGAACAGCTGGAGATAGTGAGCTCCAGCTAATACTCTCTCCAATTTCCCTTTCCCTTTGTGTGCAGTGCCTGCATTAGCCTTGGTGAGACATCCCTTTGCCATCAATGCCTCCACTTTTGCATTCAGGCTTGGTGGAGCAGTACAGGCAATTAAAAGCTTTTCCTCTTCTGAGATAATTTCACACACAAATGAGGTCTTTCTCTCTCCCCCCCCCGCCTTCATTTCCCAGGTGTTTTCTTCTATCTGAGCTCTGCTGTGAACCCCATCATTTACAATCTGTTGTCCCAGCGCTTCAGGATGGCTTTCCTCAGTGTGATTTCTCCTTGCTGCAAGCACTGGGCCCCTAAACGTTCCACCAGCAAGACTTCTGCCCAGCAGAACATCTTCATGGTTGAGGACCACAATCTCATGGATTCTGCTGAAGACACAAGTCTCCCTGGCACACACAGGACATCTGTCAGCAGTTCTCAGCTCTCCACTGGACTGTGACTGTTGTGATCCAGGTGAGAAGTTAAAGAAAATTACTCTAAGAAAGAAAAATAAAAGGCACCCTCCAAAACAACTGCTTTTAGCAAGAGCAGATCACAGAGGTGTCTTGTTGAATGAATGAACTAGGAGACTGTAATTAGCAGGTGAAGCATTGTATTACCCTCAAGCTAATAGAAGGGCTGGAAATCTCAGTTTACTGTCTGCAAGCTATGCCAGCAAAAAGCTGGTTTAGAAAAATGAGATACACTCACAATGTTGCCAGTCCAAGAGGTAGACACAGCCTATCCATGTTTTACTGAATGGCTTTTTATGCACTAGCCTAAACAGGTTTTATTTAGTTTGAAATGGGCAACTTGCTGCACAAGCCTTGTCTACCCGACTCTAGCTTTAGGCAAGCCAGTCTCATCTCTCTCTCCTGCCACCTTCTTGAGAGTGGGGCTTTTGCAAGAATCTCTTGGCAACAACCAAGTAGGCATGAACAAGAGCAGCTCTGAGCTGGGCTGAGAAACATCAGCTAACAGCACCAGCAGTAGCTATTTCTGGGCTAGAAGAACCAGGGAGCCAATAACTGTAAAATAAATGTAAAGAAAACTTCCACTTTCTGAGCTAAGTGAAGATTTGGGGGCAGGGGGCATGATTAAAGCCTTGAATCACTTTGTCAAAAAATCTACCCTCTAGTGGGTTATTTTTCCAAGTCTGAGAGTCACTGCCATATCTCCTCATACTGTGCCTGACAATATCTACACAGTGCTCACATGGCAAATGTGTGCCCCAAATCCACCTACGTTACCTGGGAAATAGCCACTACGGGGGGCTGAGGATGTTCCTGCTGTGGCTCCTTTGCCCAAAAGTCAGCTGGTGAGGGATATCTGTCCAGGGAATGTGAAAAGTCTGCAGCCTTTTTCAGGCTTCTCCTGTACATCAGAGAGTTTTATTCTTGCCCACCTGCCTAAACCGACTCTGACCATGTACAGATGGACTGTGGTAGGTCCCTGCTATCCCCCCATGTCCTGAAGTTTGCAAGAACTTATTGCTTGAACTTCAGATACTTACATGTTGTCTCTACCAGTGAAGCCCTATGGTAGTGCTTCAGCAGACTTCACACCTGCCCATACCAGATGGATTGCAGAAGTCAGATCTATGTGAGGATAGCAGCCACCAAGAAAAGGCCAGGACAGCATTCACAATACATGGAAACAGGACAGACCTTCAGGCTCAGAGAAGCTGAGCAAAGGTCATTAAAAAAAGGGGAGTTTTGCAGTGATATTGCATCTACTGAATTGAGGTTTTGCTGTAAAACATAACACAAGGTCTGAGAAACTCTCCCCCATCCCAGTCATGCAAACAGATCCTGAAGACAGTACACTTCATCCAAGCTAATGAGTTCCTGAGCTCTGCTGACTGCAGACCAGGTCAGGACCCTACAGAGTTCTCTAAAGGGGGGCCAGCATGAATCAGGTACACGGCAAAGAATTTTACAAACCTCTGTGTCCTGAGTTTCAAAACCTTTTTGTTGTTTCAGTGAAACACCTCCCTTGTGAATCATGACACAGGGATAGAGATTTAGCCACCAGACTGGGCTGAGGCTTGGCACGCACTGCCACAACAAATCATCCAATGTATGTCATCAAGGGGCTGGGACTTACACAGAGTACACAGAGTTTTCATAATGAATAAGAACATTAGTTCCTGAAAAATTATACACTGTATGCATAAAGGCTTATTGCAGTCTAGTCACTGGGGATCCAGATGACATTTCCCATCACAGAAGAAAGGAGTCGTACTCCTGCCTCAATGGGTTCTTACCTTGTTTGCCCCAAAATCTATTGCCTCTCACTGCAGGACTCCTGAGCGATGCAAGACTTGCCATAGCAGCTGGCAAATCACTTTTTGCTGCAACACAAAGGGAATTTTAGCCCGTGTTTTCTAACAAACCCATTTTACCAGCTGCAATCTTGAGAAACAGGCTATAGAGAGGGTAACAGAGACACACAAGGCCCTGGAGAGAAAAGGCAGCTCCTGCTCCCTGAAGACACAGCTGAAATACTTTGCCACCCCCAAGTGGACACTCCAGTTTTACCAGTGACATTTACTATTCTAAACAATTTTGTATTATGCTATTTCCCTCCACCAAACGTTAAAGTGTGTTTTCCCACTGGAATTGCCATGCCACTGGTGCTGCCTGTGAGCTGCCCAGGGACAACCTTGGCAGAGACTGAGTGGGACTTCCTCCCTCACCCTGTGTATCATTTGTGCAACTCCCTAGCTGAGCTCAGGGGGTTATACTCCTTATCCTAGCTCTATACACTGGAAGTGCATCTTCTTCTCTGCTATCCTAAAGACCCAGCTAAAGCAGTGGGGAGACAGTATATTTGACATACTCACACATCCACCGTATGATGGAGACATTCCTTTGCAAGACTTTGTGGCTCTTTGAATGCATCTTCTGTATTTAGGATCAGACAGCATCTTGTGCTGGTGCACAGAAAGCCATCCATGAGTGATGCTGCTGTCTTCTTCCCAGGAGAACTGCAACCTTGGCTGTTGTTAAATGCATCTCTTGCCTTGCAGATGAGCCCACAGACCTGCAGTCAAGGTTGGGATGAGAAGCTGTAAGATAAAGATTTGGTGTCACCTTAAACAAAATGACCAAATTTTTATTCCTAGGGAAGACAGAAGGTTTTGTGAGAAGGGGGGAAGGGTGAAGGGGGTAAGTGTGCATGGATGGGGAAACTTTAGAACAGAAATTGTGAGAAGCAAATGACCAGGAACTCACTTTTGGTTTTTTTTTTTCTCCTAAAACCATTTTTTATCACATTTAGTTTGTCATAAGTCAAAAGAAGCGACACCCATAACCAAACATCAAAAGCAAAGCTGAAAGCATTTAGTCTTGTGCCAAGTCAAACCTTCTGTGAAGATGTTACTGGGGGAGACGTCAAAATTATTTGAAATTCTGCTAAAAATCAAAATAAATGCAGTGAAAAAATGTGGGCTGGCTTGAGGTTGGATGCTCTAAGTTAAGTTCCCTGTGACAGTGCAGCTCAGTGCCACCTCGCTTTTGAGAGGAAATCTCTGGAAAGCAGTCAACACACTTTGTCCCTAAAAAGTAGTTGGTGCCCACTGGAGGCTCTTCTTCCTAAAAGGTCAATGCATCAGTTGTTTATCATTCTAATATTTACCTCGATGAATTTTGGAAGCTGGATCCAAACATAAAAATACTAGGAAGATGAACAGAGATGTCATGAAAGCTGATGACCTTTCTTTATTTTTATATTTAGCAGCTTTCATAGCTGAGTGCTGAAAAATGTTGGCAACTGTCTGAGAAAAACTCCTGTTGCAAAAATCCCAGAGAACAACTCCTTTTCCCTCAAGTAGTCCCATGTGATGAAAATATATTTATTTGAAATCAAGCATGACTTTCTTGACAGAACTGTCTATTGATTTCTCTGCTTCTGTTTCCCTCTGCAGGTGTGTGAGCAGAAAGTGTGGAGAGTGGGGGCAATGCTCCAGCGCTGTGAACAAAACTGGACAGTTTGAAATGTGTTACAAGGAAGCACTTAAAGGACAGAATTGCATGCAGTGCCAATGAATGATACTCAGATCTAATGCCAGGTCCAGTAGTGGAAAAAAAACATCATGACAGCAAGTGGACAATTCCATTCAGTTTATATGAAGAGTTTTTAGACACTACTGTGTTTTGAAGTATTTAAACCATGGCTTATCAGTTAAAGTAACGTACGCTTCAGCTGTAGAGCTGGTTTTATGTATCTATGTAACATGAAAATAAATATACTAGAGTCTCTCTTTGTATGCCTGGTCCATCCTCCAGTAAACTTTGTGCTTCTTGTATTTCTCCCCATGATTTCACATGAGTAGCAGAAGATGGAGATCCCCTGGGTGTTCAGCCAGCATCAATTTAAGGACACTGAGGACTTACTACAAATCACAGTACTGAAAAGAAAAACAAAACAAAAAACATATTATTTCTATATTTTGTATTATTTGCTGGTATATATGCATGAAAATACAGCACTAAACCCAGTGGGGTTTGTTGCATCCAAGTGCTCTACATGACTGCAGTTAAAAACTGGGCTGCGTGGTTGTCAGACAGGGGAAGACCCCAGAACAAAGACTGATGCTTCCCAGGCTGTGTAACAGCCAGATCTGTTCTCCATCTCCATTTTTCTACAACCGTTTGCCTCATTTTCTCTGCTGTCCATTATGGCACTTGCTAGGATTGTCTCCAGAGGTTTCTTGTTCCACAAACTAGTGATCTGTAACAAATTGTTGAGCTGTAGCATTTCCATATCAAATGCATATTATAGTAAGGAAAAATATGCTAATGAAACAGAATAATAAGCATGACTTTTTCTTTCTATAATAGACGGAAAAGGAATAATGGGAAAAGACAAGAAATCAAACAACCAGGAACTCCTGTAAGGATTAAAAGATGGGTTTAGAATTTGGTCCAACCTGATCCAATGATGGCAAGTGTCCTTCGGAGGGAGTTGAAGGACAAAAGATTTTGAAAACAAACTGCAGCAAGTTGCTCAATTTGGGCCTTGTATATTTCTCTGCCTGGGAAAATAAATACTTTTGAGGTTGTTGGGGTAGATCGCAAGCCATAAGGGCTCATGTTCCAAAAGACAGGGACCACCTTGAGCATGATTCAGAACTGGTTTCCCTGACTTGAGAAAAAGGATTTGCCATATGTCAAATAAGCACGGACCGTAATGTAAGATCCTCACCTGGGGAGTCAGGGATTGCTGGTTCTCTTCCATGTTTCTTCCATTTCAAAATTTTGCCTAGTCAAATACACTGCTTTGGTCATACCCCAGACACAGAGGAGAGAGCTAAGTTCACCTGCCACCAGAAATGGAAGAATTCCTGTTGCTGTCTAGGCTTTCTGAAAACCTGAAAAGTCGCAGCTGTTGTTTTTAAGGCAAATTATCTTAAATCCACCTAATTTTTAAAGGAGGATTAATTTTAGGAGTATGGGAGCTGTTGGAATAATTTGCTTCCCGCTAAGATAGTTAATTCACAAATGAAAAACTGAAGCCTTTATTGCAAAAGCTCAAATAACTTTCTACTCATGCATCCTCAGCTTATGCTATGATGTGAAATGAAGCACAATTCCTTCCCAGAGGAACAGGCTTCTGTTTGCTTTTTTGGCTAGAAGTAGGTTTTCCGAAAGACCCATAGACTCAGATGTCTACAACATTAAGACCTCCATCAGAGGAAATATGGATCCCTTTTATGGTCAAAGAAGGAATAGCAAATCAGTGCTAAAATCAATTTATCTGACGTATTTCAGTCACCTGCCTTAGGTGTTTTACAGGTATTTTTTATGTATATCTTCTACAGTTGAAAAACAAAGCTAGGCAGCCAGGTACAGGTCACCTTGAAATGCTGTATGCTCTTTGTTGCAGAGCAGATATGTTTGTCAGTCCCTTTCAATTTGTTTTGTTTCTTTAGAGCCCAACAGACTCCCTTAGAAATGACTCACCAGGAAAATCATGCTCCAAATGAGCAAAACAAATGGCTAACAACCAACTCACTGCAAAACACTAGAACAGCATCCTCGGGGGTTCACCTATCATTTTATTCACCGATCTGGGGCTGGTACCTCTTGAACACCTGGACCATGATCTCACAAGGCAGAGAAACTCAAACAAGGCTCTACCACTTAAAAGGTTCAAAGCATTTGTTTCTAATTTGCAGTTTTCTTTCCCTAGCTTCTACAGGAGCTTGTGGGAGCAGGAAAGATATCAGCCCTGCCACAGTGTGCTAAATCGCTGCCTAAACTCAATGGAAAGGCTCCAAAGGGAAGTATTTCATGCTGCTGTTGACTGCAGTGCAGGTAGGTTGGGCTGCACTGAGCAGCTGCAGAAAAGACTGCAAGAGTCACGGTTTTGGGAAACAGAACTGCCCAGCTTTTCCATGAGGAAAAGAGTAATGAAATAAAAGAGTAATGCAGGAACTTGGAGATACAGTTGTTGCTTATTTAACCATGTACAGGCTGGAGTTCCTGTTAGTTGGCGTGGTGCTAGGGAAATATTACCTGCATAGGGTTTTTTGAATGTGAACAAACCGGGCTAATACCACAAACATCAGCTTCCCCCAAGCCCTGAGCCAGTTTCCTCCCAGTTCAAGTTACCTGGTGGTGCAGGAAAATCCGACCACGGGAACAGCAACACATATAAATTTACATTATAGTAGCAACAACAGGACCTTCCACTGGGACTTAGATACATACAGCACTCAGTGGGGTAACAAGGAACCATTCCTCAGCTGCTTTGCATTAACCATCTTTCTCCCTGCTCTTAGCTTAAAACAATGCGAATCAGCTTGTGCTTCTTCATGCAACAAAGATGAACAGACAATTGACATTGGTCCAATTGCATTTAGTTTGCTTATGTACCTCAGCTTCAAGATGAGGGGCTAAAGCATTTGGAGCTTGCCCTCTCTGCCTGTAACAAGACGTAGCCCTAAGTTGGGTCTGACATGGCAGCCTAGCAATTCCCAGTAAACTTACTATGTTACTCCAAGAGGCAGCAATGACTGCCATACATGATTCAACCTCAGCACACTCCACTTTTTCACAGTGTCTCTTGCATTAACAGCAAGGAGCACTCAAATGATTGTTAGACTCAATCTGATTGCTTTAGGACTCATTTCTTCCCTTATCTCCCCTCTCATGAGGAACAGGTATATTGAAGAATCATCTCTCCCCCTCATCCACCCTGTCTTTTTGCTGCTAAGAAATTCCACTGAGGATTGAGTCTGTTCCCTGCAACTTCATCTGCCAGCTGTAGGACTTTCACACCATATTTGTATTCCAGTCCCGATTTCAATTACCTGGCTAACCTTTTCAATTTTCACAGAGAGTGAGAATCTGAAAACAGCAGGTCCTTTATTACAGCTCACACTGGCGGCGAATGTTTCACCCCCCTTTCCCTCCCCCATGTTTGCAGGAAAGCTCTGTCAAATTCAAACAAACTCATTGATCATAACTTGTCCATTTACTTATGCTTTGCTGACTGCTAAGTATTCTGGTCCCTTCTGCAGACCTCTTATCCATCCTCCTTTTGGCTTGAACACTCTATGTTTTGTATCATTTCTAAAAGCCAAGGAGAAAGTCTTCAGTTTTCATCCTGATGCTTGACTCCAGTGGGAGCTCTCACTGTGGTCAAGTACTGGAGAAGGTAAAAGCCTTGTGCTTCGAGAAGGGCAATTTGCTGATCTTTGACAAGCAAAACATGATGGTAGCCAGTCCTTTTTCACATGTCTCAGAACATTTCCCAGTGGAGGCTCAGGGTATTGGAGGAGTTCCCTCAAACCAGGGGGCAAGTCAGGCACTGGACACCACTCTGCTGATCCCAAACCACTGTTCTGACACTAAACTGTACTGGCCATGGCTGTCACATGCAAAAGAAATTATTTTCCTCCTCCCTTTTCCCTTTCTCAGTTCTGCAAGTCATACCCCTCCTCTTATCTCCTCTGTTATTTTGAGCTCTTGATACAGCAATCATTTCCATGTCTGTGCTCTGTCTGCCCCATCACTCAGCCACCCAGCTCCTAAAAATGTTTTATTTCAAAGTGAGGGGGGATTTAATGCAATAGATCTGTTTCTTAGCCGCACCTTCCCCCTTTTCTTACTCTTTTTATTTCTAGCCCATTATCGTTGTCTGTGTTCAACTCTAAATTAACTTAATTATAGGCAGATTTCATATCTCTCTAAACCAGAAGGGGCACTTCTAAAACATCCCTCCAGTCAATAGTAAATGAGGACCTTGTCCTATGCTAAGTAGGCTTTGGGAAAGGCAGCTCAGCTGTGTCTGTCTTGTTCCTTCCAGAGACCTCTCCCAGTTGCTCATAGCTCCTGCCTTTGCTCTGAGCTGCTTCTAAGTGAGCCATTTCACCTATCCATTTTGCAGCCTGTCAAAGTTCATCACAACCACTGAGCTCTACAAAAGACATCTGTATAAATTGCAAGGTGAATTCTTCCCTTATGCAGATGCCAAGGACGCTGTCATCTTTCCACCTCCTCTTGCCATATTCAGATAGGTACAAAGTGCCTAGGTTCAAAGTCTATGCCTATTGGAATCTGCCCTGGGTGCAAATCTAAGGTAAACCTAAGTCATATCACATCTGAACATTGGATGTACTCAGTCCAGGATGACCTCCTATTATTTACACGTTTGGCAGGATAAAGATCCCTCTTGGTTAATGCAACTTTTGTTCAAAATTCATAGACTGATGATAATGGAAATCCCTTCTGAATCATAACCACACAACTGGACTAGGTCCATGGCACCCCGTTATACCTCATCCTCTCCTTAGCCTATGATAACAGATTTCCTTTGGAAATCAGGAGCAGGAGCTATCTCTAGCAATTGATGGGTTTCTCACCTTCCAGTAGGTAAGGCTGCATTGTTGTGGCTTACCATTCACAAAAGCACTCCACTGGCAGAGGGAATACCTTCTTCCTTCTGCAGGAGGTCAAGCAGCTATTACCCAGCCAGGCCACCTCTTCCTAAGTCCATCAAGTTTTGCATGGTGTCAGTGAGTCCTCACTGGTAGAAGCAGGATGATGCTCTGAGAACAATGAGCAGAGATCTGTATTCACATAATGAGGGAAGAGTTAGAGGTCAGACACCAACAGAGCTGTGTTGAGGGCGTATGAAATACTACAAAGCCGTCTATGGCACACAATGGAGGGTGAACTAAACATCCACCATATAAAAGTCAGGGAGGGTATTGTGCTAGTTATAAGAGAAATCAAAGAGCTTCATTCCTATCACTGGAAAAAGACATCTGTGATTTCTGGAAAGGAAGGAAAGCCTGGGTGATTCTTTATGCAGATGGCTCCTCTTTATTCAGATCTTCTTCCTAGGTGTTTGCTGCCCTGGAAAGTGGAACCACAGGTTAACTTGCATGTAGGGTTGGAGTTGATTAACTTGAAACTGGTAGCAGTGCACCTAGAGGACATCTTCTGGGGTCTCTGGTGGCTGACCCACGCAGTTAGTGGGAGTGATACAAACTATATGCCTGTGACAAAACAGTACCACATGAACCGCAGCCAGGTCCTTGCCCTTAGCCCTAGACTTTCTCATGGATAGAGCCTCATTCAGAATGTAATTCACTCTGCCCCAGTATCTTCAGGGTCTTCCCTTTCTCGCTCATCACTCTGATCTGTAGGGGGAGACACCATAGGTAGGATATTTCCTCCCTGCTTTGTGAAGACATTTTCAGAATTACCTATCTCAAATGAAACCACGTTGTATTTATCAGCACTGCAGGAGTCTGTTCCTAAGGTCTGGTGTTAGGCCAGGAGGGCCTGAAGAAGTCAAGGAGCAAATATCTGCTCTGAAATCTGAACACAAGCCCTCTAAAAAGCATTTGTGCACGCTTTCCCCACATTTACAGGCCAACAACAGCAGTCATCGCCCACTGGAGGTCAGGCTTGAGCCACAAAAACCTGCCTGGGGAGTGCAAAACTGTGATTTCCAGCAGCCGTGGACTCTAAGCCTGCATGCGTGGTGCACAGGATACCCCAAGGAAGAACATGTTCCAGCTCCCTTGATGTTGATTTATGATTTATAGAGTCTTCATGTTTTCATTTCTTTTTTCCCTTCTTAAAAATATCCAGTGGTTTGTTGCTGGATAAGCTCAGCAAGAGATGCATGTGCTGTTCAACCAGCACAGTTCAGGCTCACAGAAATCCAGGATGCTCGTCAGCTCCAAACCAACATGTGCAGTGGCACCACATAGCTGGTGAGTCAGGCTTGGCCTGCTCATCCAAGGTGACCTAACAAATACTCTTATTTCTGGGCAATTATCAGTCTTTTGGTTTTGTTTCAGAGGGAAGTGGTATAATAATTATATACAGATAGCACCCTGTGAAGATCAGGATATTGAAGCACAACCAACACAAGTCCAGATATACCTAATTCAGATCCATATTCCTCGCCAGTGCCTATAATTAAGACTTTCTCCAAGGAAACCTATTTAAAGAATCACTTCCTCGTACCCCTTCTGTGACACCCTCCAAGAAGGGCTCAAGAAGGATTTGATGAGAAACAAAACCCTTTAGCTAAACATTTTGATAAACCAGATTTTGTCCCCCCTCCAAAAAAAACAAAACACCCAACAATTGTATGCTTCTAGGATCCCACAGGTGTCAGTGCAAGCTCAGCTCTGGCTCTACCAAGTGAAGTCAGCTCTTGGTAACTCTTATGTCTATACACGAATAATGCATCTGTACTGGCTGACAGAAAATGGAGATTGAAGTGCTCAGCTGGGACCTCCTCAGGTTGTTATTCCATGTATCAGTCTGTGGTCCATACACATTCACCAAAGCTCAAGACTGAAATAACATCCAGCATTGAACAAACCTGTTTGCCCCTTCTACAAGAAGCCTTAAGCATGCATTTCTTCTGCTTGGCTGTAGTAGTTAAAGAGACATTCCTTTTCTGTTCTTTTGCTTGCACAGCAATAGAAATATTGATCCCCACCCTGGCTTCTTTCCTGTGAATGATCAGTTACCCTTTGGTGTTAAACAAACTGAAATTATACATTCTAAACAACCAGAGAATCACAAGGGTCAAGGTACCTTCTGATCTCGTACCTCTTATTCCCATCTGTATTCCTGTATGCATGGCCTTGTGCACACCACATCTTTCCAGCAAGAGAAAGGCAGCCTCCATCTCTCTGTCCTTCTCTATTCATACTTGCCTCCTGCTTCAAAGAAGAGAAAAGTTGTTTCCGAAGTCAGACAGTTCTTAAGAGGGACTGGAGCAGATGAAATAAAAGAGACAGGGTAGGGACACTGCATCACTCAGTAATATTGGCTCTTCACAATTTGGAAACAAACCCACAGCATGTCCGTGGCACTGGAATCATTCCTTGGGTGATGGAATCTAACCAGCTGGGGACCTTGGCAGCCCACCAACAGCACAGTCAGAAACCAGGCAAGCAATGGGTAGGAACAGAGGCAACGGTTGTCTTTGGCACAGCCCATCAGGCATCCTTGCAGCAGCCCTTGGGTGCTGCCATCTCACTGCATATTGGAAACCGTGCCAGGAGAGTAGGATGCACTGTTCTCAGTATGATCCACAGTGGCAAATTACATACCAAGGAGCTTAGAACAAGGGGAGATTCACATCTTTTGGTTTGCATATTAATCAGCTTTGCATGTAGAGGTGAAACAAGGTTAGGGAGGAAAGGAACACAAGACTCTCTCATTTTATCCTCAGGATCCACCACTAGAGCTTTCGTCCTTCCTCTCACACATCATATGTTTTCATTTCTTGTTTGTTTTAGAGTGGCTTTTATTATTACACACACACACACACACACACACACACACACACACACCAACCCTCCCCTCCTTGTTGCAATAGCTGTGCTATTTACTACAGCAGGAAATGTGACATGTCTTCACCTGGCTGCCTGGGAGCTTTGCAACTGATTGTCCATTACCACTTTCTTATGGAGTATTCATTTTCTTATTAATATTTTGTAACTTCACAGATGGGCCTGAACCATTTACCTCCATCAATAAATCACAGTAGCTAAAGCCCTGGTTTGCTGCCAGGCTGGACCAACTGTGGAGCTTAGTAAGTGTGTTGAAGACAAAAGGTTTGAAGCAGGGATATATTTAGCTGCCCATATTTAACACAGGGTTGGAAGGAAAGGGAGAATTTAGAAACTATCCAGGTAAAAAAATAGCTGTGAGGAAGCAGGACAGCTGCTGGTGTCTGTGAGCAGGACCCAGCTTCATATGTCTTGGCTCATTTACTTCACTGATCTACCCAGCACATTTCAGAGTCAAGATTTGCTCAGCCTTCCTACCCAGGACTGTCTGTCTCTCCCTCTATCATACCGCAGCTGCCCTTGCCCTCCAGTGCTGCAGGCTGAGTCCTGCTCATGACCCAGTGACGAACTTCTGCTCTGGGCATAGCTGGATGAAGACATACCTTTGCTGAAATACCAAGGAATACTTTAGAAATGCTAAAACAAAAGGGCTTATGGATGTTGAAGGGGGGTTGTTAGTTTGAATCCGGCAGAAGCAGCTTTTCGATCCATTTTTCAAGCTGCCTGCAGCTCCCATTTCAAGGCTGATGAAGATATAATAAACAGTGAGCCAAAAAAAAGGCCTTTGAAAGGTGTATCCAGAGCAGTTTAATAAATAAAAGGCGGCAGGGGAAAAAAGAAGGAAAATCATCAGTGCAAGTTTCGGCTTTCCTCTGTTGCTCATTTTATAGCATAAATTTAAATAAATGAATGAAGCGGGTTGGTGGAATAAGTCTTCCATTCTCAAATTCGTTCTCTAAAAAGTTCTGCCTGTGGAGTCAATTTTTCTACCACAGCTCATGTCTTGCCAGCAACCCCCAAACCGCTTTCCAAACTGCCCCTTTGAAATTTATAAGCATATCCATCAGACTCTGCAGACCCCCAGAGTTTCTTTGAAAAAGCGCATGCATTCCCGATTGATGAAAACCCCAGCGCAATGAACTCCAATACAACTAAGCAGCTGGATGCCAGCTAGCTCAGGTGATCCCAAACATTCTACTGCTCACTTCCCACTGCCCATACAAAGACCTTGGAGTCTACACTAACCTTTTATCTTAATAGAGGAGACTGCTTCTGTACAGCAACCCGGAGGTCTCAGTCCAGTTTTAGCTAGTTGTTTCTTTGGGTATGTGGCAGCCTTTGCTCATATTGGGATTAAGTGCTGTTTGCCATGTTCTCTTTTCCATTTGCATTCCTGGATATCAGGCAAGCTGGAAGACTTCTCCAGTCCCTTGCTGGGTACTTTGTGCCCAGGGTATGGCAATGAAGTTATTCCATTTCTTTCCAGAGCGTTTTGGTCATCAAGACCTGATAGACATTCTGACTGGATGGCCAGGTGTGAGTTTTAACACCCTTCTTCCAGAAGCTGACACATGTTTTCTTAAATTACAGGAAATCTTCTTTGGGTTTGATTCTTTCTTCAGCTGAATTGGGTTAAGACTCACAAACTTCAGCAGATATCATTAAGATCCTGTTAGCAATACAGAAAACAAAGAGGGAGTCCTAGACAGAAGAAGACATTGGAAGATGGGAAGGAGTGAAAGAATCAGAAAGAAATGGGGAGAAAAAGACAAGCCCAGAGGAACAGAAAAGGAAGGACTGAAAAAAAGAAGAAAAATTAATCAAGAAGTGCAATGAGAATAAGACTGAAAGAAAAAAGAAGATGAAGAATGAAATGAGAGAGAAAAGATCCATAAATATATGTAAAGAAAGATCCACACTGGTATTCAGTAATGCTTATCATGGTTTTGGCTGGGATAATTTTCTTCACAGTAACTAGCATGGGGATATTTCGGATTGTACCAAAAACAGTGCCAACAATGCAGAGTTGTTTCCATTACTGCTGAGCAGTGCTTACACAGAGCCAAAGCCTTTTCTGCTCCTCATCCCACCAGTGAACTGGGAGAGGACACAGCCATGACAGCTGACCCCAACCAACCCAAGGTATATTCCATATCATATGACAGTGTGTTCAGCATAACACTGGAGAAGAAGGAAGGGGGGGCTGTCAGAGTGATGACATTTGTCTTCCCAAGTAACCATCATGCATGATGGATCCCTGCTTTCCTGGAGATGGCTCAATACCTGCCTGCAATGGGAAGTGGTGAATGAATTCCTTGTTTTGCTCTGCTTTGCTTGTGCACACAGCTTTTACTTTACCTATTAAACTATCTTTGTCTCAACCCACAAGTTTTCATACTTTCACCCTTCCAATTCTCTCTCCCATCCCACTACAGGAGAATGAGCAAGTGGCTGCGTGGGGCTTAGTTGTCATCTGGGGTTAAACCACAACACGCTTCACCAGATGGAAATGGTAGCAACAATAAATAGAACCTCTGAGCTCTAGAACAATAGGTGATATAATTCAAGCACCACTTTCAGATTAAAAAAACAGTGAAGGGAATTTGATTCCTTTCCCAGTTTTCTTTTTCTTCTATATAAATAGAAAATAACCTCAGCCATTTACATTCTGTGGCTTATCACCACAAAAATATAAATAAAAGCATGAAACCACCCTTCAGTGCAGACAGAGAATGAATCACAGGCCTCTGCTTTCTCATTGTTGCAGCTGGGTCCTGTCTTCACATTTATTCATTTTTAAATTTTCCCTCCCTCCTTGCACTCTAGAGACCATAACCCATCAAAAGTCGGGTTATCAAGTTAACTGTGAATAATTCATGAGATAATTATAAAACATTTACACCAGAACATTATTATCTTGCAACTAAAAAAAAAAAAACCCAAATATTTAATGTCCTCCAACATTGATGGCAAACCTCTTGGGACTGCAATGTTCCTTACAGCTAAAATTAAATTGCATTAATCTTCAAAACTACTTTTGTGCTCACTGGCACAGAGTCACAGAAAACGCATGCTCAAATAACATGGAAGCACAAAAACACATACATATATATGTGTGTGTTTATGCGCATAGTTATATATAGGATTCAGACACATGCACACACAGGAGGCTCAGTTTCAGTCTTTCTCCCCCAGCATACTCTGAGGCATAAGGGGCATAAGCTTTTATGCTCAAGGGATGGATTCAGTGTGTGCTGACGGGTTGTCATGATCCACACATGCAGGCACACTCATGCACTATCAGCACAGATATCGACCTAGACTGAAGAGGCGGAGCTGTGCATGTTGTGAGATGTTGTGACTCATGGAGACTGTCTCTCACAAATGCAAACATAAGCAGAGAGGACAAGTACAGACCTGGAGCACTCTGCACCATACAGTAGGGACTGTGGTAAGGTACAAGGTTTTCCTTCTCATACCTTTCCGCTGCAAAGGTTATATTTTCTCCTTTCATCTAGAAGAGGATTTTTGGTCAAATTCTGTGCCCAAAGTAAGCCTAGAGGTTTCTTTGAAATGAATATAATAATAAATTTCAGTTTTACACAGGTATCACCAGGATCAGGATTTGGCCTTGTATACACATCCAAAATTAAGACTGCCCGTATGTGCCTATAAAGGCTCCTGCAAAAGCATCACTGATAATGCAAATCTCTAGTGCGACTAGCACTAGGCCATTATGATATCTGCAGCCTGTAAAATAGCTCCTCTGTCACCTTCCATCTGGACATGAAGCCAGAGGATTATCTGGGAAAATTCTTAAGGCCATGCCTTCACTGTGTGATGGTTATCTCCAGTCGCTACAGTCCCTAGATGCTCCTGAGGGCTTTAAAAGGCATACACAGAAAAACCTCAAAAACTTCTTGCTTAGTTTACAAAATCTGTCAGCTTGCTGCTAGAGACCCAGGTTTTTCAATGACTTCTCTCCCTCAGGAGCACAGGATAACAGAGCACCGCTAAAACATAACTCCACTAGACAACTGTTTTTGTGAGCATGGACTGCCGTGCTCAGAGGAAACAGACAGCCAGAAAACCTTGGGCTGACATAGCCAACATCTAGCTACTATCCCCAAGGCAACCCAGGGTAGAAAAAGAAATCCCCTCAGGGCAAATGCAGGCAAGAAAAATTCTTTCTTGCTCCTATTTCCCCGTTCCTCCCTCTTTGAATGCAGTTGGTTCACGTAGAAAACAGTCTGTGCTTTCTCACAAAAATGTTTGCACGCAGATCAATATGCTTAATGTTTTTCTGCACAGAAGGGCAGGGACTCCACTTCCTCCCAGAAGAGGTCACAGTAGGCAATGCAACAGCTACATCTGCCTCGCAGCCAAGATCAAGGGCTGGAAGCACACTGTACATCCTTAACCTGTGAATGTGTCCCAAGAGATCTGGCACTAAGCAGATGGCAAGCAAAGCTATCCAGAGCCTGAGGCAGTACAGTTTGATTAACTACGCATACCTTTGTGAAAGGATTAGGAGGACTCTATCATTATGATGTTTGAATCCTAATTGAAACCCAGTCCTTCCCGCACACGCTGTGCTGGTCTGGGATTTAGGAGGAGAGATGGGTGAGTATTTGCAACAAGGGGGTTTACAGCTCCAAAGACTCATGTTTACATCATCACACATCAGACCAGCAAACATCACGGGATTGTACAAGACTGATGAACACAGTGGGGATTAGAGTTAGAATTTCGATCATCTATGCAAAACCCATTCAGAAATCTGTTTGCTGTATGCAAGTGTCAACAAAAACTCATGAAATTTCATCTCAGCATCAATTTGCAAAATAGGAAAAATGCTTTGTGAACACCAATGTAGTCCTGCATATACAGCTGCCAACAGCTGCCCTCTAGGGTGATTCACGTAATCCACTATGCTTCCCTCAGCAAAATGTCATTTATCATGAAGGTTATTATCAACGTATGAGCTGAGAATGAATCCCTAAGAAGGTCTATTATCCTTAACCCTGCAGCACAGAGACCTGTTTCAGGTATTCTTCTCTGGGTACTTAACTCAGCTACACACCAAGGGGATCTACAGTCAAGGGGGTAGTAAGCAGTTCAGATTACCAGACTTCCATGCCATATGCTGTCCATGGTTATTACTTCTGTCTATGTGATCCTGCAGCTAAAGACCACAAATCGTGGTGCTAGAAACTGTTCATGCCCACTCAAATACATAGCTATAGCATAGCCTCTTCCTCAAAGGAATGAGTCTCAGAGAAAAGTTAATGTCAGCAGGTAAAGACAGATGGGGACCATGAGATGATGAGGCAATCTTGACTGGTGCTATAGAGTCTGAATGTACCAACAGCTTAACTACTGTTAACCAGCTAATTACAGATGCTAAAGAGGCAACACCCCTTCAGCTGATTCTTCAGAACCGCCTGGACACACCACACACATGACTGCAAAACAGAGCTCCAGCTTAATGCCTAAGGACAATGGCAGTACAAGGGGATGTGTTTTAGCTCATGCATTTGCTTATGTTCTTCCTGAATGCATCTGCCTGACATTTGAGATCATTTGAGTACCAAAGTTTGCCAGTGAAAAGAGCTGAAGACTGCAGCATTTACTTCTCTCTGTAAGGACAAAGGGAGGATCAAGTCCAAGCTGTTTCTCCTAAAACCGTGGATCAATTGAGCAACTCTGATGATGTCACTATCCCTGGCACTGGGACCTAATTCAAAATTACCTCAAATCTAAAAGATTGATTTTCTCCATCAGTATTTAATGTGTCTTTCTTTCCCCCTCAGAGGAAAAGAAAGAAAAAAAAAGGGGGGGGGGGGGAGAGAGAGAAGGATTCAACTGGTTCAGATTCAACTGCAATTTGGCATTCATTTGCATTTTTAAATTAGTTAAGCTATGGACCGTTGCAAAGCAATGACAGAGAATTTTTGTAATAATTAGTCTGCTGGGAGTGTAGAAATGGCTACACAGGCAGGTTGTTCTGAAAGAGGAAGCAATACCCAAATGCTCAAACTGGGATTTGCACAGGCAAATTTACCCTCACTCATATGGGGCCAGATCCAGCTCACCAGACACAGATAGCTGCAGTTCAGACAACTTCATCTGCACTAGACACTGACTACAGTCAGTGGAGAGAAAGGAATGTTTTTAGACTATGATTCATTTTATGCTAAAGTAAAAATCTAATCAGATCAGATGATTAGATACCTGAAGTGAGATGAGATCAATCTCACACAGTTGTTTTTCAGTATAATCTTAGTTTCTGCAGTCTCTTCATTCTGTTAATCTCTCCTCAGTGGGCTCCACACATCTTACCCCCTTCTCCCTTCCTTCTGCAGTTCCTACCATGATTCTCATAGTGCCTGTAATAAGATGTATCTCTCTCCTAACTCCAGTGGAAAGTCGTCATTTGCTCACATCTCACAGTAAATGCCCAGGAGAGGAGGAAGTGGGGGGTCAGAGTGGGGACATGATAAAAGGCCCCCAACTTTGCCATAGGGACCTACCTTCCCTCAGCTCATTTAGAGGGATACACAAGCACTTCACTTTACACTGTAAGTTGCTGCATATTCAGCAATCTGACTTGAGCTCACCTATTTCGTAATGCATCTCATGTTTGTTGTTTGAGATGGGTGATTATCATGTCTCCTTCCTTGGATGGAAGAACACGGCATCACTAATGCTCACTTTGTTCAGTAATGGGAAGAGATCGCTCGTGACTAAGCATGACTTTAGAAATATTGCACACTCAAAAATCTTGAAAACAACTGTCCATCGCCCATTAGATTCTTTCCTGCATCATTTTGTGCTTTGCTTGCCCTGCTCCAAAAGATGGCATCTGTTTCTCAGTGTGACTGCCACTTTTTGCTTAAGTTATCCCTCTATGGATCCCTGAAGCACAAGGAACCTTCAGTGAATTTCCTGAAAATCTTTCACCTGATCTGAAACTTCAACCCTAAGTACATTTGTGCTTATCCAGTTCATCACTGCTTTGTCCAAAACTGTTAATACATTCTCTTCCAGAGAAACAAGTCATTTCCAGCAACTTGCCATCTGGAATCAGCCAACACAACATATCTGGCATGGTGATGTAATATTGTAATATTCTCAGTACAGACAAAAATTGAAATGATAAGGGCAGTGAAAGCTTTCTCTGACCCCTACATGGGCCAAAATACTTCTGATATTTCATTACAAATAGCATTTGGATCTGCCCATATTCATCAGAGATAATGAAAACGGAAGCCAAAATCACCAAATACATAAAAACTAAACATGACATCACTAATTACATACCTATTAACCCCTATAGGATCAACAATTCAAAGGACGTATGCACTCAACTGCTGTCTGAATCTATGCTACAGAAAATTGTATACACTATCCAGGGTAATTATTAAGAACAACAGGCTTAAGGCTATGCTGGGGAATGGTTTGTTTTCTCTCCAGCATTGTATGGGACTGCAGAGCATCAACGTTTTACAGACACTTAATCCATAATGGTGTGTCATGGGTTAGGTAAAAACCAGCAGCTTTTTTAGAAAGTTTTAATTCTTCTCTCCTTCCAAAGAGGTCCCTCTGACTTGTCACTATGACTTGGAAATCATCTACCTGCATCAAATGCATTAACTCCATGACCACAAAATAAAGACCTCATTATTCTGACAACAAAGTGAGTACAACTGGATTTCCCTGAAGGAACCCAAACCTTCATGGTTTTATTACCATGTCACTCTGAGTTTTCATAGGTATTATTCACAGAGGTACATTTTGTTTCAACATGGACTTAAGTGACTTGATCTAAGCTATCTTTGAGAACAGAAGGGCAGGAAGAACACGAAAGCTAAAATAAATAAATGGCTATATTTATATTATGCATACCAAGACCAAAATGTTCACAGTTCCACATCTGTTAGTAACTTGTGCAACTTTTGGGACTGGCATTTCTGAGTGTGTTTATCCTTTCGAAGTTTCTGATATGTTGTCACGAGTCTGCCTCATTCACATAAGTGGGTCTCAGCTGTGACAACTAGCACTGCCCTAGAAAGTTCAAGTTTGTTGCAAGCTTACCTGTCATTTTGTCACTATCAGAGGTCCAAACTGAGGCGCAAGTAAGCACTTCATAGGATCTGTCCATTTTCCCTCTGGATATCCTTGATTTCTTCCTCTGTCAGAGAACAGTTGTGGTGTAGGCTCTGGAAAGGTTTTTTTAGCTTGTAGTATACAGCTGCACATGGAGCAAACCTTCCGTGTGTCCTGCTGAAATCTGAATAGAATTCTTCTCAACTGAGCTTAGGCAGCTGACCGATGGCTCAGTTTCTATTGTATCGCTTCGTATGTTTGTCTGTGTACATAGGAGTGGATCCATTCCAGCTGTTTATTCCTTAGTCTTTTCACAAAAGCATTACCTTGGAAAGGACCCTATTTTCAGACAGAACCAAGCTGACCCAGATCCAGACTGAGGAGCTATCAGAAAACATCCACAGCCCTATGAACATAGACTCCAAGCTGATAGGGTCTTCCCTGTAAGACAACAGGTTGTGTAGAGATAACAGTGAAAAGGAGACAGAAAAGGACAGAAAATCTCCCTCACCAGATGTGTGCTGAGGACAGATCTGTATTATAACCTCCTTTCCAAAAGACTGAATTTTAAGAAAACTTTTTTGAAGCACATCTCTGACATCCAAAGGCTGCCAAAGTAGTTACATGCAATATTTCTTTGTCAAGATCTCCTTTTGTTCCAAGTGTGCTGCTGCAGACACACAGGCAGAATGCTGTGTTGCAAGAGGTGCAGAAGGGGCTGATTCCCAGTGCCCTCTGACATGTCTTTAGACCTTCACTCGCTGAGGCAGTCACCCATAATTACCTTTGCTGGATATTTCCATGTGTGTAGCCAGCAGTTCAGATACCCTGTCTCATGAAGGACTTTTCCATAAAAATAGATCTTGTAAAACTTATACGTGTAGACAACCCTCACTGAGATAGAGCATGCCTCTCTATTTTACAAAATAAAGGTTTAAGTATTCATTCTCCTGAGCCTCCCCAGTGTTATCTGCATTATTTGTGATTGTCTTGGAAACCCAGCTCACCCTGAGGCCAGCTATTAACATCTTTCAGCATAACAAAATCTTTTATTGTCCCACTATTTCACATGCATCCTTGTCAAGACAGGCAGATGAATGAGTTACCAGGGGGTAAGTTTGGGTATAAATTTACAAGGCCTCTACTCCATCATAATTGTCTGTATTCATATTCGCATTCTTCATGCTCATCCAGACAGTACTTGGAAGTGATTTGTCCTCAGGAAAAAAGGGGTTGGTTGCTCTGCATCTGCTCTATAGAAACAAAAAAAAACGAATGTCCTGGGGCTTCTTGTGGAGAAACTGACATCCCGCAAGGTCACCCACTAACTTTTCCTGCACAACTTGTTCTTCCTTCTTTCACCTGCATCAGGCCTATTCCACATCATTAAAAAATGCTTAGCAAAAATATGAAGCCAGCTATTTAGTTTGAAAGACAATTTTCATCTAAGTAGCTGAAGCATTTCAATTGGAAGGAAACATTAGCAGGGAGAAAATACTGAATGGGGTTTTCTACACTAAAATTCTTGACACTCTGCATATATGAGCAACCATCCATAAAGGACATGCAGTTTACATTACCAGAAGACTCTTCTCCAAGCCAGCTATAATATTTCTCCAGAATCACAAACCAAGAACATTTGACTATCTGCATTTTGCCATGTGCCTCCAAGCTTTTGTTAGCATGACTATGATGGCTAGAGGGTAAGATCTGCTCACATTCCCAGCTGACAGCCAGGCCAGCAAAATCTCATTGATCATACATGATCTCTGATTCTTTTTGTTACTTAATGGATTGACAAAGAATCCCTTAATGGCTCCAATGACTGTTGTGTTTTTAATGAAGCAGCAAATAATTGAAAACACTAAATACTCATTATAATTAGTAAATGGCAATACAATAATAGGCAGGCAAATATTAAAAGAACTTATCACCCAGCTGAGGGAAGCCAAATATAATAAAGATCATCTTCAGAGAAATGCACCATGAAGAGCATTCATCTCTGTAAATGTGTTCAATGCACCCTTCTAACCTGTGGTGCTAATTCACCTGGAATGAGAACAAAGCTAAATAAGTTCCCCAAGTACAGCTTGTGCACACATTTAACTTACTTAGTGTTTATCTGTTATATGAGTGCACACTGACATTAGTCATCTTCAGGTCATGTCAGTAGCACTGCTTATTTCATTCTTTCTGACTACTTACCCATTCCACCAATGCTGAATGCCATATGGTGTCCTAATTATTGCAGTGCTGCTTGTATTATGTTAAATAATCAAAATGTGAGGAGAGAAGCAACAAGGAGAGTCAGGCATTCTGAGGAAAAGGCTTGTTCAATGTACATCACTTAATGCAAACAACTCCAGCATGCCAAGAGCCACATCCAGGAAATGAAAAAAGCTGGGCATGAGTATACCAAAACCTGGTACTTATATATGCCTGGGGTTTTACATCACCACTGGGATTGGATTTTGTTTCTCTTCTTGCTTCTATTCCCCTATGGCTAGAGAAGATGACTGTAGCTTATAGGAGTAGAAAAACATAATGTTATTCAAGACTCTGACACTGCTATTCTAATTTGCAAAAAAGGAGAAGGAGCAGATTCA
This sequence comes from Pezoporus occidentalis, assembly GCF_034315485.1. NCBI lineage: Eukaryota > Metazoa > Chordata > Aves > Psittaciformes > Psittacidae > Pezoporus > Pezoporus occidentalis. The sequence goes on along the minus strand of NW_026913230.1, from coordinate 998,419 downwards.
AGGATGATACAAAACCCTAGGGCTGGATTCCCTTTCTGGCTTATATTGAAATAAATAACCTGCAGGAGTGGAAAAGTCTATATTAACAAGAGAATCAAAATGCACTAATTTGCATTGCTAAAGTGGTGCAAGACTTTGGAGGCATAATCATAAAACTGGTTCCCCCTGATTTTCCTCTTTTCTACTCATTAACTGCCTTGGTCAAATTCTCTTCCTTGTTCTGATTTAACTGATAAAAAATGACTTAGCTAAAGACTTTAGAGTAACTCTGGGTTTGCACCATTGTAAAAGATAGCAGGTTTCACTCTAAAAGCTAATATGCCTTGTTCAGAATGGTGCTGGAATTGTTGATGTTCCAGGACAGACTGGACTAGCAACTTCAAGAGGAACCTACTGTGGCTTACTGAGAATCACATCAGTTCTGGGGAATCCTGGGCTGAACATGCTCAGAGAGTAGAAAATATTATGGAGGAAGATTAAGCATGCTCATCCTGTTCTTATTCTTCACAAAGTGTCAGCTTATGGTCCCTGCTGGAGACCCATTACCAGTGCTGTCAAACTAAAGGCTCAAGGATATCGCTTCATCAATGGTTAATAATTTGCAGACCCAGCTCTACCATGAACATCATCTACACATCACAAGTCTGATGAGAAGACAAATGGTGAAGATTATTTACTAGGAAGGAACTGTCTGCCTTCTTGCTAATGCCCTCAGCAGTAGAAAGAAACAAAACATTACAAAAATGACAGACCTGGCCTTTGACAGAATGATTCTCAAGGTTTTTCCACAAACCAGACATTTTACAAGACAAGACAGAAAGAATCCCAGTGTGCCAAGTTCAGACATTTTATGGTGGAATGAGGATGTGTTCCTGCAGGAGTAAAATATCTAATAGACCCATAACCTGTAAGAGCAACAAGAGAGAGTAAGATTCCCACTGTAATTGGCTTATAAATCATTCCTGTGATACCAGGGCCTAGCAATTTATTTGTGGAATTTGAGTGCTTATTCAGAGAAAATACAGTGGTTTAGCTATGTTTAAACACCTTGGATGGTGCTTGGAGAGGGATAATGACAATTGTGCACAGTGATTTATTTCCCCATTTTACTTGGATTGTAAAGGTGTGAAGACAAAGCTTTGAAAAAGCAGTCTTTCCTGTGACCAACATGCTCTGTGCAAGTGCTGTCCTTCCTGGCCCCAGCTTTGTGCAGAGCTGGATTTCCACACAGAACACAGGTGATAAGCAGTCACCTTCTTCCTCCCCATGATGTCTGTCATAACAAGCTAGCTTTGAACTGCTCTTTGAAGATCATTTTACCAACAGAAGTTTATCAGGGTCAGTGCCCACACAGGGAGCCCATACAATAACATGTTCGCTCACACATGTATATACAGTTTCTCAGGCTATGTACCCTACCTGTCCCTTACGTTCATAACTCCTGTACATCAAATGAATGTTAGCACATGAATTTAGCCGCACAGTGGACACAAGGCATCATCAGGACCAGGTGAGATGGTTACTCTTTAGTGCCCCTGCTTGTGAAGCTCAGCCTTCACTCCCTAGCCAAAGGAGCAGAAATGGCTTCTCAGTGCAGCTTCTGGAGATAGTCTTCAAAATTAGCAGCCTTCACAGAACCATGGAATGAGATAAAGGCCAGACCCGAACTGAGAGTGAGGTCAATAATCACATTTGAAAATATTTTATGGCATTTTTTTCTGAGCAGAGGCATAGCAGATAGGAAAAAAAAAATAGAATAAAATTATACTCCCATCCTCCATGGAAGAAATAGGAGTCACCTGCCAACCCTTTCCCACAAGCAAGCAGCCAGGACAGAGAGCATGGCTGGCAATTTCCTTTTCCTGACACTTATTTCCATATTCATCCTTCCAAAAGAAAAAGCAGAGCTATCACTGGATTTCTGCAGCTGTTCATGTCTCACTCTGTGCCAAAACAGTGACCTCAGTGACAGCAGACAGAAAACAATAGGGTAATATCCTGTGCCATGGATTTACAAGTACGAACCATCTTCTATGGCTAGCTTTTCGTTAGCAGAATTGCACAAAGAGAATAGCTGAGGTTCAGGCAGTGCCATGTGCATATCCAAAGCAGACAGAGTGACCTAGCTACTTTAATCATAATGAGAGATGCTTCTAACGTACAATGAGGCACTGTTAAAAAGGAAAAAGAGGGAAAGGTAAAATTTTGCACCATGCTGCTCTTCAAAGCTATCAAAGGAAATCTGGAAACACTGGGCTCTGATTGCAAATTTGGTCATGGAAACATGGGGGGGGGGCGGGAGGGGGGTATGAAAGAAAAAGAAACAAGAGCTAAAGCTATATATCCCTTCGCTTTCCAAAAGTACAAAGTAGCCATGCAAAGAGATTCAAAAGAGCAATGGCCCTAGCCCCAGTGCTAGAGCCCCAGCATGACCATTCAACTGAACAGACAGACAAATAAAGACATTTCACTGCAAATGTGCCTTCTCCAGACAGAAGTCCCAGTGAAGGGGAGATTCCTTACATAATGACTGCAAGACCAGAAGACAAGATCAGAAGATATTTTATAGCATACATGCACACTCCTGCCCCAATACTTTAGCACATATCTTTCATCTCTTCTAAAGCTGTAAGCAGAGTAATGCCTGCAGTTGCCACACTACTGCGGAATACATCACCATGCTTGAAAAGCATTGAGGAGTATCTCTGATTTAAAACATATTTTATTCTCTTCTAAAGTCATCTAGTGTCTTCATTTACATTTTATCTCAACAGCCATGAAAGTATTTGAATAGACGCTCATGGAAATTAACATTTTCTGTTTAGTTATGTCCAACATGCAGTTCCTAAAACCTCCTATATCTTTACCAAAGATGGGTTTCACTGGGTCTTCTTGTTTCATGATATGGTGTGTATCATGAAATGAACCTTCACTTCCAGCCCAAAGAATTTCAGCTAGCTTAATGGAAAGAGACAGGGGTAACCCAGCACAATGATCATCATACCCTGCCACTGCCTTCTACTCCGCATGTAGCACATGGAGCTGGTTTTATTTTTAAAATCATCTATTTGGTTCATCTCCTGGACATGTAGGAGACCATCAGCTGGTCCCTGTAGTGTAAAGACCACTTAAATGAGAATGAGATATTGTTCTTAGCCTGTTAGCTACACCTGAGTAAGCAAAGGCAGGAAGGCCCTGGGGAACATCCTTAAAAAGGAACTTAAGCTGAAATTCTCAAGCGTGTGCTCAGTAAGTAAGGCACCTCATGAGCATCAATTTTATATGATCTGGAGAAAGGTTTTTGATTTTCAGACACTGGTGCAAAGTTAATCTCTGCAGCCTAAGCTTTGATCTGAATTAAGATCATTGAAAACTGATGAGTACGAGGATGTATATGATCTGATTAATCACAACTGGTTATTTTTTGTTGCCCAGTTTTGACAATGCTGCCTAGAACTGTATTTTTAAAGCACATAATCTTGATGGTGTATCTCTTCTGATTAGCCTTTCAAAAGAATTATCATGCAAGTTGGAGCTGCAACATCTCTGCTGAAGTATTCTAGTAACATAATAGGTCATATATATAAATATATAATTTCCCCAAGTGAAACAAGTCCAGCTATTTAGGGTAGGTCAGAGCATCAAGTTTTACTATCAAAGAGATCCTGTTTAAATGCAACAGCAATCTGTAATTTCAATTTGCAAAACAACAAGAGAAATATGCACAACATGGCTCGCTGACGAAGCAGAATTTTGGCAGAGTAGGACATTGTTAAAAGGTTTACCCTGGGGGCACCAGCTGTTTTCTGAAGTACTGCTAAATGACAAGAAGATACACTTACACAGAATACAAGGAAAGGCCAAGAATAAAACGTGGAAACATTTTACTTGTAAGTAACAGCGCAAAAGCAAGAAGTCTGTGAGTCCACAGGTAGGATACTGATGATAGAGAGGTTCACCATCATATACACCACTCAGTCAAGAAGGTAGGAGAGTACGAGACAGCAGCTATTTTATCCTTTATCAATATGCAACAACCAAAGGTGCTGATGTTCAGAATTTATCTTTTATCCATTATTTCCTATGACTTTTCCCCCTGATACTGCAAACAGCAGCTGCTTTTTTTGCAGCATTGTGAATGATGTTTAATACTTAGATTAAATGAGAGCTGCAGGCAGAGAAGTATTAAATGCAGAGATCATGCTGTTTTAACAGACTGCTGGCCTTTGTTCGAAGTAAGCTATCAAACTTACACCCAACAAAATCCATCAGGAAAACAGCAGCTTTGCCAGCAGCTGTTACAAAGAAGATAGAGAATAATTTTAAATCAAGGCCAATAAGTTATATTAGGATTAGACAAATTCACAGACAGTGGAACCACCGGTGGCTATGAAAAACAAGAGCAACTACTCACAATATCTTTAACCAGAAAGGAAGGGTGAGCAGAAAGCAAGCCACTTGGACTTCTTTTTTCACTTGGCCTTCAAAGTGTAGCTTTTGTGGAAAGGAGGCAGCAGAAAAGCAAAGCGTTACAGTAGCTTAGCTATGAGCAGTAAGTTGGACTCTCTTCTCCCACATCCCCCAAATCTGTGGTGGTGATGCAGTGAAAGGCATGCCATCCTAGACCTGAGAGCAAGGAAACAGCAACTCAATAGGCAATGGGAAAAAAGATGTACAAGGGAAGCAGAAGACAGGGAGCAGCGATGACCTGCCAAAAGAAGCAGAGCATCACTTGTCTGAATGTGCTTTTGGTCTGATACCATTTGTGAGTTCTGTTCACATCAGCCAGGTCTCCAGGGGAGACAATTCCCCACACATTAGCAAATTACTCCAGTTTTCAGTTGTGACTAATGCCTGATAGAATGCTGTAAGGGAGAAAAAACATGAATGCAATCTGGACAATTAAGCACTGAAGAGAGTAGGGAAAACAAACAGTCTCTGAACCTGCGGGTGTCAACACAAACCCAAAAGACTGATAAGCTTGTTTGCTTAATGTGGGGCTGTGGCATGGTGAGCACAGAGAATGGGAGTGATTCCTACAGTGGCTGCTTGCAGGTCAATTGGTGGCACATCACCTCAAACATTATACATGAAGGTAGAGACACAGGGGTTCCAGCACTTGGACTGTTTCCTCATTTTTTATCTGTGATGGCAGCCACGTGGGAAGAGCCAATTACTTTTCTGCCAGTGATTGCAGCATATCCTGTGAAATTCTGTATCACTTCAGGACCTCATCCCAAGGACTCCAAAAGCCAGGCCAAAGAGCCCGAGGCTGAACACACAGGAAAACCCCTGTGCACTGAGTCACAGAAAGAGGCTACTGCCGTATGGACCTATCTCAAGGGCTGGAAAAACCCCAACCTATTTTATTCTCTAAGTTTATTCACTTGAGCACAGTTCAGCCCACAGTACTGTGCAGAGAAGCACATCAGAAGAACTGCTGCAGTAGACCTGAGCATCAGTGCCAGCAGTCACAGGGACTGATTCAAAACACCAGCTTTGAGACCTGCTGTTACAAGGTACAGCTCTGGGGCTGAAACAAGAGAGACTTTAGAGAGCATCTTCTTGCTGTTCCTGAAGAAATGAAGTGTTACTGCCCGCTGAGACTCTCTCTGTGTTCTGCTGTTCAAGTACAATTATTACTCCACCCTCAGCAGTGTTTCTGTGCTTGTCTCTGATAAGACCGAGGGTTTCTTCTCCTGCTGTATCTGATCTTGCACTGCCACACAACCCACAGGAACTGATCCTGCCAGGCCTCAATGGGCCATATAGCACAGACCAGAGCTATAAAGAGACAGTGCATTTCCCACCTCAGAGCAAAAGGAAAGCCTGAAAAGAAGAGATACTGCCAGGTTTTCTCTACACTGATTCTTTTCACACTTTTTAGCTCAAAGCTCCATAAATACCTGCAGGGTCAAAACACGCTTTTCAGGAGTTGGAGTAGTGACCTGGATAAGTGACACAGCCAATACAAAGTCCTTTCTTTGGAGGGAATTGCCCCCAGTATATCTATTGCTCACTCAGTATTTCTCCTTCAAGCAAAACCTGCCAGAACTACTTCCAATTCATTTTTTTTTCCCTTCCTCCTATCCTCTTGATTTTGTGTGTTGTCCCAGGCTCCCCTCTCAGAGGTGTCTCCCTGGGGAAATTCATGTCCCTTGTACTTTTTACTCTGTGAGCATAATAGAACATTATCTGCATAATTTATCTTTCACTACATGTTGTCTTGCTTCTGGCTAAGTGTTTTTCCAAAATAAATATATATATGCTCATCGTGTACATTGAGAAAAGACCCAACAAGCCTGTCTTATGTGAGAACTCTATAATACCCAAAACCTGTATCACCAAGAAGACAGTAGTTCAGTCCTTTAGGTCAAAAGCAACTCTAAAACCGATCTTCCTCCTGCCTCCCTCTGTATTTTTCAATGGTCCATTCTTTCTGTAGATCTAATGAAGGCACCACTGCCTGCTTCTCCAAGGTTGAATCCAGATAGAATTTGGATTTGAAAAGCAACCCACAAAACAAGGGAATTCAATGAGATAAGACAAACAACCCTCAGCCTTTCATGCCTTTTGTCACACCTCTGAATGTCAGGGTATGAAATGATAGCAGATGTATGGAACTGTAAGGGTGGGAGCATTGGTCATGTACTAACTAGTATGACCATAAAATCCAGACAACATGTGACAGAGATGTTGCCTCTGTATATGCTCTATGTACATGCCCTCAAGAAGCACAACTGCCAGTACTGCCAGCTAGTCATATTGCAGCTTACAGTATGCAGGGGAGCTGACAAAGCATTTGACCATGTCTTGAAGTTAAATGCGCTGAGGCTGTCGTGGTCCAGTCAACAGAGTCTTCAGTCAGCTTCTCTTACATTCTCTTAAGCAGAAGACAGCAAGAGCTTTGCTGATGTTGTTGGGATTTCCAGGTATTTATAGCTATGGGCAAGAAAATTTGAGAGAAAACCATAGCAAAACAGATTCTTTTGTATTGCAGCCTGAGGTTAACATCCCTTCCAAACCAAACCACTCCATGATTCTATGGCCAGTAATGGGAAGAAGTTGTCCCTCTGCTATATCAGCACAGAGATAACTTTGCTAGCCTGGGTTTCCTTCAAAGCACATGAAAGTATCTCCAAAAGGAAGTTCAATAGGAAAAGGTGAGAAAAGTAGTCAGCTGGCTCCCATTTGCTCAGCTGGAAGCACATATCCAATACCAGCCATCTCGTTGACTCTTAGGGGACAAAAATACCACAAATCCACCTCCAAACACTCTAATTTCAAAGTCAAGATCTGTGAGGCTAGGTAATTATAGTGCAACTCTGATTCTTTGGGAGCAGCTATCAGCGCCTACTCAAATGTCAACACTCAAAGCAAAGGCTGATGTAAGTGTGGCCACCTTATTAGCTGTCCCAGAGACCTAATGATGTGAAGAAAGAACCTGAGTTTTATTAAAACTTAATAACATCATCTCAAAGACATCAATCAAGTCTAAATTGCAACAAGAAGAAAATAACTTTCCATTCATTTCTTAGTTAAAATCATCTTTGTACAAGTATATGGTGAGACGGGAATATGAGTTGTAACTGAAGGTAACTGACTTCTCACCCTCAGCCTGTGCAAGTAAAACCTTAATCTTATCCAATTTTGGGCACTGGACCTCAAAAAAGAGAAGTGGAACAATCGCAGATATGCCAGAGTAGCGATATGTGAAATGTCAAAGATCAAAGCTCATCAACTATAATGGAGCAATGAGGGAGCTGGTTGTTCAGACAAAGAAGAGAAAAATGATGGAGAGAGCATAACAGCCATCAATTGCTTAAAGACTGTTGGAAAGAGAAAGGAAATAATCTGTTTGCCATGACCAGGATTGCTTAAGTGGCAGCAAAAGCTATGAGGTTTAGACATCAGGAAAAGCTTCCTAGCAGTGAGGAAAGTAGGGGACTGGAGTGGATTTGCCTGTGGCATGACAGAGTCTCACTGTTGGAAGCTTTTAAAGAACATCCATCACAAATTACACCTATAGATAGCTGATCCTTGCTAAAGGGGGAGGAAAATGGGTAAAGAAACCTCTTAAAGCCCTTTCTCTCCTGTTTTTTCTCTGATCCTATAAAGCTACTAAAGAGACCCCAGCCCACTCAAAATCCCAAGGACGTAGTCAAAGGCAGCTATAACAAAGTCTCCTGCACTGAAACTTCAGAGTCCTTATAAACTTCTCAACAAACCAGAGGGTTGCCTAGAATAGCCGGCAGTGTGTTATCCCAAGGCAGCAAGTGAACCTCTGATATTTTACATGATATTTAAAAAATGGACCAGCTTCCAGTAATGTTAGTTTCACTGATACCTCCAAAAGTACGTGCATGGTGAAGGTTAGGTGTGTCCTTGCTGAACCAGAATCTAACTACAGCACTATGTCCTGGGCCACTGAAATACACTCCTCTACCCATGAAAAACTCTGCAGAAATTTCTATATCCTGATGTAGCTTCATAATCTAATACAAGGGAACGGTCCTGCCATTATCAGATAAGGCACTAAATGAGAAAGACAACATTCCCAAGGTCTGGTGCCTGTGGCCCTTTGATTACTGCTGTATAAATATGTTATTGTTTGTCAGACTGATCTTTCTCAGTCTGTTTCTTCGTATCAGTGGCAGAGATAGGAGCTCTCTGGGGTCTCTGAATGTGATTACTTTCCTTTCTGTGTGGGGGAAGAGATTTCCTTTCATTCAAGAGTGCTGCTGTCTGCAGCCTTAATTTAGTCACTTTTATCTATATTATAAGGAATGTAGACACTACTGTTGTGCCAAGCCTATCTTCAGAGTGAACTTCTTGAAACTTCATGCTGCCACCTGCAAAGTGCAAACAAGTTTTGCTTTATCTTCTTCCAGAAGACAGGAGGTCCCTATAGAGTACTCCCCAAGGTTTCTTTGACCAGTCACTATGTTGGTTCCACCACTTACACTGGCATAAGCATTTTTCTACTTTGCAATGGTGCTTAGGACCTGAAAGCCAATCTGCAGTCATGTCAGGGTTACAGAAACATATGATTATATTCCCTTGCAAGGGAATATAAAATATAATATAAATATAAAATATAAAATATTTTATATAAAAAATATAAATATAAAAGCTTTTCCCTTGCTTGATAGGGAAATTATCCACAGCCTTGACATTCAATGTACCTTATTTTTCTTTCAAGTTTCTTTGGAACTTGCCCTATAAGAAGCCAGGACCTGCCACACACCCTGAAGTGCTCGTGAGACCTCTGCCATGGAAGAGGGACAGCTGGTGATCCAGGTTTCACCATCCAGTACATGAAAGGGAATATTGCACAAGGAAGTACCAGGAAGCCAGTGGCTCTAAATATTTACATAACTGTGTGCTTACCCCCAAGATAAATTCAACAGATTTTATTTAAGGTCACAGACTTGTCACAGTAATATCGGAATGAAATCTCCTTTTTACTCCATTAAAAGCCTCAGGCAAGAGAGATCAAGTTTAAGTGTAACATCATCTGTTTCAAACAGTGTACAGTAATACTGAATTAGCTGGAGAAGTATTTATTTAATGCATTTTTTTTTTCTGTGGTGTTATCAGATTGGAGACCCAAAAACCGAAATCCTACTTTTCACAGTACTGTGTACATATTGGTTAATACAGATTTTGCTCTGGAAGGAAAAACACATTGAGATACACTAGATGGTAAAAGTATATATTATTGTGTGCAAAGCAGTAAGGGGGGAAAGAGGCAGAATGAGAGAGAGAGAAAAGAGGAGAAATAAGATTATATATCCAAGGACACTCAGAAAACGTATGTCACAGCAGGGAACTGAATTCACATCTGTTCTGCTCCAGCTCAGCACCTTTTCTACAAGCAGCTTTCCTCAACGCACTTCATTTCCTTTTTCTCCTGAAGAGAGAAAAGAAGAAACGAGAAAAGGAAATACTGCATGGACTTTAACCCCACTATAGAGTATTTTTCACCATGTCCAGGTAGTTAAGCTTAGTCTTCAATAATGTATGACAGAAAGTAATGCAGTTTAAACCAGAAGAGGCAGACAGCACGGTAGGAGATGTAGAGGTGAATGCTGAAGCGCGCAAGCCAAAGTAGAAAAAAGTCTGTGAGCCATAATAACAGCTTTTCTTAACAGAACCTAACTAGGTTAGAGTGACCTCTAAGAGGAGCCAGAATTTTAACAGCCAAATTCTAATGTGAAGGATTATGGATATTTCTATATAAATTGCCCTTGTTTTACATAGACCGTTTTGCTGAGCACAATGTTAATTTTGCAGGTCCACTGGAGCAGCAGCTTATAAAAAGATAATCAGAAAATGATGCCTTTAGTAGCTGGCAGATACTTTGGCTAAGAGGGACGATAAACTATTTACATGAAGATATTAATGCATGAAGGTTGCACCCACGTTTTAGCAGCACTGCTCTGAATGGGTAGGGGAAGGTGGCAATAGGTGGGAAAGGACTTCTCCACTCTAATTTTTACCCAACCCATAGCTATAGCTAAGAGAAGACTTTTCTTCTTTAGCTGCATGTTCTTCTCTGAATTTCCTTTCTTGCATAATTCTGAATTCCCACCAAAGATGAAACCTGAAGTGAAATCCATTGTGCTCATGGAGAAGGAAATGGGAAATTGAAGAGGGCAACATATTCTGGGAATGTAAACCTAATTGCATGGGAGTGGCTGGAACAGAGATTGCTCATAACCCCTCATGTTTCCAACCCCTGAATCTATGGAATTCTCTATCTCTGTGTTTCATCCAGGCTCAGTAAAGGTGCTGAAGGTAAAGGGAGAAAGTAAAGGGATATCAGCATCATGAGGTTCAAGCCAAAGTTGAGGACTACCCCAAGCCCGTGTCAGGACATGCACAGTCTCCAGCTGTGCCTAGGCCAGTCTTGCATTGAGGGGTGCACCCACTTCATAAAGGACAGCAGATGGGATAGAAAATTTGAGTCTGAAAGCAATCAGTGACTTCTCAAAGCACCACCCTCAAAAACTGTGCAGCTGTATCTCAACAGACTTAGGATTCAGGCTGCACCAGCTGTGGCACAGGGGTGGCTGAGCAAGCAGGGCAGATGCTTGACCAAGCATGTGAAGACAGAGGAAGGAAGAGGTAATCATTGTGCCTGGTGGGGTACATGTGCCCCTGACTCTCTGGACCAAGTGGTTACAAGCTCCAAGGTCACCCAGCCACAAACTTTCTCCTTGACTGGTCAGCTCCACTTGGCCTAATTTCAGATATTAATGAGCCAAAATATGTATATTTAAGACCATCTATTTTCTTCTCTTTATACTTGTCTCTCATTAGCTCCTTTTAAACGTGAGACAAGTGACTTCTTTTCAAAAAGAAGACAGTACTCTTTTCAAAAAGAAGCAGTACCATGGTAACCACACATAGATTTACCTGCCCGAAATGATAGAGCTCAATTCAGTGACTCACAACAAGGTAATGTTAGCTCAGGTACAATCCCTCAGAACCCCACCTGGCCACAGTCATAAATTGCTGCTTCCATTATAACTTTGCCAATACCATTTCCATGCTTGCTGCACACTAACTTTATTGTAGTATAATGCACATTTCACAGGAGCGCAGCAGTAATGACAGAATGGGGTCAGGAAGCTAGAAAAGCCACATATTTTTTTCATCCTAGGGGTTGCAAAAGGAGGTAGAAAAGGGCAAAGACACCAAAGTCTCAGCTCTAGGCTGCTGTTGCAACTGAGAGAAGAGCAAGAAAGACAGAAAAGGGCTGTGCTCACTCATCCACTTTAAGTGTAGGAAAGTTTTTGAGAGATATTTCCCACTGGTCATTCACTTATTACGTATCAAGGGCAGAGCTGTCCCCATTTTATTGCACTCTGTCAATCAGAGCTGGGCTAATCATTGCTGCTGAGAATGGAGACTGCTGGTTGCAAATCCATCTTTTCAAAAGTCCCTCGTGTTGCTTATACACATCACTGCCCTGACTCGAGCTATTTCTGGTGACTTTGGGAAAGCTGTCTAAAGGATACAGTGGAAAAAAGACAGGTACATATGACAAAGGAACCAAAGACAACTGTGCTATGTCCTGAGCTTGAGTTAAGGTATCTAGAAACAACCTTGGCTCTGATCTCCTTAGCACAACTTTAGTACAAGTGCTGGGGCAGAGATTGGCAGGCCAAAGAGATCACCCAGTGCCACACAGCCCTAAGAGGACACAGCAGATTGGGTTGGAAGCAGTGCACCCATCCTTACCTCCCCCTGAAGTGAAGTTCACAGCAAGGTCTCACCACCACAGCTATTGAGAGAGATCTGGGTGTAAATATTAAATATGGAATTTTTCAGGCTGCTAGGAAGCAAGGCTGGTGACGTCTTGGAAAATGTTGGGTCTGGAGCAGCCATCTCATATCATCTATCTTCCAAGGAGCAATGTCCAAGGAGAGTGTGAGGCCATGATCCTCCCATCCTGAGTTTTCCAGGCAAGGAATAAATGTGCAGATTTATGTTTCCAAAGAAATAAGAGATTAGCTTCTTCAAGGGGAACAGGCACACCTTAGGGTTTAATTCACAAGAAGATAATTGCACAGAGGTTGGTATTTGTGCTAGTCACTTGAGGGAGACAAAGAGCCACATTGTTTGCCTCGATTTCCTATGGTCAGCCTTCAAGGTAGAAGAGAACCATGAAGCCTAATGGTGAGCACAAGGTCTGGGGAAAACTATTAGCTTCTGGAATCAAAAGAATGAGTAATGAAATGGAAAAGTCTACAGGAAAATAGAGAATTAAACAGGACTTGAAATATCTCATGAGGCACTTCAGAAAGACTACCAAATATGAGAAAGCTGGTCAGCACAGCTTCAGAAAATGTTTGTTGTAGACAATGCCAATGGTTGGGATAGCTTGCCTGAAAGGACCTATACTCACTAACATTTGATGAGTGGAAGAAGGCCTGAAAACACAAAGGTCATTTCAATCAGCTCAGCATGCTCAAAGTCTCTGATGCATCTGCTCAAACCAGCTGTGGTATTTAAACATCTGCTCCAGAGTCAAAATATTGGAAACAGAAAATACCAATGTGCTGTGCTCTAGAGAAACCACAAGTAATTTCCTTGGTAAGTACTGTGATCAGGTCTGTGTCATAAACCCAAGAGGAAATGGTAAAAACCAAACACAGTTTCAAAAAGGACTGTAAGGATAATAGAGATTTTTCTCCATGGAGAAAAGCTACAGAGATGATGCCTATTGAATAGAAATCAGAAAGATGAATGAGATGATACAGCACAGGCATGCTCACAGACATTAAATACCATATTTGGCACTTCTGCTTTTCTACTGACATTTAAGAAAGTCGTCTGGGACAATCCGCACAATTAAAACAGAAATTGCTAAGACCACCTACAAAGAAAACACTTTTAAGTGTTAAAGCAAAAATAACCACTGGAACTCTGCTGTGTGATACAACTGAAACAACCAACTATAGCCTTCTGTAACCGCCAAAGAATATTAAATACGTGGCATACAATGTGATTTCTAGCATGAGAGATAATGGAACATTTTTATTTTATTGGCTCTTATTGCCTTTTTTGGATCAAGTTTCCTTCCTCTCTTCATGAATATGAAACTTAGTTTGCTAACTGAGCCGCAAAACAGACATTTGTGGAGTGTTTAATCTGAAGGAGCCCAGCCACCTCTCAGCTCAGAGTCTTCCTGTGGAAACACCACTGACACTCAGGACTATGGAGGGATCCTCTCTTGCCATTGACCCACATCACCATCTGAATTAGCTGACCAACACCCAGAACGCTGTGAATACTCCCAGAAAAAAAAGCAAATGCATTAGAGGAACTTCATTCAGCCATTAAATTGGGGCGTATTTACCTCTTTCTTAGGGGTCACAAATTAGCTAATTTACCATAAACCTCTAGGGATTCTACAGTATTGAGGCAGAGGTAGGTAAATATTTCAGCTCTCTGTAGAAATCTCTGGTCTCTTTATCATTGCAGTTTCAAAGCTCTTAACTGCTAAACCAAAAATAGTTTAGCAGTTCAATAGAGCCAGGCAGTCACTGTATCCATGCTGGAGTGGGCATGTGTGTGTTAGCTGCATCACTGACCATAATAATGTCCTTAGGTATAAGTGCAGTATTCATGTGCTCTTCCAGCTGGCATTTTAGGGTAAATTCTACACTGATAAAAGTACAACTGAAATATCAGGGCAGAATCCACCTCAGTCTAATCCACTGAACCTGAAGAAACATTGTGGAAGTCCTTCTTACACTATGGATTAGAGCTGGGTGAAACCGAACTGTACATCAACAGGTTAGCACCCAATTGCACTGTCCACTCTGCTACTACAGGCAGTCAGTCCTTGAAATGATGACAAATTGCCTTGGAAACGCTCTGATGCACCTGGATGACTTTAGAATTTTAAAGGCCTGGAGGATTCCCTTTACAACTGAAATGGGAAACACATTTTTACAAAAACCAGTCATGCTACTTTTCTTTTGTTTTCATCACTGAGAATTCTGGTGACAATGAAAGCAAAACATACAGAACCCTGGGGAGAGCCAGTATCCCACAGTCAGGCAATAATCAAACTTGTCTCCTGAAAGCTTGGTCAGTGGCTTCAGTGGAGAACTATAGCCAGTTTGCATCCTTTCCTTACCTAAGGCAATCCCCTTGTTACCTGTGGATGGACTTGACCTTGGGTTAGACCATTTTCCAATCTCCTGGCCAATCAAATAAGCAGAGAGACGCCATAGCCTTAAGAGTGGTCCCCATGGCTTGTTGGGATTAGCAACTGGAGAGGAAAGAGCAAGTAAATACTAAACCAGATTATAAATTCCAGGTCTCACTCCTAGACAATCCAAGGAAACATCCATTTCTTAGCTTTCACAGATCACCTTGTCCCTCAAGCAAATATAGCATTTTCTTTGCTAACAGAAGCATGAGTTACTTCGGGCCAATACTGGGATCAATACCAGCAGCCCTGGGACTTCTAAAACAACACTCACTGTATAACTGGGTTATTAGCCTAGTACTTTGTCTAAATCAAGGAACAGCCCCTAAACCTAAAGGTAAAAGTTACACTTCTGGCCGGGAGATTCATAACCAAAGACCCAGTGCTGCGTGTTTCAAAATTACTTCAAACATTACTTAAACAACATGCCCTAACGCTTGCATCGTTTGGTTCTTACTTAGCCGTATAAGACCAAAACACACTCCAATACAGAGCTGGTTTCCTCTCAGAAACTGTTCCTCTCCTTCTTTTGACAGCTTTTCAAGTACTGGATTGAAAAATACTAACCACAAAGTAGTACCAAATCCTGGGCTTGCCCTGACCCACATTATCACCTCATTCCTGCCTGTACTGCAGAAGTGCAAAACCTTCTCCTTTAGAAGAACCACACTGGAGGAGGAGAAATTTCTCCTCTTCTTTAGAAGTCTCCTGCGCATTTAACAACATACATAATGATCCACTGATGCATTTACTAGGACGTGGCTCAAGGAAGGTAACACAGACATAGACCCTAATGATGACTCAAGGCAGAGCTCTGTGGTTTTGGCTACAAATCTTTCACATTCATGTTTTCTGCTTTATTCACACTGGAGGTAACTTCAGAGACCACCACTCATTTGTCTTTCCCCCACCTCCTTCTCCTTAGAGATAATTCACTGTGAGGTTTTGACTGATGTTTAAAGGCATGGGAGCAGAACAAGGTCAGCTGTGACATGGTTCTTGGGAGAATTAGTCAGGAGCTGCCTGAAGAGGCTCTTTCAAGTTTGCTGATTGTCTGAGCATGATGAGATGCAGAAGAGAAGGATGGCAACACAAGGCCAAAGGGCTTCCTAAAATCTGATGAACTTGGAAGGACAAAGGGCATGTTCCTTTGCTGCCTTTATGGACACCTTTCCTCTAACAATGATAAAACATACTTTTGGAGCCCTATGGGGAGGTACTGTTTTCTTATTGTTTCACTTCTAGCCTCTGCCCGAGAGCATGACCAAAGGTGAAATACAATTTATCAAGAACAAGTTCCTTGGGTTGATCATCCTTCCAGATCCCACCTTTCTTCACTTACTTGGACAAAATGCTTCCACACAGATGCCTTTACATAATTGATGGAGCTGAACCTCTTCTCTGCTCCTGTAGCATCAAGTTAATAATGAAATTCACTCCCTCACCGGGCAAAGTTACCATCTCAGAAACTCTAATCAGACACAAGAAAGCTCAAAAGGATAAAACCAGATGTATGCAAATTATATGCAATATGCATCATTTCAGACACCACTGGGGCAGGGTCTCCTTACATAGATACCTCCCCTCCTGCCTGCAGGTTCTTCATCTCCCCTGTTTGCCAGAGACAACAAGAGGAACCTGTGTTCAGCTGTTCCCTCTGTGCAGGGATTAATTCATTGACAAGGCTCCTAGGAATGTGCCAGCTCATTAATTACCATCAGAACTGTGTCAGCAAGAAGTAGGCAAGGTGACTGCAGAAAATGGTCAGAGAGAACCATCTATTAGGCCATTACATGCCAAAAACCAAACCGATAACACTTGGCAGACATTTCTTAACTATGAAATATCACAAATTGCACACTTTACTAATACAAAGCACTCATGTAGATCAGTGTTGGGGGAACAGACTACAAGGAAATTGGCCCCATAAGATAGTCAGCCCTGTTCCAAGAATGAAATTATTAGCTTACTTCCTATGCGCCCAATGGAATCCTGGGAATATGCTAGATCTCCCAGTAGCAGGATGTGGCATGGAAAAATGCCAGAAGCTTTGACATGCCACCTCATCTATGCTTCTACGTTGCTGCTGGGAGAAAATTCATCTTCAGTAGAAGCTCCTCCTGTTATTAACAGGCAGGGTTTCCAGAAGGTTGTCTCATAACAAACTCACTGGGAAATAAGGCAGTGAGATGAGGCTCAACAGGCTAAGGTCTCAAATGCAATGCCTGCTTATGCAAGCAAGTACTTGACTCACAATCCTGTGCTGTCTACAAAGGCAGAGTCCATTTCAGATCTCACAGCTGGTAGCTCTGCCTGATGCTTCCCTCAGAGAGGGAGCGTGACCACCAGGAAGCCTCTGATTTGCTATTAAAATTCACCATTCTTCGCATAATGCCAACACTGAGATAATGCGCCTGGGATTAGACCTAGGAAATCCATCAAGGCCCATACTTAGTCACACTCAAGTGCTTTTATGCCACAGTTGCTATGAGGAGCGGCTTCAAAAACAACTCCTTAAGAAGATGAAGAGGGCAGGTGGCCTCCTGACTGCTGTGCACCTGAAGGCAGGGCTGTTCCCCAGACAGAGCCCATGCATTTTCAGTAAAGGGGCATTTCAATGTCAGGCAGTGGGAAGCAAAGTCTTGTCAATGCATCAAAGGTTTTGCTTCCCTTGGCTCAAAGGGAATTAAAGGAATAGAGGAAGGAATAAGCTGGAGAAAACTGAGCCTGTTTCAACTTGCACAGAGCTCAGAAGAGCTCTGGAGTATCTAAGAACAAAAAGGGAGATCCAGGTTACAGCTTCTCTCTTCTCACGCTTGTCATAGGGCTGGTGAGTTTGTACCCCGAGAGGAAAGTGCCAAGGGCTGTGGCAGCATCTTGCCACATTCCTGATCATCTACCCATAACCCTTTCCAATTACTGCACTAAATCACTTCCTTTTGGCCTTTTTATTTCCCCCTCTCTCCCTTTTCTTTAGCCAGTCTTACTGAAGGCTGTAGGGCTAGGAAACATTGTTTTCATTGCCTGATATAAAAAGGATACGACAGGCCCATGCTGTAAAACGCCAAGTGCCAAACCACGGGGAATTCCACAAATATCTGTTCAGATATCCAAAGAGGGAAGGCAGGATATGAATGGCTCCCAAGTGCATGTGTAAGTCCACCAGCACTGCAGAGAGAAACGTGTCTCTGTCCAAGCTTGAGAGGTTTCTGGAGGCCCTTGGGTGAGTTGAGAACAAGACCTGCCAGAGGACAGACAGGCAATGCCACCACCCAAGAGCTTTGTGAGAGGTCTTGCAGAGAACCACTGCCTCTGGGTGACAGCATTAGCTGTGTCACATACCTGGAGCGACTGCCTTGAAGAAATTGGCATTTGCTGATGGAAAGTGCAAAGCAAGTGACCTGGTTTTCCCTAAGGGATATGAAGTGAAGTGTGGGAAGAAATTAATAAAGGGACAATCCCTTGGCAGTAATGAGGCAGGAAAAGGCAGAGCAGCTGAGGGAGGTTTGGTGCAGACCAGGCAGAAAGCAGAGAACCCTGATGTGCTGGACGAAAGAGGAGCTGCTCTCCAGGGAGAAGGGGGGACAGTGGGATGGGAGATTGAAGAGACATGGGGAATGGTGCAGGGCAGGGTGAAAGAAGGTGGAGGGGAAATCAGAAATAGAGGCTAGCAATTCAGATAAAATGGATTAGATGGGGATAAAGGCAGCTGGGAGGGACTCAAACATGAGATTAAGAAGCACACAGGAGAGCTGATCAGTGTTCAAGGGAAATGAGAAAGCAGGGTCTTCTGGGTCCTGCTGATGGCTTTTAGAGGAGCAGAGTCTGAATGGTTTGAGAGGAGGATGGCCAGAAAGCAGAACAGATGTGCATAAAATCTCAAGAGGCTCAGAGAAAGGCAGAGCGACTGCTAGACCTCCTGAGTATCCACTAGGATCTGCAGATGTCAAGCTTAGAAACAGCACAGTTTGAAAAGCACAGGAACTCAGTGATACAGTGAGACACAGCTGCAGCCAGAGCTGCCAGACACTGTGCACATTCGTGGGTGTTATTAAATGGGGTCCGAACACTGTGCAGGAGCTTCTTTACATTTCAGTCTCTGTTTAGCAACATGGTCCTGGGCCAGCTGGACTTAGATCAGAGCCAGCACAGCAGACAGAGAGAGCTAAATAAGAGAGACAACTCCACCCCTGGGGACATGCCACCACCCTGAGGGGGGGCTCCAAGTGGCCCCAGTACAAGATTCCATCCCCAGGGGCAGCCACGTGCTGTGGCTCCTTCATGGGCCAGACAGTGCCATGACCCTGGCATGCTAACCATCGTGTGGGCATTGCATCACTTGTCAGACACTGGGAAAAAATGGTAATTGAGAGGTCTGAATTGTGCAGTGAGCAGATGACAGAGAAACAGAAAAAGTGTTGGCTCAATTCCTTGATCTCTTTTCTGGGCTGAGAATCAACTCATATGCCAGTTTGGTCAGGCAAGAGCAACCACGCTGCCGCACCACAGCTCCTTCCAGCCTACACCTCTGATTGCTTTCTTCTGCTGTCCTTTAACATTTGTTAACAGATTCTTGCACTGCAGGTGCAAAAAACCAGCTGGAACAGATCCCCAGCTTGAGAGACCAGCTCCAGGACCACAGCCTTCACATAGCATTGAATGGGACTGCAGAATTCACCCCATCATTAGGGTTGTAGACTGGTTGTGGATGGACATGTTACTACATAGAACAGAGGGGAAAATGCCTTTAAATTGGGCAGTAGATAGTGTGACTGTAGGCCTGCTTATAAATACATGCACTAGCTCAGGAACCAGTGCAAGGGCAGAAACAATCAGCCAAAAGCAGTAGTGCGGATGGTGCTTAAGTACTCCTAAGATGCTGAAGGAATACACATTTAACTACAGCCTAAATTAGATTAACTACAAGTCATTGGTGCTATGAAGATCACGGGTTATCCTGTTTGAGCTACTTTCTCTGCTAACTGACCAGCCAGGTGTGTAAATAGTTAAATCACTTAATAAAAGAGTTCATGATTCTCAGGCTGCTGAGGAAACCTAAGGAAGAGAATAACAAAGGCAAGCAGAAGCCAAATCTGCAGACCAATTAATAACTCTCCTTATTCTTACCGTAGCTACTCCTATTTTCTAAAGGTCCAGCAGATACAGTCACATCTGAAGGGACCAGACAACAGCCCAGCCCAGCGGGCTGCCTCCACTGCTCATTCACAGGCAGGTCACATCCCAAGAGCAGCAGCCTCCTCCTTTCTTCCAGGGCCCTGAGCACACGGTGTCCCAGCTGCCCAAACACAAAACCAGAAACTTATCTTTTCCCTTATTCCTGACAAACAAAGAAGGGAAAAGCTAGGAGGAAAAAGGGAAGAAAAGATGAACAAGAAGAACCTACTTCAAGCAATGGGGGTTAATCTGACTCAAAGCCTAAATCCATGTTAGCAGTTAATCCAGTTAGTAAGGCTTTCATTGGGAGCTTTGAGAAATCCTTTAACCTCTTGCAGTAAACCAGGAGCAGCTTAACAGCTCAATGTTCATAGGAAAAGCCTGTCAATAATGCTGCTAAGCAGGTATTTAGCCGGATTTAAGAAACAAGCATGTGACAACGCTACTTTAATGAACCAATTGGGCTTCCCTCCAGGAAGGAAGTGGTCACTATTTCCTTTAGTCTTGCCTGTGTTCTGCTTCTCAGGATTCAAAAGCTGAGATGATCTCTGTCAACTTGAATGGTATTCCTTCCTGGGTAAAGCACAGTAAAAATCAGATTTTGCTAGCTGTTTTTATAAATCTCATGGATTCTTTGTCCTAAGAGATCTTTGATGGAGCAGACTGCAGTAGTCAAAAAATAAAGTTAACTTCCCTGCAGTTTTGGTTTTTTCCTTTCAGAGGAGTCAATCCTGTTCTGAAGAAAGCAATCTGACAAATATCTTTAATGTTTAGGGATTTTTACCCCAGTCTGAGTCTACCAAATTCAACAGTAAGCCAAGAATCTTACCATCTCTCTGCAAAGTCATTACATATTCACTTCACCTGCAGAGACTGCCTATTTAGCTCGCTCTAGTCCAAAACCCATGCTATCACACATAGCTTGATGCTGCATCCTGGCTCCTGGCAAAGACGGAGTGCAAGCGCATCTGGGTGACACTGACCTACTGCAAGGTAAACTTCACCCCACCCTGGAGAGGTGGGACCTGGGGGATCAGAGGTAGGTGACTGCCCAGGCTCACCCTCTGGCGACCGTCTGAGTCCCTCTGGCACTGGTCACAGAAATACCATCACAGAAGCTTTCAGGCACAATCACCCTAATTATCTGTGTGGGTCACTACAGATCCTCTCAGATACGTGGTCCAGGGTGGCAGTACCCACTTTTTAATATGGGAAGCCCTTTTCAAGCTGCAAAGCCCTCTGGGAACCAGACCTGCTGGGCAACAGGGCAGAGACTCCCTATGCTGCCATGGTGAAGACCTCCATCAGCCTGGAAGCGTCAGTAAAACCCAAAATTTTCTGCAGTGATATCCCTGCCACCCTATCCACCATTAATTCTGGAGAACAGGGCAGTTCTGAGCTACAGAGAAGCAAAGACAGAAGGAAAGAGAGTGGACACGTACATCAAAGGTGTGTGACACAGTGAATAAGACACAAAAATCATGGCTTTTCTCAGCTTTCCCTTCTGGTTTACACCAGGACATTCAGTCAGGGGTAGCATTTCAGTGCCTGCTGGATTCCAGACATAGACAGTCCCATTTCTGTTCATTTCACAGATAAAAGGTCATTCTGCCTTTCTCCCCTCTCTGTACCAAGGAGAAACATAACATTACCTTTGCTATTTGCTGTGTTTAGTCGGTGTGAGCTGAGAGGCCCATGCAACATTAATCAGGTTTTTCCACCGCACACCTGATGATGCTCAAAGGGAGGCAGATCATTGCAATCCTGGCTGTTACCTCTAACGCACAAGAGCTAGGAGTGCAAGCAGGGTCTGTCAGAGGAAAACACTTGGCAGCTCCTAGTGTCTGAATTCAGTCCTAAAGCAGATTGAGAAAGCCAGTGTGCAGGAATATACAAGAGAAAATAATTCCTCTTTAAGTACCCAATCAGAATCTCAATAGAGTGCAGGTTTTGTGACACTCAACAGTATTTCCTCTTCTGGTCCCTTTAGTATCAGACTTTTTCTGCTGATAAGAGCAAAAAATTTCCATGCACACAGACACATATTAAACCACTTACAGAAGGATTGTCTTTATGGGAGTCCTACCTAATGAGACCATGATCCCTTGTGAGTAACTCTGGTAGGCACAAGGACAGCACGGATACTAATTAACCTATAACACTGCCATTAAAAAGTCATGATGTGAGTTAATGCACTGCCTAAGATCATATTTTTCCTTTCATAAATTATATTTTCCTACAGCTCAACCCCTGTTCTGTCCCCAGTCCTGACACTGCGTCCTTTTGGAAAAGACAGTCACAAGCCTTCCTTTAGAAAAAAAGAAGATAATCTTTAAAATGGCCAATGAGGGATAAATGCAAGTGAGCTCCCACTCAGTCCAAATTCCAGCTTGGCCCTTCCTGGCCAGGTATACTGAAATGAGACTTTTTATGCATCATGCAGAGGCATCTTTTCACTGAAAAATGTATTTCAAACAGATGCAATGCTAGCAGAGACTGGGATACTGAGCAATTCATTATCCTGTTTGCTGCAAAAGTACTTGCTGCATCTAGGTTTGCTGGTATTGTAATTTTACACTCTGGTTTCTTATGAAGAAAAAAGACAGTGGGTAAGAGTAACATTTGTTTAACTATAGTCACAGCTATATCGCAGCATCTGGATGCAGAAGGTAAGGTTCAAGCTGAGGAATTTAACCTCATAAAACCAGCTGCATTAATGACACATAAGAAAAAAAAAAACCAACAGCCAACCCTCAATTCCAGATAATTTTCATTACAATACAGCCACCTCTGGGCCTCAGCTTCCAGAGAGAACCACCACCTGATTTCCATCCTTGTTATGATTCATTCCTTTTCCAGCATTGAGATGTCTGCGGTTTTCCAGCTCAGCTCACGTACTGAGCCAGCCAGGGCATACAGAGCAGCAGCTCGTGTTCTACCAGCAGCCCCAATCACTGCTCCCAGACCTTGTCCTCCCAAGGAGGGCAGCAGCACTGGTCAGATGGTGCCTGCATCCCTTCCAGTGCTGCTACAGACCATGCTACTCTCAAGGAAGGAATGTGCTGGGATACACATTGTGGACGGAGTCTGTGCTGCTCTCTGCTTTCCCACGCAGACCTCCGCTTGGCTGCATCCCAGCGCAGTTTGTGCTCTTTAGTCAGCGTTGCCATAGGGGTTACCTCCAGCCATCTGCCTGACACACCATCTGAGCAGACCTTCTGCTAACCCTGCCTCCCGAGGAGGAAGCCGAATACCGCCAGCCAGGCTCCCCGCCACTCGACTCAAAATAAAGCAATAACAAGCAAGCAAGAAGAGCCACCGCTGCTTTGTTCTGATGCAGTCTGGCAAGGTCAGAGCCATCACGCTGCCTGGAAAGAGCAGGGAATATGGTAGGGTCCATCTAGCCTGAGAAAGCCATCCTTGCTGGGGCTTTGCAGCCAACATTATGAGGAAGCAGCAAGGATGCTGCAAGGTATCCCCACAGCAGCACCATCCTGCAGAAAGGATAAATTGTGGCCATTTGGAAAGCTGCATAGTATTTCAGAGAGTCTCTTCTTAGAGTGGGTTGTGGTAAACACCAGGATTGCCTTTCCTCAGGTAGGGACATGCTCTAATTTGGGGCCTTCACTCCTATCAGCCAAAAATGAAAAGCAGCTCTGCAGAGCAGGCAGGGGGTACAGCATCCAGGTCGTCTCCCTCCCCACCACCAAGCAGATGCTAACCACTGCCCTGTAATGAAGAGAGAGACAGGAGAGGAAGGGAAAAGCAGATGTAGAAAAGCACCGAGTTTAGGCAAGGCTGGAAACCAGCCTGGAGGCAAACACACATCAGAGCCTGAGGCTAATCTCACAGTTGTTAACATGGACATCACAGGCACATGATATGTAGCGTTGCTGGGGTATTTGCACAATCAACCCCCATTGCATCAGGCCTCTGAAAACCCAAGCTAACAAACTCCCTAATACAGTACTAAGGTCTTCAGTTGCATTCAGGAACTGGGAGCACTTGCCTGGAGCTGTTCATAAAAACGACTATGTAGACATCCCTTCAAAAGGTGTTTCAGGAACCATCCCTCTGCTCACACCTTACAAGTGGACAGCAACCCCTCACCCCAACTCCTTTCCATGCTCTTATTTTCTGCCTAAAGAAAAACAGCCTGCAGAGCCTCAGACTGTGACTAACCGCTGAAATGACACTCACTGGAAGGGGGGAGCATTTAGCAGATTAGGCTGGGAAGATCTGCAGGAGAAGGGGTCCAGGATAGAAAAATTTTACAGCAAAGCTATGCAAGGGAACAGACTGAGTCAGAGCCCCTCTACAATATCATGGTCATGCCACTTACACCAAACACGTTGGCTAACAATAGCAGTAACTGACCTTCTCTCTTGCCATCATCTGATGGCTGGCTAGCTCATCAGCCGCACCGAATGGCAGGAAAATGATGGTGGTGGAATTAATTGGACCCTTCTCATTTTGCTGCACAGCCTCCCTGCCTACCACGACGGCCTCAACAGCCAGTCCTTCCCCCAGGAGCTGAGAACTGCAGTTCTGCTGAACCATCAGGGCAGGGGACAGTACTGCAGGTTCTCAGCCTCTGCTTAAAGTAATCAGGTCAAATGCAGATTGAATGCATGAAGCATGGGAGAGATAAACTGGGAGAACATCAGGTAATGTGAGGCCGCAGGCAGAGACGGATGGCACAGAGTTTCCCTGCATCAGCCTTTTGGTCCCAGCAGGTTAAGGTACAGCCGCCCTGACAGATGCTGCCATCCAGCTTGGAGGGATTCAAATTAAGGTCAAAAGAGATAAAGCAATGGTGAGCAAATAAATGTGCTGTTCCTGGCTCACAGTCATGCACAGATGCACGTTCCTCATCATTTATGAGGATAATTAAAATGCATCATTTGTGTGCGTACATTCACGCATGCACACAGAATTTACTTCTCTGGAAAGGAATACCACCATAGGAACTACTTGTTTCACTGCCTCTGTAGCAGTTATCTAGATTTGAAAAGCCTGGAACAGAGGAAGGAAAATGGAAGGGGAAAAGGCACCCCCTTTTCTCTGTTTAACCTTACCAGGAGAGGAAGACAAAGCTGCTCACAGCTTTTCAGTCCTGAGCAGGGATTTGGTGCCACACTGTTTATGAACTTTGTATTTGAAGAAAACAGGGCCTTGCGGTACTTGTGGCTGGTTTGCCCCATCTTCATCACTCAGCAGATTAATTAGCCATTACTGGGTATTGTAATCACAGCCCAGATCTGAACAGCAAACTCTGACTCCATCCCAGAGAATAACGCCAGCTGTGCCCAGCTCTTGTCCAACCACCATGAAGGTCCTCATATGCCAGGGATTCCTTCCCTCCTCTTTCTGGGCAGCACGGCTTGAAGCTGTGACAGATTTTCTTTGCACCCTGCTATGTGCTTTCCATAGAAGCTCCTGAAATGTCCATGTCTAAAATCTGAGTCCCAGGAAACAATTTGTTTCAACACTAATGCCCAGAAGCATTGTCTGGACCTGCAGGCAGGTGTGCTCAATGCTCTATGAGGGACAGGACTACAACATCTATAGTTCACAAGACTTTCAGCTCTGTGAGGCAACTGGACATTAGGAAGACCACATTCCTCAGTCTTCCAGCTGAAGCACAGTCTCTATGCCTTCCACAGCTGGATGTACCTTCTCCTAAGGTAGGCAGACATTCTTTCCCTAGTCCCCTAAAGCAGAGAAAGAGCATCTGAGCACTCATGCTCATTTTATGCCTAAGGTTTGTAAAAGCTATTTAAGCTGGAGATATAGACATGTGAGGAGAGGGCTTGGGAACAAGCTATTCCTAGCTTGAAAATGCTAAGCCCAACAGTTATGTCCTCACTATTTTCATCATGCCATCTAATTTATGCTGACCTTCCAGCCGAAGCACTGCCCTAAATTGTCACAAACAGTCAACTCTCCATTACGCGGCTCAGTGGAGTGAGGGGCAGAGACATCTGTGTGCACGGACTCAGTGCTGCGGTGTTACTCAGCAAAGGATCCCCAGCCATAATTAGCCTGGACATTGTGCTGAATCCTGGTTGACTCTCCTGCAGCCCTGGTCTCCAGCTCATAAACCTTTCCAGAGCATCAAGACACATGGAACAGAGACAGTGCTGCAGTCTCCTGCACACCTCTGGCATTACCTGCCTCTCTCTTAGTGCCACTGCACTAGATGAGGGCTGCTGCCACCTCCATCTCACACATGCCTGAAGCTGTGCTGCTCACTGAGCTGGCAGTGTCACTGGGGCTGCTGCAGAGCCCATACTCTTAAGTCTCGCTGGACAAGGGCTGGCCACTTACCTTAACCTGACAGCCCCTATATACCGTCTGCTCTGCATCCTCACCTCTGGAAGCCTGGGTGGGGGACAAGCTGGGAGCTAGCCGGAGTCCCACCAGATTTAGTAATTAATTCAGTGTCTCACTGTTAAGTATCTAAATTATGGATTCTCCATTGCGGACTTGACCAAGATTGCCTGTGAGATGAGAAACAGGCATCTTCTAGGAAGCCAGGGGACTTCACTACTTCAGTCTACTTCAGGATTCAGTCCTCAAAGTTGTCAGCAATTAGCACAGATGTATTTTAGGTCTGTTTATATATGTCTTGCAGCTGCACTGATGAGGAGCTGGGCACATATAGCAAATGAGAGAAATCTGTTTGGGCTCTTCACTAATGCAACTCACTCTAGATAGCGTCAAACTTGGTTTTCCTTCTTCCAAAGGCTAATAGTGTCTTCAAATCTGTGAAAGCTGGGATATGGGTAAGAGAGGAAGAGGTGTCAGCCTGATCTTTGAACATTCATATTGCCCAGACATCATGACTAACCCTGTCTGATAGTGGGATCAACAGAAGCTGGCCAGAAGCTCTCTCAGAGTTCAAGAACTCATTAATGCATCACACAGGGTATTTGATCAGGACTAAGACTAACAAGACATTAAGGTCTTCAGAGACCCTACAAAATAAAAAGCATGAGGACGTTTGTCTTCTGTCTTTCTACTAGTGACCTTCTGCTAAACATCAGATCCCAGAACTGTCTGTCAAGACCTTGGATATTATCAGTAAGTCTTTCCACCATTTGCCCCATGACAAATGTCAATCAGCACACTACCTCCTGGCTGGCTGCACTGACCCTGGTTTCCCAAGCTTGGATCTCCTTCCCCAGGCACACCATCATGCCTCAGGCACTGTCACCCAGAGTGTGCTCCCATCCTCTCTGGTGCACAAAATGCTTTGACACTGTCTTTGTAAATAGAAAGCAGCCCAAGATGCAAGTCTCAAAAGAAGAGGCAGAGGGTATAGCCTAAGCTGTTACTACAACACTAACATAAAGAAGGACATATCCCTCCTGACACTGCATAGCATCAATCTCCTTGGCTTGTTTCACTCTCCTGCTCCAGTAGCATCTCTATGTTTGCTGGTATCTGGGAGCAGAACCTGACTCACCAGCCCCGCTCAGCTCCTCTTGCCATCCCCAGTGCACTGCTGGCTCCATGGCCATATTAGCTGAGCCATGCAAGGCCCTTTTGCATCTCTCAAACCAGTGCAGATGGACAAGCTGGCTTCAGCAATAACGATAGCTTGAAAGCATTAAAACGTGGCGAGAGCAAAATGAAGCCCCCTGCAGTGCTGCTGCCATTAGGAAAGCAACAGCACCAGCAAACAGACAGAAGAGTGCATTGAAATTTTTGCCAAGGCAGCCCTATACAGGAAATGATGCACATACACAGTGCAGCAGGAGACAGATGCAAAGTAATTCAGGCTGCAACTTTAAAGCGGGTCTTTCAAGCAATGTAGGATGCTTGATCCCACGACTTAGATTAAAAGTACATAACAAAAAGGGCTATTGTAAAAGCCTTGTGGAATCAGGACTGGCTGTTACAGGCAACTCTGCTTAAAGACATGGTTAAATGCTGCACTGAAGTAATCCTGCCGCTAAATCCAGAATTTAAATGCCTCAAGGGTTTAAGGGCTGTCAGGAGCTAGAATTCATTTCTAGAAGTTTTATTTAGTTGCAGCAGTAATTTTACCTGAGGGTGACAATAAATTTGAGAAATATGGGACTAACAGTTCAACAGAATTGACTGCGGTATTTTTTTAAAGGCACACAAACACACACATAGGAGCTCAATGAAAAGAACTCTGCACATTGTGTGCTTGCAGGTTTCATTTGAATGAAAATGATTAATGGGGACATAAAGAAAAAACACCACAGCGCAGCGACCAAACAAACCAGCTCTGCCTCTTAAAGGTCAGAACAAACCTGCCTCCTGATTTGGAAATCATCTCCTAGGACATCATCAGACTGCTGCTGCATCCACCACATCTTGCCGATCACAGCTGAGAGCTGCCGATTCCCAACACCCCAAGCAAGTGGATGGAGCAGTAATTAAACACATTCATAGCAAGACAGGGAGGACATGACAAGAAATAGTGATTCACACCACCGGGTCTCTATTTGCAGAGGACAACATTTGCCTATGTATCACCATCATTTGTAACAAAAAATACCTGGGATCTTTTACTCAGTACCTCAGTTCAGCTTGGAATCTGTTTTCCCTCAGGAAGAAATAGGGATTCAGTATAGCATCAATGTGGAATTCCCATCACCGGAAAGATAAAACAATATAATAGCTCTTCTCCCATTGCCTTGGTCCCAGGCATGAGCAGAGCAAACAGTTCTTTGTCCCCTTCCTCTGTGTATGACAGCATGTGGGGACAACTCTGCTGAAGTTCCAATCTCTTAGCCCAAACAAACTTCTATTTCAGGGAGAGGAATGAGTGATCTGGGAAAATAGGCCCAAGAAAAGAACTAAACTTCCCAGCTGTGAGGCTGTCTTATGGAAAAATTCTACAGGATTTGGAATCACTGATATCTTCCCCCCTTACCCTCCATTGCTCTATTTTGCATTTATAATTAGGACAAAACAGATGGTGAAAGCTTTGTTTAATGAAATATGTCCATTCAATTAAGCCGTGCTACCAGGGAGTTGGCAATGCAAAAGGTATCCACCTCCCACTGCCATAATGGGGTCCTCCTGCCCAAACCTGCACACCTCGGAGAGGACCAGGATGCTACAGGCAGGACTCAGAGACACAGGTCAGACCAGCTGAACCTTGCCCAGCTGCCACTCCTGCTTCCCCAGAAGCTGTTTCTTTCCTCTACTTTTATTTTCTTCTGGTTTTTTATTTTCCCTTGGGATGATTGGCAGTTTCAGAGCTGTGTCCAGAGATTTTGAACTTTCTGCTCACCCCTGCCTTAAGAGTACACATAAAAGGTAACGTCTCTGGGGTAATTGCAAAAGCAAAGACTTAGGGATCCAATAGACAGGGAGTTGTACCAAAGGGAAACAGATCCCATTGCCAGCTCTACCATAAACCTCTGGGGAGGGGAAGCCAATCTATGCCTCAGTTTCTCCATCTGTGCTGATGAACAGCTAATGAACTTCATACTCAGTGATACCTCAATCTGTGGTTCACCAACAGTTTGAAAACTGACCACCAACCAACGCCACAGCATTCAGAGGCAAGACATGACATTTTACTTCAGGTCTTTGTCTGAAACAAAATTTGGCTCCTTTAAAGGAGGGGACAACATTTGGAAACACAGAAATTGAAACACACATTAAAAAAAAGTTCCCTTTTCTTTTTTTGTCTCATTCCACAAATAGCGCTGACCATGAGAAACAGAGCCAAAAGATACAAAAGCCTAGAATTAGATTAGCTGAATCTGAAATAAGTATTTTTATGCAGGTAGACGGTTTATTTCTAAACCTGCTCCCAGCTTTCACTGATGCAGGAGCAGAGGCTTTTCCGGGCTGTGACAGGAATAGCTTCAACTAAAGAAAATTAAATGCCAGCTGGACTTATTTTACCATTTTAAGACCAAGCTATTTCAGATTTTCATTACCAAATGGTGAACTGGTGCATTTGCCAGAATAAATTACTTTGGTGCTAAGGGTGTTTGGTTGGTTGAAGTGAGAAAAGAAAAAAAAAAGAAAACCCAGAAACTGTGGGGTGTTTGGTTTGGTTTAGATTTTTTCTTTTCTTTTTTCTTTTCCTTCAGATCAGGAAGAAGAGAGAACACTCAGCTGTTTCCTATGCTCAGACACTGTGTGTTATTAATCTCTACAGCACAGTGAGGAAAACAAAATACTTCTAAGGGAAATACCCATTTTCTTCAATTATATGGGTTTTTTCTCATTTTGTAGAAAACTCGAGCAGTTTATTGGTCCTTTTGGTTGTGACGAAATACCTTTGGATAGAGATGCATTCAGACATCAGATTTATGCAGCCAGAGGGGAAATACAGCCCATAACATCTTCTAACAGGCACCAAAGCTCCAGCTGAAGGGTGACACACATGATGACATGCAACACAAACCTCCCTGGGAGCATGCCAATCAATCTGTGTACATGTGAGGGAGCACCCAACATGCTTTCTGACATCCAACAACCCCAGTGAACATGGATCCCTCCAGTCCTCAGCTGCAGCAGTCGCCATCAGTCCTGCCACGGTGGTAAGGCAGCTCCTGCAGCTCTAACAGCACCTGACTCCTCTTAGGTTCCCCAAAACACATCCTTCAAACATTCCCATTTGTCTTGTGTTATGACCCTGCTGGACTGTCTTCCTCCTTTGCCCATTACAAGGGAGACGGGATACCTTTGTTGACTTCCTTTGGACTATTTTATAGGCTCATCTACCTCCCAGCACTTATTACTACTCCTGAAACCAGCCTTTCCTTGGTGGCATCACAGGCACATTTTCTAGCATTTGTGACTGTTCCCACACAGTCTTGAGCTGAGCTGAACAGCTTCCAAGTGCACAGCAGCATGACTAAAACTCCTGCTAGAGTTTCATAATGAATGAGAAGTTGCCAGACAGTATAAATTCCTAACTTCACTCAATTCTCCAAATCCATTTACCACTGCTAATCAGCCAAGACCAGACAAGTCTTCCCATATTGACTAAAATCACATTCTGCTTTCTTTATTTTGTGATGACAACACAATTGTATAACATCATATTTGAAACTCAGTATTTTATCAACACAATGTGCTAACTCATGACTCAGACAAGATATCAGCTACAAAAACAACCAGGTTGACTCATCTGTGTTCATGGCAGAAGCTTTACAGATGCATCCTAGATCCTGCTGTGAATCGTTCAGGCCTGAGCAGCCCTGGATGCAAACTCTCTTTGGGCTTTCAAGACATTCTGATCTATCTCCAAATCTGCTGGTTTGGAGGGCACAGCTTTTCCTCTGGTATGTTTCAGCAGCTGAATCCAATCATCTGATGATTTTGTAATGTGCTCAACTGGGATGCCACAGGTTGACTGTGCTAATATAACTGCTGCCTTTGACTATCGCAGCTGGCTAACAATAGGACTCCAGATAAGAAGATAATTTTGCAGCTCTGAAGTGAAGGCATGCTAGATAGAATACCATAAAAAAATTGAAGCCTTCTCAAAACACCAGTTTCTAGGATCAAAGCTCTGCATCCACTTGCACAAAGGCTGATGGGCAGGTAGAGATGCCTCTTTGCCCAGCGTGCTGGTCTTGGCCAGAGTGAAGAAGCTGGCTCTACATTTGCATCTCCTTCATAATAATTCCAAGTAAGAGATGGTTTCTGACAGCTTGACCACCTCTCACTCTCACAAGTTGGCTGCCTTGTCATTGGCAGAGTCCTCAAGCAGATCCAGCTGCCCAGACTGAGTTGGCTTGTACTTCAAAATGTGGCAGGCAGCCAGAGCAACAAAGAGATGCGCTGGCTTTTCCCTACACAATCCCTTAACAAGAAACCCTGATGTTCCTGGGCACAGATTTCTTTCCCTGGGTACCTCACACCACCCGGCAGTTGCTCTGATTATCTCTGAGACACCCTTTAGCAGAGAAACAAGCAACCTTTTTTTTTCCTTTTTCTCTTGGGATGAGCATAAAAGAGCACATCATTAAACAGAAATTTGCCTAGAGTGGAGCAGCAACTTCAGGATACTCTAACAGGGTGAATTCTGTCCTTGCTATTTTAACATCTTGCCCTGTCAGGGCCCGTGGTTCTGCTTAAGCCATCCAAGTCAGACCACAACGCAAATACACCAGCTTCCATGGGGAGTAAGCCCCATTGAAGGTGCCTATCCATTTGGCTCTTAGGGATGGACAGAATGCAATATTGCCATTTATTTTCCAGACATCCTATTTGCTTTGACCCAGATGGTGAGGTTAGACCATCCTCACATAATACCTTCTGCTCAGATATATATCACTTCCCCTTCTCTTACAAGGCCCAAGTTTTACAAAAGCTGTCTATGTGATTGCTCCCTAATCCCCTTCAGACACAACACATAGATTAGCACAAGCAGTTTAATTCAGACCTCTTTGCTAACCATCCTCACATTTAATGGTGCGAGCAGGGAGCAATCACAGTTCAACACCATGAGCTGCTAAAGGTTTAACAAGCCACTGTGGCAATGACCATTTCAGCCAGTTGAGAAAGACCCAGACATGTAGACCCCAAAATCCTCGCCACTTTCCTATCTCTGAATTCTAGTCCAGCATGGGGTTAAGGAAAAAATAAGCAGCAAAGACCAACTAATTGCACCCTCAAAATAGTGCTTTCAGCCTGCCACAGAGTCCACAGTATCAAAACACAATTAAGTAGCTGCACATCGACAGACTCTCCTAATTGCTGCAAGGAGCAATTCAATTATGTTTTCGACACTGAAATGAGTCATTATCAGTCTATAGGGGAAAATTGTGTTTGTGGGGTCGTGTTTTTTATAGCATGTGCTATCTTCTTCCCAAAAGTTAGCTATTTTACTGCTGACAATATTCATTTTGGATGGATTCTTCCCTCTAGGAAATAAATTGAGACACTTCTAGTTATAGGAACAGTGTTGCACTTTGGATTAGAAAAACCCAAAGCCATACTCTTCTATCTAGGGTTATTAAAACAGAAACTTAAGGTCCCATCTGCCTTGTGAAATTCCATTGCTTCATAATCAGATTATGAATAATCATACTTTTACTCCTACTTCATTGTAACTTTAGTCTGGATAGGACCTTAAATACAATTTACATAGTACTCCAACAGATAGTTTTCAAGAAAGGAAGAAATAATTCCTGTTATGAAAGCAGCTGGGATAAAAGGTGGCAAAGATATTTTGAAGATGTTCTGAATTACAGATGCTGGAAGAGTTAAAATAGATTATCCTAAGAACTGAAGCATCTTACTGAATACTTAAAAGAATGTTGAGTCAGGTTGGGTCTAGTACTTGGGTGACTGAGGATGGTTAAGAGCTACAAGAACACTTGAACCTTTCTCACAGAGAGACATTTTTAGTATTATTATTGTTCCTACAGCAATCTGAAAACAAGATGATTGCAGAGTGCTGAGATTCAGCTGCCCTGAATAAGTCCTGTTTTGAGAGCTCTGGGTTAAACAGCACTGATTTAGGTGTTCATGCCGGCACAGTAGTTCAGCAAAGATAACAGGTTGCATAGCCACTTGGTAATTGACCTATAGTGATTTAAAACCTTAATTTGCTTTCATGCTTCCTCATTTAAAGTAGTGTGTGCACTTGAGCGTAACTGCCTTAAGAAGTCTAAGCAATATTTTAGCCTGGATTCCTCAGAAAACAAGTCTTAACAGAGCATACAGATTATCCCTCTTAACACACTTGTGAGGTGGGCTGATGCCAACCTCATGAAGTTTAACCATGCCAAGTGCAAGGTCCTACACCTGGGTTGGAGCAATCCCAGGCACAGCTACAGGTTGGGCAGAGAAGAGATTCAGAGCAGCCCTGTGGAGAAGGACTTGGGGGTGTTGGTTGATGAGAAAATGAACATGAGCCGGCTTCAGTGTGCACTCACAGCCCAGAAAGCAACCGTATCCTGGGCTGCATCAAAAGGAGAGTGACCAGCAGGTGGAAGGAGGTGATCCTGCCCCTCTGCTCTGCTCTTGTGAGACCTCACCTGGAGCATTGTGTGCAGTTCTGGTGTCCTCAACATAAAAAGAACATGGAAATGTTGGAACAAGTCCGAAGGAGGCCATGAGGATGATCAGGGACTGGAGCACCTCCCGTATGAAGACAGGATGAGGAAGTTGGGGCTGTTCAGCCTGGAGAAGAGAAGGCTGCGTGGAGACCTCATAGCAGCCTTCCAGTATCTGAAGGGGGCCTATAGGGATGCTGGGGAGGGACTCTTCATTAGAGACTGTAGTGATAGGACAAGGGGTAACGGGTTAAAACTTAAACAGGGGAAGTTTAGATTGGATACAAGGAGGAAATTCTTTCCTGTGAGGGTGGTGAGGCACTGGAATGGGTTGCCCAGGGAAGCTGTGAATGCTCCACCCCTGGCAGCATTCAAGGGCAGGTTGGATGAGGCCTTGGGTGATATGGTTTAGCACAAGGTGTCCCTGCCCATGTCAGGCGGGCTGGACCTAGATGATCTTAAGGTCCTTTCCAACCCTAACCATTCTATGATTCTATGATAATAACTTCTAAATGCATTGGCCATTTTCAGCCAAATTTGTGGCAAGTTCAGAGTCTCAATGTTTATGATATTCTCACAGGTTTTTGTGAGGTGCCAGAGCCAAAGTCTGCTCTTGCTTACTCTGTATGCAGCTGTGATTTGGTCACAACATGTCCTGTCTTCTGTGGTGGGCACATCACGTGGACACATGAAGCAAGAGGACAGATGGGCTACTGTGGGCTAGGTCTGGGGTACAAAAGGGAAAACAGTGAAGTCTATGCCATACTGAACCTGTTGTTTGTTGAATACTGGTATTAAGTAGCTTTTACAGCCATGACTTCATGACATTCCCTTTACATACAGCCATTGACTTAGGAGCAAAATGCATTCTTTAGCAGAGACATGCAAGTAGAGGGGTGAAGCAGATTTTCCTTGTGCTAGCCAGGTAATGCAAGAGGCACTGCAAACTGCTGAGGCTGAGTGGCACCTCCAGGCAGGTAGCAAGGCTCCCTGAGTGATTTGTAGGCTCTGAACAGCAAAGCTGTCGATGAGTTGCAGTGAATCTTCCTCAGGCTGCACCTTTGCTGAGCTGATTTATTGAACCTGTCAGTAACAGAAGTGGGCTGGGGAGCAGCCGTAAAGTTCAGAACATGAATTTCGTGTGTGTTCACACTTCCCTCCACCTTGAGCACTCTTAAGTTTCATCTTCAAGTGAACTCAGGATCTGGCTGGCTTTCAGAGACAAAGAGCTGCTGGAAACAAGCCCTGCTGCTTTATCTGCACTGGGTGAATCAGAGGATGCTCATTTTCACAGACTGCACACTTAATGGCTAGTTTAAGTTAACAGGCACTAAAAAGCAGCTTGGTCAAGCAAGTAGGGAAGATTTGGAGTACAGAACATCCAGCCTCCTGCTGTCCATTAAATAACCGTATGCATCTTTGGGCCATTGCTTCCTCACTTAGAAAAAAGGGTCAGTTCCTGTGTGGGCATTTCAGAAATTGGGTGCTGCATTTTCATTATCATTATTCCGATATTAAAATTCAAATGCTGACCAAAAGCTCACTAAAGCTAACTGAAAAACCATTGACTTCTGCAAAATATAATGTATCCCTCTTTATGCTGGCTGACAAGATCACAACGACATGGGGAGAGATTACAAGAAACACCAAGAATGCTCCAGAACAGTTACGCTCTCAAAACCAGGCTGTGTTATCTGCAGCCTTGAAACACAGAGAAACCCGTGTCTGTCCCAGTAGGGCCACACTGCATGGTGGCATGATCCCATCAAGACCAGCAGAACTCATCTTCGGGGCAGGGAGCCCAAGCCACGAAGGGAAGTGCTAATAGTTCAAAATAAAATAAAATATGTCTGGGTCTTGCAGAAATAGATATTTTCCCAGGAATAAAACATGACTTTGAATAAATGTTTTATTCCATTGCACGTTACAAAAGGCAGTGAATGTGATTTGGGGACCTGTCAGAAAGGGGAGCACAGACATAATACATGAACTGCAGACAGTATTAATGGTTTTTTTTTGACTGAAACAGAAGGAATTGAGATCACTGTTAATTTTAATCCCCTTTCCTCTTTCCTCTGGGTTGCTTTTTGGTTGTTTGGGGGTTTTTGGTGGGGCAGAGGGGTCCTGTTCATGGTCACCTTCCTATATGGCTGATAAAGCGTGGCCATCAACATGTTTATTGGAAACTCTTGCAGGAAACAATCTGTATGCAACTACATAGAAGGTAAGGATGAATCCACTGCTCAGCATTTCCAGCAGATATAACATCAAGCTCAGCTTGCAGACAGCTATTTGCTTTCAGAAGAATTAGTGGAAAGGAGTCGCTAGGAAACAAATTAAGGAGAGTTCTCTAACCCAGCAGTTGCTTGAACTGGTCTGATCTGTGGCAATACCTTTGCAGAGGAGCTTTTCATCATTCTGTGTGTATGGCTTAATAGTGGCTGTCAGGGGTATGGAAAACTGTCAGTCCTGTGTCAGTCAGAGCATCTCTCACCCCCTATTCTCACTAGGCAACTTGTGAGCATACTGCACAGCTTGTACCAGCATGGGGGAATAAAACCAGTGTCTGCTACATTATCTCCTTTCTGGCTGCTAGAGCCATTTTTAGGAAGGGATTTGCTCCAGGTTTTATTAATTGCTTTAATAGGCAGAGAGTATTCTTGTTGATAGATTAGTTTCCTTCTTCAGGAGGAAAATGCTCCTGCTTGCCAGCTAAATCTTCCCTCTACAAGGCTCGGAGAGTCCCATGTGAGCACAGTCATGCGTGGTTTCTCCTGGTTTACTAAAGCTACAAGGAGGCTTGCTCTGGCAGAAGAGCATTGTGGTGTTATTGAAAGAGCAGAATGGCAACAGGGCATCATCTCCAGCTAACTGTTTCATCAACTTGGAGAGCAACAACTGCTTGCTAAATAAGGCACTTCTTTTCTGCTTTGCAATTGTGCTCTTCCATCTGCCAAGAAAAGCTCTGACACTGAAGGTTTCTCAGAGCCTCTAGAAACGTTGCCTTTGGTTTTAGTCCAGAAAGATAAAAAGCAAAAACAAGAGCTGCAAATCAGAAGAGGCAAAACCCCTAAGGAGATTAGCCCTCCTTCCACCTGTGTGAAACCCATATAACCAGGAAGTCTTGTGGCCAGAAGAAATTAATGAAATTAATTAAGAATTAATGAAACTTGTTTGCTACATCTGCATCAGAAAATGTTAATGCTCAACTAAAGACAAGACACTTGAGAGTTTCCTCAAATAAGTTTATGTTTTAATTTGCTTTTGGAAAAACAATCGAGTTTGCATATTTTTACAAAAATACGGAAAGTGTTTGACTCCTCCACATTAAAACCAGGAAGCTGAAGCTATTAAGCCAGTCCTAAATAAGTTTTGAGAAGAAATAAAGAGCTATTTAGAACTAGTTATTGCTCTTCTTAATGAAGTGAACTGGCCTTTTTTTAATTATTATTTGTTTTTTCCTGAGTTATTTAGGAATCAAATGTGATGTGAGCACCTATTAGTTATGTACATGCTCATGCATGCTGATTTCCCTTGTCTCAAGCTCAGCTTATTTGCAATTTAAAGCATCAACAGCAAAACATTGCTGCACTAAAAAGCCCTATCTTTTCACCAGCAAAGATCCTTCCTGAACACAACTCCCTTCTGTGCTGGCATGTCCCTTTGTTGGCCGTCTCTAAACTTTTTGTCCTAATTTCGACTTCCTTCTCCCCAGACAGATGACCAGGGAGGGTGCCGAACTTAGCACCAGTGTTACTGGTCTGTTATCAGTAGGAAAGGTTCATTGGATTATGTAGATGGCTCCAAATCTGTAATCTTAAATTTCTGAAGCAAGTCAGCCAATAAAGTTCACTTAAGAATCAAGGTCTCCTTGCAGGACACAAGTGTGAATGAGTAGGCATTTCTCACTCTTACAAAAAAGAAGGGAAGAAATCATAGGGAAAGAGCCCAGGGCTACCCATGAACTGAACCACCCCCCCAGGGGGTGCTGGTAAGAACAGATTTACCCAAGTGCTAGACACATCCTACAGCATGCTAAGTTCCTGTGTGCTGAGTCAACCTTACCTGCCAGATTAACTGTGTGCATGGAACAAGCCAGTCATGATGAGGAATCCCTCTGGTTCTAGTTGTGATTGACAAGAAAAGGAAGAAAAAGAAGCTGAAAAGCTGTGTGCAGTAACCTTTCCTTTTGTTAGAAATGTCAAACCAATTCCTAACAGCTCACTTTAAAATGCATTTTACATCCTCTTTTTGACATCTTCCCGACCTCCCCAGCATTGCCAGAAGATACAAATTCACCCTGACAGACAGAAGAGCAATAGAAAACAAGAAAGAAAAGAAAATAAAACCAAATCTCAAAACTCCTTCTAGCCATCATAGAGGACAATAAGAGTTAGTATAATACCCTTACTGACAAATCGAGCATGAACCACCTTCACCCACAAAAATGAGGACTAATCAGGCAGAAACAAGGTTATTTATCCTAGCAGGACCCAATGATTGTCTTATTTCCCTGCTAAACACTGATAGCACTTTGTAACACAACTGCATCAGAAATATTTTCTTATTTTTTATGCCTTTCAGAAACTCCTCCATTCCTATTCTCCATCATGTTGACTAACAGAATGTGATGTCTTTGTATCAAGAAAGCTTTGCAGCTTCAGTAACTGCTGTTGAACAAAGGCAAAAATGAACAAAAAAAAAATCCACAATAAAGAAAAAAGAAGAGAGTTTACTGACAAAACTCTCACATCTGCTTTTTGTGACTTTATGGGTGGATTCCCACTTACCTAAGCTTACATCTCTTAAGAATTAGATACTTAGTCTCATTAGCCAGGGGCAAGTCAAGAGAATGATTCACCATAGCTTCTTCAGAAAGCTATTTTGTAGATCATTAGAGAATTAGGCAATTAATATAGACTAGATGTCCAACTTCTACACAGCTACAGTGTAAGTTGTACTATTGTGATGACACAAGGAAGCGTAGTTTCAAAGACTAAAAGATGATAACAGACATCAGTGACAATTTGTTTTTAAAACCTCTGGGAAGGAGCAGACCCAGGGAGAGAAAGCACTTGTTCAAGGTCACAGAGAAGGTCACTAGAACTGCTAGTCCTGAGTGCACTCCAATGTCCTGAATAAAACCTATTCATTGATTATGCAGGGAATAAGGCTTAGCAAATAACAGTCCAAATGCCACATGCAAAAAATATCAAAAGAAAAAGCATGACCTTACATTGGCATGTGTTTAACTACAGTTTCATTTACATGAGCAGAAGCACACCAGTTCTCCCAAGCTTCTGAGAGTATTGGTAGTAGGAAAATAGAATCCCGTGGATATTCAATAACTGCTTGCATTAACAACAACCAGAGGGACAGGGTGGTATCAATGACCACATACCAAATCAAACCTAAAGCAAACACACTTCAGTCTAGCTAGAACATCTCTAGCTAGAACTGGGGCAAAAGCTGTAGCAAACAGAAGCACTTTGCTCAAAAAGCTGGCTTTGAACTAGGTGATGGGAAACACTTTGAAGAAATACTGCAGATAGCAGCTGGACACTGGTGTGGAGATATCCAGTGATGTGCAACTTCCACACATGAAACCAGCAGGACACCACAGGAGGCGCGAGAAACCCAAGAAACCTTCCAAGGACCTCTGGGAAAAGGAAGGTCATGAAACATTCGGAGTGACTACATTATAAAAAACAAATAGCCCTTTATGGACTTGCACATAAATTGCCAACTGCAGCTGTGCTCGAGACAGCAGTCAGTGCAAAACAAATGCCTCTTATAATGTCATCATAAAATGACAGAATGATTTGGATTGGAAAGGACTTTAATATCACCTAGTTCCAACCCCCTGCCACAGGCAGGGACACCTTCCACTAGAGCAGCTTGCTCCAAGCCCCTGTGTCCAACCTGGCCTTGAACACTGCCAGGGATGGGGCAGCCACAGCTTCTCTGGGCACCCTGTGCCAGCGCCTCAGCACCCTCATAGGGAAGAATTCTTTTCTAATATCTAATCTAAATGCCTCCTCTTTCAGCTTAAACCCATTCCCTCCTGTCCATGTCCATGTAGAAAAGACCACATAAATCTAAAGGGTGCTCTTTATCATTGTATCAGCACACCCCACCCCTTTAGACTTTTTTAGCTGCAGCCACTTTCTTAGAACAAGAACTGACTGCCAGCTGAAGCTGTGCTTCCCCTCGTCCTCCTCCAAACACTTCATAACCACAAACCTCAGCTGCACTTACTTGCTTCCTGTGTTTACCCAACAGGTCATGGCAAAAAGGGACAAGAGGAAGGAGTTTATAACAGGAAAATAATCAATACTGACATGCCATCACTGTCTGCAAGGCAATCATTAGCGGCGCAGGAGAGACCTCAGGGGCTTCTGTTTGCTCGGTGTGTGATTGCCTCCTGCAGAGAGCTAAGCTGCTGCAAAAGACTTCAGCAGGTGCCTTTTCCTCTTCCATTCCTTCTCCAGCCCAGGGAATTCAGTGTAAGTCAGGCAGCTAAATTACACCTCTGGGTTATTATCAGCAGTATTAATTACTGTGTTCTCCTTAATTATCCTCTCTTAACACACTCAGTTGGTTTGCAGGAACAATGCAAGGTTGGCAAACTGTGGCATTTAAAAATGATAGGGCCAGAGGCCCAACTGATATAAAGCAGCACAGCAGGTTTATAGAAAGGTCAGTTTATGCTGGTGGTGGAGCTTAGCCACTGTTTTATGAGGGTATGAGCTGAGTTGCAGCTAGGCTGACGTGCCCTGGACAGATGGCATGAATGGAAACAAACAGTTTTGGGTCACTTGTTCACTGGTCTACAGCATGACCTTGTGCAAAGTGCTATTCCCTACCACAGTTCTAATGTGACTTCCTGACCTACATTAAAATAAATATCATCATCCAGAGTCAGAACATTCCTTTTGTCACCTGTTCCATCCTGCATGAGCTGCAGATAAGCTTGACAAACCCAGGGAGACCAATATGTTTCACCTCCCTATCCTGTTCTTGAAATCACCAGACCTCAGTGGACTCACACTTGGATCGTTGACACATGGAAAGTCACATTTACAGTATAGTACAAATCAGTGGTGCATTTCCCTAATCCCTCGTTCTTCCCAAGGCTGGATCCCCCTTTCTTGGATGCAACTTCTCTCTGAGGTACACAACTCACCAGATTCAATCTGTCTCAAATGTGATTGACAAGGATAACTGCTCAGTGGCCTGGCAGTCTGCTGTTGTAGCCTTGGCAGATTTGCTGTCTTGGGGGATGACAAACCTACCTCATCAAAATGTACACATGCCCCTATCATATACATCTATTCCTGACAGAGCACTAACAGTCAGAGAAATGTTAAAAAATTCCATAGTCTGGAGTGCACTTTCTTAAACTGTTATCTTCCAGCATGATCCCTTAAATGCACATATGCCCATAACCTTGGACCAGCACCTCTAGATGTGGAACATTTTCTTCCTTGTACCTCAAAACATGTTTCTGTTTTGTTCTCACTTGGTGCCTATGCAAATCATGTCTAATTGGGCTTCTGTCCTGCAGAAGACATGACATAAAATACAGCAGTATTTGCACAGATGGACTCTGAAAATGTCGCTCTACTTTCTACCTAGAGCCAACTAAAGCTCTATTAGTCCCCTCTTGCCAGCTGTGGGGTATGAAATACTTCTTACAAATATCATCAGACTCCTGTGCCCATCTGCCTCTAGAGTTCAGAGTTTAAATGAAGCACTCAGGAAAATATAGATCCAAACAGGCAAGATATATTTCCCAGTGTATACAGAGAACCAATAGGAACCCTATTTGAGCAAGCTGTTCTCTAGCTCAGACTGAAATCCAGTCTGGTAAAGGTCAATTCTAGCTCTATGTATATCATTTAAGTCCCTCTTAGGCCTGTAGCTGTCACAGAGGCCACATGCTTTTGGAAACGTTTATCCTGATAGAAGATCCC
This sequence comes from Pezoporus occidentalis, assembly GCF_034315485.1. Lineage (NCBI taxonomy): Eukaryota > Metazoa > Chordata > Aves > Psittaciformes > Psittacidae > Pezoporus > Pezoporus occidentalis. Next base: position 956,522 of record NW_026913230.1, on the reverse strand, counting down.
TATGTTTTCCAAGAACAGATAGTAGCTGCTACACTTTTAACACATTCCCTACAACACAACCATAATCAGGGCAAGCTGAACGACACCCTGCTCTAGGCACTCACTGAATGGGCACCAAATAAGTTAAAACTGCCCATTTCTTAGCTAATTCCTGCTCCTGCAGGAATGCAAGAATGTCTGTAGATCCACAGCACTGGAGGATAAGGGGCAGAGATGTGCAGGTGGAGGGACAGACCCACAGGAGGATGAAATGGGGCCTCAAACATCAGACTCTCTCAGCCTTCCCCTGTGTTTCCATCTGCCTATTCAGTTACCATCTCCAGCATGAGCTGGCAGTACCAGAACCACAACCATGCTTCTTTCTGAAGGGTATCAAGGGCTTTTCTTTCATTTTCATTACATGAATGTAGCTTCAACAATGTCATGACCAAAGGTACCTAACAGAAAACTGGGAGCAGCCATATCTGTAACAGTCAAGGCATGATTAGGGTAGGTGTATTGCAATGCTGAAGAAGATGCTCTACATGAATTCGTTAACAATAAAAATAAATCTGCCCAACAATACAGCAAGAAGAAACTTGGACATATATAAAATCCCCCTCTCTTAGCCAGCAAACCTCCAATCCTCTTAAACCCCTTCCATGGCTATGAATGCTCTCTTAGAAAATAGCACTGTCTTGTTTCACCAGTAGTTTTGCATCACAAAGGTGACCTTCTGCATGATACTGCAAAATACTCAGGGTGTAAAACGTGATACACAGATTAGAGTCTGATTCCTACCTGCCCTGGGCCATTTTACATAGTTCCACAGCCCATTTCACTCAAAGGTAATCTTTCCAGCAAGCTTTGGATTAAGCCTGGCAAAAATTAAGAGCTCAAAAGGCCTCCTCAGTTTGGCTTTTTTCTGGAGGAGAGGGTGCAGGACAGAGTTTGTGCTGATGAATAACTTGGCATTGTAGTAACAAGGTGCAGGAGATCCAAAACCCTGCTGCTGTTAATATACATGAGTCACCACCACCGTGTGTGCCAAACATACTTCCAAACAGAGCTGCAGTTTGCCCTTGGTTGTTTAGCTGGGCAAAGGCAAGTTTGCAAAACTTGTTTTTTTTCAATGATTCAAGATACTGCGATAGCAGAAATCTCTGTCTCCATCTGCTCACCGGCAAACATCAAACGGAGACAACTGTTGTGTGTTTGCTTTTTATTAATAGTTTACAACTAGAATTTTTCTTCTCTTTTGTTCTTGCTGATCTCACAAAAAAAAACCTATAAAAATACATATATACATGTCTGCCAAATAGATTTCTTGGAGGAGAGCAGAAAAGTGTGAATAATGGGTTCTGAAGTATGGATAATTGGAGGATCAAATAACCCCAAGGACTGGGGAATTTTTCCACCATCTGCAGGTACTCACCCTTCCTATTTTTCTAAACAAATTATGTCTGCCCTCCAGGTGCATTTTCTCTTTTAGTTCATATAATAAAAAAGTGTCTATTGTGGAGGTAGGGGAGGTTATTTATTTAATTTAAAGTAGTGCTTCTGACAGTGAAAAAATGACAGCTCTGGCTGCAGTTAGGAGTCATATGGGCAGCTGCTGTACAAACTTCCTGACCGTAGCGCATCCACCCTGACCTTTCCACTCTTACAGAAGGCTGTTGTCCAATTTAGTTCAGTAATGCCAAGAAAAAGAAGATTGCCAACAGCAGCAGGGTGGTCAGTGGGTAAAAGGAACACAGCAAAAAAATTACGGACCCATTTCTCTCTGGGTACAAATGGTTGCAACTCTCCGGCAGGGTTCCAAGTCGTATTCCAGTGTTTTTTTCTAAATACTGCTTTATTTCTTATTTACTTGCTCTGCTTCCCTGTATATCCGTAAACAAGGAATATACAAACCTCCAGCAACACAAAACCAAAGCAATGTACCTCTCACCTGAAACGGCAAGGCTTGAACACAGGAAAGGGTCCTTTCGTCCTTGCAGTTTGCTACTGGAGTTGCTCATCACAGCTGAGAAGTTCTCTGGACAGTGTGTGCAGCTTTGCCCATCCATTTTTTGAAATAAACAAATAGAGTGAAGAATGGCTGCCCCACTGAGATGCTCAGCTGCTGATTTGTGGAAGCAGTCAGGGGCTGATCCTTAAAAAAACTGATAGAACTCTGTTGCAACCTAGGAATTCACAAGAGCGAGTTGTTCATAGCAATTCTTTTATCAAAAACTACAGGGCCAAACTCTGCATTCTACTAAGATTACAAGAAAAATGATGCAACTGTTACTTATTACAAATAAACCTAATAAAGTGTTTCAAAACTTCAGCTCTACAAATCTTTTTCTCTAATGAAACACTGCCATCTTAGAGGCAAAATAAAAGCCTTCCCTTAGAGACAGTAATTTAATAGCAGGGACATTAATTAATTTCATCTTCACATCAATGCTCTGTTTTATTTAAACTCCCATCCTGCAGCCACTGGGGTGCTTGAGCATCTGCAAAGCCTGCAAGAGCCCTGGACTGCAGCCAAGGGGAGGTTTGGTGTAGGTGGCAGACGGCAGACTAATGTAAACATGACAGAGCCAGCTCTAAGCTAGCTTGCTTGGGTAGGAGTAGTGGTTTACCAAAGCAAAGTGGTGCTTAGCCCAGGAAAAGCAGGATAAATTATAACCATTCATACTTAGCTCAGGCAATAGGATGACCATGGACCTTTGTGAGCAGCAATGAAATTATGGCTATTACAAACAGGCTTTAGGTACTTAGATGCTCTTAAAACCACCTATTCTTCATCTTTGTTGACGAAAATTTGCAAGAGTGATTCACCAGGGACCCAGAATAGTGGTTCTATGTGTGAATTATGGTAGTTTCCTTCTTTAGAAATCTCACTGGACTACAACAGTAAACTCAATAAATGCATCCAACATGGCACAGATAAATCCAATACCCAGGGCTACAAAAACAAGGTTTGACATGATCCAGAGTTCGTGATAAATTCCTCAGCTACAGCTTGCTGAGGCCTGAAAAACTTAATTCGATAACAAGAAAAGATGTCATGAAGCACTGTCATGAAGATGTCTCTATCAGTAGCCCTATTGAAAATCAACTTGATCTTTCATTACCACATGCAATTAACCTATGCAAATATGTGCTAATGACCACTTCACTAGTAATTCTTTTCATTCCCCCATCAAACTACATGAGGACACAAGCAAGTACTGTTCAAAAAAAGCATATCTTTGGTGACCATGCCCTTCCAGCCTGGAAGGAAAATGCAAGAAGCTAGTAGTAGAGTAACCCCATTGATAGGGCAGCCATCTTACAGTACTCTCTGTGAGCAGTTTCTGAGAGGTAAACAGCAACTTGGTGATGCTACACTGAAAAACTTTTCCTGGCCATTCCAGCCACTGCTGCTGCTGTTATCCATCTTCCTGTCACTCTCATCTGTTAATCTTCACAATGGTGAAGAAGGCATTAGATGGTTGCCTGTCTGTGCATTGTGATATTGAAACATGGAATGGCACGTTCCTCCCTAATCCCTGCCAAGTAAACATAAGTGGATGGTAGAAGAGGGCAGCAGCAACAGTGCCTATGAGGCAGCCCAGATGGTTCCCAGAAATAGGAACCATCACTCCAAAAACATCTTTGATATCCTTCAGCTCATGCTCCCACAGAGGGGTATCTTAAGGTACAGACATCCCAGGAAACAAAATGACCTCCCCTGAGTCTTCAAACAAGGTGGATGCTAAGTATTAGCCAAAAGGCTCAAGGCCTCTCATACATTGTTTAGAGTAGAACTGTTTCTGTCTCCAAGGCCTTAAGCAAGCAGACAATGCAGGAAATAAATCATCCTCCCTCTTTTTCAGTTTCAACAGTTCAACTGTGCCAGTGTGGCCAGACCAAGTTTTCACCTCTTTTGAATCCTGTGTGTTTGAAAGCATAAGCACCAACCACTTAAGTAACACAAACCCACCCAGTCCTCTGCGTCTTCTCCCAAACCCCTTCCAACAATGCAGACAAAGCCAAAGGAGCTTTATCTGACCACACACTCCTTTCCTTTCTGGGACTGTCATACAGCTGCTTCGAAAGCATTACATCAAACTTGCCCCTCTCTAAAAGCAATTTTACCCTACCCAGTCCCCACACAGACAGCAGCAAGACCACGAGGACATGAATCTCTCCATCCTACTTCACAGTGGAGAGAGAAGGTACAGTGTTATCTGCTCACCTAGTGAGACAAACACCAATCACTGAGCTCTCAGGGGGGAGAGATTTTGATGCAATCACTCCACGTCTGGCAGGTACATTGCAAAACCCGTGGCCTGTCTGAACTTCACATGCAGGGAGATCTACCCAATTTCCTGATTCTTGGTTTTTTTTTTTCCTTCTAGCACAGGCAACTGGGAAACTGACAAGAAGGAAGTTAAGCAATGCATTTTTTTCTGCAGAAGAGGAATGGTACTGGATCCAGCAGATGCCTGCTGAAGCTTAATCCCGTAAAGAAATAGGATCTGTGTGATAAGGCTCTCTGTGTATAGACACACTTCTTTCTTTCTTGTCCACAATAACTTAAGCACAATAGCTAGTTCAAAGCCAGTTTTACTGAGCAAAATAAGTCTCCAAAATATCACACAGTTCAAAAATGAGCAGGTTAAAGAAAGATCCCGAGAGGAAAATGAACACCTCCACCCTTTGACATTTATAGAAAGCCCAACCACTGGAAAAGCTTTCATCAGCAGTCATCATCAAGAATGAGGCCCAATCCATCTGAAAAGCCAGTGTTGTTGGTCCTATTGCTCGCTGCACTGTTAAGACTTTTAACTAAGGTTATTTTTACTGTGCAGCCATTTACCAGGAACAGCCCCAGCTCAGAGGCAGAGCTCTGTATCACAGGGGTTATGCCATGGCTTTTCTATAACTTTTACCAGTGTACTCTAAGGACACAGCCCCAGGCAGGAGGGGGATCAGGGTTGAGCAGTCTTAAGCCTGCTGCTGCTTCAGCTGTTTCATCTGCTACTGGCCTGGACTCTGGGAATGGGACTTGACTCTTAAGTATTATTCTGACATGGAAAACCCTGTTTCAATATCACATGTGGAATCTGCGGAATCAGGACCAAATCTCCTTCCGGTCTCCATGACATCAAAGCATTGGATGCCAAGCATCAGGCTCCCCATTAGAAGAGATACAGCTTTGCCTCTGAGCAGGGTTGCAGTAAAGGGATTTTATTTCCTTATGCACCGACAGACCATGGGAAATATTGGCCTCAGTGGGGAATAGAATGGGAGGAGAACACGCAACAACAGGGAAATAGCTTCAAAAACAAGTGTAAAAAGTATGAAAAGTCAGGAGCTGCACTAAGAGTCTGGTTGAAAGAAACAAAAATTACCAACGTGTTAGAGCCCATATGGATAAAAGCCAAAAGCTCATTGATAAGAGCAGGGCTTGACCCCTGAATTCCCTTCCCATTTTGGTGGTTTCCCCTGTGGAAGACTCTGAGAAATCACTGCCAACTGTGCTGAGAGCACCACACACAGGGCATAAAGGGGCTTCAGTGCTTACTTTGTCATCTACCATCAAGCGACCCACAAACAAGCTGCTCCTCGCCGATGTCTGGGGTTGCCACATCCCAGCTCTTGTCCAAAGCCACAGTGTCATGGGGCACCCACAACACCTGCAAATGAGCCCCACTTTTATATATTGCCAGTTGCCTTCAGGACCCTCTTGAGCTTTCATGCCAGATGTGGAGCTGTCACCTAACTGTTACTCATCAGTAAAATAGCAATAGTAGCAACCTCTCAACTTTAGGTACTATCATTCTTGTGATAGATGGTCACATTTCTGATAGCAGCTGGGTGCACACTCAGCAAGATAAACCCCATTCTCAGAGTTCTTTGCCATTAGCAAGTACACTTCATTACTGCATAGAAATGCACAGATCCATAGAACAAAAATACCCACACAATGCAGAACCCTCCAGAAGTGCTGCAGCCTGCCATCCCTATAAACACACATCACAGACCACAGTCATGTACCCTAGCACCACGCACTGTAACATTTTTATATTCTATCAATAACTCTCTCCAGCAGCTCAGCAAGTCTGGCAAAGCCCAAGGCTATAGCCACTGGTTTTTATGAGCATAAAAAGCAGAGTTTATTTCCCCACCACAGACATAAACATTTCCAGGATCCCAGCCACGTACACAGGGCACCTGAGACACCAGCAGCTGTCTCCAGCTTCATTTGACCCCCTGAAAAAGGAGGCATAGAAAATGCTATCCCAGCAGGCATTAACGCAGGTTAATTAAACCTAAACCGCTCAGCAGGGGCACAGCGAGTTGAGAAGCGTGATTCTGCAGGCTGCCCAGTGCACCAGTCCCGCTGTGGCATCATCATTAATGGTTCTCACACAAGCCTCAGGGCTCATTTGCTTGACAAGAGCAAAGCAGTAATTTTACTGTTGAACACTTGCAGAAATGATGCCCTGACTGTTATGAGAAGTGACAGGCAAGTTATGTGAGCAGTTAACTGAAGGTTACTTTTTAGGGCCAAACCTCTGAATAGATCAGACATCAATTAGTTCATGCATGGAAGGTGGAGGGAAAGAAAACATAAGGAGAAAAAAGATGAAGAAAGCAGGAGAGAGGAAAAGGAGCAGCAGTAAAGAGATGGGTTTAATTGGTTTGCCTTTATCAGTGCTCTGAGGGGTAGAAGGGGGAGGACTTTAAGCATGGCAGCTGCCTGTGCTCCCCAGGGAACTCTGACCATGAGAGTTAGCTGGCAGCTGCTGCAGTTCAGGCTATGCAGCTGGGACGATAGGAAGAAGCTGAGGTTTCAGCACATGCAGGAGAAGCACCCTTCAATCAGTGTCTCCCACAAGGTTTTGGGGCTTTTGCTTTGCTCCACATTCCTCAAGTGAAAACCTCATGAGAAAACTCTGTTTACGCTATGGACACTTGAAGACGAACAAAATCATCCACAGGGAGAAGGTACCTGGGCACCCTCCAGGTCAAGTCTTTGAGACTCTAGAAAGTGCTTAAAGAAAAACTTTCAGTTTTGACAAAGTTTGCTTAGTGAAAAAAAATAATTACTGAAGTTAAATATCCCATTTGATTTGTTTTAAATTCAACAGATGGAGTTTTCATCTTAAAATAACTTTTCCTTTTGAAAAATTTATTTATACTAATCTACAAAAGGGAAAACCCAAAATAAGGATGGAGTCTAAAGCTGCAGTCAAAATTAAGACTTTGTTTAAAAATAATGAGGTTTGTTGTTGGGTTTTTTTTGTGCTTATTCAAGAGCAAAATGGAATCATAACTTTTCTTTTGAAACACAACAATTGGATGGAGCCACCTCCCTCCATCCCCCCAACAACATCCCTTCCATCCTGCTTCACCTGATGACAAATGTGAGGAAATGCAAGAAAACTGAACTCACAACCTGCAAGCTGACTCATGACCAACAGCCTGGCAGAACCTGCCTGGCTTGGTCACATCCCCATCACCTTCATGGTGAGGAACCAGAGAAGTCGTGTCCCTGCTCTGTGTGTGTCCTACCAAAGGGTTTAGCTGCTAATAACTGCTACTGCTCCAGCTGTTAGATGGATAGACTGCTCTGCTGGGATTCTTTAAGATGGTGTAGCACGAGTCCAGCCATTCTCTGAGGTTTTTGGAGAGCAAGATTAATGAGAGGAAGGGAATAGGGTTTCCTATTAAGAATTAAGCCTGTAGACAACAAGGGATAACTAGAGGTTTCCTTGCAGTTAATGGTTTTAGAAACAATTTAGGTCACAGTTTTAGATTTTTTTTCTCTTAGAATTAACAGTAAGAGAAAGAAAACAAGGCTGTTCACCTCTGTCTCCCTCCCAGAGCAGCTGCCAGCAGTGCAGGACAGTTGGTCTCAGCTAAGCTTACACAGGTGAGGTGACAGCCACTCACTGTTGCCTTGTGGGTACCCCCAGGGGCACCAACCCCGAGCCCCAGCTCCCGCAGTCCCACACCAGTCACAGCCCCAGCCCACATCCTGCTGGACTGCACAATACTGGAGAGGCACCGAGACAGCTCACTGGAAGCCAGGTTAAAGCATACCGTTATTTGCTTCCAGGTAAGTTCAATTCTGAACCTGTCAACCTTGACAAGACCATAAATACTCACTGGACTAGACTTGGGCTTAATGAGTTTGGGGTGGGAATATTGCAGTTGTGAGCTTATTTGTCCAAATTCCCATTTTCACCCCGCTGCCCATCTATTCTGATCTTTATCTTCCCAAGAAAGATCAGCATTTTATCCTACCGGCTTGCTCCTGTAGCACACCCTGGCTTGGCTGCTGTACGCAGACTTGATGCAAGCAAGGACTAAGCCTTACAGAGAGAGCCCGTTGGTTTTCTGATCACATCCCGGGCTGGCTGTCAGGCTCCAAAGGCAACAGGATTTATTGCACTGAAACGCAGCAGCAGCTGCCTGTGAGGAGCCCATGGAGCTTCGTGCACAGGAATAAAAATTTCAGGGCCGCTTGGAGATATAAAATATTTCTTAATTACTTTCTGTTCCAGCACAGCTTGAGGATTTTGCTGCTTGGGGGTTGTTTGGTAGTCTTGGCTTTTTCTCCTTTTTAAGTGTAACTGGTAACAAAGCAGTATTAATGCCAGCTTCCTTGCTGTGGGTCAAAAAGGACTAGCTATGGCTTTGCTTGAGGACCGGCTGCTCATGGAGGATGCTGGCACAGAGAGGGTGCCAGCCTCTGTCAGCATAGGATCATTTACCTCATGCTGAAACACATTAAAATCTCCTCCCCTGAGACATTTCTCCATAATGGCTTTGTGGAGAGGTGCATCACTGCAATGCTGATAAGAAGCCTAGACAGGCACCTTCGATTGATTACATTCTAGGCGTGCCAGACCATGCATTTCACTAATGCCCCCCTGCTCAGTAACATTAGTTCCTTGGGCTGTGGTTCTTCAGGCACAATTTTCCCAATCACCCTTAAAACCTAATCCTTGCTCCTCTCCTCTTCCTCCTGCTTATCTCAGACCCTCAAACAAATGTGTTTTCACTGCCAAGGCCAACACCTATGACAAGAAATGTCTGGTGAGTGCTAAACTAGTTTCTGGGCTGCTGCTGCTCACTGGGTCCTAGGAGAGAAAAGGGGAAAGTCCCCAAGGCAAACAGAAAGCCAGAAACAACCCCATTCCTCCCAACGTTCCCACATTCTCAGATGTCACCTAAGCACACACAGCCTCTGCAGTCAAGTCTCCTATAGCAAAACTGCCAGGGCACAGGGAGCTGCAACTTATTCACAGCTCTTCCCTCTCAAAACCAGCATGAAAAGCTCCTGTTTTGCACTGGCCATCAATCAGTAAAAATCTCAACAGCTGAACTGCTTCAGTGAATGGACCTTTTGCAGTCATTTTTGGGGATAGATGGATGCAGGTACCAGGCTACAAGGGGTATAATGAATGATGCTTGTCTCCTCCTTGTCCCAAGATCAAGGCCAGCTAGTATGTGTCCCTAGCCAGGCAAAAGGTGGCTGCATGTCCCCATACTGAAGCCACTGACACTCACACACCTTTTTTTGCTTCCCCCACCCTGCTGCAGGGCTCTCTGTACCACTGGCATAGAGCCTCTTCTGCCTCCCCAGAGGCCAGAGCACAGGAGAAAGGAGCATACTGCTGTAGTATCCCCCAGTTCATCCCCTCCCAGCAATTCTCCTGGACTGTGCCTTGCACCAGGCAAATGCAAGACCTAACTGAAAGACTCCAAATCCCTTCATTCTGTGCCATGAAGGAAAATGACTTTTCATCAATTTTACACATCCTTTTTTTCTCCCACTTTGCCCGTGAGAACAAGGCAGAATTAGCAGTTCAAAAGTCTTCCCGCCCATGGCACAGTGTGTACATCAGTTTTCAATCAGAGGAAATTGGTTCTGTGTAATTATAAAACAAAAAACCCTGGACAAGACTTTAGAGCAGTCAGCCTCCAAAACAAAGAAGTGGTGCAAGCAGGATTTGCTTCCCTGTTACCAACATACTCAGATCTTTGTTCCTAAAAGTGACACATCTCCTTCCGCCATACCAGGCTGGGGAGGACAGCAGGGGTGGGCAGCAGGATGGAAAAGAGAATGTCGGTTTTGCCAGGGCAGCCCAATGACCATGGTAGGTCATGTTTTTTAATCTTTTCTAGGTTAAACACAGGCAGTTGTGTCTTGTTATATTACATTATATAATATGATTTGCTGATATAGTTTGATAGGTTGAATCCAAGAACATGGTGACTCATGTAGGAAACTGGAAGCCTTCTTGTCTCCAGCATAGTGTTTCCAGAAGCTAGAGTGAATCAAATTGATTGTATTTATTTAGTTATTGTCACTGTTTAGTAAATAGCTATTTATTAAGTTATTTTTAAAGTCTGTAAAGAAAACCTCCCCAAATTTGCGAGGGAGAGGGATGCTACAGGCTTGGGTGCAACAGATTCTTTAAATATTTTTAGGAAATATCCCCAAAATGGAACAAGAGCAGAAGGGGATGAATGTCACCAAAAGTGGGTCTCGGTACACCAGGTCTGCAGTCCCTGGCTCCAGTACTGACTTCAGAGAAAGGCAGCTTTACTCTGCGAAGCAGCAGAGCTGCCAAGGAGTTCCTTGCTTTGGGAGCTGAATACACTTGACAAAAAGCCTGACCTTTTCTGCAATCCTCCCTTCTAATATGTGGCCACCTCAGTTCACCCAGACATAAAGATCCACTTCACAGTAGCGTTGTAAATCTTAATTAAGATCTGTAAACTATAGATGAAAAGGATTATATGAGTACACAAGTATCAGTATCAGGTATAGCCCCTGAGAAGCACAGGCTTTCATACTGTACCATGCACAGTGGCATTGAGAAATGTATGAATGTCACAGCATTATTGATTTGGGAGCTAGTAAAAAGCTCCAGGATCCCCAGCAATAAAAGCAGGATAATGAGAAGTAGTCAGGATAGCGATATTTCTGCAAACAGTACTTGCATTCTCTGGGACTAGAGCATAAGCTGTATTTATCTAAAGAGAGATGAGCACTGGTTTAAATGCAAAGGATTAGCCAAGTTCATTTTGCAAAAGACGTGGTGGCTGTGGTACTGGCTGCAAAAGATATGTAAAAAAGGGCCACTAACCCAAAAGTGAATGCTAACAAAACCAAAAAGCTATCAGAAAAGAGTATAACTGCTCATTCTTAACAGCTAAAATGCCAAAACCTTGGTGTATTTATACTTGGGATGTGCAGGAGTACAGCTTCATTACCAGGTGAAGGAAAAGCAGAATGTTAAACTGCTCTAAAGAGTAGTTACTATTTAATGAAAAAGAAGATAAAGTATTACTTTAAGAAAGCCTGAAGTGTTGGAGATTTCTCTAGAGAGGGCTATATAATGTAATTAAGGCCAAGTGCAGTGATGAAAAGAGCTTACTCGATGTTTGTCATCTGATGCTGCCTGACCCCCACATCCCCCACTCTGGTCCCTGTATAAATGAGGGCACAGTTCTAACATCCTACGATTTACCATAAGCAGGGTATTTCCAAAAGCAGGAAGGACAGTAAACACCATTCACTCTCCTACTGAGAGAAACAGGAAAGATGCTGCTGTGTTTTAACAGAGGCCACATGAAACAAATGTCTTCTTTGCTACTGCAGGTCATTAGCATAGGTACAACCATAAATTTTGTTGTTCCCTACTGCTTCCACTGCAGTATGGCTCTCACTCATAGAGCAGAAATCCTGCTGAAACTGTCCCTGGAGCTCATGACATCTTGGAAAGGAGTCGTCCTCACCATGCACTGGGGACCCTATGAAGCCTTACTTTCCACCTTTGCACATGGGGACACATAGTCCTGCCTGAGGTCCCACATGCTTGGCCCCAGTGAGATGGTTCAGTGCTCAGGCTTTAACGGAGATGACACAGTTTTTTCTTACATCAAAGCTTGGAAACCCTATTTTGAATTAGTTGGGTGGTTTTTGTTGCTGTTAGATGAGCTGTTCTCTCTTCATCTATCTCTTTTCTGGATGAATCTGCTCTCATGGCTGCCACACACGTTTCACATGGCAGGAAATAAAGAATAAAATTTCCTTTGGTAATGCTGTGCAGACAGAGAACCTCTGTATTGTAAGGAAAAAGAATGGCAGAAAGCAAATTCCTCCAATGTTGCTTGCCTTGGAAAAGCTTGCACATCCTGCTGGCAGAAAGTTTATGGTTCTCTGCAGAGATCCCAGCTGGGTGATTTTTTCCTGTCTCTCAGACACAAATACCATGTAAATTCTCTTAAATTACTTGTTAACTAAGAAAGATATGCTTGGCAAATATCCTATCACTACATAACACAGTAATTGCATATTCTGCATCCAGGTACTAATTATATTGCCTCTTGATTACTCTGTGATTACTCTTAGAAGTAATTGCCACAACACCTATGTACTCTGGGTAATAAAGTAGCAATAATCCTGTATCTGTTCTAGGGGAAACTGGCTTCCCTATAAACACCTTCACACAACATTTTGTATCAAAAAGAGATCTAGAGACCTCCCAGGCAATAGGGGTGTGCATGTCCTTCCTCCCAGCATCCTGGTGGGCTGCAGATCTTCCTCCACTGATCAACACTTGAAGATCTCTGAAAGCAAGACACTCATTTAACGTCAAAGGGAGCCAGAAGTCATCAGTGCAGAAAGCATAATAAGGAGTCAGGAGGGTTTGAAGACTAATAAGAAGTGATATGGTGGCTCCAGAGAAGCCACAGAGCAAGACAGCCCAGCAAGTGTTCAGCATGTGGCAGCACTAAGAGTGGCAAACTAGTGCTGCTCATTGCAGCTCTACTTCAGCAGCAGTCAACCCCCATGGCTGCAGCTTTACTGCTCCAAAACCACATGGCTAAGCCTGACACGCTCCCCAGGGTGACTGATAGCATCAACTCACATGATACATACCCATGCTATCATACAACCACAGTACAGATGAATCCCTTAACACAGGAACGCAAGGTTCAAAAGGCTCACACTTGCAAAGGCACTACTTATAGTCATCATCCTCCTAGGACTCAAGTAACCAAAACATGTTGTTAGTGCATGCTCAGCAAGTAATTTATTCTAAAATGGTATTTGGCCAGCACTGATGAATAAATCAGAGGGGGAAAAGGAGGAAAGGATTTTTTAAAACAAAGACTGCTGCCACCTACTGCTCTTGCTTGTCTTGCCCATCACCTCCTGAAGCTCATTTCTGATCATATACATTACCCCATTTCTCCCCACATCCCAGAAAGCTGACCCTTTTTAACTGCAGCAAGTGCTAGAGAATCACTTCTGCAATCCTTTCAGATCAGTTCTGAAAGCTCAGAAGCAATCTGGGTAGCATTTTAGGAGCTCAGAGTTCTGGCACTGTCCTTTAATAATGCTTAAGCAGATGCTAACAGGTTAACATGTTAAATATTGCCTCTTTCTTGCCTGAACTAAATGAGGAATATTTCAATTACAGTATTCCCAAGGAAGATCCCTACCCACTCCAGTTATTACAAGCCAGGCAGCAATCATCACTTCTCTTCCTGCCCTAAGCTAAGATCGCAGCTCTTCAGAGTGTTTGTTTTGTGATTGCACTTTTCCTGGCCCAGGACAGGGGATCCTCTTGGAGATCATGATGCAAATACAAAGTTTTCAAGCTTTTTCTCATCCTATGCTAGAATAGTGCTCCTCCCAGCCTATGGGACAACCTGAGCTCTTATTTTTCCCTAATTAAGCACAGGCTTTACTTACAGTTTGCTGGAATGGACTGGAATTTTCCATCAATATCAAAGTATACAGGTTCCAGCCCCTAGAGTAATTTCCAGTTAAATAAAGTACTCAGGGAAATCACCAGGAGAGTTTATTAATAAAACTTATGATGAGTTTATTGCATACTGTGTAGGGAGAGGGAACAAAGAGAGAAACTGCATACTGTCTGAAAAAACATGCAAGTCCCCATTAAAAATACCCTTCCCTCAAGAGCATAATAATTATCAATGAAAACTGACCAAGTGTGTGCTCCTGTGGAGCAAGGTTATTTGATACTCTGCAGATAAGAAAAAAAACCTCTTACTGGGCTTGTAGTTCTTCACCTGATCACAGCTTTGGTCATCTGGCATCACCATGCCTGTAGGATACAGCTCCAGGTAGAGATGTGAAAGCCAATACTCTGCATGGATAATGATGCTATGATACCACTATGAAGCTAAATCATCTGGTTTCTACTAGAAGCTGTGAAGGTAGATAATCAGGTCAGTTCAGACCTCCCTGACTTTCCTTCCTCAAATGGCAGCGTCTTGTTTGTATGCCCTCTATCTGCTTCTGTGGTTTGAGTGAGACCATTCCCACTAAACAAAGTTGCCAGAAGCTAGATACAATCCACACCTGGGATATACAGAGGAAGTTCTCCATTATGGACTTCAAAAGGAAACAATTTTCATGCAGGATTGTTTCAGCTTGGAATTCCCCTTAAGATTAAAAAATAAAGCAAAACAACCTTATAGTAGAGATACACAGTGATACTGTCTCAGAAGGGCTTAACTAAGAATATTCTCCTCCTGCTTTGCTAGCCGTATCAAATGTAGGAAAAAATCCGACCTTCTTTGGCAAGACCTGGAGAGACTTGGCTGGCTGAATGTGAACAGCAGCTTCTTCCTGCCCCTAGCTATGCTGTGAGGAATGATGAATGCTGACATCTCCTCCTGCACTTGGGATGACCTCAGCCAACACTCATCCTGCTGGGAAGCCTCATCACTCGCAGCAATGATCAGAGTTGAGCACAAACCATGTTTTAACCTACTGTGATGCTCTCATCGAGGTCTTCCCATTCCTATGTCATAACTCTCCAGAAAAATAAAAATGAAAAATAAAATAAAATAAAATAAAATAAAATAAAATAAAATAAAATAAAATAAAAATAAAGCATTCCAGACTTGTCTGTAGAGAAGAAAATTTTCTCTTTATGTACCTATCAACATGATCCTGCCCCTTTACTCTGCTCTTGTGAGACCTCACCTGGAGCATTGTGTGCAGTTCTGGTGTCCTCAACATAAAAAGGACATGGAACTGTTGGAACAAGTCCAGAGGAGGCCACGAGGATGAGCAGGGGACTGGAGCACCTCCTGTATGAAGACAGGCTGAGAAAGTTGGGGCTGTTCAGCCTGGAGAAGAGAAGGCTGACTGGAGACCTCAGAGCAGCCTTCCAGTATCTGAAGGGGACCTATAGGGATGCTGGGGAGGGACTCTTCATTAGGGACTGCAGTGACAGGACAAGGGGTAACGGGTTAAAACTTAAACAGGGGAAGTTTAGATTGGATCTAAGGAGGAAATTCTTTCCTGTTAGGGTGATGAGGCACTGGAATGGGTTGCCCAGGGAGGTTGTGAATGCTCCATCCCTGGCAGCATTCAAGACCAGGTTAGATGAGGCCTTGGGTGAGATGGTTTAGTGTGAGGCGTCCCTGCCCATGGCATGGGGGTAGAACCGGATGATCTTAAGGTCCTTTCCAACCCTAACTATTCTATGATTCTATGAAGGTGGCATTGCTTAAGGTTCCTGCTACCAGGCTGGTGTAATTCCTGTCTGGGTTCTGTCAAGCCTGAAAGTCTCCAGTCAGCTCCTCTTTAGCATGCAAAAATGAACTGGAAGGATCCAGCCTGTGCCTCTGCACAGTGGACAGCAAGAGGCTCTGTGCCTGGAACATGCAGTTTCACCCTTTGTGTCAAATGCATTTGGCCCTATTAACATTTTATCTGCGTGCCAGAGCAGGAGCAGGAGACTTGGCAACCAGTCAAGAATAATCTTTCCTGGCACACAGTACCCCGCTGCAACAGCTCTGATGAACTTAGGGACACACTGATTGGCAGGAGGGAAGAGATGGAAGATGAAGATAGGGAAGGTGGGATGGGGAGGAGGGAGCAGAAGGCCCAGAACAGGGAGCATGAGATTAAAAGATGTACACGTGCATGAGCACAGATCCGACCTCTTCAACACCAGAGGATCCTGAAGCTGCTTCCTTCAGTCACTGGTTTAGTAAATGACCACTCCCTTTAAGTAACAGGTCTCTAAAAATAGAAGGTATTAGAACTTATCTGCTGTGTTTGATCATTGGCCAGTGTTCACACAGCACTGTGAGATGAAAAGGCTTCTCCCAGCAAAACATCCCACATCCACAAGAATCTCCAAGCACCTCAACTCAGGAGAAATGGAAGACAGCAAGTGGAGATGAGATGATGCAGATGCCATGGATCAGTACTGATGATGTGCTTTATCTTGGACAAACTCAGTAACAAAAGGGGGGGATTGCTTGCATTTCATCATGGGATTTGGCATGGCCTGGTCAAAGGAATCTGATGGAAAAGAAGTGTCACATCTTACTTATTTTCAACTGAAAGTCTACAAAACATACTCACAGGAAATTATTTGGTACCCCAGAGTCAGAACAACAGAAGGTGCAAGTGATCAAATTTGAGAAGGACTGGGTAAGCATCAGGAGTGAAAACAGGTTCCCCCCATTAGCTGAGGATTAGAGATTCAATTCCTCCATGGACAAGAAGAACATGTTAAACATACCATGCACCAAGACACTCAGGCTTCTGTAGGATCCATCTTCACAGACTTGATTCAAGGTCTCTTACATACTCAAATTGAAATTAAAATATAAAATATATTATGAATGGTCTCTGGATAGAGCCAAATACCCTGGCACTGGATTGGGTGTGATTAGCTAGCATAATTTCTACTCACATTAATAGGCACACCTACAGTCTCAAAAAGCCAGCTCTGCAATTGCACTGCTTAAGTCGCGTACAGTATTACCAGCTCAGGCAAAAGGGAGCGATGAAGGAAGCTAGTGATTAAAAGCTATACTTTAACAAGATAGCAGTCCAGATTTTACAGAATTCATCAGGGACAGTGGTGAAGAACACCCACATTAAAGCAGAAAAACTAGACTACAAAGCCAAAATGAGGTGAGCCATCGGTGTCAGGCATGCAGACTGTCAGCCAGGACAGCTGGGTTACAACAACATTGTGATGACCGTAAGGTCAATACCTGCCACCAGCCATGTGAATCCCTGAACTCGTTAGTGTAATAAGCATCACACCAGGAAATTGCAGTAGAGGCCAAAAAGTAGAAAGAGAAGAGGAAAAGCAAAAAGGAGCTTAGAAGACCATCCTGATGAGGAGAAGGAGAGGAATCTGTATAGCGAGAATAGCTAGAAATCAAAGCACGCAAGGCCCATTGCAGCATTTTCCTACTGGAAGAAAGCTTTCATCTTGCCTGGTTTCCTAAGAAAATTACAATTACACAGTCATGCTCTGTGTGCCTGTGTTTGCCCTACCTCTAGCAACCCAATTCTACACAGTGGCATAGTCTCAAATATGCGGGCATCCCATGGTGTTTGGAAAAACAGGAAGACAAGGATGTTCTGGGAGCAGCTGAACTACACTGTGGTTACTAAGAATGCAGCCCTCAGATATTCCTTACTAGTCTTCAGAGAAGCCAAACAGTTTGACTCCTGTCTTTGCTTGTGGAACAATAACTTTTCTTTACTGTGATTCCTGGGAAGCTATGCCACATCCCTGTGGCCTCATGCAGGGTATAAGAGACTTTGCTAATCTGCACCTTGGGAATCCTCAACAATATGAGGAGTCATTGCATGCTGCTGCTAGAGAACTTACTAAGCCATGGAAGTGTCACCATATGAAGTTGAAGAAATGACCAGCTTCTCCCAAATGAGTTTTTCCTGGTGAATTCATAATGTTCCAGCACAAGGGCAATAGAAAGTATCTGTCTTTAATTTCTTTTTCTCATGGATTTATTAACGGCATGGAAACATAAGCAAGGCACAGCATTATGGTGAATTCCCAAATCCCAGTTCTTCTTATAAATCAAGGAAATTACTCTTTTTTTTCTAAGCCAAGGAGTCATCACAATCAGTTTCAGCACTTGAATGTGTGGCCTGGAGATTCCAACAGCTTCAGAGCAAAGCAAGTATGCTTAACACATAATTACATCTGATAGAGTGCAAGGTATCACATAGGCAGATTCCACCAAACTGAACCTTCCTCTCAACACAGCTAATTCAATCCAAACGCTGCAAACTAAGCTCCTGAGAAAATGCAGTTCCTTACCCCATCCCCATAAAAACTGTCTGTAGAATGAATATGTTTATCCTCCTGGTGAAACAGAGGAGCATCCCTTTGCCTGTGGTGCTTATCTCATGTCTTTCAGCACAATCAGCTTCTTAGCTGTGTACTTAAGCATGTAGGTCCCACATCAGCTGTGCTTAAATAGGAAACATCTTTGAAAACATGCTTAAGCCTAGCTTACAAGAGTACCTCACCAGCATGCCTTTTGGCTGCTTCTCCAGGCAGCTTTCCTCTATTATTTGTCCTTGTCTGTTCTTCAGGATGCAACTCTGTCCCACGCAGTGATTTCCCTGCCTAGGCTGACTTAGGGAGAAGGTCTGGAATAACAGCAAAAGGCAAAATGTTCCTCAAAGGAGGGAGATGACAAGGAGCCAAATTCAGAATTCAGTTGGTCTGAAGCTTTCTTTCTATACCCTACTCATGTGTAATGAATCTGCATCCTCCCATTGCAACTGCAGGCTCACAAAGATCCAGTTCAGTGTTTCCCTTTTATTCACACTGATGATAATACAACTAATTGTAGTCTTCCTGCCCACTGAAAATTGAATGAAGAAGGAAATCTGCATACTGACTGAGCATGCTGCCAGGGAGAATAATAAATGAAAATCAAAGGCCCAGTTCCCAGATGACTGTATGCAAAAGGAATAGTTTGCATGAGTATTCACACTTCCAATCACCACTGGAAGTCTGCCGTTGGTGGCATTTTTCTGGTGAAAATGATACAAGCATTTGATCTTCCTCAGAAGAAAACGTGTGAGGTTCAAGAGCACACAAAACCGTCCCCCTTCTCAAAGCGCCCAGGCAGGGAGGCCAGGAAAACCCAGCATTGGATGCATGAATCCCACATGCAGCATCCCTTAATATCAGTCTGACTGATGTAATGACTTTCAGAAAGAGATAATTATGTAGATTGGGATTATTTATTTACACAGCCCTGTCACATTTGGAATGAAACCAGAGCCCCCAGTCTGCTCAAATTCCCTTCATAGCTGATGTAGAAGTTCCCTGTCAGAACAAATAGAACATGCCCCTGTCACACTGGCTCTCTCTGGAAGTGAAAGGTCATTATTTAAGCATGAATCGCTTGAATCAAGGCAGGGTCTCTCTCAGAATCCTCCCCAGCTCCAAGGCAGCATGCACATAGAACCACAGCAGTTCTACGGGGAGATTAGGAAGCACAATTCCCTGCAGTTAGACACACGGACATGCTGGAGAGAGATCACACCAGCCCATGGTGATCTGACAGAATCCAGGTGCTTACCTGGTCTTTCAAGAGAAAAGCAGAATAGAGGAATACCACTCATACAAAGGAATACCACAGCTCAGATGCAGGTTTCACAACAAAATAGCATGAATGATGTTTGCATCCCACTGCCATCTCCTAAAAGCAACATGAGAAAATGCTGGTGCTGTTTTTCCCATATTGACTGGTTTCTGAAGTGTTTCTCTGCTAGTTTTTGTCAAGAGGGCACATCTATAACCTTTCCAAAAGTCCTCTGGAGCCATCTTCCTCAGCTAAGGATCTGTGTCCTGCTGTGGAATGGTTCAGAAGTGAACACGACACTCCTTACTTTGCAATTCTATAGCATTTGCCATTAGTATAATTGCACCAGAGCTACCAATTCACCCTACTTCTGAAGAGCGAGGGCAAAAGCAGGGAGGGAGCAGGAGGTGAAGCTCCTGATACAACAAAACACAATGCTTTTTTAGGGCATCTTGAATGCCAAGTGCAAGGTCCTACACCTGGGTCAGAGCAATCCCAGGCACAGCTACAGATTGGGCAAAGAAGAGATTCAGAGCAGCCCTAAGGAGAAGGACTTGGGGGTGTTGGTTGATGAGAAAATGAACATGAGCCGGCTTCAGTGTGTGCTTGCAGCCCAGAAAGGCAACTGTATCCTGGACTGCATCAAAAGGAACGTGACCAGCAGGTCCAAGGAGGTGATCCTGCCCCTCTGCTCTGCTCTTGTGAGACCTCACCTGGAGCATTGTGTGCAGTTCTGGTGTCCTCAACATAAAAAGGACATGGAACTGTTGGAACAAGTCCAGAGGAGACCACGAGGATGATCAGGGACTGGAGCACCTCCTGTATGAAGACAGGGGCTTCCCGTATGAGGATGATGGGGCTGTTCAGCCTGGAGAAGAGAAGGCTGACTGGAGACCTCATAGCAGCCTTCCAGTATCTGAAGGGGGCCTATAGGGATGCTGGGGAGGGACTCTTCATTAGGGACTGTAGTGACAGGACAAGGGGTAAAGGGTTCAAACTTAAACAGGGGAAGTTTAGATTGGATATAAGGAGGAAATTCTTTCCTGTTAGGGTGGTGAGGCACTGGAATGGGTTGCCCAGGGAGGTTGTGAATGCTCCATCCCTGATGGTGTTCAAGGGCAGGTTGGATGAGGCCTTGGGTGATATGGTTTAGTGTGAGGTGTCCCTGCCCATGTCAGGGGGGGTTGGAACTGGATGATTTTAAGGTCCTTTCCAACCCTAACTATTCTATGGATGTTAAAAGTGTTCTACTGTCACTGTTGGGTCATCTTTACACCCTTTCATCCCTCTACCTATCATCCTGAGCATGCTGGACAGAGCAGCCATCAGGCTATTGTGGTTTGTGCTGCTAAAAACTGGCTTTTCGTGATTTCAGTATTCAGATTTGTTGGATTGCAGACTGGCCTGGACATTCCCTTCCAGCTTTCTGCTCATTTATGCAAGACGACATCTATTTAACTCTTTAGATCAACTGTGCCTCCTCCTGGCATCTCTGGAGCAGCGCCAAGGGGATAGAGCTGAAGCTATAGTCTGAACTTACATATTAAATACAAGTCACATGAGTCCATAAACCATTTGTCCCTACAGGGGGGCCCTGTACCTGCCAGAGAGGAGCAACTAAATGAGCAAGTGCCCAGACATCTACACAGGAAAGTGAATATATTTGGAGGTGTTGGAGTAGCCTTCTCCACAAAGTATGACAGTTCCATTCCTCCTTAACTTCAATTCCCTCTAATCAGCCCTACAACCCAGTGAAGCAAAAGGGTGAAAAGCAGGATCAGAGCAAGAATGAAGTGCAAGATTCCCAGCAGGGAGGAAGTGTTGATCTCACACAGAACCTGCCTGCATTCTGGAGGGCAACTTCACCTTGGGAGCTGGGCTCCTGCATTCACTGACTGACATTCCCTCCTGCATCCCCTCCAGTGTTTGTTGCCTGTGGGCACATTTGCAGCCTGTTACTAATTTGGACTTGCCTTTCCAGTTCAATTCATCCATTTGCTGTGAGGGGAGATTAAAAAACAGAAGAAAAACAAACTTAGAATGGAATTTTTTTTTACTTGGTGCTGGACAGAGCTCAGGCAGGAGTGGGACATCATCTGAACGTGTATCCTTCTGGAACTAAAAGAACTGCCAATACTCTTCCCATGTACAAACATGGGTGAGGAGAGGAAGACCACACTTTCTAACAGCTAAGAGCATTCCTTTGGCTTTAAGCCCAGCATCAGGGCTATAATTAGGGTCACCAAAAAGGCCAGTATTGGTAGCCACCTGTGGAGCGCACACTTCTATCCACCTGAGAAGGCAGCACCTACCTGGTGCTTTTCCAATCATACTCCTTTCCCCCGAGGGCCTACTGTCTCCTCCATCAAATTCTCCTCACCACGAATTTCAAGCAGCCTGTTGTGACAAGATCGGTTTGAGCACTGCATGCAATGTTCCAGGTCAGGGCTAACCTGCCTCTGACTGGCTCACATGCAGGAGAGCCCGCTCCTGTTTTGCTCCCATCCTCCCTGGGCACATAAACATTTCATCTAACCATGGAAGTGACAATACAAGCTCTCCTTCCCTGAAAGCAGATGGGGCAAAAAAAGACAACCGCTACAAAACTTGCTCCTAAAACTAGCGTCTCCAAAGGCAAAAGTGTACAGTTTCTGATCTTTCCTGGCAAACTCAGGGAATGATTTTTCATGTGTGTATATAGATATATATATATTAAAAAAGGTAACTTATTTTTCTACTATTTAAATATTTTAATTCACTATTTGCCCCTCCCTTCCCTCCAAAAAAAAGTATAATTTAGGAATATGTGGTACATTTCAATTCAACACCCTATACAGATTTGGATTTATTTTAGAGCCAGAGGATGGGAGTGTTATGGATTAAATTACCTAAAATGAAAATGGCCTTTCCTTTTGGATGAAATCAAATGTTTCAGACAGACCAAGCTTAGGATTTATGAAAGGGTTTCCAAAAAAAAAAAAAAAAAAAATCCGTGAACTTATCAGCATAAGATTTTCCTTCATTCTTTTTACACAAAACCAAAAATCTGCCCTTTTAAACCAGTCCGTGTTAGATATCGTTTTCTCTTCCCACTTCCATAGAGTACAATGCTTATTTGGAAGCGGCATGAATTTGTTGGTAGCACACCACTCAGGAGAATAAGAAAAGCTTTGAAACACTAAGGGAAGCAAAAGCCTGCAGGACAACTTTCTGAGCTGATACCACCATAGGCTAAGAAACGCAGCGAGCATGCAATGAAAACACACCAATAAAATAAAGGCAGAAAAAGGGAAAAAAGGGGAGTGAGGGGAGTCACAAGAGAAAGGTGTGCAAAGCTTCAGAAATTCAAAACACTTCAGCTATAAGCTTGAATTTTTTAAGAACAAGTGTATCTGAATAGGACATTCAGAACTCCCGAGAGAGCGATTCTGAACTGTGAACATTTTATATTCCTTTGCCAGAATGCTCATTTGGACACAGAGCAGCAAAACTTTTAGCCACTTTTCATTGTGTGTTTTAACCCAAGATGGGAACGGCTAGCAAGCTAAAACTGTTAGCTGTATCTGCCAACACTTTTAATAAAGTAATTCCTGTCCTCAAGACTATATGTCATCACAGTTCCATTAGTCTGAGCCAGTTGTAATAAAGTAATTTGCAGAATGATTTCCAGGCACCTGCAGCTAAAAAGGAACCAACAAGTTTCTCTTCCTTTCTTCTCTCTTTTTTCCCCTCCAAAAGACAGACAAATAGACATATAGATATCCACCCTGATGACTGGGATATTTCTTCTTACTTCTTCTTGCAACATGGCAGTTCAAAGCAGGCTTTCCTCAGAAGCTGATAGATGGCTACTCTATTTGGGATATAATTAGGTCTGTGCCTCATGCAAACAAACACTCTCACATTTATCTAGTCATGATGGAAATTAGATTTGTTGAGGTCTTCTTTCCTCCCAGTGAATGTACTGGGAACCTTATCCTAAACTCAGTGTGGAGACATAAAGGAGAGTCTCCGTGCAGAGTGGTCATGTTGGCTTAATGCAGCTTCAGAAGGGCATTATTTGCTTGTTCTCCAGGACTGACTGAGTGATTGGATTACTTTGCATGTGGGTTAGCCCTGAAGTTACCATCACAAGCCTTCATAACTGGGCAGCTCTCCAGACACAAGGGAAGGAATAATTTTTATTCTAATAAATCTGGTCTGCATCTGCAGAAAAGGTATTTGTAATATCACATCTAACCTGATAGGCAACCAGTCATTCCCTTCGTCTCTCTCTCTGATGGCACAAAGTCATCTTGGCAGAGCAGAGGATGTTGCAAGCAAAGAACAATGTGTATGAGCACTGCAGAGATTAGTTGTCGTGACCAAAATGCCAGGGGGAACAGCAAGCTGCAACCTAAGCATCTCAGCCGAGCCATGAGTTGAAGACCAGCCCTGCCTTAACAAGGGGGTGCTGCAGACCTCTGAGTGACTTGACCAAGCAGCATGGGAAAAACCCCATGCAGCATTTCCCAGATACCTAGTTGCCTCTAACTAGCACTATCAGTCTGAGCTTCTTGAGCCAAACAGCACTTGTCTTGCTCCTGCTCTGCTTTGCTCTGTCCCACCCAGATGACGCAGAATGCACCAGTCAAGAGTGAAGAAGCACCATGGGTGCCTAGGCAATGCCTTTGCCATGAACAATAAATAAACTAAAAGACAACTGTTTGGGTTTGCAGCATCCAGGGGTCTCTATTGCACTCGCCACTGCAATACCTCCCTACGGAAAAGACTGCTCCTCCCTCAACACATGTACACGTAAACACAAGCACACAAATGCTGGTGCATTCCTCCTTCCACTGCGGGAAACTGCCTCCTCCAGCTCACCCACCATGTAAAAGAGCAAAAGAGGGAAAAGAAAACACATCCAAAACCACATTCAACTGAGCCCACTCTTTCCTGCATCTTCACAAATGACTGACAAATCGCGGGAAGAATCCAAGACCCTAAGGCAAGGAGTTCAATCCTCCAATATTGTGAACCACTGCAGTGAAATCTCTTATTTAAACGTAATGGGAAAGAGTCTAATATACAAAAACCAAAACAAAAAGCAAGACACCAGCCCACCACGCTGTTCAAAGCAGGTTTATAGCAAAGGAAGACGCTGCAGACCAGCACTTGCTGCGGGCAGACAGCCACTGCCTGGCCAAGCGTGATGGCGTTGCTCGTTTTTCACTCTGACACCACTGCAGGCTCCACAAGGATCCTTGACTTGCAAGGTGATCAGAATATTGAGTACAATACTGCAGTGGCGAGCCTGGCACCCGGCACGGCAGCAGCGTGACTATTGCTTCCCCTCCCCACCCCCTTTCTCACTCACTTGCAAGGAAAAGAAGGAAAAAGAAGGAAGAACGATCCAATCCCCCCCACCCCATGACAATGAGATTCCAGATGCCCATCGTCCCCTTATAGATCTTCGGAGAAGGGACCTTGGCTCCATTGTTTTCAATCCTTCAATTCACTTCACAAATGCCAGAATGTGTCGGTCAGTCCCCATCCCCATGCACACAAACCCTTTTTAATATGCATGCTTTTGCTAGGGAAATGTAACCCTGGCACTACATTGTAATGATGGAATTGCTGCAGGGACACTGCAGTCCTCCTCTGCAAATAAAATTCCTGGAGAGAGCAATAAGTCATGATCTACCCCACCTGATAGATCCCATGGCTTGGGCCAGCTGCTAGGTCAGATCCTGCAGTGGGACCCAGTCATGTCCTCCTCAGACCATTCACCTTAAAATCCTTGACCCATTCCGGAGGTGAGAACAACACTGTCCTGATTGGCAGACTGGAAACCCACTTTAAATCTGAAGCCACTCCTGACTAATACCAGCAGAAACCCATGGAGGTTGAATTTTAGTCAAGGAAATATTGCCAGACTTGAATCTCAATAGGTATGGATTAATTGATTGCCACAAAACACACTCTAAAGGCACAATGTCTATGAACCTGTTGCTCTACTTCTATTGATCTTTTCTCCCGGCCGCCACCTCTCCCCACTCTGTCCTTAGGCGTTTTGGACCAAGGTTCCCGTCATATCTCCTGTCTGCAATATATTTCAGCTGCAGGCTTCGTTCCTGCCTGCAGCCTTCCTGCAACGATGGTTGAGTCATCAAAATCACCTTCATAGAACATCTCATACTTGTGAGCTTCTACCCCATCCAGCTGGGCATGGTCCATGCAGAACAAATTACTTATTTCTGAGACTTCTCAAGATCTCCTCTTCATACTCATCTTTAGGGTGGGAAAGTCAGTGAAATTCAGTCCTATGAGAGTCAAATGCCTGATAGTCTATTTCCGTCTATTTCTGAGATGCAGAAGCATCCTGCATGATCAAATGTTTTCAGGATACTTAAGCACAGTCCCTGCTCATCTTGGTTCTTTTTACTTATTTATTTTAACTAAGAAAGATGTTTCTGAAAAGCATTTAAATGTACATAAATATTGTGAAGAAGAAAATTTCATGCTGCTACCTGACTAATCAGTTACACACCAGCAAAACCAGCAATAGTAGCACAGCAGAGGTGTAATTCTCTCTCCCTCCCATTGTATTACTTCTTCTGGATAACTTCTTATCAATCAGCTGAATGACACAGCAGAAATTTCCATTTTAAATTTAAATAAGTAAATAAATTGCTGATTCAGTTTTGGAAATGTTTGTAATAGGTTTCCATTTCAAAAAAGGCATCATTTCATTAACCAGTTCTGAGTCAAGAATAAGGAACTAACACATTCTGCCGTTACTCCTTTCATTCCAAACAAGTGTTATAAAAATTAAGACTGGAAGAATAGATCACTGTTATAAATATCTGATAGTGGGTACTCTAAGTTCATAAATGTCTCTCTGGTGTGAGCTAGGAATTGACAACATAATCAGCACTCTGCCTTTTTTTGGCAAAAACTGTGTTTGTGTGCACCGCAGGTCTCTGTTCTCCTCCTCCCCACCTTTGGAGTTTCTCAGGAGAGCTCATTGCTGCCTGTGGTGAATTAAAATGTGTTATCATTAGGCTCTATGTGTTATTGAGTTAATTAAATGTCACACTTCCGATAACATTAATCAGAAGCATTTCAGACTCATCCAAACACACACCCTTCATAAAACCTGAAAAATCAGTGCTGGTGTTTTCATCTGGGTAGATTTTGTTGCTGGAAACATTTCATCCATCTACTACTACTAACATTCAATGCATTATGTACATCCTAATTCATCAGGTTCTTCCTTACTTTTTCATTCTCTACCAGACTATAGGAAATAGTTGCAACTATCAACTGTGTCCCATGTTTAGGACCTTATGTTCCCAAAACAACACTGGATTCATACTTCTAGGACATGGCTTTCAGCATGTTGCATTGTGCAAGTCAATGAGAGCAACTTTAGGCTGTGGGCTGTCTGTGGCACATGGCCCGAGACCTCAGATAGTCATCACGGAGGTTAATGTTGTTCAAGTTTGCACAGTTCAAAGACCTAGTCCTTTTCCTACTTAGCATGAAATTCCACACCTCGAATTTGAAATGAGGAAAGGTCCTAAACGAAAGCAAATCTCAGCTCAGAAAATCAATGCCTTATTATCTATGGATAAGACAATTTTCCAAGCTAGATACTACACTGCTCATAAATTCTATACGCACTGCAGACCTCTCCTTAGACAATATTGCCCACCAATCATCTCTTTGTTCACCTCCCGCATGGCAGCTTAGTGCTCACCAACAGCCATGATCCCTGTTTCAGAAGCAATCTCAAGAATTTCCTTCCAAGGAATACAAGCCCAAAATTTATTTCCCAGGTTTCACATCAGGATGTCTCATGCACTCTTGAAACCCTGATATTGCTGTTCTATCACGGATTGGAAAGACATTTTGTACCTTAGAAGTCCATTTTGCACCTTAGAAGTCCATTTTGCTATTTGTTACTGTATAAGTGACATGAAGTACCATGTATCTCCACAGTACAGGACAAACCTCCAGTCATATATTTACTAGTAACTGCTGGGCTGCTTCCCTATGTAGTCACTTATGTGAAGGTTTCCTTGTTTTTTGAGTATCATCTTGGCTGAAGAACAGACAAATATCACACCTGATTAAGTTATCCGTGCTATGAAAGAGAAATAAGACTAATAAAGTAAGATAGAAACAACCTTCATCTCTTCTCTATTTCCCTGCCAGCTGGCAAGAGCCTGAACTGCAATGTACACTCACAGTGGACTTTTTCATGAGAGCCCATCATCATTTGTTTCTTCATCACCATGACATTGTTAGTTTGTTGTGGTCCCATTGTACATTGCTTTATTGTTTTGTCTCAAAGCATTGTGTCATA
This sequence comes from Pezoporus occidentalis, assembly GCF_034315485.1. Taxonomy (NCBI): domain Eukaryota; kingdom Metazoa; phylum Chordata; class Aves; order Psittaciformes; family Psittacidae; genus Pezoporus; species Pezoporus occidentalis. Next base: position 928,762 of record NW_026913230.1, on the reverse strand, counting down.
TGTCTGACACATCAGGTGTCCCACAGCATCTTTCACTAGGCTTGACTTTGACCTTAAAAAAAATAAGAGGGAAGTAAAATGTTGCTGAAAGCTATGGCTGAAGGAGAAATAGAAGGAAAAAGAGAGACTTACGAGAACTTTTATCAGGCAACTGTGTAAAACACGCCATTTGCTATTAAAATGATAAACTGGAATAGTTTCCAGAGGTAAAGACTATGACACAATTCCTTTAAGTGCTATAGCATTGCTCTTGGCAATAGCATGCACTGAAAACAATGTAGCTGCAATAAGATGAGGAGCAGAAGTAAATTTTCACTGAACTTGCTGCAAACAGGAACAAGAGAGCAACACACACAATAATATCACAGTTTCGGAGGATTCTAAGCTACATTTAAATGAGACTTTGAATAGCATCATGAAATGTGGGAATGGTAAAAATCGAAACTTTTGCATTAAAATTTGACAATAATAAGCCTGCTGGGAGACCATCAGAATAATTCATCCAGCCTGAAAATGCACCCAGACACATGAGGATGAGGATTTCATGGCTCCCCCGTGCCTTCACCACTCTAAGTTTGGTGGAAAGTTCACACACCTTTCAACAAGCCTTGCACAAATAACCTGACAAGCCTGCCCTCAGGTTAGACTGCAGAAACTGCCATTGCCCTCACTGCTGCAGTTCATCAGAAGATTAACCACTGTTTAACTGGCAGTGTTTAACTTAATTGTCAGTTAAACTAACTGTTTAACAGAAGAGAATCATAAGAATCTGGAAAAGAAAAAGAGTTACCTTCTGAGGTAACACAGATGGTCCCCTCAGAGCAAGTCAAGTGAAGGTACTGGGCCAAACATTAACAACCTCATTTGATCAAGAAAGCTACAGATGGTAGCAGTGCTGGGGGTTAGCTGGCAGCTTGGAAATGCACAATGTGTCTGAAATAAGAGACTGATGTGTTTGAGAAGTCTCATTTTGACATTGTCCTCCCATGCATGTCTTGCTACAGCCTTTTTTCTTACAGTTATTCACTGCCTCTGAAACAAATGATAGGAAGGACAAATACCCAGAATGATATCTGGAGCTAGTGAAAAGGTTCAGAATTGCAGTAATAGAAATGAATGTTTTCACATTTTTCAGAGTGGGTAGAAGGTAAATCTAAGCAAGCTACCCCCATTACTATCAGCCTGTCAAGGCTAGACTCTCCACTGGTTAAGCTGGAAACACGTCATTTGTACTGACAAATGATGAGCTCACGCAATACATTTCTCTGCAATCACCAGCATGATTCACAATAACTTCACAGTCTGGCCTCAGAAGATCAGTCGAAATGGCCTATCCTATCCTTAATGTCCTCTGCAGCCTCTGAAAAGAAATACATACTGGGAAATGGGCTTTCAAGAACGCTTCCCAGCTACACAATCACCTACAATCTACTCTGACCTTCACTGAAAACTTCCTCTGAGGGAAGAAAAATTATATCTTTTAATTTTTTCTAATGTTCTGGCTTATTGTTTTTGCTCCTTCTCATGCAATATAATTAAAATGATGTCTTCAGAGTTGGAGGATACTTACAATAAACAGCTTCTGTGGAAGCTGAACCACTCAGCTATGGTGCTTAATCAACTGGAGAAGATGTTTATTGCTGTGAATGCTCTGCTGCTGTGAAAACTAGCCTTTAAACACTCAGTTTCTAAACAAGAGAAAATAAAAATCCAATAAGAACAAGTTAAGGTCCTTGACACACAATGGGGAAGTGAAGGCATGAAAGAAGGATCGTCTCTTGCACAATAGGAAGAGACTTAGGTGAGTTAGCGCATTGTGGAATGAATTACTAGTGATAGATGAACCACAGTATGCATAAAATGCTGATTTTCTTCCACTAAAAGTCCATGTATAGAGATTCTTTAAGCTGCAAAATTTCATTCTCCTTCACCTCTCCCAGTGCTGACTGCTTCAGAGCTCAGATAAAACCTATGGCTGCAACATAGGTCATATGCCTCCCTATATGAGGTCCAAACAGAGCTATTTCAGTGGCTGAAGAATGCATTCTAAACAAATACAAAGCGTAGATGTGAGCAGCAGTGATAAACAATCGGGAAATATGCTGGGGGCCAAATATTCAAGAGTCCACAAGTACAAAATGAGTTTGTCACTGTAATGAGCCTTATACTTAGCAAGCAAAAAAGACGTGGCAAGAGTTGATGCCTAGTTCTGCCTCAAGTGTAAAGAATCACATGGCTCTTAAACCTCCTGAGAGCCTTCCCATTGCATAAAAATAATCCAGTGTAATTTCCTGAGTTTCTTGGATTAGGCAGGATTAAAGAACAAAGCTCATCAGTGCTACTGTGACAATCGGTCTGCAGCTCATGCACAGCTGCATCCACTGGGACTGAACTGAGCAGAGGCCACATGACTGCAGGAAAGATGGCAATTTAGGGTACCTGGAGGAGAGAACTGGAGAGCTGGAACCTGTCAGAATGTGATGTGTGTCCTCCTCATTATGGAGCTTCTGAGCCATTCAGCCAATGGTGTCTCTGAATCAGTACCTCACTTCTGAGCACGGCAAGCCTGTGTGTAGGAATCCTGCAAGGCTCAGCTGAGGCAGCCGGTGCAGGAAGGCTGGCCCTTTGGTGTCTGTAATTCTATGAATGAGCTCCTGTATAATTAGCCAGTTTTTACTGTATGCATCTTTCCAGGGAACAGTTTTTATATCTCCCCTTTTATATATTTCTGTTGGAGCCCTTAAGTTGAATAAATCACCTTATTAAAAGCACTAATAGCAACAAAGTGAGTGATTGGTAGGAATTTCATTTGGCATGCTGGACATTACAGTTAGAGATGTGTTTTAAATGTTGATAAACACAAACAGAAGGCTTCCTTCCCTAGAGAAATAGATTCTATCTCTCCCTCCTCTTGTGACCGAGTCTGGAACATCACAAAATTATTTCTCTCTGTAATGTGCAGCCCAGTCCATGCACCTTGCCTCTTCCTTCAGCTTTGAAACACAGACAAAAAGCTTTCATACTTTGACTTATCTTGCCTCCACTGAGCTACTGCACACCTAGATACAGTGACCCTATACACCTCCAGCAGTAAACTGTTCTAAATGAGAAAAGTAGAACAGAAAGAAAAGGAGAGCATTTGATTTCTTTGGGTAGCAGGGAGGAATTAACTCACATACATAACATAAGCACCTGTTTAAGGATTGCCTGTCATAGGGAGGCAATATAAACCTGCCAAAGGAATCAAAGCACCGATCAGATTTTATTTTCCCTAGCTGTGCAAAGTAGCAAACACATTCTTTCAGAAATCACTCAAAGCATTAGGAACAATCCTAAGGACTTACGCATTAAGAACAAATAACAGGTTTACATTAGGAACACACACACACACAGACACCCTTTTCACTTTCTTCTTCCCTTTATTATCTTTATTTTTTTAAGGTGAGTTAAGAATGTTGAAAGAACATGCTGCAGACCAAACTCCAGCACTGATGTAGGTGAAAAGCATCTGTATAACACAAAGAGAAACAGCAGCATCAAAGTGTCTGCAGTTTCTGTTACTAAACCACCTAAAACATGGCAGGAAATGCCTTTTATTTTTTTTTCTTTTTTTATTTTTTTATTTTTTCTTATGAATTCATTGAAGTCATTTTTGTGTCCTCCGTATTTAAGGATTCTCTAAGTCAAGAAGTTTATGAACGGGCATGTTTCTAGGACAGATACCTTCCAGACAGAGAGCAAAGAAAGCTTCCAGACAGCACTTTCTGAGCTTGTCAACAGAAACATTGGCAGTGGAAATTTCATTTCAAGAGCTGTATGCATTCAATTAGAGAACAGAAGCAGTGCTGTGTGAGCTGAGCAACCAGGAGCAGAGCCGAGTATTTTCAGCTGTACGTATACAATGAGGCAGACTCTAGTACAAAACCAGTAAACAGCTTGCAAACCACATCAAGCACAAAAAATCATGAGGGAAATGTGGTTTTCATGGATAAATCATGAATGAAAGCTTTCACCTGCAGGAAAATAGAGGTCTAGGCTCTTGCAAGAAAGTCTCACTGAAATCACAGCAACTATTTCTTCCTCTCCTGAGCATCCTTCTCCGGCCAACCAAACCCTGCGGCAATATTAATTTAAGCTGGAAATGCTAAAGCCTGTAGGAAAGAGTTCTCTGACTCCCCATCTGTCACCTCAGATAACCACATCCTTATTTTTTACGATTCTGAGTGATCATGGGGAACTACCAGCCTAAGTGTGCTCAAGGACCAGAGTGTCAGCATCTTGCAGGACCCTCAAGACTAAGCCTCCACTGGATTTTTGCTTCACGTCCTGGTAGATGGAGTTTGAAATACACCAGCAGCTCTGATACTGGCTTTCTGTTGGCTTATTCAGACATCAAAACTCCCTGACAAATCTAAAGTGCTGGTTTCTCAAACAAAATCACTACGACTACATTATTGTATTGTAATCCCCCGGGACGCCAACCATGAGCAAAAATCCAATTCAAGGATTTTCACTGGGAGATGAAAGTGTTTCCTCAAACTCGCCCCATGTTCCTTCACCCTCAGGCAGGCACTGAATAACTCTGAATAGGATGTTGCAAGGAATGAAAGGAGAAAAAGATGTAAAGCCCTACTGGTTCTCTCTGCTGCAGGCTCACACAGGGAAATGAAGGACATGAAATACAAGGGAAGAGAGGGAAATTATAAGAGAAAAAGCCTTTATGATCCTAATAACAAAAATTCATAATCCACACAGTCTTTTGTTCTGGCTCAGAAGGACATTTTCCCTAAGGGACAACATCCAGAAGAAAGAGATGCAGAAACAGAGAGAGGGGGGGGGAATTACTGAAGATGACTGAGGAAAACAAAACCTCCTTTAGGCACGCAGTTTACAGCAGAACACGCTTCACAAGCTCGTTACTAATTCTCATCGTATCGGGAAGCATTTTGGAAACATTTTTCACTGAACAGCAGACCCTCTTCTGATAAATCCACTGCAAATCCCTGCAGATTCTGCAGAACTCCCCTGGCCATCAAGCTACCATCAACATTAACATTCGCTCCCTAAGTCTCAGTGGGGTACGTAGTATCTGTTTGCATCTCTCTAGCAAACTAGTGGCAAAGCTTTCTAGCAAAGCAATCCTGTCCAGCTTTCCACCTTTGATGGCATATTTTGCTTAGGCAAGTGAAGGGCAGTTCTGTACCTGCTGGAGTTTTCGACCAAAGGTTTGGAAAACTGCAAGTGTGTTAACCAAAGAAAGGTCCTGCACATCAGGAAGGTTTATAAGTACTGCACAGACTTTGTGCACAACAGATGTGTTTAACCTTTCTTTTTCCCATTGTCCCTTTCAAACTGCTTTACCTCTATGCTTCAGTGCTGCCCTAAATAGGTGCCTTCTTGAGACTGGCTGTGTAATAATTGATTTATTTCATCTTGCTGTCTGAAAGCCTGTCCCTCCACTCTGAGCATCCTCCCCTGTTCAATTTATAGTGAGGACAGACCACCTAAGGTACCCAGCTGCTGGCAGGAACTCTGCAAATCAACTGAGTGCATCATTCAGATGTATTTGAAAGTGAAAGCACTGTTTAAAAAGCCAACATTACTGGCCAGCAGCCACAACCAGCTAAAGCGCACTGATGTTATTTCTAGCAATGAGTGAACTTCTGTTTATCCTCAGGGCCATGGAAAACCGAAGAGGCCAAGAAGTGAAATGACCAAGACGTGCTTGGATCTTTTTGTCAATATTGGCTTTCACTCAGCTGCAGTAGATGGGGAAATGTGGAGACACACATGAAATTAAATTATTTTTTTTCAGTGAAAGCCTGGTGCAGTTGCTGGGACTTCTAAAATTAAATTAATTGGGACCAGGATTTTGCCTTTCAGTTTCAAACATGAACCAGATATGTCAGCAGGTTTATCTTCTTCTCTTGGGTATATGCAAACATGGACAAGCCACTAAAAGATTAAGTGCTTGGCTCAAATACTCTGGAACATGTTTGAGTGCTCCTGTCATCCTCTTGGGCCAAAGCTGTCTGATACAAATGTGCAAAATTTGGCATAAAAGAGCACAACCTGAATGTAAATGGCTTTGAAAGAGGAAATTCTAGAATATTTATTTGTTGTTTAAAAATGCCAGTGCAATGCTGTGCACAAATCCTGATTGCTTATTAAATTTTAATTAAATTATGCTACTTAAAACACTGCCTAAAGGGCAGTGATGGGGCTACAGCCCCTCTGAAATTACTCCTATCAGCTTCCTTGCCAAGGCAGACTCCTCAGGGGATGTGGCTATTAACCAGCAGTGGGAAATTGCTGCCTTCAGCAACCCCTTGATCAGATCAGTAAGTGTCAGAACAGAAATAAGCCCCTGATGTAATCATAACAAAGATGACCACAATGCTATGAAGATAAGGCCATTCTAGATTTGTGATTGCAGACAAAATGACAGTATTATGGGATGTTATTCCTTGTTATTTTTCTTAGGATGCTGCAGAAAGGATAGAGGTAAGGTCAGTTCTCAAAACGCCTCTGTATCCCCGGAAATGAGACCACAACATCCTTTGTGCTCCTTGCAACTGCAATGTGCAATCAAAGACTGCATCCCTGGATCACCAGCTCTAACGGTCCAGCTGCTTTGTATGACAGTGACCGATACATCTTCTCCCATTGATGAGCCACGTAGGTGGCTTTACTTAAGTAAACACCGTGTGAATTGGCACAATGATAACAGAATCATCTCGGACTTATGCCAAGTCCTGAAAGGCATGATCATCTCGACTTAGTCATCCAATTTTAACTCATCCCTTTCTTCACATCCTACCAGCCAAAAAGAGTCCCTATATCTCCAGTCAAGGAGGATTGTGTCGGAGTAGGAACATGCCCATGGCATTGCTTTTCTCCCTCCCACAATGCATTTACTCAGACCTTCTGGTGCAACTAAATTTAACAAATGCTTTAGGGCACAACGGATGCCAGCAAAAGAGGCCCATCAGCTATAAATGTTCTTGGGACTTCACACTCCTGCCTACTCATTGCACAGCTGGATCCAACCCAGAGATGTTCCCACTACAACTCAGAACCCTGGTAAAGCAGATGCCTGATACTTTCCCAACTAAATTTTGGGTTCATGATACATAACTTCAAAAGATACAGTCATAAAAGTCTGTCTGGTTTTGGTACCATTAGTCACTTATTATATGAGGGAATGAACATGATGGAGAACAGGAAGAAGGCAAGATGAACTGAACTGGTTGGAATCAAGACCAGGCGCACCCACAGCTGGACATGCTCCTCTCCCAGCTGTGTTCCTTGACAACAGTACAATCTATTATGTACATTCAACATAACCTAGTCCTGAGCTGACTCTCCTGCATACAGATTTGTCTTCAGCCCTCAGTCTCCTAGTCACTTGCCTGTGACCACAGGCACCTAGATCACCACAGACTTGGTATCTTTCTTGCCTATAGATCTGCCCATCTGAGTTTTAGGTAACTGTCTATGTGAACCAGTAACGCTCATCAAGCATATAGTGAAGTCTTATAAAGACAACTTCATGCTGAGGAGACTAAGATGCAACATGGATTTTTTTCCTTAGCAAAATCTCTTAAAAATTAAGATTTTTTTTTTTTTTCAGAATAGGAACATCAGTAGTGTCAGAAAAAGAAAAATCAAAGAAACCATTCAATGTACTATAATGAAAAGCAGCTAAGTGCAATCACAGTAAATTGCACAAACTCAATCTTTTCCTTCTCGGAAAGGGAACTTACAATTTAAAATATAAACAAGGATATGTATTTTTACATATGAAGCAAAGCACAATTCCATGCAGAAAGCCACATGAACTGAACATATCCTCAAACCCTACCTGAGCACGGAACTCCTCTGCCCAACTGCAAGCCCAGGGGGCATATTTGGCCACCAAAATTTTTACATGCTCTGTTGCCTTTGCAGAGGAGAAAGAGGGAATGGTGCTGCTAGAGCAGCCAACTGTTCCTGGGAGACCTGTGCTCCTAGAGACACTATGTGACTGCAGATGGGGAGCAGGAACAAATGGGAAATCAACTGTGCTGCACAGGGAGGTTAAACAGACTTGCCCACGAAAGTGTAAAAGCTGGACCAAACAGAGCCTGCACCATGTGTGCTGTGTATGAGGGTAGGCTTCTCCTGGCAGTCAACTTCTAGCAGCTTTCCTTCAGCAAACAGAACAAACTAGTGCTAAAAGATATGTTTTAAAACCAGAACAATCATAAATACTGCTGCAGGGGAAGGCTGCAACAGACATACAAGAAAAGGAATTCATACAGGCTCAGGGTACATTTTGTCTGCTTTAGACCATTCCAAAAAGGAGAACAAGACATTAATCTAATTTATTCAGCCAGTTATATGAGGTTTATGTGCCTCCTTCATATCACCAGGCTGGCATAAAGCAACTATAAGTGCACAGGTAAATCAATCCCATAATTTCCATTTTAGCTTTAACAAGTTATTTTACTGTTTCTAGGTGCTAAACATGTGTATCTGATGACTGCAATACACATTATGCAGAGATGCATCCTGAATAGATACATGAATATTAAAGGTTGCTTTGTTCTGACAGCTTATGCTAGAGTTTGCCTTGTGCTGCCTGAGATTTTCAGTTCTTCTTAAATGTAACTTGCATATCACTGTAAACTCTCTCCCTCCTTTTGACAGGGTGCCCTTGTAGATGATAATTTCCCGCATAGGGAAGAGACTCACAATCCATCTTGGATTGGGTATCCTACAGCAAGACCTTTTTGCAGAACATAAATATGTATCACTAGATAAAAAGCTTAGGCCCATTCTTACAGTATATTATGATAAATATGGAGGAATATTACTGATGTTATTGTGTCTACAGTAATGTGAAACTGGTACAAAAGGGGACAAAATCAGGTGAATTCAGGAGTCCAGTACAAAGAGTTACTATTAAGACAGAGCAAATACAAGGCAGTGATAAAAGAATCTGCTTTGGTGTGTTCTAAGCAATACCGTAATACTCAGAGTAGACATAATAAAGCAAGTAACTTAAGTAAATTAACTTTGTCTGCACACAGGACTCATCTCAAACAGTGGACTCTTGTCTGACTTCCGCTTAGATCTCATCTCTGGTATTTGCTGTCTCCCAGATTCATGTCAGAGAGCACTCATTCTTCTTATTCTGCCATTCTCCTGGGGACTCACTACAGTTCCCAGTCCACCACAACGCTTCATGGACAGCAGATCCTGCAAACCACAACCATCTTCTACATATTCTTTTTCATGGGTGACAGAACTAGGTGGGGAAAATCCTGTCTTGAACCCACAAGGTGCATCCGTCTCATTGCTGAAGGTGCTTTTGAAAATCCCAGTCTACAACTGAAGACTTCATCAATGTTTTTAATTTTTTTCTCTTTTGTTTTTGGGAACACACAAGGTAGAGCAGAAAGAAGGAAACAGAAGTTGGAAGGCCTCTGAGTGGGAGGCTTTTGTGAGTGTATGACAGGACAGAATAAGGAATTCCATGCTAGAGGCAGAGACCTGGAGAGAGGGTCGGGAAACCTAGCAGAGTCAGGAAAGGAGCGAATGAAGCTGTAAACCAGGAGACTAGCAGAAGGCTAGAGAACAGCTCAGAGAACAGACATCTGCATTTATTGTATTTTTGTAGCTGTGCTTAAATGAAGTGGCTTGAGTCCCCAGGACCGGTATAGCAGACACTGAGTGCAAGACAGCCCCTGCCAAGCTGAAAAGCAGATAATCTTGGTTTGAACTAAAGCTAAAGTTAAAACCTGTGTTTAAATGCTGTGGAAAATCAAGCAAGTTAGAGATGGAGGTTAGGCTATAACCCCTGGAGAATATGCCATACAACTTCCATGCCACATGCCAATACAGCTAAGCATAGCCAAGCAGACTACTGCCAACGGATGAGGCTTCTTGCAGACTAAGAGGATCACTGCACAGGATAAATTTGAGTAGGGAGAAGTAGGCTAAAAAGGGAAATAATCTGTTCTTTGTCTGGCTTTATAATACTTCAGTACTTGAGTGCACTGCTGCTTGGGGAGGGCACAGCTCATTCTATTGCAGACAGCTCAGGGCTTCTTTCCAACTTTAGGAGGAATGGGGAGCTCACATTCGTTTGCAGAAAACACCCAGCTCAGGCACAGCTGCAAAGGACATGCTGTTGCACTGCAGACACTTACTTTGTACCCTGTAATGTGCTGCAAAGTGCTATGGCAAAGTGCTATGGCAAAGCAGCCCAGCTTCCATCCCAACACACTCCCTTCTCCTGCCGGTACCCCAAAGCACATTTGCTGCACTCTTGCAGAGCAAAAAATGTCTCGGAATTACTCAGCACACTGTGCAGGCCACTCTGCTAAGGCACATCCAGCAGGCAGCCTTCCTCTGCACTGCCTCTCCTTGACTACCTGCAACAGCTCAGTGTATGCCCTGAGGCAGCTGCTGCTACGGAAAACTCAGCAAACCCTGTTTGTAAGCGTGCTGCAGTTTTTCCAGTCATCTAGGATTTACATCATTTAGCATGGCTCTTTCAAGCACAATTTCCAATTATTTCCTAGGCTGTAAACAGAACCTAATTGCTACCACAAAGCATCCTCTTTCTTTGCGACTTTCAAACTGAGTCACAGTGAAACATTAGTTTCAAGATGTCTATTAAAACCCTAAATCCAGCCTCAGACTTTGTCCTGGGACCATTCACTGAACTCAGTCTGGGTCTGTAGCAGCCACCCTTACACATGCAAATATTATAGAGCTCAACTGAGAATACCGATCTGGCCCTTGAGTTGGGAACATCAGGTTAAATTTCTTACTTCGGAGGAGTTGCCCCAACCCTTTTTCTCCTCCCCTGATTTGACACAAGGTCAAACAAGTGACCACAGACTACTGCATTCTGCTCCACAGCAGAAAACAGAAGAGCATTTTACAACAAAATATTTTACAAATTTTCTGATGAGGAGGAATATTAATGTAAAGCATTAAATCTGCAAGCAACAAAGTACAGTCTTTCCTATAGCATCCAGCAAGCCATGATACAAATCATTTGAAATATTAAACGGGTTGGATACAAGTGATGAAACCCTTCCACCTCACCCCTCAAGCCACAGACATTACCTATTTAGAGCATGACCAACAGCAGACTGAGAAAACATCAGCCTTGAGACTTAGTCCATGTTTTCAGCAGCTTGAAAAGGGAAACCTGCTGAGTTATAGACTTTGTTTCTCAGAAAAGCCTGGTGTCATTGATGCTGAAAACAATGTAAACCAGAAACTTTCCTTCAAAAGTGACAGAAGCAGCTGTCTTCCCTCACTATATGAGCTAAATGAATCTGCCTCCTCCTTTTGTACCTGTATCCGTACAGCACTTACCATCACAGCCTCAGCAAAGCAAATGATCTGCAAGACTGCTCTGAAGCTTTCTCCACGTTTTGCTGAGAGAAAGAGCAACTTTCACTGAAGGTGAGGAGACACAAAGGGAGATTAAGCAATGTGCCCGAGGCATTACAGGAAGCCTGTGGTGTAACAGAGAACTCCAATCTGCTCTGCACCACAGTGTGAGAACCAGGATACAACCCTCTGGGTCCCTCTCCAGGAGCAAAGACCCTCTCAGCACACTTCACCGTGGCAAAGCTGCAAGAAACCAGCTGCTCAAACAAGCAAAGCAGGTGGGAAAAGGTGCCAAGACTCTCCTCAAGGTCTCCTTTCAATAGGACTAATAACTGGTAGTGTGTTTTCATTGCTGGAGGCTGTAGGAAGCAAGTACATCCCAAGTATTGAGTGGCACATACTCCCCATCACCCTGCCTCCGCACTACACCTTCCTTCCTGGTGAATTCCAGGGAATGGGAAGCTCCCAGAATTTCTGAGAGATATTTGCTTGTGGCAGTAGCAGAGACTCACCTGCTTTACCCTGGGGGAAGTTTAAGTCTTTTCAGGCCAAAATTCCCAAGCTGAGCTCAAGACAAGATTTTGGTTCCCAGTAATACCTAAGAAAGGCAGTCGGAGCTAACAGCACTTGCTCTCTAGAGATGAGCATGAACTTCCTGAGATACTACAAGTGAATCCGTTAATTGTTTCAGAAGCAAAATTAATTAAATACAGCCCTTAAAAGAAATCTGACATCTGTATGTTTTAGCTGTCTTTTGGATGATCTTAAGAGTAAAATAGCAGACTCTACAGATTTTCCATGCAATGAACCTTAATTGGAATCTTTTATGTTAGGCTGCAATTGAAGAAAACCACTTGTAATTAAGCCAGGTTATTAATGGTTTTATATCCAATTGTAATAATTAGATAAGCCAGCATGTGACTTAAACTAACGTTGCTGGAAGGATCTGAGATAGGAAAGGTAGCCCAGCTCACTGTTGTTTCCCCTCTATCACAGCCTCCCTGTGAGCTTTGCAATCACTGCTCCACTGCAGAGGAGAGCAGGATGCAGCCTTCGCTTGTGGATGATCTGGCTACAACTGTGGCTGTAGGGAGCATCTCACAGTGCTGCTGCTCACCATGGGTGCTGTGGGTACCTCTGGATTCTCTCTTCCCTCTTTTCCCTGGGAATGTGGTGTTCCTCCTCATCGTTTTTGAGAGTTGCAGTTCAAAACCCTCCCCACTTCTCACCCGGAAAGCATTATAGACTGATATTAGAACTACTGAAATTCCCACTGACATGTGCAAATGGGCCATGGCATGTCACTTGATGTTTTCCATTTCATTCATTTCTCTTGAGTCTCCTTGTTTAACAAAGTTTTGTGATTGCTTTTCTGAGGTTGGCATCTGCACTTGTGCACTGCTGAGAGAAGAGGTTAGGACAGGTCACAGGGCTCCTCCCTGGAGAAACCCACAGGAAGGACAGAAGATAGGAGTGAGTTGATGAAAACTCGTCTAGAAATACAGAGTCACGATGAGACAGCTCTGCAGCAGCACCTGGCAGGGCAGTGAAGCCAGTGCTTTCTAATGGCCATGAGAACAGAAAATCTATCTATGGCTTCCCTGCAACTAAAGCAAACAACTAAATCCAGAACTTAAAAATCAGAGCATGTAGATTCTTTGCAGTGGTAGAATTTAAAAGTCTTCTTCCCTTTGGGAGACTTTTCCTATTTTAAGCATATGCAAACAAATTGAGCAAAATATTTTCAGTTAAATCTTGGGACAGAGCCCCAAACCTCGGAACATCTTTTTTAGTTTCCTTTTGACAAGTGCCAGTGAACAGAGCACACTCGCAAAGAATGGGCAAACACCAAATAAAAGGACACCTTTTTGAGCAAGTGTCCTGGACTATAGCAGAGGTGCAGAACAGAGATGCTCCAGCTGCATCTTGACCCAAGAGTCCACAGGGTGCTGAATCTCGTATCACTCCAGGCTGAATTAAGGCTAAACATAAGCAACTGTTATTCTCTTTGGGTTTGGAGCTACTTTTTGGTTAATACTTCACAAAAACAGTAGCTAATTGTTTTGGTTTTTTTTTAAGCAGATCTTTGAAAAAGTTTGCATCTCTAACTCTAACACTGCAGTTCAGATCCAAGGTCCATCGCGTTGCATTTACAACCAGCGGGACAGAGCCTTGATTCACTGATTTCCTGTTTCCAGAATCTCTGCACCCACCACATCCCACACAAACTCAGCACACAGGAGGGGACAATCAAGAGAGTCCCTTCAAAGCATTTCCCTTAGGCCAAACTAAAACATCAGAGACATACCACAAAAGGATTCTTTCAAGATAAACTGGCCTCAGGTCTCTTTGTCTCCTATACTGAAGAGCCTGTGAACTCCAAACTGGGACCAACAAAAAGCAAATCATTTTTCCCCTCAGGAAAAATGGGGTAATTTATACAGGTTTCTCTGTGTTTAAGCAGCACTACTGTGTATTTAAGCAATCATCCAGTTAGCAGCCACAGCAGCACACCCAACCACTGTATATATTGCCACTACTCTCTGGATCTTGTAAATCTGCCACAGATTTCCAGGAGGCCGGAGGCCTCAGCAAACACCTTTGTTAAATAGATGGGAAAAGTCACACATCACTGATGATGTGCTTTGGTCCTGGCTTGCAGGACCCCTTTCCTGTCAAAACAGTGCATCATCTTCTACAGCAGCTCTAGTGCACAAGACAGCCTGCAGGTTTTTATGGCAGCTGCAGACACTGTTAACAGGCTCAGCCATAAAGCACACAGCCCTGGGCTGTGTAGTCAGAGTTAGCTAGGATACCAAAAACTCATGTCTCCCTTGCTAGCAAACAGCAGAAAAGCTCTCGCTGACAGTGTGCGGCCATCTGGGCTGCAGGATGAGCCCTGGAACCCAAAGCAGGTGAAGTCAGTGGTTACTTTCACAGCAGAATCACACCCAGGATGATTATATCAAAAAGCCCAAGTGCCCTGTGCTCAGCACAGGACATTCAGACATGGTTCTCAACCTTCCTGACCTCATTAGCTCAACAGAGCTCCTGCAAGTGGCTGGGATGGAGAGGGAAACAGTATGTATGCGGCAAGCACACAGGAGCTGCTTCTACAGACACCAGCATTCAGATCCCCATCACGACCTGTAGGAAATAAATTTAAAGCACTTCACTAGCACTTGACTTCTGCCCACAACTGATGAGGGTTTGCTTTGGGGATGGTTTCAGCAAAAGCCTTGAGGCAGCTGATGCACATTGCAGGGTGTTTGCTGTTGGCAGGAGCCAACATATAACCAGCTTTCCTTACAACCGCCGGTTTTCAGAAGCACTTCTCTATTGCATAAACACAACCCATAAACCAGTCCAGAGATAAAGCTTCCCTCCTCAGGTGCCTTTATCATTCCAAATCCCTTAAAGAAAAAGCATGAAGGATTAATTTTACCCATCAATTTGGATTACATTCTGCTTTTATCAGCATCTTTTCCTTAATTACTTTGGCCATTCAGTTTACAAGCCCACTCAGATTGCTGAGCTTTCCTCACTGGAGACTTCAGAAAATATTTTTGGGAGGAAGGAAAAAGCTTAAGTAAAATACCAGTCATGTAGCTGGACTATTGCAAGGGAGTCATCAATTATGCAGGGTTTGGAATATGTTATACTACCCACAGCTGTTTGATAGCTGAGTGATATGATTTATGAGAACAGTCAAGATTCAATTACTGATTTCCCATAAATTATCTATACAGTCCTTTCATCCTATGCCAGGTTATGAAGGGCTCTGAACAACAGAGGGGACTGAGGAGGGGGTTCTCTGACCATGAAATGAACTGGGATTTTCAAAGAGAAATCAAAAGGAAAGAAACAACAAGTGATGTAGAGCCAGAGGAAGGTGTCGGACTTCAGATCCATGAAATCAGACTGTTATTCCCAGGAAGGCGCGGGAACACTTTGTAACAGATGCACTGATTGAGCCAGGCATCACACTATCTATTTGTCCTTGACTTCTTATCATGTGCTTTGGGAGAGGCAGATTACAGCTAAAAGGAAATAGTGCATTTTATAAATCTGTAAATATTGAGAGAAATAGCTTGGTAAATGCCTGGGGAATTTTAGATGCATACACTGACTTTAGAAAGGATTTTTCCAGATCACAAAGAACAGACTTGTCCTTAGGAATAACACCACCAGTTTAATAGAGGCTAACACTACAGAAGAGTCAAAGCTACTCTTTTTTTTTTCTTTTTTAGGCAAAACTGACCATGAAATACCAGAGCAGGTTGGTCTTAGGAAGTATTTGGGAGTCTCACTTGGAAATAGCGAATGAAATGGGAAGGACGTGAAGGAGCAAACCTTGTTCTTATCACCTCACTATGCCAATGGCTCTGGCCAAGGCTCTTCCCAGCACATGGCCAGTCAAAGACAACAATGCTCTAGGGGAGAGCAAAACAATTCTTTGACTACATTTTCAAGGATTAAAAGAAAAAGTAAGGAGGAAGAGGGGGAGCTGAATACAAAAGAAAAGTTAAATAGGAAACATGGTAAAACTTCTCTGTGCGCTCAGTTGTTACAAAGCAACAATCTTTGCATCTTTCTGTAGCAAATGGAGAAAGACATTTCTCAGGGTCAGTACAACTAGGCTTGAAGCCTGGGCTGTTGGTTTAAACACACTGGTTTACTCCCTGAAGTTGGATATTTGAATTCTTCCTGCTCCCACTCAAGATAATTCACACTTGCTTTCATCATTGTACCTGGCAAACTATGAAAGTTCAGGACAAAATATCACTAGACTCTATCTTCTGTAGCTCTTTATTTTCTCTCTTTTCTTGTATCCCTCTTTCCCTGCCCTCTTACAGGCCATCCCCATGAATGGAGCAGAGGCACAACCAGCACAGCCCTAGGATTCTCTATACCCAAAAAATGAGGTGACACTGCATAGGAGTGTTTCCAAAACTCCAGCCAACACCTTTTCCTCCATATCACTAATGAGACCAACCTGAACAGCATCAGGAAATAACATGTTTCTCATTTAGAAGCACATTCCACAATTCAACAGCAAAGTGCTTATTCTCCATTCAAACCTGTGGATCTCTTCCATGTGGGGACATAAAAGCCATCGCATCAAAAAATAAGTGGCACCATATGCTATGTGAGACTTTACTTTTTATCTTTCACTGGAAGACCTCTAGGGCAGGGAATGAAGCAGAGCACTGAAAGATAGCTTCCAAAATGGATTTCAAATTTTCTCTTTTCTGTATTTCTTCTGGTTTTGTTTTTTTTTCCCCAGAGCATGTGTGTTTTATTTTGCATAAATCTGTGCCAACCCCTCCCATGCTCACATAAGAGTGTGAGGAGGAGACTGAGGCAAACAGTTGTTTGTCTGCTTGTTTTAAAATAACAGAGTGAAAACGAACGTGTTTCCTTGTTTGTGAAGCAAAAGATCTGGCTGGGGCACCACTCTAACAGAGCAGCTGAGGGAAATGGATTTTATTAGCCTGGTTTCCAATCCCTTTACTTAGCTGGCTGGTTATTACATATCTATCCCCCTTAATTGTGCAAGCTGCTATATAGAAAATAACAGGTGAGGCCCGTAATAACAGGTTGTTACAATCCAGAGCACTTGACTGGCAAAACAATTCTCATAGCAAATTGTCTCTGCTAACCTGAGTAAACCCTGCAAGGCCTCCAAGGCTTGAAGAGGAGCATCAGCCAAGCTGTGTGCTCTGTGCACAGGATGCAGCAGCCGCATCAGGGAATGCTCTTGGCATTGCACTAGATACAGCCAAAATGTCACCGTTAGCACCAGTGAGGGTCAGTCCTGCCCAGAAAGAAGCTCTCATCTCTGGCAAAAGGAAACAGAGTGAGAAATGACCCATGCCCGTTCACGGTATCAGTTTTAAACTGTGGAAAACTCCCTGCTACAGTCCAGCACCTTCACCACCACATGGTCCACCAGGTCCTTCTCATGCTGTGCATGCTCAAGAGACTTTCCAGCAGCTGTCTATCATGACTCTGGGATCTGGCAAGGAGCAATGGCTGGTCCCTCAGCCCATGTATATTTTTGATGCACCTTATCCTCAGACAATGTCCTGTGGAGCATTTGACTGAGAAGTCTTTGGCCAGCACACCCTAGTGCTTAAGAAAGATCCATGGTTTGCTGATCCAGCACTAGTTCCCCAGGTCTCTTTCTCACCTTCAGACAGGAAATAGCACACAACAGTAAAGCCTTTCCTTGGGATGACCAGTCAACAGAGCTCTGTCTCCCTTTTCCTCCAGCCTCTTGTTTTCTTCCTGTAAATGTCTGAAATAATTAATTTGAGATTTAAATGCCCAAGTTACTGTAGTGTGCCCAAAATAATAAATGTCTCAGAATTTCAATTACCCTAAATGTAGAAGTGTTGGATCCAGTTTCTGCATCTAATGCGTCACACAGAACCATTACCCCACTATCCATTAATTAGAACAAGGTCAGCATATTCTCTGATGTCTCTTCATGACTACACAATGAACAAGCGTTGTTTCTGCTGTGGTCAGAGTCCAGCTGTAGATATACAGCTTTCCCACAGGACACCCAGACTTTGGTTATCCAAAATGATAAAGAGAACAGCACTATGGTTTGGGGATAAATATATCTGGATAGAACAGAAGAAGACAAAGAAGACTAAGCCTAAAAAAGAAGCATAAAGACACAATGGTTTAGGGAGATGTGCAAAAGAGCTGTAACTACACCAAAGAATAGCTCCAAGAACAGAAAAAGAAAGATTTCCACAGAGATTTCCAGAAATATGTGGAAAGATGGTTTGGGCAAGGTCTAGTCCCTGTCTGTTCATACATACCACAATCATAGCTTGGACCTGCAGGCAGTTCTATCATGGTGGGCTCTTGAGCATGAAAATGATGTGATCAAGTTCCTCACCTTTCCCATAAGGAAAAATGTACTGGACAAAGGTGGGAAGCAGGTTGGGGAATAGGCACAGTCTCTCTTCAACCACTCTAACAGTTCCTCTATACTGTTCCCAGATATGGGGTGCATTAATACCGCTAACCAATCCCTGCCACCCTCTCCATTTTTATCAAAGCATTGTCTGCTTCTGTCTCACCCCATTTCTGCAAAGACTCTTAGACCTTTGTATAATCCCTAGGCTCTAGCTGCAATATGGCCATTCTGGCACCTTAGCTGTGTAAACTGCCCATGCGCTCCTCCTGACCTTTGTTTTCTGGGCTTCCTCTGCCTGGTTTTCATTTTCAAAGATTCCAGAGGCAGTATTTTATTGCAATGGGTTTTATTATGATGATGTACAACACCCTTAAGAGCTTTGGTGAAGGAAGAAAAAAAGGTTGTGCTATAAATAAAATTCTCATCTACAATCAAGTGCACATAAATGATGAATGTATGTGGGTGAATACACACATGTACCTACAGGCAATTCCTCTGTTGGGTTGTAGCTGCACTGGAAAGAATCAGGGTGATTGTAAAGATGAGGGTATTTGGCAGTGGTTTACTTCCATAGTAAGTTATTCACTAGAGGAATTCCCGCATAAAAAAAACTACATAGCATCCTCTGGACTAGAGCCAGAAAGACCACTGAAGGCAAAATAACATCCACAGCACTGTCGCAAGACAAGACTCAGTGCTGTGACAGGTCCTTCTCTAAACCAAACTTAAAGACTTCCAGGCATGGCGACACAGCTTTGCAGATGCTTTGTTCCAGCACTGGTCTAACAAGACTAGTTTTCTTGCTAAAGCCTGCATTCCTTACTGTCATCTGAGCCCATTTCTGATGATCCTGTTCCAAGAAGAAATAAGGAATGGTGATCACCTTCCTTTCTGCAGCTGTTGTTCGTACGTTTGAAGACTGCTATTGTACCTCCCCACCATTTTTCAAAGCAAGGGATTCGTTTGACTTGTGCTCCCTTACCCTCTCAGTTGGTGAGGGGGGATCTTCAAGGAGGGTGAAGCACATCAGCATTTGCTGATCTCTGAAATGACCATTTGATCAGGCAGCTCTCTTGGTGACTCAGCCCAAAACCTCTTCCCACAAACCTTTCACATCAGTCCAATAGCCAACCAGGCTAGGAACCAACAAGTGAACAGGGAGCACCAGCTGCAAACACGCTGTCCATGCTGTCTTTTCTGCTGTGGCCTGACATAAATGCTTCTGTTTCCATGGCATCTTTGAGTCTTTAATTCATTGGGATAACCAACTTTTGTCCCTCATTTGGGTCTTTCGCCCATTCAAACTGGTCAATACACATGGTACTCACTCCTGGTAGAATCATTCCCCAATGAAACACCTCTCAACATGCCACCAGTTGCATCTTAAAATAGAGTTAATAGGTTTAAAAGATGGGAAAAAATCATGCAGCAGGGTAGAGAGCAAAGTTTCCAACTCTTAATATTATTCTCCTTTGAGCTACACTGTGAATGAAGGGAGCCAGAAGAAGACAATGACAGAGAGAGGAACCAAAACAAAACTAAAATAGATATTTAACAAAAAACAAAAAAAAAAAAATAAAGGAGAGAGGAACAGATGAAGGGGGGGTATCTATCCTGCAGCTTTCAGACATTAACATCTTATTGCTTAATGAGCCATAGATGTAACAGACACACCATGAAAATAAAAGAGGGAGGGGAAAAGCAAGCATCAATAACACAAAAAAAACAGCCACAGAGGCTGCTGTTAAGTGAATGTCACTTCCTTCACATCCTCTGAGCCTTCCCAGCCAGCTGCCCTCCCCTCTTCACAGATGCTTGCTCTCTGACTCTCTTCTAGCCTTTTATCTCTGCAATCATTTGGTTATCATTATGTCCTGGGGTTTAATGTTGACAGCAACCATGGGGTAAAAATTCAAGAGAGGCTCCTCCTCAGGGGTCTTTTGCAAGCATTAACGTCTTATCACAGTGCAGAGGGATGCTCTGGCCTTACTAAAGTTTTGAAGAGAAGGGGCCAGAGCATAGGGACACAGGGATATTTATTTCTCAATGTGTCATGGGTGGGTTTTCACGCTCAGGAAATGCGAAGAGACCAGTGCCTGTCAGCTTGGGTTAGCACAGCCATGTTTGGCGAGACAGTCCTTTGATTTGAAAGCCTCACGCTCAGTCACAAAGCAACACCAAAGCTTTTAGAACAGCATCCACCATCTTTAACAGTTATCTTCCTGGTGCAGCTTTTAGGCAAGAAGCTGGGCAATGACAGGGGTGACAGCCAGGCAGAGGCCTGATGCTGCCCCATCCTCTCACCTAGAAACCTCCACCAGGAACCTGAACATAAAATGGTGCTGGTTCTCAGTTAAACCATCTTTGCTCTCTTTTTGGACACAAAGGAATATGCCCTAGCCTGTTTCTTTCTCTTCTCTATTTCTTTCTCCTTCCTTAACCCATCAGTTCCACTTCCTATCTTTTTCATCTACAGCTCCTGCACCTGCCTTCAAGGTTTATTCCTTTCCTGCGGGATTATTTGGAGTTTTGCTTGTGCAGGGCAAACAGCATTTCTATAATAAAGCCTCAGCCACATTCCGTTAGTGTCATTTCCATCTGCAGAAGTGAAGTGTCAACTAATTAAAGGTAGCACAGACCCCTTGGGCAAGATAAAATGAGAGAGCAAGAAGGAGGGAAGAAATATCTACTGTCTAAGATGGGAAAATGATAAATGTCTTTCCAGAAGCAGAAGCACCTGGAATAGAAATAAGAGAGCACTTGGCAAAGGGGAGGGGAAAATAAGGAAATAAGGGTATATTGTCTGTGCTAAGAGAGCTTTGTTACTGAAATGTCTCATTAGATCAAAAATCACTTGCTACCCATCTTCTCTGTACACCAAGGGCAACATCCAGCCTCTGCAGCTCTGCGTGGAGGTATTAATGTACAGGTATTGTCTGCAGGCAGTAATAGCCTGGGAGAGCCATGGGTGCTGCACTCCAGGGTCCAGCACAACAGACAAAGAAATGAGCAGAGGCTGTGCCCTGTGCAGAGCCTCGTCCCTCCATGGGGATGAGAGGAGACAGGGGTGTCACTGGCTGTGTCTGAGCTGTGATGCTCAAAGACATTTCTCAGCAGCCAGATACATGTGTGTCTGACTAAGCCATTCCCTGACTCCATGTCAACAGGTCCCCCCATTCAGATGATCCAAGGACAAGTCCTTGAGGGTGCATCACATGGTGCACCTCCCCTGAAGCTCAGGGGCATGTTTATGACCCATTTGGTCCCTGTCTGCTTCCATTACACAGAAGGGAGGTGACTGCAATGCTGTTGTGGCCTCATCAGTGCTGTCTGCTAGTCCTCACCAGCCCCACATGCTGTGCAGTGAAGCAGCAGGTACATCAGGAGTGGCCCCTCTCCCCATAGCACCCTTCCCTCTGAACAAGGACAGAGAGGCCCAGATATCATAAGTGGGAAAAAAATAAATATATATTTTTAAATAATAATAATAAACCAAACAGGTTTAGTCAGGCACAAGGGCCTATTTTATTCCTGCAATTGCATCTACCTGACCTCAGATGATCCATGACATTCAAGCTTTCCAGGGTTTGATTACTACTACCCAACTTCACAGGCAGCTCCCAGCTCTATTAGACAGACACAATCATAAAGAGCATCTCTGATCAGATTTGTGTCGTTGTAACAGCCCCTAATGCCATAACCTATGTAGCTAGCACAGGCAAATATGATCACACAAAAGGGGTCAAATGTGCTGTGGGGTCTCCAACTAAGGTCACTGTAGCTATTGGCAGCTCCCAGAAGACAACCTTCAGGCTTTTTACATTACCCTGAGGAATACAATGAGTCCAGACTAAGCCCAAAGGCCATGTTCACGAGGTCACCCTGAGCAGCAACGTGCATCACAGCTGCAGGCATTTGTTCTATAATATGCAGTGCACATGCACACACACAGCTCCTCTAAGAGTGTCTGCCATACCTTCTTCATTTCTGTCCTCAGAAACAGGGCTGTTGTCCATTTTGCTCTTAAACTTCGCAGCAATACCTTACTGTCAACATTTTGGAAATCAATCAACACAAATAAAACCACCATACAGGTAAACACAGAGTTGCAGTATTTAAAGGCCTCGAGTTCTCTTAGTTGGTTACCCAATAAACTCACACTAAAGTGGGAACTTTCCTTTTGATTTTAAATGGAAATATTATCACCTGGTAGCCACTCTCCTCACTGCTTTGACTACATATGGATTTTTTCCTGCACCAGTATCGAAGCATCATCCCTGGGGGCACTAGAAGGGTTTTTAAGGCTGTGACAGACAACCATGTCCCTCCAATTTCCTGGCTAAAAGCTTCCTACATTCACCTAGCTCAGCACTCCAGGGAACCAACTGGATAGCTGTTTGCTTAATAAAAGTTGCTTTTATACAAAGATCTAAATCCTATTTTCCAAGAACTGCCAGGGGATTTTCAGGGTGTAATCCACCTATCGCTGACCCTCCACAGCAAAGAAACTTTTATGTTGCTGGATGGGATTTTTTTCATTTGAAAACAACACAGGCTTTTTGTGGTGGCACTGGGAGAGGGGGATACGAGAGCACTTGAGGATTGCCACAGGCAGAGGAAAGAGGTTGGATGGTATTTTCCACATCTACTGCACAGGCAGTTATCAATTACAACAGGAGAGAGGAGGCATCACTGGAGAGGCTGCAATTCTCTGAGATTATGCTCGAGGAAATGGTTGCTATGTTCAATGTGGAAATCTGAATGAACAGGTTTCTCAAGCAGCTTTTTACTGCTTAACAGGCAGACTCTGCTATGATCCTATCACTGTGCAGAGCATCCAAGTTGCTCCCAAGCAAGCCCTGGGGACTGCCAGCAGTGCTAAGACATCTCCGTTCCAATGTGAATGTGCCACTGTCTCACTTTCCTGCCACAAGAAATAAGCACCTGGGTAAAAATAAGGCTGTCATGACAGGAATGATTAAAGCTGGGAACAAATACCCATCAATGATTCAAAATATTTGAGGATGATTTGCTCATCTCTAGAGCTCACAAAACTGTACTCTACAAGGCTCCTCTTCCCAAAAAGAAATTCACACTGGGCCTTTAAGCCTACGAAACATATGAAATGGATTATTAACAAATGTGAGTGGAAGGGTAGCTCAGTTTAATGTCACCTTTGTATATACGCAGGCTTCCATCCTTTCTTCACAGAAAGATTATCCTCCCTGCAGATAGATGCTGGAAGTCATCCAAGAATTTAAGAACATTCTTTCATTCACAGGTGTTTTTGGAGCTTACAACAGCAGTGCTTATACTGGAAGATGATGAGGGAGAGAATTGCTTTGCCCCTTCAATCAGCTTTTGCCCATTTCACACCAGATTGCAATCTGATAATACTTAGTACAAACTGAAACACTTTAATGCAAACAGAAAGAGCTCCAGCAGCCAGAATAAACACTAATGACACAAATTAAATTGAAACATACCAAAGCATGCAGCTCACATCACTATCCTGGTGGACAAGTTGAACATAAGCTAACAATGTGCCTCCATGACAAAGGGGGCTAGCAGCATCCCAGGCTGTTCTAGGAAGAGAGTTACCAATAGGTCGAGGGAGATGTGGTCACTGCCTTCTACTCAGCACTGGCAAGACACATCTGGAGTCCTGTGTCCAGTGCAAAGCTCTCCAGAACAAGAGAGACATGGACATGTTGGAGGGATTCCAGCAAAGGACCAAGAAGATGACTAAGGGCTTGGAGCACCCAATATACAAGGAAAGGCTGAGAGAGCTGGGGTTGTCTAGCCTGAAGAAGGAAATGCTCAGGGAGACCTTACTGATGTGTATACCTGATGAAGGAAGTAAAGATGACAGGGCCAAGCTCTCTTCAGTGATGCTCAGAATCAGAACAAGAGGCAAAGAGCACAAAGTGCAGCCCAGTAAATGAGCATCTGCTGTGGACCTTGCCTCCTTCCAAAGCAATATCCCATGAAGCAGCAGGGTCTGCCTCATGATCATGGGACTGACACTGGAGATATGATCTCCATTTCTCACCGAGCCATTTCGCTGAGATCAGAGATAAGGATGAGAAAGTCCCAGTCCTCCTTGCTCAGAGGTTCAGGGCATGAGATTGAATTCAGCAACAAAGCTTCAGCAACAGCAGACAGAGGCAGAATATTTGAAAATGCATTTTGTTGCTGACTGCAGTCTAACAAAGGATCATTACAAAGATGTGCAGAAGCTGCAACAGGGATGCATCAAGTTAGTCTGGGACTGAGAGACCACAGTTAACAATAGCAGGATAGAAAAGTGAGGCTAGAATCCATAAAAGGAAAAAAATACTATCTGACTGAGTGATATCAATTCTGGAGGGACTGAGGAGGGAAGAGAAACTACAACGTTACTTAAAACTGTATCAAGCACACAGTACAAGGGCCGTGAACTTAAAGATGTGGAAAGGTTGTGCCACAAAGGAGCAGAAGTGGAAATCAAGAGAAGCAGAAATAAAACAAGTGCAATGGAGAAAGCAGTAAGAGTGAGCAGGATTAAAGAGAAAAGAAGCTGGACAAGAATACTGACAAGTCAAAAACATTGATCCTGTGCTTCCTTAGCCAAATAAGATTGGCAACAGTGCACCAGCTGGGCTCTGGAGGGGATGGAGAAAGATTCAGAGAGGTCACCCACTGCTCCCTCTCCTCCAGACAAAGGCTTGGGATCGATCACACACTGTTACATTTGCAGTTATTGCTGCAAGGTGCAGATGTTTGACACCTTGCTGCATTTAGCACAAAAGAGGGGAAACTGAGTCACACCAGGGAAGAACCAGACTATTAACATCTAGAGGCACCTTAAAGTATTTCACACAGCGAGTCACATGCAAATAGTGCAATGACCCTGGAAACAAATACATGCTTTTTACTGTCTTACTGCTTTTTAGTGGCAAAGAAAGATGGCCTGTGCAACCAGGGATTTTTATTCTCACTTATTCAGCCCCAGCAGATCCCAACTCCAACAGAGAGCTCAGATACACCCCAACACCTATCGCAGCCCATGTTTCCCAAGTGAGTGCCAACATAAGAGAGAGAAGGGATAGGAAACCCACAGGATTTTCCATTTCAGGAAAACTGGATTCTCTTGAAGCTAGTGTTGAGCAAGTGACATAAGCTGCCTTTTCTGGCCTGAGAGATGATCTCCTCTCTCCTCTACACCTATTTCATTAGATCTAAATTACTTCTATTGCCAAGACATTTGGAAGCAAATTGCCAAAAAGCTTCAATTGCTATCCCCCGTCTCCTGATTCCCTAACAGGACCCAACACCCAGTCTGACTCCCATTAAGGCTTGATTTGTAGACACAATATCCTAACCAGGACTCAGCGAGAGGCAGTACCTAAGCCAGGAAACATTTCACACACAAAAAAAACCCAAACCCTCAGCAAGCCTTAGAAGAATCAATTCTTTTAATTCAGAGGTAACTTCTATATTCATTTGGACTCAAAAGTAGACCAAGGAACAGGAAGCAGGAATTAGGGGTGAAGCACGGAATGAGAACACACATGTCTGCTATCGTCCCACATCAACGACTGACAGGACGAAGCTTTGCAGAGCATTTTAGCCACAGATGGAGAAAATGCTGCTTCAGTGAATCACAATATGGAGAAAATTAATTAGCTACTGTTAAGTCAGCTATAAGCATACACAGCTCCATGTACACCCAACATTTTGTCATTATTATGCCACCGCAGTCTTCCCAGACCAAGGCCAGGACTGAAATAGCAGGGCCTCTGGCTCTGGAGACTGTGCTGCTATGGTACATATGCACAAGGAGGGAGGCTGCTGCAGCTGAGAACAGAGATGAACCACCCCAAACAGCCTGGTCAGATGGATCCCTGCTTCCAAAGCAGGCTTTTGACAGGGACATAAGTGCAATAGCAGGACTGAGAGCAAGAAGCACCCAGGGTGGAAGAGGGGAAAAAATTTGATGAATCTGGGGATAAACGGACTGTAATTTCAGGAGAGCCAAAGAAGTCAAAGCCACTGCACCTGCAGGTCATACCCAGAAGACAGTAACTTTGCTGCAGACTGGCTTAGACTTGCAGGTGCCACAGGCTGGAGCTGAGGCATACCTGAAGACTTGAATGGGAGACTAAAGAATACTAAGAACTTAGCTCAAGCCCTTCTTCAAGGGAAGATAAATCTCTCTTGCCTGTGACAGTCAACTAAATCCTATAGGTTGGAGCCTGACTACAGAACTGAGTACTCTTCAGAGACTGACAGTCCTGATTTAGACTACTTTGGATGGGGTTCAGCTGGCTGCTCCCAGCCACTGGCAGCTTGGACTGCTGGATACCAGGATGTGTGTGCATTCACTGTTGGGTAACACGTGGATATTATCCTACTTGCATCAGAAGTCCTCCAGACTCACAGTGTATGATTACTGGGTCCAGAGTGGGGTCCACAAACTTCCAGCTCTTGCTTGTCATAGCACTGAGGGCATCTAAAGTCTTCTTAAAGCTTGTTTCAGGCAGGGAAATGAATGCCTCAGGAGCAGCAGTCTCCTTGCATTACAGCAGTCTATTCACCATGCCCTGCCCCCTTCTCTTGCTGTCTAATATTTTTAGCTAACGCTGTGCACCCTTCATCAGGAGGCAGCCATCCAGCTCTGTCCTACACCAGTGTGTAAATCTGCTGACATGCAAGGCGCATGTTTCCCCTGCTTTCAGGAAGCATGCTGCATAATGAACAACTCTCCCAGCAGGAGGAACAGCACCTGTGTGCCAATTACCTTGGCACATACCATGGGATCAAATGGGGCAAGAGCATAGCAATAGACACAGTAAGGATGAAATTTCCTGCCAGCCTCTGCTCTCAGCTTAATGCTGCCTTGTAATGAAGTCATTTTGGCCTGCAAGACGCGCAAGCAGATGGGCTGTCATTTAGGGGCTATCGTCTGCACCATCCCTTCCTTGCGGTTTGAACTTATTAAGCTCAGTGTTTTACAAACGCAATCAAGGAAGCAAGCTTGAGAGATATTATGACAGCAATAAAAGTGTGTCCTGCTTCATCAGCACTTCTGAAAAATTAGTTTAAACGTCCTCCGTGGCAAACAGCATTTACTGCTGCTCAGTGCCGGAGGGGGAGGCAGGAAAAAGGCACTACACAGGGTTTTTAAAAATAAAACCCCAAGCAAGTTTGGCACAACGAGTAAATCACAAGCAACTGGCTCCCTACAGTGCCCCGCTGCATGAGACTCCTTCCTGATATAAATCAGTGCCAGATCTAGCCAAATGCAAAAGCTCTGCCAGCTCTTGCTGCATATTTTACTTTACTCCACGGTATTAGCAAAACCAGCATCTCCATCTTTTCAGACAATTGCAGCATCTCACCTTATGCTGCACCATGCAGCCATATCATGGGTTTATTGTTTATAACACCACCACAGCCACACACCGTGTTCTGCAGTGCCCAATATCATTGTATCATCAATCCTATTTCACATCTTTTTTGCCTGCACTGCCATGGGGACTTGAGAGCAAATTCCATGGTGAACCTAAAAAATCAATTCCAATTACAGAACCTCATTTTCACTCTTTCCAAAATGTTTGTTTCTAGACAGACATTCAGATTTTGCTCCAAAATGAGTTTTCCTTTCTTCTTTTAAACACAATTATAAGATTATTTTCAAATTTGTGAAAGGGTCTGAAGAAGAAGTCAGGAAGAACAACATGTATTCTGACAGCTTTTCTTAAAAATAGTCAAATAAATAATAAACTAAACATTCAGTGGAAGAAAAATGCCTCAAGGTTTGAAACTGGGCAGCATGGCCCAAAAATACTGGTTTGATTTTGCTGAGAAAAAGGGCAACTGGAGCAAAAAGAAAGTAATTCTGCATCAGCTCTCCAGAGAATCCTTCCACAGCAACTGATCCAGTTCCCTCCTTTCCAGGCAGGGGAAATCACACCCCCACATTGACCTCACCGCACTTCTCTCTGCCAGCCCTTATAAGTTCTTGGTCTGCTGTCGCTGGGCTGCTGCTGAGCCAATTTACATGAAGAGCACTGTAAATGTCACACTGAAACATGCACAGTGGTATTCTCCCAAAGCAAATAAAGCTTAGGACCAGTAAGCAAAGAAAATTATGCCACAAAGCAGTTGTAAATCAGCAGCTGACACCCCCAATTAAATCTACTGTATTTTACCTCTTTCTATGGGAACTAACCAGAACTTGTCTACATAGAGATCCATTGCTGGTGAGAGAACAGCACACTCTCCACAGATGCATCAGCCCCATACATAAGAGTCCAAACCAACAGCTTCTGTTAATTGGCACAGGTCACTTAGTCCCCACTACACCAGCAGAGAACACCAGCTTCTGAATGCGCATTCCCTTTCCCCTCAGGCTTTCCCCAACGTGTTTTCCAAGACTGAAGCTTATTATGGCTCAATGGAGAGTAAAACAGGAAAAACTTACATCAAAGCCTTGTGACCAGTGTGTCTCAACGCTACGCACAGTCAACTGTAAAGAAATAAGGTGTTTTATAAGACCCTGGCAAGGGTCAAAACTACCTTGAGTTAAATCATTTGTTCACCTGCTTCCTGGAAATTGTTCTTCCAGATCAGTGATGTTCTGGGTGAGGTTTGTAGTGGATATTTTTCCCCTCTCAGTGCAAGATCGTGTATCCCTGGCAAACACATCCTGCAGTTCCTCCAGCAGCAGATACAGAGCTAATAAGGTTGCTGCACTAGAGATCTCAGCCCAGTGGTCTCAGGAACAAGCTAGGACAGTGAAAAGACAAGCATGAGGGGGACAGGATGGGCCATCTTTCATACCAAAGGGAAGACCAACTCCTCTCCATGCATCTGAGCAAGCCCAGGATGTTAATCAGCTTCTCCTCTCCCCAATTTCTTCATCAGTCCCTTTCCTCTTAAAAAATTCTTTTCCACATCAGCTTTCCTTACCATTACATCCTGCAGCTCAGCATGTACCTAAGCTAAAAGCTCCTGAGAGCATTTAAAGGCACAGGATTACATTTCAGTAAGCAGTAAACTGAGACTGTGATCAAGGTTCTCCACTTTATGCAAATATGCAGTGCTGGTTAAGTGATTATGCAAAGCCAGCCCCAAACTGGATAAACTGTAGTGCTTATTATCACAGTACCATTCAGGTAATGTTGAACCATGCGCTCTGTTTCTATGGTCTTTCCCTCCACAGTATTCCGATTTCCAAGCTAAAGAAGAACACACAAAAAAGAAACCCAACCAAAAAAAAAAAAAAAACAAAACCCAAACAAACACAAAAACAGATCAATGAATCCATCCCATTTCCCCAGAACTTCCCGATGTATAAGTCTTGACCCAAACCCCCTTCATGGAGCTACTGTACTGCCTTCAGCAACTAGCAACTGCCTTGCATCTCTGGAGACATTCAGCTGCACCAAGGCTTTTCCAGCACAAAAGCCTCAGCCAAGTAAAAGTAATTTCCTTGTGTCCTTCCTCTCCATCACTCTCACACTCTGAACAAGCAATAGATTGGCCCTGAAGATGCTGCTGGGAGGAAGGAACTTGGGCAATACAAGATTGATTCAGCAGCTTGGCACCCTGCACAGAAGCACTGAGGAAACATGACCTGTATTTGTTGGAGGAGAGGAGACTCAAAGGTGACCAAGGTAAAACATAACTCTAAAGATAATGCATGAGACAGTATGAAACTATTTAGGGCTATATCAAATGTGGGAAGCAGGTAGCATAAATGAAAAAGCTCCGGAAAGGTCAAGCCTTGGAGGAAGTGAGCAAGAATCTCTTCATGAAGAGGAGAACTGATCTGAAACAGCCTCTAGCCAGAGGCAGCCAGGGAAGAAAAATCAAGTAAATAGCTTTGAAGGAATTGGAGGATAGAATTCATCTCATTTTAAGCATTGAAAGATGAAGCTAGGCTTGTCATCCAGGCTCCCTCAACAGTAGAGAGAAAGACACATTAGAGTACAAGTAATTCTGACTAGCAGTGAAAGTGCCTGTTATCATGGATCCAGGAACTGGCTCCAGCATGCTCAGACAGATGAAGTTAAGTGAGGATAATCTCAGTCTTAATCACTGCAGCGCTCCTGAGAAGGTGACAAACATTTGTCAACATGAATTTAACCAGGTGTCTCCTTGAAGTGGCACCCCCCCAACATGTTTTAAGAGATCCACTATGTGGATGTGAGGCTGGCCAAATGCCAACTTCAGATAACCAGCAAAGATCAGCAAAAAAACAAACCGAACCAAGATGGTATTTACTAGCCTTTAAATACCTAGGGCTTTTATTGAAAAAACAGATGAGAAAAACACAAGGAAAAATGATGAATACTAATGCACTAAATGATGAAAATACATTATCTTTGATTCCTCCTTGCCTGGATCTATAACAATTTCAGAAGGAGTGATTAGGTTAGGAGATAAATTTCATTTATTCCTGATAAAAGAACAATGATATATTTTTTGACAAGTGTTCTTCAATATGCCACCTGGCTAGTTCTAGTAACAGATAATAAAAATGAAATATGATAGGATTCCTAAGAAGATCCCAGCAGTTAACAGGGGAAGCCATTTCATAACTCTTTCTTTGGAGGTACCTGGATTTCCCAGGATAACAAGAACATTTTAATCAGTCCTTTTACAAAGTGTGTGGGGTAACTTCAGGATGCAGCTTTGTTCCTGTCTTAGCTGTAGACATTGCTTAAGAATCAGCAAAGTAATATCAAAGACATTTAGCTGGATGAAGGCAAATTGCTTCTAGAGCTAAGTAGCAGTGGAAAGTGTTAGTGTAGGTAATCACAGAAGGAAAGACAGGGTGAGATTTACTGTGAGCACCAAAGGCTTGAAGAGAGTTGCAGAAAGGAAAAGCATATCAACATCAGGCTTCAGATTCCAGTCAGCAAGAAGGAATTTTCTCTGCTTTGCCATGAGACAGCACCATACTAGGAGCAAAGGATAAAGTGTTTTCAAGCTTTCTCTTATCCTATGAATTTATCATTACTGGAAACTAGCTTGACTCCAACTGTCCAGGGTCTAGTTCTTATTTTAGCTATACAGATAAATGTGGTTTCAGCTCTTTGTGACCCATGGACCTAGCCTGGTCATAGACCCAGTCAGTAGACCCATAGACCCACTGTTCTCTAAGCAAAGGTCTTGCAAAGCCCAAATTCTGTTAGCTCTCTGTGGATTTACATTGCACGGTGACTTTTATGGGATGCCATGAAAGCTGGCTGCGAAGAAACAATATACATGAGACACTTAACTAAAACATCCTTCTGTGTATCAACTCTATACATTAAGATACCAAGAGAATAAAATGCATCAGATCTGCTACTTCTTAGGTCAGTTTCTGTTGGCCTTTGTCTTTTGTATTCATTTCTCCTTGCTTTTCAGATGCATTTGCACCTTCCTAACAGAGCTTCTCCACCACTAAAACCACAGTATAATCACACTGTAAAGGAGCCAACAGAACAGAAATGCTATGAAAAATGGGAATGATTGTGCAACACATAAATCATAGATAGAATATTTTCTCTCTGCCTTTGTACAGATCCCATACATCACCATGACTCAGTGCAGTTCTCCCAGTGGGGACAAATTTCAACTTCTAATGCACTTTCCATCTGATTCCTCCATGATAACAGATGGATCACTGTCCTAAGATATTGCATTTTGAGAGTAATACATTAAACACCTCTGTGTTTCAGAACAATTTGGTTTGGGTACCCAGTACTAGTCCCATTTCCATCCTAATCCCATATCCCAGTGGTTTAATTGTGCATTTTACCACTGATGAGAAAAAGGCCGCCCTCAAGTCCAACGGCTCTTACCTTGCCTTCCCTCTCCTCTCATTTCCCCGATTGTTTCACCAATCTTCCTGGATGTGATAAATCATGTAAATTTAATTTAGAGATTATACCCCTGGCTTTGACAGCAGACAAGGTTAGTTCTCTGCTTGTAGCCTGCTAATCTTATACAATTCCTCTATTCCCACTTGGCTGAACTCTTACTAGGGAGTTAGGGGAGAGCAATATCTACTCTATAAAGCATTAGGGACTTCTGTTGGACACTTGCAGATGGCATCCTGGCCACCTTCCAAACTCTCATACTGCTGAGTAAGGTCAAATGCTGTAATCCCAAGGTTTCCGTAAGCCCCGCTGTATCGCAAACTTTATCTCAGCAGTACAAAGCTGGTGCTGCTGTTTCCAAACTCTTTGCAGCCTTTCCAATCAGTTACAAATTTCTCTCGGCTACAGCATTCTTTCAAAGACTAAGCAGTTCCCAAGTCCATTGCATTACCTCCTTGACCATGCTTGCCTGTGGTTGTTGCCGCCTTCTTTCTGTAAAACTGAAGGCCAACACTCCTTCACTAAAGCACTAGAAGACCTACAGAGGTGTATGTCATAGAGGGATTCCTGCTATCTGCGAGAAAGCACTGCTTCTTGCCTATAAGAGCCTTTGGCCCCAAGCTGAGGGTCACAAACAGTGACCAGCACATTATCCATGCAATCTTTCCTTTTATCTATAAAGTCCCTCTCTAAGGAAACATGGAGCACTAGCAGGGGATTAAAATCGGCTGTCTCATGGGCATCCCAGGCAGATACCATTCGTCTCCTTTCCTAATATTTCCTTTAGGTTTGGACAGTTTTCATCAGGTTTATCCCTCTTGCTCTTTCCCACATCTGAGCAGTTCTCAACTTTGGCAGGCACAGAAACAGCAATTTTATGACATGCATTTTTTAACGTAACAAAACATGTTTTTTCATGTTCTTTTGATTCATTTTTTAAAATGCAGATTCCACCCTCTCAAGGTTAATAACTTTCCCACTTTAGCTGAATGTGGGACAGCTCCAGATGTTGCTGAGAATTTTTAAACAAACCTCTCATCTCCAGAAATTGGCAGGGAAAAAACAGCCTCTTAGATACCCCCTAAACCATGAGAAATGGCTGGATCTCTGCAAGGTGGCACAGAGTGTTCTTTGATGCTGACAGTCTGACGTATTTGATGGAAGTTTATGTGAAGTTATTATAGTCATAAGAGCTCAATAGCAACCACCCAGAAAATTCACACTAGCATCTCTTTACGGCTTAGAGTATCATGCATACAGAAAACACACTGAAACCAGATGCTGACCTCAGATAAGGGGAATGTTATGTGCTGCTTAACTTAGTAAGTCAATATTTGTACATCCAACAGTAAGAAGAAACTGTGTCTAGACAAAAGCCTATGTGCTCTTTGCTGGGTGACCATCTGAAGTGGTCCTTATGGAAAAAATGTCAGGGAGGGAGGGAGGAAACCATCATTTCAGCCAGCCCTGATCACCCAGGACTCTTCCAGATAACTGCAGCAGGATAGCGCTCACTGCTGCCTTGCCACAACATCAGAGGAACAAGGTGATTTGCAAGAAATTTGCATGTTTGCTTTGATCTTTCACACAAACTAAGTAATGTCACTCGATTTTAATCAAGCTCTTCAGAGCCTTAGACCACACTTTTAATGCACTGATGTGAGGCATCTCAGCTTGTTTCAAGCTTCACGCACAAGAAGCTAAAAATTCTCTTACTCTTTCCTTTCCTCCCTTCAATTTGATGAAGAAAATGATGAACAAGCAAAAAAACATTTTTTTTACCATTTCCAAAGTGGATTTCTCTGGTATCTACCTATTTATTTTCATAGGAATTATGAATTTTTAGGAAGGATTTTAATCTGAAAGGAAGGAAACTTACCGGACAGGACTGAAGATAGCATCCTATGGATGGGGAAAGGCTGCGATCAGACACAGTAGAGAGTAGAGAAGTCAAATTTTGCAGTGTGGTAGAGTACAGAGGAGCACACGAGGAACCCAGGTCAACAGCATCAGTAGAAGGATGGAGGGCCTAGAAAGCAAAAGCAGGACATTTTTGTTTAAATATCCACACAGCAGACTCATAAGCCCAAGCCAATGTCTCAGCTGAGCAGGTAAAATGGCACCTTCATACGTTTTCAGCCTAGCTTCCTTAGTAAAGCCAGCAGTTGAGCACGTGTAGGTTAGTAACCCCTTTTAGATTCTTCTGGACAATTTAAACCACTTTTGAAAAGGGGAGAAGAATCTCAAAGATATCCAAATCACATTTACACACCTTTAAAACACCTCCAGGGATAGGGACTCAACCACTTTCCTGTGCAACCATCAACAAAGACAACTTCTAACATTTTCTCACTGCACAGTGTACATAACTATGGATCTAGATGCTCCCTGAGCTAGGCTAATCCCTAATTAGTTTCAGGAAAGTTTTATGGGTGTTGTGGGTCATTTGCTAACAAGGGAAGGATGGTGGAAGAAAATAAACCCAAGCCAGAGACTGTAAAGCAGTGCATTACTAGGCAAACATGCTGAGGAATAAACATGACAGGATTTATCACAGTGCGTCACGATTTGTCACGGTAGTGTTCAAAACTAAGTCAGTTTTAAGGCCAAGTTGTTCTCAGATTCTGCTCTCTTTACTCAGAGCAGCTGATCTCTCTCAGAATCCTTTGGAAAACCCCCCAGCTTTGCAGCTTCTTCTATCTTCCATTCTCCTCCATTTTTCCAGGGAGGAGGAGAAGAGCTGTGCTATCTGGGGACAGCTTAACCAGATCATAGAACTTGAATAAGTCATATTATTTTCCCTCGACTCCACACTCAGCTCACCAGCAACTGGATGTGATGTCACCAGTGAGGCAAGCCGAGTGATAACTGAGAAGTGGTAGCAAACTGTAAAGAGAGCAACAGGGCTAAGAAAGCCACTGTGCCCTGAGCTCAAGGAGGGCTCACAAGGGCCCCCAGAACTCACTCAATATGTCACCTTTGTTGTGCAAGGAAAACAACTTCTAATACCCTGGATCTTTGTTTGACACTTCAGTGTCAATAGATGCAGATAAACATTTAGAATCTGAGCAAACCAGCCTCTCTGCAAAACACCGCATTTTCCAATATAGCAAACCATAAACTTCACAGAGAACAAAGGACAAAATCTCTGTAAAGGAAATACCGGAAAATTGTGAAACCACCCTTTAAAAACATATTGAAGACATGAAAATGAATCACATTAAACGGTCACAAATTACATCTAGATCCCTCACAGAAGGGCTATTATGACCTCAGCAGTGAAGATCTCCACAAACCTGAAAGCAGAGTTAATGACTATATTATTACTGAGCCACACTGAATTTCAAAGGGTGTTTGCATAGGATGTTACAGAAAGAGAAGGAAAAGAATAAGCAGAAAAGAAAGTCCTTCCCTAAAAGCCACCTGATGTAGAAATATCATCTTGAAGTTAACCCCTATTAATTTTTAAGGTGGAATTTTAAATAGAATGATAATTTTTTTACAAAGTTTGACAAAAGTCTTCCTCTTGCCAGTTCAGCATTTAGACAATTTTGCCTATGAAAAAGTCTTATTTTGAGTAGCAGCCCTGGACAGCAATGAAGCTGAATTAGGATAAATTTAAATGAGTCAGAAAACCATCATGCTTAGGTGAGAATGAGGTCCTCTCAGGGGCTGGTGTTTAAACTGCCTCTGAGATTTCTAAAGGAAGGACACTGCTCTGCATTGCTCTTTACAGGAAAGTCAATAGCCTGAAGAAAGATGAATTATTGTTCATAACGTCTGCAAAGGCTTTTATCAAAAAGTATCATATTGACAGGGCATTTGAGGTTAAGCATTCTGAGTTTAGTTTCCCTTCTAGCCTATTTCCAATTGCTGGGAAAGCTGAATAAAAACAAGAGGTATCTGTGTGAATGCATGAAAGTCACAGAGCAAAAAGAAAGGCAGTAGCACTTCTCCCAGTGCCTGGAAACCACTCAGCCTTACAAGAAACAGCAGCAGCCAGAATCTTGCATATAGTTGTGCCTTGTCCATGTTGTATCCAACAGAAACAGACGCTGTTTTAGGGCAAGTCAAGGTCACTTTAAAGTTGGATGCCCAATGCTTCACAGAACCCAGCATGGACAGCAGCTACTTGTCCCTTCCCAAGAGCTCCCTGTGACCTTTAAGGCTGTGAAGCTTCATTTTAGCAATGCCATGAACGACTCAACCAGCACAGCAGTTTCAAGTAGTGCTTCAGAGCCTAGAGCCCTCCTGGGAACTGAAAACAGCTCTCTGGACCAGAGGCAGAATGGTACAAAGAGCCAGACAGATGCTCAGTACAAGAGCAGCCAGCAGATGGTCACTAAGGGAAGGCAAGAGGGCTACGTAACAAAGTGCTCACTTCTAAGTTTTTTAATTATATTTTTATACCTAAATTTGCTGAATTTAATTATTTTCCTGTTACTGAAGGTTGCACTGTCCAGGTACAAGCTTCCTTAAGAACAGCTTGTACTGCTAAGGGAGTCAACTGCATATGGGTTTGTTTAGAAGCCAGTAAAAAATCATAGCCCCAATATGTTTTGTAGCCTCAATAAGCAGCAATGACCACATACACTACCCAAGCCACAAAACCCTCTACTCCATATGAACATTTAACTAACCCAACCTATACTTCTTATAACAGATCAATGCATTTGTCAGAAACAATTTGCTCAGTTTCTACCCTCAAAACACCAGTGTAAGGAAGCAATGCTTGAAGTGCCTGCAAACATTTTGGTGATGGGGAAAAATTGCCGTAGAAATAAGGGACAAAAAAAAACAATAAAACAACAAAACCCAGGTGTGGAGCAAACCTCAGGTCAGAAGAATGATAACCCTTTAAGCACCTCATTAACTGAACACTCAAAAAAGTTAAATTTCTGCTGCAGCTTCTGCTCTCAAGAGAAGTAACAAATTGAACCCCACCAAAATTTAGTGGAAATATTATTCCTATTTTACAGCTAGGGATGATGAGGCACAGAGCTGTGAAATGATCAACATCATAGGCTGAGAAAGTTGGGGCTGTTCAGCCTGGAGAAGAGAAGGTCACAGCAACCTTCCAGTATCTGAAGGGAGCCTATAGGGATGCTGGGGAGGGACTCTTCATTAGGGACTGTAGTGATAGGACAAGGGGTAATGGGTTAAAACTTAAACAGGGGAAGTTTAGATTGGATATAAGGAGGAAATTCTTTACTGTGAGGGTGATGAGGCACTGGAATGGGTTGCCCAGAGAGGCTGTGGATGCTCCATCCCTGGCAGTGCTCAAAGCCAGGTTGGACAAAGCCTTGGGTGGTATGGTTTAGCGTGAGGTGTCCCTGCCCATGGCAGGGGGGTTTGGAACTGAATGATCTTAAGGTCCTTTCCAACCCTAACTATTCTATAATTCTATATCTTCTATTTAACTATTTCTATCTAACCCTTATACTCCCTTGCTTTCCCTCTAGAAAACAAGGAAAGGAGACAGGAAAGGTCTTCTCAGGAAGGCTGTGCCACTGGGTAGGTGCAGAATTAGCAAAGCAGGGTACGATCACTGAGCACAAGCAGAAGCCCCACAGGAAAGACCCTTACTGTGCCTGAAAGGGAGACAGCTGTCAACAGCTGCTGGGGACAAAGCTCTACATATGGTAACACCAAAAAATCCACCCTAGAGACATGGCATTTCAGTAGGAACGAGTCGTGTTTTTACTTTGCATTGTAATTCAGCTGTAATTCCAGTTAAAGGATATGGAGCAACTGGAGTGTTTGGAGGGGGTTTATTTTAACAACATGAATCATACTGGACATAAGGACATCTGAGCCCAGCCTAAATTCCCCTCAAGCCCAGTGCTTCCTACTAGCTAAACACAGCTTTAGTAAATTGGGCCATTCAGTGCCAACCTAGGGACTGCAAGGCTAATAGAGATAGGTGAATATTAAACCAGATTAACAGATCCTAATATCTGCATCTCATTAATTCCAACATTTGGATTACTCTAAAAATGCCCCCTATATCTGCTAGCAGTGCACTGCCATGGCCTGTGTGGAAATGGTTCATGGAAGACCTGAAACAAAAGTAGAGCTTGAACCACAGTCAAAAAGATTTGAACACAAAAATTGCTGTTTACTACAATGGCCCAATGCCCCTGGGAAGTAATGATGCATCAGGGTAGAGGACAGGGGACAAGAGGTGGGCAGCAAGAGGCTTAAAGAGCTTCCAGGACAGCAGGGGACTGTTAACTGATTCTTCTTTGTTCACATCATGACTGAAGCATCACAACCTTCATGCAGCAGCTCCTGTCAGGAGGGCTGGGCTACCACAAGTACATCCAAGTTCTGTCTCTGTTGGTCTAGATCCTTAGTCCTTACCTTCAAGTTCAATGTCACACACCTATGCTACCTAATAGCCTCCTGAAGGGATCACTGCAGCTGTGATCAGCAACATCTCATGTGTGTAGTTAACAGCTTCCCTCTGCTCTGCCTAATCACTGTGGTATTAACTCTCATGAGACATAATAATCCTCACAAACCAAATTTTTCTTCCATGCTAGAGGGATAATTTTGTGGTTTTTTTTTCCTTTTTTACCTGGCCTTTTCCTAGCAAATATTTAGCCTCCCATGTGCACATATTTAAAAAGAATTCCTAACAAATCACTCAACGGAAAGTAATATTCCCCTGAGGAGGGAATGAGAGAGCAACACCTGCCACATGTGAGTCACACTATTCGCTGCACTCCTGGATGGCGCTTGGATACTGCAGTGCTGGGAACAGGGAAGGGCTCGGGGTAGGACACAATTACCTACGTTACATTAACTTAATTTTCGTTCTGTTTTCCTGCCAGGTTCATTGCTGCAAAATCAAAACTGATGAGGTTTTGTGGAAGTGGTTTGCAAGGTGAGAGGAAGGCAGAACAAGGTAAAGAAAAACTAACACCGGTTTTGCTGTTTATGTTCACCTTTGCCGTTTCAAATCTTTTGCATACCAATGGCTCTGGTGGTTGTTATAAAAATATTACTGCTACTTTTCTATATCTGCCTTGTGGGAGCTGGTCTCAGCTTTGCAGCAGTCTCATCTCAACTGATTCACTTTGGGAAAGCTATTTACACAAAACTGATCTCTATGTTTCAGTGATGTTGTATCAGTTTCAATGAAAAAACACCAATGCTGGATATTTGGGGAATTTGTGCTTTGGGATCATTTTTTAATTATTATTTTGGAACATGGACATTCCACTTGTTTATATTACTTCCACTTTTCTGGTTTTACGTGGACATATCATGAGATCAATTACAAATAAACTTTTGTTGAAAATGATCATTTGTGACAAATCACAAGGTTGGGTTAAATACTGTTTTATTGTAAGTCAAAATTACAATGAAACAGCACATTTTTAAATACCATAGATTAATATAACAAGGCTAAGAAAAAAAAATTTAAGAAAAAAAATGTTTAATTTTCTACAAGAAAATTTCAGAATTTATTTCGTAAGAATTTGGAGAGGAAAATAATGAAATGTCAACGTTCCACATGAAAGAGACATACTGAAATCATCCATCTCTCTCTTGATGCATGACAACAGAGAGGAAAGATGTATGTTAGGGTAGTAGCCTGGAACGTGGAGCATTTTTATTCAAATTCCCAAATGACCAGATTTTTCTGGTTGAACTCTGGGCTCCCCTGTGCTTCACTCACTGAAGTTGTGAAACACAAGAAACCACACCGTCTATTCCCTGATACAGTTACTATGATAATAAAGAGTCATAGATTCCTTGGATAACTGCCAGTTCCTTCCAGCCACACTCACCTGCTCCCAACAGAAAAGTGTTTACTGGTAATAATTACAAACTGATATTATCAAAGGTGCCTGGGGCATTTGGATGCCCATGGGAACCGGCAGCGCTGAGGCTTTCTGCCTATGGATTTTACTGATGATCTGATTGATTTCTTCCCCCACCCCAGCAGCATTTCCAGTGCACACATGCAGAACAGCAAGAATAATTACGGAGCTTACATCTTCGTGTTGGCTAGGCAGAGAATTCCATTGTGCTAGTGACTTTACAAGCAGGCAGCAAACAAGAACGTTCACTCCAAAAACACCCCCACATAATTGCAGTTCGGGTACACACCTTTCAACAGGGAAAATTCCCCAACACCACTATGCAGAAAGTTTGGAAGCACTTGAAGAGCTACACAAATTCAAACAGCCTATTCACAGGACCTTCCTCTGCAACGATGAAAACAACTTTGTCCTACTCCTTCCCAAAAATAAAATCTCAACATTCTCTATTGAGACAAGGAGGCACAAAAGTACAAAATGTAATCAGTTCTAAATAATGTTAAGCTTAATGGCTTTGTAATGGAAAATAACTGCGGTGCTTGAAGGTAGCTGATGTAGTTTCAGGTCCTCAGGACTTTAGCACAAAAGGTGTGAAAAAAGCAGAATAGAAAAGCAGGACCTGGGGATGGGGAGTATCCGGGACTAGCAGGTGTCCAGGGTGGGCACAGATAAACTAACTGATAAGTAAAAGGACAGGATGATTGCTATGCCTGGGGTGTTAATAAACCCATTAAGCTGGTGTAAGCATCTACTAGAGAGTATCCCGGACTAGCAGATGTCCAGGACGAGGGCAGTTAAACTAACTGATAAGTAGAAGGACAGGGTGATTGTTACGTCTGTGATGTTAATTAAGCTGGTTATGAGCATTGTTGAGAAAAACGACCCTTAAAGACCACCATCACATTTTTGTATGCATGCCGGAACCTTTCTGGGAAATGATGTAATATGCTCAGTGACCACATAAGGATGACCTGTGCAGCAATTCGGGGACGCACGTTAGGAGGAGCTATCCCCCGTGTCTCCCGGCGCAGCAATGAATACCTGCTTGGCAACTTGAAACTGTTGGCTAGTTTGTTCCTGGAGTTTTCTCCGAATCACAACCCAGAAAAACATCTTTCTACATTACCACTTTTCTAACAGAGTATTTCTAACAGAGTATCTTATCCTCTGGGCAGCAGCCCAGCCTTTGACCACTTCAGAGACTCGTTTCCTACCAGTCCTAAAAGAAATGAGGGAGCCAATACCCCTTAGAGAACAAGAGGAAGGGTCCTGGCTTATAAACTAATTTGCCTGCAGACAGCTTTCATTGCTTTTCCATCACAGACCCGGCCACTCAAGACAACCTGGATGCTTCATCGGGTGTAATTAACTCTGTACCCTGAGCATGGGCACAAGCCAGTCACACTGCTCATGGAAGTCTTTATCAAACATATGAAGGCTGATGGAGTTCTGTGCTCTGCTCTGATGCTCACTTGCTTTCACCCTCCGCTGGGACTATTCCAATTTAATGGAGAGGGAAAGGACTCTCCCACAATGGAAGATACCTTTTAATCAGATTTTTTTCCTATTCTCTCATTTTTTCTATGAATTTTGGAAGTTTCTTGCTGCAGTTACACAGTCCTCCAATTCTGGAGGCAAGCAAGCCTTGTCCAAGACAACAAGCAAACAAATCAATCAAGCGTTGCTTCGACCAAAGAAGGAGGAAGAGATAGAAGGCTGAAAGGAACTACACTGCCCAACCCCAGCCTTGTCTCCTACTTTGCTTCCCTCCCTCCCAGGGAAGGCTCCTGTTTACCACATCTCCCCTGATTTTCTAGCAGAACACACAATGACTGCTAGGAAAGAAAACAAAACCCTTCCCTTCTATGGAGGAGCAATTTGCTTGCAGACTCTCAGAGGGTAGGAGACAGATGAGATCCTCTCTTTGTTCTTTATTGCTTGGGATATTTGCATTAAAAGAGACTCTTTGTTATTTAAACACTCATCTGCTCCCACTGCTTAGTCTCATTTGGAAGTCATAAGCCTCTATTAGCAGCGTGTCAACCACACAGCCAGCAGCGTGATGGCCTGGAGGGCAGACTGTAGTGCAAGAGCTCAGGTTTGAGCCTCCATACCCGTGGGGATCTGCAGGCTTGAAGATGCTCCTTTTTCAATAGGTGTGTTTGAAGACTGAGACCAATACTGGTATCATTGCTATTGTGCCAGAGCTAAGAAGGCTGGTGTGGAGGTAAGCAAACCCCTCCAAATGCTGGCAGAGCATTGGGTGATTGCCCATCCCCAACCAGCTACAACGGAACAGCTCCAGAGCAAAGTGCACCCAACACACCTCAGTCACGGCACCCATGATTTCAGAGCATGTCTTTCATCACCTCAGCGACCTTGGTCAGACTGGGAGCAAGCAAGGAGCATTATTGACTACACCTAAAGACGTCTTCTCTTCTCCAACACAGGCAACAACAACTTCATTTTCCTCACATGTAGACAGAAGGGGGAACAAATCCTCAGAAATTCATGGCATGAAGTCAGTGACAGACACAAATCAAACCTCCTGAGTGCTGATGGAAGCACCAGAAATTTTCAAATCACTTCTTTAAAGCCAAGTAAATATTTGTTATGTATTTCATTTCACATAGGAGCACTGAATAAACTTGATTTTCAATATACAGCAGAAACAGACCAAGTCCTGCTACAAGGAGATGAAATGGCTTTGTTATTGTATCCAGGATTCTTTTGCTCAACTAAGGAAGAAATAAAGTGCTTAATTAAATGCATTAGTAATCACAGGGTAGTTAAATGTCAATTGGTTGTTAAAACATGGAGTGCAATAAAAGCCTAAATAATTTCTGAATTATAGAATTATAGTATAGAAAGAAAGGGCTTTCTACTACATTCAGAAAGGTTGAGGGGGGCAGGACTGGAGATGACAAACACACAAAAAAAAAACATAAAACAACCAACAACCAAACAACTGGAATCACGTTTAGATGATTTTTAGAACAAAAGAAAATCCGCAGCCCAGAATTGATCTCTTCTAGCAATGTGCAAACAAAGTGCAACTTTGCAAATGCCAGTATAACAAATAGTCCCAGAACACCACTTTATCCACTTGTCCCACTTTGCAGGGGATGCTTTTCCTCATAAGGAGGAGGTACTTGACTAGTCTGAGAGTCCCCAGTTAACCTCAAAAAGAACACTCCATCCTTGGGGTGGATTTGAACCAGATGGAGTTGGAGCAGTGGTTTAGTAGCATCATTCCATGAAGGAATCCTATCCATTCCCTTTCATTTTTGTACTTTAAACTACATATAATCTTTTGCTGAGTACTAGCTTATTTTGCTATTTGTGAGGATTTATCCTCACTTTAAAGTAGGGTACAAAGAAAACCTTATGAAAAGGGGTTAATAAGGCAAAAGAATACTTACGGGACTTGGCATGACAACGTGATTTCTGATTCACTATCAGCTGATCTAACCGCTAGTGTTCACTGCCTCCAAAATACCAAACAAACCATGAAATTAAAAATCCCCTGTGCCCTACCTTTAGTATACAGAAGAAATCAAAGGATCCCCCACAGGGGCTTAATTCCTTGCTGATAAAGGGAAATGGCTTTTATTCAAAAAAATCTTTTTGAAGGAAAAATCCTGCATTTGGCATGAGGAGAAAATAAAAGGACAGTATAGGTGCTGTGATTTAGCTAAAAATACACTAACTCATAAAAGGTACAAGGTTGGCATTGCTCCTTTGAAAGTTAAATATTTGTGTCTCGGGGAAAAAAAAAATGAAATCAAAATCTGAGAACATTTTGATCCCAAGGGCAGTTCTAAATTATTTTGGAATCTAAGAGTCGCATAATGGCAATAAATTCCCAGTGCTGGGAAGTGTCTAAAATGGAAACTTGAAATATGAATATATTTCCCATCACCTGATTCCAGGCAGTCCAGACATAATCTTTCTATTTGACAGTGTGGCTTACTCAGCTTTATCAGTCATGCCTGTTTCTATGTTCAGTATGGTCTGGTAATGAACATGGTTTTGCCTTCACAAAGCATTGCTCTGTTTCTCTGCATCTTGCTTCATGCACAAGACCTATGTATGATGCTGGTAACCAACCCCTTCTAAATGAGAGGCTGCAGCTATTTCTATCCTCATTATGTCCAACCTATGTCCTGGCCTTCACCAGTGTGCACTGAACATGGGCAGGATGCTCAGGGAAATGAAAACAACCTTTTAATACACAGAACTCTTCACTGGTAACTACTCAAATCCATGTGGAAGGAGGCAATAAATGCAGATCCCCAGTATTCATCTCCTGATGTACAAGTGAAATCAACTACATACTGAATTTGTTACTGCCTCTGGCTGTTGTGTAATCTCTACCTCCCATGCCATAGTCATTACTGCACAGCAAGATGCTCAGCTGAACTATAGGCAATAAAAGAAAGCTTAATATATTTTACCATCATGGGTACAAATTTACATGCAGGCTTCGATAATGCCTATTCCAGTTACACTTTTGTCAATCTGAGTTTAGGAGAACTATCATGTTGCCATTTGACAAGTTGGTAGTTTGCTTGTAACCCAAAACGTGTTTGTGATGTGCCTACGATTGAAAAGCAAAAACA
This sequence comes from Pezoporus occidentalis, assembly GCF_034315485.1. Taxonomy (NCBI): domain Eukaryota; kingdom Metazoa; phylum Chordata; class Aves; order Psittaciformes; family Psittacidae; genus Pezoporus; species Pezoporus occidentalis. The sequence continues at coordinate 884,115 of NW_026913230.1, read as the reverse complement.
TAAATACCTTCCACTGATCAGTTCAGCTGAGATGAAATCTGAACCAAGCCAAAATAAAATCACTCCAGAGCACTGCAAAGCTAAGGACAGTATTTACCTGCACACAGAGAATTAACACTGAAACAAATAAAGAAGTCTGGTTTAGCTATGTAATGCTGAAATATTAATATTGTTGGCAGAGAGAGTACATGAAGCTGTTATTTTGCAAAGTGTGGCTAAATATAGTGAAGACAAACATTGAATAAGCAACTAGAAAATCCAGTTCTCTAACTGGATTTTCTGATGCCTGTAGCCAAACACACAAGATAGTTTATTCCATTCTGCTTTTATAACTGGAACCGATTTTCCATAAACAACCTGTTAGGCGGTTCTTAAGTGTAGGGAAAATGTATTTCAAAGACCTAGATAATTTCATTTCCAGCTATGAAGGCATATCTGCTGAGCTAAGAACTAGGGGACATGGTTGTTTTCATCAACGGAAGAAGTCTGACTTAGATCTACGGAAAGTAAAATATGGCATAACTGTTCTAAATAAATTTCTTACAACAGTAATGTCAAGAGAGTTTGACTAGAGACCCCCAATCTAAACTAGTATAAAACAGAGTAGCTCCACATAACTGCCACCACTGATGCTATTTTCTGACTCTGCCTTCCTGCCTGTATTGCTTGCATATAAAATCTTGTATGAAGGGATCTCTGCAGAGTATCCACGAAATAAGATATATTTATCATTCCATACCCATACTTATTGTTAATCTAAATTCGTTTTGAGGAGGAAAAATATTCAGTGCAGAACAGGGAAAAGTAGAATGTCAAATCTCCTTATGCAATCAGTGAAAAATGCCTTGATCAATGCAACTGAGCCTTAACGATTGCATAGAGTTAAATAATTCTCAGTATCTCGGCAAGTACAAACACTAAATTCATTGGGCACACCCCTGAATTCAAAAAAATGATGAAAGGAAAGAACTAAACAACAGTGGACACAGTCTATCAGGTTACAACTGAGCCATATGCTTTAGGTAGGCATTAAAGGCTGCAGACATCAGATAAGATAACAACATTGTTTTCTTTCATGTCCTAGACTGCAGGCAAAGGACAGGGATTCAGTTCCCTCTTCTATCTAATAGTATTTGAATCCACCTTTCTCAAAAACACTTCAAACCACAAATTCCCCAAGGCTCTTGCTCACCAAATGTGATATCCGAGCTGCTTAGAATATGCAGGACTGCCCTACACAGGGTAAAGATATGCTCTTTCCCTTGCTGAATACTTAAGTATTACACATGAAGTACAACTACTGAAGTAGATCTTGCCTTCATTCACACACACAAAAACTCTGCCTACAACCTCATCGGTGGGGAAGACTTCTGTAAAACAATTAAAGCAGGTTTGAACCCATTCAGCCAAAGAAAAGGACTGAACTTAAGTCTCTCCTAGGCTGGGGGGCTGTAAGGAAAAACTACTTTTTAAAATAATCTTTTACAACCATGAAGATAAATTCACAAGTAATTACCTAATGATCAAGGATGCATTTCAACATTTTTACTTTTCTTTCAAAGAGGATTTTGTCAAAACTGCAATTTTGTGTATTTGCGTGAGCCTGTAAAAGTACAGAGACATCTGGCCACAAGGATTTGACATTTGCTTCTACAGAACAGAAGAAAGCTCACTATGTATCTATCCAGTTTCATATACATTTTTTCTTTTTTTTTTCATTGTTTATTGCTGACCACAGACAGTACCCTGCATGAACGGACCTGCAGTCTGTCTCTGTATAGCCATTTAGGTGTTCTTACATCAGCAGCAAACAGGATGGGTTGGGAAATAACAGGGAAGCGATACTCACTTTAGTTGGAAAATGGAGTTCATAAACCATGACCCTGTGACACAGTTGTAGGGTCATTTCTGTTGCTCACCCTTAACCAGACCAGAAGTACACAAAGCAATGCGGGCTCATTTTAAGTTTCAGTAAGCAATGCAAAATGACCATATGCAATTTTGAGAGGTACAAAGAGGATCTGCCACTGCTGCTGCTGCTTGGATGCAGGCCACCTACATCCCTCATTTTCTCTGTGACAAAGAGGTAAACGTGGTTCCTCCCTCCTTCACACAGGGAAATGGAAAGCAGAAGATTAAAGTTATTACAACCACCTCTTGTTTGAAACCAAGTTCAAAGGCTTGTCTACTTTAATCAATTTTCCAGCAGACTAACAGGGCTGTACATTTCACTTTTGTGGAACCAAAGCACTAGGGCTAAATCAGAGTTTTTCCCTCTGTTTCCCTTCTCAAAGCAAAGCACAGGCGAAAGCTCAGATGAGAAAGTTAACTGAACTGACAGTATAAGCCACACCACTTTCTCTGAAGAAAGAAAAAAGCAAGAGGTAATAAAGCATCTTGGCTCCAATACCATATGCTGGCAAAGCACTTCTGGCAGTCAGATATAATGATATTCTGCAGTCCTGGGGCATTGTGGTATAGCAAAGTGCCTCTGTCAGGGGAGCCATTTCTGTGGGTTAGGTGAGAAAATAATGGATGTCCACTTGGCAGAAGTAGCCACAGACATGTTAACTCAGAGCACAAAGATCTCCTCCCTGGGTAGTGTCCTGATGGAGATTATTAATGAGTGCATTAATGAGTCTGTTTCCACTGCAACGGAGCAGAGAAGGAGCTTCTAACACGTGTTGCAAGTAAGCCTTGGAATTATAGATTCAAGAAAAAAAAATGAAGAGGAAAAAGGAAAATGAACATTCACAAATTAGAGTAAGAGCAGAGACCTGTCTAAAAATATTGTGCTATTGAACAGCATCCACAAACATGCACAGAAATGCCATTTTTTCCGCAGAGCTAGTCACAGACAGCAAAAAGCTTGCAAATGCACCCAGATAGTTTCAGAAGCATTGCTAGCATGAAGCCGTCTGAAATGCCTAATTTCTTTCACCATCTTCATAATAGCCCAGACATAATTTAGTCTGGATTTCTTCCAGACTCGATTCACTAATGATACCATGGACTTTAAATGGCCCCTCAAACATCAAGAATAATGGATAACAGAAGATCTGGCCAAAAAAAGAACAGTTTGCAAGAAATTCAGGGGTCTGCATAAAACTTAAGGGGATACTGTAACAATTTTGGACATTCATCAATTTGTTTTTTTTAAATGCTTACCTCTACAAATTAAGAACTAAATTTGTTCTTTATGTTGTCGTGATTTAACTCTACACACTCATTTTATCCCTACTTTTATTATGTACGCAAGCGCCCCTCCAGCACAAAGCACTTGTCTAGCTGTTGAATTCCCAGAAGGACAAGGTAATAAGTCATATGTGAATGGAGATTGAAGAGAATCTGTTTATCAGGCTCCGATGGGCCGCATTAGGAACTTGATTAGAAAATAACAACTCTCACACCGCATTGGGCAGAAATTTAACTCGGGGTCCTGTCTGGTACCCAAAGATACAAAACGTATCTGTTCCTAAAGAAAATCCAAGCATTCAGAGCTCAATCACCTTCTCCTCCTCTACAGTATCACATCATCACTATGAATTTCCTGCCATCCCACTCTGTCCCTTACAATTCCTTTGCATAGGGACTGCATGGCAACCCTGCCTTTACTACTGCAAGGCTCCAAGTGTTGGTTCACACTCTCATTTCTGGTGCATTGCCTTGAGCTGCAAATCCTTGCCTTCCAGAGGGTAAACAAGCCCCTCGACTACTGCAACGTGGCCTCTCTGGATGCTTGACCCAGTAAACCCGAGAACAAAAATTAGTTACTGGATAGACATTCAGCTCTACAGAAGTTCAGCACCCAATTGCTTCTGCCCCCTGCCCCACTAGTCTGTGCAACCATCTCAAAGTGAGGAATTTAGCTTTGCTTGTATTGCACTCGGATTTTCTTTCTTCTTCCTTTCTTTTTGTATAAATCAGCTCTTAACCCCATTTTTCTTAAAGGAAATATAAAAAAAACTATTGAGTCATGCTCTGCTTTCCTATAGGAGAAGGAAATTTTCTGCATTACTCGCCTGTCAATTTTCAAGCATTGCACAGGAACTGGACCAATAAAAACCATCAGCTCAGGCACATCCCTAGAGGTTGGGATATCTGTAGAGTTACCAATAGCTATTATCAATAAGAAACTTGTCTCCCTTCCCCCCTGCCACTGTACTTTCAGAGCATCTCTGGAAACAGCTCAGTGCTACAGAGATACATGACTTCAGAGACCAAATTGATTAGGAGTTTTGTGTTAAATCAAGGATGGAGAGGAGGGAAAGAGAGAGGCTGGAGGAAGCTGTATCCTCCTGGGACCAGACAGACATCTGAGCTAGTGCTGCACCCAAGCCCTGCAGTGGTGCCTCTGCAGAGCATCAGGTGAGTTCTACAATGCAGCAATCAGGCTGTCAAGCCTCCTGCTCATCAGCTCCCTGTGGTACAGTCACATCTCCAAACAGAAAGATGTGTCCACCACCATGCCAACTCGATCTCACCAGGTCCTCTTACCGTTAAGTAGCTGAGAAGCAGAGACAGAAAGCTTTTCCTTGCTTGTGCATTTGCTGAGCAGATATCCTGAGAAAGAACTGACCTGCAAGCTCAAGGTGTTAAGAGTCAACCAACACACTAGGGAAGGGTTCCTATCTCTCAAGCCTGAAAATACCAGGGATGCACAAATTGAAAGACTTTCTCCACCAAGCACCACCTGGTTAGCGCAGGGACCGCTCCACAGAGGTGTCCTTGAGTATGACACACTTCATTTGCAACTGCCAGGCTGCAGGTACAACCTGTCTGTCCTATACACCAGAGAATTAAACCTATCTGAGGACAGTGAAGACAGTTTTGAGCATGTGCAAGGGAACTCCTGTAAGGACCCTGGTATACCTATTTGTGCTTCAATGCTACCATTACCAGTGCTATGGAGAACCACAAGAACTTGGGTAACATCGGCACAGCTTTGCTACGTGGTTCTGCCTATGACAAGCTTGTGCTCTGGCAGACAGGGAACATGTGCTACAGTCCTATTCACTGCCACAGGGTAGAGGCACTTAGAAAGGCACATAACATGCAAGCTATCATGCAGCAGTCCTGTTAATGCAGCAGCACAGAGACTAGCATCAAACCACTGCAAGATGTCCAACAGCTACCAAGATCCAAGTAAGTTAATTTAAACCTATCTATGCTGCAGCACAGGTATATTCAGAGAAACAGCACCATAGGGAAATGCATGCAGCACTGACACGATCTGACAGAGTAGGTTTTTCCACATTTGCATCCATAGAGACAGGTCAGTGTCTCCAAGTACAATATGCAAGAAAAGAAGCACTGAGCTCTATGTCCCTCAGTCAGGCTCAGTGAATGAGAGGCCAGGAAGCCAACTTCACTAGGAAGAGCGATAAGGTTTATGAACTCTTTATTTCTCTGTTGCACATATAGCCTGGTTATAGCAGGGGTTTTGTCAATCACTTTGAAGTTGTGTCACTGTCTTCAGAATCCTGCACAATTTCTAGCATTTATCTGCTGAGAAAATCTATTACTTCAGCAGAGCTGAAGGAACCCAACTGCATACCAACATCTCTGTTGAAGTTGATACCTGCTACCATAATGTTTCTCTGAGGCGAGGAGAATCTCCATCATGTGGAGCTTTCAGAGGTACTCTCCAGTTACCAGGCTGGGCCTTGAGAGACTTGATGCACCTGAAGAAGTGAGGTAGAAGAATTTTTTATGCCACAATCATATCCTCCATCCCTGGAAAAACTATTTTGTGAAAAAGGCAACTTCTGCCACACCTCTAGCATTTCCTGCAGTGGGCTGCAGGCCTCTGTGGGTCTCTTCTGAATGATATGAGATGTAAGGGGGCTGTGTCAGATGCTGTGGAAGTCACTCAGCTGTGACAGCAATGGGAGCTATACAAGTGGAAAACACAGAGCTAATTGAGTAGCCTCGTGGATATTTATTTCATCCACTCAGACCCACAAGCCTTAGTGACGGTGTCAAATCAGGTCAAAGTGCCAGGGAGAGCAGAGGGAGAACTTTGCTCCTTTCCAGGCATGAGCGACTGAACAAGTGCATGCGTGTGCCTGGCATTTCATGGGAAACCAAGCTTTAATGGGTTGGGAGGTAACTGTGTTCATCCTGCTGAACAGAGACAATCCCTTTCCTCCCCCCCCATGCACATCAATGTGACATCTGGATAGAACTTTCCCCTCTTCCTTCCAGCTACTCCATCAGAGCCAGCTGCTGCCACACAGGCTCTCTGCAGCTCAGACAGCAGCCGTCTCCTGGTGATGGGGCTCCAGAAGAGGAGGGAACATAGGACAAGAAAACTCCCAAGCCTGGTTTTCCAACACACTTTCTGCAATCTCGCTAAGCCACCTGAGCCTCTGCACAGGAAACACCTAAGCAGCCTAGCACTCAGAACAGAAATAGCAGAGCAGGAGCATGACATTTATAATATTGAGCAATGTAAAGAAGGAAATCGTTCACCATCTCTCCCAGCACAGTGGTGTCAGACCAGGAAGTGGCAGTTTCAAAGCAGACCAGAGCAGAATCTTCACATGGCAGTTTGTTAAACCATGAAGGTGGCTGCCACAGGAGGTTCAGGATGCGAAATGCTTTCCAGGATTCAAAAAGCAACTGGACAAGATTAGGAAAAGAAAAAATCCCACCAAGATATTGCATCTGGTTCAAGCAGCTGCCAAGCTGCAAACTGCTGTAAACCCTTGCCCTGATCTCTCAACTTATCCAAAAGCATCCATTTCTGATACTGTTGGAGACCAGCATTTCATAGCTGGACCTTTTCCTGGCTCAGAATAACTACTGTAGGATCACCAAGGAAAAGAGAAGACCAGAGCAGGATGATTTCAAACCAGTCTCAGGACATCCACTGATGTTCAAACACACCAGGGAGAGCTTGCAGAGCTTTCAAACTGCTAAACCCATGGCTGGCCATTGAGCTGGGGCTCCACCGAGAGTAAACATGCTAGAAGTAAACATGTAAAGGATGGTTAGAAATTGCCAGAAGGGTAGTGAGCTAGATTTGCAAGACAAAGAGCACAACTGCATACTGATAGGAGATGTAGGAGAAGAGGAATGGTATCAGCTTAAGTTTTATCCTACTTGCTTTAAATGCATTTTAAACAGGCACTGCTAAACTCAAGACAACTTAAAATAAACTAAGCCGATTATACTGTTATCAATAATTTACATTTTAAAGAAAAGGTCACTTTAAAAGCCAGCTGTGAAACTCCTCAGAGAGACTTGCACTTCTTTGACGAAAGCAGTTCAAGTTTGCGCTGTGGTTTTGATGTCCAGTCCACATCCTGGCACATAGAAGCCTTAAATATCTCTGATGTTTCCTCTCTGCTCAGGGGGTTTTGAATAACCCTGCCCCTAACAAACACACTCCAAACATGCTCTGCTCAGACTCCAATCTGGGCACCTGCAGCTCAAACACACAACTCCCGTCACTTGAAAGAAACACACTAAAAAGCCCCTTTCAAAGAAAACCCTCCAGGCGGCTGTGTCTGAAGAAGCAGAGACAAAAGCTTTTGCAACTAGTTCAGTCTGCAGAGACTCTTCTGGGCATGAGACTAAACTGTGGTTTGTCCCTGGGGAAAACAATTTCTCTCCTTTCTGCATCACTTTCTGCAAAGGACCAACTCCAGGACTTCTCAACTCACGCAGATGAAACTCAAACACATGTTCCCTGCTACGGGAGGTTCTGCTCCTCACCAGGGCAGTCACTACAGGACACTAAGCACTCAACTGAAGTCCAACAGAGAAAGGTCTCTCTGGAAAACAATGTGATATTCAGCATAGCTGTAGCTAAGGCTTGGGATCACTTCCACACAAGACTCTTTTTTCACTAAGGGTATTCAACGCTGACCTCTGCCAGCTTCTAAATGGTTCCCAGAGCTACTGGTGCTGCTAGGACCATGACTCAATGAGGACGGACCTACACTGCCGAGATGCACATACAAGTGCAATCGAAGTGTCAGTGTACAGACATGCCCCGGCATTATTCCTCTCATCCGTCCTGCTCAGATTCATTTAAACCTTCTCCCTCCCAGTGGTTCTGATCTACAGCAGACTGCAAGAAAAGCACAGGCTCTTTAGGTGAGGTAATAGCATTGTGATCTTAGTCCCTCGGTGCAAATGTCACTTTTCAACTTGAGTAATTCAGCTTTGAATAGGCCACTTTTTCTCTCTCAGCCCCTGCTCGTACCACACTCCATTCTGTTTTGGTCCTAATTATACAGAATAATAAATCCAGCTACACAGTGCTTTTCTGAAGAGCAATTAGGTTTGACTTTCCCCAGCACTAATGAGTTCACTAATAGAGGGATTTTCCCTCTCCCTCCCTTCTTCTAATCCGATTCCTTAAATAACATCACACACATCAGCAGCTTTCCCATGCTGCAGCAGGTGATGCCTCCCTGACCCATCTTTTCCCTTTCTCCAAGGGAAAGGGAGGCAGAATATTGCACTTCCCAACCTTTTCCTTCTGTCAAAGGAGCCAGAAAGCAAGCATGGTCAATGACTGTTTGTTAACTAGCACCAGGAGGATCACTCATCAGCTCACAGACAGAAATGCTGCCTGATCAGAACCAATTCTGGGGTTTGGAAAGCAGTTGAATGCTGGGGAACCAGTTTAGCTGCTGGCCCAAACAGGACAAAGACAGCACAAAAAGCTTTAAAAAATTTGGTTTTTGTTCACCAAAACAAAACTTTAAAGAATCTCATTTATCCGCCAAATTAAATCTTTCAAGTGGCCTAGAGGAAAAGTGTTCCACCTCAGTCTCTCCTGAGTAAAGAAAATGTCTTGAAGGGGTAGATGTTCTCAAAAGATTAACAGCCTCTGCCTGTCCCTTGTTCAATAAAAGCCCTACCTGAAAAGGGGAAACAGAGATTCATTTTTTTTTCTCTCAATTTGGAGAAATAAGAACCGTGCCTTCATACCCGAGCAAAATTTCCAAACAAGGACTTTGTCAGTGACTTTGTGAAAGTCTCACCTCAATTTTTGTCTGCAGCAAAATTTACCTTGACAGATGTTAAACTTGACAGTTATTATTAACCTGAATCTAAGAAGAATCCTTCTTCAAAAGGTACTAGATGGAAATCACTATGTAGGTGACTTTACGTGCACTGTCTATACAACATGGATATCCGATCCAGGAATTCCAGATTCATTCTGTTTTCCATGGAAAAAAAAAAATAAAATTTGCTTTCCAACTTACAGGTGGGAGTTTTGTCAGAAAAAAATCTACAAATTTAATGCAAATTCATAGATAGTTTCAGTTCCCCTCACTCAGAGTATTTTCATGCCTGTTCTGGGTCTGGAGATATGCCCACTGACCTGAAGAGCATACAGGGGATCTCCAGGTATTTCTCTTTTTGGGTCATTTGAAGTATAAATTTAACCTAAAATAGTAAGTCTGAGGTAAAGAGATAAGGTCCTTATGGTGAGGTGTGGGGTTCAAAAAGATAACAATGATTCGGAAGATTTCAGTTCTGACTTCACACTCGACAGGTTTTTTTGCTGCAAGTACCTTATTTGACAAAATTATTTTCTCATATCTCTGCAGCCCATTTGTTATCCTCTTCTATTAATAAACCTTCCTTCCCCAATGAATCGCTGCAATTTATCATTAAATTAGAAGATGAAATGGGGCTTTTTTTGCCCTTTTTTTTAACAAGGAGATTAACTACTACCAACAGGATATTTCTCCACTATAAAGATCCATCTTCCTCATCAAATGCAAAAGTAGTATGGTTTAAAGCAGGCCTAAGGGGACCCAAGGCAAGAGTGACAACCAGAGGGGTGACATCTTGCTATATAGGTATATAGACCAATCTGGAAATGACTGTGAAAGAAAACACATGGCATTATGACCACAATTTACTCTGGAGTTTTCTGATAGTACAACTGAAAAAAAAAAAGAAAAAAAGCTTAACTCGTACATAGATGAGGCTGCCAGGAACTGATGTGACAAAGCACAACCTATATAACAAAAACCATCTCTCCATGCATACCCCAGTAATTAATCTCACAGCAAAGGGTCCATCGGAAAAGCATTCAAGTAAATATGAAGCAAATTTGTGCTGGAAACTCATGCTAGCCTCTCATATCATTTTTGAATCCAGAAGTTCCAAAGAGTTGTCACTTAACAGACCACCAAAATTCAACATCAGTGTAAGCAGAAAATGTGTCCTAGCTCTGCTGTGACCAGGCAAGCAGATTTGATCCTTGCAAGCTCCTCTGCACCATTTCATCCCCTGGACGCCATCTCTCCATGAAATCAAAACTGCATTTACCACAATGGCTCGGGTACGACCTGTTGTATGAGGGTAGTGGCAAAAGCATAATGTTTCCTGGGGTCTGTTCATGTCCCAGAAATGGTGCCAACGAGAGATAGATCAAAGCTTGAGAGGATGAGATCCCCTTGCACACCAAATGCTCCTCTCCAGGAAACCACTTCACTGCAAGTGCTACACTTGGCTGCCTGCCTTTCCTCCTACATCCAGCCACCTTTACTGCAAAGAACAGCCTTGGTAGGGTGTAGAAGAAGTCATTCAGCACTAGGCACTATAGAAAACAAAGATCTCCAGTGTCATTCCCTACCAATCCCCAGATCCAACCACTTCACAGACCTCGTCATTTGATTTCTATCTCCAGATTTTAGGAAGTTATTCTTTCATTCTTGGATGCCACGAAGATAATCCATCTCCTGTCCCTGCAGGTCTGCAGTACAGAGAGAAGAAAGGATTAGGATTTTATGCCACTGCATCTCTGTGATGAACTTTATACTATAAGGAACGCAGGCAAATCAGGGCAAAACCAGCCCTACTAATACCCTTTCTATATATTATTATTACACATCAGTACTCCCCTGCTCCAGATGTGATCTCTTCTGGAAGAACACACTGGCTGGGCTATTCACAGGCCTGCATCCTTATTCCTGAGATGAAGAAATTTGTTAATTCCAAGTAGGGGCTCATTCTTCAAATAGCTGCTGATAAAAGGGAACTGATAAAATGGAGACAATTTAAAGGTCAGATGAAATACACTTCATGTTCACCCTACTTAAAAAGAACATCACCAAGATGCTTCATCAACAAAAGGACATTTATATGTTTTGGGTTTGTAGTGTGGAGGGGTTTTCTTTGGTTTTAAGAAAAATTGCTTATCTGCAACAGAGACTCTAAACATCTGATAGGAAACCTTCCCACATTAATCTATTCAACAGCTGGCATCCTGATGCCTGCCTGGGTGTCCCCTTCTGGAAATTAAATCTCCTATCAGCTTTTTATCGCAAATTGGAGGAAAGAAATGGGAATCAAATGCAGACTTCACATGAGCGGCAGAAGCAACAGCTGAAACTGATAGGACTGAATTAATTCAAGCATACAAGAGATGAGCCTGAGACAAGATACTGCCACATTTGGACATTCTCCCCCTCTGCTCTGTGCCAGCCCAGTTCAGCTGCTCCCACCTCCCTTTGCTTGACATTGGGCCCACAAGGCACGCAGACTGGCCATAGAACAAAATGTCATGTATCTTTTACATCTGTATTGCATTAGGCTACTAAATGAAAGTAAATAAATAATTTTTCTCCCCTTTTTCAGTAGATAAACTGTATCAGAGAAGAGCATTTTGTACTGCAACAGAACAAGCTTTTCATGGTAGGCATGAGCTGATGCCACCAAGAGATCTAAACTCAAAGGAGAAAATCTAGGGTATTAAATATGTTGGACCAGAGCATTTCCCCCTCCTCAGTGCCCCATTTTCAGATCAGAACTGAAAGACATGACTGTTGAAAGGCAGCCACTTCCAGGCTATTTGGCTAACATTGAAACCTCGGGGTTTCAATGGGCTATTTGACAACGTGCTGAAGAAGGCTCTTGGCACTCAGAAGATGTGCCAGTGTAATTGCACCAATGTAGCCTAAACTCCACGTGCACTGTTAAAACTTAGTGTCATTCCCATCATTTACACTTTTTGAACATCTAGAGGCAGTCTATGTGCAATGTGAGGTTCCCTGGCTGTTTGGTCACCTGAACAAGCCAGCTGAGCCTCTTCTTTCCACCTTTTCTTTCCCCATCTAGAGGCCAGCGATGTTCTAAGCCCCAGGACACTGCAACTGTTGACCATAACCTGACAAAATCCTCTACTATCATGCAAAGGCTTGAGTGGCTGATGGTCCTTAAATCCACCTTGACAATTGGGCCTAAGCACAGTTAGGCTTTTTGGAAGCATTCAAACAGACAAAGCACTAGAAGCACTTGGACAAAGGATAAACAAGACCACAAAAAGAAGAGAGCTGCAAATTGATGCATCCGGGTGCAAAGTGCCCTGATGCAAATGAAAAGCAGCAGAAAGCAGAGAGAAACAGCACAACAAAAGGGGCCAAGGGACAACAGTTGGTATCCACTGGGATTTTTGCCTTACATCCTTTAGCTTGTCACACATGTTTCTCCAGAAATCCTGCAGGAGACTTCAGGCAGTACCTTGAAGTGATTCCCCACTTTATACTCCTCTGCCTTGGCATCCTCTATTGGCACCTGTTTGAGACAGAAGTCTGGGCTAAAGTTGGACTTACTACAGTGCTTCCAACGTGATACGGTTGAATATGTTGATATACACCAGAGCCCAAGTAAACAGGGACTTTCCATGCCATGAAACAGAGTTTTCCTCATCTTTTAGACACCCTATTATTTGCTAACTGGACTCGGCAGTCTCCAACAACCCCCTCGGGAATACACAGAGAAACGGTTACTGTCTGCAGCACATGAAGGTTCTCAGCTATCAGAGCTCAGCTGGTATGAGATCCAGATAAACTCCCATCACTGATTGAAGAGACGGGGCTCATCTGGCTGCTCTATTTACTACTGCAGCAAGAGACTGTTGCCATTCAATTGCTCCTTCCCTCCAGTCTATTTTCTGAATCCATCCTTTTCATGCTCCTCCCCAAATCCCTATAATTAATATTAAATGTTACAGTTTTGTCCTATTAACACAAATTGCCCTTTCCAGAGGCAGATTAAAGAGTTTCCGCTAGGGATTTCTTCTCTCCTTTAGTTTTGCTTCTGTGATCTGTGCTGTGTCTCTCACTAGCTCCTGGGGGAAAGGAGTGGGAGGGAAAGAGAAGACAAACACTTATTAGCAACTCCTTTGATGAGACGGAGATTGTGAATTAAACTGATTATTAACTCCCATCTTTACCAGTGAGGCAAGATTTCCCTTTTCTCACTTCTGCTCCTCCTATGGGAATAGTAACTGGGAATTGCACAGATCTCATGCTTGAACTTTCACCTAAGTCATTTACTGGGCAGCATGACATACAGACATGCAAATGCAGGGGTGCACACGCATTCCCATTTGTATAACCCTCACAATTTAATTCTTGGAACAGGAAAGAAACCCTGAGGCAGCCCTAGTTCCCTTCCTAGCTAGAGATATTTTATTCCTGAATTTTTAGAAGGCATTTAGGGACAGACCTGACTCATCACACATATCACCTGCAACCAGCATCACAAGGGCTGGCAGGAAACGCCATTAGCACACATATCGCCACACTGAGCCCTGTGCAACAACACAGCCAAACTACTTCAAACCCTCACTCCAACTCCTCGTTAACAGTAGTGCCCAGAGGTACCACAAATCCAAAAGAACAAGAAGTGCTGGTCCCTGTCAAAAAATCCCATTTACCACCAAATTCTTTGGCCGCCTACAAATTCGGTAACCTACAAACTCCCCACACACATCACTTGCGCTGTTCCAAAGACAGCTGGAAGACAGCAGAGATTCTCCTTCCTAAAAGCACAAGCCCCAGGGGAGATTCTGGCCAGTTGATGTCATTGAGGGCTTGAACAGAAAGTAAAACAATTTTGAACCTGTCAAGCCAAGTGAAAAGAAGCATGCACATTATCTGGTTTATTAAAACACTCCATAAGTAAGTGACTATTTATGGGGCTGTGATGGTAAATGGATAACTGAATGTAGTCACTCACATCACTACCAAGAAAATCTGCACAATGAAAATTCACTATGAGAGCTTAAACTAGAACCCAGTATTATGATGAGATTTTAAATTTATGAGATAAGATGCATGCTTACAGTGAACAAGCTATTGATAACCAAGATGAATTTATTTAACGTACAGCAACCCTCATATAAAATCTGGATTAAATGCAGAACTACCTGTAGACACATAGCATATATTTAAAATATAATATTGCAAAGAAGCTTTTTCAGCAAAGAGAACTGAATCAGTCCTTTGAGCTTTCCCTTCTCCTGCTAGGACAAGGAAAGCGCAGCTGTATTGATTTCTAACACTCAGCATTGCCACGTGAGCTGTTTTATTGGGCCAACAAAATGCTTAACTGACAAGGTCTCAGAAGTCTCAGGTTTTATAGACGAGCATAGACACACCCTCTATAGAGAGCTGATGTAATGTTAACTTGAATTTACCAGGCAATACATCATACGCCCAGTGCCAGGAACAGAGCCTATACTTCAGACTGTCTGAAGTCTATTGGTAACACCCTTTTTCATTGTTTATTACTTTGTCCACTTTCTTCTGCTACAGAAATTTCTATACTGGATTTCTCTTTGGATTTACACCAAAACAGTGCAGATTTTTTGAGGAAAATGTTGTTTTACCAATGCTAAAAAGACCACTAATCTGTTCCCAAGAATTCTGAGTGAAGATTTACATTCAGTTGGGCTAGGAGATGTGCCTCTTGCACTTCCCAATGAGATCTGCCCAACTTATGGGCCAAGTTATGAGCCCTTGGGAAGTCTTAGTTCCTATAAACTCAAAGTAGTTTGCACAAATTCCTACTCAGCTGGAATTAAGCAGCTGTTAGGGCACAGTCTTAGGACGGAGTCACACTCGGATGTAGACATTCCTGCAGTTTTTTAGTTCTTACATCCAAGACATTTGAGGCTTTCTGGAATGCCGAGACTTGCGAGAGATTCTTCTAGGATTCCCTGAATTTGCCAGGAATGTCAGTAAATAAGCTCTGGCACTTTGACAGAATTCTCCCACTTCAAATAACATAAGTTGCACAAAGAGTGCAATATGAGAAATATTTCCAATGCTTTGCTCATACAGAAGTCTGGTGATTGTACCTCAGTTCTGTTTCTCCCTAATATTTACACTTCCACGTGCAAGCAGAAATGTGTATGGTCAGGTTTTCACATCTGCCACATTCAGACAATGAGCCAAAGGAGAATACAACATCACCAGCTTCTTTGGTTCCCACTGAAAAATGCTCATTGATTTGATTTACTGCCTTTTGTTTCCAGAGACAGCTTCATAGATTTGGTAATCAAGCAGCAAATGCAAAGTGAGGCCACGTCTGGTCATAGGCATGGAGATTTAATGAGAGGATTGCAATTCCCCATGTCTCAGCCAAGCTGTTTCTCACTCTCAGTGTTCCATGTCTTCCCTGAAACCTAACAAAGCCTTTTCTCTCATCACAGCCTACATAAATCACTTTTGTCCAATTCAATTGCCTTGGTAGAGAACTATTTTCATGGGGAGGGAAAGCTATATAAAAGAAAAATGTTGGCATGGTACAACATCATGAATGGGCTGCAATTTATTTTCTGACTTGTCCAAAGGAAATGCATGGTAATACTTCATTTTTTCCCATAAAGATCTGTATTGATGTTTGGGGAGAGTGATATCAGAACTAACATTTTTACCCCAAAAATCCATGTTGCATACACCCTGGGTTTTACACTTCCATTCCTTTTAATAAATACAGGTCACTGATGCTTACAGGAACTTGCAAAGGCTTTGCAACTTTCATCTTTTGCAAGCAAGCAGCAGGCAAAGGCAGCAACAGAACAACACTGCAAAACTTGCAAACACTGATATTTTAGTGCTTTTCCATTAGCTGAACTATAGAAAGACCCTTCTGATGTACAAATATGTCCGTTGCCAAAGCTTAAAAAATAAAAAAGAATAAGAAGTTGCACCTTGTTTCTTTGGCTCATAGAAGATAAATTGCTACTTGGTCATATGAATTAACTGGGGCATGTAAAAGGACGTTTCAGTATCTAAACACACACTGAGAAGCCACTTCAGCATCACTGGCTGTTGTCTCCTGACTTGCTTTCTGAGCCTGCTGTTTGCAATCAAAGTTTTCCTCTAAAGGGTTTCACTTCATGGTGTCTCTCACATACAACCCTATTGAATTCACAAGGCAAATGAAGCAATGAAAGTATGCAATATATTTTTTTCCTCTTTTTCTTATGGTTTTTGGTTTGTTGGTTTTTTGTTTGTTTTTTTTTTTATTAGTCCATGACAACAGGAATGAAGAGGGTGATGTGAACAGCTCTAGGTCTGCCCTGTATGCTTCTGCTTCTCTGCAAGCATGTCACAAAACCTGGTGCTTGCTCACCTCAAAACAAATAGATGGCTTCTTTCATTTACAAGCAAGGTAAGAGTAGGAAAGTTCCATTTCCCACAGCACTTGAGGGCTGCTAAGGCAGGAGCAATAGGCTTTGCAAAAAAAAAAAGCTGAAATAGTATCTCAACTGCACAATGTTCAGCACCTGACAAGTTCTGGCAAGGCTGACTGTAAAAGCAACTTTATCCTATCTTATATTCACACAATAATGCAACAAAAAAAGTTTCAATGGCCAAGATCTTTGAAAGAAACAGTACTTCTGGGTTCTCTGGGATTGCCTCATAATTACTCTGTACAGGTCAGAAAATAATTAACTTATGACCTGCAAATCAAGCTTTTAATGAAAGTAGCAATGGGGTTTTTTTAGGGCTATAAGGTCCATGCAGCTTACTTTCTTTTATATGTAAATTATAATGAGGACAAGCCTAGGATATGTAGCAAGGCTATTCACAGCTCAAGTCAGGTGTCATTACATGACATAACATGGAAATTAGTTAATGCTATGGGGAAAATGACCATTTGCTCTTCTTTATTTCCTCTTCTTCAAGGATTACTGCCTTAACCTGATTAATGCACCTGACATGAGAGGCAAACAAACATTCAGGGTTCAGGAAGACCCTAATGCTGCACTCAGCAAGTACTTCACTTGGCCTTCTGCATACATATAGTCACAGTCTGTCATGAAGTCATCCTAGCACAGGGCTTCACACCACTCCCAAAGAGTCTACGATCATAGGTTGGGTACCACTAGACTCATGGGTACTGTATTTCCATCAACAAGAAATCAATGCATCCCCTAGTGTACTTGTCAAGAAATATATTGTCCAGGAGCATGAAAGCCAATGACAATCTAAGTAACTGTTCTTTTTGCAGAAAGAGACATAGGGCAGGAATCTTCATGTTTAACACATTCAGCTTACAGTGTATATATGCCCTTACATGAAGGAAAAGCTTATGTGCACTATTAGAAACAGGGCAGCAAATTTCTAGGCACCATATAGGCACTTCAAATGAGTACCTGTACAGAAAGAGTAGGATGTGGAAACCTCAGCAGTCCTGTACAGGACACTTCCACTCGACTATTTCACACATTTCTGAGAACGCAAATATTGTATATAGCAACAAGACACCTTGGGTGGATAGATGTGGGTGTGCATGGCTGAAGAAACCCTCCCTGGCTCAAAGTATACCTCAGAGTTTTGCACCTCAGCATTTCTCATCCTGGGTGCAGCTCTTCAGAAAGGGTCCTTATGAAACCGGGAGATAATCTTATAAGGATATACCATGCATGATGGAGCACTTCA
The DNA here is from genome assembly GCF_034315485.1 of Pezoporus occidentalis. Taxonomy (NCBI): domain Eukaryota; kingdom Metazoa; phylum Chordata; class Aves; order Psittaciformes; family Psittacidae; genus Pezoporus; species Pezoporus occidentalis. Next base: position 866,398 of record NW_026913230.1, on the reverse strand, counting down.
TAACCAAGAAGTTCCAGCATATTGGCCAAGTTTAGCTTTGGTCCTTTTTCTAAGACGAGCTCCATTTCTATGGTTAGACCTAGCATTATTTAAACAACTGGGGCTAAGGACTGTCAACAGTGATATTGGTCTGAATTTCAGCCAAAAATATCCATCACCTACACCACAAATCCCTCAGCTCCTTTCCTAGCAGCCTTCTAACCTTAGTCTCCAAGTTCCGCTGCATTTCCTATGAAAAAGCTCCAGTGCTTGTTTTCCATGGATCCACTGTATATCAAAACAGAATTTAAAATTTTCAGAGTACAATTTTAAACATATTTATGGAAATACGGATACAATGAACCTTCACATTAGTTCCAGTGATTTCTCTTTCATCTCTATATATTTCCAGTAAAAAAAAAAATCTTCACTAAACACTTCAGTTTACAAAACATCACAGGAATATTTTATGGTGTTATTTTACCAGCAGTTATTAAATAAGAATATCCCAGGTTCTCAAGTCTCTAAGAAAATTGCATTCAGTTGAACAATCTTGTGCAAAAATTGCTTGCTACATATGGAAATTATCTAATATAGGAATTTACTTTATAGAATCTTTCTTAAAAATTCCCTGAACTTAACTTTAAATTAAAATTTGGTTTTCATTTGTCCAGTGTCAAAAAACAAGTAGTGCTACTGGAGCAATTTAAATCTCTGTCCTGGGAAGCACAATCCACATTCTTGCGGCACTGTTTCCTCATTAGCCATTTTCCAAAAAACAGACTGACAATAATGGATTTAGTATTCCTAAAATAAACTGAGTGCACTTCCCTGCTACGCTAGCCACTTCTTCACTGAAAATCCTGTAGTTTATCTGGGAAGGACAGCAGTGTGTGTGTGGCCAGCTTGAAAAAGCCTACCCCCATGTATGAATTTATTATCAGAATTTTAATTTTAAAGAGACAACAAAAGAAACTAAAAATCACTTTACTTGCTATAAAATATGGAGATGAAAAACAGAACAAGAATGAAATCGACTTGCAGCTGTGAATGAGGCTTTAGGTTAATTCTCAGCATAAGGGGCATGTTCATAGATGACACAGAAGCTTCCAAGACCTCTTCATCTACAGTGAGTTTTACAAGACTCATCCAGTTTGAAGCAAACTAATGAAGCAACAAGGTTTATACACAGCAGGTAATTCTAATTTTAAGAGCCTCATCTGACATAATAAGTTATCTTCAACACCGTCATTTGTACAAATGCACCAGAGAAAGATAAATCACCTTTCTAAACAATTTGTACTCAGCTTGAAAAATAAGAGACCTGCAATTGAACCCAACCCACCTCTCCCCAATAAATAAATAAATAAACAAAGCTTAAAAAAACAAGCAGAGAGTAAAACCCAATATATGAACAAGCCATGACAGAACCAGACAGAGGAGACCTGCAACCAATACCTGATGTCAAGAGTTACATTGTAATAACAACAATAGAACTGACTTCCAGGCATCATTAGATCTCCAGACCTGATTTCTGGGTTATTTGCCTTTAGCTTCGTAGAGAGGAAAATAAAGCTAAAAATCAGGTAACATACAGAACCAAAACTGGTAACTTCACCACAGATATCCCTAGATAGGTTTCAGTGGGACTGGTTGGATGTTTCTTGAGTCACCTGGGTTAAATCAGAGGATGGGAACTCCAAGAATCTGGATTCACCCCAACCAAGGTCTGACACATGCAAGTAACACATACAGGGCACCGTACCAAGGCAAGCAACAACAACTTCCTTAGCTCCAGGAAGAGATATAAGTGATATTTTCTAGGGGCAAATATCTGCTTCCTCGAACTAATGGGCAGACACCCTGCTCTTCTAATCCAAGGAAGTTATGAGAACATAAATTGTGACAAAATGAAACAAGTCCAGATTCCTTTGGTATAAAGTAGATTAAATTTATAGCCAGTAGAGAAATCACATGAGACAGTCATTATCTTACACAGCCCATTTCTAAAGAAACCAGAAGGCTGACTAGCCTCCAGCTTTCACCTGCAGGTGCCAAGAGATGATTTTGCCTCCTACTCTTTGTCCTACTCCCCAGTAAAATAACAGGGAAACATCATTTCTCTCCTGCTGTGCCCGTCCTGTTAACACTCCCAGTGTGGAGCTCCTGCTCTGCTCTGTCAGCACACTGGGGGCTGGAGAAGTACAGTGACAGGCTCATCATCCATGTGGGGGTAACTATCAGGAGAGAAAGTACAGTGAGGAGCCAGCAAGGAGCAGGCAGGAAACACTGTGTGAAATCACATCCCCAGGAATCTCCACGAATTGAAATCAGAGCCTGTTATTAATCTGGCTAGACACTGAGACCCAGTAGCTGGAGTAAATCAGATTAAACTCCTTCTGTATCAATGGCTAGAAGCCAAGCAGGTCTTTCTTCCTTTTTTTTTTATTGAATGAAAACCCAAAGGATATTTCTGCCATCTTAGCTACGTAAATATCCTGCTTTAAAACAAATAAAAACAGGCAATGAAAAACATGAGGTGAATTTTAGTATGGCAGGAAGGTCCTCTGAGATGCAACCCAAAGTGAGAAGAAAAACTTAGTTATTTCCGTGGGGGGGACTATGGTATTAGTGGAGCAAGCAGTCCATTTCACCTCCACCCACCCAACAACATGGGGTGGGACAAGTGTTTGAACAGATTAAAAACAGCTAAAAAGGTGTTAAAAGCAAATATTTCTTTGACATGGGGAGTTTTGCAAAGCACAGGACAAGTAAACAGAACGGAACTTAAACGCAAAAACCCCATTACACCAGAACAAGAAGAAAGAAATCCTAGATTGTTTAGGAGTTTTAATTTCAGTTCTCAGAAGTTGAGGAGAAGCCGAGCAGAGTAATACGCTGATGAAGTGACTAAAGAGCCCATTCCTCCCCTCCTTCCCGCGGACCACCACACTCAGCACCCTGCGAGCACAGCTGGAGCTGAGATAAGAAACTGCTAAACGTTCCTTACCTTCCCTGACCTTGATGGCTCTGGTATTTGCCAAACTTCTCTGCAAAACCGAATGCAAAAGGGAACAAAAATAATCAAATAAAACAAAGAAAAGAAAAAAACAACAAAAAAATCACCACACAAACACAAAACAAACAAACAAAAAAAGCCAATAACCCAGAGATGTTCCTTAAAAGCCAACAGCAACAAATAGCAACTGCCAACCAAGCAGATCTTCCACGAGATGGAGACTTAAGGCAGGCTACGCTTGCCCTGTCAAGGGAGACAATTTCAGAGACTTCTTAAAAAGACAGCAATTCGTGTAGGAAAAAAAATGAAATAAACCAAAACGTGTCAGCGCTTTAAAGGTTAACAGCTGCTGCCGAACAGCATGCGTTTATCCAACCGCGTCCTAGAGTAGTTTTTTCAGCCCTGAGACCAATGAGGACAGCTAAGAGGAGGGCCTCGGGATGGTGGAGAGATCGAGCTCCCCCCTCCCCTCTGCCTTCCCTCTTCTCCACCTCCTCCTCCTTCCCCCCCCAATTTTTTTTATTTTTTTTTTTAGTTTAGTAAATTAATGCAGCAAGAAACTCCCAAGATCTGGCGAGTCCTGGCAAGGGAGAGAGGGCAGAGGGGAAATGAGATGCATTAGGAGGACACTGAGCCACTTTCTTTCTGAGCACAATGGGAGTGCTTCCCAAGAAACTTCCCCTTCGCTCCCCTCCGCTCTAGCCCTGAGCAATGGGACACCTACCCTACAGCAGCAATAACTTATCCGGGAGGAAAATAGCCCAGGAAGCAGGAATCAACAGAAGCCAAACGGCGGGCAGGAAAGCGCCACAACCGGGACTGCAGCACGGCTCCACACTGAAAAATTCCTGTGGATGTAATTAGGAAGACACCCCGGCTAGCAGCGGAGATTAAAGCCTTGGGTTGTTAAGGGTTGTCGTCCACCCACCCCTTCCCATCTTACCCCCCGCCACCCTGATGGCAAACCTACACCCCCTGCATCACTCCCTCTCGCCAGCCTGATGTCCGGAGCCAGATCCCGCTGAAGGGAGAATTCAGTGCGGGAAGCTTGGTCCTCCGGCCCCGAGCACCACTGCAGTGGCGGCGGCGGGGGCACCGCCGGAGCTGAGGGACGAGCCGAGGCAGCGCTGGAGCCGAGCAGCCGGGCTCGGAGCGCGGCGCACCGCCGCTGTCCAGGGTCCCGACCGAAGCCGCCCGACAGACGCTGTCCAGGGTCCTGATCTCAGCTGCCCTCCCCTGATACCGCCCAAGGTGCTGAGCGGAGCCCTTGGCCTTCCCCTGCCCAGCCTGCCTCGGGAGGGGTGGCTCGCTTCCCCTACCAATTCTCCCAAGTGCCGGGTTACTTTATTGGCCAACCCCACCGGCCCACCCCTCACGGAGTACAAAACAAACCACAGCGAGAGCTGGAAAAATGTGCAACGTCAACGCGCTCGGAGTCTACGTGTGGGAGACTATCGTTTTCTTCAGGTAAGGCTCGGCTTCACGGGAGAAGTGTGCGCGCACCGGGGGCTGCCGGGCTGGACTGCCGTGTACACCCCGAGCTCAGGGCACAGACCCTAGGTAGAGCCTCAGGCTTAGGACAGCGGCTTTCTGCCTATCTTGAGGGTCCTTTTCGCCTCCCCGAGGCTATCACACAGCTCCGGGCTCGGGACTTTCCGCGGCTTTGGGGGTTACTCTGTTTAATTAGCACCGCAATCTCTCTAACCGCAGTGCTGAAAACACCGACCCCGGCTGGTTGCAAAGTGACAGCTAGTGGCGGCTGGGAATGCTGCACTTGAATTTGCCCGGGTAAATATTCCCACCTCGCCCCCTGCCCATCCTCAGGTTGCAGGTTAAGGTGAGTTCCGTGGGATTCTTTCACTGCTTAGGTATGTTCACTTGAGAAATCGTGGGACTCCTTTTCAAAGAGGGCTCACCCTATCTCTTCAGTTTGCTGTGCTGAAAGTCACATTAAGCAAGGAAATTCTTTCTTCCCAACTTTTTTCTTTCATGCTGTTTTCAACATCTTTTCCTTACAGACTCTAAATGAAAGCCAAAGGGGATGTGGGAAGCTTTTTGCAATTATATCCATCAATCAATCACCTAGCTGTACATTGATTCCGCTTTACATATGTTCAGTTTCCCATTAAGTCTAAGGTAGAAGCAGAACAGGTTTATTCTTAAAGAATGTTTCTGGTCCATTTCTCCCTGAACTGCTTTTATTAAATGGACAAAAAAAAACAAAACCACCCACTATTGGAAGTTAGAAGCTCTTCTGTCTTTGCATGAATAATGGAGCCTGTTGTAGCAAGTGTTAGATGCCAGATACATGCAATTGGAAAAAGCCTTCTTTCATGACCTGAACTTGCTCAGTCTTTGACTTATTTCAGTGGCATGGCTCTTATTTCTGCATTTCTGTATTTATATCAAAGTCTCATATTTTAATGAGAAAGAGCAAACATTATTTACACCAGCATCACTGCTACAATGCTTACTGTTTTATGAAACATAGCAACATACCTGCTGATACTGATCAGACTTTTCTATCTAGCAGTCTCTTTCCTTTTGAACACCAAAGTCTTTTCAGGCATAAAAATTAAGATACCCCTACTTTTTTCATAATTCTGCAGAAAAATCAAAGATAGCAAGATTGTGACATGAATTCAAAGCATTTAGATGTTTATCTGTTAGGTAAACCAGAAAGAAGTTCTAGAAATTGCTAAAGTCACCAGTATCTGAAAAACAATGCACAACACCCAATAGTTCAGAGCCATCCTTTCCCATTTTAGTCAGCCACAACTGTACAGCAGCACTGCACAATACAGTGGGGTGGACTATTAGGAAGCATACGTATCTGCATTAAACTCTTTAAAGAATGTTGAAGCAGAGAGATTAAGAAACAAGATTAAACAAAAAAATGCTCTGGAATGTTGTCCATAAATAAGCTAAAAGGCAAAAGGAAAATAATGAAAATAAGGGGCATTTCCAGGCTTGAGTTTCCTATGGCCCTAGTAATAAAGCATCTGTCTGGCTTTCCTCTGAACTGCCTTAACAAGGGAAATTGATTGACACTTATCTTGCTGATCCTGTTCTATGATGCACGCTTATGCACCACAACACATGTGAGCACTTGCAGATTCTCAGCACATCAATTTAAATCCTGGGCATTCAAAATCTTGGTAAACCACTCACTTCAGGTTCTAATTTTGATATTTATACTGTTACAAATTGTATACCTATACATACATGGGCTATATACAATTATGTTATATTGAATATAAAAGCTATTTCTGGAAGAATAATTTTCCTCAAATTAAGAAAATTTGAAAATGCTTGAATTCAGTTGTAGGGAGAAGTTGAAACAAATTGTTTTCTATTTTGCAATTATTTTCCAAACAAAGAAAAAAAGAAGAAAAGAAAACAACCAAAAAACCCAAAGCAATAATTCCTGTTCAGAACTGACTAAGCAATGTTTTTCTTTTTACTCCCACTTTGTGTTATGTGTTCAGTTTATAACAGGCCAAAAAAATCTACCAGCCTTTCTGGTCCAGGAATAGCTTTGCTATTTCAGTTTCAGTAAGAGAAGTTTATTCATTAACAGTCATTCATAAATTTAGTGTGCCAATTCCTCCTGCACTCAATCATATAACACTTAATAAATAAATAAATAAATAAAAGTCACACAATCTGATAATCCAATAATCCACAATGAAAGCCTGCATTGCTTTAAATTATGGTGTGTATCACACTATTGTCAGCCTGTCAAAAATATTATGGAAAGAGAATCCATTACATTTTAGCACATACATCACAAAAATAAAGGGAAACCCAAAGTCCCAACAGAAAATTAGATACAGCTAATATAGGAAATGACTAGATCTGTTGCTTTAAAAAAAAAAATGTCCTTCACCAGGCTTTTATAAAACAAGACCCTATGGGAAAGAATAATGGCTGGTCAGTGAATGCAAATGTTATGGCATTATCAATATATTTCTTTGTTACAGTTGGTGTGTTTTAGAAGGCATTTGCACCAAGAGGCTCATTCTGACATACCTTTACTTATGGAAGAGCATTTCCCATTTTGCTACCTGCTTTCTCAGACTGCAGTCACTTAGCTGTGACAAAGACATTTACTAAGACCCTGTATAGAGGCAGGATGGAAACTGGGTTTGGGTGGGAGATGAAGCGTCTTCTGACAGGCTGCTTGACCAGCCTTTGCTGGCACATATCTATGCAAGGCAAAATGCTTTCTTGAGAATAAAAATAGCTTGTACATTGTTTACACAGGGACTTCCAGATGTCCTGCTTCTATCTGTGGAGACATACAAACATTTTCCCAAAATCTAACTATATACACTGCATGTTCATACCCTGTTTCAGCTGAGAATTCCTTCATGCAGGAACAAAAGCTATCCCTACCCTGTGATGATCTTGCCTGGGTTTTCTGTTGTACCATCACATTTTAACAGCTGTAGTGGTCCAGAAACACCACTGCATAAGCCTGGGGGTAGGAATGCACCTTGTACAAGTTAGGAGATAAAAGATAGCCAAGAACTGGAATCTCACCCAAGTAAAGTATGTCATGTGAGGCTTTGAATTTGCTTGGGTCTGATTCTTGTCCTAATTGCACTCCTATATATCAGGAATCAGCAGCATGACCTTCACCAAATCAAGATCAGAGTTGGCCCCTCCTGAACAGCAATCTGTCAGCCAGGAGTAGTGATTCAAGGCTACTGCTCCAAGTGACTCAGAAGCTAGAAGTTGCTGCCAGCCTCAGACCTTATTGGAATGCTCAGACTGGCATTTTCATATTCCCTCCTGTCAGTAACAGGGCTACTTAATTCCTGTATTAAAACAGTAAGATGCCATTGTTTATATGCCACCTTAACTTTTAGGAAAAAGTGTCTGTCTTTCCATAAAAAGATTTGACAAGCAGGTGATGGGAAAGCTGCTGATTTCAGGCCCTTGCAAATAAAGTGCATGTTATCTCTAAACTTTCTGCTATAGTCTGCAGTGTTAGACAACATTAGAGGTACCTGTGAACAAAGCACTAATAAGAGACATTCAGAGCCAAAAGCTAAGCAAAGTAGCAGATATTCTCCACAGTTAAAGAATATTTTCCTTACAGGAACTAAAAGCTACTGCAAGTTGTGCCTTTTGACCTGTTGGGCCTCTGCTGAGTCTGTCAGCTCCTCCACAAAATAGCAAAGGCTTGGACTAGCTAGCTATAAGGACACTCTTCAGCTTCTTTGGTCTGCAACCTGTAATAGCCCTATTAGAGACCCTGGTAAAAGGGTTTCATATTCAAGGCTTGATAACATGATGAAATAGACAATTCTACCTAAAAATCATCATTAAATCATTCCACAAAGAAAAATTAATTTTGTCCCATCCCAGTAGAAGCACAAAATGTTTGGGATCCTGCCTTCTGCAGGGACTTTGGTACACACTTCCATCCTTCCATAAACAACTCATTTGCATGTAAGGCAATTAAAACAAAGCAATCTAAAATATGCAAGACATTTTCTAACACAGTCTAATCTTAACCCTCCTTTCTAAACCACTGCCTGTCTCCAGACCTGTAAATTGGATAGATCTGAACAAAAGAAAGGCTCCACAAATGTTTAGGCAAAAAGCATTTCCCCACCTTACCCTGAGTCCAAGGAGCACAAAACCCATAGGTAATCACCTTGTTTAAAAACATCACAAATAACGATGCCATTTCTCATATGCACTAACAAAATACCCTTTGTCTCCAAGGCAGTGTTGCTGTGCAGATTTTAGGTAATACAGACTGGTTTTCTACCTTGATTCCCACTGAACAGTAGCTTATACTGCAGCAAGTCCCACTGGCAGAACACATATTTACTGTTCAAATACCTGAAGGAAGCCGCTTCTAGAAAGAGAACAATATGTAGAGGGAATAGTAGGGTCCTATCCTTAGCTGTAAGCGCATATGAATTATTATGTAATCATATGAATTGTCTGCAGAGGCTTCCTTCAAGAACAAGAACTTAAGCAGGAAAACTCTCCCCCCCCCCCATTCCTCTTCTCCCATGAAAGAGGTGTTGGACACCCTGATGTGTGAAGCAAGTCAGTAGCAAAGGGCCCATTGACTCTGTTTTAAGTGCTTCAGATTTAATAGCGCAATCTAAAGTCTAAGAAGTTTATTCTGCTACTGATTAAGAGATTGAAGTCAAAAAGGAAAGCACTGGTAAGCAACAGTACACTGCAGTTTCCCTGGTCTTGGGCAAACACTTTCCCTCGGCGGCTTATGAAATTCATCTTACCAAATCCTCGTGAGCTGACCTGGATAGAAAAGGATCCCAACACCTGAATTCAGATGTTAATCAATACCCCAAATTAGATGACTTTATTATCTCAGCACCAACCAGTGATCATTCAGTTGTGATAGAAAACCAGCAGAGAAGTCTGTTCTCATTTCATCCTAGCATGCAGGTTAAAAGGGCTCTCCAAATTTCAGTGCTGAGAACAAGATGTTACATCACCTAATGATTATAATTGCTATTTAGGTACTGATGAAAGACAAGGGTTTGAAAAAAATAAATAATCAGACCTAAAAAAGGACAACATCCAAATCAAACCTACAACATTTAAATATGTCAAATCACCTAAAATCTTGTTTCACTTGCTTGTTTTCTATAACCTGCCACATTTCCAGGAATCCTAAAGTGACTACAAGTATAAAGACGACAGACAGGCTGATAATGCGTTTTGACTTCTATCTGTTTTATTTGCCTGTATCAGCTCTCACTGTTGAGGCACATTAAATGAGGGTTTCACTATTTCCAGTAAATTACCCTTTCACTATCATTACCTTGCATACTTTCTATTGACCTTTATCTGTCAGCAAAAGCAGAATGATTTCTATCATTATGAAGGATGGTTACACCTGTGCACCTCACACCCTTCAGTAAAAATGGCTCATCATATTCTTTCACATGCTTCCAGTGTCATTCCAGCACACCCTCGCCACTATAACTGGATTCAATTTGTTGATTGAAAGTCATTCCAAGCACTTGTGATCATTTCAGTTTGGAGAAAAATAAGAATTGGGATAAATGAAGCAAAAAGGAAGGAGAGAGAGAAGCAGGAATTGCTGCCGCTGCTTCAATGCAAGACACTGGAAAGGTTGTTAGCAGCCATGACCAGACAACTCAACACCAGACTGTCTCCTGCTGACTTCTAGACCTACTTGCACAGCCCAGAAAAGAGCAACTTTTACATTGCACTCAGCATAAAATATTGCTCTTTCAGCAGGTCAGGTCCCCTTATACAGGGAAGAAAAAAACCAAACCCAACACCTCTTCTGTTTCTCACCCTTGCCTCAAATTGCCCAAAAAAATTATGTTTGCATTTATAAAGTCGGACAACAGAAACCATTTCCCTCAAAGGGAGGTGGTTTGCATTGCTATTTCTTGGCTAAGATGAACAGTTTGTTCACAATTATGTTTCTCCCTTGATCTCTTGGGAAACTGCTGATACAGTCTAGCTGACCTGGTCCTGGTGGTCTGCATGCTTTGATCTCACTGGTGTTATAGATCAGATACACACCTCCAGGCTATTCCTAAATCTCTGATACTTCAAGATACTGATGCACAGAAACTCAACCAAAATATAGCTTTTGTTCCGTCAGTAAGGCCAAAGCCCAGAGAGGGCCTGCAGAGAGCAGAAATAGACGGAGACAGATGCACCCATCCTTTACACGCGCTGAGCGGTCCCCATTATAAGAACAATTATTTAATCCATATAATGCACCACAGTAAGCTGCTGGTCTGGGGGCTGCACCACATCTGCCTGGTACATAGACACAGTTGGCATCCTGTAAATACCTCTCTGCTGGATCTAAGTGCCAGCCGAGAAAAACAGGAGAAATCTTAATTTACTAAACCCCATGAAATTTGGATTTTGAGAGGGAGGAGGAAAGAAAAGAACACACTATTGCACCTGCTTTCCTTTTGATTTCTCCTTCTTCAGCTTTCCACTGTGGCTCATAGCCTGCCAAGTTAAAAAATAGAAGGCAAAAAAAGGGATAGAACACCCAAATGCCTCAGCAGACAGCCAGGGAACTCTCTTGTTTTTATCAGTGCTTCATTACAGGGTGAGTGAGGAAGGAAAACACTACCAAAAGGTTGCCAAGGCAAGGAGTGTCGCATGCATGGAATGGCAGGGCTTGCAGTGCAATCAATCATCTCACACACTGCCTTCAGCTGAAAGCTGCCGAGAGCAGCTCCCCTCACAAGCCTGCCCTGCAAGAGATGCCTGTCTCTGCAGCCACCCACCCAGCATGCGGATCCTGCCCCCCAGCCCCAGCAGGGCTGGAGCAAACATACAAGTCAATAACAAAATCAAAACCAACAGCAACAGAAGTGGGATCGACAGTGGGTAGGACCATTATCGCATGCGCCTGGTTCAGCAGCAAGATGGAGCTGAGCCAGGAATCATGCAGAAAATACAACAGAAATCGTGACTTCTCTCTTTTACTCCACTTTCTTTGTATTTTTCCCCGTATTTTAGATGATGCAAGTAAGAAGATGCTTTGTATAAAGCTTCAAGCAAAAATCCCTCTTCCCCATTCTAATGGTGTAGTTACAAAGCCTGAAAAGCATGAGGGTCAGCTGTTATCAGCACCCTTTAAAAATATCCTTAACTCCAAATGTTCTTGCTGGCGCCAAAAAAAACCCATGCAAGATGGGCCAAGGCACCCATTCCAGCAGGACCTGTGCACCGCATGTATTAGCACAGCTGGGATTTAGGGATTCAACGCTCTGAATCCCCAGGTGAGGCAGCCTATTCTTGTCTTGTAAAAACCACAAAGGCTGTGGACAAAAAGTGACTTTTTCATGAGTTATCTTTACAGTATTATCCCTTTCTTCACTCTCAGTGTTTTCACCCTCAGGAAGCACTTCCTGAGCAGGGCAATAGTTCCTGGCATATCCACATACACAGAAATTTCCCCTCACCAGAGCTCCCAAGATCTGATTTACAGACCAAAATGCGTGCATCCCACCTCTAATGCCACCCCATGTACCTGAGAATGGCAAGCATTCTCCAGCTTCCAGCCCCATCCATTGCACCCTGACATGGAGCTATGGGCTTAGAAATCATCTCCCAGCAGCATGGCTGACAAAGAACAAGCTTCATCAAACAACCTTCTCTAACGCACCAACATGGGCCCTGCAGCACTGACAGGGTTGAAGAAATAGGGGTTTTGTCAGGGAGCTGAAGAAATTAAAGTCAGAGGGCAGCTGGGGTGGGACAGAGAAAAGTCATCCCGGGCAGGGGAGAGAGAGTTTAGCCATTTCATTATAGTTCACAAATAAACTGATAACACCCAGAATCAGACAGCACAGAGGGAACATACATCTCCAGCAGGGTATTTGTCTTGAAATGATAACTAATTCCATCAAAAAGTATCATTTTACACAGCACAAAATACACACGAGGAACCTCAGTTTTACTGTGGGACACACAATTTTGTAGGCAGATTGTGCGCGCATTAACTCAGGATGCCTTTCAAAGGATCTGCAGCAAAAAGTTCCATAAAATAAACCCCACAGCCACGCTGCACTGCATGTTCTAGCTGTCAGAAAAGAATTCTATTCATACGACCTCTGATTTATCAAGAAAGAAAGAAGCAGTTACAATATTCATAGCCAATCTTAACAAGCAACATAAATCCTTAAACTAAAAACTAATTTTTAAAGAGCTGCTGCAGCAAGTTATTTAAGCTGATGAAAACACGACTGATAGTGCAACTGCAGAGCTATAGATAGAAGAGGATCCACGATCTCTCAGAGTTCTGACACTTGTCTGGTCTGTGATCTAAAAACCTCCTGACGTCAATTGAGGTTCCCACCGCAGCTCTCCGTCCAAACACTAAATCAAGAACACATCAGTGAAGAGAATATTAGTCCCTTGAATAAGAAACCTCATCAAAGAGATTTCCCCCTCCCTTTGTTTACTGCATTCAGTAAGGCTGTTTATACACAACTTTAAATATCTGATTAGACCCCTTGACTTTAAAGGGAATATTCAGCATGTGTGACGCTAGACACACGCCTTTGTCTTTGTAGGGATTTTTCTCCTTCGTTTTTTTCCAATGAAAAATGCATTTATAACTTTTTTCTTTTTAAACCCTTCAGTATATGCACATATAAGAGTCAACACTGGTGTTTGCTGGGTTTATTTCAAAGTGATTAAAACCTGAACATTGACTTTTGTTTCTCTACTGTTTAAGTTGTTTTCAAAACTGTCTCAGTGGCTGAGGATCATACCTCTCCAGAAAGTCACGACTTGTGCTCCAAGAGCTGTAGATGCTTCTGGAAGAGGGATTAGTTGGGAATGATGCTAGAGAATGCCTGCAGCTCAAAAAGGGGTTTAAGACACACTCCTTTGTAAGCATGCAATAAGCAAGAGTGACCATGCACCATAAGAGAGTTTTGAACAACAGTCCTTGTAAAAGCAGAATCTTGCAAGAAACTGAGCACTATTCCCATGTAATCTGTTGGTCTCCCTGTGCTCTTCCCATCTCAGCTATCCAAAATGGGCAGATTTCTCCCCCCCATCCCCAGCTGTCTAGTCATTTATTATTTTCTTATTGCTCTGTTCAGGCAGCGTCAGCAATTGTTCCAAGTGCTGGTGTCTTTCCATAGAGTTAATCAGTGTAATTGGGATGTTTTATAGTTCTGGACAGGGTGTTTTGCCATATGGCATAGGAACCATGGGCTGCAGGAACGTGACAGTGGAACAGACACCAGAATACTGCAGTCTGAAGCAGAAGTTTTTTCCCCCTCACTCCAGTGAGGTTGCTGAAGCTTTCTCTGGATGGGAATAACCACAGAGGGTTAATTCCCCAAGGCTCATGGAAAAGCACCTCCCAGCTCCTCTCCTCTTGTACAGCCACAGGGACAAGCAGTAGCATGTTTGTGCAGGATCTCGGAGTGTTTCGGGATCCTTTGGGTTAAAACATTAACTGATTACATTCTGCCACTACTGCAATGCAGTTACTTCTGGTGCAAAAGCTAGAATTGGTTTAAGCAGCCCACAGCAACAGAGCACAACCAGCCAGGACAGAGACAGCAACGTTAACAAGCCTACTTTTTCTTTCCCATCCCTCTGCTCCCGCCATGAATAGAGATAAATCACAGCTCATTGCCCATTTCTTTCTCAGAGCAAGATCGCTTTCTCGCAGGTTCTCAGAGTCCATATTTCACCAGCTTCACTGTAACTGATTATTTTCCTATCCTATCCCAACACCCAGCTCTGCTCCATGCACCTTGCTGCATAAGATCTCAGATGAATTAAGAAAACAACCAAATCCAAGGGTCCTCCCCACCTTTGAGAATCAGTTCTGCAAATCCACCCCTGTAGCACACCCCATAACCACACTGCAGGGACAGTAATTACCAGCAGTTGAGCATGACCACATGGACTGCAATCAGTTCTGTGCAACCAGCACATCTTTAACATTCAGAGCTCTTACTCTGCACCATGACAGGCCAAAAATTAAGTATCAGAGCTCTCTTCTCCCCATACACTTCCACTCTTTATGCTGTCCACCTCTACCACTGTAGGACAGGAATTCAGATGTGACAGAAAAACATGCAGACAATGAGTTTCATCCTTTTTAATTGATTTGTGTATCAATATTGATTGTGCTATTAATTTTGATAGTAAATCTAATCATTTAAAAAAGGCCGCATGCAGTCTGTGCCAAGCCTTCCCAGGCCAGAGTCTGACAGCATTTCCCTCCAGATAACACGATGTGCAGTCAGAAATAACAGCCTGCACACAGAGTTTAGAGCTGCCCCTTTCCCTTGGAGCACCTCTCATCTGTCCCTCCTCCCTCTTTCTGCCTGCCGAGGACAAGATGGAGACAGGCAGTATCAGCAGCAGCTAAATCCAGAGCGGGCTCTGCTGAGCTCCATTCCCTGCTCAGGGGGTTCCATGCCCAAGAGGCACCATCTCAGCAACCAGGGAGATGATCAGGAAGAGTGGAGAGTTATCATGGTTAACACTCATCAGTCGTGGACAACACTGCATTTCTACACCCAACCATCAGATGTACTCTTTGCGACTACACCAAAACCTCTCGGTTTTAGTGACTCCAGCAGGCTCCAAGTTGATTAATTCTCTTGTGTCCCCAGGATCTCATGCTGCTCTAGCCTGGCTTTGAGGGTAATTAGAGAAGCAGTTATGCCAGTCCCCTCAGCCTACCTCAAAGGCCTGATGGCTAACCCTCTCCCCTGGGATACCTGCTCACAGAAAACATCACACTTGAAGAATGCAACTCCCAACACATTCCTGACAAGCTTTTGGCTTGAATTGTGTTTCAAAAATAAATAAACCACTCCAGAAACCTTTGCTGAGCAGCACTGAATGAGGGTAAAGCAATCAGGTATCTATTTCCCAACATACAAAGAACCTAAGCACAGGAATAACTCAGTGCTGTTCTCAAGGCACTGATGCTGCATCAGTTTACCTTCACAGGGACCTGAGCCTTCCACACTTTGCAGAGAAACATTTCCTCTGCAAACGCTTGTTTTCCAACAGTTTGTGCTTCTGCTGCCAGACATTATTTTTCACCCTCAGAATTAATGATTAACAATTTAAACTATTTGACAGGGGAATAGAGGCCCTGTGCTAATTAAATTCCTTCATCATTCCCCTTTGAAAAGAAAGAGGAATTAGTATGTCTCAGTATCAGCATTCCACCAGAACAGGGCAGTTTGTGATGTTTGGCTTAAGTAAATGGACAACCATGGGCACAGCAAAAAAAAAGGCATGAAAATGTTGCACAGGAGCCATACAAATAGGGGAAGGAGGCACAAACAGCCAACTGGGGAGCTGGGAACCAAGCAAACTGACATGTCCACACTGCAGAAGAGCTACTTTCTAAACCAAATAACTTGTAATAAGAACAAGTCTGTTTAGCTGAAGCAAAAACAAACAGTGCCTCTATAGGGTGGGAGAAACCAGTAATAAATGACCTGCAAAGCTTGACTTCTCCATTTTAAGGAAAGCAGTTCCGAGTACCTGGGGTGTTCATCTCCACTAGCTTTCACATTCACATGCCTGTTAGTGGGCTGGAGCTCCGAGAGGCTCAGTGGTGCCTGCCTTTGAACTATCATAATCTTCTGTGGTATTAATGCTGGCACATTGACCCTTTGAAGAGATCCTTCCCATTGTTGTTGCTGTGATGATTGCCTGATAGCACTTTCTCTGCCAGATCCACTAGGAATTACACCAGCATAAATAAGATAAGCCGCTGTATGGCTGTTATTAAAATGCGCCAAGAGGCTCTTGGCTCAGACAACACTCTTGCACCAATGCAAACTACATCCTCAGTGGTTTTGTTACATGTTTTGCATCCTTTTGCTTATTCAGAGAAAAAATTTTCTCTCTGAAAAGCACAACAACTCACCCTAAAGTTCCAATTCTCTCCTACTGCAAATAATTTCCCTTGTCTCTGCTGGGCCAGGAGATGAACGCTCCTATGGGAAGTTCAAAGGTGCTTCTGTAAGAGCTAAGGGATGTAGAAAATCCCAGAAAGCTCCCAAGGCAGCACATTCGGGTTTGTCTTAACCTGCTGTAAGAGAGCAGTAGCTGATAGCTTTTTTGGGTGCTGCCTGACCTAAGCTGCTGTAGCAAAGCTCAGTTGTCACAGCCAGAGTGAACATTTCAGGGCTGTGCTAGATGCAATCCGTTCCCTCCAAAGCATAGTGGTGGACAGCCTCCCTGCAGCATTTCCTACTCTTACTTCTGAGCTAGAGAGTAGGTACCTCTGCCTGCTGCTGGAAAGGCTTTACTATGCCCTCATCCCCTGCTTTATTGCCTTTTCTTGTTAAATCTAGGGGGGAACTAAACTGCCAGTTTAAGGAAAACATTTACTAACTAAATAGAAACTGGAAGAAACTCTGAACTCACCATTCCTAGGTCACAGTAAAAATACACAGCAGCCAGAGCTTCCAAAACATGCACCAGGAGAGAGGAAACCACAGTTGCAGCATATTCCTAAAGGTGCTCACAGAAACTGTTCAAGGGATGGGTGTGAATATGTAGAAAGCAGTGGGGCTGCGAGAGAGTGGTCCTCTCCCAGATGCTTATAGGATCCATTTATCCAAATATGTACTTTCACATAGGAACTGAGACCATGAAATTCATTCTCATACAGCTTCAATGCAGAAAGAATCAGAAAATGGCACCCAAGAAACATCAGACTCATTGGGACTGGAGGGAACCTATTCAGCACAGCCTTTAACACTGAATTTACAGGAAGGATGAGCACCAATTTTTACTTTTAAAATGAATGCCAGGGAAATTGCAATTTCTAATTATCTTGTTGCACTTAATGCTCATTAGATTTGTACTGCCTCCTCCCCCCCCCAACTTTTCCACTTCCATATACTTCCTCCAGTCTACAGTTAATAAGAAATCAGTGTATTGCACTATCTGGCATCTTGCTGCTGAAGTGGCAGGAGTCTGGTTACCAAGTCATTTGCTGCTTAATTGAAAACTTTTCTCTCAACTCATTGCCGTGTAGATACTCTATTGGAATGCAGCAGTCAAGCCTAGTATTGATTGTCCTCCCACTCCCAGCTTTCTTCTTCTGAGTTTGCAAATCAATTGCACCCTGTTGTTTTCCTTCTAAGAGGAAAAGAAACCCCAAACAAATACATCACCCATTCCACAGCCCCATTTGCCCCTGAAAAACAGCGGTTTGGCTTTGCACAGTTTCTTAAAGAGGAGATGAGGACAAGAAAAGAAATGGCACACTGCTACAGTGAAAGCTACATTCACACCATGTCAGATCACCTCCAAGCATGAGTGCGCACCAGCCAGGTCCAGTGTGGGAGTGGATTGTGAACATATAAAAGGTGAATGAAACCTTAGTTTGGTGCTCTCACTGGAAGTGATCTGGAATTTGTCTCCCTATTGCAGAAATTAAACCATTTTAAACAGTTAAAAGTCTAGTAATCAAAGAACCTCAATTCAGTTGCAGCTTGCAAAAGCAGCCAGACTGCAGTTGTGAGTTTGCAGGATTGAAAACCAAGGCTTGGCAAGCCATCGCTGCTAATGCTAGAGAAGAGAGTCAATGCAATACAGGTTACTACAGACTCATGATTTTCAGATTACGGTTCCCAAGTGCATTTGAATCCCACCCGTTTCTAAAGTCCTGAGGAAGTTGGTGCATTAAAATGCTCTTGTCAAGGCCTTGTATAGACTATATTTGTCTCAGCTCAAACTTGCACTGTATGAACAGGTTTTTGAGGGCAAGGCCACATCAAGGCCATGCACAGTAAGCACTTCCAAATTCTTCCTGGTAGACCTTGTGTCAGTACTTAGCACTAATCTTCTGAAAGACAGCAGGTTTGACTACTGCAGCCTCTTAAGATAAGAGATGCAGACGTTCAAGATGACATCCTCGTGCTGCAAGAGGACTCTGTGGTGTCATCATTTGTGAGAACAAGCATAGCTAAATATCTTGTGCCTGTTGCAAACATGCTTAGGCCCCTCAGCTGCATTGCCACAGTGGTTTCTCACAATTTCCACACAGCCTTTGTACTTTAAAAGGACTCAGTGGGTTTGCAGAAGTGTGAATCAATGAGCATCACTTCCTCCTGAGCAGCTTTCTCTGGCTAACACATTTGCATTGCAACAAGGCTTGTAGACTTTAACCATGAGCAGGCACCTGAACCCACAAGTAGAGACAGCTCTTGCCCTAAGCACATTGCATGTCACTTATAGGTACATTAATTTTGCTAATCTAGGCAATTTTACACTATACTTTCAGCCTGGGAGCTGATCTGTGTTTGAGTAGAAGCCATATAACCATAACGAAAGAGCTGAATAGTGTCTATTCCTGTCTTGAAAATCAAATCTTTCTGCAAAGTTGAGAATGAGCACCTAGCACCGGAGGCCACTTATTCCTGCATGGATGGCAACAACAGAGACTTCCTAAGCCCAAATCATCACCCTGTAGATCTTGTGGAATCCCATAGAGTCCGAAGGCACATTGCCAGCCTCAGATTTTCATCTTCTGCAGATAAATTGGTAATTTCACTCTTTCTGCCACAGAGGCCATACAGGTCCCCAGAACATTCTATTTCCTTTCATACTCAACCCAACATGAATTACGTTTCAGGGTCACACTCCAGACACCTCCTAGTCCAGAGACCATGTTGCTGTATTAAGCTCAGACCCCTGCATTGCAGGTACTAACAGCAAATGCTGGAATGGCCAGCAAGAGGGAAGCAAAAACACATCTATCCCCTACAGACCCACAGGCTCTGCAGGAGCTATACAGACAAATGACACTCATTTAAGCCTTGAATTCCAGATTGCTCCAATCCAACCTGCCTTTGGGAAAATTGGGCTGTCAGGATACCAGATATGCTCCTTGCTATTTGCCATGTAATTAAGCAGAACTTGCTGCCCAAGGCTAATCTCAGAGTGTATTTTACCTGTGGAGCTCAGATTTGTAATTTAGTGACATGCCAAGGAGCTATACCTGAACTTGCGAAAGGATTTTCTCCACTCATCCTCTCTCTGCTACTCGGGTGGCAGCTGGGATTCTGCATTCAGAGGTGTTTGGGCTGGGCAAACAAATTAGCAGAGACCAGCTTCATTAGGAGTTCACATGGGTGCCCATCTTGCCTCACAGCAGGAATGAGATGAAGGGTTCTGTTTCTGGACCCCAAACCCTCCCCAGTATGGGATGTACACTAAAAATCTCTTTCTTTCTACTCACACAGCCTGGCAGCCTCTAAAGAAGCTGAAGCAGCAGCACGATCTGCCCCCAAACCCATGTCTCCTTCCGATTTCTTGGATAAGTTGATGGGGCGAACTTCAGGATATGATGCCAGAATCAGGCCAAATTTTAAAGGTATGCATAAAAACCTGCTTCGTGGCTTTGTTTCAACTTAGGACTGAAAACAGCATGCAATCTTCATGAATGCCTCCTTAGCTGTATATGGAATATGAACAATCTTAATTCATGTGAAATATATATGTTAATGAGGGATTTGGCACATGGATATCCTAGATGTCTGGTAAGGCACTTGACTTCTACTCAGAATGGAAACAACCTTGTAACAACTTTACATGCAGGAAAACCTCCAATACAGAGATCAGGGATCCTGCCAAACCAAGCAGTGACTGGCAGGGAGCTGAACACCTCAGGTAAGAGGGAAGTTGAAGCTTTTCTCCTACAGTCACTGCTCACAGCACCTTCTAATAGTGGGCAATGCTCCCCACTTAGACTCACTGAAGCCAAAGGGAGTCCCTCAAGATGCCAGGGCAGCTCTGACCCACCACGATCCCCATAGTAAAAGGGCTATAAGTCAGCACCCACAGCTCCATTTCACACCTAAATTGCCCAGTTCACCCTACACTCACTGGCAGCCAAGCAGCATAGGAACAGACCCTGGGAGAGGCAACAGAGCCTCTTTTTACTCCCCAGAACACCTCTTCTAACAGGGTTGGGTTTAGGGACTTTTTTTGGTGGGTTTTTCCACCTGGTCTAGAGGAAGGTGTCCCTGCCCATAGGAGGGGGCTTGGAATGGCATGATCTTCAGGGTCTCTTTACAACCCACACCATTCCCTGGGGTTCTATTGTTTTCTTTATCTGAGCTCATTTTTCTTGAATCCCTTGAATCACACCCAGGTATAAAGTGGGACCTGCCCCCTCTCAGTCACTGTCCAGCCCTCTCCAATGCTCATTTCATTCACTTCTTTCCTACTACCAATTCCTTCTCCCCTGAGAGCCACAGGCAGTGCTAACACAGGACTCCTAGGACCTATTAATCCCAATAACAACACCTGCTACACAGCTGCAAACAACAAGCTCTATACTGGGATTTTAAACCCAAATACAGGTCTTATGTCTTAGAAATCGGCAAGGCAACACAACACTGTTGGTTTTAACCAAAACCACAAAGAGTTAAAAAAACCCACCCTGTAAACCTGCCTACCACTAAATTATGCACACACAGAAGAAACCAAACTTTAATATTTAATGCAATGTATACATTATCTTCCTGCTGAAGCAGCTGCATTGCTTTATTTGAGATAATTTAATTTCAGTTTTATTTCAATGAACCACACCTTCCCCACAGGGCAGTTTTGCTGGCTTAGCTTCCCACACATAAATCAGGCTCCAGTTTATATAGGAGGCATAGGAGGTGTTTTACAGAGCTTGGGGTTGTAGCTTTCAAAGCACATCATTTCAATTAACTGCAGTAACTCGTAAGGGCATTTTAATGGCTTAGTTCTAAACGAAAATAATACCAAAAATCCACATCAGATTGATTTCTGGGGAGGAGAAGTTTAACATAAAGAGTGCAGTTCTTCCTTAAATGCTGCAAGGTCTGGCCTAGCTGTGGCTTCACATTCTGAGAACAAGGAAGAAGCATTTGGGGTTTGCTTTAGGTTGGAGGAGGAAGCCAGCAACTCTGACAGGGAGAGGGCGGAATCCAGTAGGGGCAGACAGTGGACCTCACACCCAGGCTGTACCCAGCCCCACTGCTGGTAAACTACATTGCTTCACAGCTGCACCCCACTGCAGAGCTGGCATGCTTCAGTGGTAAGCAGGGAAGTTTGTAGAGCCTCACACAACAACCAAACCCTGCAGAATCCTCACTGTGTCCCCTTGGACACAGTGGGAAGGGTGCAGTGCCTCAACAAGAGGTGGCCCAAAGAGAGCCTTCTTCAGTGTGCACTGGGCCAGCCCTATCCCACACTCAGCTTCACATCAGCACAAGATCAGGAGCAAGACAGTCAAAATCCTCCGTGCATGTCTGCCATGAGCACATGCAGTCATCCAGGAGCTCAGCTCAGTATTCTGGATAAACCTTTCAGAGAAGACAAGTTGGTGAAGGGAGTGATAGAAAAGGCATCATTTTATATCTGATATTTTAGCCCATACCTACATTTAAGTCTGAAGGAAGAGCTGCACAGATTGAACAGAGCTGCTGCTGAGCTGGCAAATGGCTGGCTGGGAGCTGGTTAGACAGAAGCCTGCTTGGGTTGCCTGGGGCTCACACCAAGAAAATCCCAGCCATAGAGAGTATCACTGTTACATGGCTGCAACCCTACTCCTGCAGAGGACAGGCACAAAGTTTCAGAAGAGGCTAAAACAGGAGAAAAGGAAAGGGAAATGAAGAGGAACAAGCCAAGCTCCAAACGTTACTTAGTAATCAGGAAATACCATTAATTTCCACACAGGAGGAAGTTTGCATTGATTAGAGGCACAAGCCTCTCGTTAAAGCCATTCCTACCCCTCAGTATTTTATGTTGCAGCAACCGCCAGACTGCAGATGTGGCCTTACAACTGTCAAGCATCACTCTCCCAGCCAGGCTGAGCCATCAGGCTGTTTGAAATGCAGACACCATCCCTGTTTCCAGAAAGGATGGGGAATAATCCAAATATCCACACTTGCTGCTTCCATAGATGTTATCTTCCCAGAAGCATCTGTCACAGAGATGATATGAGATTAATTCCCCCAGCATTAAAGGGGGACCCTGATTCCTGGAGGAGTCTCCTCTGCTCTCTGCCTGGGCCATCTTCCCCCACCACACACTGGGCAGCACAGAGACCCCTTTTGCTTCTCCCCTCTAAGGCTCTAGAAATCTTCTCATTAATGTGGGCAAGACACTGGTTTACCAGGCACCTGACACAGCTCTGCTTCCAGAATGTTCTCCAGCTTCCTGCGCTGAGCTGCAGCTCTTGGCATCATCCTCAGTGCAAATGCAACATTTTCAGCTCAGATTCACCAGGCAATGTTGTGATCCACTTCCAGTCATAACAGTACCTGTGGCCACCAGTATCACATGAGCAGACCAACCCCCATGCCCTCAACCACAGTCTTTTAATTCCTTAATCTCCACTCCCCTCCTTTGGTAGCCCCTTAACTTTCCCCAGTACAAGCAGGCTAAGCAAAGCTTCTGTCTGAAAGAAAATAAAGCCCAGGAGAAGCATGGCCTAAAGCCTGGGAGTTCCTTCTCCCAAAACAAGACAGCCAGAGAACTTCCATTGGCAGAGCCCTGAAGCCTCCTATCCAGCTGTGAGACTTAGCAGACAGCACTATTACTATATGGGGTACTTATGCCTTTACCCAGCCTGACCCCTACAACACAGGCTTCTGTACCGACTCTGAAGGGAGCTTATAGCCCTAGTTCAGGATCATTTAGATGATTTATATGAGTATTTTAAAAGTATAGAACTCTAAACAAGAGGGTCTGATGATAGCCTCTCATCTCCTTTCTGGGTTACGTTGCTATTGTGTTCAAGGTGAGCTTGCCACGCATACAGCAATGCCAAGATAGCTAGAAAGCTGTCTTGGCTGGCTGTGATCTATTCCTTTTCATCAAAACAAGTCACAAAACAGATATATAAACACTATCCCAAACAAGGGAACAGAGGTGAAACAAAAGAATTGTTTGATGTCAAATTGGCATCAGAACTGAGTAAGCTGGGTCATCCAGATCCCATTCTCATATCCCACCCCTCAGTCACCCTGCTCCCACAATAGGTTTTAACACTACAGAGTGGAAATATTTTGTCTTCTAAGCACACAGTAAACTGTTCCAATCTGTATTTGTCATGCAGGCCCACCAGTGAATGTCAGCTGCAACATTTTCATCAACAGCTTTGGTTCAATTGCAGAAACAACTATGGTAAGTACAAATCACAGCACAGCTGCTCAGCTACTGGCTCAGCCTCATTGCACTCCCAGCTAATGCAGCATCACCCTCTTCTTTAGTGTGACCAGAGGAAAACATTGTCTCAGTGTTTCCAAGTTTATCTAAGCTTAGAATAAATTAATGGTCAACACAAAAGACTCTCATTGCATGTAGCTGAGGATCACAGTCTGTACCTGCATCCCTACAAAAACACCATATAGGCAAAGTAAAAGGGTCAGAAAAAGAAACAAAGAGTCTTTTCTGAAGATCTACTTAAGGCTCCAAGCTCAGACATTTGCAGACACTTTTTGTTGAAATACCCATAAATCCACAAGTATGAATCAACCCTGCGTGAAGGGAAATCAGCTGAGCTCACATTCAGTCTGCACCAGATTCCCAGAGACCACAAGAATTACTGGGTTACTTTCTCAAAGAAACTCTTCTGTAGACAGTGATTTTTTTAAATAAAAATAAAACCCCCCAATATTTGCAAGTTAAGGCTCACTTCAGACAAAAATCAGTGAACATGGCTAAAGGCTGTGTCTAATTGGCAAGACCTTAGGAGCAGAGGACCACTAGAACAGGAGATAATTACTCCATCTGTAAACTATTAAAGATTGGTTGTGACATAACCAGTGAACAGCAAAGGAAAAACTCTGGAGGTACAGTGCCTTACCTCTGTGCTAATGAAAGTTAATCCAGAAAGATGGTGTTCAATTACTCTTTGGCAATTCTTTTTCTAGAAAGATGTCGAATTAAGAAGGCAAGACTCCAGGTGTTTTGTGCTTTCAGGCAGGATGTTATAGGCTTTACATATAGATCACACCCCTAGACCTGAACAAGTTACTCGTCATGCATGCCACTGTCAGAGGAGTAAACAGCTATATAGCTGGGGTTGAAAGTCTTTTATGACACAAAATCCTTCTTCTGGAAATCGTTTGGGGTTGGGGATAGCTCTGTTAGAATAGTAGAAAAAAATCTGTTACTCTGTCCAAGCACAAAGAAACACATTTTCACAGTTGGATTGCAGCGCTCATAGAGGAGAAGTATATTCATTCGTATATAAAGCAAAAAAGAACAAACTAGAACCAAAATACACATCTATTCCTAATGTACTGTTTTATTGGATACCCCGTTTGGTGTTACAGACAGTAAATACTCTGTTCCTGTACAAAGATGATTCAGAGTGCAGGGGAGAGAGGCAGGCCCACAAGGGATCCCTGGGTAACATAGAGAGCACACTACATGTTTTTTAATATATCTGTTCTACATTGCAAGAAAGATGCATTGGAGCACTCATACAAAGGCACCATAGGATCCCTGTAAACAAGATGCTGCTTAAAATCAGCATAGACTAGCACAAGAAAGATATGCAGTTCACCTCTAAGACATGCTGCAGGGACTTGCTATCCTCACCAGATGCCACTCATTTCATAGTCTATCTTCCATAGAAAAAATTCCCATGGGAACCCAAAAAACACCCTGTGGGCACATTGCTTTGTCTAGAAATACCCAAGCCAGCTCTGACAAGCTAGTCCAGATGTCAGGCTGACGCAGCACTGCACACAACCTAATATAATGCACTTCTTTGGGGACAGCAATTCTGCTTGTAAACACCGACAAAAGCACGAGCAACACAAGTATTGAAACATCTAAAAACGAGATCTCAGCAAGTTAAAGCAGTCTCTGGGATTTGCTCTGTGGAAAAGCCAGTCCCTCCCCAGTGTTTGAGGATGCACCAGGTCAAACAGGCAGCATCAGCTCCCACCAGATTCTGGGAAGGGCAGAAGGTCCTGCCATGAAGGGAGACAGACCTGACTGCTTTGAATTCAAACAAGTGATCAACTATCTGGGGGGAGTGAAGGAAGGGGGGCAGCTGGGGAGTGGGGGAAGAAGCAATTCAACATTTTACTATTAAGAAAGCAGTACTCTGTGATTGACCCCTGAGACTGATTGTAACATTCCACAGCTGCTTCACTGGCCAGAAGAGCAAGAACAACATTGTGGTTTAAGCCTCAACCATTAGGCATCCTAAGCTTGGTCAGGTTCAGGTTCCGAGTACTACATCATCTTATACTTGGTTATTATTGCACTGATCCCTGCAAGAGAAGAATCTTAGGGTTTTAAGGATATCACGCACACAATTAGAGAAGGCTTTAATATGTCTCTCTAGTGAGGCTGTTAGTTCTACAGAAAATACCACTTACCATTTACGTTCACACTGCCTGAATCTCACAAATCAGTGTAAATCATGCAGAGGGTTAGAGAAACTGGAGGTGAATGCTCACTTACAGCTTGAAGCATCACGAAAGGTAGAGGAAGAGACTACAGGAAAATAGAGCAAAGAGGTGTTTAATGGAGCCACTTGGGCCTACAAATCTCAGAAGGGAGAATAATGAGGGCTGAGAGGAGGCCCAGACATCCCAGAGTGGGGAGAAAGCTGACGTGTGCTTCATAAATGCTCAAAATGGACAAGGCAAAAAAATTGAGATCTAGAACTGCTGCAAGGATAAACAAAGTCATCCACCAAACTGAATTCCCCCAAGCAGAGCTGACTTAAAGCAAGGGAAATAAACTCCTTTAAGCATCCTGCAGAACCAGAGACCCAACATAAAAGCCTCTAGTAGTGCACATAATTGATTGGACATTTATGTTAGATTGCAGCTCATAGCTTTATCCATCAGCCTCACTTGCAATCAGCTCTAAGGACAAGAGAAGCTACAAATGGGAACACATCCGCATGAAACCAGTGTATCCTTCAAGGGGAAGGATACTACCAACTACCAAACAAGTGCAGACAGCCTCCTGCCATCCTAAAGTATTACTGCAATAGTGCAAACAACAGCAAGAAATTCCAGAGGACAAACACAAGATGCATCCATCCTACCTGCTTATTTTTAAGAACACCAAGCAACCCCCAGTCGTAAGTTGTTAAATTCCTTTTTGCTCTTCAAAAGCATAAACACCTTCCCCACCAAGTCTATCAGAGTATGAAACCTATAGCAAAACCACAAACACTATTCAACATGAAACAGAAGTCATGCTCCTAGGGAAGAGGGTTTTGGTTTAAACTAAAACTGCACCAGCTTTGGTTTGTCTTCGTATCATGACACAACTAATAGCATCTTGAGCATTTTATCTAACAGATTTCCTCCTATAACAGCAAGTTTGAAATTAAGCAATGTCCTCAGTCTCTCTTCTAATGGAAGCTGCAGTTTCATGGCACACTCACTAGCTTAGGCAGTTACATGGAAGCATTTGTATAGAGAAGGCATATAGAGGAGTTTTTTATACCATCACCTAGACTTGCTAAGAGCTGAATTCAGTGATCAACATGGCTCCTCCTATAATCTCATGTTTTAAAAAGGACCTACACACAGCAAATGAGAGTGTAAAAGGAAGAACACCACAAAACAGTCAGCACAGGCTCCCCTAGACACAATGCACACGTGCAAATTTATTTTTGCTGCTTTCATGCCACAGTTACCCCATCCAAAAGGAGCAAACCAGATGTGACCTTCCAGCCAGCCGCAGCACAGCTACAATTGGTCTCGCAGCATCTCCTAAGGACAGGAGGAGCTGGAGGCTACAACTGTCCAAATGTTAAATATTATTTTCAGAGACATCTCATGTGATATTTACAATGAGATAAACCACCCTGCAAAACAGACTGAGCAGCTCGCTCCAGCCTCACAAGCCACAGTGCAGCAAATAGCAAGTATGACCGATTGAGCATGTGGGTCACATATTTAACACTGGACCCACACACCCCAAGACATGAAGATGCACAATCAGTGCAGAAAGCCTGCTACAAAGGCTAGGATTTGAGCTCAGTTTTCTGCAGTCAGTCATTCTTAAAACCAACCATCAGTCTCACAGAGATGATGAGCACATAACAAGTCATACAACACAAAATGAAAAGGTTTTTCACAACATCACACATTCTGCTACAATTTCAATGTTAGACTTGCAGTCTTTTTACTACCTATGCTCTTGGAGCTTAGTTTTGCAGTGAATGGAGAAGGAAAAAAAAAAACAACAATAAAACCATAATTCAAATACACACAAAAAGCTGAAGACCAAGACCTCAGTAGTGGATTCCTGAACTTCAAATTCAGGATGCTGGCTACAACCCATCTCCCAGCAGCCCCATCCTTGACCCAAAGACATATACTTTCACCCTCCTTTTATAGGGAAACCCTGAAAACATCCTCCTTTTGGGTTCCCAGCATAAAACCCCACATCTACTAAACATCAGGATACTACTCCCACCCCTCAACACATACATGCCTGCATACCTACCTACCTACCTGCCTGCCTTCCTCAAGCACCTGCCTGCCTTCCTCAAGCACCAGTCTTCTTCCTCCTCACCAGCAACACCTTCAACACAACTGCTATTCATGACACCTTCTCCCCTGCCCAGCTGTAGCTTTAACACCAGGCTGCAAATTGGTTTCTTGGCTACAGCTGTGACGGTAACAAGGTCCCTTATTAACCCTTCCAAGTTAATACGCTTCTGGTGTGTGGGGGCTTTGTTTGTGGGGTTTTTGCAGGGGAAAGGGTTGGTGGGTGCTTGCTGTTTCTTTCCCCAGTCATTCTCTTGCAGTGCTCTTTTGCAAGGCAAGTAGCCTTAACAGTTTTGCTGTTCCCTTTCTAGAGAATTAACTCAATGCTAATAAAGCCCCTTGTGCTCCGCTGTCCAGGTGGGTAACAGAATCCCCACCTGAAGGAGTTCAGTCTTTACCCTGGTATTTTCCATCAGCCAGATGTAGATGTATCAAAGTGCAGCCTCTCACCAAAACTGTTCAGAGCAGAATGTGGTCTGACAGAACCCCTGAGTCAGGAGCTGGGACCTATTCCTGACAGCCTCCATCCCTTCCTCACAGCGCTACCCCCAGCCTACTGCTGCTCTCATCAGCTCACACCTCATCAGCTGCCAAGACTGTGGTGTCTTGGGAAGGGAAGGTCTCAAATGATCTTCCATTTCCTCAGCTCCTTTGCGAGGTCACTAAGCAGAATTACATCTCAGCATTATCAAACTGAACTACTTTGATCACCTCAGTCACTTTCTTCCTACCCTCTGTCATTTCACCCTGGGGAGTGAAATGCCTTTGTGCCAAATTGCAAAGCTCCTGAATGCCTTCACAATACAGAGCTGCTGTTCTTCATTCCCAAGCCAGCCAGAGGAACAGGCTGCACAAGATAATCAATGCCTGGATGTGATAGGCACACAAATGAGGAACGCAAGTAATAAGGATATAGAGAAAGAGATTTTTTTTTTTGCTGAGTTTGCAGCCCCAGTAAAGCCTTTTTTTTTTTTTTATCTAGAAAGTTCACATCAGAAATTGGTCCATTTTGTCCATCATTTAGCAATAACTGTTGATTTCTTGGTGATGCCAATTAAGATCTCATACAATAGCATCCAGGAGAAATACCATATATCTCCAGGTAGCCAACAAATGAGTGTTTGTTTGGCTCATCACTTTTCAGCTTGACTGCAATGCCTAGGCACACAGCTTTCAACACTCAGGATCCTTTAGCTGGTAACAAAATACTGTGACCCTTATCTTAGGCAATGGCACAGCCACAGACATCCCCCCGTGCCTTCTGATGGCTCCTCGGGCAGTGCCATATCCACTTTGCTGTCACGTGCTTGTATTTACAATTATGTTCAAATAAGCCTGGACACAAAAAACCTGAAAGGCTGCTCAGCAACTTCAATCTTGCAGTGCAATGCAGCTGTTTGTCATAAAGGAAAAGGCATCTGGGAGAAAACAACCATTGTCAGTGACCAGGCTAGGACTGTGGAATAAACTCACTGAGAAGGAAGCTCTTCATAAGCACACATTCACATAGGTGAAATATTAATGTTGTAAAATGGCAAACCAGAGTATTGCATTCAGTCCATGTATTCTGTTTCTTTGTCCTTGCCTTTTTGTATATCACAACATAAATGCTCAGTTGTCTGTATTCCAAAGCAAAACATACCCACTGCAAACACTTGTCTGTAAAGGAAGAGCACAAAGAGTAGCATGCCCCAGTTACTCACCACACTGCTGAGCATCTCCTGCACCACAGTAGTGCAGTCTCTCACACCGTACATTCATGACATGCCCCTGGACATGAGTACAGGACGCTTGGTCTCTGGAGATGAGTTAGGAGGAGCCTTCTCACACCCATCTCCTGTGAGAAGTTAATTTTCATTTGTCCCACAAGCATGTGATTAAGATCCCTCATCATGGTGACAAAGACTATGGAAGTCATTCTGTCTGTGGCCTCTTATGCCTGCTGTGGTAGCAACATAAACCACACTACACCTCCCTTCTACCCTTTCCTTTCAGCAAGGTTTGGAGCTGAAGCAGTGTATTTACTCCAGCAACAAAGCTTATTTGCATCAGCACAAGCTATTGCAGAGAGACTGGCTCCTTTTTCCCCTGCTTCCAACACTCTATCAGGCTGAGAACACTTTTGGGCAGCTACCACTGAAGTTTCTTCCAAACATGAGTTTAATTTGTGTTGTACATGACATAAGTCCCCATCTGGAGCTGACCTGCTAGCATCTAGCTGAATAAACATAACAACTTTTTGCTTTCTACCTGTTAGGTCAGTAACATTGATTTCCCTTGACTGCAGTGGTGACAGGTCTTAACACACAGAAAAGGGAGTCTTGAAAGTGTACAGGTTGTTCATGGAGCTGCTGTGTGCCATGGGAGCTGGAAATTCAGGGTTGCTTTCCTTTTTCAGGTGTGTGGGACTTGCCAGTCCTGCACTAAGGCACTGGTTCCTGTCCACAGCTATTCACATTTTCTCAAGACACATTATGCAGGGTCAGCAGAGATGAATAATGAAGTCAGAGAAATGCACTTATGAAGATGACATTTAGAATATCAGCAGAAGGAGAGAGTGTTTCATTTTCAGAGGTTTGCTCCTTTTAGCATCAAGTTGTTGGTCCATTTGTTGTTGTCACAGTCATTAATGTCATTAGCAGCTTCTGTGCTCCAAGGGTGCAGATGGCACTAAGTGGCCTGAAACACATTCTAGACCATGGTCTTGGCTATGGACTGCCCCATCCAAAACACGTGTCAAGACACAATCCTCTCCCAGCCTTCCAGTGGACTCCACAAGCGTCAGATCCTCTTGGATAAAAGGCTGCAGGTTCATAATCAAAAGAGTGCTTGAGGCAGCGACATCAGAAAGACTCTCCTCTACATGCACCTTTTCAAGCCCAGAGCTTTGTGTTCTCCAGATGGAAAGAACAGACCTGATGGCAGAATCAGGCATATCCTCTGAGAAGTGCCAAATAATCTCACTGAAAGAAAGTTCCTGGTGCCTACAGCAAGTATTAGATACCAGCAGGCATGTGAAACACCCTCCATTAACTGTCTCTTAATAAAAGTCTTCAAAGTACATTACTATTAGAAAGACATCAAAGAAATTCTTCATCATGATAGCAACTATTAGTTTGGGCCAGGGCAGTGAAATTGGTTTATTATATGCTGCTCTTCAGACACAGTCTGCCTCTATACTTGGTAAATGTCGATTAATTTATTGACACGGAGCCTTTATCCCTCTCCTGATAGCTGGCACGTCCTCTTCCCATTTAATTCTGTTGGTTCACTTTCTTATGTGGAAGTCAGCAGAAAAGGGGCATGCAGGTCACCCTGGGAAGCTATTGGTCAGACAGGGAGAAAAGAATCTACTTTTAATTATCCAGGAGAGTGTCTGAGCTGGACCTCAGCAGCCAGCCTTGGCTTGGGGAGCTCTGAGGAGCTGTAAGACACATGGTTATGAGGCAGATATCATTTTGCAAAGTGCTAGGGGACCAGCTTCAATTAAAGATGGCCATCCTATAAAATCTGTAGCATTTATGGCAGCCTGACATTAGAGAGGGAATCCAGAACACTCGCTTAGGATTACGAGAGCAGACTTCATGCACATCCCTCTCAAGTTCACGTACGCTCACCAAGGTTAGCTGCTCCCATCAGTTTGTATGAGTTACCCTTATATTAGTGGTTGCACAGGGAATATCCCTTCCATGGACTGCCTGTCTCACTGTGCCTTTTCACAAGTCTAGAGGAAACATAGACAGACACAATAGACTCAATATGGGATGGTTCAACACTGAAAGGAAGTTGCCTTTGGTCTCCTTTTCCCCTTAATCCTCTGCAACAGTTTTCTTGCTGACACCAACAACCTCTGCAACTGAGCATCACTTCTTCAGCCCCAGGGTTCAGACTAGAGGTCTTGACACTTCACACACAGCTGACAATTACTGTGACAGGGGGATGCAAGGGTAGGCAGCTGCTCCTGCTATGAGATAGCTGTAAGCTACAAAGCTAAAAACAGCAGCTCCTTGAGAAATAGTGCCCAAAATGCTTGCCACAGCTTGAGAACATAGGCCTAAACACGATTTGGTTTTGACAATGATTTTAGTACATGCTCCTCAGCTCTTAGCACTTCCAGCTTCCTCTGAGCACTAACAGCGTTTCTCTGCTCCCTGCTTACACTGCACAGGATTACAGGGTGAACATCTTCCTGCGACAGCAATGGAATGACCCACGGCTGGCTTACAATGAATACCCTGATGACTCCCTGGACCTGGACCCCTCTATGCTGGACTCCATCTGGAAACCCGACTTGTTCTTTGCTAATGAGAAAGGGGCCCATTTCCATGAGATTACCACAGACAACAAGCTTCTGAGGATTTCCAGAAATGGCAACGTCCTCTACAGCATCAGGTGAGGTGACTCCATGAGAAGAGCTCCACCAAGGTAGGGGAGGACAGAGCTAAACTCTCACTGTTCAAGCCTGAAATGAGAACATGGACCTTGAGCATGGCACTGGGTAAAAAAAAAATGAGGTCTTTTAAAAATAGGAAATCATACAATTAGCAGTACTGTAGCAACACAGTGGGAAGGGGCCCTCTGGAGGTGTCCCATCTAACCTCATGCTGATGATTGACAACAGACCAGGTAAGCTGCAGCTTTCCCTGGCCAAATTGGAAATACTTCACTTCCAACCCCATCCACTCTTTATTTTAAACCAGTGAAACGAAGATCAACCTTCATGAGCCTAAAGATGGAAAGTTTAAGTCTATGTCGAAGATTCTCTTCACCTCATGTATAACATAAATTTGAGGTACACACACACCTTCTCACACTGCAGCTCCCAGCAGCACCCATGGGGAATCGAAAACAGCATGGAGCTGTAAAAATGGAAAATAGACAGCTTAATGCTGCAATGCAGACAGCCTCCATCAAACATCAAGGTGGTTCCAGCACAAAGACCACCTCCCTGATGGCCAAAGCAGTAAGACATTGCCAGGCACGTTGGCTGAATGTGGAAACCTCACATTTCTTCATTTCTAACATCAGGCAGGCAGTAAAACTGCCACCACCAGCTTGGCAATGAGCATGGCACAGGGTCCTGTTCCAGGTGGGTTTGCAGGAGCACAGAGGGAGAATATTGGGTCACCCCAGTGCTGGGAATGCTCTGCAAAACAGGGCAATAACTCAGCAGGGCACATGGAGCAATGTGACTGATCCTCCTTTTCAAGGCAAAAACTCGAAAACCCTTTGGTTCTTGTTTTAAAAAAAAGAACTTTCCCATCTCCCTCATCTCCAGGTGAATATATAGGCTTCTTTTTAAGGATGTTTCCCTGTGAAAACCAAAAAGAAAGAGGGCATTCTTGGTGGAAGAGCACAATGTAAATACAAAGCTTCTAAAAGGAAAAGCAGTCTTTCCCTTTTAAAAAATGTTTCCATCTCCAGTGCTCTGCAATTTTCTAACTCGCTTTTTGCTACTACTATTTGCAAGGCTCAGCATGTTCAGAACTGGGTTCACCCAAAACCATCCTTGAGGGTTTCACTCTTTGACCCCTTCTCAGCACACACTTGTCCAACATGTGCTCAGCACCTGAAGACCTTGTCATAGCCACAGTCACCCATTTCACATTTACAGTAAATTCTTCTCAAGGGGCTTGTCTGAAGATGTAATGGAAGGCTTCTCTCACTGATTGATCAGAGGTGGAGTCCCCTGCCAGAGATGTGATGAGACAAACAAAGTGGGCAAAGGCTGGGGGTGACTCTCTATGCTAAGGTGTTTGTTTAAATACAGTGCAGTTGCTTAATGCAGTTGCTTAAAGAGGAAACTGGTTGGAGCGGATTGATTCTTTCTGCTGTCACATCTTCTGTCCCAACATGCCTCTAAACTCAAGCAGAGAATTGCTTCCAACATTAGGATTCAAGTTAAAGTACCTTTCCCTCCTGCTAAGTTTCTCGTAAGCCTGATGATAGAAAAATTGAGTTCCTGTTCCCCCCAGCTGAGTCCCCTATTTCCACATCAAGGCAAAGAGCTGAAAAATCTCAACACTTCAAAGAACAGCATTTTCAGTATTATAAAACCAAATAGTCTAGCTATCAGAACCGAATCATTTAATATCAGCTTGTTGAACCAAACAAACACTTTCAGTACAGATTATGATACAGGGCAGCACAGCAATATACCACAGAAAATGCAGCCTGCACCTAGTGAAAATGGAGCTTGAGAGAAAAAAATCGGGGTTGCAAGATGCACAGCAGGAATTCAGGAAGATACAGAGGTTATTCAGGAAGATACAGAGGTTCTTTTGACTTACCACAGGGCATTTTCCCTGCAGAAAAGCCTTTCCCACTGAAGTCTCCCTTTTCCCCCAGAACAATGTGTGATTTTGAGCAAAATTCTCTTGTCTTTTCTGACAGAGAAATGTTCTGTTCAAAGATTTTGAAACAGTCCCAGTCTCCAGAAACACACCTGGGGTGTCCAGGGAATGGGTTTAGGCTGGATGCTAATCCAGACAGTTGTGAACCTAAGGCAAGGAATGAAGACCAAAGCAGCAAACTGGTGTGGGAACTCTTTGTTCTGCACAACATTACAATGAAATGCCATCTGCAGCAGGCAACTGCTGGCACTTATATCACAGAGCCAAATGCTCAGCATTTCTGATGCTTTCCAACAGCACATGTGAAAACACAGGCAGGGAAGAGGTGAATGATCAGTCATTCCTGAAGCACGCCAGTGTGTCTTGGGCAAAGTACCTGTTTGTAGCACTGGGTGTTCGAGAAGGTTCACCCCCTCATCAGTACCACAAACTGTCTTCTCTCCTCAGGATCACGCTGACTCTGGCCTGCCCCATGGACCTGAAGAACTTCCCCATGGATGTACAGACGTGCATCATGCAGTTAGAAAGCTGTGAGTGCTGAGCACATCTCCATCCCTGCCCTCTCCCTCCCCAACTGCAACCCATTCCCAGTTCAGCCTTCACTGGAGGTTTGCTCAAGAGCCACTTGCTCAGGATTTTCCATTCATTCAGCACATGTGACATTTCCTAAGGAAGCCAAACCTTAAAAGATCCCCCATGAGGCACCCTGGCTTGCTGGTATTTACATTAGCCTTTCGCTTTGGAGGAAAAAGGGGAAAGGGCTTTCAGCTGCAAATAGGTTTTTTTCTCTCTGGGTGAACATTTGCCCCTTGTACCTATTGCTTATCCCAAAGGAGGGAAAGATGATGAGCAACTTCTTTCAGAGAATGAGGTCAAGTTGGAAAAAACAGCAAACAGCTCAAAAAGCCAAATCCAAGAAAAAATGTGATTTATTGCAGATGTTTCATTGCACACCATCTCGGCTCCAGTGCAAGTCATTACCCTGGCTTTTATCACATGCACAAGCAGCTTTCCCTCAACCCAAATGCTATTCATTACAGCATCGCCAAAGAAGGCCAGGGAAGGTCCCTGCCTCCAAGCATAGATCTCCTGTACAAGTCTGACCCTTTCCAGATCAGTGTTTAGTATGTGTTTCACATGGTATTTGTCTCCTCCTCTCAATAGTTGGCTACACAATGAATGATCTCATATTTGAGTGGCAAGAAAAAGGAGCCGTGCAAGTTGCTGATGGGCTGACGTTGCCTCAGTTTATCCTCAAAGAAGAAAAAGACTTGAGATACTGCACAAAACACTACAACACAGGTCAGTGGTGGTTACCTTTAGCTGCTGGGTTCATCAGAATGGAACTTGGGACTGAGTTTACCAGAGTCTCTTGCTATGTGTGATGGCACTCTTGTGATACAAGCTTTGTCCTACACAGCTACATACATATAAATACACATAGATACATTGCCAGTGTGTATATATATATGTATATAGCAAATAAGATAACAGACACAAGTGTGTGGAACTCTCTTGTCCTCAGGAATATCTGCATCAGTTCAAGGGTGTTTGGCCTGGACCTTCTCTCCCAGCACCTTCTTTTGTCTTTGACATAAGGGAGCAAATGAAACTGAAGTGACAAAGGACATACTGCCAAGAACTATTTGCTATGATGATGTTGTACATTGACAGTCCAGAACTGGGCAACAGCTGTTAATTTCCTCCTTTAACAAGATTCCAATTCTAGGCAATGCAAGGAAAGTCCCCAGACAATAGTGGAAAACAGGAGGCTCACTGTGCTTTATCAGTAATACTCCATGTATCTCCCATCCTTCCCAGGCAAGTTCACCTGTATAGAAGCTCGTTTCCACCTGGAGCGGCAGATGGGCTATTACTTGATCCAGATGTACATTCCCAGCCTCCTTATTGTCATTCTGTCCTGGATTTCCTTCTGGATCAATATGGATGCTGCACCTGCTCGTGTTGGCCTGGGGATCACCACAGTGCTCACTATGACCACGCAGAGCTCTGGTTCTCGAGCATCACTGCCCAAGGTAGGGAACACATTTATCTTTGCAGAAGGGTAAAATGTCCATTACATGGGGACAGCACACAAATAAGCACACAGATCCTCCTGCTCAACCCAGGAGACATTTAGCTGCCATTGGACTATTCCAGTTTAAGGGCAAGCAGAACAAATTCCAGTCTCCTCCTGCAATTTTAGCAATGTTTCTCTGTCTAGCAACGAAACACCCCTTCAGATTCAGCATTCACCCCAAGATCCACCACAGCTCTCAGTAGCCAAGAGATCTGTACCTTGCAAACCCCTGCAACAGCCACACATGGATATGCACTCTGCATTCTTGCTTTTTACTCACTTGACCATCACACTTTTAAAACAGAATTGAATTTCCCTATTATGAAGCACTTCTAGTATGATCAGATTGGATTACTATTTTCCTTACAAATAAAACGTCACCATGAAGACCAGGATAAATTAAAAACTAAGGAATTACTTAAGATCCCAGGAACAGTTTCAATGGCTTGATAATACATTCATGGTAAATGAGCTAAAATTTGGTATAGAAGAGCAGCTGCCAGCCATATCATATCTTGATCAACTCCCTCCAAAGCCCTTGGGAGTAACATGTAAGATGGCAAGCAAAAAAGTCATTTTGGTGAAGAAGCCACCCCACCTCAGTCTCTCTCTCTGGCTCCTAGGTATCCTATGTGAAGGCCATAGACATCTGGATGGCTGTGTGCTTGCTGTTTGTGTTCTCTGCACTGCTAGAGTATGCTGCCGTCAACTTCGTGTCTCGGCAGCACAAAGAGCTGCTCAGGTTCAGAAGGAAGAGGAGGCATCATAAGGTAATACATAAAGCATGAAGGACACTGCTGAAATCTGTCCCAGCAGAACATCACTACATGGTCAATTGAACCCAGCCTCTAGCTCCCAGGAGAGTCCTTAGTATATGCTCAGGTGCTAAAGAGGGTCACACATCAGAAAGCAAGGCTACCTCAACGAATTGTGTCTCTTCTAACAGTCTGCTGACCCCAGCAGCTGGTTTTTGTTAGCCAGCCAGGTGGCCTAAGCCAAAAGGGTTGTTCTCAACTGAACACTTTTCACACAGCAATGTACTGGTCTGAGCTCCCTTTAAAAGACTCAGGGAGGGCTGGGGGGAGGTGGGAAGTATGCTTATCAGAGAGAGGGAACAGCATTCCCCAACAAGAGCCTGCATTAGCCTGGAGGTAAGTGACACCTCTTTTGTCTCTGTCATCTCTGTGTTCAAAATCATCTGCTTCTCAGACTGACTGCAAATTCCTTTCAGAAGGAAAAAGCACTAATCTCAGGCTTAGCCTTGCTCCATTCTTACTCACCATGACTGATGCCAATCCAAGCATGCATGCCTCACATAGACGCACATCTCCTGCAGCCTGGACTCTACTAGCTTTAGGCTGGGGTACCACAGCAAAAATTTCACCTCACAGGATGCACTAGAAAGGAACATAAAGGTGACTGTGATGACAAGACCAAAGACACTTAAAACTTGTCCTTAATTAACTACTAGAATCAGGTAGGTGGTATCACATTTTCTGCACCACGCTGATGGGCTGCCCTCAAGCTGGCATGAAAAAAACAGTAAAATTGGTAAGGGAAAAAATGATGGAAATTTTTGCTGATGAGAATCTCAAGAGAGCCCCTGGGAGACTGCCAGGGTCTGCCTCAAATATTCCTCATGGGTATTTGTCTACCCTCTATTGTAAAGAGTCCTCTATGATCCATCCCATTCCAAGACCTCCCCATTCCATGGCTTCACAGTCCCAGCCATTAAAAGTCTTTCCCAGGCTCTAACTTGTTCCACAGCAGTTCACGGTGTGTGCTTGGAAAGCAAGTCAAGGAGCAGGAGTCCCTGTCTCTTTATAGATTTGCCTCTCTCTGCTTCAGTTATCCGATCTGCAAAGCAGGAGATAACTGTTCATTTGCATCCAACCCAGTCAGGACCAGGGATGAAAAGTGTTAGACAAACGCAAGGGAAAAGAAGCAACACATGAGACCATCAGCATCCTGCCATCAAAACCAGCTGAGGCAGTTTTGGTTCTGAAGATGCAGCCTGCTTATTAGAGAGAAAGTAAAACCACCCAACAGAGGTGCCTCGTAGTGCTTTTATCTCTTAATCTAGACTCAGGCATCCTGTCTCTGGAGCTATGCTGTTGTCTGCAGATCAGTCTGTTGATACAACAGTAAGAAGAGAAAAAAACACTAATACACAGATGAGTTTAAAAGGTCTTTGCCAGAGATGCTCTGTCAAACACAAGGCTGCTATTACAATCCCCACTCAATCTCACAGCAATATAATTGAAACGAAGCATAAACAAAAGCACTTGCAAGAGCAAAAGGAACAAGATTTGCAGGCTTATCAGAAAACTGGGAGCTGGCTGCAAATATGCAAATGGATTAGTGCAGCTGCCAAAGAACCTAATTGCTCTGTCCCGATGTCCTCACTTGTCTGGGTATCTGCCTAGTTTAGGCATGATGTGCCAGGCTGAAAACAAGTGAGAAGTTGCAGTGCTCCATGCTGATGGAGGCAGCTGGGGAGAGGACCAGCTCATGCCCACATTTATTAGGTCTGTCCAAATCAAATCCTACTAGCCATTCTTCACAGCTCAGTGTGCTCGACAATACGCCATGGTCTGGCATTAATACAAGTGAAACCAGACAAATGTGTTTCTTAGTTTCCTCAGACTCAGATGTAAGCTGCTAGCTTATTGTCATCATTAAGAGTCTTTTTTCCTCTCTAAAAACTAAAAATCAAATCAATGAACGTTTGTTGTCAGGTTTCAATTGACCCTTTCCATTTCTGAGCCACCTCTTGCCTCCTTCCGTCTGGAAGGTCACAACCAGAGCAGGGAAGAATTATCCAAATGCCTGCAAAATCATCTCAGCCAGGACTCAGAAACATGTAAGCCAGTTGGCAGATCACACAACTCACCACATTGCCACCCTCTCCCAAAAACTACAGGAAAAAGAAGGCTTGATTTTATTTGGGCTGTTTTGCTTTGCTCAGATATGCCAGCGTGCTCTCCCTTCTGCTCCTGCCCCCAGCACAGTGCCTCCATTCCATGCAGCTGCCTGCTTGATATAGGGGCCATCCAGAAAAGACCCTGCAAAGGAGGGCAAAAGGAGCAGCAGGCACGTTGGGCAGGCAGGTTACGAGGAAAGGGGCCAGTAGGTCAGTGTTGACTGCCTTCTCGGCAGTTCAGGAGTGCCACTGGTCTAACAATTAGCCTTGGTGACGTGTAGTCAGGAGCTTTGGGTTGCTGACCCTGCCTATGCAACTCATTGGTTGTGTTACTTTGGCCAGACTCTGTTTTCCCTGTGATTACATCCCCGTGTTCAATAAAACAGGGCTAAAATCATTCTGAGAAGCTCACAAGGCCTCCACCAAAACAGCAATATCATTTGCCATCAGACTGGAAACTAAATTAATTTTTCTCTAAAACTGGAATTAGCACAAGCAGCCACATCTTACCGTTGACTTGCTGAAGGGCACTTTGGGTCCTTACCTAAAAGATGGCTTGTGGGGAGGTATCGTGGTGTTTGAGGTGTCCCATGGCTGCAAGCAGAGGGCTGGTGGCACGCTGCCTGCAGAGGTCTTTTCCTGGACAGGTCTCGGCGCCTGCACAATCCATGTAACTCTGTAGGAAGCCTCATGCTGCAGCTTCAACTATGTGAGTTACATGGAGCCCACTCCTTCTGGGCAAGCTGGTACAGCACAGGCAAAGCAAAGAAGGTGTTGACAGGAGCAGGGGAGGGGGGGGAAAGGCAGAAGCAAAACAGGGGATGCAACTGGAAAAATAAAAGCAGTACCATAAACCCTTCAAGTATGTCAAAGACTGGGGTGGAAGTCAGTCCTGTTCTTCATGGGGTGCCTGAATCCCCTGATTTGCATCTGTGCATAACACAGCTGGCGCCCCTCTATAAGGCTGATCTCCCAAGAGCTGAGGTCGGGGCATGAGGGAGGCATCTTTCCCTTGCAGAGCAGGAAGTTGTCAGTGGAGAGCCTTATAGCGAGGGTGCACTGTCTATATCTCATTTTAAGTAGAGTCCCATGCTGAATCTGTTTCAGGAGGACGAAGCTGGCGAAGGCAGGTTCAACTTCACTGCCTACGGCATGGGACCAGCTTGCCTACAAGCCAAGGATGGCATCTCCGTCAAGGGTGCCAACAACAACAACACAGCCAACCCCGTTCCCCCGCCGTCCCGCTCCCCCGAGGAGATGCGGAAGCTCTTCATTCAGCGAGCCAAGAAGATTGACAAGATCTCCCGCATCGCCTTCCCCATGGCATTCCTCATCTTCAACATTTTCTACTGGATCATCTACAAGATCGTCCGCAGAGAGGATGTGCACAACCAGTGAGGGAAGGGGAGCAGCTGGGAGGGAGCGAGCAATCCTCTATATATGTGCAATAGCAATGCAGCAATGCATGAATTTAAGAATGCGGCAATATCTACTAAAACAAAAGGGGGGAGGGAGGCTGGGAGGGACTTTTAATCATGTGAACTGAGGATAACAGGCACAGGGAGGAGAAAAAAAAACAGCTCTTGGGAGTGCAGGGTGGGGGTTACTTTTGCAGCATAGGAAGGTTTGGATTGCTCCCGCTGCAATCCAAGCAGTGTAATATATTAATATATATTCATGCTTAATTATAATGCAAAGAGAAAACAATCAAAAAAAAAGAGAAACAAAAAAAAAAAATCCTTTTTTTAGCCTATTAACAGCTTAGATCCTCAAGTCACTGGAATGATTCATGATTCCATGTGCAGAAATGACTGCAACTATGCTTTATCTGACTTTTGCTATAGAAAGGCCATACCAGTCAAGCACGTGGGGAAAGAAAGCCCTAATGAAAGGAAAAAAAAACAGGAAAATCATTCTATGCTTCTCTAGGTTTTGCACTTTGAAAACTGGAAACTTAAGAAAGAGGCTGTGGGTTGTTGTTTATTTTATATATTTACTTTTTTAGTCACGGGTTTGCCGATCAAACACTTTGTGACTTTTGGATAGAGGAAAGCAAATACATCACCTCTCTCATCCCCATAAGAGACCATCCAATGGGAAACCCGAGAAGGACATCAGGGCCTTCATCAGAAATTGCAGGTAGCTTCTGTCCTTTTAAATGACCTGGCAGGATTTGAGTCCCAGGAAGCAGAAATGCTATTCAGAACATAAGAAATGATGACTAGAAATGATGAAGGATTTTGAAAACAGCTCTTTCTTTCTTTACGTTTTTCCACCCCCCTTTCTGCCATGTTTGCTTACAACTGGGGGTGGAAATGATTGTATTTAAAATGTAAAGAAAACAGGCATATTCATGCCTTGTTGCAACAGGGCCGGGCAAGTGGCAATAGTGTCAGTAAAGGGGGGGGGGGGGGGGGGAAGGTGTGTATAGAGAGAGCAGTTCTTATTTTCAGACATTTCATAGCAGTAATATTAATAGCAAAGCTGGGCCAATGGACCCAAAACTCTATTTTTGTATCTATTTTGGTGCTGCATTTAGCTTTAACACAGATAGGAAGATAGAGCAGCTGCTTTGCCCTCTCTGCTACACAGCAGAGCCCTGGGGGAGGCTGGCACAGTTTGGTGGGGATAGGGAATTGGGGGAGGGAGATGGGAATGGGTGAGCAAAGGGGTTGGCTCCCCTTTGACCAAGTGATAGCACAGGTTGGTGTCAGATTTTGGGGTGGGGAGACACCCCAAATGCCTCCAGGGTATTATTTGGAAGCCTGGCTTGGGGCTGGCATGGGCAAGTCAAGGGCTCAATGTCCCACTTGCCTCTCCAGCACCCAGGGCAGTTCAGTCATGTTTGCACTTTAGCAAGGGAGGTAAAAGACAGCATGAAGGAAGAGACAATCAGTCTGCACTGAAGCACTTGGCGTCAGGTCTGGATTAGGCACTAGAAGGCGGAGAGACAAGTGGTACCCAGGGGTGCTTCCACTTTCCCATCTCCTGTTCAGCACCAGGCCACAGCTGACCTAGGCTGTAGCTTTGATGCTTGCGTTGGGAACAGACAGGCTCCTGCATCCTCCACAACAGCTGGAACAGCTCAAAGTACAGGTCCAGTCTGGGCCAGGCCAGCAGGGTCCAAGCCTGGGACAGGAGGTGGGAGTTCGTGCTCAGCTACAGGTGTCCCAGGCAGTGCAGCAAAAGGCAGCTATGGGAGAGGGTAGGAGAGCACAGGGACCTGTGAGGTCTCTTAGCACAGGGTTAGTGTCAAGAGGAAAAAGCCCAGGGCTTTCCTGGGCTGGGTAGAGGGACACCCATCTCCACAGCTGCCAATTCAGCACCTTTCACCAGCACTAAATACACTTTATTTAAAGAAAAATATAATGTAAAGAAAGTAACCAAGGATAAGAATAAAAAGTTAAAAAAAAAAAGGAATGAAACAGAAAAAAGTGGTGGGCATGGTGTGGACTAGGGCAAATGGCAGTATTTCCTAATGCTTTGGCAAAGGCCACCTAGTTTTGAGTCCCATTGCGCTGCTGAGACAGGGGAAGGTCATGCGACACCAGCGTGAACCAGTACATCAGCCCCTTCCCTCTCCTCAAGCAGCAGAAAACCTGAGGGCTGCTTCTTCCCCTGGCAGACAGCGCTTCCCCAAGCAGGGAGACCTCAAGCTGAGGAGCAGAGGTGTCATCTGCTGCTAGGACAACTTCCTGAGCCTTGGCTGTGGCCCAGGGCTGCTGCTGGCTCTGGTTTTGCTTGCTGAATTATTGAACTCTCCCTGTGCGCGGCAGCCGGTCGTGCCAACCGCGCGTTGTGCAACTGCTCTCAACAGCGCGTCCTTGTCTGAGATGAAAGGCAAATCCAGGGAATTCCCCTCCCTGCCCAGCAGCAGGGATTGGCTTGGAAGCCCATGCTCACGCAAGGCTGGCATTTGGGAGAAAGGTCCTGCTTCAATGCCCAGACATTGGAGTCAGGCGATGTGGTTGTGGTCCACACGACTTTTCAGTCTCCCAGGCCACTTGGGATAGCTCATGGGGCACAGCCAGCTGCAGGGCTGTGGGTTTGCTTCCTAATGGGAGCTGCTTTAAGTATTTGACTGTGAGTCATTAATCCCATGCAGCATCCTCCCCCCAAGTACTTTTTGACCCTACATCCCAAGGGCAAGACCAGAGCAAGGAGAATACATTCCCAGTTCACTTAATTCTGCTCCACCTTAGAGAAGGGCGTTGAAACTAAAGAAGAAGCCTATGTTCATCCTAGATCTACTGCTTGGAGATGTAGATAAACTCATAGTTACTGCTTCACTAGAGCTCCAGCGTCA
This sequence comes from Pezoporus occidentalis, assembly GCF_034315485.1. NCBI lineage: Eukaryota > Metazoa > Chordata > Aves > Psittaciformes > Psittacidae > Pezoporus > Pezoporus occidentalis. Next base: position 822,707 of record NW_026913230.1, on the reverse strand, counting down.
CTTCTTGGCAGGGAGTAAGGCCAGAGGAAGTCAAATTTGGGACTAGAAAACATCAGAAAGATGCTTGCGGCTCCTACTAGTGGAGCCCATGGGAGGTTAGGGACTGAAGTAAGAATCCTTACCACTTACCATGCTTCCTTTGCATCCACTCCAACCCTGCCCACGTTTGATGCTCACCGTAGGCTGTGTTACTTTCTCTTCATTAAGCAGCCAGTTTCCATTCTGGCCGTTTTCCAACCCCAGGGCTGCCCGCATGGTGACAGCGAGCAGCACACACATCCCAACATGAAACGTGCTGGGGTCTTGGCAAGGGTCTGGTGGTGCTGAGATTGCTGTCCCACAGATGTCCTGCCAGACAGTTCCACCACATAGGCAAGAGCTTAGACTCTCCTAGGAGCCCCTGGCAAGTCTGTGCTGTTTTCAAACATTTTTCTCCATCTGTACTAGGCTGTGTTTAGTCTCTGTATTGCAACAGAGCTTGCTTTGATAACCTATCTCATCTTCAAAGCAGGCTGCTTTAACAGTGCCAGCAATTATATTTATTAGTAAGAACATAAGGGATTTAATATTGCAGGATAGCTTCCAGGCATATTGTGATGGAATTTAATGAGGTAATTGTTAGCTTTTGTTAAGAGCAAGACTCAGAAGCAAAACTTCTGATCAAGAGACAGCAGTTGGTCTGGCAGCAAGGAGAGAAAATAGGGTCCTAATTCGCTTAGATTATTTGGAAAAACAGAGCTTTATCACACATAGCATTATTTCCAGGTGTTGCTGGAAATGTATCACTCATGAGCAGGAATTATTTTTCCTTATATATAAATGAAAAAAAAAAGTAGGATAAACTTACTATTTTTTGGATAGATGAATGTTTCCCACTAATTCTTGATTAAAGTGGCTTTCCATCTGGGATCCCAGTAGCATGGAAATCCAAGAGAGATCCTGAGGAGGGTCCAGGAGAGACCAGGATGCACATGGTCTGCTACAGACTGCAAGGCTGAGCCTTGACCCTGGCCGAGCACCAGCTTACCTTTAAATACACTAAAGACAGGGTCATTGGCTTCACAGGCCTGGTAGGGCTCTTGTTCCTGTCCTAGAGGATGGGGACTGGGGAGCTCTGTTTCTTAAAGCATTAAACAATTCCAGACACTGAATATTCTCTTGTCCTGCAAACAGGAAACTTCTTGCTTTGGTCGTTATTTTCCCCAGATTTTTCTAGAAGGTTTTTTTTCTTCTGTCTCTTCTGAAGATCTTAAATTTTAAGGCAAATTCAAGCCAATTCAAATCACACTATTGGCTGTCCTTTATCTCGACTGTAATTTGATGACCTTGTTTGGTTTCCTAATACTGGTGGAAAAAAGGTTAGAAGTACTTAAAATATATATTTTTAAAAAAGAAAGGAACATATGAAAGGAGCAAAGACTTATAAATGGTGCCATATTTTTCCACAGATTTTATACAATCGTATTTTTGTACTGTACTGCCATTCCTTAATAGAACATAGTTCTTATCCCTGCGCCAAAGACAGACAATCTCTTTCAATACTCCATTACTTACTAGAAAACCTTGCTACAGGCAGCAATGAATAAAGTAATATCGATCTCTTCTCCTTCAAAACCCAACCCTACCAGTGCAGCTGGAGGTCTGCCTGTCCACGGACACTGCGCATCTCCTGTCTGGGTACCTGTGAGCAGCACATCCTGCCCTGCTGGAGCACCCCACAGGTTCAGCTCAGCAAAAGAAGTATCTGATCCCTTCCCTGTTAGGAAGCACCTGATGCTCTCCTGTCTTGTTCCCACTAAGGGGTATCTTGTGCTGTTCCTGCTTCAATAGATTTCCATCACTTTCCATCCATCAGAAAATCGAGATACTTGATCATTCTTCAGGGTGCTAGGATGAGCACTAAAGCAGAAGCTAATATTCATTAATTTTAGCATCTTCAAAATTACTCAAGGTCCTTTTAGGTCTTCTCATCCATTTATCTGCTCCTTAATTATTTCTTAATGGCAGTTGTTTATCTCTTACTCAAATGAATTTGCAGAAGTCTCTTCCCTCATTCAAGTACACTGCATTTTTCTGCATTTGTCTCCTTTCACCATCTGAACTTTCATTTCTATGGGGCTAACGGCCTCTGCTCTGCTGTCTTTGAAGGGGGTGGTAGAGACAAGCGTCTTGGAAAACACAGGGCAAAATACATAAAGGGCAGAGTAACAGAGTTCCCAGGGAAGCACTTTCATGGCAAAGCATGCATGAAGAGAACTGGGGAATGCAAGGGTGGACACGAGCTTTTTTGCCTGTGTGCAAAAGCAAGGCAGCATAAGTCAGAAAGAAGGCAGACGTTTTGGCTGTTGTCCTTGTAGGGCTCCAAGTTTTTCAGTAATCCAGGTATATAGCAGTTGTTTATGGGAAATCAGGTTCTTATATTCCCAATCTCCTTCTAGCATGGTGTGCAGTAGAGGGCCCCAGAAGAAATAATCTGTTGTGAAGTAGGAAACATGTAAGGAGTTGTTGCATGTTTTGCACAGGGCATGTGCTCAGAGTTACTCCACCTGCAGCTGATGGGGAGGTCTTGCACTAGGTGAGTCATTCTCCTCCGAGAACTACTGCATGAGCAGCCGTGGGGTGATGTCCTCAGGTGATCCCACACTGTGGGAGCATGGAAGTGTACAGCCCAGACTAGCAACACTGGAGTTAGCTTGGGAATAGGAAGCACAGGCTGAGCTGAGGAACCACTGAACGCCCATGCACAGGAGGAGCAAACCAAACAAACCTTCTCATTGGAGCTTTCCAGGTTCATCCCTAGCTTCACTCACCCTATCGTGTTGTCCCAGCATCATGCTTCTAGAAAAGGACCAAAGCTCCTGGTACTGTAACATTGTAAAGGATACAAACCCCATGGCAATCTATAAAGAGAGGGATGACTTCAGCACCCAGCAAAGGAAGTCAGTGGTTAAATTACCAAATGAGGATCCTGGCAGAGAAGGAAAAGCAATAGGAAAGGTTTGCTAGCATGCCACATCACTGTCTTCCCCTGGCATCCAGGGCAGACTGTGCTAACAGGTATGGTGCAAGAGTCAAGGCTGGCAGCAGGAATTAAGAGATTTTATCAAGTAATTGTGACCATTAAGTCTGGCAAACCTAAGTTACAGTCCCCATGCACTTTACTGTCAAGCTTCTGAGTGGAAATGGTAAGGGAATCAGGTTTGTGACATTCCTGCTCCTAGGTCTATCACAGACAGCATGCTGAAGGCCATCCTGGGATAAGGCAGGCTCCCAGCAGTGCTGGAGATGGGTTAGCCAGGGGCTGATCCAGGCCACATACAGGGGTAGCATATGGACTGGGAAAAGGTTCAGCGGAAGGGAATGTTGCCACTTAAGGGGAAGGCAGGGACAGCTTCATGTCGGCTTAATCCTATCTGCACCGAAAGCATCACTGCTGGGGCATGCAGGCTGTGCTTGGTGACTGCTCCTAACAGTAAGAAGCCAACAACAAAAAGCACAAGGGAGAGGGACCTCAGCAGCTCCCCAACACTAGTTCTCAGCAAGAAGAGAGAGTACAAAACCCTAGTACTTGCTCCCAGACTGAGGTTCAAGTGTGCTGGCACTTCCAGTACAGTCATCCATCTTTGCCTGAGCATAGGGTAATACCACCATAAATAAGCCATCAGCCTGGCTTGAAATTAGCTTTTATTTATAGGTTTGCCACTTGAATTGATAAGTTGCTTAAGCCAAACAAGGACACCCTATGTCACCTACCCAGGGAATACATGGCTGAGCCTGGCTGGGGCACAAGGTATCATCATTAACTTAGAGCTACAAGTGTGTCATTGCTGTGCAAGAGAGTCAAGCTCGGCACAAGCAGGGACAGGTAGAGCTGGTCTGGAGCTGTCAGGTCTGAGGAGCACAGAGCTCTCAAGTAGCTTTCAGCGCATGAATCAAGCTTCAGGCTGCAGCCAGCTGGCCTGGGTTTAGCACACCACAGAATTTGGGCACTAAATTACAGTGCCAAGTTCAAGCCTGAATCAACCTTAGAGGGAAGACACACTCAGTCACAATCATAGTGGAGGCTTGATAGTGGTGTTGCTTAAATCAGCATTGTCATAGCCCTGTGCAGATCAACAGGTCCTTACTTCCAACTGTAGCAGGATTGGGGCTCAGTGTTTCTTGCTTGCCACCTAATCCCCAAACACTGACATTTATTGAACTAAAACTATGCAATATTGAAGAGATTGTGCCAGGGAGGGGACTCAGTCACCTCCCCTGGATGTCCGCTTGCACATTTCTAAAGGTGTCCCTCATCACAGTTCTTGTGATGGGGTAAAGAACCAACACACAAGCCCCCGAGGAGCAGAGTGGACCAAGACTAATGTAAGGTACAAGACAGTGTAGTACTTACTCCTCACTGTAGCAAGTGCAGTGATACTTTAATGTGTTCAATGTGCACACAAGCAGCACTAAAACTGCAATCCCAGCCTATGTGGTCCTCCTTGGAATTAAGGTTTTAAACACTGCTGCTTGTTCTTTGAGGGAGAGAAGTCACAAAGCTTGACTTGTCCCACGGAGGAAAAGATACAGCACAGCATGGGCAGTGTCACCTCTAACAAAGCTCAAGAAACCAGAAAATAAAGAAAGGAAGCGGAGAAGCAGCAGCACTGCAACATCAGAATAGTGCTGGAATGCATCTCACTGATCAGCTGCAGCAGCTAAGTTGAGGGACACCCGTACGCCCTTCAGAGGCATAAATATAATGAACAGCCTTTACTTGCCATAATTCCCACTTTATAATCAGGATAACAACACCACCAAAAGAAAACCCAACCAGAAAACTAACCACTATTAGTTATTTGTTATATCCTCTCATAATTGCATTAAGTAACCATGGCCAGTGCTAGGGGTCACAGCGGTAGAGCTCAGCTCTACAAGAAACACTCAGCTAGAGGCTGACACAATAAACTCTTAGCAGAAGGGAGCACAAGTTCCTTTACCTTATGCTTGCCTAGGCTGGGAAAATGCTTAACAAGGGTTTGAAACACTCTGCCCTGCCCTTACCTACCACAGAACTTGTACCGTTTCCTTTCTGTCTCTCTCTTCCCAGACGTATTTATGTTTCTGTCCAAAACACTTGTATTCTTTCACTTAGATCAAAAACAAGAAGGGAGAATCAGCATGGGCCAAGCTGACAAATGCCTAAGTTAACCTGCTCAAAGGGAAGAACTGTAAAAGCAGCACCTCGTGCAAAGGTTCATGATCCCTTCACAGTGCTCGAGCACTGAGCAGGGTTACTAAAGTGGACAGGGCAGCTGAAAGACACATGCATCTCAAAGGTATGGTTGATACATCCCTCCTTAAATCAGGTCAAGACAGCAGGTTCATTTGGGGGATCTGTCAGCTGCAGGAGTATCCAAAATGGAGTATTTGTGAAATAAACACTAAGGTCCAAACAGTGATGTTATGCGAGAATGAGAGACAGGTTTGTGATCCAGCTTCTACTTGCTGGGAAGAGTGACTTCTTGTGCTTGAACTCTGCCTTTGAGCTCCATCTTGCTGCTCACTGCAACATCAGAGCATCTCACCATACAATCAGCACTGAACTCCCTGCAATGACTGATGCAGCAGGCCAGCAGACAAGCAGACTCCAGAGGCATGGGAGATGACAGACAGACATTAAGGCACAAAGGCCAAGTGACTCACCACATTCATGTGGAACTGAGTATCTTGAAAACAAAAAATTGCATCACCTGGAGCATCTCAAGCCTCCTGTGAAATGGAATTCATACACAAAAAGATAAGTTTTGTGTGGTTCCAGACCCTGGCCATGCCATACTGACATCACAGATCATGGCCAGAGCTCACCTCTTCTTTTACAGACTTAACCAAGCTGCAGTAAAGAGATGACTGTTTCAGAAGAGCTGAAATAGATGGCAACTGTGCTAAAAGCCATTCATGCACACATAGAGCAGAACTTCAGTGAATTAAGAGATCTAGAGAGATGTAAAGATGAAGCAACACATTAAAGACTTCACCTGAAAATGGCCTGACAGGCAAAGGTCACCACATTTCATTGCAGTTTCCCACCCCTGCAGCATTGGTGAACACCACTCTGGAAGCAGCCTTTGAATCCTGAAGAGGCACAAGCCTGTCCAAGCAGCTGTTTGTAACCACCAAACAACAAGATCAAACAACAGCCATAAGCAGGCTAACATCATTGTGGACTCCGACATTGTATGGACTGCATTGTCTGCTCACATGCTACCATGGTGTACAGCTTATCATGCTTATTAAAACTGAGATGAGGAGTAATGAAAAACTTCCATTTAAATGGCATAAAAAAGGAGGGGAGGATCCAGGAATTTCTCCCTTCCAATAAACGCACACCCATTTACATTGTTTTGTAAATGAATTTATCTTTAGAAGAAAAATAAAGATACTTAAGCTATTTCTCCTCAGGACAGCCACTGCATATTTGGTTTTACTTTCAAGGGGAGATAAAACACATACACACACACACACACACACACACACACACACACACACACACCAGGAGCGTTTACTAGTTGAAAACATACAAAACAAATAGAAGTGGGAATAGTTCAGCACCTAGAGAGTGTTTTCCTTATGTCCTTGATAAGCATTGTCTCCATTTCCCTCACTGGTCAAACTTCCCAAAATCTGGTCTCTAGGAAGAATACATCCCCAAAAACTTTGAAAAAAGCCTATTAAGTAGTGTCTTTGTTTTTTCTGTGTCTCTCCCATCTGTAAGCCATTTGTATGAAGAAAATCTTTGTCTTCAAAGCTCTACTTAAAGCTCATTTGTTCCAAAATACAACAGCGCCTTGATGCTGTTTGTGTCAGGGACAGCCAAGGATTCTCACAAACGAGCTGGGCTGGGGTTAGCAGACACAGTATGAGATGTTACAGGCTGCCCCGTCCCTCTATCAGCAGTCACTGTTCCCCCAGAGAGGGCAATACCTGGCACCCTACACCCTATAGGGTAGCTCAGGGTAAAAACACAGTGTTTGCCAACAGGCAGACCCTCCTGCAGAGGATTATACCCTCTTGACATACCCATCCAGAGCCCATTATCATTATTATTCTGTAAATACTAAATCCAGATTTAAATTGCTTTTGCATATTGTGTGCTCGTTAAAAACGTGTCAGGATACAGATACCTCTCAAGCTTGTTCATGATCAGGACAGGAGAGGCAACAAAGAGCATTTTCCTTCTTCAATCTTACTGACACCTCAGAAGGAAGCAGCAGCATTAAAACTGCCCCAGGCTGAACAACTCTCTTGAGCATAGGAAAAAGCTGCTGTTAAGGGGACAAAACTCGCCTCCCTTTAGCTTCAAATTAGCTTCTTTAAAATAGGCACTGAAGTAGTTTGTATTCAGCTGGTTTAGTTTTCTGCCTTACAGACGGGTGCCAAAATATCAGCATCTCACAGAACATAATTGGAAAAGTATTCACAGAACAAGAATTAATCACTGGACTTAAGAATGGAGTGGGCATCTCAAGTGCTCTCAGAGTACCTCTACTGGTTCATTAACACAGGTCTGAAAAAACAACGGGAAAAGTCAATGTTTATTAATTTTCATACTTCTTTCCTCTAAAGAGCAGAAGAGAGACTAGAGAAAGAACATGAAGTGTACCCATGCTTAAACCTTCACATGTAAAACCCTTCAAAGAGAATAAACTAGCTTAATCAGGAAGTGTTCATGCATATTCTCACTACTCCCCTTCAGAAGGGATCTCCCTGTCTTTTCTATATGGATTTGTAATATATACATATACAAAGTCGGTATGGCCTTACACTCCATTGAAGGATATTTTGCTACATTGGTTAGAGTGCAAAGCAACTGCTTCCTTAAAAGCAGTGTTTTTACATCATGATGAAACAAACCTGTAACTTACACATTTTGCATGACCACAAAACCAGTGGCAGATTATTTTTCTGTCTTGTAAACAATTTTAAAGGAAAAGTTTATTTCAGCAGTTTGAAGATGGAATGTAAATTTTCTGCTGTTATATGTATATAAAATCTATTTACTGAATCATACATTCATGCTGATTCCAATAAAATAAACGATTTTTCTGAAGTTCTCTTCATGGGTTTTCAGTGCCAGAGGTTCCACACCCAGCCCACACTGCTCGTGCATTTGTGCTAACATAGCGTTTCCAGGAAATAAGGCAAAAGATCACTTTTCCTGTTAAGCCTTTTATTCTGAAGAATAATCCCTCCCATCTGTGACCTCCCGAGTTCCACCCCACATAGGAATTCCTACAGCAGCAGCAAATGTATTAAGACTCCTGACCCGCTCCCTAGTGTTTCAGACTCCTGCAAGGTTAACACATTTAGCTAACACACTGCTAGCCATCCTCCCCATGATTCAAGATCAAGTCCAGGCAGCAGAATCAAGTTCCTCCCCACCCTAGAAGGACACATCACATCTCCAGTCTCTATGAAACACATCTTAAGTTGCTCTGGCCTTTCACACAGCAATGACAGGTACTTGAACAGAAAGCTCTGTTTGTGTTGTCTTTCCAATACCCTGGATTTTAAAGTCAGACACACATGAACAGCAACACTTTCAAAAGAGCCAAAATACGCCTTAAATTCTCATGCAAACTGGAAGAGGTTCCAGCAAGGAGCTTAGCTGTTTGGGTATAGGGTACAAAAGGTATTTCATGTACCATTTTTCAAGCTATGACATGGCCTTATTTATACATAGCCTTAAAATTCTTTGGTAGATGAACTGACCTTCAGACACCCACAATGACATTTCAGAATGTTAAAGGACAGCCACTCATGCTGAATCTCAAAGATGGACACAATAAAGTGGTTTTGCTTCACAGTCAGGTGCTTTGTCAAGTTTAAAATATCATCAGTGGAACAGCAGATCCCACTTGGCTTGGGAAGTGGCATTTTGTAACAGAAAACAGAAGGGCAACATGCTATTCTGAGAACCCACCCATTACTCTAAAATCTGCTGTCCTTGAGTTTGAAAACATTCTACTCAATTGTGATAAGCTATTAACAGCCCCCCTTGTCCCACCTTCTATACAACATGCAAGAGATTATCAAGATCTTAGAGTTTTTCAAGTTACCAGCTGCTGTAAGAATGGTACTGGTGGGAGATGAAATAACCACCAAGATAAAGACTTCCTGCTAAAGCACACACAGCAGCTGCAGAGATCACCTCAGGTCTTCATACCTGCACCCAGAACCATCCTTTCCACCAAAGCAAACAGACTCACACACCTAAAAGGCATCATTTCCACATGGCACTGCTGAAGAATGTTTCTCATTCAGATTCAAGTCAGAGTTCACTGTTACAACAGACGCTGTTTCCTACTCCAGGATTAAATCCTCTCTGCAAAGCAATTTCCAACAGCATGGCCACCAGCGGCATACTGTATATGGCTGGTGTGCAGCCAGGAACACTAGAGCTTCAGCTCTGAGCAAATTAAGAAAGAAGAACCTGTAAAGAGCACTCTGAAGAGCAAGAACGTGATCCCTTGCCTGAATCCTCAGCTGCACAACAAATACCTGCAGTCCTGATCACACAATCATCTCAGTTCAGCTTTAAACAGGAGCACCCTGCAAGTCTGCTGGTACCAAAGAGCACTCCAGGAGTTTCCCCCCTGCACAATAAACAGCCTAGTTAATTGTGCAGTGCCTTTAACCATAGAAAAGGCAGCCTGGCTTCTAGTTCTGGTTCAGTTGGGATGAAATACTGTTGAAAGTGAAATAGTGCAAGAGAAGTAGGACTATTAAGATCAGCCAGATCACTCGCCATATATTAACCCTCCCTGTGCTCCCAAAAGGGCAGATTATTAAGGCATAAGGGTCACTAAGGTTGTTCCCTACATTACCCAGGTGGATTTTGTGGGTTTTGATGATGGGTCTGACCAACCTTTCTCCACTTCCTACTACCTGCAGAGCCCTGGGACATCAAAAGCACTTCAGCAAACACCAACTCAGTCTTGACTGAAGCGGAGGTGCTAGCAGGGAGACCACACTAAGTCTCAGTCATTTGAAACTTCCCTTAGTAATTCTTTCTAGAAAGCGTTATGACTACCTTGGTTACTAGAGGTTGGGCATCCTGTAATTATTTAACTCATTGCAGCCAGCTGAGACAAATCAAATCATGACTTCCTTACAGTCATCTTTCACCATTAATGCATGCAAAGCATTGAAGACCTCAGACAAGAGGTACTGAGGTTTTAGCACAGCAATGAGGAAAACAAAGGGCTCGAGGCTTAAACAAAAGACATTTTACAGTCTACTTGGTTATTAACTAGTCACAGAACAACCAAAATGCAAATACTGAGTCACTCTACATTTTGTTCAAGATGCTTCCAATGGAACTTGCTTTTGAAAAGTATTTCTTTACAAGACATTCCAAGAAAATGTTCTGTAAATATTTTATTTTGCCTGTCATCTTGGACAACAACATCACTTTCTGGGTCAACACATTGAGAGTATGATTCATATGAAAACAAGCATACACTTCACCTCATAGGCTTTTCAATTCTTCAATGACATTCCTCAGCTCCTTCTTAAACCAGACAATGAGCCAGAACTGCCCAACCCCCACTACAGAAATGGTGTTTCAGGCTTACGGGTGCTTTTGCAGATTTGTTAAGAGCTATAAAAGCTTCCATTAATAGCACTTTGGTAAGTCTGAAGTGCAACCTGTTACTGCAGTCTTGGATTTAACATCAGGAAATAGATGAGCCAACATACGAGAAGGAAAAAACATCACAAACAAGGACAGAGATTCAGTGAAAGACTTCCATTGCATAGATTCACCTCACAGTCATTCCTGATATGACAAATGCAGAGCTTCTTAATTAATACCAGCTACTACCACAAGAGGAAGCAGTATGTATTTCCAGTGTGCTGGCTGTGAGAGCATACCACAGCTACTGCCGTCACACTTTGCTCTTCTCCAATTCACTAAAGGCAAAAAAATTTACTGTTCTGAAACAGGTAATACCTACCTGCCATTTCTGAGCTAGGGCAGCTTTGCTCAAGCTTTGAAGCAGGCAAAGGTCAAGAGAGATATTGCTGTGCATATGCAGTTATATTAATAAATCAAAAAAACACTGAGACAATGAGCCCTGACACTTAAGCAAACACACTAAGCAGCTCTCTTGTATCACCAAGAGCTCTGAAGGTCTGGTGTAGACTCAAAATTGTCATTTCCATCCAGCTGTTTACCACCACACATTACAGAAATAGTACTGCTTTGTACAGTACAATTTAAAAGACCTTTAGTTGAAATTACCCAGTTTTGTATTTTATTTTCAGTTTCTTTCAGACACAGTGGAAAGCGTTTAACATCTTTAACACCAGGACAGAGAAGCACCTTCTGTATTTCTGACAAAAATGCCATCCATTCACTTCAAATCTGGTAGAAGCAAGGGATGAAATTCATGCCTGAACTGCAAGAACAACTATTACATACAGCAGCTTGAACTGTAAAGGATGTGACAGAGGTATTTCTACTTCAGTTGTACTTCCGTAACATTTGTAATGGGGCCTGCCCAGCCTCAAGTCAAAGTCATTAAATTCAGCATCCAAAAAGTACTTTTTTTCAGTTATTTAAATGCAGCCAAACTGATGAGCAGAAGGTATTAAAAAACCATCAGCTATAACCAGCTTTACCTAGTAAACCTAGTGACTTAAGGAAGAACCTTGGAAAACCCTTGGAAAAACTCCAACATACTCTTGACTTGATAAAGCAAATCTAGACCTTTTTTATTTTTTTTTGTTTGGGTTTTTTTTCATTTTTTTCATTTTTTTTTAACAATTTGCCAAGACTGGAATGAGAGATAAATAGAAGGCACAACAATTTTGCTTTTTTTTTTATACAAATACAAACTAAACATGAAAAAAACTCCCTATCTCAATAAAAAATTTCACAAGTTCAGGAAAAGTGTTTTAAGAGTCAAGTTCTAGACATTTAAAACCTATCCCACAATCCAAAATTTTTAAAGTGGTAAAGCAGTAGTTCCAATTCCTTTCCGTGATCATGTATCAAAAGAAATAAAAGATTCTATGGATACCCATTATTCCACTTTTACAGCGCCACAAAGAGAAAGGTGAATGTCAATTTTTCAAGTGGCAGTATCCCCGGACCAGAGGATGTTCACATGACCCTCAAAGAATAAATCAATAGTTTTGTTTCTCTGCCCTCGAAATACTTGCCAAGTACTAAGTTTTCCTACAGGCTCTTGAACGCATGCACGTGAAATAATAGTCCACTGACTGAAATGCACCCAAATTCAGTAGAAAGGGGGGGAGGAAAAAAAAAAAAAAGAGAAAAAAATAGACATTCCTTTAGGAAAAACCACTGGTACCAAAAAAATCCAGTCCGTACGTTTGAGGTGAACAAGAAAATTCAGTTCTTTTCTTTTTAAAATCCACTTTTCCTAAAGCGTTGTTCCACAAAGCTGGAATCTGGGACAAGGACTAGAAAAAAAATAAATCACAAAACCATAACACAAACAAAAAGGGGCCAAAATAGTATCAAACGTAGCAGTCTATAACAGGCTAGGGCCACATTCCAAGATACCCAAGGCTGAAATTCACAAATCTGCAGGAAAAAGGGTTTTCGCCACCACGTCAACATCTGCGATGCATTCACTGGCGTTGCCCGATCCCCCTTCCAGCTCCAAATCCTGGCTTCTGGGACATTCCTCCACGTGGAGGCCCTCGAATCCCACCTCCCAGCCCCCCACGAGTGCCTCCAGGTCCACGTGGTCTGTTATCTCTGCGGTCACCCTCCCTGGCAGCTCTTGTTTTCTTCTCCTCCACGTTCAGGCGCACCTCTCCCCTGAACATGATGGGCTGCAACAAAAGCAGAAAAGGTACTTTCAGTAATGACTCGCCAGTACCTGCTCAATGCCAAGCAGGTTTCTGCAACCTTGCCTTACATCCTCCTCTCCATGAGAGAGAACTGAAGTGCTTTATGATTGGTTACTAGAAAGTGGCAGCAGTCAAACAGTCATCCAGACTTTACTGGAGAAGGTGTAAAAACTGCTTTTCAAGTATCACTTTCAAATCTATCTCAGTTCACACTGAGTATTCTGACACATTTTAGAAATGAAATGCGACTATTACTTGGGCTATTGTATTAGCCCAAACTCAGACCAAATCTCAAAGCTTAAAAATCTGCACCCAAGTTACCTTTTAGCTGAAGAACAGATATATGCTGCCAAATCTGCTGTACAGTAAGAAATTAAAGATGTTCCTGTCTGGTGAAAAGCTAGGCTGTAACCAAGGACAGCACACAGGTGTTGTAGTGCATCCAGATTTGTTGCCTACCACGCTCTACAGTCATGCAGTGCACATTTTGCATTAGCAGTCACCAGTAACAACCTAAGCAAGTACCTCTTGCCTTTTTTAACAGAAATTCTTGCCAACCTGCACACTAGTATAGCTCTTCCCTTTCAACTTTTTCTCAACCTCTCTGACAAACAAGATTCTACTTGTCTATAGGGTCAGGTTCTCTACCTTGCTTCCTGAAAGCTACTTACCTGCTTCCCACATACAGTTCAGCTGTTTCACATTGCAAAAAGGCTCTATAATGAATAAATTCATGTTCACCTAAGCTGTTATAAGCTACATCAATGACAAAAGACTCAACCTGTTCAAACACTGCACAAGTCTTGGAATAGGAAGGAAAGACACCACACCTACTTCAATATGGTCCCTTTGGCCTTTCTTGAACAACTAGAATCTTTTATTGTTAATCTGAAGAACAGTGCCTGTTACTAACAGATCAAAACTCACTGACTGGAATTTTATTTACCCTGCTGCTAAGGATCTTCTGAACTGGTTCAGGATCATCAAACACCACAAACCCAAAATTGGGGAGCTTTCCACCACTGTTGATGCGGAGTTCAACAACATTGCCATAGCCTGCAAGAGAAAAGCCAAGTTCTTGGGTCATACATTAGAATGCTCTGTTGACCACACTGATGGCTACAACCCCCATACCCTGAGACACAGCAAAGAAACTAACTTACTTTGGAAAAAGTCTTTAAGTTCAGATTTATCCACATCATGGGGAAGGTTCCCAACAAAGAGCTGATGACTGTCTGGGTATCTCACAATCCGCCTAGTTTCCACATCGCCTTGTTCACCCTCACGAACTTGAACAGAAAAGTAAAACTTGTTTAAGAAAAGCCATTCCCCACCACAAACAAAAAACAAGCCATAGTCAGAATTAGTACCTTACAAAAATCAGAATTCACATTGTATTTATCCATTCCTATATCAAAATTAAGCATTTTATACTAGCGAGTTTGTAACTGTTCACTTTTTATCACCTGAAGCCAAACACTTGAGTAAAAACCTAGATACTTTGAACGCCAGTGAAATTCAGCTTTAAGGCTTGCCAGACATTCAGACCAAGCTAAAATAATGATATTCACAAAAGTAGCAGAAATCATTCACTTATTCACAAAATTAATGAGATTTTAAAAGCTTTAATCATTATATTGCTTCCCAAAAATCATCAAATAGCAAAAAAGATTACTCTTTGTAGTGTCTCTTACTTGGTCTAGGACCCCTCTGTGGTGGGATGCTTGTTCGCTGCTCCCTCACTCGCTGATCCCTCTGAGGTCTCTGAGGTGGGGTCTGAGATTCAGGCTTTGCCTCAGGGCGGGGCTGTATCAGACAACAGCAGAGTTCAACTTTTAACAAACCATATCAAGTTGTTAAAGTAAACTGAAAATACAGAAAAAAACATAGTTCTTTCCACCTGTGACTAAAATGCATATTAATGTCTGTTGGCTTACACACTAACAGCAAACATCCCACTTGAATTAAACAGTTTCAAAGTCACCCCATTCAGAGTTAGGTACAATAAACAGTGTCTGCCCAGAGCACAGAGGCAGGTACACAGACTGTGTTACACAAACTGAAAACCTCATTCACAAATAGACAGTAACAGGCAGGAAAAGAAAAAGTTGCCTCTTTTGTTAAAAGGCTGCAATCATTTTAGATGGCAGGTACTCAGCACTCACATGGATATTCCCTGCCTCCATGAGAAACAATTCCTCCCCAACACAAAAGCCAAGGAATAATACTTGTATGAAGTCTATCAGGAAACACTGAGTTTTAAGTTTAAATCATAAGCAAGCAGATTTCACTGTTTTTCCCCACCTCAGTTTACTGTCAGCCAGCTTAGCACTTCTACTTTCCCAAGTGCTGGATTCCTACCTGCGAGACTGGTACTTTCACAACATGCGGTGGTATTCCGGATACTGGAACAGCTCCACTGGGAGGGAGGTTCTTACTCGTTACTAATGCCCAGGAGAAAGTCTTAAAAAGAAGGTAAGATTGTAACTCAACTCCAGATGTTTTTATCCTTCTGAAATATATTCCTGATAGGTAACAGACAGAATGACAGTAACAAATTTTAACCTGTCCTTGAAATTTGGGATCCAGCCACTAGCAGTTTCCCCACAACTTAAGTCATTTAAATTCAAAAGACGTAGTTCCACCCTGTTTCCAAATTCTACATGGAGTTGAAATAGGACTGTAAGAACAAGTATCACATCAATATAAACCAAAGTATTGGTTTCTTGTACACTAATTTGTCCACTTTTGCCTCTTTTAACACTGAATAGTGACAAAAATCCCCAGGTAGAAATAAAGTTGCATTTCATCCCTTTTCCCAATTCAGTATGTTGGCTGATGAGGATTTCAGAAGCTCTGTTTATAAACAACAAATCTGAGCCTCTCACTGCTGCCACAGTTCCCATACACACCAAATACACAAAGCCTTACGTTAGCTCCTGGTATTCTAATCAACTAGTTACTAGCTAGAATTTTAACTACCTGTTACTGTATAGTAACTAAGGGACAGGAGGCAAGTGATCATGAGAAGATTCATTCAGGCTTGTGGGGAGGGGGCAAACACAGAGCATTTAAACACTTCTAATTCGAGCTATCTTCCCTCTTGCCGGAAAGCAGATCATGCTCTGCAAAATGACAGGAGCATCAAACATACTGATGATGCTACCACATCATAGTAAAGAACCACCCACTGTCATTACCCTGGAGTCCTCTTGCACTGCAGGAGCTGGATCAGCAGGAGCTGGAGAAGGACTTTTTTCCACAGTCTCTTCTTGAGCCGACTCCTCTAATACCGGCTCAGATTTTTCTTCCTGCACCTCTGGTTCAGCTTCCTGTTCGGGTTCTGGCTCTGGCTCAGGCTCTGCCTCTGCAGCAGTCTCTTCCAGGTGCTCCTCAATGTCATTGCTATTATGCAGCACCGCAAAAAGAAAGAGGTGCTACTCGCTACATGCTATTTGCCTAGTACAGAAGTTAAGCACATTGCATTCAAGAGGAAGAATAAAGATAATCTGTCTAAATAAGGCCACACTGCACAGAGATGCAAGTTCCTCATTTTTATGAGAGCAGCAAAAACATTATGTCTACTGGAAATCTCAAATCTCCGCGATCAGCCTAACAGCACTTTGGTTTCAGCTGCCCAGTAAGCACAAATCGCTGGACTGTCAAAAAGGAAAACTGAAAGTAGCAATAAATTCCTTTGACCTGTTCTACAAGCACTCTGTCTTACACAACACCTGATTTCATAACAAGATATTACCTGACAGCCTGCTCGTAATAAGCACCAGTATCATTAGGAACAGCCTCAGGTGTCTGCTGTCTTTCCTCAGGTTCCTCCCCTTCTTCCTCTGATTCTAAATGAAGTTAGAAAAGGAAAAAACAAAAGCCACACACGAATCTTTAGTACTTGGTTCAAATGCAAGGCATTCTTCACAACATGAAGGTGAAAGACAAAGACGCCACTGGAAGCGCTATTAGACGTGATATGGAACAAACATTTTCTCATACTTCTGCTGTCATTTCAGTTACTCAGTTTTGACCATGGTCAAACACCATGTTCCAAACACTTCAGAGAAGCAGATTTATAGCCTACAGATCTGACTGCAACTGCTAAAGTAAGTCTTATGGTTCCTTTAATAGAAACAAAATATGCCAGAAAAATAATCATCAGCATGCCACAACTCCTTGTAGAGTAAGGAAAAGGCTCAGAAGAACATGAAGCTTAATGCTGATCTGCCTTCTCCAGCAGAAAGATTTCCACTGTTCTGGGAATGTTGGTAGAGACCCAGAAACAAGTATCAGTAGAACCAGCCAACAATTCCTCCTACTTACCCTCTGGAGGTTCAGTGTCAGAGTCACCAAAGACCTCATCTTGGTAGCGGAAGATATCATTGTGGACATAGAACTTGTTTGCAACAGAACCCTAGAAGCAAATCAAAGGAGGAAGCAGTTCAATTACATCAACTGCATTAATGGATTAGTGCTTTTAATTCTGATAGCTCACAACACCAAAAAGGCAGGAGCAAGAACTTTCTGGGGTCTAAAGAATCAATTCTTAGCTCCAAGTGAAACTGAAAAATAAGTGACCTTGCAATACTCCTTTTTTCTGTAATTTTCAAATATGTTATCTGTTTTGTTCAAAAAGTTGTCTAAAGAGCCAACTCAAATGCTGTCATCACTTTATACAACAATAAATTCTGAAAATCATCTCTTCAAACCACAGGAAGCATCTTCCTCTTTGTACTAGGTTCTAGGAGGGCAAATCAAAGATAAAGCAACTTTAAAAATGCTAAAAAAAAATGCATTGCACATACCTAGTAGCCAAAAGTAAGGATATTTACAACTGTAATTATGATATCCAAGGTATGACCATACAGCAGCACTGTATTTCCTAAGAAGTCTGCAGAACTTTACTGCTGAATTTTGTAATAAATTATCTTCCAAGTCTAACCCTGAATTCTAACACAGAATCAGAAATGTCTCAATCTTGACATGGTATTAGAAGCACTGTAATAGCACTAGCATGCACTACAGCATACCTCAGGTGCAAGTACAAATGTCTGCATGAATCTGCGCACAGGCTGCATGTTGTTGGAGAGCTCTCCCATCACCTGGACTACAACACCATCATTAAGAGTAGCATGGGCATCCACATGACGAATCTTTGTGTGGCAATCCTTGAAGTTTAATGACAGCACCTTCTTGTGGATATCCTGTGAAAGAATGGCATACAGGTTGAACTGCAGAAGTCATTTCTGCTAAATTAGCAGCTTTCAAAGAAAGCAAAAATATTAAGTATTGTTTTAGAATATTCTAACTCTAGAGAAAAAGCTTTGCAGCACGCTCTTTAAGTCTACTTTGCAAGCAATTTTACATTATTAATTTCAATAAAGGAAGTATATCTTGCCTAACTAATGCTGTTTAGAGTTGGCAGTTCTCTCCCTATTTTTGATAGAAAGTACTTGGACAAAGGGGTAGGAATCACAGGCAGATGTGTCTCTTCTTAGCTACAAAGGTGACAAAAAAAAGGAAAGAACAGCAAGGTTTTCTAAAAGTACTTACAGATTGCCCATAGACTGCATCAGCTGGTTTTCCATTGGAATCCAAGCCACCATGGACATAGGAAGAGTTCTTTCCATAAAACCTGTTAGAAAGAAATACTTTAACACCAATCTTTATTATGTAAGAACACTGAGCCTCTACATAAGAGTGCACTATGAATAATACTCTCAAACATAATTTCAAGCTGAATTATTGAAATACAGCCATACAATTAGAAGTAGCAAACAATACACTTTTGATTTAATTCCACTAACAACCAGAACACAGATACATAGCAAGCCAAAACATAGTAATAAGCTTATTCACCAATTTAACATACAAACTAAAGCATTCACACAGAAAGCTAGCTCAAAGTGAAGCAGAGCTTTACCTGTGCAAATAGTCAGGTGCTTGGTTCAGCAGAGTATAGTACTGCCTCACGAACTCCCGCCCGACCAGCAGGGGACTTGGCTTCTCCATCACCATTTCTTTGGTCAACTGAAAACTGTGGAAGAATCAAACACTCCATAAAACACAAGCATTTCAGATTGTTGATCACATAGTGACAGCATAAGCCACATAATCACAGTGGAAAGCACACACCAAAACCCATCAGCTGTTTTACCACAGTAAGCAATTTAACCAGTATGTTTTCAGAGTCATCAGTGCTGAGAAGACTGCTGGGTACCAAACCAGTGGTGGGAGGCTGCATGGGTGAGGAACGTTACCCCAACATGCTAGCATTTAACCATCCTACACACCCTCAGTAAAGCAGGTGGCAAGCAAGTATGGTTCTTCAAGAGGATTTGCTAAGCGGCTAAGTCATTTACAGTAGATCCAAGTTCTACTTACCTCACTTGACTTCACAATCAGAATTAAAAGTCAGATGTTCTAAGGCAAAGCCTGTGCTGGTGTATTAGGGGCATTTTTAAAAGGTCAGAATGAGTCCAATCTATTTTTATCAGGAGTGCAGCACTCCTTGCTTGACAGTGACAAACACTGTATAGAACTATCAGATTATATTAAAATTACTATGCTACAAATACATGCTGCTCTTCTCTTTCTTCCAAACTCAGCAAGTCATCTCTTATTTAAATCCAGACAACCAGTCAAATGAACAGCACCATCCATACCTAGGCCCAGAGACAAAGCTAGCTAGCTATCTTCTACCTAATTTCCACAGATCTAAGTCACAAAAGGAAAGCCTTTGCAGGTGGATTACACAATGTGTGAATCTTCAGTCCAGGAGAGTCAAAACTAAAGCACATTCCCGTGTTTCCTTACTTTCAAATGATCAGACACACTGTTTAAGCTCATACAAAATAGGCTCAAACTGGCAGGGAAACACACAGGCATACTGTTGCTACCTAATTGAGAAGCAAAAGTAGATTTTCTGCTTCATACTCAATTATACCAAGATGTAGCAGAACAGGTGCTTAGTTTTGTTGTTGACGTATCACAGATAATACACAAGAGCTAACTTTCTTGCAACTATTCAGGCCCTGCAGCGCTGACAGTAAAGAGCTAGGGAAGTGCTATCTGCACTAAGTCAAGCAGACCTTAACCAAAAGGGTATTAAAAGGCCACATGTAGCAGCTGGAAGAACTTTCTCCCTGTTACTGAACTCCAATCCCTTCTTCCCAAACACATGGCATTCAAAGTCAGTATGCACATACTTCAGGCATGTTATGCAAATCTAAACTAATCCACTACTAACTCCACAAAACAATTCAGGAGTCATCATTTACTGATCTCCTTTCATATCTAAGGCTGTACAACTATAAACAGCTCCAAGAAGTGGCAGCATCAACTGAAAAAAAAAAGTCCAACTAAAG
This sequence comes from Pezoporus occidentalis, assembly GCF_034315485.1. Taxonomy (NCBI): domain Eukaryota; kingdom Metazoa; phylum Chordata; class Aves; order Psittaciformes; family Psittacidae; genus Pezoporus; species Pezoporus occidentalis. Next base: position 802,464 of record NW_026913230.1, on the reverse strand, counting down.
TCGATTCATGCCTAGGCAGTTACATTGGGACAAGCTTTCTCACAGCTATACATAACAGCATCCTGTATCCAGGTAAACAGAGTTGCCCACAACTACCATCTAAACAATGTAAGGGGGAAAGAAAAACAGTCTGCCTCTCCCTTGAACTAAACCTCACCCCAGTTCATCCAAGGCTCTTGCTTGACACTTTCATCACATTTGCTGAATTTCAGAGTAGTCCTTTAAATGCTAAGAACTGATAATAGGCTATAGCTTCAAAAGACAGAGGTGAACTACTGGGTTAGTGTTATTTCAGTGACGGTTTCAAATGCACACCATATATAGGCCTGCAAAGAAAGCTACAACCATGCTGCTGGATGTACAAGGAATGCAAAGCAGAAGCTTCAAACCCCAAACAGAACATCCTACAAAGCCAAGTCCAAATACACCTGGCAAATTCCTTACATCTCAAACTGTGGTTTAGCACCCAACATACTGCAATGACAAGACAATGTTTAACCATACTGGCAAAACACATTTGAGGATGTGATCACACCTGGACTCCCAGCAACGGTCAGCATGCACTGCATCCAGCTTAGCTGAAGATACAGGACACAAATTTCTACCCTGGGAGGTATGCAGCTGAAGGTTCAAAAAGAAGCCTCTGGAAGTGTAAGCATAATGTATTACAGATATGTATGTCCAAGAACAAACATAGTCTGAAGTAACAAAAACCTCAAGGATATGAACTTGTTTGCTTTCTAGTGCATGCTAAATTAGATCCCCACAAAATATTATCAGATGGTAAGAAAATACACCACAGGCAAAGTAAGGGTAAGTTGTGGGTACCACTGCCAACTTCCTCATTTAACTTTGCTTCCTGTCAAGCATTTGTGAAGCTCAATCATTACAATGGGCAGGATGACCCTAAAGCAGCAGAAGTGGCAGACAGGCAAGACCTGTATGTTTAGATCCAGTCAGCTTAACTGACACTAAAACTTAATTGCTCCACAACAGCTAGACCTGCCTCTGTGTTTTGAGTTTACAGTTAGGAAGCCAAACCTACCATATCCCCCAAGACCATCATTTAGAGTACAACAAGATCACTACACAGAAGAGCATACATACTTGCTTGTTTACTTTTCTGCCTGTCTAGGGCTTGGAGTTTGTGTGGGGTTTTTTTGAGGGATGGAAAGGGGGGAGCAAGGAAGATGCAGGGGGTACTTTTAATTTCTTTCCAAAGACTAGTTACCCCTGCAAATTAAGGCTTATTCCTATAGATGTCTATAGTCAGGTCTTTCACTCAATTCTGTTCAGTGCTGCATCAAGCTCTTTTGAGAATTATTTTCAATTACTTTTAGAATACAATGTAAAAAGCCTGACATCCTCACATAATGGTAAACTGTTACCTGCAGCACTTAAAAGCTCAGCAGCTCATTCACAAAAGCTCTTCCAGATTTCCCTTCAGTGAAAAGATTCCTCACGTCTATTATTCCACTAGCACATCATCTTCAGTGCTGTTCTGAGGTTTCCCAATGCTGTACTGAAGATTAAAAGTGAAGCATGTGGTGCTGCTTATGTCTGTCATATTTACATGCTAATAAAATAATCAGAGGACTTCACTATTGATAAGGGTGACAAATTTATCAGAACTCACTCTTAAGATGAAAAGAGGAAAGTGTCTAGATTTCATTAAGCAGATCTGAAAAGAAATGGGGAAAAACCTTTACATGACCTAATTGGAGGACAACAATCTGGTTTTACTCCTGCTACACCTGCTGCTACATTGCCAGTTGCCATCTGTTCCTGTTCTCCAGCCAGGACAACCTGAATGATAGAAGCCAAGCATCTCCAGAGAGAATATTTGCTCCCTGCCACTCAAAGCAATTTATTACTCCACAATTCCTTGACCTAAGAATAACTGCGAATATTTTATACTGCATTTCTACTGCATAGAGCATAATAGGAACAAATGCTTGAACTGTCACTGCATTACTCCTGACAGAAGCTTATCCACACATTTTCATGTCATTTGAGGTAATGATGAAAGGGTGAAAATTGACAGGAAATGCTAAAAATTAGATTATTTAAGATTCATTTATAAATGTATTTATATTACTCCATATATGTAAAACAAATTGGATAAATCAAATTATAACAAATACACTAGAGTAATTCTGTAACATCCCTTTAAGCCAGGAGACTTAAGGGAAGACAAATACCTCCTTTACAGTGGTTATCACCTGGCTGGTGGAAAATTCCACCATCTGTTACAATGTTCCTACTTGGCAGAAAATCAGTGCTGGGCACTGAATTTCTAAAGTCTGGTTATGTAAATTAGAGCCATTTATGTAAATTCCACATTAGCAAATCCAGATTTAGGGCCATAAAAACCTATTAGCATATTAGTATTCAGAAAAGGAATACTCACAGAACACCTAACAGCCAGCATTGGTTAGCATTTTATCACCAAACTGCTACACAGTAGGGTTTTATCCCCAAACTGCCACACAGTAAAGAGAACTAACCATTGACATCTCACATCACTTTTAAAACAGACAAGGCATTTAGTCTGAATCTTGTTTTTACCAGACTTCCTACACAACAAAAAGCTCGCTACATTACATCGAGGCACCCAGAACTAGTGGCTGCAGAACCCCCACAGCCTGATTTAACAAGCCAGAGGACCAGATCCCATTGAAACAAAACAGGACAGAAAATCCCAGAATTCACTTCCTAAAGTGTGTGGCAATTGTAAACAACTTCTGTCACGACAATTCTTAGTACTAACAGAAAGACAAAATTGGTATTTACATTGAAGCATATTTTAAACAGGCCCTGGTTTGTTTCCAACATTATCCTTATGTCTTTGCTCTCTGCCATCTTAATTTCTACAAACTACAATTCAGATCTTTCATTTCTCACTGTAGTAAAGCAACTCTGAAAGCACCACTGATGTGCTACCTGGAAGAACATTTTTTTCCACCTAAATCAGGGTGTAAAAATTCTCACGCAACACTACTCCCTCGTTCTGGTATCAATGAATTCCTTGACACAACAAGGCTTTTTGAAAACCTTGTGAGAAGGTCACATGGAAGAAAGGTGCCTGCATCTAAGGCACAACACATTACAAAACTGGCAAACGGCAATTTTGGTAGACATTAAAGGTCTGGTCAATAGTTAGGAGGATTGTTTAATTAAATGTCATTTGGGATTTCTCCACACTGCTTAGCAACAGGTGAGCATGTTCAAAGCCACAAACCATGTAGCTATACAGAGTAACCAGCACTTGCAGCAGTTAACTACTGCTGCTTTGGACAAGAGAAAAATAGCCAGAACAAATAAAGTCCTGAAGAAAACTCCTAATATGGCTCCAGCAGCACGATATAGAGTAGAAGTGAAGCAACAAAAGCAATTCCACTTAACTCAAACTCTCCATGCATTTTACACAACGAGCATCTGCTAGTGCTGCTGACTAAGCAAAATAAAGGGAAACCATCATAAGAGGAGCTGGTACCTGCATGTGAACTACGATACAAAACATTAGAGAGTGAACAATGAAGCACAAACAAGCTAAACTTGCATCTCTAGGCAAATTCCAGTGCCCATTACGACTGGGGATTTGTATCATTACACCAGCTTACTCTCCAGTAAGAAGAGTACTGTAACAGTAATGTTTTAAATATGTATTCCTTGAAAAGGAACACTACAAGGTAGCAGACAAGGTGAGATGGGAAATACCCTTCTCATTTTAATACAGCCTTAATTATATAAGGGGAACAGAAAAAAAAGAAAAAATAGAAAAAGAAAAAAACCTTTCAGTTGTTGACCCCAAACCTGAATTATGAAGACCTGAAAAAGCACCTCAAGTAAGTGGGCAACCCAAGCCTCAACCACTAATCTCCCTCAAAGAAATGGGTCTCATTGCCTCCCTACAGATGCAGAAATAGACAATGTCCCAGCAATACAGCTGTGTTTTACTTTGACAGATTCAGGGGAAAGTATTCTGTCTGAAATAAGTTACCTTAAAGGTAGCGGTCTTTCACAGAAGGCAAAATATTTGGAAGCCACAGCCTGAAAACTAAGTGATGGGATAAGTTACCCAATGAATAATGAAATATTTGAAGATCAGATGGGAACAAGTTGCAAGGTTACCATCATTCTCTTACTAGTATCTCCTGGAACACAGCCATTTCTCCATTCACTGCAGCAACTAGTATATACTGTATGACAGCACAACCAACAAAGACAAGCAGTGTCTTAGTGAGGTTTTACAAAGAGCTGGATCCTAAACAAATTACACAGCAATCAGAATGTGCATCCTTGGCCAAACAGCTTTCTTTGTAGTTGGTTATCCCAATGCTGCTGAAATGTATCTGCAGAAAAGCATACCTGAAGCCCTTTTTGAAGCTCTTTGAGACAAACTGATGAGGAACAAGAAAAGCCAGAAATTACACCAACATATCAGTAAGAAAAATCTAATTAGAAGCTTAATTTTGTCATCAAAGTATCCAAGAAAACAATTCAAATTTAAGTGCAAAAAAAACCCATTTTCATTACAAGACTAAAAAATAATTCAGAATTGCACATTTAATACTGCTCATGCTAGTACTGAAAACCCCTCTGCTTGCCAGAGGCAGACGGGAAGCCTTACTCAGCAACAACGCACACCGTAAGAGTACAAATAAACAAACCAGGAATTGCTGCAGAAGAGCTGTCACTGTAGAACTCAGCCTGTGTTTTTGCTAACAAACCTAAGTGTGATCCACAAGTTGATGCATGCAATGGAGCCTGCCAGTTTGTAGACAAAATTCAGTGCTTCTTGCATTGTTCAGCTGTACCAAGAGACAAACTTAATATTTCTACTGCTACTATTCAGAATTTAGAACACTTCTGAGAAATACGATTTCTAGAGTATTACACAAAAAGGCCCAGGAGAAACAAAATACAAAGATGACCACATAAAGTCTAAGTTAAGGTAGTTAAGAAGGCCCATACCTGTACATTAAGGAATGTTCACCAGGGGAAGGAAGAAGATACTAGATATTATTCCTATGCTTAAGAGCATAAAGGTCCAAAGACAAACAGCATATTAGGTCCTGTCTAAAATGGGAGAAAAAAAAAAGAATCTAGCCTAGAGTAATCTTAAGAATTTGGCATTAAGAGTAAGTGGTATCACAAGACTCTCTCACCAAGTTGTTTTTCTTGAATTTCCCCTCAAAACACTGGCTTCTGAGTGCTGGGCCTATTCTGTTGCAGACTTGGGTTTCTTTTTCCCCATCTTTGATTTTTCTACTTCATGTCACACAATCATCACATCCACTAAGCAATACAAACAGGAGGACAACATTTCTGCAGAAGCAGCATAAGCATTTGAGTCCTTGCTCAGAATCAGCAACAAGAAACAGATTTTCTTGTGTATTAATGTTTGTAACAGCTGCCCTATGCCCATGACCCTGCAAGTAGCCAAATATCTGGAGTTTCCCTTCAGAGAATAGCTAAGGTATTTAGCACTGCTTTCTGGAAAGTTCTGCTGTACTGTGTCACAGGAAAAAAAAATACTCAAAGATAGAGATCTAAGTTTTCTTATGTTACAGATTAACATACCATGTTTCACATGCAGTTTATTACTTTTTGTTTCAATAAGCTGTACATCTATGATAGGGGAAGTGAAATATTTTCATCTGTTCTCAGATGTCTCAATACAGCTTTGCATCTCTCAACAAGTCACCAGACTTTCCTACTCATTACACAAAAGCAATACAGAGTAAGCAAGGTGGAATCTTTAGAACTTAACACACAAATTTAAGTTCCTATTACTTTAGATTTATTGCCTAACAAAAAGCCCACCAAAGCACCAAACTGGACATCTTCATCTCTGGCTTTTCAACATCAAGAAGTACCAGAAGAGTGCCCCTGACCAACAACTCCTTTGCTAAATTCCTCCTGCAGCAGGATTCATGACATAAAATAGACTTGTGCACAGCTTCAGAAGTACAACCTGAAGCTCAAATACTATCTGGGGATTTATCATGAGACAACTTCACCTCCAATAGATGTTACCATACAGGTCACTTGAGCTGCTCATGTCCTGCCTCAGTTCGGTAGAGAAAAGCAGGAAATAGTCATGCCACTGCAAAAACGCGACGCAAGGCTGCTGTAGAGGGACCTGCTGGAACACTGAGCCAAGATGATCTGCCCTGAGCCTAATAACATTTGGTATCATCACAAAAATATGCCTCAAGAATCCACAGAAACATTACCGCGCTTTTAAAAATAATCCTGTATCAGATTCTCCTAACCAGGTTTTCCCCTACCCCTGGGTGAAGAACTTGCTCATTTCTAACTAGACCTATTCCAACCTCATTTACCCTCCAAGTAGAAGCAGTGGGTTTTTTTCTGTAAAGTTACATTTTATCCATACAAATTTCATCCTAAAGGGTGGCAGGATTGATGCTAGTCTTGATGGTTTGCTTATTCAATTTCTTAATGAAAACTAAGTCAGTTTTATGCCTATACTACTCTCCAGACTGCTTCATGATAAAGTAGCTACTTAGACCCTATGATTTTGCCATTAGAACAGGTTTTGTTTTGACATCCAAGAGCTGCTCCAACAACTCGATGAAGTTGGCAGCAGGTCTAGTCTTCTTCCCTCTTAGGTCTGCAATTTTTCCACTTGGCTCCACTGTAGCTTCTTAAAGTAAAAAGCAAAAGTTACTCATAGGCGGTCAGAAGAGGCAGATAACAATACCTAGCTACACAAGCATTAACAGTGAAATTCAAGCTCTCTCCTGCTTGGATTAAAATCACCAGGATTCAGATTTAACAAAGTATTTTCTGCATGCCAAGCAACATGGACCTGCAACAGACACCTGTAAAATGAGACAACTCTTTTGCCTCTACCCATTCTAGCCGCAAAAGACTCTCAACCTTCACGTATTGACTGGTTCTGAGCACTTAATACTGATCCATCCTGGCATTGTTACATTGTGAGACACTTCAAAACAAAACAGAAAGTAAACCTAATAGCAGTCATAAGTGAAACAGAAAACAGTACATGGCAATGCAGAAGAAATGGAAGATGGCCACCAGCATTTTAGAATGCAGCATTTCACATTTGCCTCAGCAAGGTATCAGACTCATAGCAGATTATTTGTGCTTAACTAGCAGCTCACAATCTTCTAGCTCTGAAATCAGTACTCCATCAGCTATGTCTTTCTGGAAGAGATCCAGACTTAATACAGCAAAACTTGGACCTCATACCAGTATAATATTCACTGCCCACAAAGTTTTAGGGATTCTTTTCAGTTACAATAAAATCAAGACTTTTTTTATTACTCGATGAGGTAGCTGAAGATTATCAAGTCTACAAGGAACTTCATGAAGAAATTAATAATGACTTAAACTCAGAAGATTTTAGAAAGGCACATGTAAAGAAATTACCAAGTCTTCTAGACAAAACTATCACTTTTACCTGTTGTTTGTTTCAAGCACAGCAGACTAAGGCCAGCAGGACAACCAGCACCACCCTGCTAGAGGCTTGCTCCACTTTGATTCTTCATCACATTAGTCAGACAAAAAGGCCCAGGTTCTAATATTAAAACCTCGAATAATCAATTCAAATGTTTTTCTAACTCAAAGGCTATTTATACCAACCTTATGAGTGCTCTCTCAACAGCTACTACTGTTATGAACAGAAATATTAATATGTATTTAGAGTAACATCATTGTTGCTTTATTTTCATTAAAGTGTTCCTCTGAATATGTTCACCTTCCAATTTTCAAGGCAAAAAAAAACAAACAGTATCTTCCTGAGCCAATAAAGAGCTTGCCACTTCGTCAGGTGCAGAAAGATTTCATGTTTAAAATTAAGATGTTCAAACTTCTATCATTAGTTGTGTTGAACTCTACTGATGCTGTTGTGCAAGCAGCATTAACAAACAGTACAGCAGTGGTCTTATAATCACACTACAAGCAAGTCTTACTATGCTTTTGTTGTTTCTTAGACTACAAATGCAAAGCATCCCTACAGAAGATCCTAATGTTTACACTTGACCCACACAAAAGAAATCTTGTCCACCAGGTCTTCTACCTTAACTTTAATTAAGGTTTTCTAGCCTTCAACTTAAGGAGTTCACACTTAAAAGAACACAACCCAGCAAAAAAGGTAGTTACTTAATTCACACAAGTCAAGAACTGGACACTACTATGTAGCACCTGATGTATAAAAGACTCTTTTCAAAATAAGATTTTTAAAGAAGTTTTACATTTTAAAATAAATTAGAAAATCTTCCAATGTCGATGATTTCTTCCAATAGATTTTGTATCATTATACTTTACAGTAGGTTTAACACTGCCTTTTGTGCAAACCAGTCCCTGGAACATGTGATGCTATCTAAAAAGTTGAGATCTTCAGCCTAAAGATGCTCTATGACCATTAGAATGCAAGAACTTAACCATGTAAATACCTACAGCTACCCTTGAGTTCAGCTGTAAGTTCCATCCACAGCTTTACAACATGAAGCATACTGACTGGAACACCCCAGGAAAAGGCGAGTCCAGTTCGCAGGATGTGCACATGCTACCACATGTATACTGCACCACAGGTATACTGCAGAACTATTTATCAAAGTCATTAGGCTTATTCTTTACAGAGTGGAGTAACAGTGAAAACTTGGTCAACGGGAAGATTTCAAAGGTCTGAAATGCAGTTTTTGTCTGTTAACTTTTGCACTCCCTTCCCATTACAAAACCAACCTAGAAAGTCTTGGTAGCTAAAATCAATCCAACACACAGCACACTCGATTTACAGCACGTGGAAGCATGAGCTTTCAGAGCTCAACAGCAGTGTCCACATTTCCTAACGCTGTCACTCCTGGCTGAGAGAGCACAGGCTGGACAAAAATAGCACACACTGGAAACATGGCGGCTTGCTGCAAATGCTGATTCCAACCAGTGGTGGGGGGGAAATAAGTATCATTTTCTTTGTAAAGAATACTTACTGTCTACATGCAGTCCTTAGTATAAAAGGACACCAGGTAAGCCCACTGTGAATTAATAACACATTATACCATCCTGATCAAGACTAAAATTTATCTGTATGCTAGCCTTTTTCTCTGTTCTTCCTCTAGTAAGCATATCTAGGGCCTTACAGGAGGCTGGGAAGTCTTCACAGCAGCCCTAGCTCGCATTTAAATCTTGGCTTAAACTCGAATCCAGCCAAGGTCATGCGGTAAGTCAGAGCAAGACGCATGCTGCTCTTCTGCTTGAATTACAGCTCTCCATCTATAAAGTTACCGTAAGGGAGACACCTAAGATCCGATACACCGGTACGGGCGACCTCACTATATAAGCACGCAGGATCAGTCCCTCAAACAGCTATTGAAAGGGGCTGTCTCAGCTGCATGCCAGGTACTGGGTCACCGCATACCTAATCCCCATCCCTCTCAAGAAACCACCCCCCCAAAAAAGAAACAAAAACAGCGAAACAAGAACCACCACCATGCAAAGCCGAGAACAAAGATCGCAGCTCCACATCTCGGCTCTCACAATGAAGGAATGGCCGATATCTCCCCCCCCATCCCCCGCAAATAACGCTCCCTTTTAAGTAACTGCTCGCCAAGCAATGCATTATCGAGCCCAGCTTCCCCCACGGAAGCCCCCGAAGGCGCTGTGGGCCCGGGAGGTTCCTCGCGTCCGAGGGCCTCATTCCGGAGCCCCACAGGGGGGGTACGAAAGCCCGGCCACGGGGCCGCTTGGGAGGGCGCTCGCCACAAAGCACCGCCAGGACCGGGCGGGCCTCACTCGCGGGACCGGGAGGGCGGGAGCCGCCTCAGCGGCGGAGAGGCACCGGGTGCCCCCACCATCAGCCGACCGCGGCCTACCAAGGTGGTGGGAAAGGGGGGGGGGGGGGGTAAACGGGAAGCCTCAGGCCAGGCCCGGTGCGTGCCGCCCGCAGCCGTCCTCAGGAGGAAGGCCAATGGGAGAGCGCGGCGGGCTCTGACGGACAGGAGCTCTTAAAGGGACAAGGACCCCCGCCACAGCACCGCCCCCTGCTGGAGAGGGGGGGACAGGGGATGGCGCCCAATATGGCGGAGCAGCACGTGCCGGTGCCTCACCCGGCTTAGGAGCACCCGGTGCTTGGCCCGGGGGTCTGCCATGGCCCTGTAACAGGGAACAGGCTGTGGCCATACCCCTTAATGGCTGCATTGAGGGTGCTCACCCAGTCGGAGGTCAGGGCACCACTGACGCACTCACCCAAGAGAAAACACCGGTGTGGGTCGGTAAAAGGAGCCTTTCACACTCAGGGACTCCTGCCCGGGCTAAGGCCACCTCCACCAGAAACAGGCCCAGCGCTCAGGTGAAGAGAAGGTGGTGGGCACCATCTCCCATCATGGGTTGGCATCCCCTGCCTGTCACCAGGGACCATAGGCAGGGCTGGGAGACTCATCCTGCTTTTCCTTTGCAAAGGAAGGAGCAAAGCAGGCAGGAAGTTCATCTGCCCCAGAAGAAAGGCGATCCAAGCAATGATGTTTTCTAAACCACCTGGCAAAGCCCAGGTGGTTCTACAAAGGAGACAGGCCTAAATATTCACATTGAGATGCTGGTCCAGGGAGCCTGAGGAGAGCAAGGAGAGGAAGCAGACTGCCTGAGCCAGCCTGCTCCCAGAAGGCCGTAGCTTTCCATTTGTGTCACATCCTATCCCAAATGTACCCCTGACATGAAGCACTCAAGAGATAGATTTCACCCTATAAAAGTGACTTCCTCCCCACCACTGTATCCCTAAAGGCTGCCCAAACCCCTTCCTGCTATGCCTTGCAGCTAGAGATACAGTCAGTGGACTGGCATGGGGCCATGATCAGCATTAATATCGTTCCCCCCCCTGCACACCCAGCTATTTATAGCCTAAGCCACATTGCAATCTGCCAGCTCATAAATCAGCAGCACAGACTTTTCTGAAGTTTAATGTGAGCCCAGTGACCCAGCACAACAGCCACCAAAATAAACACTGCTGGGGGGATCCTTGACATCTCTTCCCCAGCGCAGCAGGGGAACAGGTAATTCCTCTCTTATGAAAAGGTCATTACAACAACAGGGTGCTATGTGTGTCAAAATGAACACCTTCACTCCTCCCATGCAACACAAGTTAACTAGGGAAGGCATTCACATCATCTTCATCCCGGCGAGGGCTCAGCCTGTTCAGTATCAATGCAGGGCAAGGGGAAGGGGTCAGCAAGCCGGCCACATCCCAGGGTACCACTCCGTTTGGCGTGGTAGCAAGTAACCAGAACACGCTGGTTATTTTTTCTGCTGCAGATTTGCCTTCTTAACAGGAAGATACTGAAGCCCAGCACGTGGTCAGGAAGTATCATCCCACACACACCTCTGGTAGCACTTCTCAGCCCTGATGTGCAGCCCCGTCTCCTTTCCTGGCTGCACACAGCCTCCCAAAGCTGCTCCTGGTCCCCATTGCAGTCATCTCCACCTCCAGTTTTTAAGAAGCCCATTCTCCTTCCAAGGACCAAACAGCCAGGGAAGGCCAGGTTGGACAGGTCACTGAGCACCCTGCTCTAGTGAAGTCCCTCTGCCCATGGGAGGGGGTTGGAATTGAATGAGCTTTAAGGTCCTTCCCAACCACTGTATGATTCTATGCTTAAAACTCCAACAGACCAGCCCAAAGCAGACACACAGTCTTCGGGGACCAGCATCCTTTCTCTCAATTTACCCCCAAACCTCCCTCATTCAATAATCCAGGCTATCCTAACCCAGTAAATCTCAAAGCCTCACAAGACAGGAACAAGCCTTCTGAAGCTGCGCTGTCAACCCTCACACCTCATGCTCCATGGCTTTTCCCAGCTCCGCAGCCCCTTCCCTGTGCTGATCCAGGGTGCTGAAAGCCGCTAGGGAGCCACACCAATAAAAACTTTCTCCACTGCTTTCTCCTTACCCCTTTTTGGCATCTCATGCCTTCCGATGGCTTCAGACTTACTCCTACCTCGGGCTTCATCCTACTGGAGATGGCATCACTGCAGCCACATCCTGGGAGCAGCGGCATTTTAGCATCAGAAAACTGGGAAGATGAACATAAGCGCAAGAAGCGGGGATGTGCTTCAGCAACATTCACTCCTAACAATTAAACCACCGTCCCCGAAAGGCTCCTAAAAGCAGCTCGGTCAGTGCCGAGAACTGGCCAGGGGCGATTTGAGGGGTTCCCCGGGGAACGGGGCGGGCTGTGCGGGGCCGGCGCTCAGAGCCCGGCATCGGCCTGGAGCAGCCGGGCGCGGCCCGCCCCTTCCTCTGCGCAGCGCCGGGAGCCGGGAGCCGGGATCCGCCGCTGCGCTCCGCCATGCCGGTGGGTGCCGGGCCTAGGGGCGCGGGGCGGCTGCTGGCGGCCCGCTCCGCACAGCGCCGGCGCCTGGCGCACCGGGGCAGGCCGGGGCCGTGTAGGGCCTGTATGGGCCCGCGGGACGTGGCGGGGCCGGCCCCAGCGCCAGCGGAGCCGACGGGGCAGGGAGGGAGCTGGCCGGTACCGGGAGGAGCCACCGGGCCGAGGGGGGGGGGAACTCCGCGCTGGGACCCTCCTGCTGCTCCGATCCGATCCCGTGTTCCCCGGGGCACGCTGGGCGTTTGTAGCGTAAAAAGCAGGAAAACGCTGGTTACACAGCAAAATTCCACTGGGAACCGCCATTCCCGAGCTGCTGTTCCGGGCGGAGCGTGCCACTGAGGGTTTTTTAGCCTCTCGATGGGAGGGAGCAGAGGGTAGTTTGGAATAGAAAGAAATATGGGTAGCAGGTAGCAAAGAAGAAGAAAAAGACCTTGTTTTTATAAGGAAAGTAAAAAGCATGTGTAACAGAATGGGTTTGGGATCTGTCTGATGCCAAAGGTTGAAAGCAATGGTTAGTGTTACAGCAAGCACGTTTCTGTTGACCCAGTAGTGACCCAGTGTTGACCAGTAGTGAAGATAACACTGGGGGCCCGCTGGAGTGAAGGGGTGATAAAACAGCACTAATGGTCCTTAAATTTCAGGTTAGTTGATATTTCTAGGAGTTTATTATGTTGGGGAAAAGAGGCCTTGAAGGCACAAGAAGAACAGGACGGGCAAGCACTGAAAACCTTGCAGACCAGATCAGGACAGTGGGTTGCTGGAGGCAGGACGCTTGCTTCTCTGGAGCTTCCCAAAGAAGCTTTCAGAGACCCACAGAGGTGGGAACCTGTGCTGACCCTGAAGGTGGCCCTGCTCTGTGTGATGGCCAGTCAGTCTCCAAAGGGTCCTCATAATTATCCCTTGATGAAAAGCACAAGGATTCTATAGGGAGGACTACCAAGAACTCTCGATACCCCTTAGTGGCATGTGTGGACCTTTTGGCTGGGGAGGATTTATGCCCATCTCCCCAGGAAAAAGGCTACTGTGGAGGATGAGTGCTTGTGGTGTGTTGCCAGCTTCACCCTCCCTGACCCCTCGTCTGTCTTTTCAGAAACACGAGTTCTTTGTGGACATGACCTGTGAAGGCTGCTCCAATGCAGTCACCCGTGTCCTGCAGAGGCTGGGAGGTGAGTCCGTGCTGGGTGTGTGACAGCACCAGCTTTGGGGCAGGATATCAGTGCCCGGGGATCCTCCATCTTGCAAGGGTAAAAAGCTGAAAGTGGCAGGTTGGAAACCTCTGCTCCCGCTCTGTGCTGAGCCTGCTGCTTACTCAGTAATGAGTCACTGATTGTTGGCAGGACTTGTGTGACCATTGGAGAACTGTCAAGGGAAGGAGAAGCTGCCGTGGCTGCAGGGGGCTCTGAAGCACCAGGGCCTCATCCTGAACCCTCTGGGAATGATACTGCTAGACCCCTACTCAGGCTGTCAGAAGAAAGTGACCTCCCTGGATGTCCTACCAGGTGGTGTTTCCAAGGAAGCCTGGGGTGTCTGTGGTGCTTCCCTAGATGTGTCATCAGCAGTCCTAGTGAAGAGCTGCTGAGCAGAGTGTTTGGTGGTTGCCTGCATAGCCTGTTTTTAATACCACCTGGAAAATTATAGCTTATACCTCCTTTATGCTGACATTACCAAGAGAGAGGGATGTAGCCTGTACTCACCTGTTGTAAGGACTGGTCATCCTGCACCCCTCTCCTTATTGTGTAGAAACAGCTTTCAGTCACAAGGTGAAGGCCTTGCAACTTCTTTCAGACCTCGTTACCAGGCTGTAGCGATCCCACTTCCTCTGTGTGTGGTTGCCAGAAGCTCCATCACTCTTCAAACAAGGCCAATACCAGCCTTGTGATAGAGACTTCATGTCCTTTCACTGTGCCGAGTGGCTCACCCTTATTAGCCACTGGGAAATCCACATGTGAAAATGTCTTTTCCCTCCTCCTACTTACAGCTGTTAGCTGGTGCCACCACTGAGGAAACCTGTCCTGACCCTGTCCTAACCCTGCACTATTAGTTAGTGCCTATCCATGCTAAACCACAGCACAGGTTGAGCTGGTTGGAGATTATAATGGTTGGTTTAAACTTAGCTCATTCTGGTTATTGTGTGAGTGATTGTGTTGATCCAAGGTGGAGTGAGCAGATAAAAGCAGTTAAGAAACTGCAGTGCCCAGTGCACATCTGCAGGAGATCTGGCTTCCTTCATACCACTGCTGGCAGGACACCAGTTTGGTTTTGCTGGCTGGTGGTGGTATCAGGGTTTGCTGGCAGGAAGCATGTGTACATTTGACTGATTGCCTTGGGAGCACAAATGTGTGAAGGTGAGTTTTCCCTGTGCTCACACCATTTGGCTGCTTCTAGCTGTGCAGGATTGTTTTCCTTTGTTTGTAGGTGTCCAGTTTGATATTGACCTGCCCAACAAGAAGGTGTGCATCGACTCAGAGCATAACGTTGACACCCTGCTGGAAACCCTAAAGAAGACTGGAAAGAACACTTCCTATATTGGGGAGAAGTCCGCGTAGTAGCCTTGCCTGGTGTGAGGAGGCTAGGTATATAGCAGGTGTATGAAATGCTGGAGAAAGATCTGACTTCTTTCCAGGTCTCACAGTAAAACAGGCTGCTTCCTGGGAAGCACAAAGTAGTAAAGACCTGCAGGTCCAGCTTCAGGAAACACCTCTCTATCAGAGATGCAGCTGGACCATATACAGCCAGCACCCCTTTTGTTTGGGACCACTTAGCTACTCTGCAAAGAGCACGTGATCCCAACCATGGCTGTAGTGGAAAGGTAGAACACAGCCTTTGTGCCGTGCCCAGTTGAACCTAGAGTTTGACAGAGCATATTATGCGTGAAAACAAATCCCAAAGACATTCACCAGCTTACCAGAGAGAGTGGTGGCCCCCAACAATCCCAGGGAGGGTGATGGGACACAAAGACCCCTGTGGGTACATGATGCAGAGGTTTGGTTGATAGCACATGGACCTCCAACACTGCATTCTGTTGATATGGCTACTAAACTCAAGAATAAAAAAAGATCAGCACCCTGCTACCTCAGGGATGTGAAATGTTGGGTGTCAGAATAGCTCCCAGTGTACACAGCCCCTGGATATCTATCGCAAAGACAACCTGATCGTTGCAGTGTGCCCATTTTCCACAGTCTCAGCACTACATCTGGAGAGGGACTTTTTATGAGGGCATGTAGTGACAGGACAAGGGGGAATGGCTTTAAACTGAAAGAGATTAGTCATTAGGAAAAAATTCTTCACTATGCGGGTGGTGCAGAGAGGTTGCCCAGAGAAGCTATGGCTGCCCCATCCCTTGCAGTGTTCAAGGCCAGGTTGGACGGGGTTTGGAGCAACCTTGATAATGGAAGACTAAACTGGGTTGCTGCCCATGGCAGGGGCTTGGAAACAGATGATCTTTAAGGTCTCTTCCAACCCAAACCGTTCTGTGATTCTGTATACAAAACTTTCATGACCATGAAAATGTTTTTGCAGACAGGGTTCAATTTCAGTGGAAAAGACTGAAGTAGGAAGAGAGGGCTGCCCACTCACTGTATGTACTGTTCTTTAATGTCCAAGGTTATTATACTGCATCTCTTAAGAGCTTGTTTCCACCACTGGAGCTTTCTAATCCAACAACATTGTTTTAAAATAGTCTACTTTGATCATCACAAATACCCAGCATGGATGCACTGAAACCAGTTCATGCTGATTTAATTCCCAGTCAGTAAATTAAATCAGGGATTTACACCAGCAGGAATTCAACTGATACAAAAAAGAGTTGAGCTGGGACTGATATGCCTGTGCAATAGAGCTGCATTTTTTTTCATAGACTAATTTAACAGATTTAAAGTCTGTAATTTGTATCATTAGAGCAAGCTCTCAATACTTAGAAATAGTTTAAAATCATAGCTATAATCAGATAACATTGCTATTTGAAACAGAGGGAGAAGCATGCTCTGAATTGATTGGTGCCTCAAATAGTTTTGAGCTCATAGCACTGACTGCAGGAGCTGTTTTCAACTTGCAGAGACTTGTGGACTATGTCTGAAATGCCTGCAAAAGTTAACCCATCAAAGTCAGACTCAAATCATGTGGATGTGGCCCTTTTTTTCCCCAGCCCTTGTATACTTCCCTTGTGTTCCATCAAGGCAGCTATGGAGTCAGTTCAGCTGGCCGATCTGGCAGAACATTTCTGTCAGAGCTTTTGGTTTCCCATTGGGTTTGAACTGAAGCAAGTTGACTTACCTAAGGACTGTGAGATCCAAACCAAAGTTGAGGGGTGGCTGAGCTGCCCTTGCTAGTAGTCTGCTGCCGGATCACTTCAACTGTCGTGGGGAAAAATACCAAGCTTAAGTTTTACAGCACATTTCCCTCCATAGGGAATATTTTTAGGGCTTCCTCTATAAAAGGAGGGGGGGAAGTTGCAAATCATTGGCATAGAGTCCAGGTGGATGACTTTCCTTTGGCTGATGACCGGCAGAGGGCATCTTTGTATAACGTTGTCTCCCCTGTGCCTTGGTATTTGTTCCTTTATTTACTTATGGACTTAATTATCTTGCAGGAACTCAAACATGACTTCAGCAAAAAGATGGCTTAACCTTTTGCATATCTCCCAACTTGCTCTGATGTTTGACCTTTACAACCCTGCCAGATGCTGGAAGGCAGAAGCCTGGCAGGAGAAGACAGCTGCTTCTTGGACTTTATACCTGGAGAACTCCAGGGGAGGTTATATGATGTTTCTAGTCCCACAGTAAATTGAGGTGCTTCTTCTGTTTTTTCAGTGCATGTCTATGTGTCTCGTGTGTCTTTGTACTGCTTTAAGTGGTTTTCTGTGAAAGAGATAGCTCTTAGGGATGGGAAACTACCCATTACATGCAAGGCAGGTCTTCCTGGAAACTGCATTTATTTTAGGAGTTGAATGCAACCTCTGTCTAAGGGACATGTCGCAAGAGAACTGAGACTGAATGTCACTTAAATTTGGGGAATCTCTGTCTTGGTAGATTTCTTCCCATTACAGAACAAACTCCATTTGGGATGCAAGTGCTGGGAAGAAGGGACTCTTGGAGCCCCTCTAAGTCAAGGATAACCAAATGTTCTTTTGAGCTAGCTGGGGCCACAAGGCAGAGGTGTGCAGAAGACAATGCCTGTGCTGATGAGAAATGCAGAAGATGGAGGAAGGAGAAGGGTGTGGGAATCAATCCAAGATCTCTGATTTCTCAGCCCAGTGACCAGTGTTACGGGCTGTACTGTTGCCTTGCCCTATGCCCATTCATTTAATTCAGGTTTCAAGCCAGTGAAGCAATTGCACGTGTCTGTCCCAGTCTGCTGTCTGTCGTTTCACCTGGAGGGTGTCTCCCATGCCTACATGTGACTTGTTCTACAGAAAGAAGAAACAACTAAAATTTGAAGGAAAAGATTATGTTTAAGAGATTTTTCACGCTTGTACAATGAGACTACTTTTGACATAGTTGCAATTTATTCTTTCCTAGAGTGGTTTAGTACTTCAGAGTCCCTTACCATTACAGTAATGGTATTACCATCTGTAGCACATTTAACTGCTGTAGATGCACTTGCAGGGGCTGGAGACACTTCAAGGAATCTGTGGCAGACACTTTTTATTACTTCTAACTTAAGGGAAGCTAAAGGATAAACATGTAACATCACTGCATTATTTTCTTGCATTAAAATCTCCCAGTGGCAGGAAGTTTCCTGATCCAAGGCCCAGTACCACAACCTATTTCTGCTTTGTGCCTGTGCACTCAGATGCACAACATGACACCTCCAGGGTCCCGGGTGAGTGAGTGAACCCCTTTCCCTAGCTTTCCCTTGCTGGTCTGAGCTGGTGTTTGCCAATGTTAGTTATTATTTACTGCTTTCAGCTTCCTCCCAGGCATGGCCAGTGCATCCACTAGCAGCTGGCTGCCCAGTGGCCCAGCTCTGGTGGCACTGGGCTGGGAGAGGATGTTTGCTGTTAGTTTGGCATGGAGCTGGATGGCTCACAGAGGCACGGCTGGCCTTGGAGCCAGCAGTCCTTGTGGCACTTGCTGTCTGCCAAACAGGACTGGCAGTGCTGTGCCCATAGAGGATAACTCCCAGTCTGTTTTGCTGTGAACCAGGCTGCTCGTCCTTGATGTGTGGGCTGCAGCTTACGCTATCCACACTCCCGTGGCTGCTGTGCTCCCTCCTCCCTGCTCTGCTGAACTGTCTGTTTTGGTTAAAGCCTGCTTATCTCTGAGCCAGACAAGGAAAGGCTTCTACCCACAGCCAGCCAGGAGGTTCATGCAGATACCTGAAGTTTTAGTACCCATCTGCAGGGCTGCAGCCTCCTAAGACTCCCCTCTGCCATTCATTGGTGGAGGGGATGGACACTGCTTTAAGCTCTTGCCTGCTGCAGAAATGACATTACAGCTTTCCACTGCAATTTCCATTTTGCAATGGAATTTTGCAATTTCCATTGCAGTGGAAATTTGCTATAGTGATGAGATGGGATCACCCCAAGCTGGCTGCAGAGTTTGGTGGGGATGCTCACTGCCCGGAGGAGAGGAGCAGCCCTTCACAAAGTGCCAGGAGCTGGTCTCCATCCACCAAAGCAGTGATGTCCAGACAGGACATCTATTCCCCTCCTGGTCCCCGCCCTGCACTTTAAGAAATGCCTCTAACTCCCTTGCAGCAAGCCATCATGAACCTAGGCAGCTGTGCTCTACCTGGCCATTAGTGTCATTTACAGTCCCTATAATTCCCCTGTGTGCACAGGGGCTGCCCACAGCCACTTCCCTGAGGTGTCCCTGCCACTTGCTTTCTGATGGAGACCGTGTGTGTACACGGTTTGTGGGCTTTTATACCTCATGGCTCATAGCATTTGATGTCCTACTCCTCACTTGCTGTTCCAGAGCAGAGGGAACAGAAGGGTGACAAGTCTGCATAGGCCACCTCTCTGGTGCCATACCCTGAGGATGCTGATGGGAGTGAGCAGTTGGGAAAGTACCAAAGGCTTCCATGAGCCCTTCCTTAGGTGGCCCCAGTGCTGAGACCCTCCCATCACATCCCTCTTCCTTTCCCCACATCCACTGGAGAAGAGATGGGAACTGTCAATGTTTCTTCACCAGCCAAGAGGAGGGAAGTGCTGTGATAGTTCCTAATCCTAGCAGTCCAGGCACATATAGTGGAAATACCAAAGAACCAGGACAACTCCTATTAAGGAGGGCAAGAGGATGATACCCAAGCTGCTGCTTGTTTTCTCCACCAAAAGCCCAGCAGGGCAGCACTGTGTGTGCTCTCCCATCAACCATGCAGGCTCATCAGTGAAAGAGGGCATTTCAACCAGACCAGGCAATCTGCAGAACGTTTTCTGCCTGCTTTCCTTTCCTGTGGATAGATAAGGTGTTTGGGTAAGATGACCTGGTGGTCCTGCCTCCTCAGCACTCCTGAATCAGTGGCTCTGCAGGAGCACAGAGTGCCTCCCAGAAGGCCACCTCTCTGTGAACATGCAGCCAGAGCTAGGTAATGACACCCTGAGACTGTCCTTGCTTTTGTATGTGGGGGCTGCCTTTGGGCCGGTTACAGCTGGCCTAGGGAAGTTAGGAAGGATGGTTGAGTCTGAACTGAGCAGCAGACCTGCAGGGTGGCTGTCTGAGAGGCTGATGGAAAAACACTGGGAGAAAAAACCAACTCCTTCATAGAGTCTGAAAGGGTAAGACAAGACCTAAGCAGTTTCTTTGCTCCACAACTGCTCAGCTTCAAGTCCTTCAAAATCTTTGTCAGGTTGCATGTCATCAAGAGGGACCCCAAAGAGCCTGAACAGATTATGTGGTCACAATAATTTCCACAGGAAACAATATACCAGACACAGGCTGCGTGGCTGTTTTCAGACATGGAAATGCTCAGTTTGCAATGCAAACAGGAAAGGGTGGCACTTGGAAAGGGAGCTTTCCTGTACCACAGACACCCTGGCTCTGCAGGACATCTCGGTGACCTGCTGGAAGAGGGACGTGTCAGGACAAGCAGCTGGTGAGGTGCAGTTTGGTGCTTTGCCATCCATGAAGATGATCCCCAGCAGCAGGATCTCACTTCTGGTTTCTTCACAATGTTCTCAGCCCAGCTCCAGCTGAACTGTGAGAGTCTGCGAACTGTCTCAAGCTGCAGCCCCAGTAAGAGCAGGGCAAACATAGAGGGATGGGCTTTAAAAGTTCCTTTGTTTCCCCTCCCCATGGTGTTTCCACAGGGTATTTGCTTTTGTCATCCACCTCATTGCATTGCACCATTGCCCTTCTCATAGTGATGCTCTGCTTCTAGGTGTCATTTTTATCCAGTGCCACTTTCACCCACTTTTTAGCCCCAATTCTGATTTCACTGCAAAATGCACAGCCTCCAAAGCTCAGTACTTCATCTACAAAAGAAAGAGCTGCCTTAAGCACCACTGGCTTTGGACACTTTCTCATTACCAGATGACAGGCAAGGGATGATTTTAGCCAAAGGAGCAGTTGTACTCTGTTGAACCACCCAGTAAATGAGAGAATTTCCAAAATAGCCCCGCAGGCTGCAGAAAGCAGACAAAGGATGGGAGATCCCCCTCTGTGCCTGCAGATGGTGATGCCTGGTGGCTTGGAGAGGTAAATTGCTGTGAAATTTGAGGGTGGGAAAGAAGGGTTCAGTTTGCAACAATCCCAGGAATTTCACAGGCGTGTCGTGTCTGGATGTTAAGATTGTTACATGGGGGATTCATTACCAAAAGATGGGGATTTTCTAGTCTTACTCTGCTTCTAAATGCTTGCTGTAAGAAACGACCTGCCTCAGGCTTCCTCCTTGACTCACCTGCCTGCTCCCAGCCCAGGCATGGCAGTAGCTGGGAGCTGGAGGAGCACCATGACTGATGTTTGACTTGCAGGGAGGATCATACCCCTGTGCTTTCAAGGGTTAACATCCACAGCGTTGCCCTAACTTTGAGCTAGAGGCATGCAGCTGGACCTGGAGGTCCCCACTGCACTGAGCTGAGTGTCTGTAGTCACGATCATCACCTTCTGTGTTCATGAATGTCTGCCGATGGAGAGCAAGCAGATAACATGGTCCCTTGGAGGGACTCAAGCTCCCAAACTGGCTGGAGAAGGCTTGATGGTGTCTGAACTAAATGCACTGGTCTTGCATCTTTTCAGTAAGGTCTACATAGACCCAATCTTCCTTGTCATGAGGCCACAGCCAAGCTGAGGCCCCTGTCACAGGTGATGCACTGAGCTGTCCTGATGCTTGCTGCACTCACATACAGAGCAACACCAAAGGCCCTTGCTGGCTCCCGTTCTCCTGTTGATACACTCAGGTTCCCTGTGTGACCATCCCAGCTTTCCACATTGCAGCTTCCAAACCAGCAAAACACACGGGGCCCTGACAGACTCCCCCTCCAAGACTGTGGCAGTGTAAATAGAAAGAAAACCCAAACAAACAAAGAACACCAAACAAAACCCAGACTTAATGAAGGACTTCAAGGGCAGGAAGTGTGCACGTGTGTGCTAGCCAGAGCACAAGTGTTTTCTTTCGGAGCTGCTTTCTCCAAGGGTTCAGCAAGGTGATGGAGGCTGGGTTACAGAGCGAGGGTAGCAAACAGTTCCCAGCCCCTCCGGAAGGCAGCAGCCACAGGGCACTGCTGTTCTGCATCCTTCCCTGGTGCTCCAGCCTTTGGCTTCAGCCTCCCGCAGTATATACTGAAGCTATTCAACCCTTTGGCTAAAAGGAGATGGGGAGGGAGAGAAAACAAAGTCAAATGGGAGAGAGAAAGGCAGCTTTTGTGCTGCCTCTGTTTGCAATAGACAGCCCAAGCCCCTTTTGGACTAAGGTTTAATTTATTGGGCTCTGAAGAGCTGAGGTTCACAGCCCCACAGCTGCTGCAGGCAGTGGGATTTTGGGGCAGCGATAGGGAGCGGGGATAAGCTCTCATGAGTAAGGAGCTCCCTCAGAGGGGCTGTGGGATACCCAGGACACAAGGCAAGGTCCCTGGCTGCTCTGGTAGAGCAGATCTGCTCTGTGACTGTTCTGATACATGGGCCTGTCCCAAGACACCTGGAAGGGAGAAGGGAAAGTGGTCTGTGTAGGCAGGAGCCTTCAGCCTGGCCCTTCCTGCTATTGTCCCTCTGCTCATCATGCTTGTTCCTGAGCACCTCCTGAAAGACTGCTGGGTGCTGGGTTTGGTTTTCCTCTGCACCAGGCCAGCTGGTTGCTGTGCTGTCGCTGGGGCAGAGCACAGCCAGAGGAGAGATGCTGCAGCATTTCAGACTTCCCCACAGCTCCCAGCTGTCATGAAATTCCCAGGGCAGGACCATCTCTGTCAGCCCATTCGAGAGCTGCTCACCCATTCTCAATAGATGGATCAGAAAAGGGTAAAACAAGCACAGCTCATTCCCTTGTAAATGAGATGCTTGAATGGAGCAGGAATCCTCTGTGCCCAAGTACCATCCTACCCATTGCACATGAACCAAATTCCCCCCCTCCAAAGCTCCTGCTTGTCGTGAGCAGAGCTTGGCCCCACAGAAGCCGATGTCAGCACGGTGCACAATGCCCAGCAATCACAACAGGGGCCGCTGGCTTAGTCTGTTGTGCACAGCCTTAAAAATAAAACAACCCACACAGCTATTGTCAGGGTGATCCCACCAATTGCATCAGGAGTCTGCATGGGACACGAGGCTGTCTGGAGGGCAGGCAGGGCTCACTAGGGGGGAGCTGATGGGGGTTACTTCTTTGTGTCATCTCCACAAAGGCACAGGGTAAAGAGCTTAGGGTGTACCTTTGATGAAGAAAACCCCTATATGAGTATTTGCCTCTCTATTTTCCTTTATTTTTCCCTTTCCCACTTCCCGTGCCTCTGACCAGTGCTAAATGCTTGTGCTCTCCCAGGAGCAGCCACCAAAGCAGGCGGCTCAGTGGGAACCATCCAATTTCCAGGGCAACTGGGATGGGATTGAGTCCAGAGCGTCCTCAACTCACAGTGCTGCTCTTATTTCCCTACGGTTTCCTCTCCATTTGCTTTCTTAATTCAGGCTGCCCTTTGCCAGAGGAGAAGCCAAAAAAGCAGCAGTGTGGCACATCCAGCGTCCTCCCTGCTGGATTTACAACTGCTCAGGGATTTTTAGCTTCCCAGTTTCAGGAGCAGCCCTCCAAGCTTGATCTGCCCTGAGGTCAAAATATGTCAAAGCATGGTCAAAGGAAGCCAAGAAGCCCTGACTCTCTAAAGGCTCTGGGCTGAGCTGCTGGCTTCTCACCAAGGGTCCATGTGCTGAAGACAGGGACATGTATCCCCAGGTAAGGATCACCATCCTTTACCACAGTCACTGGCCGCACAGGGCCACCTTCACCATGAGCCCATTGGGCACAGCTGGAACTGCAATTTCTGATGTTTTCCAGAGGAAAACCAGATGGAATGGGCCCCACCAATCATCTTGGCTAAGTGTGTCCAATCCCCCCCTACCATCCGCTTGCTTCCCTTCTCCCTGGCAGAGCCAGTCTGTCCTCAGCTCCTCTAAAGAGGGTCTCAGTATGCCAGTGAGGGGGGTGCTCAGCTGCATGCCAGGCAGCTCAGCAGAGAGGCTGCATTAGCAAGAAGCCAGCAAACCCTCCCTGAGAGCCCAGAGCATTAACAAACAGCAGAAGCCACACTTGGGATAAGAGCCACTTTGAGGCAAAGGGAGCTGGGTGCCAACCACACTCTGCCATGGGAAACAATAGCCCCAACCCAATGCAACCCAGCACAGGAGGGGTTCAGAATTCATCCCTAGAGGAGGATCACGCAGAAAACCTCCAGATGTTATTTCCATACTTACAAACCCAGCAGAGGAGCTGCTGGTTCCTAACAGAGAAGCAAACTTGTTTGTGTGTGTCTGCATAGAAATGAAAGCCAGGCGTTGCTCCCCATGCCTGCCATTGTCTTTCTGCCCCTCGGCTGGGCAGCAGCTTAGCCCCACAGCAGGGGGGAGAGTGGGGTGGAAAGTGTCCCTGACCCACACTGAAATGGGCCCTCCCAGGGGGGAGCAGAGCTTGCTTCTGGGCTGGGGGTGAGTGGCTGGAGCCCACTCCCAACACATCAGCCCAGGACCATGCTCAAGGTGAAGAAGAAGCAGCCAGGAGAGGAAATCTCACTCGCTGTTAGTGTCTCCCTTCCTTTCTTCCACAGAGCTCCAGAAAAATCCAAGGGAGGGATGCATTGATTCTACTGGAAAAGCTTGAACATGGAGGGATTTGGAGAGGATAAAGAGATGTCTTTTCTTATGCAGCCTTTTCATCCATACTTCCCATCCAGAAGCAGCACAGATTCCCTCAGTGCCACTCACTATTTCTAATTCCTTGGAGGAAAACCAGCATGGATCGCCCAGCCATGAGCAAGATGCCAACAGTGTCAGTCCAGGCACACCCCGGGCAGTGAGGACCTTCACTGCTGGGGATTGGATTGGGTGACCTTTAAAGGTCCCTTCCAACCCAGACTATTCTATGATTCCTCATAGTTACCCAAGGGAAGAGGAGCAGGAAAGCCTTTGGAGGAGCCTTTGGGCACACACAGCAGCCAAGCTCCATCACTCACTGCAGGGATGCTCATGCTGTCCCCAGCTGTATCAGCCCCTGTGTGCATTAGAGAAGGAAATAGCTGAACATCCCCATGGCAAGGATGGTGTGAGATGCCAGAATCCAGCCGGGTGACTTTCTATAATCCCAAAGCACAGCATGGTCTCCCTCCTGCTTTACAGCAGGGTGTCTCCCTGCACCATCCCACTCATCAAGAAAACTGGTGTTTCCCTAATTTCCCACCTTTTCCCCCCAAAGTGAACAATAGAATTCTTCTGACCATTTGTGACGGTAAGAATCCACGCCATTAATCCTGGTAATAAATCCTGGGCGAGCTCTCTCCCTGGAGTGACACGGGCCAGCACAGGAGAAAGGGTGCTGTGGGCACCTTTAGGCAAGTCTGAAATTAAGGGGCTGGGGGAAGACATTGCCAGTGCTCGTGTCTCATCGCTGTAATTTTCTGGGTACTCTTTACAGATACCTGATTTGATTAATGCTCATTAGCAGTCTCAGCATCACACAGGAAAGAGTCCAAGGCCTCTCCCCAGGGCTCCTATATCAGGAAAGGACTTTTTCCATCAGCTTTTCCCATAAAAGAGAAGCTTAAAAGGGAGTTCTCCAAATCTGATGTTTTTCTAAAGCGTGGTTCTGGCCCCTCCATCTCCTTACACAGCTGCTGATAACAGACGCAGAGCTTTCGGCACAGGGAAATCTGCTAATTTTAGTAGAAGATCCCAAGGGAATGACCCAGCTCTGGGCCAGGCACAGGATGGAAAGTCCCAGTGCTCGCCCAGGGCCCCACACGACCTCGCTATTTTGGGGCTGACCATGTCCCACCTTGCCCCAAGCCCACAATGACGGTGCAGCATCAGCCCCAGGCCTTCCCACAGCCCAGCTATTGCTGCCCGCAGCGCCGCTCCTGCCAAACCCTGGGCAAACTGGAGGGTTTTTGAAGGGAAGTAAACATGTTTCAGGGCTAAATTGAGATCCCCAGAACTCCTCACATTGAAGCAATGACACACGAGGTATTTTCTGCATATGCCCTCATATGGAAGCTGTATTTTCATCCAGCTAAGGGGGCTGTGCCCTCTGAGGTTTCTATCACCCTCTGATCAGTGAAATCCCATCAAACTCCAAACATGAAGTGGAGATTCCTCCACTGACAGTCCCTTCAGAGGAGCAAAATATTTATGCATGGCCATAAGGATCTAAATTGATTTAAAAGATTTTTAAGGGACCTGAACTCCCCCAGGTAAAATCCAGGCTGGGCAGGGGAGTTTATAAAGGCTTAGTATTGCATTTGGAGATGATTTGGAGGAGGACAGGAAGCAAACATGGTAAGGAGGTCAGTGCTTCTGCTGTTGGTGCTGGCCCGAATCATCTGTGTTTGTACATCAGAGTCATCAGATGCTAAAATGCTTGAGCAGTTGTCATCAGTGCCCCTACCAGCCCGACCTACCCTGTCCCAACCATCCTTTACATGTCTCCTTCACAGCAGCAATGACAGTCTCCCAACACATCCTGCCCCAAAGCTTTGCTGTCAAAAAGCATTTCCTACTGTCTCCCCTATATCAACTTTGCCAGCTTCTAAGCCTACCTGTGTACAGGATCCTCCCCAATGCACATTGCCAAAATCAACCCCACTTCGTCTCGTTTGAGGGACACCCTCTTAATGGGGCCTCCTGCATCCAGCAGCCTGGCTCGTTCATCTCGTACATCTCAAGCCAGGGCTTGTTCTAAATTGAGTTCAAGCAGAAAGCGTCAGAGCAATAGATTAAAATATGTGGATTTTCAGGCTGGATACATGCAGGCTCAGCTGGGGTGGCCTCAGCACCCCCACACTGCACTGTGCCTCCTGCACTGGGATGCAGCCACAGATCCAGCATGGCCTGATTCCCATCCAGGGATGCTGATCTCATCTGTGAGCAGTGCTAGAGGGAACGTGGCCTCTTGGGATCCCTCTGCACGGCGTGAAGCTGCATTTCCTGGCTTATGCAACAGCACGACAGTGGAGATGTACAGCTGGCAGGGGATGGGGATGGTGCTGGGAGCACTGAGCCATGCACAGGCTGAGTTACTGCAGGGCAGAGCTGGCTGGGAGGGGGGATATTTTGATAGGGTTTTGCCAGCAATGAGGGTTAATAGGAGGACAATAAAGTCCTGTGCTTCAGCCTCCACAGGGAGCTGCTGAACTTTACAGGCTTTAATTCAACAAGCAGCCCAGCTCCTGGTCACTACGTGCCTTGCCCTCCCCAAGACCATCTTTCCCTTCTCTTTGCAGTGCAGAAGCCTGGAGCAAAAGCAGCCATCACTTAAAGCCCATGCTCTCAGCTGCCAGGCTCTTGGGAATAGAGAATTATGCCGAGGAGAACACCAAACCCTGCTGCCTGCTTTGCCTCAGCCGTGATCCCAACCCATGGCAGCTCTGCCCCTTCACTGCTCAGCCTCACTGAACACTCGTGGTTCTGCCCCCTGCATCGTGTCCCCAGCAGAGGTGTCTAAATGGGCTCCCATCAAATCACTAAGGGGCTCCCAGCAAAGACATGGCCCAGGACAAATGCTGCTTTCATTCCCAAGATGTAAAGCTGTTGGGCTGAATAAACTGAATTAAAAGGGGTCTGATTATCAGTGGTTGTGGAGTAAGCAGCCAACTCATCCGAGAATCAAGCTTCTCTTAGAGGAGCTCATCACACTCATGACCCCCAAAACAAAGGCAGCTGGCCCCAGAGAGGTTTATGAACCCTCACATTTGCCTTTCTGGTCTTTTCCTCACCCGTGGTTATTGCCACTGCTTCCCAGATTGCATTTGGATGTTTTGGAGCTGGCACAGCTTCACGTGGGTACTTCCATAAAGGCTGCCTTTTAGGAGAGACTTTTAGGCTGTTTATCCATTCAAAAAATGCTACCATTGCAGCCCAGGAGCTTCCCTTTCCCCACATGTCCCAGCGGCCTGAAGGTGAAGGTGAATTCCTGTTTATTTCCTTAAGCAGCTCTATTCATAGCCTTCAAAAGCTGCCAAGCTGCATCTGTCAGGCCCAAGAGGACTCGAAAGTGCATCTTAGGTAAACACCAGGAGCAAGGTGGGACTGCCCAGAGTTAGCAGTTCTCCCTTGGAATCCTTATTGCATCCTCTGAAAGCCATAGGCACATCTCCAATGCAAGGTCTCAAGCAAAAATGAAGTCAGGCTCAGACACCAGACTGTAGTTCAGGCACGCAACGTCCCCATGTCCAGGATTAACAGACAACAGCCCACTGCAGCAGGGGAAAGAGGCAGGGAGGTTCTTTGGATATTGGAGATACTGGATCTGGATGTGCCCAGATTGCGCATGGGAGCTTCAAAGTGGATGAATGCTGGTACCTGGTGTGACAGCTCCAGGGGACTCTGCCATAGGACATGGTGGGGATCTACAGCCAGAGTGGTTTCTATCTAACACCCCCTCTGGGTGTAGCTGGGGACAGGCACAGATGAGATGTTCAGACCTGATGCCCACATGAGGCACCGAGGGCAGTGTGGCAGTAGCTGCAGCATACACTGCTCTCTACTTGCACCACGGCTGAGGAAGCTGATGGATTATTTTGTCCCTGCTTCTCTGGGCTCAGTTTGGTTTCAGAGAGAACTGATAGGCTTCTCCCAAGCCTGCAGCCCCACGTGCTCCCAAGTGAGTGAGGTGATCATTGCAGGGGCAGTCTGAAAGAGATGGGGGAGAGATCTCTCCCACGGGCACAGGAAATACCTTGGACCAGAGACACCAGGACAGTGTGAGAGCCCACGCACGGCATGGAAAGAACAAGCCATCCTACAGCAAGTGTGTTCTGTGTCCTGGCTCCACAGCTTGACTCACCACAGAGCCACGCACAGCTGGATTTCACCCCCAGCCCTGCAGATCTGTGGTGCACACTGAAAATCCACAGTGATATCCACTGCTCCTTGTCCGTCTGCTTCTGACAGAGCCAGCCCCCCATCTGCCTTCATTGCCCACTGAGCCAGCTCACCCCCAGTCCATCTCAGAGCGCATCCAGGCACTGGAAGGGACCTTGGCTGGGTTTCAGTCTGTTCCATCTGAACCAGGCATAAGTCCTGCTGCTGAGCCCAAGGAGAGAGTCCCATCCCACTGGGAAGAAATCCTTGGCCCACACAGGACAAACACAGCCACTCCTGGACAAGTTCCCAGGACAGTTTGGGTTGATCCTTCCCTGAGCAGCTGGTGCTTTCAGTGTCCATGCATGTGAGTCTAGAGAGCACAGGCTTTCTGCCTCTGATCTGCTGCTGAAATGGAAAAAGCCAGAAACCCTCCTGCAGGACCTGCTGACACGCTCCCAGATAGCAGGAGAGCTGCGACATTCCTCGGATAAGCAGATTCCAATCTGCTCTGCACTTCATCATCTCACTTGCCTTCTTCTCAGCTGGGTGCTGGGCTCCCACTCCAGCAGCCATTGCCTTTCCCCACACTGCCCTGAGCTCAGCCTCACACCCAGCGATGAAGACAGTAAATGATATCCCCACAGCGGTTCCAGGGCATCCTGTTTATTTATATGCACTTTGGGTTCATTGTTTTGCAGCAGCATCCACCAGCAATTAATGCAGAAACATCCTCTACAGAAAAACTCATTAGAGAATCCCTCCCAGAGTTGAGAGCAGGAAAGACTTCTCACACCGACAGATTGGTGACTGGGAGACAGCAGGGTTGTTGGTCCGCACTTGTATCCCTTCACCAAGATGCTTGCTCACATTTCTCTCCTTCTCTTGCAGAATTGTTGCCCTTTTGGAGAGCACTGGGGTTTTCTCAACTGCTCCAGCCCAGATCTGCCCAACCTGGCTTAAATTGGGATGAAGGAACTTGGATTTTGAGCTGGGATTAGCTGCAGTTCAAACCTCAGCCCTGCAAACCCCTTGACTCTGCTGTGAACTAAACTGCAGGCTCAAGGGGTCTTGTCTTGTTTGCCGTTTCCATCAGACTTTGTGTGGTTGCTTGACCTGGAAGTGAGTCCTGGGAGCCCTCAGGTGGATCAGTTGTGCCCAAACCACCCTCTGGCATGTGGTCGGAGCTGGACCTGTGAGGCCAGCAGCAATGGGAAGGCTCCCAGGGCTGATGGGGTCCTTGGGCGATCTCCTGCCCAGTGTTCCAGAAAGCATAGGACAACCTTGTAAGCATGTGTGAGGTCCGCTTTTCCTCCTGGCAGCCTCACACCAAAATCTCCTCTCTGACAACCCCACTAACCCTTGTAAATGTGGAGAGGACTTCTCAGGACTTCCTCTGCAAGCTCTGGAGCTTCTTAAAGCTGCTGAGATTAAAGAGCCAGCCACTTGCTCCGGGCTCATTTCCCTCTCTGTGCAATCCCCCTGCATCCCACTGCTGACAAGGCACACCTAATGCTGGCACTGTGCCCCTCACAGCGTACAGGACCCGGCTGTCCCCACCATGTACATGGAGGACCCTGAGGACCCTCACTCCCACCCACCCTGGGCTCACCACCAGGAGCTCGAGGGCCGTATCCAGATGTGGCTGCATCACTGCAGAGGCTGCTTTTTGCTTTCACCCCAAACAAGGGTGGAAGCCACCACATATATAAAGAAATCCCCGTTATAATTATCTTCCTGGCGCTGTCATTTGTCTAAGCCCTTAGAAGAGGGCTTAACTCCGGGCTATGGTGAAGAGCACTGAGCAATTGCCACGTTGTCAGTTAGAAAAGACGTGGTTTCTTTTCTTTTCTTCCCCCCCCCCCTAAAATTTTTTCCAGATGTCTTTTTGGCTTCTTTCCCTTCGGAGCAGTACCAGCAGCTGGCGATTTCAATGTGAGCCGTGACTAATCCAGCACAGAGAGCATTCAACGGGGTGTGAATCAAGCAAATGAAACTTTGGCTTTAGGGATATGTGACCTCTGGAGCCAAACTGGGCCTGCGAGTGGCACTGAGCTGCACGTGGGAGCTATGGACACCGGTCGTGGGAGATGATGCTCCAGATTTCACAAGTAGTTTGCTGTGCTAGAAGGACCCATGAGGTCTTAGACACAAAACCAGGCTCCACTTGGACCAGGGAGGGTCGTGTTGGGTTTATGGATGTCTTTGTGAGTGATATCAATAACCACGTACCAGCACTCAGCGGTGGCTTTTGAGTGGTGTGTAGCCAAGTAAAGTAATGGGTGAAGAAGACTTTCTTCTCTTTACCAACAGAAGCTGCCTGGTCACAGAGATCGACCGTCTCACTGGGGAGCGATGATGGTTCTCACAGCCACCTCCACTATCTTTCCCCTCCCATTTCCCTTTCTGTTTTGTTTGGGTTTTGTTTCTTGCTGGTCATGTGGATATTTAGAAAGAAACATCTGCTCCTTTCACATGCAGCAGAAGTGCTGCAAGGCCGGAAGAGGGGTGACCTGATAAAATAGTCACAGATCGCAAAGTAACAAGAATCCTATAGAGCAAGGAGCCAGCACAGCCCAGCAGCTCATCACAGGCCAGTTCCTATGTCGACATCTACAGCCTCAGCAACATCAGTGGGAAGAGACACTCGGATCAGTGTCTCAGCCCCTCTCAAAGAGAGTGCAATCATGAGGAATAAACCCAAACCCTAGGCAGTCAAGACAAAACATGATGTTGCATTTTGTTATGGTCTTGGGTTATCCTTCACCCAGCATCCACAATCACACTGCTGGTGCCCAGATGACTTGCCCTCAGTCCTGCAGGCTACACAAGCCACCATCTTTCCATCAGCCCCTGCAGGGGAACCTTGATCCCCTGGATATGTGAGAGTTAGTGCCATAGGTGGATAACAAGCTGCAAAGAGCTGGACTATGTGTAGTGACTACGGACAGCTCTGTATGTCATAGAGACACTATTCAGGTATGCCCAAATTCCAGCAAAGTGACAGCATCTCTTTTTGGCCACTGGTTTTACTTTGCAAGCAGCACCACGGCCATGCTGGTGCATAAAGGCATGCTGTCTGGTTCTGCCAGGGGAGCAGGTGAGCTTTAAATCCTCTTGGTCATGGTGAGATGCAAGAAGAGAGGAGCTGGGTTTTTCACTCTGAGCATAGAGAGGAACAGATGGGAAAAGTCAACTCCAAACCTCTTTGCTATCTGGCTGCTGCCTCTGGCTGGGTAACTCCAGCTGAGTTACGATCTGTAAGGTCAAAATAGTTTGTGATGTCCAAAGACACCATCAGATTCAAGTGACCAGCAATTCTGGCTGTGGGTTTTGCTCGGTCAGTCCAGATCTGCTGGGCAGTAGCCACAGCAGAGAGTCCAATCTGCTGAGGGTCACATCTGCCAGCCCAGCATTTCTCTGCTTAGTTGGAGCACATTTCAGACATGTCATAACTCTCCACACTCTCTGGATCATTCTTTCCCCTCCCTTCCCCAAGGCAGTCCCATATAGCAGCAGTGTTAAGAGAGAGGATGGAGGAACAAGAAATCTCTTGCCTTTCTCTGCACCCCCCTGAGGATGGGAAACACCAGCTCCGGGATTGCACTACACTGTTGTGAAATGACAGCAGTTAACATGTTAATTGCAGTAGGCTAAGGTGCCAGGAGATGCACAAACCAAGCAGAGATGGTATTTCTCCCTTCTCCTACCATGTTCTTAATCCAAGAGAGCCAGAGAACTGACGAACTCATTGCAGCAGGGCAAGGAGCTGCTGTGACAATGACTCTATACAGAAGGTTGTGCTGGGGGGCTGCAAGAGACCCCCTTGATCTCCAGCCCTGCTTGATTTCTCTGGTCTACCCCTTGGACCCAAGCTGTGCCTCAGCCCTCCGTGGGACTGCCCACTGGGGAGAGAGGGAGAGGAAGAGCCCCATTTGAAAAGATAGCGAGGAGGAGGAGGAGGAGGAGGAGAGGCAGCAGGAAACCCAGCCCACCCTTTGGCTTCCTCCTGCCTCCTTCTAAAACCTGCAGACTCCTCCAGCCCATCCAAGCGCCTGAAGTTCCCTCAGCCCCGCTGCTGGACTGCGAGGTATGGCCCGAGAGCTCCGTGTTGGCCTTTGCTGTGCTCTTTCTCCCAGCATAGGGGTCCTGATAGCCCCTCTAATGGGGGTCCCTGCTCCAGGAGCTGCTGTCCCAGCCCGTGGGGTGCACCCGGTGCTCGGCAGCACATTGCTTGGGATGGGGATGTGGACGCTCCCCACCCCAAGTGTTGCATTCAGAGACCCCTCCTGCCCTTTTCTCTTTCTCCTCTTTGCAGCATCTCCACTCCTAAACTGAGGCTGTTGCTGTATTTCGCTGCCAGGTTACTAGCTTTAGCACTTGGATGGCATCTGTAAAGGTTTAACCTCCCGCTAAGGTTTTTCTCTCTCCTCCTTTTTTCCTCTCTGGGTTCTCAGCTGTGGGGTATTCCCTTAGCAAGGTGTGCAAGACCAATATCTGTGCACATCAAACTGACCTGCAGAGCAAATCAGATCTAGTTACAGACCAGTCCCGAGGCGCGTTGGCAGGTGAAGTTTTACTCACCAGTTATCGAGGGGTAGAACAAAAGCTTTCGACTTCATCTCAGCATTTTTATTCTTTTCAATGCAGCCGCTCTTGTTTCTCCTAAAAAAAAACAACCAAAAGAGACACTCAGCTTTTTGTTCCAAGCAGACTTTGAAACCATTTCAAGTCCTGCTGCCCTGGTTTGTTTAACTCCAGCTGATTGCCTCTTAGAGAGATGGAGGCTGCAGGAGAGGAGGAACAAAGCTCTCTTGGGTTTTTTTTTTCAGGTTTTAAGAACTTGGGCTCAGTCAGGGACGATTTTAGGTCCATGCAGAAGGAGTTAAGAGCTTGTTGCCTTTAAAGGCAGCTGCTGCCCTTGCTGTCCAGTGACATGCGTGGCAGGCTGACTGCTCTTTGTGTCCCTCCTCTGCTGCATCCAGCCCAGAGAAGGAAACTTCACAGGATGGGGGCTAAATTCCCACCCAACCCCAAAGGCAACTGTCTGGGGGCACCGGGAGGGTTGCCAGGGATCTGAGCCCTCACTCACCACCAATTTGAAACAGCCCCAAACCTCTGCAACACGGCAAAAGTAAACCACAGCCGTTTGTTAGGCTTGAACGGGCGAGTCTGAAGTGGACATAAAAGGCTGTTGCGTCCTGCACAGCAGCTAAAGCCAAGCCATTGTCTGCCACATAGGCAGGAGCAGGGATGCGGGCGGTGTCGGGAGGGGGAAGAGCAGAAATAAACTTTTCAAGCATTTTTTTTCTCAAGCCCCTCCTTCCACAACTCTGCTCTTCCATGACTCAGCCCCAGAGGAATGTCGGCTCCCATGGAAACCCTTTCTGGGTCCTCTGGTCGGAGGGATGTCGGGGCTGCTATCGCTGGAAGAGCGCAGGGAATGCTTTGAAGAGGGTTTGCGTTTGGGAGATATTCAGTGAACAGTTTCTTCTCTCCCTGCTTTGTGGAGCTGTGTGAGAGCAGCTCGCCGTGTCCCCCGGGAGCCAGGGGGACCGCTTGCACTGGCACAGAAGTATCCCGGCTGCTTTTGACACTGCCCCGCATCCAAACCAAGCAAAAGAGCTCAGTCAGGACAGGAAAGTGCTCTGTCGCCTGGTTTGCCCACTGAGGTGTGCAAAAGGGCTCACTGGTGCACATCTGCTTGCAGCCCAGGTCTCATCCAGGCTCTTTTCTTGGTACTGTTTTCCATTATGGATGCAATTTGCCAGCAGGACAAACTGTGACAGCATCAAGCCAGCACACAACCCCAGTGGTGTATGAGCTCTTGCCCTTATGACAATAGCCCTGCAAGTTCTAGAGCATTTATAAGCACAGAGCTGCTCAACCATTTGCAAGGGGAATGGGTTAATAGCATTGTGGCGTAGATGTGTCTTTAGTGACTCTGCATGGACAGATGTGGTACCTTGATTTTTTTCCCCTGTGTTTTACTCAGTGTGTAAGTGTGTGCATGAGTTAAAGGGAGTTTCACTCCCATCTACACTTAGCCTGGCTTTCTGAATCTGCATGCTGCGTGCCAGGGCACTGCTCAGGAGCCAGGATGGTTCTGTCCTCTGCTCCTGCCCTGCTCTTCTGGGTCTCAGTGGGTGAGCCAGCACCCCCAGCAGCACACCCTGACACACAGGGCCCTGTTCAACAGGGAGCTTTATGGGGGACTCACACAAACAACTCTGACTTCAAATTGAATTTCAGCCCTTGCCTTGTCTCTTGGACACCCATCTGCACCTTGAAAGCTATGGCCCATTGTGGGGTTTGTAGCAGAAGCCTTCTTATGGGCTGGTGCTGCCTTTACATTCAGCTGGAGGTGCTGGGGCATGGCAGACCCTGCAGAGCCTTGGAAGAGCAATGAGCAGATGGAGGGTGGGTGCAGGGGACCCTGATGCTCAGCCTGGCTGCCTCCTGCATGGCCAGGCTGGGTGCTGGTGAGGAGGTGAGACATAAGGAGGGGTTTTGCCCAACAATTACGCACTTCTGCTCCCCACTGCTGGTGATGGGAGGTGGTAGCAGGGCCCCTCTCTTGGAACGTGGAGGCATCTGAGGTTATCCCAGTGGCCTCAGGGAGGAGCTGTCAAAGTGGCCAGGCAGAGACTCCTCCCCACGCTAACGTGGCATCCCAAAGGGCTTATGCAACTGTGGCCGTGGCCAGTGCCACATGGGCCATGCTCCACCATCCACAGAGCCTCCTCCAGAGGCTGCAGCCCTGGTCCTTGTTCTCCTCCAGACCACAAAGAGCTCCAGGATAGGTGGGAGGAGAAAAGAGGGACCCATAGAACCCAGCGCACAAACTCCTCCATGCATCACTCTGGGGTGTTTTCTCCAACCGGAGAAACCTATGATGATGCTACAGGATTGGGGTGAGGGTGGTAAAGAGCTTGCCAGGTTAGCCTGCTTTGAACTTATGGAGGTGTTGAGGATCAGCCTCAGACCTCCCTGTCCCCTGTGGCTCTCTTGTTAGGGACGTGTCTGCAAAGTGCAATGAGCAGCCGGCACTGAGATAGGCTGGACCCTGCTAGAAAGGTGAATTTTCTAACTAGAGAGGGGTGTATGGGAGCCGCAGGACCCCATTTACACAGTGACTATGAGTTGAAGTCCCCACTTAGGATGCAAGTGAGATCAAGCATTAGAAAGGCTGCAGGCCATGGGTGCCGGGCTCTCTTCTCCCTCATCAGCAGTCAGGAGGGTAGGCCTGAGGAGGGGATGGTGACCATGGAGGCTTCTCTTTTTTATATTCAACATCCCTCTCTGTGCCTACATCATCCTGGTTTCCAGCATCTTACAAAGTGCTGGATTCTGTTGATCCCTTTAGGATACTGAAGGGTATAAGTCCCAGCTTGCTCAAATCTCACAGGAATACCCCTCAAGCTGCTCTGGCTGGGGGATGGATGCTGAGCTCATGGTATATGGCCCAGCTGCCAGCTCCAGAGAGCATCCTCTTGGACAGCAGGACCACAGTAGGTCTATACACAGACTGGCACCACAGGCTAGGTTATTCTGTGACACAGCTCTGTGCACAGGGCTCCTGAGCTGTTATTTCAGGACTTAGGCCACCAGACACTGAGGAATGCCCATGCCTTTGCAGAAGAGCCAGGGGCTCACAGACGCTGCAATGTGCTCTGTGCACAGGCTCTGCCTCCAGAAGGATGTTGTTTGTCAAACAAACTTGTTTTCCCATCTCTGGTGCGAGACAGCTCTGCAGAGGGTGTTTGCTCAGACTCTTTCGTGCTCCTTCTTCCTCCAAACACAACACCAGCAGCTCCGACTGTCTGCTGGCTCCTAGCAAGTATGTAATTCCCTGACCCCGGCCTATTGCATGCCCAGACTTCAAAATTCAAAGGTTTTGGGGGGCCTGAGGAAATGATCTGGAATGGCCTTGGTCTGCAGTTGGGTCCTTCTTAAAGCCATCTTCCACATGTACATCTCCTCAAGGCTGGGCATTGCCATGTTTCTGCCCAAAAAGCATCACTGAACCTCAGAGCACCTTCCAAAGCAAACAAGCCCCTTGGGAGAAGCCCAAGAGGAGCCTTTACAAGCCAGGAGATGGCAGCAAAGGAGGAGATGGCCAGATTCACTGGTACTTTTCCACCTCCCCACCACAAACCACCCCTCCAGAAGTGAAGAACCAGTGATCTCTCCTGGCAAATGCTGGAAGAGCTCTCAGCAGCCTCCAGAGTAAATAAAGGCAAGGGGAAGGGACAGCATGTACCAAGTGGGGAGGAGGGAGCTGCTCAGCTGCAGCCCCTCTCCCCACAGGTCCTCCATCCCACTGCAGCAGCCATTCCCACCAGTTCCAGCCTTCCAGCATCCCTTGGGAAAGTGCCCTCCATGCCCTGATACCTGCTTTGCATGGGCAGCCTGCCGGGGCAGGGTGAGGCGCTGAGATTGGAAGGAGATTTCAGCCTCTGTGTGGCCAAACCCTGCTAAATTAGGAAGCAGAGCTCAGGCTGGCTGGTGCCCTGGCAGCACAGCACTGGCATGGCTTTATACCCAGAGAGCTGCTGTGCATGGGGAGGATGGGAAAGGATGCACTGACAAATCAGATATCCATCCACGCTCAGAAGACGACACCATAGAATGGTTTGGTTTGGAAGGGACCTTCAAAGCTCATCCAGTCCAACCCCCTGCAATGAGCCAGGGACACCTTCAACTAGACCAGGTTGCCCAGAGCCACATCCAACCATGCAGGTGGAGAGGAGGAGGGCGGGCGGAAGGGAGGCAGCGGAAGCCTTGGCACGGGGACAAGTCCCCTCGCTGTCAGGAGACAAACCAGGGGTGTTTGGCTCTCTCGTCGGGCGGAAGGGAGAGGGCAGCCCTAGCTGTCAGGAGCGGGATGCTGCTGGCATATTAAGCTGCCATCTGAGCTCCTCTCTGCGCTCACACAGAGGGGCTCAATCCTGCCAAACAGGAACTGGGAGGGGGACAAGGACAGGGTAATTTCACCAGCTGCATTCTCCTTTTGGCTTGTATTGCAGCCAGTGTTAGCTGGGCTGTCTGGATCTTTCATCCTACACAGTCCCTGCAACAGCCCAGATTAGGAGGGTGCAAAGGAATCACCTTCCTCGAGGTCAAATCACAGCATCCCAGACTGGTTTGTGTTGGAAAGGACCTTAAAGCTCACCGAGTTCCAACCCCTGCCACAGCCAGGGACACCTTCCACTAGAGCAGCTTGCTCCAAGCCCCTGTGTCCAACCTGGCCTTGAACACTGCCAGGGATGGGGCATTTCCCAGCAGGACACAACCCCAAAGCATCCTGGATCCCTCAAACCCAGCTGGGGGACCCTCAGGTCTGAGTAGGAAAAGAAAAACTGTAGTAAAGACCCCAACATTTGGGGGTGCTGGGGAAGGGAGACTGGTCCCTGATACCCCTGCAAATGTCTGTGTCCTGGGAAGGGGTTTTCTAAAGGAATTAATTCTCAAGTGCCCCATCTCACTGACTCTTTGCTATCTCTTTCCTTCCTCCACTTTCATGTTCCATCTGATTGACAAACCAAATGGTGGAGTTTCATTGCTTGTACCTGGGGCTCATATCGGGGCCTTTTAACATTATAAAATTGAGGGTTGGGTCCAAAATCTTGGCTCCTTTCCTGTGAGGAAAAGGGGAACTGCCATTTTGACTGCAATTTTTGTAAAGGCATCCAGGAAAGCAACAGAAATCTAAACCCCTGCGGTCCCATTTTGCAAAATCAAAAGAATTTGTGTTGGAAACATGATTTAGCTTAAGATTTTGGCTACAAAAGCCAGCATGTGGGTCTGTAACATTGAACAGACGAGGCAGAAACAAGAGAACACCCTTTTCTAAGTGCCTGACTGCCAGCCGTGAGCTCGGCCTGGAGCCCAGCGGCACATAGTGGCCTCCTTCCTCATCCCTCCTTTTCCTCTCCTTTATTCAGGGTCTGCTGAAAGATGAGGGCCTGGATCTTTTTCCTTCTCTGCCTGGCAGGCAAAGCCCTGGCAGCTCCGGTAAGTAGAATGGACAATGGAGCTCCTTGCTGTCACGGTTGCCCATCTGATGTATTTGATGGGGATTTTCTTCTATAAGGAATAAAACCCTGAGGGATGGGGGGAGAGGAAACCCAGTGGGTAATCCCCCCCACAGACTCCATCTCATGGTCCCTTTCCCCTACAGCAAGAGGCTCTGCCCGATGAGACAGAGGTCATTGAAGATCCCACCACAGAGGTAGGTGACTGCTCCTCCTCATCCCATCCCACCCACGGCTCTGGGAAGAGCACCTCCAAAGCATGAGGGAGCAGGGGCAATGGGGGGGATGCTCTGCCCGTAGGATCTGGTACTGAGCTTTTTGTGCACCCCCAGCAGAAACAATGACCTCTTTTGCAGGAGCCTGTGGGGGCCAACCCCGTCCAGGTGGAGGTGGGAGAGTTTGAGGAACCCACAGAGGATGTAGAGGAGATTGTCGCAGAGAGTAAGTTGCTCTTCCCCCTGCCCTCCAGCAGCCAAAGACATTGTCCCTTCCCTGGGGAAGAGTGGGGGAGCTTCAGCCACCCCTAACAGCAAGGAATTTCTTTGGGAAGGGTAAAGCACAAGGACAATGCCAACCTAGATTCACGTTTAAAGCAAGAGAAGTATTCTCTGCAGCATTGCCATTGCATTGTGTGACTACAGAAGGGAGCTCAGGGATAGCCCAAGGGCTAACGCGGACTTCTGGGAACCCTCACATCTTCCCAGTGCAAGAAGAGGTGCTCAGGGCTCTCCCTGGTGAAGTTTCTGTCTTCCCTGTGTGCTGAGACACCCTGGGGAGCTCATGGCAGGTGAGGATGGGGCAGGCTCTGACTTTGCTCCCTGCCCTCTCGCAGATCCCTGCCAGAACCACCACTGCAAGCATGGCAAGGTGTGTGAGGTGGATGACAACAACTCGCCCATGTGTGTGTGCCAGGACCCCTCCAGCTGCCCAGCCACTGCTGGTGTCTTCGAGAAGGTGAGGACTGAAGCTGCTTAATGGACCAGAGCAGGGAAAGACCCCACATGGGACATCCCAGAGATGGGGGAGACAAGTCCTGCTTGTCTCTCTGTCTGGCCTCAGTCAGTGGTGACCAAAAACCATTGTTCACCCCAGGAAATAAGTTAAACATCTCATTTGGAGGCTGTCCCTGCTGACTCCCCAGCAAGGCTGGGCTTCGCTGCCTCTCACACAGCATCTCCCCATCCTGTGCAGGTCTGTGGCACTGACAACAAGACCTATGACTCCTCCTGCCATTTCTTTGCCACCAAGTGCACCTTGGAGGGGACCAAGAAGGGACACAAACTGCACCTGGACTACATCGGGCCTTGCAAATGTAAGTGGAGCCGTTCCCTTAGGCAAGGGGACCCCTAAGCTGAGGACAGCCCTCTTGCCCGTGGGCTGAGGGAGAGCAAAGGTCCAGGCAGGCTCAGGGATGAGGTGGGAGGGCTCTGGGGCTGCACATCCAGACACTGCCCTGAGCATCCCTTATGGTTTCCAGTCATCCCTGCCTGCCTGGACACAGAGCTGACCGAGTTCCCCCTGCGCATGCGGGACTGGCTCAAGAACGTGCTGATCACCCTGTACGAGCGCGATGAGGACAACAACCTGCTGACCGAGAAGCAGAAGCTCAAGGTGAGGGACTGGGGAGGGAACCTGGGAGCTCACCCCACCAGTGGAGCCCAGCACACATGGGAACCCATCAGAATGAGCTGTGGGCACCTCCTAAGGTTCTTGCACCCCATTCACCTTCTGACAAGGTCTCCATGGCCTCTCCTATGATAGGTGAAGAAGATCCATGAGAATGAGAAGCGCCTGGAGGCTGGAGACCACACCGTGGAGCTGCTGGCCCGTGACTTCGAGAAGAACTACAACATGTACATCTTCCCCGTGCACTGGCAGTTTGGGCAGCTGGACCAGCACCCCATTGATGGGTGAGTGTCAGCAGAGCAGGATGGGGACCATTTCCTGCCCAAGGACCAGGGTGATTTGGTGACAGAAGGTGTCGAGGCAAGGTGGAGATGTAACACAACCTGGATGGTTGCAGAGGCACAGGCAAAGGGACAATGCATGGAGCAGGGGCTGGGGCAAACCAGGCTGGAGCAGAGGCAGTTTTACCTTCATTTCTGCAGAAAGAGAGGCCTCCCCCTGCCCCAGCTGCTCCCATCTCCTTTGGGTGTGGAGTTTCTGCCTTCTCAGATTTACTGTCCTATAATAGTTCCCTAAAATATCTTAGTCCAAAGGCCCTGGGATAACTTCAGCAGCTGAAAGAGCAGCTGCTGGCATAGCTGGAAGCTGGAGATGGGCATGAGAGTGATCACACACCCAGACCCAAGGGGTAGAGGTGAGGGGGGCCCATCAGCTGCTGGCTCTTTTGTGACTAGCACAGTGGGTTGCAAAAGCAAACACCAGTCCTTGACCTTCATGACACCCAGTGGCTGATACTGGGAGGGCACTGGGACAGTGGTCAAACCAGACAGAGAGCTGGGACAAGCATCTTGCCCTGTGCTGGCCCCTGCACATGCCAAAGCATCTCCCTTCCTATTGGGAGGGCAGTTAGTGCTGGCAGACGATGCACTGACCATGAGGGCACCTTGCAGGTACCTGTCCCACACTGAGCTGGCCCCTCTCCGTGCTCCCCTCATCCCCATGGAGCACTGCACCACTCGCTTCTTCGAGGCTTGCGACCTGGACAACGACAAGTACATTGCCCTGGAGGAGTGGGCCAGCTGCTTCGGCATTAAGGAGCGTAAGTACTGAGATGGGAAGGAATGGGGATGGAAAGGACATGGAAAAGCACCCACAAAAGCCCACACAGCCGGTCCTGGGGAGGGAAACGCAGTGGAGAGCAGGGAGGGGGGATCACAGCAATGGGACTTTTGTCAGTATCCACCTCCTAACCTTGTCTCTCTCTTTTCCTTCCACAGAGGACATTGACAAGGATCTTGTGATCTAAACCCCCAGCTTCCTTCTCTGCTGCCAACTTTGTCTATTTTAACCTTCCCACTTCCTTTGGTTTTTAAACAGCTTTTGTTTTGTTTTGTTTTTCCCTGGGAACAAGGTGCTAATATAGACCTAAACATATGTAGGAATGGTGCTAAGAGAAATAACAGCCCTCATTCATAGCCTAATCTATTACCACTAGATTACTCACTCGGCTGTTTCCACAAGCTTCCACCAGCTCTTTCTCTCTCTGACATGTCTTTACCATTGACTGACCCTGTTCCTGTCCTAAATATCCTCTCTGTCTCAGTATCCGCTCTCAGATCGACTTCTCTTAACAACTTACTAACAGCACGTTCTTGGACACCTCCGAATTAGACACAAAGACCTCTCAGATGATTCACAGCCCAATATTGACCACCAGCAAGGGAAAGCAGAGCAAGGGAAGGCAGAGGATGTAGGAGGATTGGGCATTTCGAGCAGAGCAGCTGTGGGTGACACTGTGGTCACCCAGCTCGTGGTAGAGGGATGAGAAAGATACAGAGCGGTAGGATTTTGTTGCCCCCCTGCCCCATTCCCAGGGCTTGAATTGAACAATCATTGGGCACAAAAAGAAGGGTTAATCAACCAAATGGGTAGGAAAGCGCACAAAATTTAGAACCAATAAGATGAAATGCATCCCACCCTGTAAAATCCTCTCCACCAATAAAGGTTTGAAAGTGCTATGTGCTTTACCATTACTCCATGACCGTACTGCTGTTGTGTTTCCTGTGCTGCAAAGGGCGAGCGGGTGCAGCCGCCTGTTCCCCTGGTGTGTGGGGCTGACCTTGCTGTTGCTGAGACAAAGCTCTTGGCTCTCCCCAAATCACAGTGCCCCTGAGCACTTCCCACCTCTGCCTTGGTTGTGCTCGAATTCCAGCCCAGCTGTCCCAGGGAAGCTGTGTCAGTCTTGGAAGGGACATTTCTGCATAGAGAGAGTTGTGCTTGTCACGTGCTCGAGGGAAAGGCTGTGATTTATTTTTCCTGTTGTGGATTTGGGGGTTTAAGGGATGGGTGGGAGGAAAGGGAGAAGATATTAAGGTATTTGGATTTTGCTTTATAAAGAGTGTCCTGACAGGAGCGAAGGGATGGGTACGTCTCGCAGGCTGAGAACTCCTTTTTTTACCTCTGAATGTTCCCTGTGCCTTATATTATTAAATTCCTGCCACAGTGTGAGCAACCTGATGAGCCTCTGTAATAAAAAATACTGATTTGAAACACTGACAATAAATGAGCTTGCAATGTTCCTCTGTTTTGTCTTATCCCAAGAAGGGGGATTGCACATGCATCACCAACCTTGTGCATGTGTTCAAGTTTAAGTATCCTACACACAGGGAAGAGTCTGGTCAGGGTGAGATGAGGTGCTCCTGCCAGTCACAGCCCATCCCCTCACTGTAAATGGGCTCCTTGGGGTATATCAGATGGGTAATACCTAGGCAGATGGACGCAGACAGGGTCACTGCAGCAGCCAGCACAGACACGCACATGGATCTAAGGCCCTTGCTTTAATGAGCAACAAAACCCCTGGGAAAGGTGAAGAGGCACAACAGCAGGAAAATAAACACCACCATTTGCATGGGCTAAAAATACCCACATTGCAAGAGCTCTGGTTAAGCTGTGAGGTCCCCTGCCAACAGCCCCTGGCTGGATGTGCTGTGCTCCAGACAGAGCTTCAGGTTGGATCCTGCTCATGGTCTCTCCTGGCTGCAGAGCCCTGAGAGGGTCCCACTGGGGATGGTCACTGTGCCGCTGCCGTGCCAAGCTGTTTGAACTCAGTGGGAAAGC
This sequence comes from Pezoporus occidentalis, assembly GCF_034315485.1. Classification (NCBI taxonomy): domain Eukaryota; kingdom Metazoa; phylum Chordata; class Aves; order Psittaciformes; family Psittacidae; genus Pezoporus; species Pezoporus occidentalis. Next base: position 758,896 of record NW_026913230.1, on the reverse strand, counting down.
TGATGGCCAGAAGGGCCAAACAAAGGTTTTCCCCCCTGCCTTGAACCCCAGGAGTCATTCCATGCAGCCACACTGCTTCCCAGAGGAGCCATTAACCAGAGAGGGGTTTCTCACTGGAGATGCAGCAGATGCCACCTTGGAAGGTGGAGAGGGGGGATTTGGGCATGAAAAGCATGGGAAGGCAGGCAGGACTGAAGGAGATCGGCTGCCCTGTGTGAACCTGCTTTCCAGTTGCTCCCTCTCAGCCAGAAACTCCCACTCATGCTCCTCCGCCAAGACACAGATACATTCCTGCCAGCTCCAGCCCTCCCCGCCAGCACTGCCGGACAGCAAGGGAAGGCTCTGCAGCCCTCCTCCCCTTTGCCTTCCCCTCTTGGGCAGGAATCAGCTCTAAACCCGAGCAGGCTCCACCAGGAGAGCCAGTTATCATGGCTCAGGAAGGCAATGGGATCCATCTCTATGTCCATGTCCCATCCCAGGGGATGATACTCATGTCCAACAGCCTGGCAGAGCCCAAAGGACCCCCAACTCAGTGCTACCTACAAGTGCAGCTATCCTGGCTTTAACTCATCATGCTCATCCTGAGCATCGAAGTGAGCTCAGGAGGTTGCTGCTGGGCCTTCCTTAACCCTTCAAAGGTCACAGCCTGAAGTCTCAAGTTGCTGGAATTTCACTGCCTTGGGGCTAATGCCATACATGGGGTTACATCAGGACTTGAGGAATAAGCTGGCCTTTTTCAGCTTTCAGACCCAGACGGTCAGCAAGGGTGGAACAGAACAGCCCTTCCCCTGTTACAGCTGAAATCGAGCTTTCCAGTGCCTGCACAGCGCTTGTACTTTCCAAGTGGAAATTCTCCTTGTGGTTAGTGCTGACTGAGGACATAGTTTGCAAACTTGAAAAACAGAGAAAAAAATAACAGAAATTGGGGTCCAAAACCAGCCCGACACAAGCACAACCTGACCCCAGTGCTACAGTACCTCTGTAGGCAGACGTGGTTAATTCTGCTGTAGTTACTCAGGACAGCACAAGGCAGGAGCTCACTGAGCATTGCCCTGCATCCGAGAGAGAAGATGCAAACGACAAAGATTTGTGTAGGGATTAGTGTTTTCCTGTCCCTTACTTTTACAAAAGAAACAAACTATGGCATAAATGCTGCATTAAGGTTTCTGGCTTAAATATTTATGCAGGGGATGCAAAAAGGTGACACTCTAGGAACACTGATCACTCCAGTCACATGCCTAGGGACAGCCTGGACTCCAAGGCTCGCTGTTTGCAAGGAGTAGCTGCACCCAGAGATGTTTCTGCTCTAGCAAACGGTGCCGTGGGAAACCCACAGTGTTAAACCGATGTGAAGGCTGGTATTCCGCATAGTCCTGAGCCTGGTTCTGCAAAGAAGATTGAGCCATGTAACTGAAGGCTTTGACCCACATTCAGCTGGCCCACAGTGGTGGGGTTGATAGAGTTTCTTTTGCTCGTGCTCATTTATCTCACAGCAGCTGAAGCACAGCCGGACTTGTTGATGGGGGAGCTCATCACGATCTGGTCCAGCGTGGGTCCATCCCTTGGCAGCGCCACCACCTCCACCCATCTGCCCTGCTCCAGCTCGTGGAGCGGCTCCTGAACTGCCCATATCCACTGCAGAGCCTTCTTTTGGCTCAAACCACCCTAAGTAACGCAAGCTCAGTCAAAACAAACCCAGCCTCCAGTGGGAAAACAATTCGGGGGATGCAGCTTCCTGCCTGGAGGAGGAGCAGGAGGGAGGTAGAAACCCTTTGCACGCATCCTCCTCCTGCATCCCGGCGCGGCAGCAGCGGCGCTGCGCGGCCGGCGCGGGGAGCGGCCAGGGCAAGGGACGGAGCTGGGTGGGATTGGACGGGGAGTACCGGGGTAGGAGCTGGGCTCTGTGTCTGCCGTGCTGGGCCAGGGGCCGGAGGAGGGACCCGCTCCCACAGGCGCATTGCCCAGCCCACGGCTCTCCCCCTCGCAGCCGAGCATCTCGGCAGCAGCGAGATAAATGCAGCCCTGCTCCCTTTAGCGGCTACATCCCCACCCCGCTCAGCCATCCCAGCCAAAGATGCCCAGACCACCTCCAAGCCTTCCCAAAGCACACACCACTTTTTAGTCTAAAGAACACACGGCTTCTGTGACGCGTTGTCTTTTGTTGATCTGCCTGCCTGCCTGCCTCAGTACCATTCCATTATTTTAGCCTACTGGCTCGTCTTAACTTGATTCAATGGGGCATAAAACTGCAAAGACATCACATTCCTTCAGGTAGGCTTAAGACAGAGCAAGGACACACACATACAGACAAGCACTGCTGCACAATGATGCTGAAGTCAAATAAGGTTCAGCCTGCCTCCCAGATGCTCTCATGCCAAGGTAATTGCACAGTAGATAATTATTTGTGTTGGGGACTATCCGAGTTTCTGCACTGGCCACGGGGAGGTTACGTTGCTTTCTATTTCATGGCCTACCACACAAACCATGGCCATTTCCCAATTAAGCCCACTTTTTGTCAGCCTCAGTACTGCGCTCCTAAGAATCACAGAATCAGTTTCTGTGATTCTTGGGAAATATCTCGCCCCAGGATACATTTTTATGTGCGTTCCCTACATTTTTCTTAATTTCATAATCCTTTTGATCACTGCCTCAGTTGGACCCAAAGGACTATACAAGTCTCTTGTTATTTCTTGTCTAAACACCCCACTGATCACCTTTACCGCCTGAGTTTGAGACTTCGCTGCTGTCAGCTACAGGGCTGAAATTCCCCATGCACAAAGCCTGACCACAGCACAATGGCAGCTGTCTGCGGCCTGCCCGGGGCAGTCACAGCACCATAGCCATGCCCGATGGGACAATCCCCAGTGGCTGGGGCTCATAGGGCATTCCATAGCCAGGAGGAGTGTAAAAGCAACGCAGGACTGCTCAAATGAGCATCCAGTGCTGACAAGCCATGTGGTGCATTTCCATCCCATGAAATGAGGGGTCTATTGGAATTCAAATGCTCTTTCTCCACCAATGCCAACATGCCCAGAAAAATTGCTTTGTCTCAGAAGTGCCCATGCTCGACACTGTCTGGAATCTGTGTTAATATCTGGGGCAAATATCACCATGTGTTTCCAATACTCCCTCTCCCTGAAGCATCTGCTGTTGAGTGCAGAAATGAGTCAAGGCACACCTTTGGTCTGACCCATGTCCTCCTACTCTTCAGCACTAACCACATCTGCAATCATGCCCTGTCTGCTTGGGCTTGAGCAGCAGGATGCATCCTGCAGAATTCCTGTTGTTTCCTCTTGGTCACGGTGTCCCTAATGAAATCCTTATCTACCATCAGATGATTCCTCCATCACTTAGGAGCAAGCTCCAGGTTTTAGCTCTGGTGCAGATTTTCATGCCCTTCAAAGAGCCGTTCCCTATTCTGAGTACTGCCCACATTCAGTCTGTTTGGTGAGCCTTTATCCTTCTCCACAGGAATAATTTCATTTTCCTTTACAGCTTGCTCATCCAGGTTGGATGCTGGAGTATTTTACTTAACATGTCTTGTTTGCATCCTTCTCCTTAGCCTGGCACCTGATGAACTACCTGTGGCAGGAAGAAACATGCTGTAATAATCAGAGAGGAAATCTGGAGGGCTCTGGTTCACTCCTCAGAGGCAGATGCCCATATTCCTCACACATTAACCATAACACAAGGCCTGTGCATACAGATGCTCTCAAGTCAGTGCTGGCAGACTTCAACCCCCGACCATGGAAGCTCACTTCCCCTGGAGATCTTGGCACGCTGGACAGACTGGCCGGAAAATGAAGATAACATTCCCTCTCTATATCAAAGAGCAAAAGGGAAGGGGAGGAGAAGACCGTGCTCCTCTCCTTGGCTGCCTCTGCCTAAGAAATGGCAAGAGTGAAAATGCTCCGCATCCAGCTCACACCTGTAGCCCCCTGCCCATGCTGGGGCCCACATGGACAAGCCCTCAAAGGAGGAGCATGCCAATGAGTGCCAAGCAGCCTCGGCAGCCCCTAAAGCACAGCCATGCTCAGCTCCCACTCCACTGCATCCATCCCTTCTCCAGCTGCTTCCAGACCCCCATCACCACCATGCAGCTGCAGTGCCATGATAATGAAAAGCCCTCCTCATCCGGATGGTTCATTTCCCAGGGAAGCTCAATCCTGGCTTGAAAAGCTGAAAGTTAGATGAGGAGATGATGGGAAACCAGGGTATGCATTGCTGCCCCAGCAGCCGGTCCCCTTTTCACAGCCATCACAGTGTGCAAGCACCGATCTCTGGGCTCTACTGATAGCTCTTTTCCTCCATGCTGGAACTGTGGCTGGCTTTCCCTGCTCTTCGCCTCCAGCCGTACCTTTAACATGTGTGGGCAAACCTAGGCTCTTGAACACAATTTGGTCCAAGGCAAAGGTGTCGGGGCATGTTCTGCTCCGGAGAGGAGGAATGGCTGAATTGCTGGGGAAAGGCCAGCCTTGGGCTGCCAAAGCTGGGAGACGCCTGGCTTCCTGATCCATTCCTGTCTGGGGAGGCTTGTGAGTGGATCCAGGGAGGAGGAAGAGAAGGATCAGTTCTGTCTGGCAGGCCCATGGGCAGAGGGAATGAGGTGGGGATGAGGCAAGACCCCTACTGTAGAAGGTTCCTTCTACATGGGTGCCAAAGAATCTACAAAGAGTGAATGAACCTGGCTTGGCATCCCTGCAGTTGCTTCTTTGTAAATATCTGCTCTGCCAGGTGGGAGAGCAAAGATTCTCCCTTTCTGTGCCATGCTTAACACACACACAAACAGGGTTTGTTGGGTTATCTGACAAGCTTCCTCTCCTTCCTTGTTCTGTTTTCTCTCTGGTTCTCCCTGGGCTCAGCTCATCCCCTTCCATCCCAGTTATGGTTACACCAGAGCAAAGCTGAGCCCAGGCAGTTGTGACTCTTTCCAGCTCCACATCAGCCCCACAGGGCACGGGATCTGGGCTTGTTAACCCAAACAACCACCCTGTGAGTGCCTCTGTGTGGGAGTCGTCTCTTCAAACCCTGCTGCCAACAAAACCCATGCCCATTTCCACACACCCTCTCCTGCCTCATTCCATCACACAGGCAACTGCATGAGGCTCAGGGAGGCTGCTGCCCCACACGACCCTCTGTATAGGGCTGGAGAGCTCCAGTGCCCCAGGCTCTGTGAGGCTGGACACCCACTCTCCTGCCTGTTTCCCAGCCATTTCCCACAAAGCTTCCCAGGAAATGCTGGGAGGGATTTTCTGCCTCTCCGTGCTGGGGTTTCCAGGAGCCAGCTCAACCTCCTCTATCTCCAGATCTAAATCACCAGAGACGTGCCACAGCCAGCAGCCACCCCGGCTCTACCCCATCCCTCTGGAGTGAAGTCAACCTTCCCCCTGAGCTAAACAGGAGGCTCTGCTTCCCACCTCCTTGGCAAGCCCATTGCTCACCCATAGGCTAATATAAGCCTGCATTCTCCTGGCCCCATCAGTCTCTCCTTCCCCATTGACACAAAGGTGCTGGGAAGGAGCAGGCACTGATCTCTTGAGGCTTTCTCCTACCCAGAACCTGTTTGTGACCTCTCCCTGGAGACCTGCAGAGGAGCAAGGGTGAACACCAGCACAAATCAAAGGGTCCCAGCTGCCCACCCCAATCGATTTATATTCCCAGGAATGGGATTAGCTACCGGGTTTTAGATAAGTGCTTTTAGTTCGATCCTGAGCTGCCTCAGAAGAGATGGGTGGATTTCTTGTAGATTATCTAGGGGATTGGAAGTAGCCTGGCAACACAATTGTTTCTTCCTTGCGGAACCCGATGTGCTGCTTTGGAAGTGGTGAAGTGATGATCACACAGGTGACCGTTTGCAAATAAAGCAACTCAAAACCTCCCACTGGCTTTTACTCATTTCCACTCTTGCTCATGCTGCTCATTTCCAGTGCCTCCCATTTCTCCTGGTGAAGACAAGAGCGATTCCAGCACAGGGAGGCATTGACTGACCAAGTTCTTCATCCTTTTATTTACTCTCCCATCCACCCACAAGTGGCCAGGCTCTGATTCTCTGTAGAATCAGCCCATCGGCATTCTTGGAGGCTCATCTCCAGTAATAATCAGCACAGATGCCCTCAGCAGGGTTGAGCCGTTTGCAGGAGGGCGTGCTGATTTCTTGGTGGGGATCCAACAAATGATCTCATGCTAGAAAGGAAGCCAGAAATCACCATCTCCACCGGGCCAATCATGGTGTTCACTGCTGACTGCACAGACAACCCCATGCTCTCTGCAGATGGTCTCTGGTGCCTCTCCACTGCTCAGTCCCACCATCACCTCCACCTCCTTCAGCTTTGATTGCTTGGCAGGAGTGGCCAGGACTGTCCCCACTGTGACTACTATTAGAGCCACTGTACCACCAAACACCAACTGGACATCAAGCAACCTGGCCAGACAGTAGAATAAAACCAGTTCAGTGTTGCAATAGCAAAACAAACCCCAAAGGCAACAGCATAGGCAAGCAGTCTGACTGACAAGGGCCAGATTAGCATATGTGATGTGGCAGATACTGCTGGGCTAGAGGCAGATCATATATCTCTGCAACATCCCTGCACTGACCCTTCTCCATTTCCCTGCCCTCATGGTGGCAGAGCAGATGATCCACAGAGCTGGGTGTTGTTCTACACCCCAAGTGTTGTCCCAGTCACTGTGGGACTATCAGTAAGACTTTCCTGATGCTTGCTCAGGCAGTACCACATCAATGGAACCATGTTGGGGTACCATGCCTCTTGTGAAGCCAACTGTCTTCAAGATGACCCTTCTCAGCTCTTTGGGAGGATGCCAGCAATGCAATGACTGATCTTCCCAGCCCACCATGCTTTAATTTCTCATCCAGGTCCCATCCTGTCCCCAGCCCATGCCTGTCTGCGTCCCAGCTGTGCTTTCCAAACAGGAGCTTTAAGTCCTGTCTTTGAAATTTAGGAGCCATCCAGGCCTTACAATGGCCACTCTGCTTCTGTCACACTACAGCCACAGCTCACAATCCTTGTGACCTCTTTTTCCTGCTCTCTGTGTCTCCATCCGGTCCTCTGGCTCATTGTTCCAGACACAGTCACTGTTTAGTTCTCCATTCCAGTGCCTCTTGCCACAGACACCCATTTCACACCTCATCTAATTATTTTTGCTCACTTCCATCACTCACAGGTATATCCCTCACCAGCTCCATTCCCTTTCCAAGTCCACCCCCAAAACCACCTCCACCACCCTTCTGTCTGCTCTCAGCTGCACCCTCTGTCCAACTTCACCCACGTCTTCCAAAACCACTGTTGGCTTTCCCAGCCCACATTCATCCCTCCCATCCTCAAGCTCTCCAGGAAGGCATGAAGCCACTGGAAAGGGCCTGCCCAACATCCCCTTCCATGAGGGTAAGGGCCTCATGTGCTAAGGCACCTAAGAGGTGCAAGGTACTTGAGATGGGTGCCCCTCTTCAATGGGAGGAATTGGGGTCCACAGGCAATGTCTTTTTGTTTCCTAGGCTAGAAATCCCTGCTACTACTACCTCCTACTCTCCTTGCCTATCAGCCACTCTTCCCAGAGAGCCCAGGGCACCCTCTGCCAAGCTCAGTGCAGCAGCTCCTTCTCTTTGTTTCTATTCCAAACCTTTGCAATACCTTTGTTCACCATAGATTTCAAATTGCTGAAAGATTTATAAGACCACAGTAAATCGCAAGGTGTAACACCCAAACGGGGCTTTAATTACCATCGCAAAGGCATTAAACGTACATCCAAAAAGAGAGGGGGACTGCTCACATCTCTGTGGGTATAATTCCCTGTTGATGTGTTTGGGTACATCTCTTCACCCCCACCTGCATATTTGTATACCAGTGCACGAATTCATCTTTGAAGGCTTTACAAGAATGTGTAATCTCCCTCTTTAATGTGCTTCCATATCTTTGCTCATCTTGATTAGCAGGATTACTCCCCCTTAGTCATGTTCATACCATGCTTGAAAGGCATCTGTGCACATACATGGAGGAGAGAGTAAACTGACGTTTACTATCTCAAGATGTATTTCCACATAAATACATTCTGCATAAACTTCTGCTTTAGCAGCTTACAAAGATGTTTTGGCATGTGTGTGCTCATGTATTTATTCTGTGCACCTAAACCCACTTATTTCTGTACATGCACAACTTTGGCATTGTTTTCTCCATCACTGGTGTCATACACACATCAGGACTGTTCCCCTGCCAACCAAAAATGGATGCTTGAGCCTCTGCATGCCAGTTGCCTAGCAGAAGAGAAAGCAGAGATGTGAAGACCTGCTGTATTTTCCAGGTCACTTGTTTTATTTACACCACCTACCCTGGGTAAGCCTGAGATGCCCAACCAGCTTTGAAGGCAATGCCTTGATCCTGAAATCACCCAAACATCTGTATTCTTTCCCTTGAAATTAACTCTGCCTTCAGAATTGGCTCTCATCAAAGGCCCTGGCAGAGAGCACACTTTACCCCACCTTCAGTTTACTGTCTCTCGAGCCTCACACAGGACAGCACATCTCCCTGAGAACAAAAGCACATTCAGGTCGACTCTTCTGTGTGACACCAGCACCTGCTGCCACTTCACCTTTATGCTCTGTTTACACAGTCCATACATGCATAAATCCACAGCAGAAAAACACTTTCCTTTAACATGGTACATCCCTCTTAAGAGTTTATAGGGTATTTGTCTATCTGGTGCCCACTGAAAACCGATGCTCTAATTGCCTTGTGAATGCTGGTCCATTCCCGTGTAAGCAAGAGCAAGCTGTGTCCATGCTGTTCTTCCTGTGTCCCCTACAGCCATTCTGTTCTCTAGTGATTTTGGACAGAAACGCTTTGGAAATGATAAACCACAAGGTAACACAGAGGGCTCTTTCAGTGCTGCTGGCAGTCAGATAAGAGGCTTTCTTTTCCCTGCCCTTAACTATCTCGGGCATTTAGATGAAGGAGATAAACCAGAGATATCAGAGCTCTTGAGGATCCACACATTCTCCTGTTCTGTCAGAAAACAAAGAGCAGAAGGATTTCAAATCCTGCAGCCAGGAAGCAAATGTTCCCACTGTGCGCTGTGGTGCTCATGCCCATGCACACACGCTATGCTGGATATGCTGGACCACATTTGGCCAGGTCTTCAGCACTGAGCATTGCCAGCTGCCACAGAAAGCACCCTCCAGGCCTGCCCTGCTCTCCAGCAGCACTGCAAGCTCTGGCTCAGTGCACGTGGTTTTGGGAATGGGGGCTTGTCCCTCTCTTTACAAGAGCCTTGGGTCAAGACACTTATGCTCATGGATGTTCTACTTCCCAGGTTTCACAACCAGTGCATGCCCAGCCCAGTCACCGAGCACATGGCTTACCCCTGAAACCACATCTACACACCCAGAGGGAAGCATAAGCCAGCAGGTAGCTCCTGTCCACCTTAAGCCCCTTGGATTTAGTGGCTTAAAATGACTCCAAATCAAGGCCCTTCAGGGGTTCAGTCACAGCCAGTGATGCCTCAGCTTTCCTCAGCCCCAAAAGATGCAAAGGCTTATCTGCCCTGGGACAGGCTCCTGAGGGCACAGAGAACCCTCTGTGCATGACGAGGATGCTCAGCTCTCCCCCTTCCAGCTCTGGATACCCCAGGCTTGCCTTTACCCTGGCCCAGAGAGCTTGCACAGCTGCCCACAGCCACTCCACTGCATTTTCATGTCCTGCTCTACTGCCCTTTCTGCTGCAGAGGTGCATTCACTCCTAATCCTTTGTAATTTCTCCCATTAACACAGTATTCTGCTTTTGCATGGGGAAATCCTTTACAAGTGCCTAACGAAGCTATTCCCCATCATTTTCTATTCATTTTGGAATCCTGCGTGTTGCTGAAGCTATGATGAGCTGTGCTAAGGGCTGGCAGGGAACACACAGTAGTGTCTAAAGTAGAACATCCACTATAACCAGCTTAGGGAGTATCAAGAGGACAATAATAGCAATCCAGGCCTATTTAAGGATTGGCCAATGCAGATCCACATCTGAACACCTCACACTACCTGACTACCCAGCAGCAGCAGAGCCAAAGTGCATCTACTCAATGGGATGTATTCAAAGCTGCAGCCAGTCTGGGCTCCTTGCACCCTGGGGCTGTGAGTTCTCCAGGCTTAAAACTGAATGAAAAACTTGGCCCCAAGCTTATCTGAGAGCAGTCTTAAATCTGCTAATGGCATCTCTGTGCAACAACCATAGCTCCTGTGCCTTTGCCAAATGAAGGGACAAGGGCTGGCTGATGGACAGAAGGACAGGTTCCTCCACCAGCAACATGTCCCTTAGAGACAACACTGCAACAGAGGCAGGGTGCAGGATCTGTCCTCTGCACCCAGAACAAGACATGACATTGAGGAGCCCTGTGTGCCCTGTGTTTGCTCCCACAGCATTGCTCAAGTGAGGTTCAGCCTAGCAGAGCCACTGCCGAGGCACTGGGACACCTGAAGAATTACCCCTCCCTGGTTGTGCAACATCTGTGCGATTTGTATAACAGCAAACTATTGCCCAACAGTCATACTGAGGCTGCTCACAGTCATCCTGTGCAGGCATACACAGAACCATGTCAGTATTGGCCAATATTAGAAGATCTCAACCACCCATCTGCCTACATAGCTGCAAAGCCTGTGCTGAAGCTAACCATGAGGTAACCACAAGGCTGGGTTTCTCCCATGATCGGTCCAAAAACTGGTTATTTCTCAATTCCTGCTGTCCTGATGCTTGGAATTCCTCATTTCGATGGCTTTACCCCTCTGATTTCATAGCCAGGATGTTCAAGCTGTTCACATGCAACACAGGTACACGTCCAATAGAGATGGCCTTTACCTCCTTACCAAAGACAAGTTCAGACACTGGTGGTGAGAAATAACCCCATGCTCTGAGGACACATGTGATCTTAGCAGGTACCTGATTTATCCTGAGAACAAACCCCAGATTTTGCCCTCTCCTTTCCAGGTCAGGATGTCTGCAGAATTACTCATTTTGCATTAAGGAAATCCAACAGCAGCAAAATGCAATTGAAATGAGGTGCTCTCCACGTGCCAGGGAAAGCCCTCAGAAGGCAGAATGACCCCAATGGTCCACTCAGCCACCTCAAGCACAGATGCCCCTTCCAGAGCTCCAGTGCTTAAGTCCTTACCTTAATTCCCTGTTAAAAGCCACCTAACACCAGATGACCTCTCCTAAATCTCAGTGGCAAATCTCCACCCTCAGCCTAGCCAGGGCAGTGAAGGCACATGAAGTTCACTATTTAGTGCAGCACTGGGCCCCACAGAGTTACACTTCCTGTACAATCGTGCACAGAAAAGGCCCATCAGAATCTGGCAGAGGTGGGGATGCTGAATGAGAAGACAGTTCAAGGCAATATACCAGCCTAGGCTTTAAGCCACAGCCCAGGGTGCTCTGGAGCAGCCCCTTTGCTGCTTCAGTGCCCTCTGCAGAGCCTGTTTGCTAGCAGCCATCCTTGGGGAAGTGAGGCAGGTACACAAGCTCTTACTAATGCACAGAGTGGGGTGATGCAGGCTTTACAGAAGAGCTTTCTTCAGGCAAGGTCTTAGATGTTGGGTAAATAGAACCCAGCAAGAGCTTTGCTCTGGGTGTTACCCACAGGATGCAGTTGCTGCAGGATATTTGCCTGGGGCTAAGGAGAAGTTCCTCCAGAGCAAAGCTGCTCCCCAGGTACCCCTACTCCTTTACATCCACATCTTCCCCTTCCAAACTGCACTGGGGGAAATTTGGACTCATTGTGCAAGCATTGCAAGAGTGCCCAGCAACACAAGAGCATGGGCATGGTCAGGTGAGGTGGGTTAAGCTGCCGTGCTAGCATGGGGAGCCCATCACTCAAAGGAGCACTCTCCTATACAACCCCGCTTCCCTTGCCTGGTGACTCCTGCTTTTCCCGCTTCCCTCAGACGAGTCCTGGTTTGTCCTGAGGTTTGCTTGCTCGCCTTGTTTATATGAAGGATAATTTTGGATGTGGTAACGACAGAACTGTAGCAACATGCCTCCCTCCGCCCCCCATCCTGTTAGCAGCACAGGGCAAAGCTGCACACTGCCATAGCTCGGACATTTCAGGTCCTGGGAAGGACCACACTCCTCACAACTCATCTCCCAGCCCCTTGTTCACGTACTCTCTTAATCCCAGGTCACATCAGCAGACCTCATCCTGGCCAGCTCTGTGGCGTGTGCATGAAAAGCCTACCCGCACGCTGCCATGCTTCCATCACCCTTGCTGCAGTAGCAGGGTTTGAACCAGCTCAAGGGCAATTCAGTGGTCCACCTGATTAATTCCATGTGTCTTCTACAGACCTATCCCACACAGGTCCAATAAATCACAAACAAGATCCTCTCAGAGTAATATTAATGGCCATGTTTATAGTCAGCAGTTTGCAGGAAATTCCCTACCCACAACTACCAGTGTCAGATTTATCATTTAGCTTTCAGAGGCTGTGATTTTACAGGGACACTCGACTCCTGTGCCAGAAATCCATCAGCTGCAGGTCTCTTGCCTAGCCCCAGAGATGTGTATCTGAGATTCATCCCCTGTGGTTATCGATCATGTGAATTACCATAGCACCTCACAGCCCTTGTCCTGGGATGTCTCAGCAGCAGCTGCATGCACGTGCATGCATAAGAAGATGTCTGGAGGATGATGACACCACCAAGGGGGAGGTTGGGTGCCTTTTCCCAAACCCAGGAGGTAACAGCCCATTGCTTGGTATCAAATAGGGGATGCTTGGCTGGAAGGGATAAGCATCTTGAAAATGAAGGCAACAAGCTGAGCCTGGTGTGACACAGGATGGGGATAGAGACAGGAGCATCAACACTGTCCTTTAGGGACCTGTTTCCACATTGGACACAACTTTGCTATTGTCTAGATCACTTCTCAAACAGACTGAATGAGCCTGATAGTGCAAAACTGGGTTTGCACCAAGTGAGTAACGCTACAGACTGCACCAAACCAGGCAGGTCAAAGAGGAGGACTCACCAAGTGGCTTTCTTTTAAAACTGATGTCATTGCCACAACTTATATTTATTGCAGTCATTCTCAAAACAGGTGCCCTTAACTGCACAGCAAACACAGACCACAGCCAATGAAATAGTACAGCAGAAAGAACACGATGAAATCTCACTCCCTCCACTCAAAATGCCTGGTGGAGATGATGGCTGAGCCGGCAGGATGGCCCCATATCAGCTCTCCCGCTTGGAAATTCCCCAGCCTCCGGTTCCAGAGAGCAGCTGTGGGAATCGGCTGAGAGATCAGCCCAGCGCCAGCTCAACCATGACAATGTGGACATCCTCTCCACGGTGGCCATGCCCCAGCTTGCCTGAAGCATCAGCAGAGAGCAAGCCACCAGGCTGCACTGCAGCAGGGCAGGCACTGGCGACTCTCTACTGCAGGAGGACACGCTGTGCTGCCTGCAAGCCGGTACAACAGCAACCAAATGCTCCCAACTCTTCTTCCTTTGCAACCCAAAAACCATGTGTTGCATTGCAAAGTGGTCCTGGTCCCAAGTGCAGGAGGAAGGTTTCCATGCAGTGAATCCCAGCTGCCTTCCCCTTCTCCTCTCCTCCCGCTTCCCTTCCTGCTTGCAGCAGGCAGGGCTGGGTAAGCCACTCCTGGGTGATTCACTCCCTACCAGGCAGAAATGCTTCCTTGGATACACACAGCTGGGCAGAGGGAAGAGGAGCAGGTCCTCTGATCCAAGCTGAATCACTGCACCTTGAATGAGCTCCTGCATGCAGCGACATGGCTCCCTGAGAGGTCGCAGCAAGGTGAGTATTGCAACAGAGCAACCTGTGACTCATTGGCAGAGAAAAATGCCATTTGGGGTAGGAATCAAGGAGGCGAGGAGGAGAGAAACCTGCAGGGGCTCAAACCAGGGATGCAAGTGGTGGGAACACCCAGGTTTGTCTTAGGGTGAAGAGGAGAGAAACTTGTGGAGAGCAGTGAGAAAGTAGAGGAATGCCATCAGATGCAACTGGGAGTGATGGACACCTTGGTGCATTGACAAGGCTCCTGCATCCCAAGCCCATCTGAGCTCAGGTGGAAAAGGTCCTCATCCAGGCACAGTGATGGGAGCTTTTTCTTCTCTTTTGGGAGAGGTTCACAGAATCAACACGGTTGGAAAACACCTTTAAGATCATCAAGTCCAACCGTTACCCCAGGACTGCCAAGACCACCACTAAAGCGTATCACTGATGGCCTCATCTACCCATGGAAGTACCCACATGAACAGGACAGTTATCAAAGATTCAGGCTGGATGACTGAGTTATTGCTGAACTCTGCCATGGAGCCAGGCTCTGCAGAGATGCCCCCATGCCAGACAGCAGCACTGATCAGGCTCTGGGTAAACCAATCCATGGTATGTGCTTCCTCCTCCTCCTCTCCCCTGGGGCAGCAAGGGCAACACCTGCACCCATGTCCCAGCAGTGAGCCAACATCCCCAGCACCAGGATGCCTCCATGGGCACTGCTTTGGGTAATTCCAGTTGCATGCCCTGCACTTGCCCTACAAGATAACAGACTTTTTCCCACACCCATGTTTTCTTGCTTGTCCCTGAAGGCAAGGCAGCCTTGATCAGCATTTCCATTTTGTGTTGCAACAAGACACAAGCTCCCGGTCAACTGCCCCAACAGCTTTGCCAGGGGCAGCAAGAAAAATTGACTGAAGTTCAAAGTAAGGTGACCAGGGCTTCCTACTCTGGGGCACAGCCTGGTCCCTACTTACAGCTGGCTGCAGCCAAGGGGAAGGTGTAAGCTGGGAGCATCAATGCCGAGATGATGACAGTCATGATGGAAAGCTGGCAGAGCATCCTCCTGCACCCCTCTGAGCCAGCTGGAATCGTTCCCGGGGACCGCAGAGGAAGGGAAACAGGGTGCCCATGAATCATTCACACCCAGGCTACCGGCTCCCCTGTCTCCCTCTAGCGACTGCATCCTTGGAAGATACCAGGTTAATTAGACTGGATCGTTAGCGCAACCTCCATCCTCTGGTTCAAGGCGCCCTTAGGACTTGACTCTCCCAAAGGGCAGAGCCCACGGCATTCATGGAGCAGTGGAACAGGAATGTCCCCAGACCTCTGGGAGTGCTTACGTGTACTCTGACAACAGCATGTCAGAGCAGGGGTACGGAGCCAGAGCCCTATTGTGCAAGATGCGGTACAGAATGGAGAACAACAACAACAAAATATCTCTGTATAAATAAACCAGGCCCATCTCCACTGGGAATTTCTAAAAAATCATCACCCTTTGGGATGCAAAGCAGCCAGGCCTGGAGAGCAGCATCATTATTAAATAAATTAATTAGCTCAGCAGAGCCCGCCAGGTACTGAACACTTTCCACTTCCAAGCAGGTAAATGAGTCCGTGGGAACAGAGGCTGCTCCGTGCTTGCCAGGCAGCACAAGCTGCATTTTAATGGCAATGCAACTTCTGCAGCTCTGCCCCTGGAAGCAGCATACCCTGGTGTTGTGTGTCCCCAGGAGGGAGGGAAGAGCCTCCTGATGCTAGGGGCTAAAGACACCAAGAGGGCCCTGATGCAGGAGATGGGGCTGGTGGTAAAGGGATTTCTGTCCTCAGCCTTAGCCCAGAGCTTTCCCCCTTGGGGAGCAGTAGGCCTGGAGCCAGCACTGCGGTCAGGGGGAGCTGTGAGCAGGGCTGGAAGGGTGAGGTGTGCCTGGTACACAGTGCTGAGCATCACCTCCGAGAGCACAGCCCGCACTTTGCATCACCAGCTGCTTCTGTAGGCAGGCAGGATGCCTTTGATCCCCTCCCCAGCCCTATCTCGCTGCCTATAAAACAGAACTTTGGGGTCTGGCAGGAGCAGGGTAAGTAAATTCTCCTCTCCCATCCCAATTGCAGACATTGAGTGTCACTGTCAGGCACAAGCTGGGCAGTCAGTGTGCAGGCAGGCAACAGGGCAGTGCTGCCCTGACTGCCAGTGCCGAAGGTGTGAGCTTGGCTTTGATCCCCAGTTATGACAAGGAGACCCAGGGCCAGGCTGTGGGTCAGAGCTCAACAAGAGAAGGCAAAGGAAGTGGAAAACAGAAGCTGAGGAAGGAAGGCAAAAGGTGGAGGAGGCAAGAGGTACTCCCCTCCATCGTCCCTGCAGGATGGGTCCAGTTGTGGTGGCCCTTCCTGCAACTCCCTCTCCAGATGTTGCCCAGCAAAAGGTCCAAGTCCCTTCCTTCCTTTGCTAGGACTATGAATTTTAAGAGGAGTATAGAAAACCCATTGAAAAACAGCAGCACTGCACCAGCTTCCATTCCCAAGTGAGCGCTCACCAGGGAAGCGGGGAGGTATATCTCTTTGTAAGAGGAAGTTCACAATTACAGCACAAGTCATTACTGGCAAGTAAAATTCCCTGGCATGTTGTAAATAAAACCTGAATTCCCCAGTCTGGGGTACAAGACAGCCCACAGCCTTCATTCCAGGACCCGTTCGAAAGAGAAAATGAGAAGATATTTTTGATGGCGGAGACAGATAAATGTTGGTAGGGGGAAAACTCCAGGAGGGCATTTCAAACAATGAATATTACATCCAAAACAGCAAAGATTCACTAGCAAAAAGAAGTCCCCAGTGAATACACATTGCTGACAACTCCTGAAATTAAATCTCTGCACACACACTCACCTGTAATCCGAGCAGCATTATTGCACACAGCTCCAGAGAGCACAATCATGCTGCCTCTTCCTCCACTTGGAGGAAACAGCATTATCCAGACCCTGACAACCTTTGAACAGCCCTTATTTTTCACTCCTGGGTGAGGGCACCAGCTCTGCAGACAATAGCCATGCCCACAGCATGGGGCTGCTTGCAACCAGCCACTGCAGCACACCAGGGTCAGGATCTCTGCCCTGATTCCAGCTCCAAGATACCAAGACTGACCCACAAACAAGCAGTCAGCCCCCTTCCCACCCAGCAGTAGATGACCACTGAGATGACCCATTCCTCATTTCACACCGATTCCCACCCTAGATCAACACTGAGCATTCCTCACAGAGGCAGCCTTAATAGCAGGGCACAACCCACCCCTTGAAGTGCTCCTGCTTGCCCATACAGATGTGACTACCCATGCAAATCACCTGCCCTTTCCTCCCTGCCTCCTTTAGAGCCACAAGGCAGAGGAACTCCCAACAGGCTGAGGAAGCATCTCCTGTCACCCCACAGGAGCTGCCCACAGATTTGCCCTGACTTGGGCAGGATTAGGCAGAGCTGCTGCCCAGGGAGAATTGATTACTCCTGCCAGGAGCCCCGTCTGAAAAGGGACATTGTTTCAAGGGTGATTTGCTGTTCCCTCCTCACACACACAAGTCTAGCTCCAGCCCGACTTTTTTGCAAGGCACCTGCTTACACCAATGGTCAGTGATAAGATAAATGAGGGACAATCAAGGGAAGAAGGGAGCAAAAGCTGGGCTGCTCAGCTGAACCAGGATGCTCAGCAAGAAGTGCTGAGCCCTGCCCGAGTGCTCACCCTTGCCTGAACCCAGGTAACACAGATTGATTTGGCACCCCAAAGCAGTAGATGCTCTACTCTCCTTTCACCTTGGCTTCTGAATAGCCCCTGCTATGGCTCAGGAGCCATGTGGACACAGTGATTGCTGGAGGGAACAGGTTGCAATACCTCATTCCCCTTCCCCAACCAATCTTGGCTCCAGGCAGGCTGGCAGCTGGGAACAGGTAGTGCTGAAATGGTGACCTCAGGCCCTGCAGGAGCTGGATTTAGGAAGGCAGCCTCCACCTCTTCTCAGCAAGTAAACTGCTCAGTGGGGTGTGATCTAATGTCAGGGGCCCTACAACAGCATCCCAAACGCCTCCCACCCAAATACAGTCCCTGAGGGCTGTTTAAGCACCAGCCTTGCCCAGAACAAGACAACAGCTGAAAGTTGGTTTCACACAGGCTCCATTCCTATTTCTCTTTGCCCTGTGATATTCCCCACATCCCTTGCTCACAGCAGCACCCTCCACTCCTCAGGACAACCAGTTTCATCAGTGCAGACTTACCCTTATCCTGCTGCTCCAAAGCCACCACTCCAGCCTGACTTGGGTGCCACCAAAGCACCCTCAGAGAAGCAATGGGCAACCTCCTCTCTTGCTCTTAACCTTAACCTCCTGCCGGCAGCTCCCCTCCCTTTTATCACCAGCAAACTCCCCACCTGCACCAGCACCATTTACCCTTAACCCTTTCTCTGTCAGCATGGTCCCTGCCCCAGGGCGATGCAGGCTGACCCACATCAGCACGGCTTACATCAACCTGACCTCTAAACTCCAGGAACCCAAATAAAAATGTGTCTCAGAGATAAACCAGCCTCCCAGGTTTACTTTTAAAGCTCAATGCAAATGAATGCAGAGGACACTTTGCAAAAGTCAATATTGCCTCCTGCTGCAGCATTTCAGCTCTGGTATTAAAAAAAACCACCACAAAATAAAGAGAACCCCTCCAAACCCCAGAAAACACCCTGGTTTATGGGGCGCTTGATACTGGGTGCTATCAATGGATCAGAAACTTCTGTTAAAGTACCAAGAGACATCTTAAAACCAAGTAAAGAGGTTGGAAAGTGTCTTGAGGTCAAAAGCAAAGGACTCAAAAGCTCTGGGGACGATTTGCACTGCTGGGCAAGGAAGAGTGCCTGGGGCTGATACCCATCAGTCCCAATGGTCCAGGTTGCTCAAGCTCCTGGGCACCAGGGTTCACCCAGAGCTGGGAATGGAGCAGCGCTGGTTGGAGGAGTCACATTCATGCTCTGTGCTCCCTCTGAAGCACTCACAGATGGTTTGGAGCACGATGCCAGAGCCACCCATCATACTTTGCTTTTTTTTCTCTTACTCTTTGCTATAATCCTTTAATGAATTAAGGCGAGCAATTAAGCAGGATTTTTTATTCTTTTTTAAAGCGAACGTGCATGAAAATGGAGATGGGTGTTTTTGCTGTTCAAACACTTAATATGATAATGAATGCAAAGCCCCTCAGCTTTAGGGATTCTCCACACCTCTCACCCAGCCTTTTTTCTGTTTATCTTTCTGGCACAGTGCCTCTCATATTTACTCTAATGGAGGTCGACCCTTCCTCTTGCTCACGCTATGCTTGAACTGCACGAAGCAGGGGTGGAGACTCAAATCTGCTTCAGAGCAAAAGCCCCAACCCAATGTCAGTGGTGGAGAGCTCTGTCATAGAACAAAAATGGAGAAACCTCCTTTCTGGGTAAACACAAAGGGCACCACAACCCTGGGGCAGGGACAGCATCATGAGCAAAGCGCTGCTCTGCAGCCCCTCAGGGCCATGTTCCCTGGTGCTACAGGCAAAGAGGCACCTGCTACCTTCATCCAATTCTTATGGCCTCGCTGCACACAACTTTCACAGATTCAATGCAGACCAGCAAAGCTGTGTTTAGAGGCACTGTATTTGCTACCCAGTAATGTACCCAGCCTTCATCTCAGGTGGCTGAGTTAATTCCTCATGCCCAGCTCACTGGGGAAGGATCTGCAGAACAGGGTGACAAGCATCTTTACCAGCCCTGACAGAGCAGAGGGTTTGGCTCTGCTGAGGAGACTGGGCAGGTTTGCCTTCACAAGGCAGTGCTTTGGTCCCTGTATCTTCTGGCCCCTCCAAATGTCCAAGTTCTCAGACTCCTTTTTCATTCCACCGGTTTCACCTCACCCACCTAATCCCTGTTTGGCTTAAAATAGGTATTTTAAATAGGTATTAATAAAATAGGTATTAAAATACGTAAGTATAATAGATCATCTCCGTGCCTCAGTTTCCCCACCAGTGAAAAGGAGGTTAACGGATGCCCCTGCCTCCCTTGGAGGATGAAGACACTGGGAGAGGACAAACACCTGGAAGATGCCATGGGCCCAGACCACGCCTGGAAGTGCCCTGCTCCTGCTACTCTCATCACAAGTGTTTTACCAAGCCCCACAGATGTCATTGTTGCCCTGCCCCAGCAATGATGGGAACCAGCAGTACAAGTCCAAGGGGAAACGTCTTGGTCATTTCTCTGAGTGCTTGGATAAAGTGTTTCAAAGATGGGCAAAGTCTTACCTGTAACTCCATGGGCAGTTGGCAAACGTGGCTTGCTGGAAGGAAGCAGTAGGTCACCAGTGAATACCAAACGGACTGTTCTGAATGGGCTGGCTGGTATCCCCAGCACTAAGATTTGCAGTTTGAGTTGGGGAATGCCTCTGCAACCTGCATTTGTCTCACTTTTCATTCTTTTTTTATTCATTTAAACTCTTTTAACTTCTTCCTGTTTTCATCAAAACACATTTCCTGACACAAAAAGGTCTTGGTAAGCGTTCTCTGACTCATCCAACTGGCCAAACAGATCTCCTGCCTCCACAGGAACTGGACCATCCTGTTCATGGGTGCAACAGCCACCCCCAGCTCTGTGCTGAGGGCTGAGGAAAGCTGTTCCCATTGTGAAACACTCGCTGCCAGATGTGGGCAAGCCCTCCCTCACAGCTGGATAGCAGTCAGACATTTTGATTTTCTCCCTCAGTTGTTTGTTGCCTTGTCCCAGAGCAGGACAAGCCTTGCAGATGAGGCTCTTTACCCATTTCTGCAGAGCAGTCCATCAGCTTTTTGCCTGTAGGACCATGGGTTTGTAAATGTGGAAAGAAGATAGTAATACCCGCATGAAAGTAGCTTCACTGTTGGGAAAGAAGTTTGCCTCCTCTCCTTTGATACCTTGTGAGGAATCAGTGGTAGTTTGGACAGTGGAATTGTTCAGTAGCACAAATTCACAGAGATCTGGGCTGCTGGTACTGTGTCCATTGGTGGCCACCACCCTTTACAACACATCTGAGACCTTACCTTTCTCCATACCAACGCACAAAGAGTGCTGCAAGGGCTGCAAAGCCTGCAGTGCTCATGGCCAAACATAACAGTCAATAAAGCTGATGACCCTTGCTTGATTGTCTTGTTCTGCCAAAGCAAACACTTTTCCCCTTGGGCTGCTGTGCAAGATGCTTCTGAAATCAGGGAAATTGCTCCCACAGTGTCCCTGGGAAATCTCAGGCACACACCATCCATCAATATTTTGCAGTCTGAGACAATAGCAACATCTCCTGCTACACTGGTACAAGCCCAGGCACTGTGCTCCGGCTTCCTGTAAACAAAAGCTGTTTAGATCTAACTTTTTCTTTTGGCTCAGGCTCCCCTGGTTCAGTGAGGATGGTATCGAGATAATCATCGCATGGATTGTATTCCTGGTACGAGGCTCCGTTGCACAATGGCGCCTCTTTATAATGCCCTTGGAGCAAGGAAGTTCCAGGCTGGCTTCTCCGCCAGGCATTACTGGGCATCAGGTCTCAGCACCAAGCCGAAGGAGAAGTGGTAGACAGTGAGGATCTGAAAAGGGAGCAGGAAAACACGGGGTTGAGGCAACTGTAATAGAGAAACATTGACAGACTGCTATGCAAAGGAGAAGAGGGGACAAAGGACTGGAGCAGAGCAGACAGTTTCTTTAAGGAAGACAAAGCAGGATAGGGGTGGTCTTTCCTAGGGAAATGAGTTAGTAGTCCAAGATTCTTCAGGCTAGACCAGAACAAACACAAGTTATTTCCCTACTTGAAAGTTAACCTCTACTTTGAAAGGGTTTCTGCTTGATCCAGGCAAAACAGACCTCTGAGTGAAGCAAGAGAGAGGGCAGTTCCCTGTTCTACCCCTGCCTGATCTCCTAGCGCCTGTGCAATCCTCAGCATGTGATCCATTGCACTGGCCTAAAAGTTAAACACCCATTCTAAGCTAGTTGTGTGGGGGCCAGTGAGGGGAGAGAGGCATCTTCTGGGAATAGCTCATTTCCTCTGGAAAGACATCTGAACTTCTGGGGTTGTCATTTAACGTCTAGTCCCTGCTCTACCCTTCAAATAAATTAACTCCCTGTCTCTTTCCCTACACCCTAGTAAAGACCCAACCATTTCCCCTGTTCTCCCCTTCCCCCTTTTTCACTGCCAACCCCACCAACCTCTTTCTCCTTCACGAAACACCTTGCTGAAGCTTGGTTTCTCCACCAGAATTATGGAAAGACATATCTGCCTTCACCCATCCAGCACAGCCCCAGCTCCTTCCTGAGCAACAGCGCCATGAGGAAGGACTTGCAGGGGTCCTGCCTTGGCTGGAAACCACCATGACTTGCAGTGCACGGTAGGTAGAAGGAGCTCTACTGCAGTAACTTCATAAAAACTTATGTTGGACTGGGACATTCCTGGTGGACAATAGCACGACCCCATGAAATCCTGTAAAGAGCATGAGCTCCATAGCTAATTGAGCTAGGATAGTTAAGGATGAAATCACCCATTCGGGTCTGGTGGCAGTTTTGCTTGAGGTCACTTCCCCGTGCTCCTCTCCCCTACTGCCGCCCTGCAGAGACAGCAGTCACACACACACCGCTCCGGATTCAGTCACCACCATCCCGGCCAAGGATGAGGTCAGCCATCCGGCACGTGGTGCAGAGCGATTGGCTTGAGATGAGCTAATGCTCTGCGCAGACGGACGGAGGGCAAGGAGGAGACACGCTGACTCGCTAGCTCATCCCATGACGAGAGGCATGGTCCAGCCTGGCCCTCTCCGAGGACAGTGTGCAGCTCCCAGTGGGGCTCCACTAGGCATGGACAATGGAACACCCCGGCACTCTCTGTCAGCAGATCTTTGTTGCCTTCCCTGCAACACCAAACCTTCTCCTGGGGTCTTGCACAGCATCTCACGCCATCCCATCAGGGTCCCATCTGTCTGTAGAGCAATGACATCCCCTCTGTGGGCTGGCATCCCAGCCTTCTGTTGTGCTGAGCTTCTGACTGTCCTGGTGCCAGATGGCTTCGGAGGCAGATGACTTCATCTCTTTTAAAGGGGCAAGGGATCTGTCAGTACTGTCATGTTGGAATCCGTGTGCATCATCCTTTGTGGGGAAGCCAGTGAGGAGACCATGGCACAGGAGTAGATATGATCCCACAGACGGCCCAAAGAGTCTTGGGTTTGAGTCCAATACTGCTAACCTCATGCCCTTCACTCTTAGCAGTGCATTGTGTTTGATATTTCCCACCCAATAGACTTGTACAACGCTGTAAAGAGTGAGAGGTCTGACTGAGCATGAGCTTTGTGGTGATGCCCTCCTGTGTATGTAAATCAGAAGTGGTTTGCATTATACCCCCCTGTATCCCCAAAACTATGATGGGTGGCTTGAGTCAAACCCACCCATCAATGGACTCTCTTAGACCTCAGGCCAGGGTAACCTGGAGCTACTTTAAGGAAATCCCAGTTCAAGTTCACTTTAGGCAAAAAGAATGAATTTTGGAGTGAGAATCAGGTTTGCACACAGAGACGTGGCTCAGGACCTTTGGTTACCACTCGGAGGGTCTGCCGCTAAGGGAGAGATGGGTCCACCCTGTGCCTCTTGCGAGGCTTCAAGAAGATGAGAAAGATGCAGCTGCCTGTCCCTCTCTGTAGAGAGCAACCACCTCGCTCCAGGGCATGTTCTGCCCAGCTGGGAGCTGACAGTGGTTTGCAGCTCCACTGGAACCATCCCTGACTCACTGGAGCAGCTTCATGGCGGGTTATCATCCGCACTGGGGAAGGAGGTTGCAGTGCACACACATGCAGCAGGAGCTGATTCCTGCGCAGGGCTGGATCCTCCCTTCCCCCAGCACACACGCTCCCACTTGTTGGGGAAAATGCCGCTGTTGTTCCAGGCAGATAATCGCCCCTTCCCTTGCAAGTCCCTGCACGCTCCCATGCTAACATACCCACAGAGCATTACAGCGCGGCAGATGCTCAAAGGGCAGACCCACAGACCGGCTCTCCTTTCTGCAAAGGGGAAACAAACGCTGTTTGTCCCTGAGGGAGGTAACTCACTGTCTGCCTCGGCTCTGCTCTGGGGCTCGTCACATCCCAGCACATCAGTGCACGGGCATTGGCTGCAGGTTTGGAAGTGGCCATGGGGGAGCAATGGGAGCTGAGACCACTTTGGCAGTGCCCACCACAGTGGCTGGAGCATTTCAGACCTTAGCTGGGCCAGCTCGATTAAAGAGTGCCAGACCCTCAGCAGGGGTGATAAAGAGGGGTTGCACCATCACATCTGTTTCTAAGGGCAGGAGGGTTTGGAGAAACACCCCAGTCCCACAGCAGCACTGTCCTGACCTCCAGATCCATGGAGGTGATGGTCCAGCAGGGCCAGCTGCAAGTGTTGGTCAGGAAGGGCATGTATTTAGAGAATGAGCTGGAAGATGGGCCTGCAGGCATGTGTACATGAGGCAGGCAGGTCCGGTCCCCAGGGCAGTGGGTAGGTAAAGCCATCGGCAGTGAGGCCCCTTTAAGTGCTTCTTGTCAGTCCAGAGAGGCCCGTGGTGATTTCCCTACCCTAGCCTGAACATGCTGCTTCTCTGCAAAACTCTGCATGCAGGTAACCCGCAGCAGAGCTCTTGGCTTTATCAAATGGAGATCTTGGGAGGAACCAGGAAATGAAATCTCAGCCCATGATTAGAGAGAAAGGAGCGTCCTTGCCAGCCAAGTGATGGAGCTCTGACATTCCCTGTGCTCTGGAAAAGAGCCTGTTGCATCTGACAGGGCAGGATCCCGGCAGCAGGACATGGTGGCATGAAATGTTGACACCGGCTTATGGAGCTTTTGTTGACTTGTTTGATTGACTGCCCGAGTGGTGTGAAGCAGCACTCAGAGCAAAGCCAGGCATCATGCATGGCTCCGTCTTCTTTCTTTCCTCCTGGCACAGCTCCTCCAATCCTCTTTGCTTGCACCCATGGGTAATTCTGCAACTCATCCCTTCCTGCAGAAGCAGGAGTTGCTCCTTGGGATAAACATGGCACTTTTCTTCTCAACCCAGCCTGACTTCAAGTTGAGTAGAGAGAAGGCAGAGCCAGACAGTTGTCACCAGTCCCAGGCTCTCACCTACCACTGATAGAGAATTAACAGCTAGACCTCAGGAATTCTGTGCTTCTTTCCCTTCCTCAATCACTGGGATAGTAACTGATCCCACAAAGGGCCCAAAGAGACCCAGATTCCAGTCCAACACTGCTCTAAGAGCTCATGTTTGCCTCTGTATGGAAGGCAAGAGTCCATCTTAGTGTCCTAGCCAACTGTAATCTGAGGATTTTGGGGTCTCTTCTCCACAGCTAGAGTGCCGCTCACCCTTGTGCTCTGATTTAATTAGGAAAGGCAAGATTTCTTATTAAACCATCTGTACCTTTGGAAAAACAGACAGGATTTTGGACAATTGAGTTGTCTTTCACTTATGTCCCCAAAAAAAGCCTGTATTTTTTTTCCAGCTACACCTGTTTGACTAACATGATGTTTCGCTGCTCCATAGCCAGGGTACAAAGTCTTCTCTGAGAGCTGAACCTAAGTTCCCTGCAGCTGACAAGACTGGTACCATGCTCTGCCACTGCTTGGAAAGGAAAACTTGGCATCACCAATCTGCTGGCAACAAGGGGGAGTTGTCAGTGGCTTTTGCATGGGCATTTGTACATGTTTTGTAAGGGGACCCGTAAATTGTGCCCAGCCTTTCTGAAAGGGTCTGCCTGATAAATGGCTCTTCCATAAGCAGCAGCTTCCTCAAACAGCATTTCATCAACAAAGTGACAGAAAGAGAGCCTCCGTGACCACCTGGCAGAGCAACGAGACAAGGCAAAAGGGAGAGCTGTCTTGTGGGTGGCATGCCAGTCTCCTGCCTTGCTGAAGATCAGCAATGCCAGTCTTGTTAGCGGAGAGTTCACACCTTGCTACAATAGATAGGACCAGATGAGACAAAGTCCCCAAGTCCAATGTCTCCAGGGTTACCCATCACTCCAGATGCAGGCGAAAGGCACCCGGCCAGCTCTGAAATACAGGGAAATGCTGGTGCTTGTAGCAATCAGCTGATGCCCTGCAGCCAGAGTTTGCTCACTTGTACCTGGGTATGTCTAAACATAATACAAGTATTGTTCCAAGCCCTGCCTCAGCCCCATTGAAATCCAGCCACCAATACCTGATTTTCTCACCTTTCACTGGGAGATGCAGCTGCATGAAGGAACTTTTCCTTTCATTCCTCCCAAATGCACCTCCCATTGCCATTTCTGACTGATCACCTGGCCTCCTCTCGTGAGACATTTTAAAGAGAAGATGATTTGCAATTTCAAGGTACTATTACCTCTACTATCAGTTTCATATTCCTCAGGACTTCACAGCCGATTCCCCTACAAGTCATATGTCCAAACCAGCTGGAGAAATGGACAAGCTGCACACGTAAATCCAACTGGATTTATGCTCTCTTCTCATTCAGTTCGAACTATTTCTGAAAGGCCATGATGAGCTTGAAATCAAAGTCCTTTAAGATGATTTCTAAGATGCTGTGAGGAGAGCACCCAGTGTGGACATCTGTAGCACAAAAGCCAGCAGATCAATTCCCAACTCATCACTGTCCCAGGGTGACCCAGGAAGATCATTCAGTCTGACCTTGCTGTGCAAAATTCCTCTCTCATTCTTGGTACAAACCATTCACTAGATTTAATCTAAAATGCTGAACAATTTTTATTCAATCAAAACTATTTTTTGGCAAATTTATCAGATTGCTCTGGCCTCCGAATAGGCCAATATAACATGGATCAATCTCTTCACAACTTTTTGGATGTGCACCATGAAATCATATGCATTTTCCCATGGACTGGTGTCCTGTGATTTAATTTGACAGTGTCTAGTTTGGGACAAGTTCCATTCGAGGCTGTCTGTGTGGCTGGAGGATGCACAACCTGCTGTTCTGGGGGCTTTGCTGGTGACTACCAAGGTGCAAGTTTGCACCAACCACTCCTTCTCAAAAGGGATGCTAATGGATGTGCTCACTTCCACCATTGTCCCTTGCACAAAAGGAGCAGTTAGACACCTATTCAGACTGTTTAAAGTTAAAACTGTTCTATTTCCGTATTCTTTACTTGGATCTGCCTTCCTAAAACTGTACAGAAAGCTTTCTGGCAATTTCCTCTGCCAAAACACACCAGAAGGGTGGAAAACTTTACCTAACCCTGAGCATTCATTTCCCACATTGAGACCTACCCCTGTATCTGCCCAAACCCCATCACAATCTAAAGGGGTTACATTAATATTTACCGAGGGTTGTGGGGGGAAAAAAGGAGGGGAGAAGGAAGGGGATTGGGACAAAGAGGACTGAAGATACCCCCAGACTGCCCATACTCTAGCCAATGTGACAAGGAACACCCACAGAAGGGTCCACGTCCCTTCCTCTCTGTCCACCCCTGACCAACACCCGCAGCGCTGGGATGCTCTTTACCAGGAAGAATCCCCCAAAGCCCAGTACAACGTCTGATCTCTATCTATATGCTGCAATCTCTCCCTGCTGCCTCCCTCTCTTTTCTCTGCCTCCTGCCTTTTCAGGACAGGGACCACTTTTTCATCCTCTGTTCAGCGCCGAGCACCCCGGGGGCTTGTTGGCAGGAGCTGGGGTTTCTGGGGGCTCCCCAATACAAACAACAACAACCTTCAAAGTGCCTCTCCGCATGCAGCTGCTCCGAGGGCAGATTCAGGTTTCCCCCACCCCCTTCTCCCCATCCCTCCTTGCAACACCCACCTGGCAGCTAGTTAAAAACAACCTTTGGGTTTTTCAGGTGTGTTGGAGGGATTTACCTGACATATTCTGCCCTACCTCTCCCCAACCCCACAGTTGAGTTGGATTTGATGGCAATACGAGTTAATCTAACAGTAAAACGCTCTGCAATTATTTGGCTCTAAGGCTTGGGTCCTTGCCCAGCCCTGACATACACACACACACACGCAAGTTCACTTCTCCAGCGAGGGAGCGGGCGATGCCTCTCCTCTTCCTCCTCCTCCAGTCCGTCACGGAAGGGCTGGCTCTTCAGCGAGGGAGTTCCACCTCCTGCAACTTTCTCCCTGGCTGCTCTCAACCTGTGCTGCCGGAGTTCCAGCCAGCAAAACCCTTTCCTGCAGGGATTTCTCCGAGCCCGCTCCTCTGATTTCCAGCGCCATGGACCCCCGGCAGCCGGCAAGGTGCTGCTGCGGGAGAGGATTTTCAGCCGTGCGAGCAGAGAGGCAGTAAACTTCAGGAGAGGTCTCTCTCCTGTTGCAACAGGTAAGGCACGCTGCTGGCTGGTGTGGGAAGTTGAAATGACTCAGGGAGCAGTCTGTACAGCATGGATGGAGGAAGGCATGGAGGATGCAGAGATTTAGTCATGAAACTGCTTTTGCATGTGAGTAACTTTTGCTGGAAACAAGAGTTATCCTAAAGATACGGGTTTGGGATGCAAAGGGAGAGACTTTCATCTCTTTCTCCCTCCTGGGAGGTTGTAGAAGGAGACAGGAAAAGCTTTATCTGTATTTGCATCTGGTTTTAGCTGGGAAATTTTATCATGCTGCAGCCAGTTTGCACTACCTGGAGTGGGTGGGCTCCAGGTAGCAAAGGCAAAATCCACACTGTTGAGCAAGGCAGGTGAGGAGGGACTGAATAGAGACACGCTCCAGGTGTCTGAATGGGGCCAGATTTCTGCAGGGATCATGCTCGTGCTGGAGTCAATGGATGTGCTGCTGCAGGAGCAGTGATGGCGTCCGGCTGTAGGTTTGGTTGTTGGTACAACTGCGCTAACTGGGGTGAGGCGGTGCCGCTCCAAGCTCTGTCTCCGTGTTCCCTATTAATCCAGTTGGGGATCCCTGAGTATAGCCAGGGTGTTGGTATTTCCCCAGCCCTGCATCCCTGCATTCCCAGGCAAGAGCTCGTTGTCTGTCCTGGTCCCACTCCACAACACACAGGAGAGCCAGGGAGCTGAATTGAGAACCACCATCCTTACTCCACACAGGAGCATGTATGTAAAGGTGTGTGTATTTGCACCAGCTTTGTTCACTCTCTGGTGCCTGACGCCAAAATAAGATAAGATCCCAGGGCAAATCCCATCCCAGTTCAGGGCATGCAGGAATTATCTCCAGCATGCGTGTGCGGCGATGAAAGACATGAAAATGCAGGAGGGAGGGAGGTCTGGGCACTTGGAGCAAGCGGGGCCCTTCCAAACAGCAGTTACCAGCTAATCAGCCTCACGGGGGAATTAGAGGCAGACCTGGTGGAGTGCAGCGCTCCAGAGGGGCAAAGATCAGCTGCCACACGACAGGGACATAACTCTTAGGAGGAGCTGGTGCTCACTTGGGTTTGCTGCTGCGAAGGGCTGAGATTTGCCAGGACTCATGGAAGCCCAGGCTGTGCGGTGGCCAGAGCTGGGCAGGCTTTGCTGGGGCAGGCAGGGCTGTGCCAATGGGTTCCTCCTTGCCCAGAGTGCCCCGGATCCAGGCAGGAGGGCATGTAGCCTACTGTGTCCGCTGCTCCGGCACTCAGAATGGCAAAGAGAGGGCATGGGATGCATTCAGAGCTGCCACAGCTCTCCAGGCTGTCAGTTAGAGAGACCTGGGAGGTTATCGGAGCCTCAGGACAGAAAGCAAACAGTCTGTATCGGGCTCCTGAGGAAGGCTGGGCTGTCTCGGTATTCGGGGAGGTAAAAATCACTGTGCTTGGTATTGTGCACCCTTATCATCGCCTAATGCTCAGCGCACCTCGCCTTATCGGAACAGTTCAGGGACATCCGCCTGTCTGATAAGAGGTTGGGGTTCCTGAGGGTCTGAGCATGCAAGAGGTTTCTATCCCAGCCAGGGGCTTCAGTCTCTCCTTCTCCCCATGTTCTTCTCGTACCCTAATGCGCTCTGTAACATAGCAAAAGTGAGCCAAACCGCTCTGCCTGCAAAGGGATCTGCTCCTCTCCCGAGCCTTTCCCATAGCTACAGCTTGCAGCACGAATGCGTTTCAAATCCTAACTCTCAGAGCCCAGCGCGTCTCCCAGCCCTGCAAACAAACAAGCACCATTCATGTACGAAGGGAGAGTTCAAAGGAGGCGTAACACCTGGAATCAAACATCTGTTAGAAACTAATGCATTTTGCATCCTACGCTCCTGCCAACTGCTCCAAGGCAAGTCCTAGAGGATCGTTCCAGCTACCTCCATGCTACAGAAATGGCATTCCCTGCTCTGCGCGCCTCACTTTGTGTTTTTGCCACGTGTGGAGTACACGAGTGCAGCTGCACCTCGAGCAGCAGTGGGCTTTCTTCTCTACCATGCACAAGCATAAGAGAATTAAACACCCTCAGCCTATTTTTTTCCCTTTTAAACTGGGTTGGCAACACCGATGCTCCATTGTCTATTAGCAAGCTGATGTGCTGAGCAAGCCATTTTTCCTCTCAACCACACTTTTTCCTTGGCAATGGGGCAGGTACTGGTTTATTAGCAAAGAAACTTTCCTAATTCTTGGGAGCAGGAGCTCCAGGGAGGGGCAGGCTGCGCGGGCTGTTAGGAAGGTTTGTAGCTCAGAAATGAACAAGCAGCAGGTTTGAAACAAACCAAAGGAAGTTTGGTTTTTTCTCCTTTTCCACACAGAGGGCATAATTAAATTCTGGAACACATTGCCACAGGATATTGCAGAGGCCAAAAGTGTACTTGGCTTCAAACAAAGTTCGATCCACTTGGGATGGATAGCTCCAGTGGAGGTGTTAAACGCAACAGCCCAAGCAAGAGCCACCATGTACTTCCAATGATGCTGGAGAGTGTGAGAAGGAGCACATTACATGTGCCTTGTTTCTTGTGTTCCTCCTAAGCAATCAGAACTGGCCATTTGGGATGGCCAAGTGTAGCTATTTTGATGTATGTTGTGGGACTATTTTGGACTGAGCAGGTTGTACCTTGGATAGATGCTGTGACTCAGGCAGCCTGGGATACGCCGGTAATGCCATGAATAGATGCTCCATATGCTCAGGTTGACAGGGACGTTGTGTGCCCAGCCTGGTATCTGGTTGTCTCAGGGGCTGCAAGCAGCAGCCATGCACCCCTGCCTGCTCCACAGAGGTGTTGCAGTGGTGAGAGCTTTCACAAGTGTGTTTCCAGCAGACAGTCCGGAGCGGGAGGTAGCACCTTGTGCTGGGGAAATAATGAGAGCTGACAAGGACACGCTGTGGCAATGAGGCCAGCCTGGGCAAACATGCCTGTCTCGGGAGTTAATCTTTTCTCTGGTGAAACCTTGAGCTCCCCAGGCCACAGGCTGGCTTTGCATCAGCAGTGGGTATAGCAGAAGGTGGGCTGCTGCAGGCAGGTTTCCCAAGGGCAGGCAGGTTTGGGAGCTGAAGGTTTTCTATCAGCTTGCAGGTATCCCTTTGATACAGGGGATTTCTGCAGCGCAGCTACTGGCATCCCAACCAGCCATCCTTTTACAAGGGAGGATCATGCCCTGAGCATCTCATTCATTCTCTGTCCTCTGTGTCCTTACACTGCCTCTGAGCACAGGAGAGGGATGGGAAGGAGCAGCACAAGGCAGACAGATGGCAACAGAGTGAAGGAGGCTGTAGGCAGAGCGGAAAGCTGTTCTCCGTGCTCACCTTCAGGCACCAGAAGGGAAAGACCAGCAGGGTACTGGGCATGGGGATGAGAAGATCTTCGTATCAGTGCAGGGACAGGTCTGTGGGTGAATGACAATTGCCTGGTAGGAGAGGAAAAGGTGAGGGAGGAGGCACGGTGGCCAGGGCTGTGCTGCAGGGCACAGAAGTCAAGGTCCATATCCTACTGGGTGCCGGGGCTCCTTGCCTGCATCCAGCAGGGCACATGGCCCCCTCACCCAGCCCTTCGTGCCAAGATGCTCTTGGACTCCCTCCCAACAAATCTGACTGATCATAGGATAACATGTATTCTACATGGAAGAGCAGAGGGGAGAGGCTGAGTAGCTGTGTGGTACTTAGTTGCTGGCTGGGGTTTAAACCACAACATCCCCACAGGGAAGTACAGAAAGGGCATCAGAAGACTACCAGCACTCAGGTGATGTAGCCAGTGTCCTCACTGCAAACATCCAGGTTGAGTTAAGGTGTGGATGAGAACTTACAGGGTCAAAGAGCTCAGCGTTAGAGCCCCTTCAAACACTGGGCAGAGCTGGTCCCCTCGGGTGGGAGCTGAGCCCAGCCTGGGTTCACAGTTCTGGTGGGTCAGATGGGAGTTTTCTGGAATCCCAGAAAAGATCTTGCAGGCTTTGCAGCACCTAAATAAACAGCTGTTTTGTGAGCAGCAGAACTCATGAAGCTTGGTTGCCTGGGGCACTCTCTCTTGTGTGGATTCTCTGATGTCTAATAATCGGGTTGGGCTCACATTAGAGCCTTTTCTTCCAGCTGGGAGTCCTAATTTGGATTTCTCTCCTCTCTCCTGATGCTTTCCACAAGCTTGTGCAAACCTAACTCCTTTCAAGTCCTTGCCTATCTGGTTAAATTTGGCTAAAACTGGCCAGTGAATCCTAAAGGCAGCAGGGAGGATTGATAATGTGATCCCACACACCAGCTTCCCTCAGCAGTCTACAGACAGGGCAGTGATTATCAATGCAAGATAATTTGCATCCCAAGCATGAGGAAAATGAGAAAGGCTCAGTGTGAGTTTTGGCAGGAGAAAGCAATCAAGAAAGAGCCCAGGCTCCCTTGTGGGCTCTCGCAGGCTGTGCTGATGGTCACGGCATACCTGCTGGGCCAGCTAGTTTGCAGTGACCGAGGTATGTGGCCTTTGGCACTAACAGCTTCCATGGGAGCTGAATCCCTTGGAGAGAGGTGCACAGTCCGGGCAGCAGCAGAGATGGGATGTGCTCACATGGGTGCTTTGCACTCTGCAGCAGGTTCTTGTGCCAACATGTTTGGGGTCCTGCACTGTGGTGCCCAGCCCCTGGATCCCTCGCATCCTGCAATGTGAGCAGCTCCCACGGAGACTCCTTGCCACCAAGCACTTCCCATCTCCAGCCCCAAGGGCTGTTTCTTTTCACAAGGAGCAGGTACCTGTTCCCATTAGAGCCACCAGTGGGATATGCTGTTTCCTCCTTGTCTCCTGGTTGCCCTGCCTGCTCTGCTTGGCAGAGATAACCAGGGAGGTGTTGGAGGGTGGCGGCTATCTGTGCAATGGCAGCTTCTGGACCACAGGAGGGTTTTACTCCCTTGCTGCTGATAACTGGAGAGGGCAGGAAGTGATCAGTGAGGAGGGAAAAGCAGCTGATCTTTGGGGGGAAAGCAGGGGAAGGGGATTAGGAATAATGCCCTTGGCACAGGGAAGTCAACCTCCCTGTCACACTTTTCTCTGTGACGGGAGCCAGCAGCAAGGCAGTGGGGACTGCACTGACCCCCCCAGGCCTCCTCCCATAACCCCAGACCCCTATTGAGGGCTCCAAGTTCTGGAACTGAATGATTAACTCTTGCTCTAGAATGATGTCGCAATGCCAAGGCAGATAAAGATCACTGACCCTTATAACTCTATGGGGAATTCAAGCCTGTTCAAGTCCTCCTGTGCCTAACAGACGAGCTCCAGAAGGCTTACAACAATGACAGAGAAATCTCAGCTATGTGACATACCTGAGCCAGGCTTAGGTGTTGGCAGCAGTACAAAATCAGGCTCTCCCTGGGTTTGTCAGATCATTGGACAGAAATGAACATCACGGGTGGAAAGCCGACAAGAGAAAGTCTTTGGCTTCACATACACGAAGCCTTGTTCATGGACAGAGGATGGCTCAGAGGTACTGATACATAGCACCTGCTTGCTCCAGTGGAGGAGCAAACCAGGGCAGCAGGTAGAGCAGCTGGAGGAGGCCACTGTAAGATGTCCTGGAGGAAGGTGCATTTAGAGCCAGTCTGGATCTGAGCATCCAACTTGTGAACAGCTGGCACAGTGACAAAGGTGGCAAAAGCATTCAGCTGTATGGGGAAAGGATGAGTTGGACATCAGCGTAACTAAACACTTCCCAGCACCCTTCCCATGGGGAAGACCATCCCACTCTCTCCTCTTACACTCAACTAAATCACATCTGGCACATCTGCCTTCACCTCTACAGCACCATGTTCCTGCTATCATCCCTGAGCAGTGGTGCCAGCAGGACCCCTCATAGGTCCACTGGCTGTGGCAGATTAGACCCAGGGAAAGCGTTTTTTACCAATGCCTGTAGCAGCACAGGCTGGATAGAGAAAAAGGGTGTCCCAGCACCGTGCCAGGTCCAGATTGCCCTACACAAGTCAATGACCCACAGGTTTCTCCCAGACTCCTTCAAGAGAGTCTCTATTCCTCCAACACATCTTAGATGCTGCCAGCCCAAGTTCCCCAGGTTTAAAGCTGCCTAGCTGGCAGATGATGAGGAGCATCTCAGTGGTTCTCATAGGACTGTATCCATTCTGCTCAGAGCCATATATGTGATTACCCTGCCACGCTGAGCAGCCCAAGCAAGAGTCCCTGCCCCACTCACCACCATGACACTCATCAAACCCCACTCACCACCATGACACTCATTAATCCCATGAGCAGTTTCCCTGCAGCTGAGAAGACCCTGGTACAGCCCACCCCATCACCACGCAGACACTTTACCACCAGGAATGGAGCTGAACCATGAAATCATTTCACTGCAGGGTCCATGCGCTGCCCATGGGCCACTCACTGCGTGACAGCAGTATCATTTCCCAGGTCACTCGGAGCAAGGGCAGACCTTGGTTGTAAAAGGCACGCGCTCCAGGTTTTACATGATCAGCCACCTTGCTCCAGGCTGTCTAGCAATTTGGAAACAACTTCCAAAGGTCTGTCCAAGCCATTCGGAGATGGGAAAGTGGAGATGGGGAAGGAACAGCCCAACTGCGCCCTGGTGGAATCTGCAAGTCCAGCAAAAAGCTGTACCCACACTAACACAGCCCCCAAGCAGGCTGGTGCAAAACACGGTTCTGCAACGCCAGCCCTAAGAAAACCATCCACAGACACTGGGAAACCCTGAGAAGTTGAGAAAGGAAACATCGTCACTTCAGGGGCTCTTTTCATTAGTTTTCTGGCTTTCTGAAGTACCTCCAGGATGTGTTTCTTGTTTTGCTGCAAAACCAATCAGAGACTGCACAACCGAATGCAGGAGGAGGATCTCCAAGGAAAATGCTAGCTGCTAGCCTGGATTCAGCACCCCATTCAAAGAAACACTGTCGAGGTGATGGGAAAAGCTCAATCCCATTGCTTGGGAAGGGACGGCAGAGAAGAGGACAAATACCAGCCAAGCAGCCCAGCCTCCATGCAGGGTGTACATGGGTTATTTCAGTGCTGGGAATCAAAACATCTCACAGACATAGCTCAACACCTGTACAAGGAGTGTGCTTTTTAATCTGTGACTTTCTAACATTAGAAACCCAGGGAATGTTTCCTGATTGATCCTATTTGGCAGGCAACTGTAAGGATAATGCCCCAGCTACAGCTGAACCCCTTCTGCTCAACTACCACCTGAGCTAGGAGAAGACAGAGCCCCAACTCCTGTTCACTTTCCCAAAGCCTTGTACCCACCATCTTACATGATTTACTTCCTTTGCTCTCTGTCTATTCCCCAGTGACCATTGAAATTCAGACCTACCATTAAACTTCCCTATCATTGATAATTCAACTAACCAAGTGCATCTCCATTCTCCTCCCCAGCTCTTACTGCAACAAAGACATTGATGTGTTTGGGGGTGGTTTTGATCAGTACCTGTCCTGGGGAGAAACTGTTTCCTGTAGTGAAGAAAAAAAGGGAGAAAAAGGGGAGGGAGGAGCAAAAGAGAAAGAAAGAGAGTTTGGGATGTGTGCTGATGAAAGAGCAATAAGGAAAGAGTTGTCCTTATTTTCCCATGAAAATGACTATTTTTCCCTCATCTTCTGATCTCAGAACTTTGGGCTAAACCCCCACCACAGCTAGCGAGGGGAATGCTGCTCTTGGTGCACTCAGCTCACTTTGTTTTGTGTTTTGGGCTTTTACTGCTTTTAAATGCTCCTCTTGAAGGGAATCAAAAGGTGGGGCTGGGGCCACACCTGCTTCCTGGCAGGATGCAGCTCTTTTCTGCCGTATTTGTGACAAACAGAGCAGCCTGCACATCACAGGAGACCCGAAGGAGGACCCTCCAGAGGACCCTTCCCCATAGCCATGCCCCAGCCGCACATCCCAAGCAGATGGAGTAGGTACCCTGCACCGATCCCCTCCAATCCCCCATCTCCACCACCTCCCCACGCACACACTTTGAACCTCAATGCTATGTTTGTTCCTTCATTTCAAACCAACAGATTTGGGCATGTCTTTGACAGAGGATCACAATTTGGATGTTAAATTTAGACACGCACTTGGGCTCCGATTGGAGATAGAGTGTTTACTCTTTTTGCGGCAACTTTGCATCTACAGGGCTGAAAGCGAAGCCCCTCAAGGCTCTCTGATCCTTGGCTGGTGATTAGGAGGGGAGGCTGAATCACCACATAATGATGCTCTGGTATTTCCCTCTGTCGGGAGGTGCCTTACCTTCCCCACTCCATCCCACCAATGGCCTTTCTCCAACACATCTGGCAGCCCCAAACTGAAGGGTATGTCCCTTGCCATGGGTCCCATGGATCACGCACTCTTTACTCTCAGCACAAGGACATGGGGTAGCACAGCTCAGAAAAACAGGCAAATTATTTCTCTTAATCTACGTGAATAATCCATCACATGCAGTTGCTTTCACCCAGTTTCAACGTGGAGATCCTTGAACTCCATTGCAAGGACCCTTGAACGTGGCAGCGCTTCCCCTCCTTGGCAGCCATCTTCATCTGGGATTTTAAGGGCTAGTAAATTGATTTTATGCTGATTTCATGTTATACACAGCTTGACAAGAGTCATAGAAACCCACCCCATCTCTCCTAGTTCGTTACTGTCACTTTCTGGGGCTGTTCCAATGGGGCTTTCCCTGGAGCTAAGCCAAGGCAGTAGTTGAGCAGATTTCCCCCCTGTTCAGAGCACTGTGCCCAATTTTCCCGTTGAGCTTCACTACGGCCTTTGGAAATGTCCCAGTCCCACTTCTGGATGGTTTTGCTTTGTGAATCCAGTGTGAATGATCCCAGAAGCAGGAGACAGAGTAGAGGCAGTAGGGTTATCTCCTGGGAGATCTATTACTTTTACTTTTACATTAAAGCCATGTTGGAGCAAGAGAAACAAGACATCCAGTGTGTCATAGTTTCCCAGTGCAACCTAGTAAAGAAGAAACTCCAGGCTACAAACAATAGGTGGTGGTTTCCAGTCCTGGAGTGAGAATTTGCAGGCTCTCCTCAGGACACTCAACTATCATCAGGAAAACTCTTGAAGGATGCTAGTGTCAACAACCCTCTCCATTTCATTCTTTTATCAAAGGATAAAATAAGAGAGCACAAACATGGGCTTGTGTGAAACTGCTCAATCAGCAGTATGATTTCACAGCAATATTGATACAGAAATTGTCCAAGCAGATGCACGTGCAGTAATAAAGGTGATTAAATAACATCTCAGAGCACAGCCAGTCTATGTCAGGGGACACAACAGGCTCTCCTTGCTAGTGTTAGGGCTTTGGACGTGGGTCCTGCCACAGAGGGAAGCTATGAGACTGTAAAATCTGACAGCGATGACTTCTAGAAAACTCTCCCTAAGTTTTGACTGTGCCTTTCGAAGTTTCAGACCATTTCCAGAGGAAATGAGGCTTCTGCACCATGTGCATAGTTACTCTCCATCCTCATAATAACTGCTGAAGCCATTGATTGCTTTCAGCCCAGCTTGTAATTGAGAGCAAAGCTCTCAGAAATATGAAGTCATGACAGGTTTTGCAAAGTAATTAGCTGGACAGAGGAGTAAAACTCTGCTTATGCCCCCACAGAGGAAAAAACAGCAATGTAAGTAAAGCCTTTCTTAGATGTCAGGAAATCTATAGGCAAGAGTGAGGTTAAGGACATTCCAGAAGAGATTCAGAAGAAAGTTTGCGTCTTGTTAAATGCCAGAAAACCTACTCCTTGCTCAAGGTTATCCTCCCATATTGAATTGCTGGTGCCCGAGAAGGTATGTGCTCTAGCTTCGGCTTTTCTTGTGGTTATGAAGTTCATAACGTCTCTGCCTTGTGGGTTTTCTGATGTCTTATAAGAGATGAGTTCACATTGCCATTTCAGTACAATTCAATTAAAAAGTCAATTAGCCCAGATACAAAGCGATTGGCTTCATTAATTCTGCTGTTATGGAACAACACTGGTTTTTGTTGCTGTTTTATTCTGCTGTCTTATTCTGCTCTAAATTGTATGTGACTTTTCCTGCTCCACAGTCTAGTAGACACACGCGCATGCAGCACGCATACATCTTCTTTCCAGGTTCAGCAGTTGAAAATGTTGGAAGGGAGCAGCTCTAGGCAAGTCCCTACATGCTGCAAAGCTCCTAAGCGCTGTTAAGTAACAAGCAGAGCTTTTAAGAACATGGTTTTCAACTTCTCAGAAGGAACCACATGCCTTTCTGGATCACCTAGCCCTGTCCTCCAAGATTTTCTTTCATTTGCTGTGCATTTGAGACTATGTTGTATTTCCTAGAAGTGAAATTCTGTTGTAGAAAAGAACGAGCATGAATTTTGTCAAGTCCAAATTGAGTTTTCTCTATAAATTCTGGTAGTTTCACTTCAGCTTCCAACCATTTGTTTCCAAAAGTAATGACCATAACAGAGAGATCACAGGATGGTTGGTATTGATGTACCAAGAGAAAAAGGATTTGCAGGAAGAATGAGATGTATTTATTGCTAATTAGATATCTCAGTGAGAGAACATGACACATATTGTTAGACAGACTCCAACAATTTGTCCCTAACATTCAACTTGACTTATAAATGGAACTAGTTCTGGCCTTTAAAGAGATGAGTCTTGAAAAACTGTCTGGAAAAACAAGTCTTCCCTGTTTCAATTAGGAATGTGCCAAGTGACTGGCAGGTACTTGATATGTAATTTAAATTCAAAAGAGGAAGAAACAGTTCTAGATAAAAATCTCCTGGGATATCTAGGGGAAATATATGCACCTATATTTAGCTTATCCCTGGTTTCAACCCCTAAATGCACACACAGCAGCACACACTTAGATTTTAAAAAGAACAGACCTTGATCCTTTAACAAGCTCTGCAGAGCTCACTAATAAAGTTACATCCTTGTTAATCATGTAGGTGCTCCCCAGTTCCTTCTTTGATACACCTTGTTCAGAGAGATAACTCATGGAGCCGCAGATGTTCAGGAGTCATCAGAGAAGGAAGCTGATGGCAGGTGGTCATGGATTGCAGATCCTCTGCAGGAATCCTGACCCTGGGGCTTCGCCGTGAGAAGGGAGGAACCAAAGAGATTACTCAATGGCTGAGGGTGACACGGTCAAAGTGTCTTGCTAGAAATGTGTTCTTTAAGCACAGAGGAGGCAGCTGGGGTCAGATCTGTGAATTAGAAGAATTTTACAATAACTGGGATATAACTTGACTAGGACCTGAGCTAAAGCTGTCAAAAAGGCCACATTGTAGAGCTGGCTATTCAGAAGGAATTTGTACAACATAGGAGGGCACCTCTGCTGGGGAAGAACGGATTGCTGTAGCAGGGGGAGAGGAAAGGGAAAAGAAGCCATGGGAGAGACATCAAATCACAGTTTGTATACTGACTCTTGAAAATACTTTGCAAGAACTTGTGTGGAGAGACATGTTAAGATGGAGAAGGGAGGATGGACAAACAAAACAGACATGAGGTTTGGATTGCGGGTGGAGAGTTCTTTGCTCTTTGACTGGGGAAAAGGCAGAATGAAAGGAGGGAGAGATCATTCATCAGCCTGATCGGAGCATTTTGCATGGTTCTTCACATTTTGCTGTCTACAAGAATAAAAACTGAAGGAGAAAAAGTGAATGGATCTGAGCAAGCATGGAGATGTGGAGGGACAGATCTCTCACTGGGACAGAGGGAAGAAGAGCTGAGCTAACAACTGTATCAGCAAAGGTTGGGGTAGAGAGAGCAGGGAGGTGATGCTCAACTCATGGGGACTTTTTGTCTAACACACTGCCATTAATAAAAATTACCAATGCTCTTCCTTTAACATCTGCAGGACCCAAGGAGACACCACACCATGGAAGTCACTACCAGGAGGTACTTCCTGAGTTTTGCTGTTTTCCTGATGCACTGTGTGGTCCACAAGGCGAGCTGTGAAAAAGGCAAGACTTCCCCTCTGCACTTCACCCACTTCTTCTACAATGCCACCATCTACGAGAATTCAGCCCCCAAGACCTATGTGGAGAGCTATGTCAAAATGGGTATTTACAAGACAGACCCTGAATGGGACATCAGATACAGAATAGCCTCTGGAGATAGCACTGGTCTCTTTAAAACAGAGGAGCACGTGATTGGGGATTTCTGCTTCTTGAGAATAAGAACCAGGAGCAGCAACACAGCACTTTTAAACCGGGAGGTCAAAGACAGTTATATGTTAATAATCAAGGCCACAGAGAGCACCTTTGCTTATGAAGCCTGGGCCAAAGTCTTGATCCACATTCTGGACAGAAATGACTTGAA
The DNA here is from genome assembly GCF_034315485.1 of Pezoporus occidentalis. Lineage (NCBI taxonomy): Eukaryota > Metazoa > Chordata > Aves > Psittaciformes > Psittacidae > Pezoporus > Pezoporus occidentalis. Next base: position 718,495 of record NW_026913230.1, on the reverse strand, counting down.
ACCTCTCTTTTCACCCCCCTCCTACAAAGTGTCCATAAGAGAAGACACTCCTCTGAAAACAGTGGTCAGCACACTCAGTGCCACTGATGCTGATGCTGGCCAGAATGCTGAGTTCTACTATGCCCTCAACACCAAGTCTGACCTATTCACTGTCCACCCCACCACAGGAGCAGTTATGACCACAGGTAGGCTGAACAGCACCCATCGAGGCAGGCACCACCTGCAGGTTTTGGCTGTGGACAGAATGAGAAAGATCACGGAGGGGAATGGCTTTGGGAACTTGGCTAGTCTCATGATCCAGGTGGAACCATCTGCCAGGAAACCCCCCTCTATCTCCGCAGTGAAAGTGATACCACCTGACTCAGCTGAAGACTTTGTCTATGCCACTCTGTCTGTAGAAAGTGGTGACTCGGAAGCAGGGATAGATTCAGTTGATTTTGTGGATGGAGATCCAGGAAGACATTTCAAAGCCATCAAATCCTACTTTGGAAGCACTGAATTCATGATTGTGTCGACCAAAGAGATCAACTGGCTGCTTTACCCATTTGGTTTCAACCTCAGTCTGCAAGCCAAGGACAAGAGCAAGCCACCATTGTTCTCTCCTATTAGAGTGATCCATATACCTCCCTCCAAGTATGTCTCTTCCAGGTTTGAGAAAGAAATGTACCGGGTCCAGCTCAGTGAATTTTCCCCAGCTGGAAGCCAAGTTGTTATGGTAAAGATAACACCCGTCTTCCCAAATCTTAAATATATTTTAAGACCTACTCCTGACAGCACAAGCTTTAAAATCAATCCTCACACTGGACTGATAACGACAGTCAGGGCAATGGACTTCCATGAGCAGTCTCATTTTAAACTTGAAGTTACAACCGTTAATAGTCATGCATCCACGTCTGTTCTCATTGACATCACTGACTGCAACAATCATGCTCCAAGTTTTAGTCAGTCTTCGTACCGGGGGGCCTTTGATGAAAATGTTCCTCCTGGTACCAGTGTATTAACAGTAAGGGCTACAGATGAAGATGAAGGAGATAATGGCTTTGTCACCTACACCATAGCCAATCAGAAATCAGTTCCCTTTGTCATTGACCCCTATTCTGGCATCATTTCCACCTCCAAGTCAATGGATTATGAGTTGATGCAGAGATGGTATCATCTGCGAGTGTGGGCATCAGATTGGGGTTCACCCTTCCGCCATGAAACAGAGGTGTATGTATCCCTCATGCTGAGCAATGTCAATGACAATGCTCCAGTGTTTGAGAAGGCAAGCTGCAGTGGCACCATCCCACGGGACTTTCCCATTGGGAGCCCCGTGGCCACAGTCTCTGCAATTGACAGTGATGAGCTGCAACATATCAAATACGAAATCAAGTCTGGTAATGAGTTACAGCATTTTGAACTGAATCCCGTCTCTGGAGTAATATCCCTTAGAATATCTCTGCAAGATCTTCCTTCTGAACAGCCACTTTTCTACTCTTTGAAAATCACTGCAACAGATGGAGAGAACTATGCTTTGCCAACATCTGTAAATATCACTGTGGTCAACCAAGGTCTCCCTGTCAAAATGCAGTGTGAAGAAACAGGAGTCTTGAAACAGCTGACAGAAACTATCATACACTCCATTGAGTCTCAATCTCAAGGCCATGGGCAGGATGATGAAACATCTCTGAACTTGCACCTTATAAACCATAATGCTCCAAAGTTTGATGATAGCTTTCCACGATCTATTGATATCATAGAGACTGTTCCCATCAACTCAACCATTGCTGACCTTTCAGCTACTGATCCTGATACTGGTTTTAATGGTAAACTGGTCTATGTAATCTCAGATGGAAATGATGACAGTTGCTTTACCATTGACCTGGAACTCGGTCTCCTTCAAGTCCTTTCTCCTCTAGATCATGAACGAACCAGCTTCTACATTCTTAACATTACTGTATATGACCTTGGCACGCCACAGAAATCATCTTGGAAACTTCTGGCTGTGAATGTGTTGGATACCAATGATAACACTCCTAAATTCCCACAAGGTGCCTACTGGGTGGCGATACCAGAACATGTAGCAACAGGGACAACAATAGCTCAACTGAAAGCAGAAGATGCTGATACAGACGACAATGGGAGAGTAAAATACTCTCTCCTAACCCCCACTGATAAGTTTGCCATTAACAGTGTCACTGGGGAAGTGACAGTTACAGGTGCCCTGGACAGAGAATTGTGGCCTTGCTATGTGCTGAAAATAGAAGCTAGGGACCAGCCCAAGACAGGCTACCAGCTATTCTCTGTTACGGATCTCACTGTGACTCTGGAGGATGTAAATGACAACACCCCGCAATGCCTCCCAGCCCTCAACAGTGTGAAAGTCCCAGAGGACCTGCCCGTGGGAACCATTCTCCTGTTTCTGGAGGCTTTTGACCCAGATGTTGGTTCTGGGGGCGAGGTGAGGTACAGCCTCATTAATGATGAGGAGATGATGTTTTATGTGGATAAGCTGACTGGGGCACTCCGGTTGGAGAAGGAGCTGGACTATGAGAAGAAGAACTCTTACAATCTAACCGTGCAGGTCAGTGACGGTGGAAAGCCCTTCTCTCGCTCTTCCCTCTGCCATCTGGAAGTGAACATCATTGATGTCAACGAGAACTTGCACCCACCACGCTTTGCCTCCTTTGTCTTCAAAGGCTGGGTGCAGGAGAACAGCCCTGAGGGCACATCAGTGATGATGGTCACAGCAAAAGATGTCGATAGGGGGAAAGATGGAGAAGTTCAATATTTCCTCCGAGAGGGCACTGGCCTGTCTGTCTTCCACATTGAAAAGGACACAGGTAATGACAACTTTGTTTAATGATGTGCCTTAAAGGCTTAAACTACATGCTGTGTTTGGCTTTTTGACCCAACAGGACAAAGTTCTATGCATTCAAATCCTTCTTGCTTGTGCAGGGATGTACAATGTACATCCCTGTTTCTGGGGAGAAGCAAGCAGGGTTTGTCTCCCTAAAATAATGGAAAATCAGAGTCTATCTTCCCACAAAATGCCAAGGTCTTCCCTTTCACTTGTGTACCAAATGACCCTCAACACAAGCAAACCCCCTGTCTTCCACACAATCTCACAGCCATACAAGGTTGGTGCCAGAGCTTATATCCGCAACAAAGACCAGGAAACAGACTGGTCTGGCATTAAGGACAAAGTGATCTGAGTTCCTTAAATCCCTCACAAGCACTTTCTGTCATTTTTCTAGGCACCATCCGGACCATAGGACCACTCGACCGAGAAGGAACATCTCACTACTGGTTGACGGTGCTAGCTCTTGACCTGGGAACAGTTCCTCTGAGTTCTGTGACTGAAATCTATATTGAAGTCACTGATATCAATGACAACCCACCTCAGATGTCTAGACCTGTCTTCTATGCGTCTGTAATGGAGAATTCCCCACCAAACACATCTGTCCTTCAGCTTGATGCCTTAGATCCGGACTCTAGCTCAGAGGGGAAACTGACTTTTCACATCCTAACTGGAAATCCTCAAGGACTCTTCACCATTAACCTCATTACAGGTAAGACTGACACAACTCAGCATCTGTTTTTGAGGTTTCCAAGTGCCCAGAGGATGTTACATATTCAATATGAACAGCCCACACAGCTGCCTTTGTCACACCTTCCTTCAACAGCAAAAGTCCCAGTATCCAAATACACTGTCTGGGGAGGCTAAGGATTGAAACCCTCAACCTTAGGGATACTATTTGCCTCCAGATGGCTTTTAGAATGACATAAGCGTGCTCCTTTCAAAGCCCTAAGCAGAACCAAGCAGTCACTTTTAATCTTCCCCTTTATAAACAACCACCCTATTGGCCGAGCCTGAGCCAGGAAACACCCTTCTGGAGGTGACTATCTGTTCCAGAGACAGACCAAGCCAGGATTAATAAAAATGAATCCCACTGCATTTAAAGGCTCCACCCGTTCTCCAGCGCTATTAATGTAGTAAGCGTAGTAAGCCTCTTGTGCCATCTTCCTAGACTGTATCTTTCATCTGAGGATTAATTAGCAGATCTTTCAGAGCCATCAAAAACCGGCTGATGTTTTGTGTAAACAGCTTCCTCAAACTATCCTAGCAGAGCTGACATTGGGCCAGTCTGGCAAGGAAAGCTATGCCAAGCCCTTCACGCCATCAGCTCCTTGGAGAAGGAAGGGAGGGCACAGAGCCTGAGTATGGGAGAGGATTAATTGCATGACTTTGATCTCCTCTAGATGATAAAAGCAGTTCACCTACTGCAGCGGGATAGAAGCCTGCTCTCAGATGGGAAAGGAGCTGGATGTATTGAAAAAGGCTAGTGCATTCTCAATTATGTGTTACTTGTGGTGTAGTGACCCTGGCAGTCCTCTACAGCTGGCTAGGAGGGGGATGTTTAGCAAGACATTATTACTCCGAAAAACTGGCATCCTTTTGGTTGCAAGAGATTCATAGGGTATCTCTACATAGTACCATATAGGTAAATCTGGAGATGTCATCTGTGACCACTGCTACCCCCAGCTGTAGTGACTTACACTGTCAGATGCTTTCTAGCCAGGTCAGGGCATTGCTTTGCATACAACATTCCCACGTAGTCCAAACAACTACGCACAACTCAGCCCCATGGACAGCTTTCACAAATGTAAGGTCCTATGGAGAGGTGCCTTCAGAGGCCCTATTTTAGAAGACCACTTACTTGTCAATGGGAGTGGAGCAGGAGCAGCTATGAGGACACCAGCTAGCTGCCCTCATCTGCAGGGCTCCAGCTGGCACCCAGGCACCCTGCAGGAAATTCAGCCCTCTCTATGCTGCAGGCAGCAGGCAAACCTTTCACCCCAATGTGAGTGCAGTCCTACAAAGCCACACTCCAAAGCTGTCCTGTTTTACTGTAAAATAAATAACAGTGGCAAAACCTGAGCGTTTGCTAATGAGACAGCTCACCTCTAAGCCAACCCTTTCGTTCCCATTTTAGACAAAAACCAGCTCTCTCATGAGTTATCTCCTATCCATCTCTCTTTACAGGCAAGCAATTTGCATGTGAAGAGTGATAAGTTTGTCAGTCCCATGAGCTGATCTTATCTCTTGGACAGTTGCTGGAGGTCTCTTTAAACCCTCAGCTTGGAGGTTGTTTAAGGACCTGCTTCCAAGCCTGATGAGGAGTCAGTTATCCTTTGTTTTACTTGCATGTCACCCAAAAGAACGAATAATTACCTGCAAACATTGGCATAAATGGAGTAGTTTATACCCTCATGCTCACAGTATCTAAAGAGAAGTCATCTGCTACTACTGCCAGAAAGAATATCACAGCTTATCTAGATTTCAGGGCTGTAGGCAGCTTGTTGGAAACCCTGTGATATTTTCAATCTGCAGACCAGGGCATGCTAGCTGCTCCATTAAGTAGAACAAAAATATAACCTTTGGTGTCAGCCTGGTACTGCAGCATGGGAAGATGAACTGCAGGACTTTCAGTTCGCAGTCATTCACACCAGTGCAGTCTTGTACTCAAAACAGGGTTATCGCAAAGCCGTGCAAATCGAATGACTTACATTTGAACAGGAGAAAAGAGAAAACACTGCAAGTATCTGAGCACTGCAGTGGTACTAAATCACTGAGCTTTTACTGTATTTTTAGCTGGGATATGACCTTCGTTTTTCAAACGCAATAAATATGTCTCTTCTTTCACTACCTAGAGGAAATGATCACAAAAAGACCCAGAAACATTTCAGTTCTTGAAATGCCAGAGATCTGTATGATCCAGATTGCCAATACTCCTCCTGTGGTCAGTCCCAAATCCTATGACAGAAAAAAGATTGTGAGTAGGCAGAGCTGCTTATCTGCGATGAAGCTGAATCTCTGTCCCATTATTCAGTGATAAAACTTGAGGTTTCAAGAGGAAACCGCAGAGCAGAGGCTGCTGCTCTTGGTCATACAATGTGAGCAAAGGACAGGATAACCTGCACATGAAGTTCCTTCAGCACCTGGATCAGAAGGGAGGCTCCTAAAGGCAGAAAAGGCTGTGAGCAAGACCTCTCCTCATCTTCTATTCCACACCACGATCAAAGGACACATAAGTCACACTGGCACTCAAATAAGCCAAAGCTCAGGAGGGCCAGAGGTCAGTCCAAGTCTTTCCTAGGCAGGGCACTCCTGGCAGAGGGAGAGGAGGAGGAAGCTTGTTCTCATCCTGTGCACTAATAGGAATTAAGGTCCTGATGTACTGTTACAACAGGCACGTCTACACCCAGAATAACCCCGCAGAATAGTCCTGGATAATTATTCAGGGCACAGTGCCACACTATTCCAAGTAACATATTTCTGGTCCTAGAGCCAGCTTGTTCTGTGTTTAAGCCAGTATCTCACAACACAAGGGTGGATTGGCCAGTGGAGACATAACCAGCAAGGCCCCTTGACTTCTCCTCCTGAGACCTTGCAGGGTAGACACAGATGGCTGTGATAACTGTCCTTCAGCAGGGCTTGGTTCCTCCGGCATCCCTGAACTACCACAGAAGGGCTCCAAGCTCTTCCAGCTCTCAGTTCCTTAAAGAGGGTGGAGAAAAAGAGGGAAAATAAATGAAAGGATAATAAGAAGAGGGAATAAAACTGCGCAGTGAGATGAAAGCCTTCTGCCATCGGCAATGGAATCTCTCCAGCCCTGCCTGGCAGCTGGTGCAGAGCAGTGTTTGTGGGAGACAGAGAGATAGGTAGATACATGGAGAGATGGGCAGATAGCAGAGTTTAGGGTATTCTTTTGCTTGAAAGGTTTTCAGCTTGTTTTGCACAGGATTTGCAGTCTCTGATGTGAAGGGGGATTCCAATGGAGACAGGATGGATAGGAATTGTGAGGTTGTGGCAGAAGGAGCCAGGATGAAGCCATTCATCCCTCTGAAAGGCTGCTTGGAGTATCCTTTTACCTTGGACTATTCATCTCCAGCCCTTATCTAGTGCTTGTTATTCTGGTCCTTCTCTGCTGTGTCAGTGTCCTTGGGGTTCCCCAGGATGCCTGTGGTTCCCTGCATTTCTCTGCATGGAAGGACATCCAGGCACAGCCTGCTCTATAAGTCTGAGGGGTGATTTCACTGCCGGCATACCACAGGCTCTAGCTGATCATGAAGTAGTGCAAAGCAGGGTCAGAACAAGAGGGGAGGTAGTAAGAGAAGAAAAGAGAAGGTGAAATGGAGCAAGAGTGAGACAGCAGAAGGAGGATTTCGGAAGAACAACCTCTTCCCTTCTCAGGCTCCTATGAAAGCCCCAGTGCCTGCAAACCTGATTCTGGCTATTTTAACTATCTTAGATTTTCCTCCCTGCAGCGAGGGCAGGGGGCCAGCAACCTCCACCCCAGCCCTGCTCTTGCCAGCAGAAGTTATTATTATTTTTTTGTTCCCTGACAACAATGCACTGTTAATTTTGCTGCTCCTGTTCCAACACGACCAGCTTTCCTCTCTCCCCTTTCCAGGCAGCAAGCGGGAGGATTGCAGACAATCCTTTCCCATTGCTGGGTGTAGATAGGCTGCCGGACCACAGTTTGTGCCTGTCTGTACGCAAGCAACAGACGGTTTCTGGACCTTCAGGTGAATGAAGAGCTTGGCTAATTGGCCAAGTACAATTAGGACCTTTGATGGTTTTGTTCAGTCTCTATAGGATTCAGCAGAAACCTTCAAGGCCATATACAAGAACACAAATAAAGGACACACACTTGATCACAGCTCCCATGGGATGGGCTGGCTGGCGTTTTCCAGAGGGGCAGGGGCTGTACTGATAACTCACACCCATGCACACGCAAAACACTCTAGTTAAAAACTAAATGTGCTTTTCCCAGGTCCTTGTAAGGGGCACCAGAAAGAGCCAAGGAACTGTTTCCCTAGGCCATGAAAGCTGACGGCAGTTGTCCTGTAATAACAGTTTCCCATTCTGGCCCTCTGGCTTCACAGGGTGTATATCCAAGCAGCAACAAATAGAAATGTGCATTAATTCCAGCTGGCTTCTCTCGAGCACCACGTCCGATCCCCGTCTCCCCGTCTCGGGGTGCTCGGCTGCCGTGTGAACACTGCTGGCATTTGTGCATCTTGGCAGCCATGCAGCACCACGGCTCCATAGGGGAATTACAGTGATGAACTGTTAACCACAAGAGCTTTCTGGTCTCAAGGCAGAGTGGTAACTGGCTCTGGAGAGGGGAACTGGGAGCCACGAGTGGACACAGGGGAAGGGACAGAGGGGGTTTGCCAGGGGTCAGGAGGAGAAGCCAACCCTTTGACTTGTGGCTCAACAGATATGAAGCTAAACCCAGAAATGCCATCTGGAAAGGCTCTTAACTGGGATATGGGATCTATGATAGGGAGTAGAGTCAGCTCATGCTCCCCAGGAGACCTGAGCATCTTCAGTGGCACAGACACTGAAGACAGCTGTTAATGTCCATTCACCTTCCTTCACCACAGTCATTCTTCTCCAGCTCTAGAAAGCTCACATACCATCCTGTTTTCTTTCTTTTTTTATCATTAGGTCATGAAAGAATTTCAAGGTGTGGCCAGACAAATCCAAATAATCGCTTTAGAGTGGTTTAAGTTACTTTCCATCAGCTGGCACACAGAAACCAAGTGCAAACAAGGTGTTAGTCTGTTGCAACTCAATTTTGCAATCCAATAAGACCAGAAATATCCCCAGTGTGCACACAGGTATTGGGGTGGCTCTGTTGGGAATACCTAGCTATGTGTCCTATGGACTTGGTAGGCCTAAATTATGACCCCCCCCAGAAGGTAGCTGGAATTTTAGGCTTTGCTCCCCTGTCCTACCCAAACTACCAGCAATGTGCGCAGGAGCATCAGAGATCTCAGCGAACCACTGCTGCAATTCCTTCTTTGAGAGCATTTCCACAATATCAAGATGTTTGGTGCTGTGGGAGCACTACAGCCTCCAGTGAGCCCAGGAGAGGTATAAAAGCTCCCCAGCCAGTGTGCTCTCAGGCCCTGGCCAAGTCCTCTTCACCTGCTGAGATGTCAGAAGGAAGATAAGGGAGAAGAAAAAAAAACCCTGTGACATACATGCAAACAGCATCTTTCAAATTATCTTGTCATAACACATTAAAGAGTGTTGATTTATGGTTGTAAAGGCATCAAATAAGTGTTTAGGGCAGCGACCAGTGCCAAATATGAATAATCCCAGAGAACAAGTGGAAACGGTTAACAATAGTCTTGTTCCAAGCAGCTGCTCCTTGCTCCCTCCTTCAGCTGCCCAATGTTTCCTGCAGCCATTTGAAGTTTTCCCCTGCCTATCATGCTCAGACAGCAATACACCAAAGTATGGTACAACTGAAGCAATATTATTAATTAAAACTTTATGGCTTTGGACCAGAAATGAGAGTTGAGGTGGGTTCATGCAACTCTGATTTACAAGTCTCAGGATGCATGAGTGCACGTGCTAACAGCACTGCCCCCATGCAAAGGTTTTCCCAGAGCTGCATAAGCCTCTATCACTGCTGGTGGTGGTCAGTAAAATTCACCCTGCCTCTTGTTTGTGTGAGGAAGCAGGACTTCCCTTTGTGAGGAATAAACACCACGGTAACAGCAACAATTGGGAGCAGGAGATGCAGAGAACAGATAGAAACACTCACAGGTGTCAGACTTGACTGTCAGAAAATCATGCATTGTATATAAGACTTCCATCATTTGTAAAGCAGTTGTGAAAATGGTCCAGAGATGCTTTTCCCCAGAGGGGAAGAGTCAAAGCACTTGATAAGGACTATTATCAAACCAGACATGGAAACAAGCCTCAGCTCCATCCTTTCCACACTTCCATTTACTCAGCTTAGACATTGACAGGCCAAAAAGAGGCAATTACAGTGATTTTGCTTAAACTCTAGCTTATTATAGCCACAATTCCTGCCTCCTGCCTCCAACTTATTCCCCGTGGTTAAACTAATGTGTATTTTTCAGCAATCCCTCACAATCTTGCAGCTGTTAGAGGATTCATCCTATCTCTCAGCAAGGCTTAGATAATATACCAGCATTATTACTGACTGTGTGCCTTATTTTTAGCCTGGATGTATTTGTTCTAGCAGTAGAATAGAGGGTATTTCCCTAGACAGAAAACAAGCTTTTGTCAAAACACCATAAACTACAAAGAGCAAGGTTCAGCACAGGGAAAACAGGAGTCAAGACTTGTTGAGAGGCCAAAGTTGTGCCAGTGCCTGCAGAATGTTTCTTACTTAGAGGCATAAGAAAAGGTTTGTTTTCACACTCCTGCAGCCTTTCTCACCAAAGGCCTTGACAAGCCTCAACTGATGCAGGCACCTTGTAGGTGTCCTCTGTCCTCTGTGGTGTCTGCAATCAAAGGAGGGCCTCCGCATAGGGATTCATGCTTGAAGTGGACAGCCTGCCCGCTGGGGGTATCCGTCTTTCTCCTCTGATCACAAAGTGAGCCTGGAAGAGGACAGGCGGGCAGGCTGATGTGGGGCATGCAGGGATTTGATCAGCCCTGGCTTTCCTCGGACGCTGACTCTTGGAGCTCAAAGGGTTTCTTTGTTGGCAGGTCTGATTTCTACAACTTCACGGCAGCTGGATCGAGAATACAAGGCTGAACATATCCTAGAGGTGGGTAATGATGATTGTAATTAGCTTTATTTACCTACAAGTGTATTAAGTCCTCAAAGAGCTTTCCTTGCAAGTTGGAGCACAGAGAAAGAATCTCATCCCATCAGCTCCCAACTGCTGGGAAACTTAATTAAATGGTGTGTGTTGCCCTAAGAGACAGCTGCAGCAGAACTGCGGGGTTTATTATTTCCTTACTGAAGACTGGAGCAAAAGGCCTGTTCTGGAAGCTGTGGGAATGCAGGAAGAGGACTGGAATTGTCCTCTAGCAGGACAGATAATAAGTTAATGGGGAAAGAGCAAGCCAGAGAAATCCACCCTCATTTATCTCATCGTATCAGATAATGCTGTGCAGCTTTGTGTTACCAACCTCCATCTTTTGCTACTTCAAGCTATGCACGCTTACATTAGAGGCATCTTGAGGTGTTTCAGTCTATCAGGGTGATTGAGGATAATACATTTCTCCGTGCAATGCAACAGGCACAGTGAATTAAGGATGGGTGATAACTTGCCAAGCCACTGCTGTACACACTTTCAGTTATGTGACCCCTAGTTACCAATCTGACCCACTGCCCAAAGCAACTGCAAGCAGGACCCCTGCATCCACATCTCCCTGGGTATGCACAAGCCTTGCTGCCAGCCACAGCCATCAGATTTTACCCTATAGAGAGGAGCAATGGCTCCAAAAATGATGCGGCACAAATGCAGATCCACACAAAACCCCTTAGTTTAGTCATTGTCCATCAGCGTGAAGGCTGCTCGTGTCACCTAATTCCTTTCCTTGCTGGCAGGTTGCTGTATCCGACAATGGAGAGCCAGCCCTGAAGTCCACCAGCAGAGTCGTGATACAGGTTCTGGATGCCAATGACAGCCCTCCCAGTTTCCCCCACAAGCTCTTCATGGTGCAGCTCCCCGAGAGAGATGCCTCAGAGACACCACTGCCAGTGTACAGGCTGATTGCTTCAGACCGCGACCAGGGCCAGAACAGCCAGATCACGTACACCATCGAGGAGGAGGAGGAAGGGATATTCACCATCAACCCCACAACCGGCATGGTGTTCTCCAGGAAAGCTTTCCCTGCCTCTGAATACAACATACTCACGGTGAGAGAAGGGGGAAACACAGAGAGACACTGGGAAGAAATGGGTGGAGAGGGAAAGAGAGGAAAGGCTGGAGAAACAGAGAATATAAAAGGAAAGAGATGGAGAAAATGCAGCAGTGGGAGGAGACCTTAGAGACTTGGGTTACAGGGACAGAAACTGGGAGGGAATTGTGTGAAATACAGAAGGTAAGAGGCTATTAAGAATGGAAGATAAGCTTAAAATTAACTGTCCAGCCTACTCAGAGATGAGCACAATGATCCATGATCCCATACGGATGTTGACCTAGACCTGAACTGTCTTTGGGTTTCAGTGCTGCCTCCATTTGGCAGCCTGATCAGGCCATGGGGATTGGATACAGGTTTAAAGCCCTCCCACACTCTGTGGGTCCTTGTAGTAAGACTTGCGATCCAGGTCTCTGCTGTGGATTGAGCTTGGCAGCTCTGCTTGATGATCAAGAGGAATTTGGGTTGCATGGCCCTACCTTGGAATCAGCCGGAGCATGGCCCACTGGGTCAAGATGTGTTTTGTGGGATTTTGGCCACGCTCAGACCTGAAACTCCTGGTGGGTGGGAGAAGCAGCTTCCTATGGGCTAAATCCTGACTGCATGTGCATTTCCCGGCAGGTCAAGGCAACAGATGGTGGCAGCCCACCACTATCCTCCCATGTGCGGCTTCACATCAGCTGGGTTGCCCGACCCGGCCCTTCCTCGGAGCCCCTAGCTTTCGATGAACCCCATTTTAACTTTGCCGTGATGGAAACAGATCCTGTAAACCATATGGTGGGAGTGATCAGCATTGAAATGGGCCCCAGCCAAGTGTGGTTTAATATCACAGGTGAGACACAGAAATGAAACCAGGGCGGCGGTGTCTGGCAGGCTTTGCCCCAGCTCCCTTTGGCTTTCAGCACTCACATGCCCAAGCTAATGAAGCTGTTTGCTTTAGGTGCAGGTGAGCTACAGGGAAAGAATTCTCACAGACACCAAAAGGCTTCAACAGCCATAGATAAAGCTGCTCGTGCCAAGGGCAGTTATCTAACACACTCTTTAAATGACACTGTGGGACTTGCCAGTGTTTGAGGTGTTCCCCAGTGCCACATGAAAGGCAAGGACTGCCAGTCCCAGCTCCTCCTGGGAATCAAGTGACACTACTGCTTGTGGTAAAACAGCCTGAGAGGAGCCAGGTATCTAACTATTGCAGACATGCACCATCCCATAGTCTGAGCAGGGAGCCAAAAGGGAAGGACTCCTCAACAAAGTGGTCTGACCTAAATGGTGAGGCTCTCACTTCCACTTCACAGCATCCCAAGGGATGACTTAGACATGAAACATGAAGCAGCTCTAGGGCCTCCTCTAATACACAGGATGCTGGGGCAGAGGGGACATGGGCTGTCACCCCAGAGGACTCATCAGGCAGCACATGTGCAGAGCTCCTACGAACGAGGGCCAATTGTGCTCATGTAATTTGGTGTTTTGAAGTGGTGCCCCACTCTGCCTCGCGCAGCCTTTCCCTGACACTGCCTGCAGGGCTTGCCCTGTCAGACAAAGCTGTAATTGGGTGAGTGAACAGTTTTTCCTGTTACTGTGCTGGGGAAGGATAATGGTGTATAAATACAATTAAGCAACAAGAGATACAGTGCTACAAGGAGCAGACAACATCAGTGCAAGGCTTATCTGGCATTAGTAGCGTCTGCTTGGGTTTGGAGAGCTAACGGTATATTCCTTTGAACGTTATCCCATCGTTTCCCTGCTGAATGCTTCCCTGTGTACTCAAACTCATCTTTGCCAATTCCTAGTGCACCAAGGACTACTCATGGCTGTCTTTATCACTGTACTGGTGGAAGAACAGGATTTCATTTTCCCTGACAGAGAAGCAAAGCATCACCAAGAAGGTGATGCAGAGGTCCAGCAGCCTTCACACCCCTTTCAAAAGCTCACCTTTCCCAGAGCACAAAGGCTCTGTCCCTGAGGTTGATGGTGCATCATTAGCATCTTAATCTCTCTCCTTTGGCACTATGCAAAGGGACCATCTCTCTTTTTTCCCACAGAAGGGCATCCATGGGTCTTTCTTTTCCTGTCTCTGCTTCTTTCTATCTCCTTCCAAGCAGGAAAATGGTGGTCCAGAAGGCTGGAAACCACTGCAATGTGTGATTTAACAACCATCCAAGATTTTCCCAGCTGGTAAGAGAATAAAACAGAATCCAGAACATCCAGTAGCTGGGAAGGGAGAAGTTGAGACCTGAGATAAATACAGAAAACTGCTTCTACTTCTCCATATCTCAGAACACATTTCACACGCAATAGAGAATAACAGGCCATGAGCAAGCGAGGCATGAGAAAGGAGCTTCCATGCCAGGGCTGAACAGCAGTAGTGTGAGGGACAGCCTTCTGCTGCTGAGTTGCTCAGGCCTGCGGTTCCCTGCACTATGCAGCCATCTGGGTTGGAGGCAACAGGCTCTGCTCACCCTGGAAGCACCTTCTGCCTTCCCAACTGTTCCAGTACTGGGCTTCTTCAGGTAGCTCCCAGGCACCCAACTGTGCCAATGAAGACCATTGCTGGTACGCCCACAGTGTGACCTTGAATTAGAAGCCAGCAAGAGCGTTGTTCAGCACTACAGGTCCCTGATCCATGTGATGCTGCATAGCTGGAGACCTTGTGCAAGTAAATCAATGATCAAATATGCCTGTTGTAAATCTAGCCAGGACATCATATGCATATGTGCATCCTTGCCCCTTCTCCTCCTCATTGTCCCTAATTCACTCACCTTCCCTTTTGTACTCCTTTGTCACCATCTGTGACTACCTCTTTGTCCAGCTTCTCCATGTCCTCCCTGTCTCCTGTGTCCATCTATCACATTTCATATTGAGTTTCCAGATTTGGTAAAACTTCCGTGGCATTGATCCCAACCTAGCTGTGGCCAAAGAGGTACAGCTAGAGTGAATGCCTACACATCCCCATTCAAAGGGTATTTCCTGGCGTGCCGCGCATCCGTGTCTGGGCTTGAGCTCCTTGGTTTGTGTATGGTGTCTGGAGGGGAAATCCTCATCCTTCAGATCTCCAGGCAGCTCCCAGAATCCCTTCCACCTGCAGCTTGCTCCAGACAGAAATGTAACTGTAATTGCTCCCGTTTCCTTTTCTCATTTCCCCCTTATCGCAGGCGGTGACGATGACATGGATTTTGACATTGAAAAGAGTACAGGCAGCATGGTCATTGCTAGACCCCTCGATGCAAGGAAGAAGTCAAGCTATAACCTGACAGTAGAAGTCACCGATGGGTCCACTACCATCAAAACACAGGTAAAGCTTTTTCTTTAGTAGAGACCCCATTTAGAGTAAGTGTATGCCAAAGGGAATCTTTCTTCTGACTCTGCTGAGCTCTGGATCAGATGCCAGGCACAAGAATCTCCTTACACTATGATGTTACATTACACAGTGACCCAAATCTTTCCTTAGTACCAATATAAGATTTTGTTTTTATGTTGCTGGAAACACAATGTAGGGAAGCCTGCACCTTTCTTGCTGATCAGAGCCAGCACACAAGGGCACATCCACACCACCAGCCAAGCTGGGGTGGCAATTCACACTCCTAGACCTCAGCTTGCTCTCACTAACTCAGGCTGATCCATAACCTGGTTGGGATAACATGCTGAGATGTAAGGAAAATGCATATGCAGTTAGATCAGGCTTGGGTCCATGGTACCATGTCCACTTGCCCACATATAAAAAGCCAGCACAGACACATCTGCAAGAGGTGAGGTCAGGCCCTGTGCTCCTCCAAGCACGTGGAACATTGATAACATATCAGCACCAGGGTCCAGGGGCCAAGTGGTGCAACCGAAGAGATGCTGTTGTATCCTCTGAGTTGCCACATGAAAAGCAAGCACTGGTGGAAGGAAGCACTTTGCTGCCAGGCACGTCTCTAAGCCCCAGCTAAAATGGCTGCTGAGATGTGCCCATCTTTACCTACCCTCAGGAGGGATATTCAGGGCTTGATCTTTCACCGACAGTTTTCTCCACACACAAGCAGCAGCCAAAACTCCAGCCCTCACTGCACAGGAAGACATAGAACGTGAGTCACCCGTCAGTGACACTTATGGTGGGAATTCACTGCGGAGGTTTGCAGGGGATGACGAGTGAGGAACGCTACCATTCCTGTGAAACCCAATGCTAACGGATGGCTATCTATCTCCACTATCTTCAAGTATTGTTCCAAATGAACAAACAAAGCCCCACCTTGCCCGGTGTGCATTCCCTGCCACCTTGCATTTCATCCCTACATTTATTTTGGCACTCAAGCCTGCTAGCAGATGTCAGAAAACCTGCTTGTACAAAACGCCCATGGCATGTTCAGGTTTGCCAAAGGAAGCAAATTATTACAGTTGGTTGGGACTTCCTAAGGTGCAGCGAACACATCAATAGGGGTGTCAGGACAGTCAGGGTAGGAGACCAAACAGAAGAAACTAGGTGACTTTGCAGGCAGCATTCAGCCTGGTCATTCACAGGGGTTTGCTGTTAAACACACAGGGGAAGATTTGGCTAAAAATTATAGACGACAAACTTTGCTTCTGCATAACTTCTCCATGTGCTGCTCTTAAGACAGGACAGCCTTTTCCTGCCTTTACCAAACATCCCCCCCTCTGCCAGCTTTATGGTGTGTAATTAATGAGGGCTGGTGTGGAGGCACCAGCCAGCAAAGCTGGCACCGCCACTGAGCAACTGCTACTTTTCATGGCAGGCTGCGATGCCAAGTGCAGGCACGTTCAGTCTGAACAGCTTGCCAGACTGGAGAGATTAAAACATGAGAGGAAGCAAACTGAAACTCACCAAGGGAAGGCACAGCAGGCGTTCCTTGGGGAGAAGGACAAAAAGGTTCCCAGTCACCATGCATGGTAAAGCCCCAAGAGTTAGAAAGCTGTGGCGGTTACAAGAGCACAGCTACACCCAAGAGGAACTGGTAGGCGAGATTTTACATGGCTGCAATAAGTCAGGTTGCTCCTATGTCTCTGCTGCTCTCATCATGCTGTCTCCCCCACAGGCATTTATCCATGTGATTGACATCAACCAGCACCGTCCCCAGTTCCTGGAGAGCCATTACGAAGTAAGGATTCCTGAGGATACCCCCTCAGGGAGGGAAATCCTTCAAGTCAGTGCAACAGACAAGGATAAAGGCAAGGGGCTCATCTACACCATCCATGGCAGCGTGGACCCCAAAAGCACAAGACTTTTCCAGTTGGATCCAAGTAGTGGGGCCCTCACAACAGCAGAAGGCTTCAGTTCCCATCCTGTGTCTCAGCACACCCTAACAGTGATGGTGAGTCCTAGGCACACCCTGCTGAGTCCATCAGCTTGGCCGGGATATATGGGTCGCTGGATAAATTAGAACTGGTTGTAGTCTTTGAGGGAGGATTTGTCTAGAGCGACAGGGAAGAGGAAAGCAGGGTGTTTACTTTTACTACAGAACCATCCTGGATAAATTTAGGTAACACCCTGCTTCCCTCCAACCAAGTGCTGAGCTCTTCACCTGCTGATTTCCTCGGAGAGCCACAGCATTCTTCTACAGGAAAGGACAGTGAATAATTGTTAATGTTTGGTTTCAAGTCGAGTGTTTGTGCTGAAACTTACAGGCTCATTCCCTTCCAAGGGAAAACACCACTCTCTGTGGGAGTCCTCTTGAGCTACCTGGAAGCCTGTTCAGGCAAGGCTACTACTCTAAGTGTGACCATACCTGCTCTTCCTCTGTCCTTCAGGTGCGAGACCAGGAGGTCCCCATCAAGAGGAACTTTGTTCGAGTCACCATCCGTGTGGAGAACAGCAACCTCCACCCTCCGCAGTTCAGCAGCATCCATTATGAAGCAGAAGTCCTGGACTCAGCAGTGGTGGGCACAGAGGTTATACAAGTCAGAGCCCTGGATCAGGACCAAGGAGCCAATGCTGAAATCCACTACTCCCTTCAGGCAGGTGAGAGCCATGCAACAAGACTGTTTAGGCTATGAATATGCCTGCATTTCCATGCTCTAACAAGTGGCCAGAGAGTTGACCAGCTTTCTCTAGCTGTTGCAATGAACAGTTCTTAATGTGATTTTCGTGCTATCCTAAAGAAAATATACAGCATGTAATTCTCATATTATGGAATATTACTAGCATCTTTCTTTGAGAATGCAGTTCCATGTTGAGTCACTATTCTAAGAAAAAAGGTGACGAGTTAGAACAACTTAAAATCCTCTCTTCTCATCCATGGGAACTGAGGGAGGGATCCCTATTCAGTTGCTAGACAAAAGCACTCCGATTCCCACAAGGGTTGTCATCACTTCCACCATTTCTACCAAGAAATACATTCTTGAGGCATGGTAAGCACCCTCTCAGCACTGGTTGATGGTGGTTTTGGGTCGTACAAGCTCAGTAGGCAAGTATTTTATCATTCATTCTAAAGGTTAAGAAAATGTTTATGGCTGTGCCACACTGCCTGTTTAGCAAGCAAATTCTTTACAGGAGACAAGCCATCCTTTGCTCCATCTTTCTCACTGCAATTTAGATCAAGGACTGAGGAATTTAATTGCTCCTGAAGTATTGGTAATTATAAGCATGACAGGGCTTGAAAGAACTAGTACAGTCGGTGCTACCATGTTCTGCACACGAGGTAAAAGCTTCAATACATGCTCTGCCACCACTAAATATGCTCAAATTAGAAGGGTATTTATCTCCAATTTACATTTTGATTGAATTGAAAGTTATCGCATAGATCTCAATGGGTTCATTGTTCTTAGAATTAAAATTATTTAGAAATTAATGAAGATTGTTGTCTCCCAGTGAAAGTAGCAGATGTTAATTAGGTCTGAAGGCAGGAGCATTTGTGGAAAAGAAATGCAGAAAAAACAAAGCCAATAGGGTGTCTACATTCTTCACTTGGTAATTTCTCTTCTTGCAGGTAATGGGGAAGGTTTCTTTAGCATCGACCCATATTCTGGAATTATTACAGTTGCCCAGAAACTGGACCCAGCCAGGCAGGAGCGATTTACTCTTATTGCAAAGGCAGAAGATCAGGGGTTCCCCCAGCTTAAAGATTCTGCTACAGTACATGTCCGCATCCGACCCTCTGATCGGACCCCTCCGAAATTTCCAGAGGCCGAATACATCACAGAGATCAGTGAATCCACTGCTGTTGGCTCTCCTCTTATCCAGGTTTCAGCCACAAGCTTGTCACCAGTCAGCTATGAAATAAAAGATGGAAATGGAGATGGAGTGTTCTCCATGAACTATCAGTCCGGCCTTATTTCCACTCAGAAGAGCTTAGACTTTGAGCAGGTATCTTTTTACCAGTTGAAAGTCCGTGGCACCAACATGGCTGGAGCATTTATGGACACAGTGGTACTTATTTATGTCATAGATGAGAATGACAATGTGCCCATCTTCGTTAAACCTTCTTTCGTTGGCTGGATCATGGAGAATGCTCCATCACAGAGCATGGTTCTGGATGAAAGCAATGCTCCCCTCGTGACCCATGCAACAGATGCTGATCAAGACTCCAATGCTTTGCTGGTCTATGAGATTTTGGAACCGGAGGCACTGAAATATTTCACAGTAGATCCCAGCACAGGGACACTGACCAGTCGTGCTGACATAGACTATGAACTCACCCCAGTTTTCCACTTCAGTGTACACGCGCATGACAGTGGAAGTCCCAGCTTATTTGCATCCAAGCCAGCCAAGGTCACAATCCACATTAAAGATGTGAATGATTCACCTCCAGTCTTTCTCAAAGACACTTATGAGCTTTCTGTCTTGCTACCTGCCCATTCAGGGATGGACCTTTTGTCAGTGCGGGCAACAGATGCAGATTCAGAGGTGACCTACAGCATCGTGGAAGGGAACCTTGATAATGCTTTCTATATTCACCCACTGACAGGTCTTATCTCCATTCTGAATGCTACTGCTCTGGGAAGCTACCGGGAACTCACGGTCAGAGCTGGTGATGGCTTATATAAAAGTACTGCTCTGGTTAAGCTGAATTTAACTCAAGCACAAGGTACAGGCTTAAAATTTGATCAAGAAGTATATACAGTGACTGTGATGGAGAACTCTACCGATGAGAAGACTCTCACCATTCTTGGGGTCAAGGGATATCAGCTAAATGAACCGCTTTTCTATTCACTTTTGAATGGGAAGGAAAGATTCAAAATGATCCAGGCATCTGGAGTACTCCAGACCAAAGGCGTCAAATTTGACCGTGAAACACAAGACATGCACGAGGTAGCTGTGGAAGTGAAGGACAACAGGAAACCACCAAGAGTGTCCCAAGCCACAGTCAAGGTTTATGTAGAGGATGTCAATGACAACCCACCGCAGTTTGAGAACGTGCCGTATTACACCTCGGTGCAGGACGGCACAGAGCCAGGTGATGTACTTTTTCAGGTGTCAGCCACAGACAAAGACATAGGGGATAACGGAGCCATTACCTACTCACTTGCAGAGGACTACAAATACTTTCGGATTGACCCCTACCTAGGAGACATCTCACTTAAGAAGCCTCTTGATTATCAAGCTTTAAATAAATACAACCTCCGAGTCATTGCTAAGGATAAAGGCGAGCCTCCCCTCCATGCTGAAGAGGAGGTTGTGATCAGTGTGAGGAACAAATCCAACCCTCTGTTCCAAAGCTTGTACTACCGAGTGAAGGTGCCCGAAAACATCCCCCTGTACACATCCATCCTCCACATGCAGGCTCGCAGCCCTGAGGGCTTGCGCCTCATCTACAACATTGTGGAAGAAGACTCCCTGAAACTGTTTAGCACTGACTTCAAGACTGGTGTCCTCACTGTCACAGGTCAGCTAGACTATGAGCTAGAGACAAAACACTCTTTCACAGTTAGAGCCACAGACACGGCAGTAGGATCCTATTCAGAAGCCAGAGTAGAGGTGGAGGTAGAGGACATTAATGACAACCCCCCCATATTTTCGCAGGTCATCTATACAGCATCTGTCTCAGAGAGTTTGCCAGCACAAACCCCTGTTATCCAGCTCTTTGCTTCTGATAAAGATTCAGGCAGAAACAAAGTGGTTTCCTATCAGATCTTGGATGATGGTTCAGATGCTACCAAGTTCTTCAATATTGATGCCAGCACAGGACAAATAACAACAGCTCAACCACTTGATTATGAAAAAAATCAGCAGTTTCGCATGAAAGTAAGAGCTACAGATCATGGGAATCCTCCACTTAGCAGCGATGCCCTGGTGATCATAGATGTGACAGACATCAATGATAACCCCCCTGAGTTCAGCCAGCTTCAGTATGAAGCCAAGATAAGTGAAATGGCTACATGTGGGCACATAGTGATAAAAGTCCAGGCTCTCGACCCCGACAGTGGAGACACCAACCGACTGGAGTATGTGATACTTTCAGGCAATGACAATAGGCATTTCACTATCAACAGCACTTCAGGAATAATATCCATGTTCAACCGCTGCAAAAAGGACTTGGAATCCTCTTACAACCTCAGAGTTTCTGCTTCAGATGGAGTTTTCAAGAGCACTGTGCCTGTGTACATCAACACCACCAATGCCAACAAATACAGCCCCTCTTTTCGGCAGAACGTGTATGAGGCAGAGCTGGCAGAAAATGCTCAGATAGGTACCAAAGTGATAGAGCTGCTGGCTATTGACCCAGACGGTGGCCCATATGGCACCATAGACTATACCATCATAAATAAACTTGCCCATGAGAAGTTCTCCATAGACAATAAAGGCTGTATTTCCACCCTGCAAAAACTGGACAGGGAAAATTCAACAGAGAGAGTTATTGCCATTAAAGTCATGGCTAAGGATGGAGGTGGGAAGGTGGCTTTCTGCACAGTCAAAATAATCCTTACAGATGAGAATGACAACCCACCTCGCTTCAAGGCCTCTGAATACACGCTGTCCATCCAGTCCAACGTAAGTAAAGGCTCCCCTGTCATCCAGGTACTGGCATATGATGCTGATGAAGGTGCAAATGCAGATGTCATTTACTCCGTTGACTCTGTGGAAGATGTGGCAGAAGACCTCGTGGAGATCAATGCCGCCACTGGGGTTGTTAAGGTCAAGGAGAGCCTTGTTGGTTTAGAAAACAGAGCCTTTAACTTCAAGGTGAAAGCTGAAGATGGCAGACCCCCTCACTGGAACTCCCTTGTCCCAGTGAATCTTCAGATTGTCCCCAGGGAGGTGACACTGCCAAGGTTTTCTGAGCCCCTTTATACATTCTCTGCATCTGAGGATCTTCCAGAGGGATCAGAAATTGGGTCAGTCAAAGCTTTTGCAGAGGATCCTATCATATACAGCCTGGTGAAGGGAACAACTACAGAAAGCAACAAGGATGAGGTATTCACGCTGGATGAACTAACAGGGGCTTTGAAAGTCAAAAAGGCCATGGATCATGAGACCACCAAGTGGTACCAGATTGATGTTATGGCTCACTGCTCACATCAGGAGACGGAGCTGGTCTCTCTGGTCTCTGTGAACATCCAAGTGCAGGACGTCAATGACAACAGACCTGTTTTTGAGGCAGATCCCTACAAAGCCTTTGTCATGGAGAACATGCCATCAGGAACAACAGTGATACAGGTGACAGCTATCGACCAGGACATGGGAAGCGATGGACAAGTGACCTACAGTCTGGAAGCAGAATCTGGCAACCTCCGAGGACTCTTCACCATTGATGGTGAGAGCGGGTGGATCACCACACTGAAAGAGCTGGACTGCGAAGATCAGGACGTCTATCGGTTTTATGTGGTGGCCACTGACCATGGCAGGAAAGTCCAGCTCTCTTCCCAAACCCTGGTGGAGGTCACTGTCTCTGATGACAATGATAATGCTCCACAGTTCACCTCAGACTTCTATAAAGGATCGGTAATCGAGAACGCGGAGCCAGGGCAAGTGGTTGTCACACTGAGTACCATCGATGCAGACATCTCCGAGCACAACCGCAGGGTCACATGCTACATAACTGGTGAGTTTTACCTGGCTTTAAACAGTGAGTGATGAAGAATAGAGTATCAGCTCAGAGCAAGGATTTGATACCCTGTCTGACAGATTATAGACACGGAAATAGCGTTATACTGACAGTCCTATCAGAAGCAGGAGATTAAGCCCAAGCTCCATCATGAGTTCATGACAGTTAAATGAGTCTGGGGTATCCAAAACTCTATAGTAATTAACTGCAGTGGGTGGAATTATCATTATAGTAAGTATCTCACCACTGAATCGTCCTATTTAGTTGGAAATAAATAAATGAATATGTGTAAGTAATTACACAGTACTGTAAGTACATTTATTTACACTTTCTTAACAGAGGAATAATTAAGATGGTGTAAGTGTAATACCTGCTGGAAAGACAGAAGCAGTGGTACAGCAGAAAGGAAGGTTTTTCTCACATAGGTACCTTGATCTGTACATAAGTTCTTTGACGCAGCTTTTTCTCCTGCAGAAGGTGCAGTCAGTTTACACATCACACATGTGCAGCCTGCCTTTATTTCTTAATAACTATATATATATGCACATCGGATGCTTATAACTTTCTGGTATTAAATGTCTTTCCTGTGAAGCCACTTTGACACTGACTTAATGAACAAGTAGACCTCAGAAGGCTGAAGTTAACCACTCTGCATACTCATGGATATTTGAAACTGTCATGTCAATCTTAGTGATGGTTTTGGCTAATAAGAAATACTAAAAGATGACTGTTGCATCCCTGAAACATCAGTTGTGCCAGCTAAAACTAACCAAACAACAACAAAGTTACACTGGGATGTTTGTTGTGCATCTGCACAAGTAGAAGCTTGAATTTATGGTACTTTTTGACCCCAAAGGGTCTTTCTCAGAACTGGAACAGATATTTCAAATTAAAATGTTCATTCAGACTCGAATACAGACCCTTCAGGGTCAAAGCATGTAGCCAGATCATGCTCCAGCCTGTTATCTATTAGTGTAACCATCCAAAACAGAGGAAGAATGCTGTTACTTTCAATTGGTTTATGGCATGCCTAGCTATTTACAGGCCTTTGGGGGGAAATATTCAATCCATTTATGTATTTGCATTTCTGCCATCTTACAAGTAGTAGTAACTTCCAATTACTTTAAACCTGAGAGAATGCACACTTATGTTAGTGGTGAATAGCATGTGCTCCCTCTACTAGGTACTTACAAGCACAGGTCAAACTCTACCCATAAACATAGCAGTATAGCACAGCAGCAAAAGAAAGGACATGGTGAATACAGAGCCTAGCTCCCTGTTGTTCATATGCATTGGTTTCAAATACACAAAAACTAAATCCGAGCATAGGCTGGAGTGTCCCAGCATCAGAAGAAGAGCTAGCAGAGGTCTCATTGTGCCTCCAGTTTCACCACCTCATCACCACAGTGTAAATTGAAGCAGAAAGAGGGTGAATTTAATTTACCCTGATGTACAAGGCCCTTCAGAGTCTAACACAAACAAGCCCTGCAGCCAACTCCCTTTGTTGCCTCCCATCACCTAATGTGCTCCCTCCTTCTGCGCAATGGCATGGGTTCAGCAGAGGACACCAGATCCTTGCCAGAAGAGAAGGATTCTCCAGGCCAACATCCACCCATTTAAAATCTGCTCTGTGTCACATAAGTAGGAGCAGCTTGAATCTGGTGGACCAGAGAGCCTGCCTAGTCTGGATTTCCCTGTCTCTCATCATTTGGCCGTTACAGAATGAAAAGTAGCCCCAGAAAGCTTAGCTATATATTAAAAGGTTAAAAGGAAGTACAACTATACACAGTACTGTAACAGTAAGATTCAACCAATATCTGCAGGGTATTTGCAACTCTCAGATCCCTTTAGGAGCATGCACCGAGAAAGACTGACACTCTTTAGGAAGGTGAGACAATGTGGTTTTGAAGCAATGAATATGCAGGAGTGCAGAACATTACAGAGACATTTTTACCATCAGAAGTTGTTTCCTCCTTCCAGTGTAATATGCAGATAGTGAATAACAGAAACAGGCAGGGTGTTTCTCAGCTGTGCAGTGAGGAAGACCAAATGTTCCTCACCAGCCTGATACAACACCAGTGCCCATTCGGTGTCACCATTGCAGGCCCTCCATGTCTCCTAAGGGACCAGCAGTGGACACATCTGTATCCCCTTTCCTTACCACTTCTGATTTTCAGCACTTCAAACACCTCTTTTCCTCCCCTCCTGTCTCCTTCTAGACGGAGATGTACTGGGGCAGTTCGCAGTTAACCAAATCGAGGGAGAATGGACAATTTCTTCCAAGAAGCCTCTGGACAGAGAAGATACAGAGAAATACCTCCTCAAGGTTATGGCCTCTGATGGGAAATTTCAGGCTACCACTGAAGTAGAAATTTTTGTTCTGGATATCAATGACAACAGCCCTGAATGTGGCCAGGTAAGACATATGTCCTGGGACACTGGGGGCACAAGGGGAGCGTCTGGGACAGAGAGAACACAGTAGCAAGGAAGAAAGAACAATAAGAGCATGTTAAGAGGGTTTGGCTTGTCATAATTCTTCTCACACGATCCTGTTGCTTTGATTATACTTAGCAATTTTAATTAAGCTGCATGTCAAGTGAGAACATTAAATCTAGCCTCCAAGCATGTTTGCCAGCAGTAAGTGAGCACCTCAGCATTATGAAGGGTAATTTTTGGAGATAAACAATGCCAGGAAGCCTCCTGGGTAGGGGCATGTAAATTACTGAGTTTTATATCCTGCTAAGCTGAGAGATTCCCATCAGGAGTTTTGTTACTGTAGAGAGCTGATCGCTGGTGTGGATGTTACCCATGGTGAGAAAGAACAGATGTGGTTACTTCCCAAAGGAGATTCAAAGGCTTGTGTGAAATGAGCTCACTGGTCCAGGTCCACACCCCAGCAGCGAGGCACATTGCGTTCCCCTATAAACCGCATGGTTCATCCTTCTCTGCAAAGCTTCTGCTAGTCCATTCCCCACTATATGGGATGAAGGTATTTTGGAGATGGCTCAGAAGCCAATGACAGCTTTGTCCTTACCAGATATTCTACACTGGGAGAGTCTCTGAAGATGCTCTGCCGGGTCTTTTCATTTTGAAGATATCAGCAACTGACCCCGATGTCGGCAGCAATGCCCAGATAACATACAGCCTCCATGGCCCTGGCGCAGAGGAGTTCCGGCTGGGCCCACATACAGGTGAGAGCAGGGCAAAGGATGCTTTTATCCTCTTCCTCACGCACTCCCAAGACTGGCTCAACACTTACCTCCTCTTGAGCAGACAAAAGGACTGTTCATTCCAGGTCTCCCAGGCTAGGGTGGAATGCCAAACAGGCAGGTTTCTTGCAATATGGTATAGAGGAGAGGGAGCTGGCTTTCTTTACAAATATTGGCACTGTTAAAATGAAGGGCTGACACTATAGCTAACAGCCAGGTCTCAAGGAGGAGAGATCAGCAAGTATTTGGCTTGAGCCAAAGACACAAGTTCTGAACTCTAAGATTCATTTTATCAATTCTTGGACAGTATATTTGCCCAAAGAGACATGATGATCATTCTAGAGATCACTTGGGGTTCATTCCATTGCAGAAAGCTTAGTGCAGTGGGGTTTAATAAAGGCATTTAGAAGTACAATTTATATAGGAGCACTTTTATCCCATGATGGCATCTCTTGCATGAAGCTCAGCCCAACTTGCAGGACTCCCCGTGCCAAGCCCTGCCAGGGCAGTGGCTGGCAGTGATCCGAGAATAGCCCTGAGCAACGTGGTGTGGACACATCACTGCTATTAGCTGGATTACAAACGGTGTTCAAACCCTGCCTGTTGTCTCCCACGGTTCAGCCAGGCAGGGGGCATGCTTGAACCTCTCTGAGCTCTCCTAGGCTGCGGCTGCAGTTACAGGAGACAAGACCATCTCCTATTCTTTCCAACAGGGGAGCTGACCACATCTGCACCTCTCGACCGTGAACAGAAACCTGTGTACCATCTTGTTGCCAAAGCAACTGATGGTGGAGGCCGTTCCTGCCAGGCAGATATAACACTGATTGTAGAGGACACAAATGACAATGCACCAAAATTCTTCCCTAGTCATTGTGCTGTGGCTGTTTTTGACAACACCACAACAAAGACACCCATCGCTGTGGTTGCTGCCAGAGACCTTGATGAAGGTGAGTCAGAACGGGATTTACTTTTTAGTAGAGTTCATCTTTCATCCTGAATAGAAACTTTTGAAACCTAGGGAAGGGCTACAGCAATGGGCATAGATGATTGAATCTTGGCGAAGATGTGCCTGGATCTCACTGCTGACATGTTCTTGAATAGCAGGCTAGCATCAGCACTTCTGTGGCCCTCTAGGTAGTACAATATCTGTAGAAACATGCAAAGACAGACTGAGCACATGCTCGGTGACTGTAAGTGATCCACGTTGCAAACTGTCATACACAATTTGCCTGGAACCCAAACTGGACAGAAGCTTTAGTAAAGATGGAGATCAAGAATGAGCATCATAAGGAAAAAGGAGCTTTAAACCTGGATAATGTAAATTATATGGATGGAGAGGTCCTTGTGAAGACAAAAGGATTCTCAGAATCATAGGTAAGGCTCCTAAAAAAGGAACTTTCAGTAAACCTCTCCAGCAGAGACTGACTTTACAGTGACAGAGAAGCAAGATCCTATTTATCTGCTTTGGAAGCAGATATGAAGGGAAATTATGTTTAAAATCAAGGAAATTAAAAATGGGAAGCACCATGAAATGCAGACGGATGATAGTGATGGGTGATGGTCAGGATGGCTAGATATCTGAACCTACAAGTGGACAGGGACAAACTTGATGTTCATACAGCCTCCATTTTCCCTAGGATCTTAAGGCCATTAAGTGCACATAGTCCTAATAGATTAAAAATAAATATATAAACCCATCAGCATTCCTACCCATGAATTAATACAGCCTGTCCCCTATCCTTCCAGGTCTCAATGCTGAGGTGGTCTATTCTCTGTCTGACTCTGCCAATGGACACTTTTCAATTGAGGAAACCACAGGGGTGATCCGTCTGGAAAAGCCTCTGAAGGATTCGCAGCACTCAGCATTTGAGCTAACAGTCTGTGCCACCGACCGGGGCACCCCGGAGCCCCTCTCTGCTCTTGGCACTGTCACTGTCTCTGTTGTGGATCTAAATGAGTATCTGCCTGTTTTCCTGGCCCCTGAATATGTGGCCATGGTAAAAGAAGACGTGGCTGTGGGTACAGAGGTGCTCAATTTGTCAGCCTTGACAAGGGACAATGCAGAAAACACAGAGATCAAGTATGAAATAGTGAATGGCAATGATCATGGGAAATTCCAGCTCAACTCAAACACAGGTAAGACAATCTCACTCCCAAGCAGGTCCAGGTTGACCCAACATCAAAGGCTGTCTTTGTATGTGTCTGGTTCTTCTCCATTTGGCTTGCACGTCTGCTCTTCTCTGCCTCTGCCCACCACAAGAGTAGGGAATACAGTCTTCTACTCCAAATTTTGTCAGCTAAGTCACTTAAGGAGTGACCCGAATCTTACTGAAATTAACGGAAAGAGTCTTGTTACATGTCTGGAACAGGAAACAGGTCCATGAGAATGAGGAATACATGGAGAACTGGATAAGAAAAATTTTCCACTTCAAAATGTAGGAGAAGGTGATTTCATTTTAAAGCCTCTCCATCTTGGTCCCACGAGGAACCTGTAGCCCAGGTTAACAGGCAGTTTTATTAGGTAGTGCTCAATGAATGTGGATAATCCCAACCTGTTAATCACGAGCAGGTGCTGAGCCAGGTTTACTAGCCAAATAAAGCACTGCTCTGTTTGCACAGCGGTCTGACAAGAACTGTTATCTATAAGCCAGTGTTAGCTCCCTGAAACAAGTCCTTGGCTGCATCATTAACGGCCCTCTGCCCTTGGCTGCAACATCCTCATCCACGGCACCTTCCTCAGCTTCTCTGCCCCCAAAGTTCTTGCTAATGTTTCCACACCAATCTTCTTATTAGTTTGTACATCTTACAAGACACAGAACAATATCATTTCCAGAGAATAGTTTTGTGACATTTTCAGTGCTGAACCCAAGAAAGCATCAAAACACACACACACATTCTGTCACCTGCTTCTTTTTTATCACTTCTGCTTTATATCTTCAGTACATGTTCGTCTTCATTTTTTGATATTAAAAAACCTTCTTTCAATTTGCATCTCTAGCCTCACAAATCACAGCATCTCATTCCACGCTTTTTTCTCCTGTATAACTGCATCTACATTGCACACCTTTTCATCCTACCTATGGCACAGTTGAGTGATTGTCTACTACTGCCTTGGTCACAGCTTTCAATAGCACTGTTGGACTGTCACCCTATTTTGTCCCAGATCTCTCCCAATCCAGATTTTTGTAGACATTCCAGAATTAAAGTTTCTTGCTCTTGATACCAGAGTGAGGCAGGTTATGACAGAATCAGTTCAATTAGAGTTTGTATTGTGGGATGTTATGACTCTCAGTATTCTGACTTAACCAGAAGAGGTCAAAGTTAGGCATCACCTTCTCAGCTGGCAGTTTGACATTCATCTCAATATATCTCCAGTATTCCAAGAAACCTTATGTACCATTCGTTCAAAGTACCTTCTGTCCTTTTCTTTCCATCTGCCAACACAGGTGCCTTATACATAAATGGGAGCTTGGACTTTGAAGCGAGTCATGAGTATTACTTATCCATTGAGGGCACGAGGAAGGGCTCAGCTTCTCTCAGCGATGTGACCATGGTGGTGATCAACATAACCGACATCAATGACCATGCACCAGAGTTCATCCAAGACCCTTACTTTGCTGACATCCGGGAGGATGTTGCAGTTGGAGAAATCATCCTCACGGTATGATCACGAACCTTTACCTATTGTTTTACTTGTGCTATGCATTATTTACTCTTCTTTTGCACTTTACTTTTCCTTGTTATAGCTGAGTTTATTCTTGAAAAAAAAACGAATGAATGACACTTATGTAAACCACCTTCCTTCTTCCTCTTCAATTGAGACAAGCTCAAACCAACATCCTTAAATGACAAGGGGGGTCCTACTCCCATCCCTCCATGGCAAGGACTTATTTTGCCAAAGATCCTAGCTTTTTTTCTCCTAACAGGTGTCAGCTGATGACTTGGATGGAGCAATGAACAATCAGATCACATACTCAATTGTGGAAGGGAACCCACTGGGACACTTTGCCATTCAACCCAAAAGTGGGCAAATCAGCATTGCCAAGCATCTGGACAGAGAGGAGGTGAGTTCAACAGAATGAGAACAGAAGACTAAAACAGATGTGCCCCAAAAGACTGAGGGAGAAAAATGTATTCAGTTACCTCCTGTTTTCTGAATGATCTATTCATAATACTGTAAGCAGAAGAGAAGCCTTTCATTCGTTCATTTTCTAGACTCATAGATACTGCTGTAGGAAGGCCGGGCTTTGGGGAAGGCAATACATCCTTCAGTGGTCACAACTCTGGCCTTTGGTTTGTTCCACTGGTACTTCAAGCTGGTTGGGTGAGAGTCAGCCCCAAACTGGAAACCAACATGGTTGGTTTCTGCTTCTCTGCATCAGAGCATTACAGAAAACAGGTATGGGTAAGAGATGGAAAGGCCATCTGGACAATCTTTCATTCGTAAAACAGTAGCAGCCCAAACCACTACTGACCGATGTTTACCCAGCTTGGTCTCATCCATCTTTGGCAAGTTGTTTTCCTTCTCTGCAAAACTATGTCGAGGCTGATTTTCTTTTCCAAAGTGCTTTGAGATTTATGGATGCAGAGCCTTAGCCAAGGGCAAAGCTATTGTCATGATGCAGTGCATGGCCTCAAGCATTTCACAAGCTGCAGCAGAGTAAATCAGCATTAAATAAAACAACCATTCCTCCATTTCTCCAAGTAATCATGCACTACAAATCTTCCAGATCCCCAGTTATTCCCTGACTGTTCGAGCCATGGATAACGGCCACCCTGCCCAGTTCAGCGATGCTGCTGTGCGTGTCCATGTTTCTGATGTCAATGACAACCCTCCCCGGTTCTTCCAGCTCAACTACAGTGTGGTGGTGCAGGTAAGCCAGGAGGTGGTTTGTTCTCCCAGTCCATCTCAGGGTAGTGAGGCACTCATGTGTGGGCTGCATAGGGGTGAGACAGTGATAAAGCATGCTGTTGCGTTGTGCTTATTGCCACGAAGAGCTGGTGGCATCTGCAGGGGCAGATATTCTGCCAACAAATGCTATTTTCTCTTTCCAATAGTTTCAGACACTTCCTGTCCTTTCAGCGCAGAGGTTTTCACACTTTCCAACCCTGACCTGCAGTCCCTTTCTCCCTTGCAATTGTCCATGTCTATACCACAACATAAAGAGCAGGCCCAAGCACATGGGCAAGCACCATCATGTCTGCTAGATGCAGCCCAGTTGTCACTTTGACTCAAGATAACCATATGTACTCAGAAAGAAAGACAAAACATGCTTTCATCTGTACTTGTGCTGGCATGAGTCAAGGGGTAAGAAAGGGCATCAGTTCAACTGTCTATGCTTAGCTGCCACATAGGTAATGCTATGAAAGGCAGTTCCTTGCCACCACCAGGTCTCTGCCACTGCTGGCAAGAGTCTCGTGTAACACAGAGATGCACATGGGGTGTAGGATTCATTTCCATGTGGGTTCTTTCCTCTTTGCTTGCTTTCCTCCACTAACATCTTTCCCCATTTCAGGAGAATGCTCCGGTGGGTAACAGCGTCCTGGAGCTGATTATGAGCGACAGAGACTCCCCAGAAAATGGGCCACCGTACTCATTCCAGATCACCCAGGGCAATGATGGGAAGGCCTTTGATGTCACCCAAAGTGGTCTGCTGGTAACGTCATCTGTCCTGAACAGAGGAATAAAGGAACAGTACCTACTACAAGTCCAGGTAGAGCCTGCTTTGCTGTCCTGGTATCTGGATCCCCCAGCTAGATTAAGTAGTAACAAAATAAGGATCACACAGCTGGATGGAAACATTGCTGGCTTTGGAGAATTCCAATCCAGGCACAAACTATGCAGCTTGGAACCAGCCTCAGAGCTCATTTCTCCACACAGTTTACCCACAAGAAGCAGGGGGCAGCTTCTGCATTGATAAAATCAGATAATGCGATGAGAAATACGCTGTCAGTTTTCTTAGATGCTTTTCCCAGCATTGTTCTAGCAACTTCCAGTTTAAAGTGAGACCTGGATCTGGTCCTACAAACTTTCTCCAATTATCCTGGTCGTTTAAGAAGCTGTTTAAATTCCTCTTCAAAGAGGATTTCTACTGTTGCAGAGGGAATTATTTTTCAGTGTTATCAGTAAGAATAGTAGCAGAACCAAAGGATAACAACATGTAAAATACATACTTCTTCAGTAATAATAGTTGTTCTAAGAGGTAGGTACTACTGTATTATAAATCTCAACCACTAACTGCCTAAGATTAGGTAGAAACTTATTCTATAATCCAATTATTCACATTTTCTATTTTGAGGCTCCTTGACTCATGCTGGACAGACACTGTCACAGGTGGGAGATGGGCTTAAATAGTCCAGAAGTTGAGCAAATGTGTTGATGTGTGTAACTGCTTTGTAGCTTTGTACACTCAGTTATGGATGGATCCCCAAAGGTTGGCAATGTCTCTAAAGATGATTAATCCTCAGGAAATCAGAACTGCTAAGGTGTGCCTGAGCTAATGATGAGCACACACGGAAATGAGTGCGACCCCACCGCTAACAGAAGGTCTCAATCAGTCTTCATGCTGGAAGGAATTTCCCTGGGGCCATCTCCAGGCAGAGGTCCAACAATGCTGCCAATATTACCCATTCCTTCTCCATTCCCAGCTCTGTGCCTGACAGCTTCCACCCACTGCTACCTGCACGGCACTCTTCCTTCACAAGACCTTATCACCCTGTCCAGTCAGGTGAGGTGACAGTAAGTCAGCATGTAGCTATAACAGATCCTTCTGTTCTCCTTGACAGGTCTCTGACAGCGGTATCCCTCCCCTGTCCTCATCTGCGTTTATAAACATCCAAGTGACTGAGCAGAGTCAGTATGCCCCCTCAGCCCTTCCCCTGGAAATATTCATCACCACCAACGAGGAAGCTTTCCGCGGTGGTGTTCTGGGCAAGATCCATGCCACGGACCGAGACCCCCATGACACGCTTGTGTACACTTTGGTGGCAGAAGTGCCCCAGAAGGGACTCTTCTCTGTTGGGGCTGCAGATGGGAAGATCATTGCTGGGGACAAGCTTCCCCATGGCCACTATCTTCTGAACGTGACGGTCAGCGATGGTACGTTCACAGCCACCACCAGCGTCAATGTCCACGTGTGGTGCTTCACGCAGGAGGCCTTGGACAAGGCGGTGGTTCTACACTTCCGACATCTCTCCCCTGAGGAGTTTGTGGGTGACCACTGGCGCAACTTGCAGAGATTTCTGGGAAACATCCTTGTCACCCGGCGCCAGAACGTCCACATGGCCAGCTTACAGCCTGCAGCTTCCTCTGATGGAGTGGACCTGCTCTTGGCTGTTGGAGAGCCACACGGCTCCTTGTATGAGCCTCGGGTCCT
This sequence comes from Pezoporus occidentalis, assembly GCF_034315485.1. NCBI lineage: Eukaryota > Metazoa > Chordata > Aves > Psittaciformes > Psittacidae > Pezoporus > Pezoporus occidentalis. The sequence goes on along the minus strand of NW_026913230.1, from coordinate 685,245 downwards.
CGCTAATAAGATCACTGTGTCAGCTGGGGAAATGGACCAACTTGTTGGTCTTCGGATGAAGAAAGCAATTCACGTGCCATGCCATGGGTCAGACTGCGCCCACCGTGTCTGCAAGGAAACCATCCGGCTGGATCCAGGCATGATGTCTACCTACAGCACTGCCCGACTCAGCGTTCTCACCCCACGGCACAGCTTGGAGCAAATCTGCTCTTGCAATGGTGAGCAATCCTTCCTGCTGCTGTCCTGCCCTATAAACCTGGGCATATTGTGTTTTCCTTCAGTACACTATAGAGCACATGGACTTTCCAAGTTGCCCAATGACTAATAACTCTGCCTGCAATTTCAAAGACAAAACTAGACTCTTAGAGCTTGAAAGTTTCATATAGATTTTTGGTTTGTTTTGGTTTAAATTAATCTCCTGTAGCATTTAATAACAACAGCATCTAGCTCATCGGGAAAAGTCACTCATACCTAGCAGGTAATGAAGCTCAGTGATCTCTGGGCTCCTGTGTTGTTGTAGGCTCAACAAAGCATGGACTGACAGATTCAAGGAAAGCCAGATAAAGCATATTTGTTATATTCACTCTAGTATAGTTCAAAAAATAAAAGGAAGGAGCAGGATCAGAGGTTAGCATTACTTGGGCAGGAGTGGTAGGGAATACCATAGAATAATGTAAAAACTTATTAAGGATAAGGAAATTCAAGGGTGTTGTAGACCACACTGAGAGCACCTTGAAGATGCTATAGGACAGAAATAGCCAGGCTGCTATTGCAGGATTGTTTTACAGTTGAGTACACAGATTAAATACAGGGAGCTCCAAATGGGAGCTGTAGGAGATGCAGTGCAGCAGTACCTGGGTTGCTGTGGATGAGGCTGTTCCTGGACAGTTAGGATGTCAAGCTGGAAAAAGAGGCAAGGCTTGACAGCGTCTATAGTGTCAAAGCATGACAAAGATGAGATCTTTCACTCATTCTCCTTACAGGAACAGCTGTGAGGTTTGGGGGCCACAGCTACATTTGGTACCAGCACTCACAGAGTGGCTCCTGGCACATACATTTTCGCCTGAAGACCCACCAGCTGCACGCTGTCGTGTTCTACGCTAACGGGACTGACCATGCCACTTTGGAGGTATGTACTGCAATGTGCATGTAGAAAAACCTTACTCTTTCAGAGAAGGGAATCACAGAAAGAAGATGCAATAATATGTACCCTTAGTAATTCATGTAGCTAAAATATGAGATTTGGGAAGACCAAGTGAGAACCGAGCACAGTTCAGCAATTGCTGCAGCTACAACTAGTGAATCTTTTTTACATCGGTGAATGGATGTGCTAGTCTCTGGTGTGAAGGCAGCATACACCAATACCATAAGTCTACATCATCATCTTTTCTTACAGTTTGCTTCTCCATCCTTCTCTCATCACACCTCTAAGGGCAAAGAATTTACCAGGTGGAATTTTTCCCGGACCTGTCTGCTTTCACTATAGCAAAAGGCAAATTTCCTTCCCAAACCGTAGGAATGAAGTCAAACCCCCCACTGAACACACAAACTGTCTGCCAGCCCACAATGTGGCTCAACCCAAAACAGAGGAGGAAGCCACATTGGGCTAGAGGCTTAGGGTAACAGGGTAGAGATGAGGAGGGCACAGGTGAATTCTGAAATTGGGAATATCACTACCAGCCTTTACCTGCATCAGAGCATATGCCAGTCAGGTCATGCATCTAATCAAATGGACCTCAAACTAAAGGTCTTTTACAATAATGGACAGAACAGACAAAACAGGAGCCTTAAATGCCATTTCTCAACCCCCCACTCTTTTCAACCGCATTCTTCAGGTGGGTTTTACTGTTTAAGACACCTGCACAGCCAGGAACGTTTCAGTCTGATTGCTCTCCTCCCTCTGGCTGCACACTGAGTCTATCCAGCATTCAAAGATCATCTCCCTCTTCCACTTTGGCAACAGGAGAAAAGAAGCAGGTGACTAAAGAATAGGGGTTTTGTATATTCCGCATCAATTAAATTCAGACTAACTGGTCAGACTAATAAGGTCATAGAACATACTTACCAGCTTACAGAGATTTGTCTCTGAGACTAATCACATTGAGTTATACACACTGTAACCTACCTGGAATTGTTCATACTGGCCCTGAATTCCCTCATCCTTTCTCAGAGGAGAATGAAATACTTTTCTTTCTGCTGTTATCAAAGACTCACACAGACAGGGACCTGCACAGCAGCTGAACCCAGGGACCTGCTCACAGTACATATTGCAAGCTCCTGCGGACACAGCCATGGCTCCTTAAGAGCAAGAGCCGAGAAACATCACCCCTATATCCTGTACGCTCCACACAATACTTTAAGCTGTATTGTGAAGAGCTGATGAGAAAAACTTCTCCAGAAGGGTCTTTAGCTTTCTATCCCATCTCTGGGAAGGAGAAACACCAAGCAGTTCAGCAGGAGTCCAGATGGTGCTCAGGAAGGTTTACATGGCAGCAAGTTCTACTGAGCCAGACCTAACACACAGAGTCAAGGGAGAAAAGCCTCATCACTGGTGGAGTTCAGTGTGTCCGTGATCTGTACCCAGATGTCTCCACAAGCTTTTCAATAGGAAACATTCAAAAAGTCTCACCAGAAAGCTGCCTGTGAATTATTTCTTCCCTTACTTTATTTACAATATATCAGAGTTCAGACCTTTTCTAGACCATCGGGCCTGAAAGATACTGAAGCAATCCCTCAAGACTGTAAGCTCTGTAGGCTGCAGTACTCCAGTCATGAGACAAAGCTTTGACAAAATCAGAACTGATGTTTTGTAGATTTGGTAAAGAGGACAAGTTCTGCCAAGGGCATGCATACCATCACCCTTCCAATCACCAAGCTCTCCTGATGTGCAGAAATCAGATTGCAACAAGAGGATGGTAAACCAGGCAAGCTGGGAAAGACTTCGCAATCTGTCAGTTCTTGCTCCAGGGAATCGAGTTCTCAGCTGTCTCCCAGCCCCAGAAATTGATAAGCCCAATCTACAGACCCATCTGAAGTGAAATCATGTTCCTCCAGATAAAGAGAAGTGACAAAGCTCTCCGGTGTGCTTGCCAATTGTGCAAAGAGATTTACATACATCTTGCCCTGGGGCCCTTCCATGGCATGTGCCAGCTGCACATAATTCTTCCTTCCTTCAGTGGTTGCTCTGTTCTCCAAGTGGGATTTATTTATATCATGGTCTTCTTTAAGAGCTAACTGTTGTCCTGCTCTGCTTTTGACTCCTCCAGAGCAGCCCCATCATATAATATGTAGGTTACCCTAGAGTTCAGCGCAGCACATAACCGCTCCTCCTCTTCTAGCCTCTACCAAACATCACCACTCCTCACTGACTCTAATACCCCCAAGGAGATCTTTTGCCTGGGATTAATTGCTTGATGTTACGTAGCAAGCTCTGCAGGTTTTCCATGAATGTTTTATTCCATCTCTTTTCTCCTTCTCCAAATGCTTTTGGCTTCTATAAGAGAGAGGTTTTATCAACAAAGCAGTGGGGAGAAAAATGTGAAAGAGAGATTTTACCCCTGACTTCACCCTGAAACAAAACCTTTCATAACTTTTCCTTTTTTGTTCCTCCATATGAGTTTTAAAGATTAATCTTGGGCCGCATATAAGAATTTCTGATGCCCCAGTTTAATGCAGAAGACAGTGGTGTGGTTCACTTTCAGCAGCTCAACCTCTTGTGTCCTTCCTATCTGCTGGAGATCAAGGATAAGATTGCAATACCTATCAGCGGCTTTGGCCTGGCTTTCCAGCATGCTGGTCAGGAGCAGGGTACAACAGTAACTCCTTTCTCTGCCTCTCAATTCTTCCTTGCTTCCTCCAGAAACAGCTGCCAGCGCTCCTCCTCCACTACTAACAAGACAGTGAGAACAGAATAAAAACCATGTGGCCCAGAACAAGAGTCCATCTGTGACTGGTGATGAATAGTCTCAATAGTGGGGCTCTGATTAGGCTCAGGAAGGAGGGAGAAGGGGTAGGCAGGACTATGATCACGTGGCTCTGCGCCTTGTTATCTGGAAAGATCAGTTTCCCTTCTTGCACACTGGCCAAAGGTTGCATGGAAGGACCGTGGGTGAAATTGTGCCGGAGAGATGAAGGTGTTTTGCAACGTAAAGGTGGTTGCAGTCACTTAAACAGGCTTTAATTGACCCACGCATAGCTTAATATGAGTGAAGGGGGCTGATTTGGGCAGCTGGTTATTCCTGGAGTCTGAAAGTTGGGATTCATCTTGACTCTCAATGCTTAGGCAGGGAAAGAGGGGAGCACAGAAGTGTTGAAAGCCTCTATGAAGACAGGTACTTGTATCACAGCTCACTGTAGCTTCTGGGATGTGTTTTGCAGATGGTTAATGGAGTGCCTCAGCTTGGGTACAGCTGCCAGGGAAACTACACTGGGAACCTCTCCTCCTCACGTTTTGTGAGCGATGGCGAGTGGCACTCAGTGTTCCTGGAGGTGAAGAACACGTCCGTCCGCCTGCTCATTGATGGCCTTGGAAACTCCTCTCTCCAGCTGCCAGCAACCTGCACTGTGTCCCTGGGCAGACGAGACCTGCTTTTTGGGGGCCTCCGGCACTCGCCCCAGTCCCAGAGAGTCATGTGGGGGTTCAGGGGCTGCCTGGACGTGGTTGCAATCAATGGCAGAGAAGTGGTTCTCCTGCCTGGGAAAGGGCAATCAAAGGAAGTCGTGGAGGAGGTGGGGATAAAGCAGTGTTGCTCCCCCACTGGTGCCTGCAGCAGCAACCCATGCCTCAACAATGGGATGTGCTCCGAAACTCATGGAGGAGGTATGTGAACATCCCACACAGAGCAATGGGAGGGCAGTAAGTAGTGAGGGGAGGGGAAGATGTAACCTGTTCCTTACAAGGAGAATCAGAGGTCCAGGGGGACCTCAAGTGATAGCTGACTCAGAGCAGCAGCAGTTGGGGGATACAGGATCCTGGCTCTCACCAATAGGACCATGGCCCAGAGGGCAGGAAGGTGTTTCTAAGGCGTGTGCATGACTTAAGAGAGCACAGCGCTGCCAAAACTCAGATGCAAATAGAAATTCCACCCACCCCTCTGCATCCTCTTTGCTTAAGGAGCCTTTAGCAAAGCTGGAATCAGGCAAGAATGGATCATGCAGCGATGGTATCTGGGCAGAAATAAGACAAGATCTTGGTCTATTCCCACTGCAGTCAGTGACTCCCCAGGGCTATGGGAAGGGATATGGGAAAACCATAAGCTCAAATCCAAGAGTCTCAGGCTAACACAGGGTGCATGTGCTCAACAGAGGTTTGGTACCAGCCTCTGCCCAAGACAACCTCATCACTGGCCCATTCCTTCCATCAGGTGGGCTCCCTGCAGCCAGCTGCATCAGAGGGTCTATCAAGGTGGACACTGTGTGCACCTTGGCCCTTCCTCGGGGCAGAGGGGTGTTTTCCAGGCTGCTGCGTGGGGCAGAAGCTCCTCCTGGAGCTCTGTGCTCTTTGGGTCCATTGCCAAATCCCACACCCTGCCTGGCGAGCAAGCGAGGACAGAGGAGGGAGCACACCTCCTCCTGCTCTGCCCGCAGCCTCTGGGAACAAGATTCCCAGCCCTGTCAACTCAGCAGCTGCCTGGTTCAGGTGAACTTGTTTGACACGAGGTACATCTGTACTGAACAGTTAGCCTGGCTAGCATCACACCTCACCTCAACCTGCAGACCCTCCACACTGAAAACCCCTCTGGCTGGGACGGAAGGGGCTCAAAGCCTACGAGGTGAAAACTCTTCTCTGCTCCAAGTCAAAGCATCGCTTGCTTTGTAGAGAGTGTACAATGGGAGCGAAGGGGAGGAAATCAGTCCCTCAGTATTAATCTAATAACCATCCAGTGCTCTTTACATAGTTTCCTTCCAAGATGATCAACTTCTGCAGATGGCCCAACTGCCCAGGAAAGAGCCCATGGGACATGACCCCAGGCAGAAACACGCAGGGCACTGCTGCAGGGAAGGGGATGCTCAAGGGACGTTTAGTCTGTGAGGTGCTTGCCTGCCTTGAGCACTGCATGCTCACTCCTATGGACCATGGGCGCACAGCACAAGGTTATGCAAAGCTCTGCGCAGGGATCTCAGGCGTGGGGTTATCTGCACAGGCAAAGACACGTCCGTGCAGGAGAGCCCGGCTGCGCCGCGTGAGAACGCATCCATGCAGGAGGGGTCAAAGCCAGACCAGCACCACATCAACCACAGCGCTCGGGACCACAGGGGCCAACACATGTGAACCCCTGCACACGGGAACACGTGTCTGGGCACACGCAGCCCCATAGGCAAAGTCCAGCACCCGCTGCATGAACATCGGCACATCCCTGTTGTACATCCGCTAACACACGTGGGAACAGGTCTGTGTTCACCCTGTTCTCTAAAGCAGGGATGTTTAACCTGTCGATGAATAGCACTTTTCAAGCACGCTGTAAGGTGGAAACTCTGAACTTCCCGTGTGGCACCACCAGCTGAGCAATTAGCAGGAGCTCAGCACAGCCAGGGACATTCCCATGCTTAGGGCTACGTTAAACAGCAGCCAAAAAGGCAAACAGCAGCAGCCCCCTGAGTCCCCGGCTATGCAGGGTTTCTCTCTGGCTGTGAGCAGACACCTCCTGTAGGCAAGAGAAACCTGACATGTTGAGGCAGGCGCTTCATACCACGCGAACTCAAAGGGCTAAATGCTCCAGAGAACAATAAGGTACAGAGGATTGCATTTAGCAGAGTCAGAAACCATGAATCAGCCAGCCAGGCTCCCCTTCCTTTTAAGCTGAATCTGTCTCCTAGCTTCTCCATGCATTAAAGCTGTGCCCTGAATGCATCCCTAATAGGAAAGGGTCTTTCAGGAGATGGCAGGGTTGACTTGTTGCTTAAATAGCTCTCTAGTGCCACTGCATTGCCTCAAAGTGGTAACCTAGCCTCCAGCAACCACTTTAGGTCCTATAATGTACCCACCATGGCTCGGGTGCCCCATAGCACCTTCTGCAGCAGCAAGTACCCATGCTTAGGTAGCTGGATTGAGCCCTCTGTGTGTGCCATCAGCACCAGGCACTGCTCCTCCTATTCTTGCTAGTTCTTCCATCAGGATATGGTCTCTGTATGGCACTTTCTCACCCTCTCCAGGTTACACCTGCATTTGCCCTGGGCTGTTTTCCGGTGAGCGCTGTGAGCTCGGGGACAGTCCCTGCGAGTCCAAGCCCTGCCTGCACGGAGGAACCTGCACCCTCTCTGCCACGGGGTACTCCTGCCACTGCCCTGACTGGTACCTGGGCGAAAGGTAAGGTCCAGGAAGGCTTTGGGATGGGTGATCTCCCACGGTGGGTGAAAACGTGAGCTCTACCAACAACCATTGCACATTTCTGGAGCTCACCGGGTCCAGACACTGGGATGCAGATTGCATGTACCTGAGCACGGAAGTGTCTAAAGACAGAGCTGAGCAGAGCGGGACATAAACAGCTCTGCCATCAAGCGGTCACTGCCCGTCTGTGCCCATCTCCTCTGATCAGGAGGGGAAAAAAGACGACTCTCCTCTCTTCATAGATGCTTTGAATGCCCCTCCAAGCGCCCTGTCCTGCCTCTAGCCCAGCATGATGAGGGATGCGCAGCACATGCTCAAACAGCATCACATCCATCCTCATTTACCCAGGATGAACACTGGTCCCTTGAATCAGTGCAGAGGCGCAGATTATTCGTGCAGCGTGCGGTCCACTAAAAACTGGGCATTAGGTGGCAGTGTGATACCTGAAATCACTGCTTGTCCAGCCTCAGCCTGCGGTGTCGCGCCACAGCTCACACATCCCAAAAACACTTCGAAAAAGGAGCCTAAACCTCACAGAGTTTGTTCAGTAACAAGATAAAAAGGAAGGAAAGCCAACAGAGCATTGCATGTTCCACCTAGCAGGGGGGAATCATCACTGTTGGAAGGAAAGCTTCCCTGTGCTATTGGGGAACTTTTAGGTTGTGTGAGGTGTAGCAGGACAGAGTCAGAGATTCAGTCCCAGTTCTGCAGCTCCTTAAGAAGCCAAAACCTCTCCAACAAGGGTGCTCATCACCACTCTTCAGGATAGATTTTCCCCAACTGTTTGCTGCAACCTGCAAACATTCACAGATCATCCTGAGACCCCAGAGCTTGACATCATGAGAGGTTAGCACACCTCAGAGTGACCCTGTGCTCCGTAATTTAGAAGGATAAGAGCATCTCTCTATGCAGTGTTATCCCTAGGATGTCCAAATACTCCTCTGAGACAGGATACCCCCATTTTAATTTGTTGCCTATGGCTGAAAAACAGAACCATCTGTCAAACATATTCTCCTGAAAAGCATCATTTTATACTCCAGCATCACAGACCTCTGCCAGGAGAGGCAGGTAGCACAAACCTAGGGAAGGAGAGCAGACAGGGATGGAGCATCCTTAGCTGGTATAAGGCAGACTCCTGAACAAGATACCACAGTTCTAGCTGCATCTCCAGGCTGACATTGGTTGTCTCCATCTCCTCCCTACAGGTGCGAGAAGCTGGCCGAGGAATGCCAAAACAACCCATGCCGAAACTCCGGGCGCTGTGTGAGCACCCAGGGCTCGGTGCACTGCATCTGCCCATCGGATTACCAGGGGGACTACTGCACGCAGCCCATCATCACCCCGGCCATCGTGCCCACACAATGGGCAGTGGGCCCTGAGGAGATAGCAGAGATTGTGGCCGGTGTGCTGGGGGTGGCCATCCTGGCCGTGGCCTTCGTGCTCATCCGCAAGCGCTACCGCCACCGCGCCAAGGCACACAAGCCCGTGGCAAGGGAGGACCCCGACCTGCTCTCCAAGAGTGAGTTCTCCAAGAGTGTAGGTGTGGGCACCCAAGCCGTGCCACCCATCGAGCTCAACATCCTCAGTGATGCAGCACACAACAACCTGGACCGGGGCACAGCGGAGCAGCGCAAACCCACCAGCACCCCCGAATTTGTCACCTTCAACTCAGCCAATGCCCCGAAGCACCGGGGTACCATCGTGTGCAGTGTGGCACCCAACCTGCCCCCTGCTGCACCCCCCTCCAACTCCGACAACGAGTCCTTCATCAAGTGCACTTGGGCCAGGGAGGAGATGGGTCAGTAGCACTGATTTCTGTTGCTCTTACACATCCCTCTTCCCCTTGTGAAGCAGATCTAAGGTTTGCAAGGATGAGGGACCAGCAGCAGTGGTTAAAGCCAGGCAAAAACACAGGCAAATGGTGCCCAAGCCCTGCTGTAGGATCCTCTATTGGCTCCTCCCTCCTGGCTCACCAGTACATCCCAGTTTTCAGCTTTAATCTCCTATGCAATAAGCAGGGAAAACATTAATGCATAGCCTGGTTTCCCACACATCCTGGGTCAAAAGACCCCATGAACGAGAATTATTAAGTTAAGAAGAAAAAAATTAAGATCCTAAAAGTCAGTGTGAGTTTTTGTGGAGGCATTTTCATCAGTTTCTAGGCAGAGGGATCACACCCTCAAGGAAACACCTTGTGTGGCTCTAGACAGCAAGGTTACTGCTTTCTCACAAGAATTCATCACCAGTGTACACTGTTAGAAGAGGGGGCACAAGAGTAACTACAGGGAGAGATCCAATGGATCACTTCCTCTGCCCCATCCCTTCATCATGCAAGCTTCTTGCATGCGAATAGCATGATAAGTGTGTCTTTTGGGTGTTAGAGTAGTGAGTGGCTGAAGGTGGGAACACTGCTTCAGCACAGCAGCCCCCTTGATTCCCAAAGCAGCAATAACAGCTCCCCTGTCCCCACATCTCTCTTCCCTGGTTGCCACATCTGCATGCTCAGTCTACAGAAGTAGTGGGAGGGCAGGAGAGGGAAAACAACGGCTTGAACTGCAACTAACACAACTCTCTTTTATTCCAGTCTACCCAGCAGAAACAACGTACTGGCCCCCCCAGTACCTGTCATCAGACGTGCAGGAGTACTCCCACTACGAGATCATTCAAGCCCCCCCAGCATCCTCTTCCCACCCTCCTCTTCCCCCACCTCCTCCTCCACCAGCAGACACGGAACCGGTCGCTCTTTATGGAGGCTTCCCCTTCCCGCTGGACCAGAGCAACAAGCGGGCTCCCATCCCGCCCCGCTACAGCAACCAGAACCTGGAGGACTTCCTGCCGCTCGGCCCCGTGGACATGGGAGCCTCCCAGTGCCAGAACGAATACACGGCCATCAGCTATTACCCAGCACAACTGGTGCAGGGCGAGGGTGTCCCATACCAGCCCGACCCCGGGTACAAGCGGGTGAGCATGCGCCTGAGCGTGGCTCAGCCCTCATATGCAGACTGCGAGGTGGGCCACCAGCCCAGCATCCGAGCACAGCCCCTTCCACCCCCCAACTACGAGGGCTCTGACATGGTGGAGAGCGACTACGGGAGCTGTGAGGAGGTGATGTTTTAACAGGGGGCTCATGCTCGGGATGAGAAGCGCATCTCCGTGCAGAACAGTGGGCAGGGGGCTGGTCCATGCTGCTCAAGGGAGTTTAATGTGTGTGTCCCCCCCCAGCTCTGCAGCATCTCCCCGTGCATGGCTGGGGCGTAATTTGGCTGGATCTTTCCCCACACTGTGCTCCTGCTGCAAATGGAGGGGAAATGCTCCAGCCACTGCCCGGACACAGAGGATGCTCCTGGGATGCCAGCGACTAACCTGCCTCCTTGCCAAGGGGACTTCCTCGGATACCATGCAGGACCACCCTCCTCCCACCCCAGGCTCCCTGGCCGCAGGGATGATGAGGAGGAGGAGGGCAAGCACTGCAGGTATAGCAGCAGTCATGGTGGAGAAGGTGCAAAAGGACTAGTGATGCACCGCCTGGGAATGCCCCACACAGGATAGCACAGCTACCCTGCTCTGGCTCCGAGGGCTTGCATCAAGCCAACAGTTTGCCCAGTGGAACGGATCAGCTGGTGCAAACCCTCTTCCATGTCTGCTCCCTGATGCAGGGAGAGAGGTGAGGGAATGCAGCTGGTCCCGTCAGCATATCCCTCACTTGGCCAATAGATGTCCAAGAAAAAAAGAAAAAGATAAAAAAAAAAAGCCCATTTCTGTATTAAAAACAAGCAAGAAGCTTCATCACACCAGGGACCACCCACAGACTCAGCCCAGTGCAGCAGCAAAGCACAACCCTGCGCAGGCAGGCTGTGCTCATGGGTATAAGGGAGACCCTGCCTTGAGGATGCAAGCACAGACACGTCCCATGGCTGTCATGGTCCCGTGCTGAACACAGCAGAACATGGTCCTGCTGCCCAGCTGGGGCTCCCTGGTGTATCCCAGAAGGACTGACCAGCACCACATGGCTGAGACAGGGCACCGAGGCTGCTGAGCGTGGGTTTGCCCGCGTGTCCTTGTGCTTGGAAATGCATCATTGCTTCGTGAGAGGTTTCCTTTGGTCGGTTGTTTGATGTAACTTTTTTGGTCGTTGATTTTTGGAAAGTATTAAAAGAGTTTGGATTTTTTTACTACTGATCTCATTCGATAACTTGGGGATTTCCTTGTAAATAGGACACCCCTGCCCAGCTCCAGCCAAGGGCTGTCCGGGGAATAACAGCTGCTTTTGGACACCAGCAGCCCCTTCAAAGTACCAAGACAGCAGGACAGGGCTCGCTGTCAACTGGAGACCATTATCCATCTGTTTCCAAGATTAGTGCCAAGCAACCCCATCAGTGACTGGTGAGGGGGGACTGTCCCAGCCCTGGGGACCCCTCAGGGCCAGCCCCATGCCAGGGCAGAAGGGCAGGCAGCTACTAGGTGTATCCTACAGGCAGTACTATTAGGAACACCTCAGAGCACTAACACACACAGAGCAGGAGGGGAGATTGCACAATTATCATGCTCATGAGGACCACAGCATCATCTGGGAGCCCCAAACCACTATTTGGGTGCACACAGAGGTCTGCACACAGACCTCTTCCCAGCCAAAAGGGAAACCATGCTCTTGCCCCATGGCAGCCAAGCACTTACAGCCAACAGGGTGAGACAGCCTCCATAGTAAATTCATTCAGCCCCAGTTCTCCTGTCCTTCATTAGTTGCTCCTAGGAGCAAAAACGTGCAAAACCTCTTTGCTCATTCTTTTCAGACCAGAATAAATCAGAAACCATTCCTCCTTGCATTCGTGCTGAAGCAGCACTAGGACTCACCCCGCTCCCCTAAAAACCCCAAGGATACCACAACATCCTACCTGCTGGCTTGAAGGGGGCTCATCACGCAGAGAGGGCGAGAAGAGAATGGCAGAACAGCCCCTCTCCTGCCCGAAATACTGCTGCAGAACAAGCATCACCTGCAGTGGCCAAACCTCCCACCCCCAGCTCTGTAACCCCACCACAGCTGGGGTTAATCCCACATTAGAGCCAGGGCAAGGAGCAATTGGCTGCACTTGTGCAGGTCCCCAGCTCAGCTTCGCTCTGCAGGATGGGCTTGTGAGCTTGTGGCTATATTTTCATGCAACTTCTTGACTTGGAAGTGCCCCTCCCAGGCCCACATTCCCCATTACCCTGCATGCTTTAAGGAGACTTTTCTGCTACAGCTTCAAGACATTGCCCTTTTTAGCACTGATTTCCCAAACAGCCCCACTAAGGACACACCACAGTGGCATGACTTATTCAGCAGCATGAGGATAAACCACACTTATCTAGAATCACAGAACCATTAGAGTTGTAAAGGACCTTAAGATCTTCCAGCCCCTGACGCTGGATGCTATCATGGCATGCTCCACTCCTGGCCCTGGCTCTGCCAAGTAGTTTTGCACCTGGAAGAGAAGCACCCATCTCACACCCCAGCACGTTTCCACATAAAAAATAAATCATATTTATTGATTAAAGTAAGATACATGATTCAGGTGCAGCACCAGCTCTTCCACTGGGCAGCTACACACACTGTACGCTGACAATATCCATAGGCACGAGACATGTACATTGATCATTTCTATATCTACAAGTTCCGTGGTTACAGAGCAGCCTACGATATGCAAGTGTCAAGTTTTCATGTCCACTGAGTCCTCCTGGCTCAGCAGAGCCCTTCACACCATGTGCCCCACCAGCACATCTGGCCCCATCTCCAAACAGCCCCTGAACACCCTCATAAGTGAAGGATTGCAAAACCCATTTAATGCTGCAGTGATATCCCAGTGTCCTTGGCAATGAGGCCTTCACCGCTGAGTGCAAAGTGAGGTTGGATGCCAGCAAACCCACTGATGCCCAGTGGCAGGCTGAGAACATGCCCTTGGGCCACAGCCATCCCCCAAGATGTGTCCAGCCTTCTTGTAGGGTCCCAACAGAGCAGGGGGCAAGCATCAAATGTCCCCTGCTTTGCCAAGGGTGCCATTTCTGCACCCAAACCCAACCCCAAGGGCCACACCGGGGTCAGGATGCAGTGATGGATGTGAATATTGCACTTCTGTCCGTGGCGTGCCTGGAGCCCCCTCCCAGACCTGAGTGTTTGCTCCAGAGGAAGGGTTTGACTTAAAGCTTTGCTCTGCTCATAACCAAGCGATGCCAGAGCATGCTGAAACCTTCACCAATGCAGACTTTGAGGGGACAAAGTGAGCCCTGAGAGATGCAGTTGAGCAGGTGAGGGGCTGAAAAAGGAGCAGCAGCATGGCACAGACCTACCCTGGCACAGGGCACCCAAAGCAGGACCAGCAAAGGGGAAAGTGCAAGACATTGAAACACCACACATCGTGGAGGCAGGCTGCAGGGATGCTGCTCAGCACAGCCTTCTCCTCCCAGAACTGGGCCAGACACCAAAAATAACCCTGAGCCTCACTCATCCTCCACCAAAGATGGGAACGCAGCCTGGCAGTACTATATTCACACCCCCAGGAAGACATCACTGTGGCAGGATGAAGGGATAAAGGCTTTCCAAAGGAAGCCACCACGCTGCCGGTGTTTGAAGATGCTGCGTTGGAAGGGAGGAGTTTGGCCAAGACACAGGGTTACAGAGGGGTGGCTCAGCCAAGACCTTTTTGCACTCCTAGAAGACATCCCATGGAGGATGCATTTGCTCTCTTGTCTTAGAAACAAAGAAATCCAGCAGAAAGGCAATGAAACTCCCTAGGGAGGAAGCTGGGCCCACCGAGGAAGGAAAGCAGCAGCATAATGGGGACCACCCCCCAAGCATGCACCAGCCACAATGCAAGAAGCAACAGGAGCACAGGGAGAAGCACTGGAGAGCTGCATCCTACTGGAAGACAGGAGCTGGGGCAGAGGCAGAGGATGTAAAGGGAGTAACAGTAAAACTAATAAGGGTTTTGAGTGTGATTTGACATTCAGTATCAGCCTGCAGCCACAGCTGATGTGTGCACTGTGAACAAGGCGATGTGTTTTAGTGGTGTGTAGGCAGTAAGTGGTGACCCCTGAGGACACCCCATCCCACACAGGGAAAGGACTACCAGCTGAAGGCAACCAGCTTGGACCTTCCTTGTGGCAAAGCCCATTTGCTCCCCACATGCCTTGGCTCTCTAATGCTTCCAAAAGCCTTGCGCTTGTGCGTTACGTGAGGAAAAAGAAGTGTTTCTACTGAAAGCATGGGACAGATTCAGCAAACCCTCCCATGCCACAGATGTGCCCAGTGCCCAGCTCCAGGCCCTGAGGCAGCTGGAAACAGAGCAGGAGCCAATGCCCACGTCTGGGGATCCCAGCACAGGAGAGCTGGGGTTCCCGGGATGCTCCACGCCTCGGGCTCTGCCCACACTCCCAAGGTGAGGAGGCAGCTCCACGCTCTCCAACCTGAGCTGAGGTTTCTCTGTTCTGTAAAAATAAAGTGCTCAGGGAAAGAAACAAAACAACAATAAACAAACTGGCACAAAACAGAGCAGTCCCCGCTCCCACCCTGCCTGAAGGGATGGGGGATATACAGAAAGGGTGGGATTTCAGAATAAAATATATAATCAAAAATCCACATCCCCGGGATCGCTCCCCTCCGAAAGCGACTATTTACAGGGGATGAGGGGGCTGTTTTGCTCTATCACCTGCCCCAGGGAAGGCACTGCTGCAGCCCAGATCCCAACTCCACCGCCAGAGCCCAGCACGGGACCCTCCTGCTGCGGGGGTGCAGTCCTGTCCTCTCACAGACCAACCCCACCGCGAGGAGAGGAGAGGAGAGACCGTTGCCAGGAGACCAGCATCTCCCGGAGCCCCTGCACCCCCAGAGTGGTACCCGGGCAGGCAGGGGACCGTCACTGCACCATGGCACTGGTGGCGTTCACCACGGCGGCCGCGGGCGCTGCCAGCTCCACCAGCGCCTCATATGTCCCCACCACGAAGCCCACGAAGCCGAAGAGGCTGATGAGGATGTCCTTGACGATGACAACGGGGTGCATGCCTTCGGAGTAGTAGGTGGCAATCTCCAGCAGCGGGGGGAAGATGAGAGCCAGGGCACTGCTGCTGACGGAGCCCACCAGGGAGATGACGATGTCCAGGCGTGGGATGAGGATGGCCAGGACGCCTGTAGAAGGAGCAGACATTCCGTTAGCATTGATGACTCCAAGATGGCCAAGACCCTCCTTCTCTGATTGAAAGTAAGCAAAATCCCCACTGCAGGGATCTGCTTGAATCCTCCCTCTGCCCTTCTCCCTGACACAAGAGCTTTGAAGATGGGGTTGCATATATTTTCTCCTCCTCAACAAGCAGTTAAGCCATTGCATTGAGTTAATGAAGCACAGCATGCAGACCAAACCCTTCCTGTCACCCTGGGCACCAGTGAGCTCCAGGGCTGAGCAGGATGGGTGCCCCAGCAAACATACTGCTGGCAGAAGAGCAGCCACAGCATCCCCAGCCCCCTGTTAAAGCCAGGACTCCTGCCCCCCACACCTGGGGAGCTGTAAAGCCTCAAAAACCCCATAAAAGCAGGAGAAGGGAAGAAAAAGCCCTCTCCCCCCACCCTGAATACATCGGTGTGGTTTGCATGTGTTTAGAGCTGCTCCAGCAGCAGAGCGCCCACGGCACAGCCCCGGGGAGAACATTTGTTAGGTAAAATCTGCAGCCAAGGAAAATCCCCCGGGAGACTTCTGAGAGCTCAGCACGCAGCGGGGCAAACTCTGCTCCTTCTGCTCCGGCTCGGGGCCAGGGGAGGACAGAGGGATGGTGCTCTCTCCTTCCAACCAGCCCACAATGCCCCTTAGCAAGCTCCTCATCCGAGGCATCCTCAGCACTTGAGAGCATCACCGTTGCTTTTGAGTCAAACAAAGCCTGAGGAAAAGACAACCAGAACTTTGCAGAGCATCCTCTGCAAGCAAAGCAGACTTCAGTATTTTATCAAATATCGGTTTACTGCTTTGAAAGCTCTGCTTGGAAACAGGAGACACCTAGAAACATGGCAGCTACTGCCTCGGTGGAGAAGGGACACCTCAGGGTTCCTTACCGGAGGGGTTTGGTTTCACCCTGGCAATCAGCTGTTGGAGCCTCCCTGAGCCAAAGATCACCCACAGCACCACAGGAGATGGAAAGCTTGGGAGGCTGACAGCAGACATAGACACAAACAGGAGATGCTCCCACACACCACCACATTCCAGCCCTGCTGTCATGTGGATAAGCCTAGAGACAAACCTCCCCTCCACCTTGGGGGACAGCAGCAAAGGCCCCCACTAAGCTGACCTAGAGGAAGTTTATTGCAGTGTTCTGCCCTGCACAGGGCCAAAGGAGGGCTCTGCCAGGTCTCTGCTGCAAGCAGCACCCCTGCTCCAGCAGCCTGCAGGGAGAGCAGAGCAGCAGACACCAGCAGCATCCTCAGCCCACCCCACACGGCTCTTTGGACTGGAAGCAAACAAAACTATTAACCCCCCTCTAAATGAGGCATTGCTGAAGCACCAGCTGCAGCCCGCAGCCTCCAGGGCAACGGTCGTGCTTTCCACAGGTATTAATTCAAAGGGGTTTTAAGAGTGCTGGTTTTGAAGTCTAAGCTTAAAAGACACCAAATTGCATCCTCTCTTTGGAAGCCAAAGCCACAAGGCAGGCTTGTTCTGCGGCCACACATTCAGCTGATGAATACTCATGCAACCCCCCTAATTGCTTTTATCCTCAGCAACAGCCACAGCCATCTCTTACAGGGAAGGGTAAGGAGAGGAGGTACTAAGGAACCTGCATCCCTCCATCAACACCGAGACAGGAGGGTACAGCCACTGCCGGTGCCTGAAGCCATTCCACTGCTCCAAGCCTTCACTTCCCCGGCCACATAAAACTCCATCACCTCCCAAGAGGGGCTCCAAGCCCCATGACAGCACTGGGGTGGTCAGAGCACATGGCCCAGCACAGCAGGATTTCATCCCTGCACTGTGCCTCCAGCTGCAGGCACTGGGACAGAAGATGCTTCAGGAACTCAGCACAGAGGGGATGGAGCTTTACCCACCTCTGTCAACACAGAACTTCTGGCCCATCATTAGTGAATGCCCAGAAACCAGCCGCACGCTCCAGTGCTCTTTAGTTAGCATCACACTCCTCTCAAACCCAAACCAAAGCCAGCTAAGATGCAGGGGAAGTCCCTGATGCTCAACTCTGGTGCACCAGCAGCATCAAGCCATTGAGAAAAGCTCTTTTTCAGCAGATGACGCCAGGGAGCTCAGTCAAGCATCTCAGCTGTGCTGACAACAGCAAGGATTTAGCCTTCAGGAATCAAAGCCAGCTAAAATCAAATACTTCTGCACCTGATTTGCTCCATGCCTTTTCCAAAGGTCCACCAGGCTCAAGCCCAGCAGCTTGCTCCACCAGAGCCACACCGCAGGCACCAAATGATGTGGAAAGCTTATTCCTCCACTGAGAAGACTGGTCCCATATAGAGCAGGCAGAGGACCACTGCTGCAACTACTTGGAGGCTACTTTGGCCCACTGGCTTGCATCAGCAAGGTCCAGGAGACTCCCTGCAGTGAGGGCTTTAGCAGCAGGGCCAGAAGCAGCAAGGCAAGGGGTGAAAGCTCTTGGCACCACCAACCCACAGCAGGAAGGAGGTCCCACATCCTCCTAAGGGAACTCAGACAAGCTGCTTTGTACTCACAGGTCACGCCAACCAGGGCTACCCTGAGGAGCAGGTTGACCAGCCAGCCCCAGCGCTCCGACACCCGGGCGACGAGGGGAGGAATGATGATCTCGGCAGGCACATAGAACTGCACAGCATAGGTGATGAAAATCCCAAAGGAGAAGAGCAGCTTGACAGCTTGGTACAGCCTGCAAACGAGAAGGAGGAGACCCAGTGAGACACACTCTGCTCCAGCCCCCGTGGCATCAACAGCAGAAAGCAGAAGGCGAATGCTCATCCAACAAGGACTTTTGTGTGACAATGGTTTACCCCTCCTGAAGAGTCTCCTGGAAAATCAAGGGTGATTCATTCAAGTCCATAGACCCCTTTTTGGGCAAGAGATTTCAAGGAGACAGCACAACCTCCAAGCCACAGCAACACACACTCCTATACCTAATCAGAGGCTTTTAGTCTTGGTGTAAGGAATCATCAGGCCACGAGCTGGGCCTGCAGCCTCTCAAGGGCTGCTTCCCCTTGGGAAAACTCATGGACACAGATATTGGGAGTTCTTTGAAAAATAAAACAAATAAACAACCAACCAACCCCAAGAAACCACTGTCCTGCTCCTGACTCTTTCCAAGGCACAGGGAAAGATGAGGTGTCCTTGGCCAAGGGACCAGGAGCCGAACTTGATCCTCAACAAGTTAAGGCACCAACCTACATTTCTAGATGCTCATGTTGCCACACTGCCCTTGGCTGCACAAAGTAAGACCTCCAGGTACCTTGCTCCCTGGGTAGCTGTGCACCATCCTCTCCACTCGAGCAGGCTGCACTCTGCAAGGTCTGCAGTGGCACAGGGTGGCCTTCTTCATGATTGCTCCCCACAGACAACACCTAAATACCCACTGGCACTGGTACTGGCAAGAGCCTGCAGTCCTGATTTTTGGCCAGTGACCCAGAATGAAGTTGCAGCTATGCCCAGAGGTTCCTCACCTTGACTTCCATCCAGCCTCTGTGCTGAAAGAAGAAAAAAGCTTCCTTTTCTCCTATTTGTAACCAGCTGGATTCTGGTTATAACCGGAATTCTGTTATAACAGGAGATGAAGAATATCTTCAAAGAGGCTTAGCTGTAGCCATGAATATTTCACAGATTTTGATTACTGCTTGGCTTCTGAGGAGGCGGAAGAGGACAGAACCACTGGGATAAGTCTGGGCTTACAGAGCAAATGGGATACAAACGTCACCACCACCACCTGCAACTGAACCTCCTCCATAAAACAGAAAGAGCAGCTATTTTGGGCATGCTGCATGATACATGTCTGGGGGGAAGAGAGCTGGAAGAGCAGTATGGGCTGAGCAGAAGGAAGGCAGAGTGCAGACAAGCTGCAAACAGCACCTCAGGCTCACCCTGAGTCTGATTTCACCATGTCCCACAGACTACAGCGATGCAGCAGTGGACAAGCGTAGCTGCAGGACAAAGCCAGTCGCAGGTGGCCAAAAAGCCACCTCCCAGCCCAGTCTCCTCCCTCAGCTCCTCAGCAGCTGAAAAAGCCTCTCCAAAAGAGGAGTGATATCCAGTTACCTCATATATGGTCCTACCCATTCCCCAGCGCAAGACATGCTGACCAAGCAGGAAACACGGGTCCTGCCCATACCACTTGGGTAAATAGGAAGTGGATCCAAGCTGAGGAACGTATCTGGCTCCCTTTAACTTCTTTGGGCCCAAGCCAGTGCCCCTCTGTATGCTGGTTCTCAGCATCCAGCTGCTGCAACAGAAGCCTCAAAACAGAGAAGTATTCACATGCAAGACAACTCTGAACATTAGCGGCAGAGCCTGGTGCAGTCAAACATTTCCCACAGTCACAGGGGATGGAGGTAAGGATCACCTAAGTGAATAGGACCAGATCAGATGTATTCAAGATTGTGCCCAGCATCAGCCTGAAGTCATTTTATCATCTACAAAAGAGCAGGGTAATCAGAGAGAGGTCCTGTTACCTGGGAAGAAGAATCATATCCGCCTTCAAGAGGAATGAGGGAAGCTACAGCCTAATCAGCCTCACCTTGATCTCCAGAAAAGTATGGGCTAAGTGCTTCTAACATCCATTTCCAGGCACATATTGTACAGGGTGAACAGCCACTGGGGATTTGCCAAGGGGGAATCATGGATCTATCTTCATCAGTGAACCTGGATGAGCTCTCAGCAACCCAGAGCATGCTGTCAGCAAGCACCCAACAAGGCTGAATTGGAGGGAACGACTGACACACCTTGGAGCAGGACCTAAACATGGGCAAAATTCAAAAGCAAACACAAAATCCCACGCATAGGAAAGGCAGGGGCCCAGCTTCCCATCTGGCCAGAACAGGACCTGGAGGTCCTGATGGGCAGCAAACTGATAATGAGCCAGCAGCAGGACCTCGCAGTGATTAAGGTCAATCACATACCAGGCTATGGTAGCAAAAGCATAGCCAGCAGGTTAAGGATTACTCTCATTAGGAGCTTGTGAAGCCACATCTTGAATATCATGTCCAGCCTTGAGATTCCTAACACAGCAAGTTGAATGGAGGCTACTAAGATAGCTGTGGCTGGAGCACATGATAGTCAAGGAGGCGATGCAAGACCTGGGCTCATTCAGCATGAAGAATATCATGGGGGATGTTACTGCTGTCTTCAGCTACCTGTAAGGAAGGCATGGAGAAGACAGAGACAGGCTCCTTTCAAAGTTGCACAGCAGAAGAACCAGCAGCAACAGGACAGAGCCACATCCCAAAAGGGTAGTTAAGTACCAGATCAAGGGCCTGATATTCAATATTTAACTTGGCCCTGCTTTGAGCAGGAGGGTGGACTCAATATCTCTGGTGGACAGTGCCCTCCCTAAGCTAAATTTGCCCTGTGGTTCCATAAGCAAATTAAAGACAAAGCTACCCTGAGAGTCCAGAGTGCGCCCAGATAGCCACATGTGACCATGCACAGTAGCCTTGAGCTACCTCTACCCCACACCTGCATATCTTGGTGGCCTTGAGCCACCTCTACCCCACACCTGCATATCTTCAAGCTGTATTTTCAGCAAAGTGATGCTGTAAAACCATAAAGTGTTCCAGGGCAATCTACAATTAAGAGGTGCTAGTAAAAAAGTTACAGAGGAAGGCTGGCTACTGAACCTACCCATCAGGAACCATGACAAGCTCAAAGGGCATTTTAAATACCAAGAGGAGAAAGAGCTCAAGCCCTAGCTTAAGCTCCATGCAAGGCCCTGGAGAGGCACTGCTCTGCCAACCACAGCAACTACTTGCCTAACCCAGATGGCCACACCAAGCCATTCCAACAAGCTGCAAGAAATGGCATACACTCCTTGGACCACAAGCTCTGTCATTACCTACCTTCAACTGGTTATATGCAACCAAACATCTTCCTCCTCACTAGAGCATTTCTTCACTCTTCAGCAGATGCGGTGAAGCAACGCTTCTGAGGATGCAAGGAGGGATTTCTGCATAGCAGTGCAGTGCTGTGGAGGCTGTGGTTAGGGCTGGGTACTGGGAACTGACATGCTCCTTATTTGAGGAAGCTGCGGTTATGGAGCAATGAGGCTGGAAAAGCCCTTCGTAACCCTGTCACCCAACGATTCCTGACACGCTCATCAAATCTGCTCTGGAGACCTCCAGGCAATGGCTACAACCAAGGAAGGATGCAGCATCTGTGCCATGGTCCTCATTTTGTTTCCAACACTGCAGCAAACCCAGGACTTCTCACCAACAGCCCTTACAAGCACCTTCTGCAGCCCAACACCATTACTGCTGGGAAAGAAACCCACAGGCAAAGCAGGATGGGCAAAACACTCATTTCAAGAGCAAAGTCTTCACCCATCACCTACAGGTGGGTTTTGTTTTGCTTTCCAGAAAAGTCCTTTGACAGAAAGCATGGATGCTCCTAGAAACACACATCTGAACTAGGAGCTTCCTGCAGCCCGGCAAGTCACAGAAATCCCATTACCCTCTTTCTAAGGGAACATCATCCTTTAGAGCAAACAAAGCTGAGATTTCTCACACAAGTCCCCACACAGCATTACAGGTCAGCAGATGTCGTTAGTCTGTGGCATGACCTGATGCCCTGCAGAGCCCAAGGCCTGGGTCTGACCTGCCTTCCACCTTCAGGAGAAGCAGCAGCACTTCCTCCCCTTCACACTTCCCTTCAGCTTGCTGAGAGGACGGGATTCACCCCTCCTGTGCTGCAATGGTGGGACCCAGATCTCCCTACAACACAGGCAAGTTTTCCCACCAGCCCCACACCTCCTCACTGACAGGAGGGACCTGGCAGAGCTCCAGCCTCTACAGGGGACAATGCAAGGCTCTTGGCAAGAGCAGGACCTTCAGCCACACCAACACACAGCACTTCAGCCACTACACAGACCCAGCATGAATGACAGCCTGTGCACTCAAATTGAAAGAAACCCTCCTAGCAATAATTAAAGCGAAACCAAGCTCTATTTCTTCAAATGCTTGCTTTCTCCAGAGCTCCAGCTGCACTGTTCTACAAGGTCAGCACATGGAAGCCCAGCAGTGACTCGCAATGACAGTCCTGCCCAAATCTATTTCAGCAATGGGGAAGAGGCAGCGAGTCACAGTGCAGATGCTAACAGCAGAAAGGATGAGCTGGGGAGGGGGGCAGGCATCCCCAGATCCAAGTCTCACTCTGCTTTCTTGCAGGATTTCAAGGCAGCAGAGACATCAAAGAGAAACTGTTGAACTCAGATGCTCCCAGGCAAACCCAGAGAAACCCTGTTGCTGCAGGATGGCTTTCCAAGAAACCTCCTGGCATCAAAGCCAACCCGCAGCCCCAGCTCCGCACCACGTGCAGGAGGTGCTGCCATGCAAGTGGAACCTCTGCAGAGCTTCTCTCCTTGCCTGTCAGCACCACATCCTGCCCCACAGACACCCCAAAGCAGTGTGTTGTAAGAAGCAACAGAGATGGGCTTTTCAGGATTTCCTCATATAACCCCAGGAGAAGCAAGCTGGAAAAGGCATTTATTCTCAATACTTGCATGCTCCACACTTCTTGTCCCAAAGGCAAGAAAACCTGCTTGCATTTCTCCTCTGGGATGAATATGGAGCTGTGACACTGAACAACCACTCAGCCCCAGGGACAGACCAGCACAAAGCCCAGCCTGTTGCTGCAAGAGCCACCAGCCCCAGCAAGAGAGGAGAGAACCCCTCCAGGTTATAGCAGGTACAGGGTCAGGCCATGTGTATTTCCAGCATCTCAAGAGGCCTCGCCAGACCCCAGAGGATCACAGACAGGTCTGGGGAGCTGCAGAGCTCGGCACCCATAGGAAGGAAGGGGCATCCTCACGGCACCAGTGCTCACAGGCAAAGTGTTGGCTCCAGATGAGCCGCATCCAGTCACAACGTGGCACCCAGGAGTGGGAGTTTGAGCCCCAGGGCTGCAAACACAGATCCCAGCCCACAGGTGGAGACGTCACATCTCGCCCCCTCTGGGAGCTCCCAGCTTTGGGGTAGTTTTCCAAGTTCTCCATTTGAAGAAGAGAAGTGGGGTTTGCACAAATCAACCACCTTTTACTATGGCTGCACAGGGGCTGTGTTCAACATCTCCCAGCCAGAACACTGCTTATCCCCCAAAAAGATGCCACAAGGCTCCAATAAAAAGGCAGGAGCTGCATCTACCCAGAAAGGGACCGCCAGGGAAGCAGCCTGAGCTGCAGGGCCAAGACCAAGCTCAGATGCCACAGCAATGAGCCTCTCCTCACCCTATACATCAGGACAACCCTTGTCAAGCTGCTTTGGACAGTTTGAATACAGCACGGTTGATCCTTTCCAAAGCTCATTCAGATCATTTCTCCTAAGGAACGATGTCCCCTGCTGCTCCCTCACCTCCCTTTCTCCTTACCCCTGGCCCCTGCACTCCCCATGAGGACTCACCAGCAGTTGGGCAGGTTGAGTGTTATGCTGGCCTGAATGTCCGCCCCGAAGCGCAGGTACCCCAGGACGCTCAGGCTGATGTACAGGATGGTGACAATGGTCATCCCCACATAGAGGATGACTGGGAACTGCCGCGGGTTCTTCATCTTGTTTTCCAGAGGCAGCACCTGGGAGAGGAGAAGGAGGAGGAGGATGACAACAGAGCAGCAGGCTGCCCCTGTTCCTCTATAGCCCTGGAAAGTAGGAGGGGCAGCCCCATAGCCAAGCACAGCTCCCCATGCCAGGGGATGGGATGGTCACACATGGAACCCAGCTGAAAAAGACCATGTACTGGAGATCTGATTTCTGTGCTCCCATTGGAGAGCTTCACACTTGGCATGGCAAATCTTCAGTGGGATCACTCATGACCTTGCCTTAAGGAAGGGACCTGCTCCTTCCCTTCCACAGGAGCTGTGCCCATTAGTACCTGGCAACACCATCCACCCCATACCTTGGCTGCATTCCACTCTGCACTCCAAAACAGCCCAGCCATACCCACAAGGCCAGGCCCATCATTACATTGTCTTACTTTACCGGTAAACCTGGAAAGACCAAGATACTTTCTCCTCTTCTATCAAGTTTGGATACATTTCAACCAAACAGGACAATAAAAAAGGAAGGACAGAAGCAAGTCCCTCACCTCTCTACTACTGACACTTGCTTTCAAATATAAGAGTTCAGCAAACATTTTTATAGCTGTCCTTGGGTGGCAGGACTTCAAGGACAGACACAGCAGCAGAGCTGGTGAGGGGGCAGGACCAGAAAAGCTTTTATTTGCTTCTCCTCCTCCAAATCACACGAGGAAGAGAGCATTTGTGCCTCACTGCCAGCAAGGGCCCTGTGCCCCAGGCACAGCATTCAGTAAACACTCCCCCTGTAATGGATTGGGCCCTCTCCAGCCCTGCATTTACAGTCAGCTTAGTTTGAGAGATGAAACCATTTTTCCCCCTTTGAAGGGAGCTCCTGGAAACAGCCCACAACAGCTCCAGGAGCCATTAAGCTCCCCACCCACCCAGCCAGCTTTTTTCCACAGACACAGCAGTCTATTTACAGCATCTTGTATGTATTATGCAAATCCAGCCCCACAGCAGGCTGGGGCCACACGGCTGCTGAAGGATGATCTTGAAGCCTCCACAGCAGGGTGGGAAGGAACTGATCACACTTCTCTGTGTCACGCTTTTTGGTCTCCCACTTAGGGAGCTTTAGGATCCAGCCTGGTAACAAGGTTCGGGATGATCCCTCCTCTGCAGGTCAGCCAGCAGAGCCCAAGGCAGCTGCCAGTGCGATTCCCAGCAGAGCCCTATCTACTGCCAGATACAGCCACCTTCAAAGCAGTAACCAACCTCCTGAGGTTTGGAGTGTATGCTCCTCCAGCAACAGGGTTTGACCCAGGAGATAGCCTGGAGGCTAAAGCTAACAGCATCATCCAGATTTTGGGCTACTGTCAGAGAAGTTCATCTGCAAATACAGCTGCAACACAGGGGCTGTGGCAAGCCCAAGCATGGGCTGAGCCTCTTGTGCAGGCAGCCCCGTTGCCACACGCCAAGACTTACCACCCCGATGCCTTCAAAAGCAAAGATCGCAGTGCCAAAAAACAGAGGGTAAGTCTTCCAGGCTGCTGCTAGAGGCAGGCCACTGGGATCAGGAATGTCCTGGAAAAGAGCCCATGCAGAGTTCAGATACAGGGAGCATGGGGAGGACCTGGCTTGCTCCCATCACTCCCCAACACAGCCCCATGCCACAGGGAAAACCCTGTGGAGCAGAGGGTAACCACTTTGCCCATGGGAACGAGCATCATCCCACAGTGTGCAAACACCCTCTTGTTGCGTTCCCTTCACCTGCCAAAACACAGGACAGCACAGAGGGAGCCAAACACACTTACCCTGACAATGTACTGGTAGATCACGACGAGGCTGCCAAGCATGGCCACGTTGGCCAGCATGGAGAAGATGGACAGGACCTTGAGATTCTGGATGAACGTGAGCAGCACCACAAAAGGCAGGAGGGACAGCATGTACAGCCGGGAGTCCATGGTGGGGGTCATGGCCACTGTCCTGTTCAAGCTGCAGTCATTGGTGGTCCCATTTGCTGTAGATATGACCTAGGAAAGCACAGGAAAGCCCGATGAAACCCACTGTGCAGGTGTGAAAGGATTTTGGCAGTGAACCCAGTGGGTCAGAATGCTACCCCATCAGCTCACTTTCAAGCACAGCTAGTTGATTAAAACCAGAGCAACGCAGGCTGAAGTAGCTCTGAAGCAAATGCCTGTTACCTCACTAGGATCAGAGGTGGGATTAGCCACGGCATCGCAGCTGAGACAGCAAAACCTGCCCGAGCCCAGGCTCAGTGAGCACGTGAACCTGGCAGCTGAGTGCACCAAGGGCAGAGGTTGGTTTGTGCTGCCCACAAGGCCAGTTGAGAAGAGAGGAAGGAGACATTAAGTGCTATTTCCTCAAAGGTCCTTTTCCTCTTGCTTCACCACGTTGCACAATCCCCTTCAGTCACTCAGTTCCCTGTTCCCACTCAAACATATCTGGAAGATACTGCTGGCCCCCAACTTTGCTTTCTTCATAGGAAAACATCCTTTCCTTGGGTCTGTCATTCCATAGGCACTCCATGCTATGTGCTCACGTCTAGAAAGAGTTCTGCCCCAGGAACCAGGTGGCTGAGCCATCCCTCCCAAGACCATGGGCACACTGTGGATCACCAATACAACCACAACCAAGCTGGTTTGGGTACAAGGTGCTGGCTGACCACTGCAGCAAAGGGCTACCTGCAAACTAATTTAAGCTGCTCTGGACTATGTCCTGCCCCAGATGAGAGGCTAAAGAGCTCCTGCACGTATCAGCATTCTCCATGGGAGAGGGCAGCACAGAGCCCCAGCCTGCCCTGCCTCTCCACGGCTTGCTCCAAAGCCATTTTCCAAACCAAAGGTCTGCCCAGCACAGCAGCAATGATCTCACCTGAGGTACCCCCGCACCATAGCTCCCACCTCACACACCAGTCTCACCACAAACAGAAACAAGCAACACTCCCCACCCAAAAAATTCCAAACCCGAAGCCAAGGGGTTTCCCAGCCGTGGGAGCAGCAGTGTGGCAGCAACCAGACCCCTTCTGCAGCACAGCAGGAGCACAAAGGGATAGAACGCTGAGCAGCACTTGCGAGGCACTGAGATGCTGGAGGCTGGGAACAGGGATTCCTCATTCCCAGTTTCTTACAGCACAGGAGCCAAGCGGTTCAGAGTTTCTGTTTATTTCCTCTGGCAGAAGGAAACTCTTTCCCTACAGATGTAATTAAGTTCCAGAGCCATGGGATGAGGAAAGAAACTGGAAGGCAAACAGGTGCAGGAAAGGGAGAAGAGGGGTTGACAGCAGGTCCTGGTATCCATACGTCACCCACCTACACAGAGTACCAATACAGCAATTAACTGAGGTGGGCAGGACATCACAGGTAGTGTCCCTTGTGTCACCTCTCTCTTGCCTTCCCTCATTAGGAACAGCCCCTGCTTCCCCTCGGGACACGGATATTTCCAGTGCCTCTGCACACAGAACAAAGCCACGGGGCTTCCCAGAAAAACCTGCCCTGTTTGAACAGGAAAACCTCTGATCCTTCAAAACACCCAGGCAATACCTTCCTGAGCAGCATGAGCTATGGAAACCAGACCTCTGGTGGCGAACAGAGCTGTGACATAGAGCTAAGAATAACCCAAACACCTCCACACACCCTCCCGCCTTCCCCTTGCTCCCAAAGGAAGGAGTAAACCTAACCTGCTTCAGATTGTCAGCCAGAAAGACAAAGTACACACAGCAGAAGCCCAGCTGAGTGATGATCAGGAAAAGTCCCACCAAGCGCCTAGAAGAGAAAAAAAGACCATTTGTTAACCAGGCCATGCAGAAATGAGCACACTTGGGCTGCTTGGGGCTGACATGAACACTGCAGCAAAGCTGCTCTCTCCAGAGGTTCAGGTGTGCAGGTAAGGGCATCAGCTCCCCTCTCTTTGATGATCTGGACCGATCACCATCTAACCTCACGGACCTCAGGCTCTCTGATCTCCCCCTCCTATCCCCTCCAAAGAGTCAGGACCAGCCTCAGGAGAAAAGTCTCCACCTTAGGTTTAACATCTCCAGTCTGCTGCTGAATTGTCATAGCTGGAGACAATGGCCCTCAAACACAGGAAGAGCTGAATGTTTCCAGCATCTGATGTGCCTGTATGACGTGATGTGGGAAACCACAGGGCTGGTGGCACCCCCAGCAGCAGCTATTGGCCACCCTCAGTGCCAGCAATGCAATACATGTTATTTACTCCTTTGTTATGCAGCAGAGACTTACTTCTCCCCCTCCTTTAGTATAAGCCACATCTGGCTGGGGAGAGGACCGGGTCAAAGACCTCAGTGTTACCCCCTGAGGGACAGAGAGCATCCAGGGAAGGTGTGACATATAATGTTATGTGGCTCTTGTGCTCATCTGCTCACACAGCTCAGAGACCAGTGGCTCCTCTGTCCAAGCTGCACTTAAAGACAAGTCCCATGCCTGGAGCAGGGGAACAGGTACCTTCCCCAGATGGCATGTGTCCGCAGCCAGGCACTAGGAGTCGATTCCAGCCCGTACATCATGGCACCTCCATAGTCCACAAACTGCTTCTGGAACCTGCCCCAAGGAAGAGAGATCTCACATCAGCCCTGTCTGCTGGTTCCCAGGGCAAATGATGACACGAATGGGTAAACAGCTCCTGTGAAAAGCCCAGCAGCAATTCCCAACTGAGGTTACAACGCAGGGAGCTTGCTGCTGGGAGGCTCCACAGGACTTCTTGGGAAGGAAAGAACTGTGGGAGCAGTGATGCAGAGGAGGGGAGCTGCTCCTTACCTGTAGCAGAAGTGATGGGCGCACTTCACCAGGATGCCCATGCAGTGCACAGCCACGACTCCCATCACCAGCAGGCTCAGAGGACCCAGCTGCAGGGAAAAGAGGGGCAAGGCTGCACTCTGATGGCCAAAGGCAGAGCTGCACAACACGTTTGACTTCCAGACAAAACTCCACAGGCTCGGGGAGCCAAAACATCACTGGAGGCTGAACCATTGCTCAGGTGCTGCTCCCAGGAACCAGCCTCCCAGGACAAGACAGAGAGCCACCAGCTTGGCAGGAATGATGCAAAAGCAGCAAGTTGGGGCAGTCTGGGTGCAGCAAAGCGCTTCCAGGGTTTCAAACTGTCTTGCACATCCTATTACGCAGGTGACAGAGGTCACGGTCCAGGCAGAGGAAGGAAGTTTTCCCTTTCAATTACTTGATTTTTCAATCTGAGCAATGGGAATGCTGCACTGCTGGGCAAGGAAACCCAGAGCAGAGCAGTGAGGTGCCCTCCGCCTCTCACACGGGGGGCAGTTGCTGGGGCTTAACACAGACACGGTGGAACAGCACCAGGATGGAAGCCGGAGGGAGATGTGACAGCAGCCAGGGGCTGCTGTTTGACTTCCAAGTGCAACCTCAGCCCTCAAGCAGCAAAGCCACATCAGATCCACTGATCTCAACACAGCTCTGAGGCTGGACCAGCACACATGAAACCCCACAGAGGGAAGCACGGTGCCATCTCCCATCACCAGCCTTAACCAGTGCACAATGGGACTCCTCACTTGCACGCTGTGCTTGTAGAACCCTTAGGAGGTGCACAGCATGCTCAGCACACATTGACTGGGACAAACCAAGGCTGAGGCTGTGCTGAACCTGCCATGACCAGGGTGAGGAGCTGCCACCCGAGCAGTCTCTGCAGCAAACAAGGCAAACCACAGAGCCCAGGGTGCAAAAGCTCACAAGCAACCAAGCACCAAGAGGCATCTCAGTGGGGAGTCAAGCCCTAACACCAGCCATGCAAGCAGCCCAGCGCCCTGAGATCACTGCCCCACGAGCACCCACACAGCAGAGCTGAGAGCTGCCTTACCAGGATGCCGGCGTTCTTCACTGCCAGAGGCAGCCCCAGCAGCCCCGTGCCAACATTCCCCTTCAGGAGATGGATCAGGGTCTGGTACCACCTGAGGGAGAGAAGATGCAGAGATGACCATTGGCAGATGCCCACACCCAGACCCTGCACAGTCTCAGCCCCCCAGTTCATCGTGCTCAGGGTCCAGCAGCTCTGAGCTGCTGCAGGAAACACACACAGAGATCCAGATCCTGTCACCTGCACTCAGTGGGACTGAGGAAGGACTGGAGACAAAGACTCAAACAGATTTTGGGTGGGCATTTCCAAAACCAGCTCCAAGGCAAAACCCACCATGAGCTTAGCACAAGTCTCTGAGTTGAAGGGGTCAGAGACAGCATCCTCTGCCCACCTGGGTGAATAAGGCAGAAGAAAGCCCCCAGGGCATGGCTGCAACATGCCCACTTGTCCTCTGAAGCTGGACATGACGTTTGCTCAACACAGCTCCCCATTGAACCAACATGGAGTGGGGGAATATTGGGAAAAGCATTGAACTCTGCCAGATGCTGCCAAGCCCAGCTTTACTGGAGAGCAGAGTGACACTGGGGCAGCTGCTCCTTTGGTGCCAGCACTCCTTGGAGTCAGGACCACAACTCTGCCCTCACTATCCCCAGGAGGACTCCCCATAAAGCCATCACCCTCCCGCAAAGCCAACAAGGAGCCGCCATCACCTCCTCCACCCTCTCCATGTGCTGGGCAGGAGGGAAGCATCACTCACGTGGTCCCATTGGTCTCCCCAAAGCGCTGGTAGGACTCAGGATGAGCAAACCCATTGATGCCGCCGGGAGGGCTCCCCTCCGGTGTCACATCCGTGGAGCTGTAGTCGTTGTAGTCCTCGCTGCGGAGGCGCCGGGTGGACATGGTCCCTGTGGAGGGGGCAGCATTAGGGGTGCCCAGCTCAACACCCCCCTTGGCAGGCTCCTTGGGGTCAGTCATGGTGCAGAGAGCAGCTCGTGCTGCCGGAGCAAAGTCTCCTCCAGGGCTTTTATGGAGCAGCACGCTCCCGCCCAGGCAATCACGGAGCTGGCATGTCCTAAGGTCAAGGGTGCATGGCACATTCCCACCGGCTCTTCCTGCAGGCCTGTGCCCCTGTTTTGGGCACACCCAGCAAAGACAGGCTCAGGATCCTGCAGGAAGGGCCTGGATGCAATCTGCTTCACGTCAGGTAAGGGTGCCGGTGTCCCCCTGCTCTGAGGGTGGTGAGTGTGACAACACAGCCACAGGCAGGGGGGACATGCTGGCAGCCCTGGGACTTGGGACTGGAGCTGTCAAGAGGATGGACAGGGGAGAGCCAGGGAAGGGAAAGTTTCTCAACTTTTTAATTAGAGACCTTTTATTAAAAAGAATAAAAAATACTGATTGAGGTCCATCAGGCAGGAGCGCAGCCCGTGTGCAAACCACCCACTCCCCAGGTTTCACAACCACAGAGGTGTATCATGGACTTCCCGGGATGAGGCACCTGCATAACTGTCATGGTTTAAACTCTTGCTCCAGGCAACACCCCAGCAGAATCCTGCAAGCCGGGAGCACCCACACCAGCTCCACCAAGGACACTCCAAGGAAGCCTCCTGCCTTCAGCTGGTTTAATTCCCACACGTGGCCTGAAGAGCTCCTGCTGCTTCTGCACAGCCTCCCATCAAGAGCCTCTGCTTCCTCCACCCCCCAGCAGCACTCAGCACCCTGAATGCCAACTAGGAAGGAGCACCAGAGGCAGGGAAATCATCTATCAGGCTCCTGCCCCATGGCCTGGTGACTCAGTCCCTGCCCCAGGGCTCCCCTGGGGTGTCATGCCCAAGGCATCACCCCCTGCCCCAGCAGTCCCAGCCCCTCTGTGCTGATGGGGGAGCCAGGCTGGGGCCAAGCAGAAGCAGCAGGGGAATATTACCACAAACGGGCTCGTTTCCTGCCAGAGGCTCCTCCAACACCCGCCAGGTCACGCGAGCACCCACAGGACGCTGC
Organism: Pezoporus occidentalis; assembly: GCF_034315485.1. Taxonomy (NCBI): domain Eukaryota; kingdom Metazoa; phylum Chordata; class Aves; order Psittaciformes; family Psittacidae; genus Pezoporus; species Pezoporus occidentalis. Next base: position 653,363 of record NW_026913230.1, on the reverse strand, counting down.
TTTATTTCCTGCAGCACCAGGCAGCAGGGAGCAGGCAGCAGGGATGCTCCATCCTGCGCAGCACCAGGGCTGCTCCATCCTGCGCAGCACCAGGGCTGCTCCATCCTGCGCAGCACCAGGCTCCCCACAGCGCTGAGCCTGCTCGCGGCTGAGGGCAGCGCAGGCAGCACTCCCGCCTGCCTCCTCCCTCGCAGCCAGGACGTGCAGTCATGTCCTGAACCGGCTCTGCCGCGGGCAGGGTGAGACAGGCACTGGGAAGAGCGGCGGTGTTAGTTTATACAAGGAAAGCGTTAGATGCTCTTTGTCATCGGTGACGAGCCAGAGGAGCAGGGGAGAGACTTGGGAGGCTTTGCCAAGCATTAAGGAATGGTAGTGGGCAAGGGCGGCAGGCAGAGGGGTGCCAGGGTTGGGTCAGGCACGGATACACCTCCCTGGAGATGGTCTGTGCATTATCTGAAGTACTCAACAGCGATGCTCTCAGACAAAACCCAGTCACATCAATCTGCCTGATTGCTCCTCGTGGTTTGTTTTTCTTTTCCCACAAGCTTTTTGCTTTGAAGAGCCAGGGAAACGCACTCACCATGACTTGCCTTGTGTCTGGATTAAAGGTTGCATAGCAGCAGGGTGAGAGCACTCAGCTCCCCCGCAGTCAAGCTGCAAAACTTGTCTCGTCCACACAGCAAACGCTTCAAACTGAAGCAAAACCCCACAACATTTTCTCATCATTACAAAGAGCAAAGACAGGAGCAGCCACATTCGGTTTCCACTTTAAACCCAACTCCTTGGCCACTTCCATGTGCATTTTCACTACCTATGAACATGAGCTGTTTCATTACGGTGACTGAACTACTCAGGAAGGCTGGGGCAGGGAAGTGACAGCAACTTGTCCTTCACAGCGACAACCCCACGCCACAAGTCAAAAGCAAGATGCAACTTGCTGCTGACCCCCACAGCTCTGCCCAGCTGAGCAGGGGCTGCGACACAAAATCCTCCAGAAATGAGCTGCAGGACAGAACTCCCTGCTGCTCCCCATCACACGTGCTGAACCCGCAGAGCGCTGCTTGTAACCCATCTCGCTGTGACACAAGGGAGCCTGCTTGGCACAAACCTCCTGGTCTCAAAGCTCCAGCCCTGCACCCTCTTAAAGCAGCATGTCTGCACCCTGCAGAGCACAGGGCTCCCTGCACCTCACCCTGTCCACAGTGTCACACAGCACCTCACACCCATGCAGGATCTAGGCAGACCCACACACTCCCTCAGTGTCAGCTCTGGGCACCCTGAGGCACCCCTGGAAGCTGCCAGCAGCCCCTACATGCGCACAGGCTCTGAGCATACACACACACACACACACACACACACAGTCACATACACGGACTACCAGCACCCATGCAGGCTGCAGCGCACTTCTACACACCTGAGCACCCACACCTGATGCCAGCACCCCAGCGACCCCCGCACACCCATGCAAGGTGCCAGCACCCCGCAGGCTCCAAGCACCCCCCTACACACCCTGCCGTGTATAACGCCTGCCAGCGACCCCCTGAGTGCTGTCAGCGCGCCCAACCCCCCCAGCTCGCTGCTGCACCCCGGAGCACCCCCTCGGGCTGCGCGCACCCCCGGGACCCGCGCACACGTGCGGGACGCCGGTTCCCCCCGCCCCTGCATCCCTGCGCACGCCGCGGGCTGCCGGCCCCCCTCCGCGCATCCCTGAGCACCCGCACGCTGACAGCGCCCTCCCGCGGGCCGGCAGCCTCCGGTACCGGCCCCATCGGTACCGGCCCCATCGGTACCGGCCCCATGGTCCCGGTCCCGGTCCCGGTCCCGGTCCCGTACCTCGCCTCCGCCCCTCGCCGCGGGGACCCCGCCGGGCAGCTCCCTCGTCACGTGACAGCCGGATCAGCTGACCGCAGAGCCCGCTCCTGCGCACGGAGAGCGGTGAAGGCGAGGGGCGGAGCGAGGGGGCACTGCGGCGCCTCCTGGTGGGCGCTGCGGGGATTGCAGGGGCGCAGCTGCTAACGGGGGAGCGCTGAATCAGTGGGCACGAAGAGCATCCCCCCGCTTCCAACCCAAACTATTCCGTGAACCTACGATCCTGTGGCATGGCAGAGTGCCGCTTACTGCAGGTTTTCCATATGCAACTGCACAGGGTGCTAAATAACCTCACCTAGGCTCCCTTTCCCCCAAAAAAGGCTGGATTGGATGATCTTTGGAGGTCCAGTCCAGGTGCTGTTCTTTCATTCTGATTCTAAACCCCACAGAGCAAGGCAGGCTGGGGAGAGGGTCACTGAGGCAAGCAACAACGCAGAGACCCAGGGGGACAGGGACTGAGTCCTTGTGTCCAAAAGCAGCGCCTGCAGATCCCATGTGTCCCTCACACAGGAGCCAGCCTCAGGGCTGCTCACACTCAGTTCTTCTGGCTTCAGCACCCTCTACTGCTGCCCCCACCCCGGGCCCAACACTGCTTTTGCTTCCCCCACATGCTCAAAACCACATCCCTGCTATTTCAAGGCAAACAAATGTCACCCTCAGGTCACCCCCAGCACCAAAAGGCACCAGCGCCGCTTCCTGATAAAAAGATTTATTAAGAACCTACCCAAAAGGAGGATGCAGCCCTGGCACAGGCACTGCATGACAGTGGGGAGCGGGGTGAGAGGGTTAGTGCCTCTCCAGGCAAAATTACCCCATTGGACCCAGCAGCAGGATGAAGCAAAGCAAGTTGAGGGCACAGAAAGGTGATGGGAGAACATCTGTGTGGCAGAGGACCTCACGCCGGGGCAGCCCGGCAGTAGTTAAGGCATATAAAGTGCTTGGAGGAAGACCAGCCCTATGGAGAGGCTAAATAATGCAAGCAGGCAGGAACAGCGAGGGATGAGGGTGGCTGGTGAGTCACCATGGGACCTGGCATGGGCAGGCAGGAGCTGCAGGCAAGGATGCTGCCTGCCCATACCTCAGCACCCAGCCACAGCCAGGAGATGGGCTGCAGGGCCCCCAGATAGGAACCAGGCTGCTGGTCTTCATGGTCATCTCAGTCCATCCCATGTCTGGGATCCTGCTCCATGTTGTGGTGCACTGGAAGGATGGTCCCAGGGCAGTGTCATGCTTCAGCTCAGTCCCAGTGGCAAAATGAGATGAGGGGGACTTGTCCTTTGTCCCCATTTTGGGGACACTTCTGCAGAACAGCCCTATTTTGTAGGGACCAAACCAGCCCTGGCCAGAGGTGGTGGGGGCAAGCAGGGACACCCTCCACAGCTAATCCTGCATCCCTCCAGCCTGCCCCAGCACTCGCAAACACTCCCTCCTCCGCAGGGACTGCTCCAAGAAATATTGCTTTTCCCTGGAATGTTTCTGTCTAAAATTACCCTAATGGGATTAAGGAAAAGAGAAACCCAGTATAAGACAAGTACCCCCAGGTCGTGCTGAAAGGCTAGGGTTAGGCTCCAAGGCCACCCTGTGTGGTGCAGGGGACACCCTGGTGATGGGGTTGGGGGCAGCAGGCCAGCCAGAGGAGCACCGAGCAGGGGTATGGAGCTGCCTCCTCCTGGCAGCAGGAGGGATGCGCCTCACAGGGATGGGTTGGGGTGCAACGGGATGGGATGGAAGGGGACAGGACGGTGGGGAGCAGAAGGAGGTCCCCTGCCCCTCACTGGGACTGCAGGGAGAAGGCCAGCTTGACACAGCCGAGCTCCTCCCCACCATTGCTGACAACAGCCCGCACGCGGTAGTTGCCGTTGGTCATCCAGGAAGGCAGCTCCATGTCGGGCAGCACGAAGTCACTGGCTGGCAGCGAGTAAGAGCCCTATGGAGAGAGGGGACATCGTAGGGAAGACATCAGCTGAGCCCCGCAGCCCCCCACCAAAGGGCATGGTGGTACCCAGCATCACACCAATGGGGGTTCCCCACATACCGCTTTGAAGGGGCAGTGGCAGGGGATGCCATAGGTGAGCAGGGGCTCCGGGCACGTTGTGCCGGGTGGGATGAGCTCGTCCAGGATGGTGCAGACATCATTGTAGGTGCAGCTGCCCAGCTGGTCAATGCAGGGTAGTTGGATCCAGAGGTCTCCCAGCGCCTTCTCCACCACCAGCACAGCCTGGAGGGAAGGTGTTCAGCACTGGTACAGGCAGCACGGGCACCCGTGGCTCCCCCAGCCTGTCCCCTCCCCAGCGATCTCCTTCAGCTCCTGTTCGTGCAGCCCTTGGGGTGTCCATGGGGCCACCACAAGCCCTCCTGTCTCCCCTCCTGTTTTCAGTTCCTGTCTGCCTGCAGGTTTCTCTTCCTCTAACCTCAGCTTGCCCTCTTGAGCAAACACCTCTCAGCACCTCACAGCCCCGCTCCTTCCCACCTCCTCCATGCCCTACCCAAAAACCACAGCACACTCCCCACGGCCCCAGCCCCAAACATGCACCGTGGCATTGCTCAAGACAGCCCATGCACCTTGGGCAGAGACATGTCCCGTCTCATTCCGAAAGGTCCCCTAAAAGCAGCGCAGGGCACCCAGGGCTCCCACAGCAGGGTCGTGGCATGTCCATGGAGGGAGCAGCTGAGCCTGGCCACCCAAAACCGAGTGCAACAGTGACCATTGGGAACACCCAGGGTGTCCTTTCCCTCCCTGAGTCATTACTCCCAGGGCGTGACACAGCTCAAGTGGTTTCTCCCACTGGGATAAGGTTGGGAGCTTCCCACTGGGCTGTCTGCTCCCACTGCAGGTCTCCTTGTGCCCATTGCCCCATTCTGGCTTACAGAGCCTGATGTGCTCAGCCCCACACCGTTCCATGCCTCATTCCCCCAAGGGCTGCTCATTCCCATACCCACTGCTGGGCACTTCCCAGCTGCCAGTGGTTTTGGGAAGCTCATCCTGCGGCAGCATCTCCATCACGTACCTTCAGAGGGGAGGCCATGGTCTTGCCGCTGTTGACGGCCGCACTGACACGCAGACTCCCTGGGATGCTGATGGGGTCGGGTGCCACGGAGAGGCTCTGCAGCACCACGGGGTCCCTCCTGTCACCGCAGTTCTCCCAGGCAAAGCCACCAACCTGCAGCACCAAGGGACAGGAGGAGTTAGAGCCAAGGTGAGGCCTGACCTAGGTTTGCACAAGGTGTCCCCAGTGCTGGAGTCCTGACCCCCAGAAACATCTACTCACAAACACAGCCAGAAAATGACCTTCAGCCACCCTTTGAATGCCAAATGAGCTTTTCCCTCTTCATTTCTCACACTCTCACCTCTCTGAGCCTGAGGGCATCGCAGAAGCTCCCAGTCCAGCCCCATTGCGTGTATTTCACACCTAAATGGGGCTCCCAGGCTGCAATCTCCAAACGTGCCTCAGCTCAGCCTCCAAACGCTTTGTACATGAACAAGGTGAGAAGCCAACGGCATGGAGCAAGGTGTGAGAGAGCAAAGGCAACAGAGCAAGGGGGAACAAGAGCAGGGTGTTCAACTAGCAGGATGCTGTGCCTTGGGGTGGCCGTGGGGCTGGCACAAACTCCCAGCTCAGCCCGGCTGTTGCAAGCCCTCATCCACCAGTTCCAGCCACCTAGTTCTATGCAGGAATAGGAATCATGCTCATGTTGTGTTTTAAACATGGCTTAACGTTTCCATCTCCACTCATGCTCAGAGGACAGACGAGCCAGGTTTGCCCCTGCCTGAATGAATCTGATCCTGAGCTGCTTCAGTCTAAATGAGCCAGGGAAGCAGCATTGTCCTGTGGGATAATGAAAATCCACATGCAGGGGATGTAACCCAGAGAGGGGGGACACCACTTGTGTGTTCTGGGTGGGCTGGGAGCCATGCTGGGAGATCTCCCGTTTCCTCTGAGTCCCACCAGCCTCTCCAGCCATCACTGGCAACATCGCAGGAGCCCTTTGCTCCCACAACCCAAGCTCCAACGCAGGGGGATGCCAGCACCCTCCTGCAACATCCACCCCTGAACCTGCTGCGAGAGACCAGCTCCGGCTCCCTCCCGGTGCAGGCTCCAGCCTAATGGCAGATGCTTTCCTGGCAGGGATGGAGGAGGCATCCCGAGCAGGTTTGGCCGGGGCAGCCCGTGTCCCCATGCCGTGGGGCTTTCCCTGCCTGCTCAGCAGCCGCAGAACCGGTGGAGGCTGAATTACCTGGTGCCAGGCGGCAGCCCCAGCGGGCACTGCAGGCAGGAGCTCATCCTGCGTCCTGCTCACCAGCCCAGGGCAGGACGGGGCTGAGGGCAAGCCAGGACAAGGGGCAGGCTGCGCCCTGAGGTTTAGCAAGAGCTGGGAGACCCTCACCCACAGGTAAAGAGACTCCATAGGAGCTAATGCAGACTGCTGTGACACAGAGCCCCTCCAGCCTTCCTAACCGGCTCCCTCTGTCCCGGAGCAACATCAGCTTTCCTGGAAAATAAGTAAAAGAGGCTCCCCTTCTCACCGTGTGAGAGTCATGCGTTTTAATCAGCTGTATCTTAATCAGCGCCTGTTGATGAGCCCGGCCCAGCGCTGCGTGGGAACGAGAAGGCAGCAGCCCGAGCTGGTGAGCCAGAAAATCCTCACGGAGAGGAGGAATGAAACCCGAGGTGCTGGGAAGCTCAGCCAAAGCAAGAGGCCGCTGGGCCCGAAACCCTTCTGGCTCCAAACAGTTTGTCAGCCCTGAAATCCCCTCTGGGGCTCGCCCCAAACCTGCAGCCACGGTCCCCACACACACGGTCAGGTCCATGGGATCCCACCACCCCCAGCCCAGCCGCGCACCCCAAATCGACCTTGCAGAAGGACGACACTCGTCAAAGCGCTGTTGATCCCTTGTGAAGCGCACCAGGACGGAGTGCAGCAGCTCTCCCGCACCCCGCACTGCTGGGGCTGCTCCCCGCATCCCCCCCCCAAAGAGCAGGGTCGGGGTCGGGGGTCTCTCACCTTGCCCAGCCTGCGGGACCCGCTCCGCTCCACCAGCAGCTGCGGGTGGGAGCTGCCGAGCGCGGCAGCACAAAGCTGCACCGCGCACAGCAGCAGCAGCAGCAGCGATAGCGCCGACACCCGCATCCCGACAACGCAGAGCTGGCCCGGCCGGCGGGGAAGCAAACCGGGGCGGGTTGGAGGAGGGAGGCGAGAGCAGAGGCCGGCGGGGGCAGCCGCGGAAGCGGAGCGGTGGGACTGCTGCTCCACCTCCCGTTCGGTGCCCTCCCCCTGTGCACGCTCAGATTTTCCCTTCCTCTTTCCCCCTTCCCTTCCCTGGTTCTGTTCCCAAGCGCAGGACTGGATTCGCCGGGATGCTGGGACGGGAAGATGCGCTTTCCCAGGCACCCAGGGACATCCACCGCCAGCCTCGGTGGATGCAAAGGGTCGGTGCCACCTCCCACCGCCTCATATCTCCCCAGCTCTCGCCACAGATATCGGAGCCCCCAGACCTGATGGTGTGTGCTGCAAGGGGTGGGAACACCCTGGGATTGAGTGGCCCTTGGCTGGGCAGTTTGCCACAGCACCCACCACCCATTCATCCAAAATCTCAGATTTTATACTCTTCTCTTCCACCTTCCCCCTTCAGTGCTCATTTTCAAGCCAGAGCTGCCCCAACCCCCCCCATCATGCTGGAATGGCCCCACGGGTACCCCGCCACCACAGACAGCACAGGAGGGTGGCTTTTCCCACATATTCTGGTGAACAGATGCGTTTTTTTCCCTGTGGAAAGCTGGAATGGGCACTGAGCATACAGGACATGAGTGTGGAAGGTCTCAGACCTCCCACCACCTCCACCACATCACGATTAGAACCCATCTGTGGGACCCTTCCCACAGACAGCTCTGCTCCCCCTCGCACACTGACACTGGCTGGCCTCCCCATATCATTCCCAGCCTTGGGAAGGGTTGCCTGGCTTGTCCAAGCCAGCGCTATTTTTAGCCTTTCATCCTTATTTAGCAGCAAGGCCGGCTGGGAGCGTGCAGGCAGGGCAGGGAGCAGGCAGGGACCGTGACGGATGCTGCTGCCCACCCTGCACCAGCAGCAACAACTGTGCCGCTGATCCACTGCGGAGGCTTAAGGGTGAGGAATAAATAGCCTGGATCCTCCCATCCGGGAGCAGGGCTGAAAGTTATTCCTTGGGATTAGTTTTCACTTTGAGGCCCCAGAGCAGCCGGGGGACAGGGACAGGGACGGGGATAGGGGAGAGGCATGGGCATGGCCAGAGCATCATGTTTGGAGGCAGAAGGGGAGAAGAGCCCCTTGCCTTCAGCCCCCAGCATCACATGCTTTCCTTCTTCTCACAACCAGTGTGGGTGAAGGTTTCACTCCCACATTCCCATCCTTCCCCCCTCCATTTTGCTGTGGTGGGAAAAAGGAGAATAAAGGACTGTAAAGACAGGTTAACCCACACCTTAGTGCCTGGAAAAACACAGGCAGGCACAGGAATGACTTGAAATGGCTGCTCTACCTCAAGGCAGAAGCATGCGTGACCTAGGTCCCCACCAGAAGAGTCTGTGATGTCTCTTTTTCCAACACATGCAAGATCCTCTGCAGTTCAAATAGTTCTCTGAGCTGTCTCTTGCATACAAAGCCCCAGCCATGAGGTCTCAGCAGATCTGGCTCAACATCTTCCATTTGCATTGAAGGGAAGCAGCAAGCACAGATGAGTTGATGACTTTGTGAGTTCTATTTGACAAAAGCAAACAGATTGCAAACAATGAGCGGGGTGAAGGATACAACCACAGACCACCTTCTCTTTCTGCCTTAGCTCCGCATCACCACCAGCCAGAGTATCACCTGAAAACCTCCCAGCAAAATCTTCTCCCCTTTTTTTTCCCCCAGTTTGGGTTAAATAATAAAAGAAACAAAATTTAAAATGAATGGTCCCATTGCGCTCATGGGACCACAGAGACCAAGCAGGGTCCCACTTGGATATCCCATGTGCTGGCACCAGCACTGCCTTGTACCCACCCTATCCCACCCAGTCCTTACCAGCTGGAACTGGAGAGAGAAAGGAGACGCTTTAACAGCTTGCATAAATACTTCTCTTATCCATGAGCTTTGGCAAACACTTTAAATGACCATTGGTACAAATTAACTCCAGGCTTGGCCAGCTGTTATCCCATTTACGGCAATTCAGCTGAGCGTGAGATAAACGCTCCTAAGCTCCCTTCTCCAGACAAAGCCCTTGAGATGGCTCCAGCCAGCTGTCTCTCCTTGAGAGAGATGGTGATAACACCAACAAAGACACCAGGGCAAACTTCAGAACAAGACAAAGCTGCCCCAGGTGGGGCTGCCACAAGCTGCTTCTGCTTCCTTGTCTTTGAATGGGGAGAAATCCCCTCGCTGTCATGGTCCCATCACCTCCAGCCCTCTGCAAGACTCCTCAGCCCCAGGCGCTCCCCAGATCTCCAGGCTCTACTGGTTAGGGAGAAGGGGATGAGTTGTTGAAGCTATGAATCCCACCCCTTCAATGCCCTGTAAAGCCCCTGCTCTGCTCCAAAGCAGCTGGACACAAAAGTTTCTGGCTGTTTAAGTGCTGCCCTGGTGCAAGTTATCAGTGTATTGGGGCAGAAGAAGATGAAGCAGGGCTGAGGTGGGAGATCTCAGCAGCAAGGACACATCCCATGCAGCCTGCATAGAAAAGATGGGAGAAACTGAGGAATTGCTAAAATCAAGCTAAAATAAGGGAGTTTTGGGGCAGCACAGGCATGGCCTCAGGCAGGCAGCCACACAGATGCTCCTGTGGGCTGAAGGAAGCATGTAATGTCATTTGGTGTGGCCTCTTCTCCAAAAGTTAGTGATTTATATAAATGTAGGGTTGGAGCTGCCATGGTGAGCACAGCAAAACAGAGCCTGCAGCAGCAGCACAGGGTATGTGGCACTTAGGGATGAGGGTGTGCTCACTCCACATCCCCAAGCTCCATCTCTGCCTTGCTGGCTTCATGCCTCAGCCTAATGTGACCAAACCCACTGCTTTTTCTCCACCATTAGCAAGAGAAACCCTACCCAGAGCCCTGCCTTGCGCATTCCAGTGCACCCCATTGGTGCCCCACAGTTAGAACCAGAAATGACCACGCGCACAAGTGCAAGCTGCTGCGCCTTGGTGCACCAGCAGGATGTGATGGCAGCTGGGCAGGCTCCTCCTCAGCTGCCCACACAGTTGCTTCTGTTCGCAGCCGTGGCCCCAGCGATGCAAATTCAGCCTGGAATACGCATGTGCTTTGTGCCTGCCCCTGCACGCCTTCAGCTCCCAAGTCTGGACCAGGATTTTTCATTACCCATGAAGAGGTGGAGACCAGCACCTTGCTGAGCTTTTTATCCCACAAACCGTCTACTCAGCCCAAATAAGTACACTCAGGCAGGGAAGGAGACTTGCCCCATGTATGAAGTGCTGGGAGAGATAAGAACAGAGACACTTGTGGTGGTTTCTGAGGAGGGGGAGCCGATGCCAGGAAGCTGCTGTGACTCACCAAACTTCACCCAGGTTAAGCAGCACCTACCCAAGAGCATGAAGCCAACTGGTCCCACCAGTCCCCAGGAGGCTTGGGGCCTGCCCCTCACCTTCCCCACCCTCCTATCCTAAGGGTGAGACATCCCAAGTGATGTTTCACAACTTACCCACTCCAGTCCCAGGGTTACCAGGGCAGAAAGAACACCTCCACATCACACGTGATGGGGATGTCGCACACCTCCTCTCCCTTGCTGTGTGGGCAGGAGGAGCAGCGGTGAAGCACCAGCCGTGCTGGCAGCCCCTGGGCCCGCAGGCTGCTTGGACTAATCCCAGGGGATACGTGGAAAATGTCAGAATAGAAACTTGTTGACAAAAACTGGCAGTGTTTCCATATGGGCACAGCCTCGTGACCGGGGTGAAACACTCCTGTTTCAGCAGTGCTGGGTGGCAGCAGTCTTTATTTCAGGTCAGGATGTGTGTTCGTTTAGAAATGTCTGTTCTTTCACTGTATTTAAAGAATATCCCCAGAACCAAAACATTTGGAGGAGCCTGCCTTTCCTCCTGTTAAGTTCTAGACAGGACACTTTCAAACCCATGTGTTTTCCTACCTCTCCAGGACGCATTTCCAAAGTGCAAGGTTTCCTCCTGGAAAAGGGCACCCTGGCTCCAGGCGCAGTATGTGTTTGGGATGCTCAAGAGGGGGTTAGGCAGGATGCAGTCCCCCAGGCAGTATGGACCACAGTGAAAGCCCCCTCCAGCCAGCACAGCTACCCCCATAGCAGATCTGCTCCCAGAATAAAGCACCCCAAAGCCACCACTTGTACACAACCACCCCAGGACAAGCTGAAACCTCATGGGGTGATGGCAAAAGCCAGGATGGACCCTACCTTTGCCGCTCTCCCACGTGGCTGGTGTGGGTTCACCAAGGAAGCACCATGAGGCCGCCCTGCTCCAGCTGAACCCCAGCCCCAGCGCAAGGTCCTGCTGTCCTTTTCCCTTACGCCAAACGGAGCATCCTCAGTGCAGGTGACCCCATGGACACACCAACCCGCAGGACGGGGGATCCTTCCACCTTGGAACGAAGCACCCCGAGGATTGGAGGGCTCGGAGAACCGGAGCACCCCGCCGGATGCCCGCGGCCAGCCCCGGGGGCGGGCGGGCTGCCTCCGGGGGCCCTGCCCTTGGCTCGGGGGTGCAGAGCACCCTCTCCCGGCGCTGCCTGCGAGCAGCTGCGGAGACTTTTTTATTATTATTAATTATTTATTTATTCTGTATTTTTTTTTCCTGCCTGCCAGCTGGGGCGGCTCGTCCCGTCCCGTCCCGTCCGGTCCCGCCGGGCAGCGGAATCCGCTCTCCCGGGGATGCTGCGCTCCGCGCCCCGCGGCTGAGCCCCATGGGCTGCACCGGCAGCGCCCTGCGCTGCTGCCCCGTCGGCGGCCAGGTAGCGGCTGCGGGGCTGGGCTTGGGGTGGGCTTTGCCTAGGGTGGGGGCGTGCGAGGGGTCGGGGCTTTGCGTGGAGCTGGGGTTCGCGTGGGGATGGGGGGTGCGTGCAGCCCCGCTCGCACTGCTGCGGGTGGGAGGTGTGCGGGGGGGTGTGGGTGTGTGGCTCGGTTATAACGGGCTGTGAGTATCCCACCGGGTACAGTGGGAGTTGCAGCCACCTGTGCTGCACCCCTCTGGGCTGTACGCCCCACATCACCCGCGCTAAACTGGGGTGACAGTGCCTGTTGGAAATGCTGGTCCCATATAGGAGAGGGATGGGTTCTCCCATCCTCTGCCACTCTCCCACAGCATCCTCCCTTGCCCCAAAAGTTGTCCCCCCTCTCATGCTGGGTCCCCCTTTGTGCTGAAGGCAACACTTCTTCAGGGGGATGCTGAGTCCCCAGCAGATATCAGTGCATTGCTCTGCACTGAAAACCTCTTGTGGTTTAAGGTCTAGAAATTATCCGCTGCTTATTATTGCACTTTTTTGACGCATTCTCACTTTGCCATGTGCCTTGGGAGGTATTTGAGAGGTTGTGCTGTGTGTAACTGGTGTCAGTGGCGGCTGGAGGGTGGCAGGGGCAGGAGGAAAGCTGGAAAGGCCCCATAGTGCTGGTGTTCCCCCCTACATGGACAGCCCTTTGCAGAGGCAGCTGCAAGAGCTCGGCTGCCCGGGACCATGTGTCTAAAGCACAACCCACTGCTGGGATGTGTGGGGGAGCAGGAGTGGAGCTTGCACAGCCCCGCAGCCAGCAAGTGCCTTTATTTACAGCACTTGCAGCCTTGGCTGCTTCTCCATAGCATAGAAATTAAAAACAAACCCCAAACACTGTTCTCTCTGTCATGGGATCAGACACTTGTGGGCTGGTTTGTGACTGTGAGAAGGGGCACGGTGCAGGCAGAAAACAGCAGCCCCGAAGCTGCAGGTGCTGAGAACTGAAAGGAGGAAATTGAAGTCAGTCACTTGCCCGCAGACACCTCCCTTCCTGCCCTCGCAGGCTCCCCAGCTCCTGTGCTGTGCCTTGAGGCACTGCTCACTGCAGTTTGTGCCCCATAAAACAGCCCTGATGCTGTGACTAAGTCACAAGTTAATCCTGAAAGCAGCGCTGAAAATCTCCTTTATGGCAGCAAGGGGTGAGGGCAGGCATCGGGCTGCTCCTGCACACGTCCTCACATCCTGGGTACCAAAAGGCAGGTGGGAGACTTTCATCCTCCCACTGCTGATGGGTGGACTTGCAGAGGTGGTCCCATGGGGCTGTTTGGGGATGGGGGAGCTGTCAAACCCAGGCAGACCCGGGTGGGCATAGAATCATAGAATGATTTGGGTTGGAAAGGACCTTAAGACCATCCAGTTCCAAAACCCTGCCATGGGCAGTCCAGTTTGCACCATGGATAATGAGCACAACTAGGAAAAGACATCATTGGGCTGGGGGCTGCAGAGGCTTTGGGGCCAGTCCCATATTGGAGGTGACCTTGGGGAGCCCATGCTGAGCTGGATCTGGTGGTGGATTTCATACCAGGCACTGCTGCGTGCCCTGGGGGAGGAGGCTTGGCAGCCTCATTCTTCCCATCACTGGTCTGCAGGGCGATAAGGATGCACAGGAGAAGATGCCACAGACAAAGCCCGGCTCCAAGCTGCAGGCACTGTCCCTGCAGGTCCCCTTTCCTCCATCTCTATCCACACTTGGCCACCCAGCACCACCACTTGCCCTTCAGTCGTGCTCCCAGCGTGAGAGAGGCTGAGACTCCTTCCCAAAGGATCGGGGCTGAGCTTTGGCCGCCTTCCAGTGCTGGGGTGAATTTATTTTGGAGATATAGGAACTATATGTAGCAGCAGGAGCCAGGGAAAGGTCAGGATGCAAAACTCAGGGCTGTCAATGGCATGAAGGCTTTGTATACGGTCTGCGGCACAGATCTGACTGTACGAGAGGTGATGGTCATCTCGTAACACAACCTCAATAGAGGAAAAACAGCAGCAGAGTCAAAGGCAGGTCCCACAGACCTGAGCCAGCGTTGCTGTGACAGAACTGAGCATCTGCTGCAGGTCCTGGGGAGGTTCTATAGGGTCACAGGCAAAATCCTGGCCCCCTTCTCCAGGGCCACAAAGCAGAACCTGGAGCCCAGGAGCAGAGTTGGGATTTAAATGCTCATTTCCTGCCTCTGTGTGATTTCGTTTGTTGTTGCAGGGTTTCATTGCTTAACACACTTGTAAAACAGGAAAGGAGGAAGAAAAATACAGTGCAAAACCCCACCTCATGCTGAAAGCTGAAGCAGAGGCTGCAGCTGCCTCTGTGCGGGTCCTCCCCACCACTGGCATCTTTTGGGATGCCTCAGGTGCGCTGGAAATCCCAGTTAATCCACCCATAAACAGCTCTGCTCCACACCATTAGAAATGTTTAGTTCTAAGAATGTGGGCACTTTTTTTTATAGCTGGAAGGTATTTCTTTTCATGAGCCTCTCCAAAGCCAAAGCCAGAGGTTTCCATGCTGAGACTTTACAGCATAAGCAGTGCTGCCGGTGCCCTGCACCTGAGGGATGTTCCAGACTGCTTCTTCCCTGGGCCAAAGCCATTCCAGATGGAGCAACTCCCAACCTGCTCCTTTCATAGTGGATACTGGGACTGGCTTCCAGCTCTCCACAATGCACGGGTGACACCAGAGGTGTGGGTGCCATGTGCTGCTCTGGAGGTGGCAGTGGAAGGTGCTGCTGTATTTCAGGTTACAGTCATATTTTGCTTTTCACCTGGCTTTGGAGCTCTCATCCCGAAGGACAATTGAGTGCTCAGGAGTGAAATTAGCTCAGGACACTACTGCAGTAGCTCCTAGAGGTAGGAAGGGTGTCTCCATGTCCACCCCATGGACAGTCCCCTGGCACAGCTTGTGCTTTCTATCAGTAAAAACTGTGAGGTGTTTGAGGCTGCTGTGATGCTCCCAGGCTTGCAGAGCCACGACTGCCCCATCCACACTCTCCAGACCCTAAAACCCAGCATGGGACACGGGGTACATTAAATAGCAGGAGCGTGCACATTAGCATGAGACGGGTGAGGGAGGAGGATGGGGACCCTGCAGCTCAGCAGCATCCTGGGGTGACCCATGTTTGCAGGGCAAGTTGTGTCGGGAGTGAGAACAAGCCCTATGAATCCCGACCATCTGGTGCCTCCTTATCCCACTGCCTGGGCTGTGTTCAACACCGCAGCGCTCACGCCATAGAAGGGAAGATAAAGCTGTGGCTTCCCAGAGGCTCGGAGTCTTCCTGACCCTCTCTGGCAACTGCGCTTCCCTCCGGCTTCAGGAGGGGAGCTGCAGGGGAGGCAGAGGCAGGGACCTGTTTGCTTTGCCCCGCTGTTTTCCCAGACCAGGCTCCCAATCTGATCTGTATTGATCCAAGCTCCTGAAGGCTCCAGGGCTGGTTTTGTTAGGGACCGGTGTTCTTAGAGGCTGCTTTGTTGGGTGCTGGAGAGCAGCATCATGTCTGCAGGTGTGTTCTGTGTCCACAATGCATTCGCACCCCGACCTAGAAGCACGACCCAAGGGGTGGCATCAGGGGCAAGATCTACCCTGCACTGGGGAGGCTGAGCTGCAAGAGCAGGCGAGATTTGCTTCTGTCTTCCAGTAACACATAAAAATACATCCACGTCTCTTTTCTTCTTCTCCTCCTCCCCTCCAAGTGACTAAATTAAGCCCGTGCAGGGCTGGAAGGCATCCCACAGAGCTGCGCTGCTGAAGGCAGCTCCCGGCTCTGGGTTCTATCAGCCCCCGGCAGCAGTGGGAGCGTGCGGGAGCCCGCGGGGCCGAGCAGCACATTCCTGTGCTCCTGAGGTCATTGCCTGTGCCGCTGCCAGCCCTGCACAGGGCCCGCAGTGCCTCTGGTTTATGGTGTTTTAGTGTCTCACTCCTGAGCCAAAGCCCGGCTGTGTAAAGCATCGGCTTGTTTGGGATGCCAGGGACCAGGCTGACCCTGAGCATCCCAAGGCAGCAGGGTTAGGGCAGGAGGAAGGTGGCAAGGAAGTACCACAGTCACAGCCAGGCCAAGTGCTGCCTGCTCTTCCCCACCAAATGTTTTGCTGCTGGACCCTATTTTGCATCAGCACCATGTCAGGGGGGTTGTGAGCATCCTTTGGGTTTTCCAGCCAGTGGCTGGCTATGCTGGATTGGAAAGCATCTGGGATGAAGGGAAACAGCTTGGGGCTGCCTGCCAGGCATCCATGGATTCTGGGGGCTGTCAGAGGGCAGGGAGGGACCACTGCTGCTTGAGCACCCGTGTTTTAGGAGGGCTTAAGCATGCCCAACACAAGGTGCCTGCTGCAGGGTGTCCTGTGCCCTGCTTTGTTCCTCTTGCTCCAGCCCCTTCTCTCTCTTAGAGACAGCTAAAAGCCCAGCAGCAGAGGGGACCAGCATCCCAGGAGCTCACGGCCGTGAAGACAGAGCACGGTGAGAAGATGTGTGCCTTCTTCCCCCTGCTGTGCTTTCATATTGTGATATTAATGAAGCATTAGGATGGACCACAGGGTGGCCAGGCTGCACTGGGGAGGATGGGGATGGTGGCTGCAGCCTCTACGTGGCACTGGTGCAAGTGGGCAGATACGATGGCATCCCAGAGATGAGGCATCCCATCCTCTCAGCCAGCCAGATTGTCACCTAATGAGCTGTGTCCTCTCTGAACCTGTCAACATCATCCCAATTAGTGCTAGTTTTCACCAGTGAGATGGGGGGCAGGTATTTGTCCAGTGGGAAGAGGACAGGAGCTGAACCCAGGCCAGGACATTGAGGCAGCCCACTTAGCAGGATGCAGCCGGTGCCGTTCCAGCCACATTTGCATTGCAGCCAATGCCACCCTCTTGCCTGAGGATGGGAAGGAGAAGGCAGCAGTGCCAGAGAGTACAAGACTCCTCCAAGGTCAGGAGGAGGATGAGGAGGAGCGGCTGCAGGCTGCCAGATGGGAAGACACCAAGGGAATCACCCAGGATGGTGACATCCAGGTCAGTCAAACGTGGGTGCTGCTGGGGACGGCAGCTGAGCAGGGAGCATGTGGCCAGCCAGGACTTTCCAGGCATCAGTCATGGACCAGGAATGTGTTGGGTTGAGCTCTCCTGTTTTGTGGAGAAGGAAGGGGATAGGAAGGAGTTAGGAGGCCTGGAATGGTGCTGGTCTAGCAATGAGGCACAGGCGGCTGGGAGGGCCACAGCATCCTTCACATCAGGTCATACAGGTGGGGTTTGTCATCTCCCTGCTTCCCAGGTGGAAAAGGGAAAAGACCTGGAGCTGAAGGAGCAGTTTGATGCCTTGAGGAGAGAGCACACGGAGACCCTGCAAGGTGCGTGCTGGGACAGCAGGGCTCACCCCAGTACTGTGGTTCCCCCCCCAGCTCCACAGCTCCTTGGGGCTCCTTGCCCTGGTGTCCCCACACCAGTGACACTTGGTTCATGTTCGCCCTGCAGAGCTCCAGAGAGCACATGAGCAGGAGAAGCTGCTGCTGGCAGAATCCCACCACAGGTCCCAGGCAGCCTTACAGGTACCTGAGGGGAAGTCCCTGGGGAGGGCTTGAGGACTGTCTGCTGGCTCTGCCATGGTGCCCCAAGCTCCTCAGTGGTCACCTTGGTCCTGGGGACCATGCAGACTTCTCCAGCCCTGGGACTATGGGGGTGCCACAGCCCAGCTCTGCTCAGGAAGGAATCACAGATGTCTCCCACCCTGATTCTTCCCTGGCTGCCCTAGGAGACGATCCAGGCACTGAATTCCCAGCTGAAGTCCTTCCAGGACAGGATGAAGCGGGTGGAGGAGTTCCTTATGAGCACAGACTACAAGAAGCACATTGAGGTGCAGAGAGGGCTGGCAGGGAGGGGACCTGCCTCTGGGGTGCTGGTCCAAAGCTTCTTGGATGGACCCTGAGCTGGGGGGGGGTGGCACAGGGCAGCTGAAGTGGGGAGAAAAGCCCCATCCCTGGGAGGTGCGTGGGCTGTTGGGGTCTCTTGAACACAAGTGATGGGTGAAACATGGAGTCATGTGTGTGGGATGAACCATGGCAGATACCCCAGTGCCCACCCTATAGCTGCCCATGCCCTGTGTTCTGTAGGAACACGGGAGCCCCAGCCCCTTCTGGGAGCAGGAGCTGGAGAGCCTGCACTTTGTCATCGAGATGAAGAATGAGCACATCCATGGGCTGGACAAGAAGCTGCTGAACCTGGAGACCGTGGTGGGTTGAAAGGAAGGGGGGGTCACAAGTGGACTTTGCTCTTTCCATCTTCTCTTTCCACCTGAATCCTATCCAGAAGGTGCAGCTAAAGAGGAGGTGGATGGAGCCTGGTTCCTCTCTTTGAGCAGGGAGGGGATGCGGCTGCAATGCCATCACTTTCTGCCTCCCTCCTCATCCTCATGCCCACTTCCAGGCAGAGAAGAACCTTCTGCTGGAGGAGAAGGTGAAGACTCTGCAGCAGGAGAATGAGGACCTGCAAGTTCGCACCCAGAATCACTTGGTCATGGCAAGGTAAGTGCTAGTTCCATGCACCCCGGTGGCACCGGGGACAAGGAATACATCGGGAATACATCAGAGCCCACAGTGCCATTCACAGATGCTGTTTCCCCACAGGCAGCTCTCGGAGGAGCTCCTGGCTGCTCGTGGAGCACTGGAGAAGGAGGCACAGCTACGGGAGCAGGCGCACCGCGAGAAGGAGGAGCTGCTGTACCGCGTGCTCAACGGAGGGGACGGCTCCCCGTTCCCCATCGCTGCCGGCGAGGTGCCCCTCATCGCCACGTAGCACAGTGCCGGGGGTGTCAGGGCTTCCTTCTGGGTGCCAGAGCCCAGGGCTGCTCTCACAAGTGCCCCACTGCCGGGGCAGGCCCCCGGGCTGGCCCCATCCAACCAAGGGCAATGGAGCATTTCACAGGACGCTTGCGCCTGCCTTTCCCCAGCCCATTCGAGGCACCCTGGCAACCCCACTGCACCATCCCTGCACCCCTTCCTCTGGTGGGAGGCTTTCTAGGGGTAAAAGGGGTCAGCCAGCACACACAGATTGGGCTGGATCCAACCCAGCGCTTGCCTCTGAGCATGGTCAGCATCAGTGCTGCTTGGGGGCATGAGGAGGAAGATGAGGCGGTCACTGGGATGGGGATGAGCACAGGGAAGCTGAGGAGAGCACTGGGATATGGTGGTGGTAAGGTACCTCACTCCTGGGAAAGGAGGTGGCCAAGCCCAGATCTGAGCCACAGAATGGGTGCAGCTGGGTACATCTGCCACCTCCAGCACTGCCCCTGCTATAGACCATACTTTCCTCCCCTCCCCATCACCTCCTCCAACTCCAGCAAACAGCTCCCAGGGATCACTCCTCCATCCCAGGCCTTCCCCAACTCACTGCCACACAGACACCAAGCCCTCCTGTCCCCACTACACATCAGCAGCACCACCAGTGCCATCCTTTCCCCCAAAGCTGGGCAGAGGCTGCATGCCCAGAGGTGCACATCTGGGGAGCAGAGCATCCTCCCAAGGAGGAGCAGGCTTCAGCGGGTCACATCCCCCCCTGCTCCAAGCCAGCACATCCCCATTGGGGAAAATGCTGCCAGCAGGGCTGGATGCACACAAGCACTTTCCACTGGGTGCATGAGCACGGTGAGATGGTCACTGCTCTGGGGGCTGCCACTGGCCTGTCCCCTCCCCAGGGCTGCTGAGCCCTGGGGTGTTTGTGTGTGTGGACACGCACCAGGCCAATGTGCCACTGGCTGTAACAATTACAAGTCTGTAAGAAGCAGCAGCCTCAGAATCCCATGTCGGTGGGTTTGGGGATGGTGCAGGAGCAGCTCGCGGCAGGGCTAAGGGGAACGTGGGGAGGGGTGGGAGCAGGCGCCACAAAACCACAACAAGGAAGCCTCTACTGTTGGTCCCCCTTTTCCTGCTCCTTCCCTCATTTCATTCATGTCAATGGGCTCCTGCACAGAGCAGACCCCAACCCTCCCATTCCTGCCAAGCTGGCAGGGCCCAGCAACTGCTGCTTCCGTCCTTTGTGCTGATCCATACCAGGAAAACAGCAGCTGAACAAGGCAGCCAGAAAGGCAGCAGGGATGTGGGGTCTGGCTCTTACCCTAACCATCAACAG
This sequence comes from Pezoporus occidentalis, assembly GCF_034315485.1. NCBI lineage: Eukaryota > Metazoa > Chordata > Aves > Psittaciformes > Psittacidae > Pezoporus > Pezoporus occidentalis. The sequence goes on along the minus strand of NW_026913230.1, from coordinate 633,426 downwards.
TAGGAAATGAGGGTGCCTGCTGTGTCAGAGTCATGTCCCCCCCCAGGGCACCCACTGCCCCCGACACCCCCATGGCTATGGGGATGGATGGCTCCATCTTTGCACAGCATCCTCAGGGATGCAGCAGGTGCTGTAGCATCAAAGCAAGGGAAACACAGCAGCAAACCCAGCCTAGCTGTGATTGAAGGGGGCAGGATCTCTTGGCAAAGGGAGACGAGGCTGGTGGGTCTGGCACCCTGCTCTGGGCACCTGGTACCACGTCCCAGTGCCCCCAAGGCAGATGCTGCGTGGGACCTGGAGGAATGTGCCTGGCTCTGGGAAAGGGGAGTGCTGGGAACTGAGGAGGAGGAATAAATGAGCCCAGAAAGGGACTTGCCCACCATAAGGGAAAAAGCTGACCCTTGGCATTCATGGAGAGACAGGCAGATCAGGGCAGCACTTAGAAGCCTCCTGCTTTGCTGTGAGCAGCTGAGGGGTCAGGGTGTGCAAGGGGCAGAGGGCAACTGGGAGGCTGAAGGGAGAAGTTCCAAAGGCACAAAAAGTCAACCCACAACACAGTAACAGCAGCAAAGGCTTGTTTGCTTTATCCTCTGCAAACCACCTTCAGCGGCGGGCTCGCCACGAGGATTCAGGGTGCCCAGGGACGTTCACCAGGCTCTGCAGGATGCGACCTTGAGCCCAAAGGATCTCTCTTCCCCCCGGGCACAGGGTGGAGGGAGCCGGGCACTCTGGGACCAGCTCTCCCCTCTTATTGCCCTGGAGCAGACGGGCACTGCACAGTCCCGGAGGGCTCCAAGGTCACTTCCCTGGCTGTGCTTCCCATTGCCTCCCAGGGAGCTGCCCCTTCAGGCTGGTGGCTCGCAGCGCTGTGCCAGATCCCATAGCCAAAGTAAATAAGGAAGCCTGGGAATGGGCAGAACAGGGTGGGGAGACTCTCTCTTCCCTCCCCTCCCAAACACAGTGTAATCACCCCTTCCCTTTGGGCCCCATATCAGAGGGCCGAGTGTTCCCACCACCCTTTGATGTCAAAGTTCAGCATCTCCATCCTCCCTCCACCACTGTACATTAGGCAGCATTAGTGCCACTGGCTCTCAAACCAAGGCTTCACCAAAAGAGGCTGCTACCAGCTCTGGGATGTGGAGGGCATCCAGGCTTACCAATGGCCATCCAGAGCAGGTACCACAGCCAGGCACCCACACTGAGCCGGGCCATAAGGATGCTGTTGATGGTGATGCTGAGAAGGGGCAGGAAGGGTAGGCAGGGGACCTGAAGGGACCAAGCACAAGGGAATGGGGTCATGACTTCACCCAGATGGACCAGAGGTTCCAAGGGCAAGTTCAGTTCTTTGCAGCTTTAGGTAGCTGCCAAGAGGTGAGAGGAAGGTGTGAGGCTCAGAGATCTGAGCTGGGACCACAGCCTGTGCTGGAGAGGGATGTTCTGGAGGGTTTGGTTGATGGGACAGGAGGTACTGCAGGACTTCAGGGGGGAGGCAGTAAACACTGGCAAAACCAACCCAGGGTGTCAAGACCAGGTATCCTTTTACTGAGGAGCAGCTCTGATTTGTGCAACAGGCAGTGGACTCAGGGCTGCAGAAGGTGCCCCTTTGGCCTGTGGAACATGATGGGGAAGAACCAGGCACGGTCCCTATGCAAAACCCCAAGACCAATGCAGCACATTGTGGATGTAGTGAGGGTCTGCCTGACCCAAAGCAGAGAGAACACATACCCCACATGCAATGACACCCTTTCCCCAGGGGGCTGTGGCACTTCCCTGCTCTCCATCCCCCAGGTCCCCCTCCCTGGGCACAGTCCCTGAAGCCAGGCTGTGTGCTCACCATGAAGGATGCTCTCTCCGGGCTCTGAGGCTGCCTCCAGATGAGCAGAGCTGCCACCAGGATCCCCAGGAGAGGCAGAGCCAGGGCAGTGATGCACCAGGCACCCCCGGCACAGAGGCACTGCAGCCCCGTGGTGCTCACCCAGCTCACAGCACACACCAGGGTGGCTGCAGAGGGACCACAGCAGTGTGAGGACAACGCTTCCCCATGCTGATCCCATCCCTCACCCATGCTGCCGTGGTGGGACGGACAAAGGACAACCAGGGGACGGGGCTGGGAGCTCTGCCATGGTGGGTTTAGCTTTTCCCTCCAGGAGAGAGTAGGTTTACAAAGGTCCCATTGGGGCAGCAGTTGTGCTGCAGTCAGGAGAGGGCAGGAGGGAGCCAGGCAGATCCTGCTGCGGGATGGTTTACAGCAAGCAGCAATGCCCTGTGGTTATCTCGTGCTGCCTCCCCATAAACCCCATCCGCCTCTCCTGGGCATACCTATGGCTGTCAGAGCCCAGGCCACTGCAGAGGAGGAACAGGGGGTGGGATGCGAGGGTGGATGGACAAGATGGTCCCACCAGAGCTGCACAGCCAGGAGCTTCCCTGCAGGAGTGCCCTTAGTGCTGGATCCAGGCCGATATCTGAGGAGCAATGTTGGATGTCCCAGGTATAGCCAACATCAGAGGCTGGGTGAGCCCTGTCCCCAGCACTCACCTGAGCAGCAGTACACAGCCAGCCACCAGAGAGTAAGCCAGCAGTGTGCCGATGGACATCATGTCAACCAGGGCTTTCAGGTCAAAGAGGAGGGCCAGGAGCGCTGAGGGAATGCAAAGCCCTTTTCAGCCTCCCAGCAGGGCTGTCAGCACTGCTGCTCTGCCCATCTCATCTGTGCCCTCTGCCCTCCCATATCCCCCAACACCCGCTGCAACTCAAGCACCTCGATGAGCTGGTGATGCTTTGGTCACTGGTGCAAAGCATCCTGCCACCTCCTGCATGGTAGCTCAGAGAGGCTGAATCCAAGGCCAAATAACCTCACCCACAGTGAGGAGAGCTCTCTCTGTGTATAGAGATATTGCTCCAACAGCTACCAGCAAGCTCGGGGGAGCCTGTGTTGTCCTGCTGGAAGAGAACATCCACCAAGCCCTGCTCATGGGTAAGGGGTAACGCAATCACTCACCTGCCACTGCTCCAGACACCAGCGTTGCCACCACTGGGCACTGATGGCGACTCACTTTGGCCAGAGGTTTGAAGAGGAGCCCATCTTGAGCCATCACATACAGGATCCATGGCATGGGGAACATGGAGCCCAAGAGACTGCAGAGAAGAGAGGAGAAGAGGGCAGGAATCTAGGAGATGCCATCCTGCCTTTTGTTCCTTCTTGTGTGGAAAGGGAGCCCCGGTTCATCTGTGTGGCCATGACCTTCTCAAGAACACGCTGACAAATCCATAACCTGCCTCCCCATCACTTGAGGAGCAGTATCAGGGCAGTGATGCCCACAGGTCATGGGGAGCCCTGTGCCCACCAAGACACACCAGCCTGCTCCTGCAGCCACAATGCCACCAAACACCTAACCACTTCCTTTGGGGCTAAAAGCAGCATGGCAAGGGGTATATTGGTGGTGAGGAGGGACCAGAATGAGAGCAGTGGGACTTGTGAGGAAGGGCTGAGGGATTTTGGCCAAGCAGGGCAGTGCGAAGGGACTGGGAATAGCTTCTGGATGTGTTACAGCTCCAGTGAACCTTGCCCTGAGGCACAGAGCTGCCATCAGAGGACTCCCCTCACCTGGTTGTCAGGGCACACAGTGACCCCACAGCCACAGCATGCTTTGCACTGCTCCAACCAATGTACTCAAAAGCCACTGGGAGCAGGCTCATGGTGTCCAGGAGGTAGTAGGGCATCATCAGGGTGAGGGCAGCGGACACCCCAAAGTACGCCAGGAAGCAGATGAGGAGGGAGAGGATGATGCCCATGGGGATGGATCTCTGCGGGTTCCTCACTTCTTCCCCTGGGGGAGGACAAACTCAGCTGTAAAAACAGATTCTCATTCAATGTGCATGGCATGCTAAGAGCCAGCTCAGGCTGGAGAGCATATCCTGTATCCCCCCAGGAAAGAAGGGACACAGGCCTTCTCTCAAGGACATAGAGCTCCTGGGCTCCAGGATTATGGGGACATGCTTTGGGATTAGCCCAGTCATGCCACATGGACTCTTATAGATCCTCCTTTGAGCACAGAGGACAGGAAAGAGCAACAGAGCCAGGAATGTGCCCATTCCTATCCCTACACTAGCTTCTGCAGGGAGAATCACTGCCATGGACCCCAGCCTGCAGGGCAGGGTCCCACCAGCACCTCTCCCCACCTCACTTACCTGTGGTAGCGATGCAGTCAAACCCAACAAAGGCATAGAAACAGGCAGAGGCTCCAGCCAGGGTCCCACTGAAACCATAGGGCATGAAGCCTCCCACCCCAAAGGCACTGGTCGTGTTGTCAGCCACAGACTGGTTCCTGGGAGGAGGAAGAGGCAGGCAGTGCAGAGGGGTCAGTGCAATGAGAGGACCAGGCAGAACAGCCCATTCAACCCGCTCACTCCTCCAGCATCAACCCAGCAGGATGTTGGTTCTTTGACTCATTGCCAACAGGGCAAGGAAAAATGGGATTTCCTGGGATAAAGCATTAGGGGGATGACCCGTCCATCCCCACCACCCTCTGTAAGCAGCACAGGGAGAGCAGATCTCATACCCAACTGCCCATGGCAGGTCCTCCTCCCTGAGCTTCCAGTTGCTCAGGTCACCTTTGATGAAGCCACTCAGTGTGACAAAGACCAGGACAAGCACGTTGAGAGCTGTGAAGACTTTGTTGACTGTGGTGGACTCCTTCACTCCGAAGGAAGGAAGCCCTGGGGACAAAAAGAGCAAAAGTGGCTGAGCATCCTGGATGACACCAAGCCCAGGGTAGACACTACTGGAGAGGGTGGAAAGAGGGGAACAGTGATAGAGTCAGGAGGATCTACAGATTTCCCCAGATCCCCCTTGTATTCCCCATTCTTTGCTCAGGGAAATAGCAAAGCCTCAGAGGGATCAGCACCATCCTGAACATGGGGCGAGGAGCTCATCCTGCATGATGGAGGATGGCACAGGGGGCTGCACCCTACCTGCCAGCAGCACCACCAGGCCAGCAGCAAAGGCATCCGGGTGCTCTGCCAGCCCCACAGAGCTCATGGCTGCATGAGCACCCAAAAACCTCCCCATCTTCTTGCCGAGGAGCTGGTCAAAGGTAGCACTCCAGGCCCAGGCAACACTGGCAGTACCTGGGGAGAGATGATGGCTCCATGGGGTCTGGGAAGGACAGCCAGCAAAGGTAGGGGGATCAAAGGGGCCTCATGCCAATGACATAGGACAGCAGCAGGTTCCACCCAGTGATGAATGCCCACAGCTCACCCACTGTCACGTAGCTGTACAGATAGGCAGAGCCAGCCAGGGGCACACGGGCCCCAAACTCAGCATAGCATACCCCTGCCATAGCAGACACCACGGCTGCGATCAGGAAAGAGAGACGATGCTGGGGCCGGAGCTGGTTTTAGCCAGGATGTAGACACCAGCCCCCAGCGTGCTGCCTACTCCCAAAGCGAGAAGGTCCATGGTGGAGAGGCAGCAGCGAAGGCTGGAGTGCTCTGAGGCAGCCGGGATCTGCTTCCTGCAGGAAAGCATCCTCAGAACAGAGAGCAGCCAACCCCAGCACGGCACCTGCGGGACAGGAGAGCAGCAGGCGTGAGGAGGATGCTGCCCCAGTATAAGATTCAAACCACGAACATTTTCCTTGCAGCTCCCACCATTCACACAGTGATTTCCAGACTCCCTGGCTGCTGCCTGTTTTCTGTCTGACAGAAAATGAGCCCATTTTGGAGCAAGACTGGGCTAAAGTGGCTCTGTTACTCTTATCACAATAAGAAGTGGATAAATGCATTATTAGGGTTCACTAGGCTCTGATTTGTGCTATGGTGCAAAGGGACAAGGACACCTCCCTGTCCCCTGCCAGCTCAACAAGTCCTATTGCTCCAGCAGCATCCCTAAGCAGGAACACAGCCAGCATTGTCCCAGTTTTAACACTAACACTATTTGAAATGCAGAAACAGGGCCAGAGAAGGAGGGGTGGAAGATGAGCTGCTCTTGAAGCAGCTGTTGGCCTTGATGTGCAGCAGGAAAGACCCATCTGCTCAGCTGAAGATGCTCCCACAGCACCAATAACTGTGTCAATGGCACAGCTCAGACAGGGACTGGTCTCCCTGGGCCATCAGCCTGTACAGCAATGCTGTGGCTTACTTGTCACTGACGGAGACGTCAGCCCAGCAGAAACCCAGTCATGCAGTATTAGTGCATCAGACAAGTGATGTGTTGGTACAGCACACCTGGGATCTGCGTGCTCAACCTTCCCCAGGAGCTCCCAGCACTGCAGAAAGGGGGCTGCACGCCTCTGCATCCACACAGTGCTGCCGGGACCTCCAGTTACCCTGCAGCAAGGCAAATTCTGTGCTGCAAATCCTGTAATCTGCTACCTCCATGGCCAGGGACCCCCTGGAAACCAGCACATCCCAGCAGCACTGGAGATCATAGGGCTGTGCAGTCTGTGCTGTGAGCCTGGGGAGGGACATGGACCACTCTGGGGCAGTACCCAGCACCCTGACCCATAGGATGGGATGCTGTAAGCCCTTGTAGCACAGGGAATCCCAACCTACAGGACAACTGCTGTGTCTCCAGGGACTGAAGAGCTGCTGCCCAGGGACAGGCCAACTGAGGCTGCCTTCCCACCCCTGCAGCACCCACTCCCCACCACCAGCCCCACCCAGGGTATCTCACCCTGATGATTTCCCCTTATTCTGCAAAGAAACTACTTACTCCAGCCATCCTTATGGCAAACAGCTCCCACTGTGAGGTGATGGTGAGCACCAGGCAGCCCCAGTCACACTCCCTTTAAATCCCTTATGGGAGAGCCCTGGCCCTCCCCTCACTGACCACCACTCGAGGCTGCACAATGGGGAATCTATGCAGAAATATGTTTCCCACAACGCCTTCCAAACCATCCCCACGAGCCTGCAATGCTAATGGGCTCAGGGGCATCACTGAGGGTTTTAACTGATATGGCAAAGCTGCCTCTGCAGGTGGAAGGGAGAACCACCTCCCTCTGCCCCCATTCTCTCATCTCAATCTGTGGAGCAGGTTTTAGACACAATCGAAGCAGAGAGGAGCAAAAGCATAGCCAGGATGCAGGGGTGCATGCACCTGCAGCTGTACCCAGGCATAGAGGGAACATAGGAAGAGATGAGCAGGTCCACGAACTGACTGCAGCAAGGCAGAGGAGCACAGACCCTGCACTTCCCCACTATTTGGACACTAACACCCAGATTCTGCTCACCCCCTGTCACAGCCCCATTGCAGCATTAGATAAAGAAGCCCTCAATCACCCAAACGCAGCTCACAGCAGAGCAGGCAGCACCACCACCCATCACTGACCCACCCAGACTTGTCCTAGGAACAGGACTGCAGCTCTTAGCCCAAGCATCTGCTCCATCTAAGCATCCAAATTCCACAGCTCCTGTCTTAGGAATAGAAATGACTGCAATGGAAGCAGCAAAACCTGGATGCTCTTCCACAGATACCAGAAACACTCCTAACCCAGGACCTCCTCCCTAAGGGGCAGCATGCAGAGGCTGAGCAGTAAAACGGAAGTACACATAGGGGTGGGTCCAGGGCTGGGCTTAAATAGAGGCCCAGGACTGATTGGGTAGGGGCTTCAGGTGAGGCTGATCAGGGCCAATAAGGAATATAAGAGCCCTCAGACACCAGCAGAACCTTTCTATAGTGTTGCTCCTAGCAATGAGAGGATATATGGGATGCGATGGTGTAGTCTGGCTGTGACTTAGGAGAAGAGAACTAAGGCTGGGCTCTAAGGAGAGGCTGGAAGCTGGTGCTTTGGGTAGGATCAAACTTGGATTTTATTGTATGTAGCACTGAGGCTGAGTATTTGGGGACAGAACAGTCTTAGGTTGTGATGTAGTTCAGCACATTCTCTAGCCCTCAGCTCTCAATGAGCAAGAGCAGAGGAAGAGGACATCAGCTGTGCAGGATCAGAGCAGAGGTGGCTCTAGAGCACCTAAAGCATAGTGGATGCTTTAACTACTAGGTTGCCCTATCTTGGCTGTATGGGGCAGCCCCATATCCCCAGTGAACCCTGTGAGTGTGTTAGCACCTCTGGGATAGGGTGCTCAGCCCACCATGACACAGCAGGGGCACCAGGAGGAGAGCAGGGCTGTTGCCCTGCATTGCAGTGCAGGGTGAACAAAGCTGTGCTTGTCACCCACGCTCTCTCATGTGAGAGAGGTCTCCAGACACCAACGCCAGCCCAAGGGAACAACAGGGCACGGAGGAGCAGTGGTGCAAGCTGGCATTGAGCATGTCACATCCAGCCTGGGGTCCCTGCTGCCCAGGACAGGCAGGGCTGAGCAGCTCGGCTGCCTTGCAGCCCCAGAGAGATGTTCTAGTCAGAAGATATCAGCAGGGTTTGGATGCCTGAAATATGTCAGCAACCTTCAAATTCCCAAGGGCGTCCTTGGTTTTATCTGCTCCTGCTGGCACCAGCCAGGGCACAGACACTGCTGCCCATTGTTCCAGGGTCAGTTCCACTACCTCTTCCAGCCTTGCTGCAGCTTCTGTGCTGGCTGGGGTAAAGGATGGTGATAAAGAAGGAGCCGGTTTAACGTGGGTGAGGCAGGGATGGAAATGGCCTGAGGGCATGGCAGGCAGCGGTACAGCCTGCCAGGAGCATCTCAGAGAGACTCACCCTGCATCCCCACCCGTGCCTGTGCTGCAACTTCTCATCCCTGTGTCTGCAGCACAGAAGGAAGGCTGGGGGGAATGGAGGACAGCAACTGCCCCTCTTCAGCTCAGCTTCTGCCCCATGGAGAGCCCTGATCAGCACAGGTCCCTGGGGGGGCAACATCCTTCCGTCTGGCTTTTGCAGAGGGAGGCAGGGATGGACCTTCTCCAACCATAACCAGGGAAAGGGGTGATCTGGTGCGAGTGGAGGCGTCTGCAGACAGGAGCACCCCATGAGTACCCTGCACCCCAAGAAACCAGGGTGAGGGGGGGACGGAAGGGATGACACCTCCGCAGCTGAAGCGCAATCACCGCCATCCCCTTGCACTGCGTCCCCACCACGGGCACAGAGCCCCTGCCCGCACCTGTGGGGCTGTTGTGCCCAGTGACCCCCTCGGCACGCAGAAGGTGACACCGGGGTCCCCCCGCACTGTGGGCACCCAGCCCCGCGGGGCGGAACGGGGCGGGGGGGGCTGAGCGCGGCCCTCACCGCGGTGCCGCGGCAGGCGGGGACTGGAGGGCTCGTGAGCAGTGACGCGCGGTCCGGAGGAAGCCGCCGCTCGCCAAGGACGGAGCGCAGGGGAGCACGGAGCGGACACGCGGTCCCGCAGGAGCACCCGGACAGGCCCCGGTGCCGCTTGTGAGTGTGCGGGACGGGGGGGGGGAGAGCGGTCCCGTGCTAAGCTACCGTGGTGGTGTGCGACGGGAACGGAGCCCTGGCCCCGGGCGTGGAGCCGCGCAAGGGGAGGCTGCGGGGCGGGTCTTTGTTTTCTTTATCTTTATGCGAAAATCCGTTGTTTTTAACCAAATCTCGGGGCTGCGGTGCCGCAGGGTGGGGTTTGGGGGGGTGCTGGTGTTGGTGCGGGGACATGGGTGTGTCCTGGCCGGGATGTGGCTTTGTCTGTGCCCCGGTGCGGCAGGAACACCCGTCCTTCAGTGCGGGGGTCGGGGCTGGGCTCGGGGGAGAGGATGCCCCTGGTTTGGTACCCACCGGGATGCCCGTGGTTTGGTACCCACTGAGTTTTGCACCCCAGGGGCACGGAGTTCTTGGTACTTCGTGGCAGGGAGGTGGGGCAGGGGACTTGGGGATCTCCCCTGCCTCACAGGGAGGATGGATGCTGCTTTTTTAACCCAGGGAAGGTCTCTTCCCGGCCCATGGGCAGCACAGCGGGGCACTGGGTGTGTCGTGGCCTCCACCACAAGCAGTTACACTGGGAGAGCCCTGCCAGGGCTGCAGAAATAGCTGCTGGGCTCCTGGGCTGAAACTCTGAACCCAAAGCCATGGGGGAGCTATGGAGAGGCTGTTGGGGTGCACACTGCTCGTGGGACAGAGGCTTCTTGGTAAGGGTGGGTTGTTCTGCAAAGGGGATGGGCTGTGCACATCATTTAGAGCTTCTCGTGGTACACTCGTGCTTTAAACTTCTCCATCATTTGGGTAGGGGGGGCAGGTATCCCCCTATGATGGGGCTCTGCAGCCTCCAGGCATCCCCATGGATGTGTCTGGGCATCCCTCTCGAATCGGGTGCTGGCAAAGCAAGAGGGGGGCTGCTCCCCACCCGCTGCAGTGGGGACAGGGCCAGGCTGGGGCTGGGTGTGGCAGGTGATCCTCCACCATTGCTGAGATGAGTTGTGCAGTCTCAGCCCCACTGCCGCATGCATGGAGGGCCACGGGCTGTGCCTTGCAGGGCTCTCTCTGCTCCATGGAAGGTACCCAGGCACCTGAGTGGCATTAAAGCCTATATGGGCCAGGGGCTGGGATCCCTGCCCGGCCGCAGTGCAGCCCCGCTGCGCATGGGGCACGCGGGGGGCTCTCCCTCAGCCAGGGGGATTAGCCAAGACTCACAGCCTGAAAAGGGAAAGGGGGTGAAGGCAGCTCTGGTTCTCTGCAACACTTCCTCCCCTCTGAAGGATGCTTACGGGTGTCAAAAGACTTCCTGCACCCGAGCAGGGTGACCCGGCCGCAGTGATGGCTGCAGGGCTGGGTCTCCCCCACCATGGGTGCTCTCATAGGGATGGAGAGCCAAGCCATGGAAGTTCAGATCATTTCCCCTACTTGCTGCATGGAATGGAGCATTCCTGGGGGCAGAAACGGGCAGAAATCCCCCCTGGGGCGGCCCTGATGTGCCTTGAGCTTCCCTGCAACGTGTCTTAGAGCCGAGCACTAGCAAGGAGGGGCAGTGCCTCATGGCTGGAGCTCAGCTGACGCTCAGTGGTTCATTCATGGCCGGGCTCCATTTTCCAGCTGCTTCTCTCCCTCCATCGGCTTTCTCAGAGCAACTGCACTGTCTGGGGACCTTGGGAGGGTGAGGAGAGCCCAGGCCACAGGAGGGTTGCAGCTATAAATGGTGCTGGTGTTTGTTAGAAAACAACCTGCGAGTTACTCTGGAAACACAGCTGTTTCCTGAGCTGTGCCGGGTGCGTGGGGTTTGATGCTGGCCTTGATTCAGTGCACAGGAACTCAGATTAAAGCTGGTGGCAACTTGCAGGGGCTGCCCAGCACTGAGCATCCTGAGCACTGAGGAAGCTGGGCTAGTCCCAGGGCTTGGGGGGGGGGGGGGGGCTGCAGAGGGAGCATTACGGGGTGCAGTGAGGAGGGTCAGCCCTGCAGAGGATGCTCTGCCCATTTCCACCTATTCAGCACTTTCTTCCCCTCCTGGGTTCTCTCTGCACTGGCAGGAAGCAGCACGGGGCCCGTCTCTGCTGCTCCTGGTCTATGGTGTCCCCAGCTCAGTGCCAGGTACCAAAGGACCTGGTGACAGCATCCCCAAGCCTCCCCAGCAGCACCCATCCATCACCTTCCCCATGGGTAGCACACCCACAGTGATGGATGGCAGCAGCACCCAAGGGAAGGAGCAAAGCCTCCCTTAACTAACACAGCCCATGGAGAGGGGGCTTTGGCTCATGTTGGCTTCTCTGTTCCATCCCGCAGCTCCTCCTTGCCCTCACTCCAGTGATTTCCAGCTTGGGAAGCCATGGCGCCTAAAGGAAAGGTAAGGGTGATGCACACATGGTGGGGATGGGTGATTAGGTGTCACAAGGCAGACCCCAGAGCTGGGGCAGCATCTCCATCATGCAGCAGGGCTGACTGAGACGTGCTTGGAGCACAATGCTGCTCAGAGCCTGTTTACATTCCTGCCTCTCCAACCAGTGCTGTCTGGATGCGATGCAGATGGGGAAGTGCTGGCGGGGAGAGCAGGGACAGCAAGGAGCAAAAATCCTTTTGGGACCACAGTGGGATGGGGGAGAGAAGCAGGACTGTGGGAAGTGGAGGACAGACACTGCACTGGGGATTTGGGATTTCACTGGAGAGAGATCCCACCCGAGCCTGCTGCGAGGCATGCAGCCCTGCCTTGGCCTCTCCTGCTCGGTCTGGATTTCTCCCCCTCAACAAGCCTGATGCAGCGTGGCAGCCGGGTGAGCAGGTGATTCCCCCCAGCCAGGAAAACATCTTGGATTGAGTGGAAAACCCTGCCTCGGTGGGCAGCTGCGGCTGATGGGGCGCAGCCTGCCTGCGGGTAGTGTGCTAGGCAGGGGAGGAGCCCATGTGCACAGCCTGCTTTCACTGCTGGAGCCAGGCTCTGGTTTCCATTCCCTCGGGAGATCAAGGAATGATTGCCTCGAGCCCCATTACCCGCTGCTTCCTGCCCAGCTGAAGGGTTGGTTGGCTCTGGATGGGGAAACTGAAGCCCAGTGTGGGTGAGCATCGCCCCTGTGGGGGTCCAGGACCCCCAGCAGCCATGCGGTGGGACAGCGCGCAGCCACGCTGGGAATTCTGCTTCCACCCTCCCGGCCCCAGCCTGGCTTATTTTTAGCTGGGAGGTCCCGGGCAGGCCGGGATGACTCAGAGGCTGGAGGAGGGGAAGCGGGGCCCCAGCAGCTGGAGCGGAATTTGGGAAGGGGGCTGGAATGTGAGGAGGGCGCAGCAGGCGGGATGCGCTTTCTCTCCCCAGGGGTGTTTCTGCCATTCCATGGGGCTCATTCCCCCATGAGTTCAAGGAGCATTGGGCAATGCACAGCAATGAGCTCCTGCCTCAGTTTCTCCACCATGACAGCACTGCAAGACAGGCAGCTCATCTGATAGCTCAGGAGGCAGGAACACAGCCTTGTCCCCTCCTGCTGCCTCCAGGCACCTCCTTTGCCCTGCAGCTTCTTATTTCCATTCCTGCGAGGTACATGTGGGCAGCAGCTCGCGCCGGGCCAGGAGGGTCCCGGAGCTGCCGGGAAGTGCGGCTAAATCCAGCGCTCCTGATGAATCACCTGCAATACGATCTGTCCTGTGCCATCGAAGGGCAGCGTCTCCTCTTGCCTGATGTGGTTCCCACCATATGGGATATGGGTGCCAGCAGTTCCTCCTGAAAGAGGAGCTCCATCCTGTGGGATGTGCCCAGCCTGGACTGGTTTCTCTCTGGAAAAAAAGGGGTACAATGGCTTGGCTCTTTCTGAAGGTGTTGGATGAGATATGCAGTGATGCTGTTGTGCTGTGGCATTGGGATGGGACCCAGGGGAGCGATGGATATAGAGCTGCCCATGTCCATCCCATTGGGTTCATTCTTGGAGGTACTGGGTCAAGGATGCTGGTGCTACCTGCCTGATGCCCGTCTTCTCTGGGGACACATTAGCTTTAGATGCCCATGCTGGCAACAGCCCTGGGCCTTTGTACAGCTCCTGGGGATGTCAAGCCCTGCAGCATACCCTAAGCAGGTGATCCCATGGAGGTGTAGGTACCCGGTTGGAGCATCGTCAGTGTTCCTGGGGTGCTGACACAGCTGAGAGCCCTGGCTCAGCCTGGTTTCACATCAGCTTCCACCCAGGGTCGGGGCTGGTCCCATGCAGAGCCTGACCCCAGGCTCCTGTGGGCAAAGCTGACCTGGGGAGAAGCTGTGTGTGGGCATCACTTCTGGGCTCCCCATTGTGCAGCCTGGAGGTGCAGAGGGGCACACAGAAGTGGATCATGGCAATCCCTGGCATTTCTCAGGCTCCTGGAAGTCTTTCCCTGTACTGGGGATCACTGCTCTGACCCCTCAGACCAGCCTGGGCCCTGTAGAGTGATGGGACAGGACAGGCTGTTGGCAGCTCTGGTGCTTCTCAGTGCTTTCTGCTTAGCAGCCCACAGTGATTTTGTGCCTGTGCCTCCTTGCCTTGAGGCCATGCAGGGCTTGGGCATCCTCAGCATCCAGAGGGTTTCCCTGCTCACAACAGGCGATGGAAAATGACTTCCTTCATTGCTCTGAATCCAGCCCTGATAACTCCCTTCAGCACCGCTGCACTGCAGGGGGATTACCCTGGTCCTTGGGTGCCTTCCCCTGCATTCAGGTGTCCAACCCTACCATGGGGTCTCCCCTTTTGCTGCCACCACCCCCAAAATGGTGCTGGGAACTGAAAGAGCTGAAGGAACCTGCCTTCAAACGCTCTGGCTCTTGCTAGTGCAGGGGGAGGATTGTATCCAGCTTAAACACAGAGCGCAAACAGCAGTGCCAGGAGACAGGGGAGGGAAGGCTGTGTACGTACTCCATGACCTGACACAAACAATTTAGAGGACAGGGAGAGCAAACAAAAGCAAACAAATGAGAACAAGTGTTTGTTTGAGGCTGAGCTTTGCCTTCAGGCAGCACGAGCAGGAATGGATCTGACCTCATTCCTGCTCAGCTTCAACTTCTCCTTCCCCACCCCACCAGAGGCTTCTCCTTCCCCTTTCACCTTCCCTTCTCTCCTCCTTTGCCCTAGGTCTACAGGGGGTCAGTGAAAGAATTCCCAGGCTTTGATGCCAGCCAAGATGCAGAGGCCTTGTACAATGCAATGAAGGGATTTGGTATGGATGCTCCTCCACGTTTCTACCCTATATATCCCCTGTTCATTCAGTTGACTTGGTATCCTGCATTGCCTCTCCTCTCAGCTGCCTGCTTTAGCAGTATGCCAGGGCCTCTCCTGGTTCCCCTTTCCTCCCTGGAGCCAGCTCAGTTCTGCTTCTCCTCCCAGCCCCAAGTCAGAAGCAGCTTGGGGCTTCTTTGGGGCAGGATGGCTATGATGAGCCCAGCCATAGCCCTAGCTATGGGGCTAGATGTGACTGCTGGCTGTCCCCACAGGCAGTGACAAGGAGGCCATCCTCGACCTCATCACATCCAGAAACAACAAGCAGCGAGTGGAGATCTGCCAAGCCTACAAGTCCCAGTATGGGAAGGTAACAGCAGAAGCACTCCCTGGTCCTTGCAGCCGCTGCAGGTAGCCATGGCTGCCACCAACCACCCCACACAGAGACCCACAGCTCCCTGGACCCATTCAGAGATGCTTTGGAGCAAAGTGCCCCCATCCTCTTTATCCCCCTCCACCAGGACCTCATTGCAGACCTCAAGTACGAGCTGACGGGGAAGTTTGAGCGGCTGATCGTGAGCCTGATGCGGCCCCCGCCTTACAGTGATGCCAAAGAGATCAAAGATGCCATCGCGGTAAGGGGTGGGCAGCCCCTCCAGGGCCCCTCCGAGGACACCCCGGCTGTCCCCACTGCTCATGGGGCTGTTTCTGTGCCCACAGGGTGTTGGCACGGATGAGAAGTGCCTCATTGAGATCCTCGCCTCCCGCACCAACCAGGAGATCCATGACCTGGTGGCTGCCTACAAAGATGGTGAGGGCTGGGGAGGGGCAGGGGCTGCCCTGTGTCCCCTGGGGCCAGGACAAGGGGCAGAGATGAGGGGATCCACCTCTCCAAACCTGACTTCTCCCTCTTCCACCAGCCTATGAGAGAGACCTGGAGGCTGACATTGTTGGAGACACCTCAGGCCACTTCAAGAAGATGCTCATCGTTCTGCTCCAGGTATGTCCATCTGACTGGCATCTGTAGGTGATGGTGCCTGCACCCAGGAGGGCTGAGCCCGTTGCTGTCTCACAGGGTGCCAGGGAGGAGGATGATGTGGTGAGCGAGGACCTGGTGAAGCAGGATGCCAAGGTGAGGTTGGGAGGTTGCTGGGATGGGCAGGCAGGGATGGGGCTGGTGGCACGTCCAGACAGCAAAAGGCAGATGGGCATCAAGGGCACCCCTGCTTGGGCAGAGCCCCATGAAGGCAGCACCCTGACTCAGGCTCTGCTGCCTTCCCCATCCCACAAGGACCTGCTGGAAGCTGGTGAGCTGAAATGGGGCACAGATGAGGCCCAGTTCATCTACATCCTTGGGCGGCGAAGCAAGCAGCATCTCCGCCTGGGTGAGCATCTCCCGCAAGCTTGGGATTGGGCTTGAAGGGATTTGGGCAGCTTCTGCAGGCATCATCCTGCTCTCATCCCACAGTCTTTGATGAGTACCTGAAGATTTCTGGGAAGCCAATTGAGAGGAGCATCCGGGGAGAGCTCTCTGGTGACTTTGAGAAGCTGATGCTGGCTGTGGGTAAGTCAGCACTGGTGTGGGGAGTACTGTGAAAACACACCACTGGCCTTGCTGGGGTGGGAAGGCTTAGTGCAAGAGCCAGTGGGGTTGTGGTTGTGGCCGTACCTGTCTTCAGGGAGCTCAGGAAGGCTTCTTTGGGGCGAGTGGGGATGCAGAATGTGGTACCCATTCTGCATCCCCACTGATGGGTTCAAGCTGGATGCTGAACGTGGTACCCATTCTGCATCCCCACTGATGGGTTCAAACTGGATGCTGAATGTGGTACCTATTCAGCATCCCTCACTGTGCCTCAATTTCCCCACAGTGAAGTGCATCAGAAGCACTGCAGAGTATTTTGCTGAAAGGCTCTACAAGGCCATGAAGGTGAGTGGATCAGTGGATCATCCCTTCTCCAGGGGGTCCCCTTGCCACAGGGTGCTTGCTGGAGGACACGGTGATGCAGGACCATGAAGACAGGACCTGTGACCTGGGTTTCTGGTCTTCCCTTCAAAGGAGCTATTCCTTCAGACCCAGAGCTGTGTATAAGTCTGATAAAGGGTCCCAAATGTGATGGGCTGAGCAGGGTTGCTTGACCACACCAAGCTTGATGCAGGGACTCCTCCGTTGCAGGGGCTGGGCACAAGAGACAACACGCTGATCCGCATCATGGTGTCCCGCAGCGAGATTGACATGCTGGACATCCGGGAGGTGTTCAGGACCAAGTATGAGAAATCTCTCTACAACATGATAAAGGTAAGTGCTGGGGGTCCCCAGTCACCCTCCAAGCAACTGCCAGCTCCCTTGTGATGCCAGCACCCATGGAAGGGCTGAAACCCATCCCCAGCTTCCTGTGCTGGGTGTCCATCTCCAAGGACAAGGCTCAGGGAAACGCCTCCCCAGTGCACCCATCCCATGGCATTACCTTGACCCTCCCTGATGCATGGTTCTCCATCTCCTTTTCTCTTTCCAGGAGGACACCTCCGGGGAGTACAAGAAGGCTCTGCTGAAGCTGTGCGGAGGGGACGATGAGTAAGATCACCCATCACCCTCTTTGTCCATCTTCATCCCCTTGGTGCTGGGTACAGACCTGTGGGTCAGACCACCTGGACAGCAGCGCCCACAGTGGCAGCAGATTGGTACAGGGGCCCTATGGCCCCTCTTTATGGCCAACCACAATGCCATGGTGCCTCCTTGGCACGTGGCAGCCCTGCAAGGCAGAGACCTGTAGAGAGGATGCTCCAGTGGGGATGGTTGGGATTTACCACCCATTTTTCCCCCATTCCCGCCCAGCCCCACAGCAAGCACCCAGTGGGTACCAAACACCCCTCCTGGAGGGGCCGGGCAGGGGGTGGCTGCTGGTGGGACATGGGCCCCCCCGGCTCACTGTGCCCTGTCCTTGCCCTCCCGTTGCAGTGCTGCAGGTGAGTTCTTCCCCGAGGCGGCGCAGGTGGCCTATCGGATGTGGGAGCTTAGTGCGGTGGCCAAAGTAGAGGTCAGCACCCCCCGGACCCCCTCTCTGCTCCCCGCCAGCTTGGGGCTGCTCTTCTCTGCCCTGGGGCACAGCCAGCCCCACACCTCCGCTCTGCCTCTTGCTCTGTGGCTTCTATCAACACTGTTTGGTTTGGGGCATGAGGTTGGTGGGATGTAACCCGGCAGGGCTGGCTGTCCCTCACCGGCTCCACTAACCCCCTCTTCTCTCTGAGGCCTCCTTTCCCCGCATGTCTGTGCAGTGCAGCACGTTCAGCCCTGCTCCGGTGCCCACTGGAGACCTCCTGCTCCCCAGGGCTGGCTGGGACGCAGCCGTGCCATGGGGAGCTGGCACCCTGCATGTGGCTGGAGGCACCCACAGAAGGGTGATTTAGGATGCACAGAAAGGACACCCTGAGCCCTAGTGCACAGGGGGAGATGTAAGGATGCAGGAGGGTACAATTGCAGGGCAGGAGCAGGCACTCTTTCAGTGACTCCTCTTCTGGCTCTTAGCTGATGTGTCCCAGTGCTAGGGGAGGTGGGTGTAACACTGAGCAGGACACCAAGACTCAGGGACTGTCTGCTGCTGTCTTCTCTCTGCTGGCCTGGCTATGGTTTGCCCCTGGATGGAAGGGGTGACAGTGGTGCGACATCCTTACTGAGCCCCACGTGCTTGCACTAACACATGACCTGCTTTGGCCTCCGCTTGCCTGGTGGCACCTTCCTTCCCTCTCTCCATCCCTGCCTCCGTCCCAGCTCAGGGATGAACCCAAACCCCTCTGTGCATTCACAGCTGCGAGGAACCGTGCAGCCCACGGAAAGCTTCAATGATGATGGGGATGCTCAGGTGCTGAGGAAGGCAATGAAGGGCCTGGGTAAGTAGGGACCATGCTCCCAGCCCCTTCCTGCTGCTCATCAACAGCTCCTGGGGCTTAAAACCACCCTGTGTGAAAGCCCCAGGGGGAATCAGGATGGTTTTGGAGCTGTGGGAGCTCTCCCTTCCCCACGGCCCCAGTTTGCTGGCACAGGGATGGTGATGTGCCCATGGTCAGGGGTGACACGAGGTGGCTCTGGCCCCTCAGCTCTCCCCAGTGTCATTGCTGTCATTGCAGGCACAGACGAAGGGGCCATCATCGAGGTGTTGACACAAAGGAGCAATGCCCAGAGGCAGCAGATCCTAAAGGCTTACAAGGCTCACTATGGCAGGGTACTGCTGGATTCCCCTCCCACCCTGCTCCTTCCCTCTGCCTGCATCCTGCCCCATCCCACACTGAGATCTGCCCTTACTGAAATAAGTCCTGCCTTGGCATCACTTCCTCAAGGAGGACCGAGTTGTCAAAGCAGCTCCTGCTCTGGGTGCACCACCAGCCCCAGGGGAGGGTGTCCATTCCCCTTCGCTTCATTGCCACACAGAGTACTCCAGAGCCAGGATGTCCTGAGAGCCACCCCAAAATGTGACCTTAAACCACCCCGTGGGCATTCCCAGATGTCTCCCACCTCCACACTGCCCTCCCCTGTTTCCTCCCTGGTGTTGCCTCTGCTCCTCCATCCCTGTGGAAGGAGCCGGGGCTGAACCCTCGAATGCTTTCACAGGACCTGATGGCAGACCTGAAGTCTGAGCTCTCGGGCAGCTTGGCCAAGCTGATCCTGGGGCTCATGCTCACACCAGCACAGTACGATGCCAAGCAGCTGAGGAAGGCCGTGGAGGTAACTGCTGCTGGCATTGGCTTCAGTACATGAGGATGGGGTGGCTTTTGCTGTGGCTGTACCTGCTCTGTCAGTGGCCCAGGGCTGTGAGTGTACCCCAGCTTCATGGGTCCCCAGGCTCTCATCTCCTATGCAGAAGGAGAGCAAAAAGCACCAGGATATAGACCTGGTTTGCACTCCAGACCCAGTGGGAACCCAGTTTGGCCTCTTTGCAGCCCAGTACATTCTACCCACTTTCTAGATAAAGCCTCTTGGGGAGACTGCCTCACAGAGCATCCCTGCTGTGTGGTGGGAGCAGTGCTCTGCTAGGCACAGGCAGCTACAGGAGAGCCATGATAGGGCAAACCAGTGTACACCACTGTCCACCAGTCACACCAGTTGGTACCACACTTGGGTGCTTCATTGCTGGTTCCTACCAGCCACTGTGGTTATTTGCTGGACATGGGTTTTTGGCACATTGTAGCCCTGGGGTCAGAGCAGCACCTCCTTGCCTGGTGTGGTGGGGTGATGCTGCTGTGTCCTTGTCCAGTGCTGGCACCCACAGCATTCCACCACGCTGCTCTCTTCCAGGGCGCTGGCACAGATGAGAGCGTCCTCATCGAAATCATGGCCACACGGAACAACCAGGAGATCAAGGCTATCAACGAGGCATATCAGGAAGGTACGGCACAGGAGGGACGTGGGGAGCACCCAGGCCCTGGGCACAGACCGTGTTTAACACTGTTCAAAGCCCTTCCAGAGCCTGGGGTACAATTCTTGTCTCTGGGTGCATGGCTTGGTGCTGTGAAGGTCTTTTAGTGCCTCCAGGCAAGGCTCTTCCCCAGGTCCAACACCTTATGAAAGAGAAGTGGAAACCTGGGATGGTGCCAACAAGAGCCCTCAAATCCATCCTGTGATTTCTCATGCTCCCATACTGTGCATGTCTCTTTCCTTTCCACCCATGACCCCTTCTCCCTGGGGAAACCTGAGCTGCGAGCTGGGTTAAAGCTGCAGCCTCTTCTCCCCCACAGAGCCCATGGTTATGAACAGGCTCTATGGGCATTCACCCCCAGCAGAGCACTGGTCTTGGCCTCTCTCCATGTCACAGTGACATATCCCAGCTCTGCCACTGATGTCTCCCTGAGAGCTCTCTCATTGATCCCTTCTCCTTGGGAGCACTTGGAGCAAGAGGCTGTGCACACGCCCAGGGCATTAGAGCTGCTGGGTTTATCCCTTCCTCCCCAGCCCTGGAAATACCAGATGGAGGCATCTGCCTCATCCATACAAAGGCTGGAAGGTGGCCACTGCCATCCACAAGCCACCTGGGGATTAGCCAGGCACTGGTTGGGGGAAAGCAGAGCTGCAGGCAGGGAGCAGGACTCAGGCATCCCCCTTCTCCACAGCCTACAACAAGCAACTGGAAGATGACCTGAGCTCTGACACATCAGGGCACTTCAAGAGGATTCTCGTCTCCCTGGCTCTGGTAAGGGCGGCTCTCCCTGGGCACTGTCCCCTCCCTGCCATGGATGGTGGCTATGGAGGAGACAGAGCATCACTGCCTGGCTGGGCAGTGCTGCTGCCATCCCCTTGCCTGGGGCTCTCCCAGGAGATGTCCTCTCCCCTGCACCATGATTTTTGTGTTGAACACAGGGCAACCGCGATGAAGGACCAGAGAACCTCACCCAGGCACATGAAGATGCTAAGGTAAGACCCGTGCTAGCAGTGCTGTGACAGGCTCTGCATAGAACAAGTGAGGATGTTGCATCCCCTGGTCTGGAAATGGCATCCTCAGGGAAGCAAATGCTGCTGGGGCAGGGTGTCTGCAAGCTGCAGGGGGAGATGCCAGGGGATGTGACACCTTTCCAGGGTAAAGCTCCCAGGCCTGGTTGCTGATGCCCTGGGCTCTGCTGCACCATGCATGGGGGAGCTGCAGACCACGACAGCAGCACTGGGAGCTCCCAGCTGGGGACTGCACCGTTCTTTGTGCAGAGCTGCCACTTTGGGGTCCAGTAACACACACTGACACTGCAATTTGGCACTTGAGCTTCGAAGGCAGCTTTGGGCTGGTTTGCAGGAGCCACACACCTCTTTGTTGCTCATGGGGCAGCACTGAAGCCTAAGCTACTTTTCACCCTGCCAGCCCCTAAACCATAGCCTCATCTTTACTGGGCTGTGCTCAGTCAGGGCTGGAAGGGGAAAGCTGAGCAGCCAGAAATGATGTAGTGGGGAGCTGAGGCCCCATTGCCTGGCACAGCTCCCGCTCCCAGGAGATCTGTGACCTTGGGGCTGTGCACTTGGCCTCCTGCCCCTTTGGCACGAGTCTCTTCCAAAAGGGGAAGCTTGGTGCAGAGCCAAACCTGAGCTCTCGCTTGGCTGTCCTGTGGCAGCACTGCTTGCTCCAAGGCACGCTCCCAGCTCTCCCATCAGGGATGCTGCCGGCAGAGGGAGCGGATGCTGCGCTGCCTGCTTCCTGCTGCATGCGCTGCTGCTCGCCTCGACCTGCTGCAGAGAAAGAGAGAGGCAGGGATGACAAACACAGGGAGGGACAAGGCAGCCGGGAAACTGCCCTTTCCCTCCTCCTGCCTCCTGTGCAGAGGCTGGTGTGAGTCAGGGGCCAGGCAAGGATGCTCCTGGAGGAGGAACAGGCTGGTACCCAAGTCCCAGATGTGTGAGGCTCACTTTGTCTGGCCAAAGACCACCCCAATTAGTGGTGTAGAGGCCAGACTGGAGGAAGACAAAGGTCCTAAGATCAGGTCCACTCCCAGGGAAGCAGGGGAGTTGAGGACATGTCATTTTAGAGGATTCTGCTAGATTTCCCTTGCTTTGTCAGGGAAGGATAAAGGTTGAGCAGCATCTTCTGACCCTGTTGTCTTCCTGTCTCTCTCTTTCTCTCCACCAGGTCGTTGCTGAGACCCTGGTGAGTGCCTGCCCTTTCACTCTCAGTGTGTTTGAGGGGATGCTGCAGCCCTCGGGTGCAGGGCTGGAGCTGGGAATAGCAGCCTCATACACTGGCTCCTCTGACTACATTTCTGTTTGCTTGCCTGGGGCTCCAGGGTCCTTGCATCAGGATGGATTACAAGGGGACAGATGGGACTTGCATGAGGGCACTTCCTTGTGCACTGGGCAGGAGACATAGCCACCTTCCTGCCCTTGGGAGGGCTGGGGACACGCATCATGCATGCAGGACCTATGTTCCTGGCACTGTGGGACTCTGGACTGGCTTCCCTGCCTCACCACAAGTGGGATCTGGGGAATTCTACTGCAATAGCCTCATGGATGTGGTGTACAGCAGCCGTCTCACCCACAGGCAGCACTGCTGTTGTTCAGGGTGGAGGGTGGCTCCTGCATGTGGCGGCTCTGTATTCCCTGTGTAATGCTGGTCACCCTCAAAACAGCCTCCCCAAAAGAAAGATGAAAACCTGAACCATGAGCACTGCAAAGGGCTTTTGGGGGATTGGCTTTTTTTGTTTGTTTCTTGTTTTTTCAAAATACTCCCCCCCCCAATGCCCTGCTCATAAGAGGCTGCCCCCTTGCAACAGGGTGTTCAGGACTGGTTGTCCCAGCAAGAGCTGTTCGACATCTTTGTCCCTCTCTGCTATGCCCATTCCCCTGCCTCCCTCTTCACTCTCGGTTGCTCTCCCAGAAACTTGCTGACGTGTCCAGCAATGACTCCAGTGACTCCCTGGAGACCCGCTTCCTCAGCATCCTCTGCACCCGCAGCTACCCCCATCTCCGCAGAGGTAGGACCACGCTCCTCCACTGATGCTGGACCTTCCGCTGCAACACAAGTGCTTTCCTTTGGGCTGGATGGGACTCCTGGGCAGCAGGAGATTGGGATCTCCCCAGGGCTGAGGTTGAGCAGTGGGAGGAGATGGCATGGTGTTGCATTTGGGATCCATGGTTGAGGCTCAAGTCTCCTGGGTGCGCAGGGCAGGGATGGAGCTGCTCAGCAGTGACCTTTTCCTCTGCCCACCTCCAGTGTTCCAGGAGTTCATCAAACTGACCAACCATGATGTGGAGCACGCCATCAGGAAGCGGATGTCGGGAGACGTGAGGGACGCCTTCCTGGCCATCGGTCAGTGCCCAGAGGGTGCTCCATCGGGGCAGGGCTCCCCTGAGGGCTGCAGTCCCTTCACCTGCCTCTGCCAAGGCAACGTGACAGCAGATTCCTGCTGCCTTTGGGCCATGGATGCTCACAGTGTGGCACAGGATGAGGGTGTCCTATGGGGCCAAGCCTGCACCCTTGTACCAAGGAAGGCTTGCAGCTGACCCAGTGGGTGGCACAGCTCTGTGCTGTGATGTGTCCCCTTGGTGTCACGAGTCAGGAGCTCACCTTCTCTCCCCTCTATGTGTTGCAGTGCGGAGTGTGAAGAACAAGCCGGCCTTCTTCGCTGACAAGCTCTACAAGTCCATGAAGGTGCAGATGGGGTCTCCTGGGCCTGAGCTGTGGGAGGGGGCTGTGCAGGGCAGGCACCATTTGGGAATCTCTGATTTAACGCCATGGCAGTGATGGGGTTTGTCCATCCCTGAGGGAACAGGGCAGGGCTGAGCTCAAACCAATACCTCATCAGCTTTCTGGGCTTGTGGCTTGTCAGCAGCAAGTTCAGCACGTGTCTGAGGAGACATCAGAGAATCATAGAATGGTTTGGGTTGGAAGAGACCTTTAAAGATCATCTAATTCCAACCCCCTTGCCATAAGCAGGGACACCTTCCACTAGACCAGGTTGCTCAGAGTCCCATCCAACCTGGCCTTGAATGTTTCCAGGGATGGTGCATCTACTGCCTCTCTAAGCAGCCTGTGCCAGTGTTGAACCACCCTCATTGTAAAACTTTCTTCCTTATAGTCTAAATCTCCCCTCTTTTAGTTTAAAACTAAAACACCCCTTTTCCTATTGATACAGGCCCTGCTAAAAAGTCTGTCCCTATCTTGTAAGTTCCCTTTAAGTACTGAAAGGCTGCAATAATGTTTCCCCAGACCCTTCTTTTCTCCAGGCTAAATAACCCAACTCTCAGCCTTTTCTATAGGCAAGGTGCTCCAGCCCTCTGATGACTTTTGTGGCTCTCCTCTGGACCCAGTCTCCAGTTTGGGCTGTGCTGGAGATGCCCAGAGGGTCCCCGAGCCCCAGTCCCTCTGGGGTTACTTGCTGAAGCTCCCGTTTGCAGGGTGCTGGCACGGATGAGAGGACCCTCACCCGCATCATGATTTCCCGGAGCGAGATTGACCTGCTCAACATCCGGGCCGAGTTCATGGACCTGTTCGACAAATCTCTGCACCGCATGATTGAGGTGAGGACACACGGGCATCCCTCCCTGGTTTGTCACCTTGTCTGGTTGGGTCCTGGTCCTATAGGATCCATAGCCATGAGTGGCAGAGCATCACCTGGGGAGGGAGAAGTACCCCAACCAGCTCCAGTGTTGGCATTTCTGGCTATAGAGGGGATGTGCTGACATCCTCCACTGCTGCACAGACGCCTGTGGCATGGAAATGCTCCTTCCCCATGCCTTGCCCTGGGCTTTCCCAGTTCTCTGACACGGGTCTCCCTCTTGCAGAAGGACACCTCCGGTGACTACCGCACCGCTCTGCTGACCCTATGCGGAGGGGAGGACTAGATGGCTGCAGGAGCCCCTTTGTGTCTGAGCCAGCACGCACGCACCCACTGCCTTGATGTCACTGCAGCTTCGGGGGTTTCGGGGGACACTAGGCTCCCTGCAGAGGATGAAAGCAGCACCACATTGCAAGGGGGGTCTCGGGGAGGGGAGCAGAGGGCTCTGGGTAGGGAGATGTGCACAATAATTCATACCCAACATGCCACTAACCCAGGAATTTACCCAGATGGAAAAGACAATTTTAGATCTCATGAATAAAACCTTACTGTTGCTGACCATGGGGTGAGAGCAGTTAATTTACTGGGGTAGGTTTGGGGGAGATTGAGCCCGTGCTGAGGAGTCTCAGTGTCTCCTTGCTACTGCAGGGACCCCAAATGCTCTTTAAACAACACTGCAGCATTCCCTGCTGTGAGGAAGGGGCTGGAAATTCATATGGGGCTGGCAGCAGCACAGGGATTTCACTGAGAGCTTCACTTCATGCCTCTGAAAACCCCTGGCAGGGTTCGTGCCGTTGTGTGGATGATGCTTTCATAAACCAGAGATACAAATCGGGCTTGATGGCATCCATCTGTCCTCACACGCGGTTTCCTGTGCTTTCAAGCTGCTGAAGCGAGAGTCGAAACACACATGCCATAGAGGCTACACCCCCAGCTGATGTCTGCACTTCCCCCAACGCCCAGGAGAAAAGAACTGGTATTTCCAAAAGTGGGAAATTCCAGCACTTTCAATTGTTTCCAAGTCGGAACAAAAAGTCCTGAATGCCCAAGTCTTCCTCAGAACAGCTGGGTGAGGAAAGCTTCACCTTCAAGATATCAAAGCAGCATTAAATAATAACACAATATTATCATAATGCTTCAAAACCAGCTGAGGTCAAGAAGCACCAACATGTAGAGGCAAAACAGGGAAGCTGGAAAAATTCAGCTGGGCGTTATCCCACTGAAAATTCCCTTGATGCCTTCCTGTAAAACATCCCCTTGTACCAAAATCACCTTTCATGGGGGAAAACAGCCTGCCTGAACCTATTTTACCCTCTCCCATAGAGATTTGGGTTTCTCTGCCTCGCTGTTGTAAGTAGGAAGAGGCAGCAGGGGGGAGAGGTCTGGACCCATCCCATGTCCGCAGCAGCATATGAGTCTCCTATGTGGCCAGGAACCTGCTGCAGATGTTTTGAAGGCAGGATATAACCCCTGATCTTCATCTGCCACCTCTTCCTGCAGCTCAGCACTGCAGCTCTCACTGTCACAGCAGGGGTGTGAGGCTGTGCTGCATGGCATAGCAACCACAGAGAGCAGGGTCTGCAGATAGGAATGGTGCTTTCAGGGGCCCAGCTCCAATGTCCAAGGATGCTTTGGGACTCAGGAGCCATCAAGGAAAGGCAGATTTGGGGCAATGGAGCTCTACTCCTTCAGAGCAAAGGGAAGGAAATCTGCTCAGCATTAGCACAGGGCTACAAAACATAAGTCATCATCCTGCCTCCTTCCTATTGCCAAAAGCACTGTTCCTGGGCTATGAGTATTCCCTGGGCACAGGCACAAACATTCCAGTGAGGTTTATGGCTGTACCATGACTGCTATAAGCCTGTGACTGGCACAGAAACACAAGTGAGACCAGGCAGCCCCTCGGGCGATGCTGCCACCAGGAAGCCTGGCTGATCCCAGCACACCAATCTCAAGGCCAGGAATTTCCCTGGCACCCACTGCCGGCTGTTCCTATGATAAGAACAAGATACCAGAGTCACACTGTTTGGTGTCATGCATCATAGTAAATGCATCCCCTGCTGCCAACTGAACTAAACTCCTGCAGCCTTCCTGTGCTGGAGAGCCTGAGGATTCCATCCCAGACCCAGAGAAATGAGATGCTCTGGATAGAAGCAGCCATGAGGAAGGAAGAGGCACTGGGTAGGGGTGTTGCTTTAGGACTGCAAAAGAACCAGGAGGGAAACTGGGCCTGGCAGCACCAAGACAGACTGTGGGACATAGAGAAGCACAGAGGAGTGGAAGAAACCCAGCCTGGAGCACAGGAGTGTCAGCCAGGAGGTTACATGTGACCTGTCACCTTAGAAAGGATCTGGGACAGAGTCAGTGGAACCTGCTGCAGGCAGGGCGAGCTGGCCACCCTTTGTTCAGCCTTCAGGCAGTGAAGCTGCTGCCAGGGTCTGGGACCCACACACCAGGTCCCAGCTGTGTGCACACTGACCGGCAGTGCTGGGGCAAGGACTCGCTTCCAGGCATAGCCAGCACCAGATTTCACAGGTTGCGACATCCCCAAAACCCCGTGAGCCCATGTTTGGTGTGCACAGGGTCAGGCCTCTCCCTCTGAGTCAGCTCCAGGGGCCAGTGTGGATCCTTTTCACTACCAAACCCTGGGAGGAGCCACATCTGGTGAAGAGATACACGGGATGTTGGTGTAAATGCTAAAACATCAGTGAGCTGCTTCCATCCCACCCAGAGTGGAGAATCCCAGCCTTGAGCCTTGGGAGCCGGCACAGATTTCTTCTTCAGCTCTTCCTGTTCCCAAGCCAAAGGAGGAAGCAGCAGCCTTGTCCCTCACATCCACTGGGCATCCTGTCCCCACGGTGAGCTGAGGCTGGACAAACAGCTGATCTCCCCACACTGTCATCCCAGGAGCCGGCTTTCCAGGATATGATGACTGCTGGCCAGCCGTTTCCTCAGGCATCGCAACTGAATGAGACATGACCAGGGGAGAGAGGAAGAGGGAGAAATCCCCTCTGGGGCTGTTCCTGATACTACAAATTGAGACTCCAAATAATTCACAGCTTAAGGCATGTCAGGAAATCCTCTGAGCACTCCTGGATCCAGCTCCCACAGCTCCTGGCATATCCATTGTGGGGCTGCACCAGGTCCCGCCATGGAGAGGCTGTGGAAGAAGGCAGGAGGTGGGGATCTCCTCCTGAGGTGCAGATGACACTGAGCCCTTGCTCTCTTGCCAGAGGCCCA
This sequence comes from Pezoporus occidentalis, assembly GCF_034315485.1. Classification (NCBI taxonomy): domain Eukaryota; kingdom Metazoa; phylum Chordata; class Aves; order Psittaciformes; family Psittacidae; genus Pezoporus; species Pezoporus occidentalis. The sequence continues at coordinate 605,669 of NW_026913230.1, read as the reverse complement.
AGGGAGCTCTGGCTCAGTGGGAAGCTAAACCCAGCAAAGCCAAAGCAGCCCGGCATCCCTGGAAAGCCATGGTGCAACTCCAACCCCTGCGAAGGCAGGGGAGATCGCTCCCTTTCTCCATCCCTCAGCTGACCCCTTGCCTATCCGGCTCCCTGCCCTGCTCTCTTCCCTCTGCCAGGCTCCCCCCTCTGCCCTCCATCCCATGGCCTCCCATCCTGCCAGGTTAACGTGAGTTCCTGATTTGCATAGGCAGCAGATCACAATGTTCTGGAAATCCCCTCCTGCGGCCGGAGCTTCCTCCCTCCTCTCACAGCGTCACTGTTGCCCTTCTGCTTCCCTCCACTGCGGAGCATCCCAGCGTGGCACACGCAGCAGGCCCCACTGAAACCCACTGCTGATGCCAAGAGGCACCCCAAAGAGCTGAGCCCATGAACCAGCTGCTCCCACCTTGCTCCAGGGCCAGCTCCCTGGCACAGCCACCTATGACAGCCAGGCCCTGCCTGGCCCCAGCATCCCATCGTGCTTCCAATGTGCTCCGTTCGCTCCACAGCACTGAGGGCAGGTGGACTTACTGGGGCTGCTGGGACACTTCCACCAGGGATCTGCAACACTGGGAATGCACAAGGCTCATCCTGCTCATCCCTAAGTGGGGTCAACCTGAAGGATGCTAGACCTGATCTGAAACAAGCAGGAGCAGAGGGCAGGAGAGCTCCATCACCTCCATTCACAGCTTGTGCTCTTTCTCACCCCATTTCCCATGGCACAGCCACAAATACAGAAGCAATCAGGGTGCCTCCATGTGAATGAGCCTCTACTGAACCCACTCTCCATGCCAAAAAGTCCCTCTAGTATGTAAAAGCAGTAAAAGTGTCAGCTTTGAGCACATCTTCGCAGCCAAGCAGGCGTGCTCGTGAATCAGAGGTGCTGTCAGGTGAGTTTTCTCCCCAGAGAGCAAAGTGGAACTGAAGGAATGAGGAAGGACCAATGGTTCATTTGGGTTTTACAGTGAGATTTGTCCTGGTATTTGGACCAGCCCAAGTGGGTGACCTCAGGCATAAACACAAAGAGCAGTTGGCTGGAGAGGAAGAGAGGCACTGGGTGAGAGCACAGCATTCACTGAGCCCCTCTATGGATACCAAGGTCCCAGACCCCTCCTGCCAAGCACCCCTATGCTCCTGCCACCCAAACCAGCTGCACCAACACAGTGTGTTCTTCAGGCCTCGCAATTCACACCCAGCAAGCATAGACCAAACCTCGTGCCAGGTGCAACTCCTGCTGATGAGGAGCTGGAATCAGCCTCTGTAAAACAGAAACACTTAAATCCTTGGTGTTTATCCCAGCACCAGCCTTGGTTCTGACCATCAGCTGTCTCAATGGCTGGTTTCCAAGGACTACCTGCAACCCTGGCATTCCATCGCCTCTCTGGCTCCACCAGCAGAGCCAGTTCTTCCCAACTTCCCTGGGAGGACACGTCCTGTTCTAATTCCAGAGATAAGAGAATGGGAAGGCAACATGCATGGGACAATAACAATGCCTGTCTAAAGTCACTGGGGAGAAGCACAGTGTGTTTGCTAACCCAGAGAAGCCACTCACAAACAAGGTGAGGAGCATGATACAAGCAGGCTCTCCCATTGTCCAAAAGTGAATCACAGCCTCCATGACAGAACCCCTCGCTCCCTCCTTTTGCTGACTAAACCTGACAGGGCTCGGCAGCCCCTGGAAGGAAGAGCACAGGAGAGCCCTTTAAGCGGCGCCTGGCTCCCTCTCAAAACCACGCTGAGGCTGTCTGGGACCTCCATCCTGGGGAATTCCCCTTCTCCATGCCTAAAAGTAAGCTCAGCTGGGCTGGCCTTCCTGTGCGTTTGGGGATCGCAGCCGGAGAGTGCCTTGCCCAAAGGGCTCCCATGCCCCAAGCCCCTCCATGACCCGGCCGGGTGAGTACCACGATGCTTTTATCAATGTGAGCATGGCCAAGGTAGAGTGAGGGGCAGGCAGCTTTTCAGTGCTGTAAAGCTGAACCACCCCACTCTGCCTTCTCTCCTCAAAGAGACAACAGGGTTTGGCTATTGTAGTTCAAGCTGAGGCATTATCTCATGAACAAGATGCTTTTGGGTTCTGTGGGACTGAGTTTAGCTCTGAAGCCAGGTTTTAGGAGGGTTTACAGAAGAACACTGGGCTGCTCGGGTAAAACAAGCTCTTTGGGGAACAAAAGGGTTCAGTTGCCTGTGTGGGGTCCTGTTGTTTTGTCCCCCGTTGAGACATCAGACATAAGCGGAGCCAATGAGCATGTCTGGATCTCGGCACACTCTGAGCTGTCTCATAACCCAGCCAGGCTGCCAGGGTGATGTCTTGGTTGAAGAGCAGACAGGGAAAGGGGTTTAGGTTATTCTGGTTTTCATTTTTACAACCCAAAACAAATCACCCAGAAGTGGAACCATGTGAACAGAGCTGAGCAGGAATACTGGGCCTGGGAGAGCTGGAAACAGGATAATCACCAGTGAAGGACACCTCTGCGATCCCAGTAGCAGTCACCTAAGGAGGAAACGTCAGGAATACAGGCAGAGAGCAGCACGTCTGCTTACAGCAAAGTTCCTTTGCTGCTGGTTTGGTGCTTTTTGTTTTTTTTTTATATATATATATATACACACACACACACACATATATATATACGTCTGTATAATTACTATATATATATGTAACACTTTCCTTTTGGCAAAACCAACAAGAATCAGCTAGCTATAGAGCAGAGTCCTGAAGACCGACATCAACCCGAGGCGATCCCTGTGGTTCTTGCTCTATTGTTCACGAACGCACAATACCCAAACCCGCAGCACAGAAGGATCCCTGCTAACAACCGCTCCGGCTGGGGACATTTCCTTGTGTAACGTTAACGCAGACCCGCACACGGGGGAACTCTCCCTGCCCGAGGGAAGGTCTCCCTCGGGAAGCCCCCCGGTGCTGAGGGAGCGCCCGGCCCTGCCGCAGCGCAGCTCCTCACCACGGCCTCCGCTCCGCACCCCAACCCGGCTGCTCCCCGCCATTTTGTCTCTCCATAAGCCGCCGCTCTCGGGGCTGCCGCTGCCCAGCGAGGCAAAACCCCGCCCGAAGGGGAGCCAGGCGGGCTCCCTCCACCACCGTGTGCCGGGCGGGTCCGCGGGACCCCCGCGGAGCCCCTCAGCGCGGTCCCCACCACCACGCACCCACACCGCCATGACAGCGCACCTTCCCCGCCCCGCTCCCCTTTATATCACCTCTGCTCCGCGCTGATTGGCTGCTGCGCCCGTCCATCAGGATGGGAATTTCCCGGGGGCGTTCCCACCGCCCCTCCGCCGTGGGGGTACCGGGAGCGGGTCCGTTGTGGGGCGCGCAGGCAGGTGAGCTCGGAGCCCGGCGGTGCCTGCGTGGGGCATTGGGGTCTCATTGGGCACCAGGGAGGGTGGCGCCGGGTACAGCGAAGGGTACCGGTGGTGGGGGCTCGGGGCTGCGTGTTGGTTGTATCCGGATGGTTCTGGGGCTCTTGGTCGCACCGGAGGGGTCTGGGGCTGTGCTGTCCCCCGGACATCGGCTCCGGGGCAGGCGCGGGGATCGCGATAGTCGTTATTGTGCCTCATTTCCCCCCCTCGCAGAGCAGGGACTGCCGGCTCCTGTCGCCGCTCCCCAAGGGGCGGGCTGGGGGTGTGGGAGCCTGGGGTCACCGCGGTGGGGAGGTGCCGGGGAGGGATATCCCCGCTGTCCCCTCCCGGTCCGGGCGGTACCGGCCCCCTGGTACCCCGGGGCCGAAACCCCGGGTGGGCTCTGCCCTCGTTCAGCCTTGCACAACCCCGGCCTTCCCCCGGGCCCACGCATCTGCCTTCGGACCGCTTCTGGGCAGGGACACGGAGCTCCTGTTTTCCTTCCGCTTTGAGTGTTTCTTCCCCATCCTGTCGCTGCTCCAGCGGTGTGTATTCATATGGGATGCGGATCCAAAGGCTGGAATAGCCAGAGGGAATGGCGGCATCCTAACCCCCCTCCCTTCCTCCTTTGGTGCGCAGCTTGCTCCCCATCTCCCCTCCCTCAATTCCAGGCTAAGGCTTGTACTGAGGGCAAAGGGGAAGAAAGGATGCTGATTGTCAGCCCTGCTTTTGGGTGAGGACAGCTCCCAGTGGGACATGGTGGGGATCTGCAGCCTTTTGGAGATCTGGCTGTCCCGTTCCTCTTTGCCCCAGGCATGGGTTGCTCCCGGTATCAAAGAGGCAAATACAACCTTTCCCCTTCAGCTTACTTCCAGCTGCTTGGGTGAGTAAGAGCTGTTCTGCTGCCACAAGCTCTTTTGGAGGGCACGTTTCATTGAGAGTGCTGGCAAAGGAGCCGAGGGACTGGACTTTGGGCACTGGAGTGAGTTCTGGAGGCAGGAAGGCTCCAGCCTGGTGTGTCCTTGTGCGCTCTATGGCCAGATGAAGTAAACAAGGAGAGGCTCTTTGCAGCCTTTGGCATCATTCCTGGCTCTGCAAGAAATCCCACGATGCCTTTTCGACCTGACCTACGCCAGACAGACCTATTTAGCACGGGGCCGTGGGTCGTGGCTTGCAGCAGCTGGTACAAAACACTTGTGGGTGGAGGAAGCTGAACCATGTACTCTGGTGGCATTGCAGGTTTTGTTTTAAAGCAACAGTGAGGTCTGGTTTGGGGTGACAGAGGTGGCTTTGCTGGTGGAGGTTTGTGGTGCCACTGCTGCTTGGCTGATGCGCCCTAGGTTGGGTTGTGCTGGAGCTGCAAGGTAAGGGGTGGCTATTGCTTCGCTCTGCTTCTGAGTGCCGTGAAGAGCAGCCATGGTGCAGGGGGAAGAAGCAGAGCAGGCAGCATGAAGCGAGATGTCTTTGAAGCAGAAGACAGGGTCTTGCATAAAGCACCACTCTTGCCCAGGGCAGCACCACCACCAAGTCTGTCTGCTTGTCCTGCCTGCCCTCTAATTTGGACCCCTGGTGAGGAGTCCTGCAGCTCTGTGTGGTTACCTGTGTTTGTAAACCTGGCTCCGAACAGGTTTATTTCCCTTGTGAGCAGCCTCCGGAAGCAGGTTGTCTTGTGGAGCCTCTGCAGGAGCTGTTTTTTCAGGCAAGGGTGGGATTTGTGGCTGGAGGACATCTGTAACATCTGCTGCATTTCAGATGGGGCTCTGCCTTCCCATCCTCTCTGCAGCTAGCCAGGCTGGGAAGAAGAATGCTTGAAGCAGATGTTCAGACTTTTCCCTTTGAGACCTGAGCCTTGCAGTGCCTGCTTTCCTGCTCGTTTATTACTCCCAACCTAGCAGACTGCAGTGCCCAGAAGGTCTCATTATTGCTTCCTCCTAAAACCAGCTCTGCTTTTGCTTCCCTGAAAATGAGACCAGAGCAGCAGCTCAGGAGTGGTTGTTCCTGCTCTGGGGAGTTGTTGAAGCTCTCAAGAGGAAAAGAAACCAGGCTGAGCGCTGTGGTATTCTGCCACATTCCGGCAAAACGATCAGTCAGAAAATACCCCTCCATGGAGTCCGAGTGGCTTTTGCTTTTCCTCTGAGGAAGAGGGATGTGGGGGCCCAGCAGCCCCAGTTGTGGGAAAACAATACTGGCAGCCTGCTGGGATTTGCTTTCACTTTGTGCAGTCCTGGCTGGGACTGACTTCCTGGGAAGGGTAAGGAAAACCCCATTGTTCGGGCTGGGCTGAGCCCCCAGCATGGATCATGGGATGGGAATTGCTGGGCTGCCAAGCCTGTGGCTTCAGAGGGTGGTCCGCACCCTGGGGCTCATCACTGTAAGCAAGCCTCCAGCAGGGCCAGCCCACTCGCTGTGCAGGATTCACGCCCTCTGCCTTTGTATCTTTGTTGGTCATTTTAAAGCAGGAATCATTTCCTCCTGCTGGTTCTGTGTGGTTGGTGTGATGGTTGTGATGCTGGTGGCCATGGTGGTGATGCACATCCTCCTGGGTGGCAGTGCCTGGCCATGGCAGCATGGTTCCAGCTCTCTCTCAAGCTGCAGCGCAGTGATTTAAATACCCCCCTGCTTTCATCCTTGCCAGGGAGTCTCCTCTGACCACTTGCTCTCTCATCCTCTCCTTCTGCTGAGTTGTCATAAGGATTTACTCCCTCCAGGTCTCGGTGCCCTGCCTGCAACCGTGGTGTCTGGCAGCCTCTGCCAGTGGCTGGGCATGGAGCCTGTGAGCTGTAGCCATGGTCCATGGCTGGTCCTCAACCCCCAGGGCTGTGCAGTACTGTCAGATTAGCTGAGAAACTGATAGATAAAAAGAGAAGTTTTTTTTTCTGGTGGTTCAGTGGGTTCTTGCTGGGTTTGTGGTAGTTGTGTTTGCTCTGTGTTTCTAACCACCATCAGGAGCAGGTCTGTAGGCCTCTCTCTCCTCTCCTGGTGTCTTATTGGAACATGAGATTTTTCACTGCAAATTTCACCTTTCAGAACTCTTAAGGAAAGACCAAGCCAGGACTGGAAGCAGGGACCTGGTCCAGGGTCCTGTCCCCAAGGTGACAGCTTAATCCCAGCAGCTCCTTGCAGAAATGAGGCTGTTCCTTGACCATGGGCAAACCCTCCTTGACTCCAGCAGTGATGCTGCACAAGCCCTTCCCTCTTGCTGGGTCTTGTTTGATGAGGAATTGTGGCTGCTCTGTGCTTCTGTCAGCTGGAGATAGTGCAGTTCCACTCCCTGGCTGCTGCTGAAAGCAGCTCCCGTGGCCCCTCTGCTGTTACCTCCCTGTTGGGTGCGGAGAGTAGGAGAATCCTTGTTAATCCTTGAGTAGGAGAATCCTTGTTAAAACCCTGAGAATTGGGAATAGAGGAGGCTCTTTTGTGTCTCCATCCAACTGGAAGGAGAGAGCTCTGCTGGTCAGCAAGGTGGTTGGTGTAGGTGACTCAGGTTTGAGTGTTTCCTGCAGGAGCAGGGGACCTTCCATGTGTGCTGTGGGCAAGGCAGAAAACCTCCTCGTTTGGGGTCTGGAGTGCGAGAAAACAGGGTTTGGGATTTCGGGGTACCACAGGAGAGGGCAGCTTGTCCCCACCTTCCCTGACCCACACCTGGGTTCATCCCAGTGGAGGACATGGATCTCCCACAGGATGCTCACTGCAGGATCACTTTGCTAACCCGCTTCTCCCAGAGCCCCAGGTTTGGGATCTGGAGCAGCACGTGGTGTCCAGACTCCATTGAGAAGCAGGCTCAGGTCCCCAGCCTGCCTGTGACACTGTCCCCATCCAAGGGCCAGGCAGGTACTGCAGCCAGGTTGGACAGGGCTGGGAGCAACCTGCTCTAGTGGAAGGTGTCCCTGCCCATGGCAGGGGTTTGGAACTGGATGAGCTTTAAGGTCCCTTCCAACCCATTCTATGACTTCTCTGCAGTGGAGATGCCACCATGTCCCTGGACCATGTGTGTGCCACCATGCTGGGCTCCATCCTGCCCACTGGTAGGTCCCCATCCCATGGTGGGAGGCTGCAGGGGATTTCATACCAGCTGTGGTGATGCTGCCCACACCAGGACCCCCAGCATAAGAGCTGCTTCTACAGCTTCCTGTCAGCTGCTGTGGGCTCCAGAAATAGCCCCTGCTCAGCCTGGGCTGCAGCTGGATGGGGCTGGAGCTCCCCATGTGGACCACAGACAACGAGGGGCTTGGCAGCACCCACAGCAGATGCATGTCCCCAAAACATAGTGTGAGGCCACGTGTAATGACCTGCTGCCGAGGCGGGTGTTGTTGCTCCAGATAGGGATGCTGCCAGGTAACAGTTGTCGTCTGGAAAGTCCCTCCTGCTCCTTGGCAGGTCACCTAAACCAGTGCTCAGCCTGGATCACTCCTGGCATGAGCATTAGTGTGATAGTGAGATAGTTCAGGGTATGGGCTAGCCCCCCTTCCCCTTTCAGGATGCCCCTCCTTGATCCTCTCCTACTATGAGCACCTTGGCTGGTGGAAGCACGCTTAGGGGTTCCCATAGGCATCCGAGTGCTCCATGTGGCATCACCCCCGGGGCTGTCTCAGCTGCTGCACTGCTCCACTTTATAACAGGCTGTCATCAAGGGAGATAATTCACAGCTTATCAGCCCCAGGAGATGGGTGAGACCTGGTTCTGCCCACACCTCGGTGATGGGGAGGACTTAGGCCACTCCCAGACACAAGGAATTAAAAGGGCAGATAGCACACCTGCGCACAGGTGTTTGCTCTCCTTGTACTTTGCTCCCAGTGTGGCTGTTCCCGTGCTGGAATAGGGAAGCTGTGCCATTGGCAGCTGATTTTCCTGGCTGATCCAGGGGACAGAGCATGTCTCTGCCTGGCTGCTGGGGCTCATCCCCCTTGGTGCTGCCCAAACCACCCACCAGCTGCATTTAAGGCTTTTGGAGCTGCAAACACTGTCCCTCCCCAGCCAGCCCCCCAAAATACCCTGTGATGAGCAGGGTGCCCTGCTGGCAGTGCCCAGGTCCAGGCTGGTGCGGATGGATGCTCCAGGGCTGGGTCTCTGTCCCTCCTGGGATGCAGCAGCCCATGCTGTAACCTCCTCTGGGACTCCCAAACCCCATAGGGGTGAGAGCCAGCCCCGAGCGTGGCTGCTGGTGATGCCTCCTCGCATGACACTTCTCATGGCTGTGAGTCACCCCTGCACGTTCACCCTGAGCAGAGCTGGAGGGGAACTGCCTTCACCTGGGACACTTCTCTGCTGGTGAGCAGTAAGGCACTTCCATGGCACCCAAAGCCCCGCAGGGTTGGGACCAGGGGACCACGGTGCTGTCTGGAGCCAGGGGAAGGTGATGCTGTGCCCCATTGCCTTGCAGGAATGCCCGGGTCGGAGGTAGGTGACTGAATGGCGGGCATGGAAGGGAGAGGACCCTACCGCATCTACGACCCTGGTGGGGGCTTGGAGGAGAATGGAGCAGCAGCCTTTGAGCGGCTGGTGGAGGAGAACACCCGGCTCAAGGAGAAGATGCAGGGGATCAAGTCAATTGGTAACTGCTGTGTGGATGGGGATGGGGTTTGCCTTCGGGGCAGCTCAGCCTGTGTCCACCGAGCCTGGGGGTTTCTTGCTCCGTGTGGGAAGCTAGAAGAAGCTGGGGGTCTTGGCACTGGGGTGCAGTAAAGCTGTCCCCATCCTTGAGGATCCAGCAGGATGTCTGGGCTTTTTCACACAGGGGTGCAAAGGGAGCAAGGCTTTTGCTGAACTCCTGGGATGCTCTGTGGTGGGATAAATGGCTTGGGGGTAAAAAAAAGGCAAGTGATGGAGCAAGGTTGGCTCCTTGGAGAGCTGCAGTGGCAGGTCACAGCTGCTGGGATCTATTCTGCTTCTGATGGAAGCTCTACCTTCTGCAACCCCTGTTGGGTCAGGGGTTTTTCCCTGCTCAAAGACCCCAGCGTTGGGTGCTTAGTGCAGGGACTTGGTGCTGGCATTACAGCTGAATCATGCCTCCCCCTTTCTCCTCCTTTGCTGCCTTCCCCCACTCGCCCTTGGTTTTGCTTTTGGTCTCGTGACCCAGCTTCTGCTTTTGAGTCCCACTTCTGCAGCCAAATTTCCACCTGCCTCGTGATTCCCATCATGTCACCATGGCCCTACCTGGGACTGGGACACACTGGTGCAGAGAGGATTGCATTGCTGGTGCTAGATCCCAGTGTGGGCAAGCTGGACCTCTAGGTCCACAATTTAGGCTTAAAATTTGTCTCTTACGGGAGGCTGAGGAGACCTCTGGGAGATGCAGCGCTGCCATTCTGCCTCCTGTAACAAGTGCTCTATGTGTCAGCATGGGGGACTCTGCAGCCAGTGAGCCACTGGTAACAGCTTTGCCATTGGATTTGGCCAACATAAATTGTTTCTGGATGATGAAGGCACTTCACCAAAGCAGGGGGCTTCTTGGTGTTGGTGTGTGCTGCAGGGCAGGCACTCAGGAAAGGTGGGTGAGCATCCTTCTGTTGCCCACAACAGGAGAGCTGCTGGAGGAGTCCCAGATGGAGGCATCCAAGCTGAGGCAGAAGGCAGAGGATCTTGTGAAGGACAACAAAATGCTGATAGCATCTTCCTTGGAGGACCTGGTGGAAACTGGAGGTAGGAGACACAAGGCTCATAGAGAAGGAGTAACCTGCTGGCTCAGGGTCCTGGGTGCAGGGAATGGGAGAGAGTGTGAAGAAGGCTTTCATGCCTGGGGTAGAAACCATCCATGGGGTGTCTGCTCTCTGCATCCCTGTGTGAGGCAGGGAGAGGCGCTGCTCTCCAAAAGGCTCATGGCTACATCCTGTCCCCTCTCTGCAGCCATTGGCCCTGATCCCAGCTCCACGCAGGCTGTCCCAGGCAGTGCCCAGCCGGACGTGGAAGCACGGAAACCTTCCCCAAATGTGAGTGTGGTGAATGTGAGAGCTGGCACGGCCAGAGGGAAAGGCTCCATCTAGTTAAAGCAAAAGGAGGCAGTCTTTAGCCTCTAGAAAGGAGGAGTCAGCTTCATTGCTGTGTTTCCCCCTTGTGTCCATGTGGTGGGCATCCTGGGCTGCCATTCCCCAAGGAGACCTGACCTGGCTGCCTTCCATTGCAGGGATCCTCTTCAGACTTCGAGGTCGTTCCTGTGGAAGTGCAGGGGTTTCCCCAGGAGAGTGGGAGAGCGGTGAGTGATGCCTGTGGGATTTGGAGGAATAAATGTACCACTCACCTGGCCAAGGCAGGGAGGGGGGCAATGTACAGGCTGCCCTCCAAGGGCAGGGGCTGCTGGGTGCCTAGGCCAGGCTGCCTGGGCATGGGAACACCCATCTCCAGATGCCCCATGACAGAGGAAGGGTTGTGATGATCCAAAGAGCTGTCAGCAGTGCTCTGACACCCATCTCCTGGTGCCTGCACCGGGTGGGAGGACCAGGTCACCCAGCCCCATCATTGCTGACACGGTCTGCCCAGCCAAGGCATGTGCATGTGCTCTGTTTAGAGCCATCTGAATGTTCCCCTGGCTGCCACTGTCCTGCTCTGGCTTTTTGTGCATGCTGGAAGGGAGGGGAGGAGGGATGGGGAGCCCAAGGGGGACAAACATCAGCTTGTACTGCACAGTGCCTGTAAGGGGACATGCTGTTGTTGCACATCCCTGTTTGCATTGGCCAGGGGACCTTCAGGAGGAGTTGAGTCCTGCATATCAAGAGCTATTGCAGTGTCTTGGTGCTGGCCCCTGCCACAGCCATGAGTGGGAGTTGAGGCTGATCTGCCCAAGAGGGGACTTTGCAATGCTCCTTAAACTGATCTTGGATGTTAGGAAAAGTTTATTCACAGAGAGGGTAGTCGGGTATTAGAACAGGCTTCCCAGGAAAGTGGTGGAATCACCGTCCCTGGAAGTGTTCACAAACCGTGTAGATGAGGCCCTTAGTGATACGCTTTAGTGGTGGTCTTGGCAGTGCTGCGGTAATGGTTGGACCTGATGATCTTAAAGTTCTCTTCCAACCTCCTTGATTCTATGATCTTCATCCCATCCCCAGGACTTGGAGCAGCCACCAAATGAGGATGCCAACCTGCTGCCCCAGCTGCAGCAGCTGGAGAGCACGCTGAGTGGCTGTGCCAAGGAGGCCAGCAAGGACCAGGTCTTCATGCGTATGGGCTACATGGCCTCCGAGCTCAAGCGACTGGCCTCCAAGGTGCACAAGAATGAGCAGAGAACATCATTCCTGCAGGTGAGTGAGAGCTGGATGGGCTCTTCATGGGGGTTTTCCCTTTTGGGGGTTGTTTAAATCCCACCAAGCCCCCTCCTGTCCACCTGGACGTGGACACCCAGCTCCATGGCAGAGCTTGGTATGTGACCAGGAGGGCTCCTGGGGCTGGCCAAGGTCTTCATGCTGCTGATATTCACCCTCCAGACACTGTGTGAGACGCTGCACAGTGAGAACAAGGAGCTGCGAACCAAGCTGGAGCGGGACCTGGAGCAGAGAAACCAGGCACTGGAGAAGCTGAGGTGAGGGTGGGAGGTGAGGAAGAGGACAGGGCTGCTTTGAGTGCTTCTTCCCACTGACCCATCCCTGCCTGCCCACCCGCAGGTGTGAGAACCAGGAGCTCCGGAGGATGGTGACACTGGGCAGCCAGGATGGTGGGAAGAGAGAAGGTGCGGAGCAGCAGCAGGTGAGGAGGCAGCATTGCCCTCAGGGAGGGCAGGGAAGGAGGCAGGGAGCCCGCTGACACATCAGCAAAGGTGGCCTCATTCTGATCGAGCTCCCAGTTTGTCCCAGTGTGACCAGTAGGACTCTCAGGGTCTCAAGGGGATGGGAAGGTGGTGGGAGGGAACTGGCTCAAGTTTAGCTGGCCTCTTGCACGGCCTCCACAAAAGCCCTGAGGGTCCCCCCCGTGCGCGTCCAGCAGAGCGGGGCCACGGTGGAGAAGGCGCCGGGCAGAGGAGAGATGGAGGCCAAGGAGAAGAAGGTGAAGATCCTGGAGCACCAGCGCAGGGAGGTGAGGACCAGGGAGCGGGCAGTGCTGGGGCAGCACCCGGGGCAGGGCTGTGGAGCTGCAGGGAAGCGCTGCTGGAGCCGGGATCTCCATCCAGCACCTCCACAAGGTGCTTTTGCAATGGGAGGCTGCTGGGGACTACCGTGGCTGGCTGGAGGCAGGGGTTGGGCTCCTGTTCAGCCATTCCTCTCTCCTTGCAGCTGCTGGAGGTGAATAAGCAATGGGATCAGCACTTCCGAGCCATGAAGCAGAAGTACGAGCAGAAGGTAGGGCTTGGGTGCTGAGAGCACATCTCTGCTGGGTGCAGGTACATGGAGGAGACTGGATGCAGGGGAAGGTTTGGGGCTTTCTGTGCCTCCTTCCCCCCCAGTTTGGCTCCTGCAGGCAGGCCAACATGCCTTCTCCCTCCCGGCAGGTCACGGACCTGCACCAGGAGCTGGCCGAGGCGCGCAGGGCACTGACTGAGCTGGAGTCGGAGCGGGAGCAGAAGCAAAGGGATTTTGACCGCAAGCTGCTGCTGGCCAAGTCCCGGATCGAAACAGAGGAGGTGAGTCCCATGGGAAGGGTGGTAGGGATCCGCTGGCCCTATGGGCCTTGGCTGACCTCCCCCATGGGTCCTGCAGGCAGAGAAGGAGAGGCTGTCCATGGAGGTGAGGGACCTGCAACAGAGGATGCGGTTCCTGCAGGAACAGTTGGCTCCGGTCACCAGGCAGCGGGAATACCAGGAAAAGGAGATCCAGAGGCTGAACAAGGTGGGGGCCAGGCCAGAACCCTTTGCTGAAAGTAATGTGTTTCATGTTCTCCAGCCTCTTCAATCTTAAATCCCAAACTGGCCCTGATCAACACCCGCCTCCTATCCAGCTCCTTGCCTAGGCAGGGGCTCATGTCAGACAGTGCCCACCACATCACTCCAGGCTCCCAGAAAAGGGGGTTTGGGGGGGTCTGTAGTCCCATGTGCTCATGGCCCTCCAGTCATAGGCACAGTGCTTTACTCTGACCCCCCTCTCCCTGCTTATCTTCCTGTAGGCACTAGAGGAGGCCCTGAACGTCCAGGCCTCTCCACCACCCATCTTTGCCAGTGCCATGGAGACGGCAGGGAAGCTGCCATCACAGGAGCTGCTGACCCAGAACGAGCTGCTCAAACAGCAGGTGGGGCAGGACATGGAGTCACTGGAGGCAGGGAGGGAGCTACATGTCCTGGACCTCCCTGGCAAAGAACCTGGTGTGGCCAGGAGCAGCCTGGTGTGTGTCAGTGCTGCAGTGGTGGGAAGTGGGGAACCAAGCTCAGCATCCTCCAAGCATTCAGCTGGGAGAGGACCATGGCTGTTGGCCATTGTGCCAGCCCATTGCCTGGGGCTTGGTGTAGCTGATGGGGTCGGGGATGGTACCATGGTGATGGGGGTGCTTGTGGAGATATCTGCCCTCAGCAAATGCACCCACATCGCTCCCTCCTGCCAGGTGAAAATCTTCGAGGAGGACTTCCAGCGGGAGCGGAGTGACAGGGAGAGGATGAATGAGGAGAAGGAAGAGCTGAAGCAGCAGCTGGAAAAGCTGCAGAAGCAGTTGGTCATCTCCAACAACCAGGTGAGCAGTGCTGGGTACCACTGGGAGCCTGGTGGCCCACTTGGATGTGTCCCCAGTATCACAGCCCCTGTACTAATATCGGAGCAGTGTCTGAGGGCTGATTTTGCTGCTGATTGTCCCTGTCAGAGCACCTCACTTGTCTCTTCCTTCTCCCCCTCTCCTCCTCCCCTGGGCATCTGGGGGCACACACACCTTTCTGCAGGGCATTGCAGCAACCCTTGTCCTACAGACACTGGGGTTGGCAGGGTGGGCTCTGCACTAACCCCCATTGCTCTCACAGCTGCGAGCTTCCAAGGATGACTGCCAGAGGGAAAAGGAGGAGAAGGAGAAGCTGAAGAAGCTGCTGAAACAGCACAAACAGGTGGGGATGGGGCAAAAACCCTTCTTAGGTGAGGGGCTGGGGGCTTCAGGCCTGCCTCAGCCTCTTACCTATGCTAGAGGTGCAGCTCCAAGCTGGGTGATGGTGGTGGGCTGCCCTTGGAGATCTCCTCACCATCTCTCCTGGCTCCTCACAGGCATCTGGAGAGAGGCTGCACCCCGAGCCGCTGCAGGGGCCGCTGGGCCCTTCCTGCCCCATGTACCCATATCAGTACAGCTCCCCCGTGGCTCACCCCATGTACCATGGCTTCGATGAGTGGCAGCAGATCCGGTACCCGCCGGCAATGCCAGGAGAGCACCCACCGGGACAGAACTTCCAACACTTCTCCCCGGTGAGTGCCAGCACAGGGGGAGCAGCGGGTCCTGTGTGAGAGGGTCTGAAGCTCACTGCTGAGCAGCCATGTCACTGAGCACACGTGTGCTGTTGGCATGTGAAGGCTCAGCTGCCTTCCTCCTCCTCATGTCCCAACAATCGGACAGTGCGGCTTCATGCTCCACATCCCTGGTAACTGACTGCTCCTGTTCATCTCCTCCTGCAGCCTGAGTACCCCTGGCACCCACCCTGCGCCATGGCTCGCAGCCAGAACGCCCAGGCAGTGGCTGGAGTGAAACAGGTCCCCAAGGACTTGGGTAAGGCTCAGAACCTGTCCTCACCCTTGGGACCATGGGTGGTTGGGAGAGGGATGGGGGAGACAGCTTTCCAGGCAGTGTTCATTTCCACACCTCTGAATGTGATTTGGGCTGAATGTGATTGGGGCTGAATGTGATTTGGGGTTGGTCCCTGCTGCATCCCCTGAACCAACCCTGCAGCATCTGAATCACAGAATGGTTTGGGTTGGAAAGGACCTTAAGATCATCCAGTTCCAACCCCCTTGTCATGGGCAGGGACGCCTCACACTGGATCATTCCTGAGGCTCTCTCCAACCTGGCCTTGAACACGGGCAAGCCTGGACCATTTGCTACTGAAGACAGGCATGAGCCTGAGCCCTAATAGCTCATGGGGTTGTGGCAATCAATACTTGGGATAACGGCTATTCCATGACTGCATCCCTCCTATGGGCATACCTGGGCATGCAGAGCTGTGCTCACCCCTTACCACCCTTCTTGTCTTTCAGAACAGGCAGGTCCCAGACTGCCCTAACGCCAAGCCCCGGCTGCACTGCGCTACCAGCAGAGGAGGAGTAGGGTGTGTGTGTGTGCCCGTGTGTATGTATCTAGGAGCTTCCTCCGGCTGCCTCTCCCTGTGCATGGACATGCAGTGAACGTGCACAGCTCCTCAGTGCATCCCTGCAGGAGAGCGTTAAGGAGGGACCGGAGGTGCCAGCACGGTGGGGTCAGCGCCCTGCGCCCATCCCTTTCCCCACGAGGCATCAGGCCTGGCAGCGCTGTAGCCCCGAGCCAGGTCTTCAGGGAAGAGGAGCTGGCGTTTCCCAGGAGCTGCTGTGGTCCAGGGGCTTCGGTCCAGCCCCTGGAGGAATGGGTGCTGGCAGGGATGCTCCCGGTGCTGGGAGAGCCCATGCTCACAGGCGGGTGCCTGCCACAGCCATGGCCCAGCCTGAGGGTGGTTGGTGTCTTTGTATTTATTTAAGGACTGAAGTGGAGCTGAGTCTCTCTGGTTTTATCCCCAAAACTGCTTCCCCTGGGGCAGCCTCGGTGTGGGCACCAGGAGGGATGCCAGGGCTCGGGTGTAGCCGTGGGGGCAGAGCAAGGGGACCCCAACCCTTGCATGTGCACCCCAGCATCTCTTGCTCCAAGTGCATGTTCCCCATCTCCCTCTGGGTGCTGGGCTCAGCCTCTTGCCTTTTCCTCTCCTGACCCTCTGCCTTTGTCAGGGCATTGAACTCCCCACTCCTGTACTTCCCCTTCTGCCTTCCCCTGCAGCCATGGCCTTAGGATGTGTGTTTCCAGACTCTGCTCCAGGAAAACAAGGCTGGAAGGGGAGAGGAAAAAAATAACCAGCCCTATTTGTGTGAGCGTGGCTGTCACGTGCATGACAGCAGGAGCCAGGCGCCCTGGCATGCTCCTTGCTGAGGGCTGGTCCTTGCTCCTTCTCCCAGCCCCTTTTGCTCTGCACCAGCACACATCCTGTCCCCAAATGCTATCCTGTGATGATAAACCCCTGTTTAGGAGTTTATCCAGCTGGGAGCCAGCCCTCCCTACTGCTACGCCCAGCCTGGCCATTGTACCCCCTACTCTTCCCCCCGATCCCTGGTCAAGAAGCGGGGTTGCACATTTGCAGAGCCTTTATTTGGCATTTCTGTGCTGGGGATGAGGGGCCAGCTTCCCCTGACCGGGAGAGGAGCGCGTCTCTGCACCGGCACCACGGGCGGCTTGAATGCACTGAAGAGCTGCTCCGTGCTCGGTGGGATCAGGCCTGGCCCGCCCCGTGCCGGGGGCTTTCGGGCCGAGCCTTCATGGAGACGTGGTCCTCTGCTCCAGGGGCAGCGGCCCCTGCATCCTCCTGCTGTCCGGCAACGCGGGGTGATGGAGCAGTGGGAAAGCTGGGGGCCAGGAGGAGATGCCACTGCTGGGGTGGGATATGGGTTATTGGGAATGTCCCATTCCTATCACTGAGGTCTCTGCCACTGGGAGTGCCAGAGATAACAGTGATGGAGGAGACAGCATTTGGCTTCTGCTGCTGGGATGTATGATGGGATGGGGTGGGGAGCCAGCCCCAAAGCAGCCATGGGGATGCCAGCAGAGGGGAGAAACACCCCTCAAGCCAGCAGCCCCAGCCTCTACTGGCCCTGCTCCTGCAGCTGCCTCATGTAGGCAATGATGTCGTTCTTCACAACGGCGATGTTGGCTCGGTGGTACCACCGCATCACGGGCACGCCATTGGGGCCCACCAGGAACTTCTCGAAGTTCCACTTGATGTCATGGTTCCGTAGGGGCTCCCAGAATAGGTTCTTGGGGTTCCCAAACTCCTCCGCCACCGGGGGACAGGCGTTCTGCAATGGGAGCCAGAGCATCAGTGCCTTGTCCCCTTCAAAACCCAACCTGGATGCAGCCCCTGTGACTCCTTGCCGTGCACCCACCTTCAGGAAGGTGAAGACCTTCTGCTCCTTGGCCCCATTTACGTCCCCTTTCTGGAAGAGCTGGAAATTGGGGACGAAGCCACCACCTGGCCGGACATACCTGCAAGGGGAGGGTGAGCATCCTGCAACAGGCAGCTTGGTGCTGCACAGCAGTGGTTTGAAGCCATAAGCCCTGTTCTTTGGGGGCCACAGCCCCTACCCCAGTACTCACTTCAGCGCAGGGAGGATCTCTGAGTTCTGGCCGGGTTCCTGCTTCCCAAATTGGTTGGAGGGGAAGCCCAGGACAACGAGCCCGTAGGGCCCCAGCTCATTTTGTAGTGCATTCAGTTCTGCAGGCAAACACAGCCAGGGCTGGTTTAGGAGGGGAGCAGGACAGACCATGGGGACCTGCCAAGGGCTATACACTTGGGTGTTGCTGCCTACTCTGTCCCTTGGTGTGCCCATATCCCACAGGACCCTTACCAAGATACTGCAGGGTGAGGCCTCAGTACGTGGCCACGTTGACGAAGAGCACCATCTTCCCTGCATAATTCCTAAATGGAATATACTCGTCCCCATCGATGGTCAGGGCCCCGTAGTCGTAGATGGTGCCTTGCACCGAGCCGTAGCATTTCACCTGCGGGCAAGGAGCATCCCATGGATGGAGCAGGGGGCTCCAATCCCACAGCCACCCGTGCCCACTGGAGCAGCGGGTCCAGCGCTGGCGCTGGCTGAGTTGGCAGCTGCCAGTGTTGTCTCTCCTGCCCCAAATACCACTGGCAGTAGCCAGGCTCCAGCGAGCCAAGGTCACGGTGATGGACAGGCTGGCTTGAGCATGTGCGGCCAGCGGGGCTGGCTGCAGCTGGAGGGATGTTTATCTGTCCGCGGCCAGGCAGGAAGGCGAGAGGCTGGAAAATAGCTCAAGCTGGCTTCGGGACAAAGAAGCCCCAGCCTCCTTGGAGCCATGAGTGAGCAGCACCCCAACACCCCTGCATGCACCCTTTAGGGTGCCCCAGAGCAGCACCCGCTGCTGTGCTGTGGCCAAACCATGCCCAGGCAAGGGAGCGATCAGGGATGGATCAGACCCAAGCAGGGAAGGGTGTGGAGCAGCTTCTGCTTGTGGCGCAGCAGGGGTTAACCCAGGGATCCCATGTCCCGTTCCCATCAGGGAGCCCAGGCTCACCCAAGTGGCACCAAGGGGCTATTTTGGGACCTGGCAGCAGATGAAGTCACGGGGGTTCTGCCCCGGCAGCTCAGCTTCCATGGGGCTGAATGGATCTGGTGGTGGGGCTCTGCTTCTCCCACCAGTGTCAAGGAGGTTGTGGGGACCAGAGGGGGACAGCGACTACTGCTCCCTGCCTGCTGCAGTGTGGGGACACAGTGGTGCCTGCACCCCCAAACATGGGTGCACCCCCCTGGACACTGCATGGATCAACAGCCCCTTCCTCTGCCCCTATGGGGGGTCACTGGGGAGGGGACCAGGCTCTGTCCCCTCTGCCCCAACCCTAGGACAGCAATTCCCAAGAGATAGCTTGGAAAAAAAAAAACGCGATCCAACCACCGGGATTGGGGGGGGGCGTCACAGAACCACCGAGTCCCCTGGGACCTCTGCAGAAAGCCTTGGGGACAGGAGGATCCTCAGGGTACCACATCCCGCCCCCATCCCCAAAACCCCCATAAGGGTCCCCCCTTTCCTCTTACCTTCTCCTTCTCCTGCCCCTGTCCTGGCTGGACGAGCCCAGCCAAAAACAGGGGCAAAATCCAGGCGCTGCGGAGCCAGCCCCCCATGTCTGGGGCAGGTGTGGGGTGCGGGCCCCCTGCTCACAGCGCCGGGGGGGGGGGACACACACAAACACACCCAAACCCCCCCTCTCCCTGCCGCCTTCTGCCACCTCCGAGCCCGAGAGCCGAGAAATAGCTGCTGGGCTGAGCGGGGGGAGCCAATCGCCGGCAGGAAGGACGGGCCGGGGCTGCGTTAACCGTGTGCGGCCGGGGACGGGCACGGCGCCGGGGCGGGGGGGGGGCACGGGGGTGCCGTAACCATGAGTGTCCGGTAACGGCACACGGGGCAGTGATATAGATAGGTAGATTTATGGATAGATAATTTATGGATGATAGATTTATAGATAGATAGATAGATACAGAGCTCAGGGGATGTGCAGCGTGTTATAGGAGCCAGGGAGCTGGGGGTTGAAACCCACTTGGGGTGGAAGAGGTGCCGGGTGTTGTCCTCACCGTGCGTAGGGCACACAGAGAGGGGAGCTGGCACCCGGGAAGATGGGGGACTCAGCAGCATCTTTGGGGAGGCGGGGATGGGGTCCAGGATCCTTCCCCTCCCATGGCTGAACCTTTTATAGCCCAGCAAAATTAGGGTGCTCAAGAAGCAGCCCTGGAGGGGCGTCCCCTCCCCAAGGGCTGGGGGATCATAGCCCCACAGTGACCCCACTATGGCTGCCACTGTCCGTTAACCCCTTGTGTCCCCATAGGGCAGGAGTTTCCAGGGCTTTGTTTTTATACCCCAGGGAATACAAACATTTACCCTGGGCTGGCTCCAAGGGAAATAACCGTGGGGAGGTGTAAATTCCCCAAAATCCCACAATAAAGTTGTTTATTGGGACAATTAATTGGCCAGAGGGGAGCTGGGGCTGCGGTTTGGGATAGGATCAGGCCTGCAATGGAGGCAGGACAGGGTGTCCCCAGGGGGACAGGGATGCCACACGAGGTTTGGCTTTACTAGAAAGCAGGGTCAGCCCTGTCAGGGAGCTGTCACGGAGCTGCGGGAGATGCCTGCAGGGAAGTGGAGCCAAGCCATGGGCTTGGGGGAGGCTGGGAACTATCTCCCATTCTTTCCAAGGAACACCATGTCCTGGGAAAGGCTGATGTTATCAGGCTGTGAGCACAGCCTTGGCTGGTGTGGAAGGGCTTCGGGTCAGGTACATCACACACACAGGGAACCCATGGAACTGCACGTCCTTCTATCAAGGGCAGCGTTTCCCAGTGCTTTAAACCTGCACTGCTACTGGTGAGGCAGCTCAGCCCTGCCCCGGCATCGGTCCCCACGTGTGGGATGTTCACCCAAGTCCAGGCAAAGCCCTGAGATGCTCAGCTGCTGCCTGGGGACTGACCAGAGCCCAGCACAATGCATCAACAGTTATCCTGGCTGCAGGGATGCTCCGATCACCCCTCATGGATGTGGCCATGGGTGACGACATGCAGCTCCTTGCCAAAACCAGGGGCTCGATCCTCCCCATCCACTTCCCAGCTCTCTGGGGCCATGGATCCACGGGGCTGCAGCTCCTTTCCAACACACTGCTTTCACCTCGCTGCATCCTGCCCCCAATAGGGGCTGGTGTGAGCCTGGCTCTGTGCTGTGCTCCCACCCAGCTCACACCTGGGACAGAGCTGAGACAGAGCTAGGGAGCTGCTGGGGGCTGCACTCCCTGCCGCACTAGTTCGCACCATGGGAACAACAACACACTTCTGATTATATCCCCTAATTGCCTGTGTGGGGCTTTGGTGGCTTTGCTGTGGTTAACAGGGACTTGGGGGCTGGAGAGAGCAGTGGTGGCACAGTGTGGTTGTGTCCCTGATCCCTGCGGCATGCAGGGAAAGGCTGAGCCACTCCTGCACTGTGTGATTCTGAAATCAGCATAATAAGGAGCCCATTTCTCCAAATCCCCTCTCCTTTGGTCCTGGTGCCAAATCAGCCTCGATGGAGGTGGGGAATGGGGCAGGATTTAATGAGCCACGTTTGATGAACCCCATCTCTGCCACTGAGCTTCAGAGGGACCCTTGGCACATCGGCATGGGAGAGCTGAGGGAGCTGGGGGCTCCAGCAAGCCCATCTGAGTGCAGGATGCTGCTCCAGCATGCAGGATGGGGTCCCCCATCCCTCCCAGCAGGCCACTGTGCGGGCTGACCTAGCCTGAACCTCCCTCCCCGGTTGTTTTTCCACCAGAGCCTGACTGGAGCCAGCCCCCGCTTGCTGCAGATGTTTGGCAGGAGCCTGGGGCAGGAGGCCAGCCCCTGGTCACTGCGCTGCCGCTGCCACCGGCCTCCCCGCTGCCCCCGAGCCACAGGATAGGGGTGCAGAGACCTTGCACCAGGCTGCAGGGCCATGGTGATGGGTACAGGGAATGGGAGGACTACAGACAGCTGCTGGGCTGTGCCCCAGAGCTGAGAGAAGCTTCTGCCTGCAGAGTGATGGGGACGGTGCCAGGGATGGTGCTTGGGCAGCATCACCCTGCTGACAGCAGCGTTGCTTTGCTCTGGCAGCCCAGCATCAGGCCCAGGGCAACCTCTGAACTTTTGTTCTAGGTGTGCAGCAGCAGGCAGAAGCAAAACAAGCTTTGCTGGGCGAGAGGCCCAGCTCCCCCAGCACCAGGCTTCCTGCATGGAACTGGCTCCACAGCTCATCCAGCTCTGGTCACCCTGCCCCAGTCCCTGTGCTCCAGCAGGCACTGCACAGTGCCCATCGCCCTTTGGAGTACAGCTTGGAGCACCCTGCTCCAGGGGAAGGTGTCCCTGCCCATGGCAGGGGATTGGAACCAGCTGAGCTTTAAGGTCCCAACTCTAGAAGCACAGTGACAGCATCCTGTATCACCTCCTCCCACCGGGGCCACCAGCATTGGCCTCCCACAGCATCCCAGTGGATGCTGAATCACCCACACCATGAAGTGCCTGCCTGCTGCAGCATCACCACTGCAGGACCTGCTTTTTCTGTGCGGAAAAAGGCAGTTTTCCTCAGCAAGCACTGCCTCCGAGCTCCAGCACTGTTCAGGCACCAGAGCAGGGGCCACAGGGGGATTTGCTTATCTTGCTCAGTCCTGGAGGAGGAATTCAAATCCATAGCCCTATTTTCATGCTTTAAAAATGTCCTGGCTTCATCCTGCGCTCATTTTGCTCCGTGCAGTTGTTGTCATGGACAAGCCCATCTTTCCAAGGCTTTCCAATGCCTTTCCTGGAAACGTTTGCCAAGAGCTTCATATTTCCTAGAAAATTCCTGCCAGGAAAGGAAACCTCTCATCCCCTCGGCTGCTAACGATAAAAGGGCACGGAGAGGTGGCAACAGCCACCGGGTATGGCTGCAGGGACAGAAGGGAGGTGCGTGCTTTTCCTTGGATGTTTTGCTCCAAACCAGGCTTCCTCCTCAAACCACTCCAGTATTTGTGGTTCTTTCCCTACTTCTTTCATAGCCAAGGAGCTCAGCTCCGGTTCCCGGTGCCAGACGCCGCTGTCTGGACCCGATGTGTCCCCAGGGAAGGGGCTCCAGGATGGAACGTGGTGGGGAGGCAGAGCTGGGGCTGCTCCCTCCCAGCACAGCCATAATCTCCTCCAGCTGCTGCCACGGCATCGAGCCAGGGAGGGAGGGAGGGGGGGAACAACAGGAAAATAACTCTGGTTATTTGCCTCAAACCCTGCAACTTGAGAAGGGGAAGAGAGACAGAAACGTGTTTGTGGGACAGGCAAGGAATACGTGTCTGAGCCCTCCCTGCACGACCGCAGCCCATGGCTCCTGTGTAGGCCCTTATGATCGATCCCTTGGGGCTGCATCCCCGTCCTGGTCCTGCTTCCCTGGGAATCGCCTGCCCCTCCAGCCCTAGCACCTAAAGCAAAGCTGTTCAGATCAAGCCACGCAGGGATGGGGTGCAGGGTTTCTAACACCGCTGGATGATTGCTTTTTCCAGCAGAGAAAATGGGATTTAGCCAGTTCCCACCAGCATCACCGCAGCGTCTCCCCACAGCCCAGCCTGATTCATCTCGTTAGGAGTGACCTTTCTCGCCGTGAGTCACCGCGACGCCGTCTCAGCCCCAGGATGCAGGACTGCAGCCACGCGCCAGCGCCTGGGATGGGATGCTGGTCACCGAGTGGGACACAAGCAGCCAGTCAATCCCTGGGGATCCTTCCCACTCCCTCTCTGATGGTTGCTGCCACTGTGATAGCCAGATTCAAGTTTGCACTCCCAGAGCATGGGGCTGTAGCCACTGGGCTCAAAGGCTGGGCAAGCACCCCAAGGACCTTGAGCCAATGCAGTGCAGGAGGTCAGCACACGGACAGCTTCTGGAGAGGCAGGGAAGCATCTCAGCTCCTGCGCACGGACACCATTGTAGTGTGGATAGAGCCGCACAACACCACCACATGTAGAATAAAGTCCATTTATTTCATAGCAAGAGGCAGTGTAAGAGCTTACATGGTCCTTGCCACTGCCTGGCACAAACCCCTCTGCTTTGCCCTCCCAGACAGGGGCACAGACCCTCCCAATGGGTCAGCCACGCTGTGCGGAGCCCCTCACCATCATTAGGGGCACAGAGCGCAGCCATTGTGTGGGCAGGATCTGCCCATGCTCCTCTGCCCCATGAAACCCAAGGGAACCAAGCACCCCACAGGGTTTTCCTACAGTTCCAGCAGGTATCTGATAGAGGAGAAGCTGGTCCCAGCTGCACGTCTGCTGCACAGCCAGGCTGGGCTCTGTCACCAATGCTTTTAGCTGAGTCTCCCAATGCACAGTCAGAAGCCACATCCATCTTGCTTTGACCCTTCTTTCCCAACCACCTTGATGGCTGGGACTCCAAAGGAGAAATAGCTTTGCTGGGCATTTCCACACCTTGCTGCTTGCCTGGGAGGAAATGGGTCACCAGGGAAGGTGAGACCAGCCCGGCTGCCTCATGGGAGCGAGCCATTTCTAGCTGGACAGGTTCACAAAGTCACACATCTCCTGTCTGGTGCCCAGGCCACCGTCTCCTTGACAGTCCTCATGAGCTCAGTAGGTAAATAGGAGGCAGTGGAAGAGCCGTGTACAGGGGCAGGCATCCGGGTGCTGGCCGACCCCAGCTGCTGCCCGTCTCTCCCCAGCTCTTTGGGTGCTCCACTGGGTCCCCAGCACAGGATCCCATGGCTGTGGGCTGTCTCTCATCACCTCCACCTCACACGATGCCATTGCGCGTGGGGTGAGTCCGTACCCGGTAGATGATGACGGCGGTGGCCGGGCAGAGCACCAAGGCTGTCATGACAAGGATGGTGGCCAGGATGATCAGGATGATGACCCAGATGTCCAGGATGTGCTTGGGGAGGGCAGCAGGACCTGCGGGCTCAGGGAGGTCCATCCTGCAAGTGAGAGGTAGAGGGGTGATGGGGAAGCACCCTCCATCCCTCCCATAGGCAGAAACACCCCACCACTGCTCTGAGCACCCACTGCTCTCTGGGGAGACCCCTACAGCCACATCCAGCCTCAGCCCTGGGCTCTTTCAAGAGCAAAAGGCTCCTTGGAGGAGGGTTTACAGCGTGCTCCTGGGATTTGCAGCGTGCTCTGGTGCAGCTGGATAAAAGCCAGGGAAAACTTCCCTGTTAATTGTTACCGTTGTTAAAGGAGCTGATAAAGCAAAGCCACAAACCAGGCATCCCGCTGGTCACTCGCGGGTTGGGGGGGGAAGCGGCGGGAGCAGCGTGGCCGGAGCCCCCCCCGCTCCGGGGGACCCCACCCCACATCCCCTCGTGCTGAGTCACGGAGTTAGTGGCTTCATTAGCAGCGGGGCTCGGGGATGAGGGGCCGGGGGTCACGACCGCGCTGAGCCCCCCCGTCCAGCCCGCATCCCCGCCAGGCTCCGGCACAGTGGGGAGGAAGAGGAGGAAGAGGAGAAGGAGGCAGCATCAGCACCGCCCGTCCTGCCCGTGCCCCCCTACCTGCGGCACTGCCCTGCTCCTGGTCCGGGTCCGGGTCCGGCTGCGGCGGGAGGCGGCGGCAGCGGCAGGATCCCCGCTGGGGGAAGAAGCCTCCGCTTGGCCCCGCCCGGCCCGGCCCGCGAGGGGCGGCAGGGGAAGGGGCCCGGCGGGAGAGGAGAGGAGGGGAAGGGGAAGGAAGGGCGGATCTTCTGTGTGTGCCAGGATAAAGCCGGAGCACGCTCCAGCTCAGCATCCCCCAGCACGGGGCCCCAGCGGGAGGGACCCTCGGGAGACAAACTCGGGGGTCTCTTGCAGGCACCGTGGGGACATCTCACAGCGTTACAAAGGGCTTTTCCCCTGCCCCATCCTTCTGCCTCACCAGCAGTGGGGCTCACACGCACCCACCTGCCTTAGCAAGAGGGAATGGCCAAACCATAGGGAGAGCCTCCGTAAACCCCCACAGCAAGGTGCGGGCAGCTCTCCCCAGGGCTTCGGGGCAGCGTTCATTTAGAGACACAGGCAGAGAGGGCAGAGAGCATCTCTGGGAGACAACAGATATCCCACTGGATGGGAATGGCGTTTCTGCTGCCCAGTGGAATATTCTGCTCCCCAAGTGATGCTGAAGGGCAGAAACAGCAGTAGCTATTCCTGGCTGGCCCGAGGATGCTCTGATTTTCCTGCTGGGATACAATCCCGGTGTCACCCACAGTGGGACCCACACACTGCACCCTTCATCCTGCCTTTCTCAGGGAAACCTGATGGATTCCTGGTGGCAGAAACCATTACCCTGTGCCCTCAGACACCCCTGGCTTCTGGGCATGCAGCAACCACAAACCCTGGGAGCAGCCTCTTCCGAACAGCACATCCCCCTCCAGCTGCTGCTGCCAGATAAAAAGCATGCAGGGTTTTATCATGAAGTGGCAGCAGATCCTCATGGGCAGGGGTTTCCTCTGGAGGTCATGGGCTGACATCAGGCACTGTGCAGGGTCAGGGTGGGGATAAGGAAGTGAAGCTGAAGCCCAGGCCATGCCCGATGCTTGGCAGCATGCTGAGGAGCAGAGTGGAGGCGGTTTGCAGCTGCAAGCTCTGCCCTGTGAACACAAAGTGCAGCATCCATACTCCTCACATCTACCTGCTGGTCCCACTACACGGGGATGTTTGGTTTTGTCGGGACCACGAAAGCCAAGAGAAACCCCCTCAGGAGTATGAGCAAGTTGGTGCCTTGTGTGTTCAGAGGGTGCCTTGTGGGCAGTGAAAGAAGCACAGCTGAGGCTCAGGGAATCGGGCAGCATACAGGAGAGCGTGTTACGACTATAGGATCCCAGAACCAACCAGGCTGGAAGATCAAGTCCAGTTCCCCAGCACTGCCGAGGCCACCACTAACCCATGGCACGGTGTGTGAACACCTCCAGGGACGGTGGCTGCACCCCCAGCTCCTGAACGGGTGAATCACCCCGCGCTGTCCGCCCTGGCCCCGCTCCCCCAGCACTGACCGCGCTCTGCGGACCCCCTTTAGGACCCATCGCACCCACGCCCGCGGTGCCCAGCAGGGCGCGCCGGGGTCGCGTGGGCGGGGCGGCGCGGTGACGTCTGGCGGTGACGTACGCGCGGCGGCGGCGGCGGGGCCCGCTCCGGTGCGAAGATGGCGTCGCTGCTGCAGTCGGAGCGGGTGCTGTACCTGGTGCGCGGCGAGAAGGAGCTGCGCGCCCCGCTGTCGCAGCTGTACTTCTGCCGGTACTGCCGCCAGCTCCGCTCCCTCGAGTGCGTCTCGCACGAGGTAACGGCGGACCGGTCAGCGCCGCGCCGGGAGGCATGGGGCGGGACGAGGGAGGAACGTTGCGCTCTATGCGCTCACCGATTGGGTGGCTCTCCTGCTGCTCACTCGCAGTTTGCTTTGCTATTGGTTGTTAGCGCGGGTGAGGGTACCTGTACGGCGGGGGTGATTAGCCGTGGAGGACTGAAGGGGCGGTGCCTTGTTTGGGATTGGCTCTGCGCGTCTGTCCGTCGGTGGAATACGGGCTGTGATTGGCTGAGAGGAAACTTCCCCTCACAAGACATGTGCCCCCCTGCCGGTGTAGGGCCCGGCTGGGTGGGAGCGGCCCCTTCATGGGTCCCTGCCGGGGCAGCGGGACCCCCCGTACCCTTCTGTGGGTCTCAGCCGGGGCAGCGGGACCCCCTTCCCCCCCCACACACGTCCCCATCGAACACCCCCCGGTAGGGCAGGGCGGGCACCCACTACCTCGCACCCCGCTGTGGGGCGCGGCCTGAGGTGACGACCGGGCAGGGTCGGGAGCTTCCGCCACGGAGCCCCGCTCCCGGGTTCGGGCCTCCCGGAGGGAGCTGCTCTCGGCCGGGCCCCGGGTCTTGATGGATGTGGCTGCGTTCGCAGCGGTCTGACAAAGCCCATGCTCATGACAAAGCAGCGTGCTGAGGGCGGGAGCAGCGTGCTCGTTACGACAGCGGTGTCAGGCGTAAGAGTGGTGCGAGTTTATCAACATCAGGACGAGCTTGTGCCCCACAGCGGGATTTCTGCTGTGGAGGGTTATTTCTTCGGCCAGGAATGGCTGGAGCCTGCAGGTGATCATCAGGGTGGAGCAATGGTCTGGTGCATGGGGCACTGCTTTTGTGCAAGCCTCGAACCTAGGGCTGCTCCTGTGACTTCTCCCATCACGGTAATCAAATCCGTGCAGCGCACTCTGCAGAAGCCTGTGTGAATTAAGAAATTACAGTAGCTCTGAAAAGCCTTGAGGGAATGACTCTGCAACCCGGATCTGAGGAGATCTCTCTTCAAAAATGATAAAGCCTCCGAGGAGTAGAAAATAGATTTGTCACCACGCTGCATCCGTCATGATTTTGCTATAGCATGACCAGTGTAGTCACTGTGCATTGCCATGTTTAATGATTGGTTTACTTTCCCCTTCAAGAAGGGGCCCCCTTCTTGTTAGTGTTGTTTTAATTGACAGAATTATTTTATGACAGCAGATACAAAGTGTTCTCTGAAATATGTGTGTATCTGACCAGTCTAACTACAAAGGTAGAATAAATGTAGATATAAAAGGAAAAAAGGCATGTTAAAATCTGTTGTTTCCTGTATGGAATTGTGGGCACTGCAGAGGTCAACAGCCAGTTGTCCTTTTCCCATTTACTAAGTGGAATAATTTATTCAATCCTGACTTAAGGAACATTATTGAAGATTAAAATTTGGCTGAGATGGGTTAAGATTTCAAAAAGCGTCTCAAGTCCTTCCTGGCTTCCCCTGTCTGCTGGCAGACACAAAGCCCTATTAGATTGTGTGGCAGAGTTTCAGGCTGCTGCCAGCATGCTGCTGCCTAGACAAATGTGTGCCAGGAAGTGTGATGTGGCCCTCTCCTTTATCAGGTGGACTCTCACTACTGCCCCAGCTGCCTGGAAAACATGCCTTCAGCTGAAGCCAAGCTGAAAAAGAACAGGTAAGCTTGCTTTAGCTTTATTTTCATCAAGACTTACTATTTGAAACAGTTCCTTCTCCTGTTCTCATAACACATTTTAGTATCATCCAGTATTTTAGACTCATAGAATGGTTTGGGTTGGAAGGGTCCTTAAAGATTATCTACTCTGAACCATTCCTGTTCCTTTTGATGGCTCTGTTGCCCTAATGCTGTTGCATGAGATGAGAAGTCTGTTGGTTTAATCTTGATTTGCTTGCTCAGAGCATTTTCCTGACCCTTGTCAGAGCACTGTCTAATAGACCTTCCTCCTTACAGGTGTGCTAACTGCTTTGACTGTCCCTGCTGCATGCACACCCTTTCCACCCGCGCCACCAGCATTCCTGCTCCACTCCCTGATGACCCGGCCAAGACTACCATGAAGAAAGCCTATTACTTGGCCTGTGGATTTTGCCGCTGGACTTCCCGGGATGTTGGCATGGCTGATAAGTCTGTCGGTAAGTGACAGTCAAAGCCATGTATTACATGATACGTGCAGTATCTGCCTAGGTTTTGAGTCACAGTTGGAAATTCACAGGAAAACAGTTTGTTGCTGAAGTCTCCTCTGAAGACCTGAGTTAATGGAACACATGACCCATTTCTACCCTTGTGCTACCTGACTAGTGAGAAAGTTGTCAAAAAAGGGGCTTTTTAGTTGGTGCACTCTCTTCACAGCTGAGGTCTTGTTTATGTACCTGCAGAGTCTTTGAAGCTACTCAGTCTGACAGCATAAACATCTCATTTATTTTCCATCACTTTTGTCCTTTTAAGCTTATTTCAGAGTTGCCAGTCAGTGTTTGTAGTTGTTTTTTCTTTCATGGCAGCACTGGAACAAGCTTTCATCTATTTCTTGGTGCATAAGACGTGCAGAAAATACCTGTCAGGCTCTAGAAACAGGGCTGAGTAGACCAGGCAGATCCTCTGACTTCCAGTGTTGATGTGACTGAAGACTGGGAGCTGAAGATGCAGAGACATGGGCAGCCAGTAATAAGAGACCGTTCTTGTTAACTCATGTTCCTGCTGCTAAAGTGACTCCTAGGTGCTGCTCTCCTGAGTATCTCTCAAACAGCAGTTGTTTAAAAACACAGTATAAAAGCTGCTGAAGCTCCTTCAGCTCAAACCTGCCTGTAAAAAGCTTTAGGAGGTGTGTATTTGTGCAGGTGTGAACTTACAGAATTGCAGTGGTAGTTGTAACAAAATGGGGAATGTCATTTCATGACTAAAACTGAGGTAGTTGGGTCTTCAATGTGATTTCTGTGTGGAGTCTGGAAATCTCCTGAGGACCTTGTTTTCTCTCTTTCTCTTGCAGCTAGTGGTGGCTGGCAGGAGCCAGAGAATCCTCACACACAGAGGGTGAGTGAAGGGAAGGCTAAGATGCATCAACTAGAAAGAGCTGTTAGAGGTGCCACGCCACCTCAGTCACTTCTTCTTCATCTATCTTATCCTTCAGATACCAGTTCCTACTCTCAATTCAATAGAGGGAAGGCCTCTTAGAGGCTCTCTTGTGGATATTGCAGTATGCTTTGCAGAAGACATAATTTCTAATAGTTGACATAATTTCTAATAGTTGACATAATTTCTAATAGTTGACATAATTTCTAATAGTTGAAAACATCAGATCTAATAGTGCTGTTAACACCAATGAATGTGAAAAAAGCTCTTTTCCAATCAAGAGTGTGTCTAGGATCTGGAAAACAGGACTGCACCTTTGTTACCCTTCCCTGTCACCGGTTAGGGCTCTGCACTAGGAGTGATCAGCCCGTATGACATTGTTCCATCCACTCATGGCAAATGTGTGAATAAAGTCTCAGTTGCCTGACTTCACAGTGGGAATTGGACACTGCTCTCTGACAGATGCCACTTCCAAAGAAGGGTCTGTTTGTCACCCGCAGCATGGGTTAAGATTCGTTAGGACACACAGGCTTGTTTAATGTCTGTCTTTCAAAATAGAGCACTAGGAACAGAGCAAAACAAGTAGCAGGAACCCCAGCCCAGCTTTTTCACAAGCAAATACTGCACCTCATCTGGCATTTGTTCCACTTCCACTGGGTTTCTTTTCTCTTTCATCCCTCCAGATTAACAAACTGGTTGAGTACTACCAGCAGTTGGCTCAGAAAGAAAAGATCGAGAGGGACCGGAAGAAGCTGGTGCGACGCCGAAACTACATGCCTCTGGCCTTTTCGGTGAGCAGGGAGCACTGTGCTCACAGAGCAGGACAAGTGATGCACAGCAGCCTCAGCGTGGAAAATTACGTAGTTGGTAGCACAATAGAGCTGCTCAGTTCTTTGTAATTGAGAACAATGTGGAGAAAATGAGCTAGGGCACATGGGTATCTTTAGGGACAAGTAAGTTTACACCCATTATTTATTGTGTATTACACTGCCTCTCTCTCTAGTAGTCCTCTCTGATAATGCAGAAGGGTTTACACTTGCCATGTGAAGGAGTGTGTTATCCAGCAGTGAAATGCAGTGCAGCCATTGACAATCCCAGTGGTAGCCCTTTCTCAGGACAGTTGCATACCATAGCTCAGTAACCATTAGCTCAGGATTGTCTGGCACTTCTCTGCATGAAGTCTCAACTGAAATTAACCTTAAGACTTGATTGTGGCTTGAATGACTTGTTTATTGTAACTTGCAGGTAACTGCTTACTTTGTTTAGCTGGGTGATTGCATATGCTTGCTACTTCTTAATTAACTGTGCTTGCTCTGTGCCCTTGCTTCTGTCTTATGGCTGCATTTTTTGTCTCCGTTGCTACCTGCTGCTATTTTGGGGGCTCTCCACAGCAACACACTATACACGTAGTGGTAAGTCTTTTCACGGTTTCTGCTGGTGTTAAAGCTCTCCTGGTACCTAGTGAAGGGGAGTGACAGATCCCACTCTTCACCCTGCCTCAGGGCCCCTGACCTGGATGTGCCTAGAACAAATATACACGAAGGCTGACTCATTAGAGGGTCACATTGGTTGCAAACCCAAATATCTATTGTTAGTTTACAAACAGGGAATTTGGGTAAGTAATGCACAGTTGAAGAGCAGTCCGTCACAAAGCTTGGCTGGGACACAGCTGTCTGCCTGCCTGAGGCAAATGGTACTAACATTAATTTTCTGATCTTTGAAAAAGCATGAGGGTAGGCTGATGCTTACACTTCTCATTTGGTGAGAATTCAGGTTTTCAGTCCTGCCCAAAAGGAAGATTTCTGCCTCCAAGCATTCTGCATACAGTTCAGCTGTAGAAACCGGAGGAGTAGCTCAACTATTCCTGCCGATTGGCAGTGCTTGCTGAGAGACACCTGTAGATAACAAGGCTTGTAGGAGGCTGAACCTTCCAGCTGCTTCTAGTAGTGCTACAGAGCATTTCAGATGGATTCATACCCATGTCGACCCTATTATTTTGGCACTTGAGCTCTTATTCTGGACTACTTGACATGCAGTCTCTGTGAAGACTAGGTCAAGTGAAAATGTGTCAGTAGTGCAAGCTGGTGATTTAAGGAAAAAGTAAAAGCTCTGTAAGAGGTGGCCACACACATCTGTCTCTTCCCATCTGCAGTGCAGTGATAATTGTTTTCTCCTCACTTAACAGTTTGAGCAGGAAAAAAAGTATCTTGGGAAGCATTGGATACCTTTCCCTTTTTGCTTTCCTTTGCTTGTCTCCCTATGCTTGTCATGCAGGATGAGTTTGCAGTAGGTCTTTTTGTGCTGGCAGGGAGCAGATTCAAAGCTGATAGTTCCTTTTTTCCTTGTAGGACAAATACGGCCTTGGAACCAGGCTGCAACGCCAGAGGCCCGGTGCACCCATCAGTGCCCTCGCTGGACTCTCGTGAGTCTCAGGGTTGGGGTTGGGTAGGAGGCATAGAGAGGAAGCAATAAACCAAGTTCAGAAAGAAGGTAACACATTAGCAGACAGCAGTGAAAAGAGCTCTCTTTGGAGCAGTAGAGCTGTCAAATCCTCTGTGCAGCAGCTCCAGATGGTTTACTTTCTCCTCAGAGAAACAAGTGACTGCTCACATCCTTGTGCAGTTACTGTTGTCTCCCAGTCTCAGCTCTCACTGCCTTCTGTGTTACAGTGCTGTCAGAGCACACATGCTGTATTTTGTGACCAAGTTGTCCCTCACTTTATTTCAGCCTGAAAGAAGGAGAGGACCAGAAAGAGATCAAGATTGAGCCAGCTGATGCAGTGGAAGAAGTGGAACCTCTTCCTGAGGATTACTACACAAGACCAATCAATCTGACAGAAGGTAACACCTTATTATTCTGTCACCTTAATATTCTGCCATGTTGCATTATATAACATGAGCAGTGCTTGGAAACTTGCCCGTAGGGTTCCTAATGGCTTGAAATTATAGTAGTTTTTATGCTGGGATAGAAATGGTGGGAAATTTGTGCCTTTTTAAATGGTAACTTTGAATGCAGCCTCAGCTTCATGCTGTACGTGGAAATCTTGGAGCCAAATACGTCAGGTCTTTAAACAGTTGTTTCCTTTTGTTGCTGACCTTAATTTCTCTGCATGTGAAGTGTCAACTTTTGGATGGAGAAAAGAGCTGACATCCTTTTTCACGTAATAGCAGGAAATAAGGAGTAGCTGAGCTGCTGGGGAGCTGGAACCAAACCTGACCTGTTAAGTAACAATTGTGCATTGCTTTGACACAGCTAGGACCAGCTTGCGTACACTTGCCAGTTATTTAGCTCATGGTTGAGCTCAGTTGTTGGCTCATGATTTAATCAGCCAATACTGTAAATTGACCAGTGACACTTGGGAGTGAATGGGATAAAACAGCAGGTACAGGATGCAAAGTGGACTTCCTGCTGAGGTGGCTCTAAGTAAGACAGATGTTCTTGGTCGTCCTGCAGGCCAACAGAGTCCACCACTGTTAATTCATGAAAGGCTTATGGGAAGTGGTAGATCATCTTGGCCTCTTTCTCATAAGGCCATCAGCATTGTGAGAGGCTGATGCTGGTAAAGAAGACAACTTTCATGATTCCCTACAGAGAGGAAAAGGCTGCCAGGTGGCTCACTGCCTCTTAGACACTGGAAACAGTGAGCAGCCTGTTTTGGGGGAGAAATCCACAGGAAATGTTGGCTGCTGGGAGTTCCTTGCCTTGGGAACTATGTAGTCACTAATTCTATGCCCAAGTCTGAGTTATGCAAACTCCTTGCTGAGGAGCTGTGTATTGTACTTATGCAGCACCCAGCCGTGAGGGTAACAAAGCAACAAAAACTCATTTGCCCTTGGCAGGGAAAGAACTTATTTTCCAGATGATTTCCAAATTCTGTTTCCACTCCAGCTGAGCTTTGAATAGAGATGAAGGTCCCTCATTTCTCCTGGACTGACACTGGTCCTGTGTTAATGTACCCTGTCAGAGCAGTCCTTTAGACAGCTCTTACCTTCCATCCGTTCACTGCTGGAAACAGTGATACTTTCCAATGGCTTCTGGATTATTTGATGCAGGTGAAATTGAGTTTCTTAGGGATTGTAGCATGTCCACACAGTGTGTGCCACACTTGCTCTTAGGCCAACACCTGTGTAGGTTCTAGCTCAGGTTTCAGTGCCTGAGACATTGATTTGCCTGGTTTTGTTGTGCATTCAGTGACGACCCTGCGCCAGCGCCTGCTGCAGCCTGACTTCCAGCCCATCTGCGCCTCCCAGCTCTACCCTCGTCACAAGCACCTCCTCATCAAACGCTCGCTGCGCTGTCGGGTGGGTAATTGAACACAAAGAAGTGCCTTTTTTCCTGGCTCACACAACATGGCTTGTGCAAAATGTCTGTTTCTTTTCAAAAGAAACTGCTCAGATGCTTCTGGTTGTTGAAAGCTCTCAACCAAATTCATGGTAACAGCACTAGGAGATGAGGGAGGTCGTCACGTCTCTGACGTGATGAAGATTGTGAAAGGGGGACAACATTGTGCAAAGATTCATAAAGACACACAGTGGGTTTACACAAAGGTCTGTGTGCTCTGCCAGGGAATCAGAGAGGGCTGCCAGTACACTCAGGATTAAAATATTTCTGCTATTATTAAAGACAAAAGTCAGTAAACAACATCAGTGAGAGAGAGTGCAGAATACTGCAGATGTCCTTAGGGTGAAAGCAGAAAAGGGGTATTTCAGAGAATAAAACCAGAGAGCTGGGAAGTGAAGACAGGCAAGAATTAAATTCAAGTTCTGCTGTTGGCTTACTACATGATCTTTAAAGAGCTGCTTGCATTCTTAGTGGTTTCACTGGATTTATCTAGTTCCCAGAGTAACAGAGCAACCTTCTTGTAAGTATTTAAGATGCAGAATGCTTTGCGAATGCAGAATATTTTCTCAGAAGTGAGTCATTTCAGACTGAGCCTGTATATCAGTGAGTACTTTATGAGGAAATCAGTCTTGAGTTCTAACTCTTTGATTTTTTTTTGATGCATTCCGGAGCATGTATCAAAGGGCTTACAAGACTTGTGCATTCCTCCTGCAGTCAGTGAGCATCCAGGTGTTTTTAAGCTGAATCCCATGTTTCTGACATTGCACAGATAGTGATGGGTATGACATTTTTGGAGCATCTATAACTTGACACAGCGATGGCTATATGTGCCCCAAGGTAGTTTTTATGTGTGTTGTGTTAGAGGCTGGGTAATATCCTGGCTGGTGGCAGTGTGTTTGCAGCTCTCATTCTTCAGTGCGTAACTGCTCACTGTCTTCTGGTGATGACTAAAATCTCTTTGTCTCTGTAGAGTTGTGAACATAACCTGAGCAAACCAGAATTCAATCCAACATCTATCAAATTCAAGATCCAGCTGGTTGCTGTGTAAGTAAGATACAGGGACTGGGGAGAACAACTGCCTGTCTCTGCTTAGTTAATGCCTTCTAGTTTCATTTTCATTTCATGTGCTCCTGAATTGACCTCTGCGTGGTTGTGTCTCCTCTTACGGTGGTATAATCACCTTTTAAAATACATTTAGATTATCTGTAATAGGTTTGCTTCCTGATCTGCTAAAGAAAAGAGATTGCATGCTGTGCCAGCGCCAGACAGCAGCAGGAATTTGTAGGATTTGGCTTATATAGCAAAAGGGCACTTCATTTTAGTTTTTAATATCAGCTAAGCTCTAACAGCATTGAATGAGTGAGATGGATGTATGTGAATACATCCCTCTACTTTGAGAAGTTATAGACAGCAACAGAGTCCATCACAGTCATTTGTTTTGTTCTTTTTGTAGTAACTATATCCCTGAAGTGAGAATCATGTCTATTCCCAACCTGCGCTACATGAAGGTCAGTAGTTTTTCCATAAGTCTTTTAGCTGGGAGGTGTGGATGTGGGATCTGTTTGGAAGATGACACGGTGTGACGGCTGTTCCCTGAGGGCTTCATTCACTCCATTTAGAGAGTGAGCAGGGTTGAAGGGACTGGTCAGGATAATGCTGCTTGTACTTATCACTGCAGTAGATCACTGCGCAGTGTGACGTCTGGCATCACAGGCACACGTCAGTATCTGGAGAATAAAAAGTGTGGAGTTGAAACCTTGGCTACATTTCAAGGATGTGTATTTCTTACATTAAGAAAGAGTGCTGTGTGGCATTGGCACCTTTCTTACAGACTGGAGGTGTTTGCTATCCATCCCTTGAGTGTATGTGATTTTTGAAGGTGTTGATCAGTCACAGAAGATGGAGGTGCTAACAGTGACTATGAACTTTAGAATATTTGCTTCTTGAACTGTGATTCCTGAATCTCCCCAGGAGAGCCAAGTCCTCCTGACTCTGACTAATCCAGTGGAGAACGTCACACATGTCACGCTGCTGGAGTGCGAGGAGGGGGACCCTGACAACATCAACAGCACTGCCAAGGTATTGTACCCTCCTGCTGTGGGAGCCCAAGGCTTACACTCCCATTTATTCTTCCCCTGATCACACTTTTCATAGGGCCTTCAGTCCCTGCTGGACTGTGTTGCATTTTCCTCCTTGGAGCTTGAATGATTGTCACCAATCATTAGCTCATAAAAGTAGTTTGAAACTGCCTGCTCATTGAGATCAGTACCTGAGGGAGAAAGGCATGATTTCACTGGTAAAGTGATAACCTCTGGAGCAGAGGAGAGCTGAGGAAGAGCCAGTTTTCTGTTAAACTGTGGTAAAGAAGCCCTTGGAAGGGGAGGGCTCTCTCCTGCTCACACTGTAGGTGGTGCTCAGAGCTGAAAAGCTTCTCTTCATGTTCTGATGCAGGTGGCAGTTCCTCCCAAGGAGCTTATTCTGGCTGGCAAAGATGCTGCAGCAGAATATGATGAGCTGGCAGAGCCTCAAGACTTCCAGGATGACCCTGAGTGAGTGTTGTTTGTCCTGTGGGAATCCTATTCCATAAAACTTGGTACTTAAACCAAGTAACTCACTCCCTGTGTCTTCAGCATGTTTTGTTTGGTTTTTTTCCCAGGTTTTTGTGCTGGTGGTGTTTTTGGGGAGGGTTCAGAGATGTGGTGTGGACTATTTAGGAGACATTTGTTCCCTTTGAGGGAAAGTGTGCTGTTAGAGCACTTGTTATTGGTGGTGGCACTAATTCTCTCCTGGAATACTGTGTCTAATCCTCTTCCTTGCAAGCAGGGGGTTTCACTGTAATAGTGAGAACTACGCAGTAGGGTGTGAGACAGTTGCCTTCAGCCTCCAAAATGGAATGTGTTGTGCAGCCTCTTACAAAGCAACTTGAGCTGTATGCCTTGGCTCTTCCCTGGGGCAGAGCCACACCCAGAACTCCCAGAGCCAAAACCGGGTGTTCTGTTTGACACATGTCAGCAGAAAGGCAGATACTGATGTTTGTGGGGCAGGAGGAGGCTGTGGAGTTAAGAAGCTAGAACCCAGGGCAGCTGTGTTAACAGGGCATATTCAGCCATAAACTAAGCACCTCTCTTACATGTTGTCAGAATAAATCTCCCAGAACAATTGTGTGAGACCTTGGCTGACCCAGCCTTCCATTGTGTTCTGCCTTGCAGTGTCATTGCCTTCAGAAAAGCCAACAAGGTCGGAGTTTTCATCAAGGTCACCCCACAGAAAGAAGAGGGTGAAGTGGTTGTGAGTTTCAAGATGAAGCACGAGTTTAAAAACCTCGCTGCTCCCATCCGGCCCAGTGAGGAAGGTGATCACAGCTCTGAGGTCATCTGGCTCACCCACCACGTGGAGCTCAGCCTCGGACCGGTGCTCCCATAGGCGCTGCCACTGCCGCTCCCTGCTGGCTGCAGGACGGGATCTTGCATCACGGTGAAGAGAGCACCTGGTGGAACATCCTGCGAGAGCTCCCTTGTGATGTGTGGTGTGTGCCACGGGCCCCACCAGGCTGCGAGGAGGTGGCTGAGGGTGCCGTGGTTTGGGATGGTTTGTTCTTTCTCTTCTTGTCCTAGTGCCCACTAACTACTTCTCTGCTTCCCCACGCCGCCACAGGCTAGTTTAACTTGCAGCACGTGTTTCAGCACAGAGAAGGATCTTGCTTTCTCCAGATCTGCGCTACACCTGGCTGAATTAGGGTTATTGACAGAAAAGAACCCATATTTCTGTTTTTTCTTCATGTCAGCCCACAAGCCCAATGTACAAAGTAAACAACTTCCTTTTCACACAGTTATGCCCTTCCAAAACAAATGTTTTAAGAGGTGGCCGTGTCTGCTGCATTACTGGTGAGTTACTGGCAGCAGCACGATGCTTTTGATTTTCTCCTTCCTCATAGGATACCTCAGCTGTGGAGGACTGGGACATACCACCCAACCTCTCTGGTGTATGTAGCTTGCTTAGCCGAGGTGATAGATGCCTTTTCACAAAGGAAATGATCAGTTTGCCTTTAAACCCCAAATAGCGTGTACTGTAGAGTCCATGGATCTGACTGGTAACTGAGCCTGCTGGCAGCTCACCGTGCTGCAGGTGGATGTGGCAGCACGATGTGCTGCGAGCTGGGAATTTGGGTTCTGCTGCAGCTCCAGGCTGAGGCTAGGATGCTCCAGAGAAAACAAGTGTTAACAAGGGTAGCAATCAGAGTGTGAAACCTGGGCTGTTAAGGTTGGATCTGATGTACAGGGAACTACAGGGGCTGTTGGCTCTTCTTCCAGTTAGGGTGTGTGGGAGGGAGGTGTAACAGACAGTTCCATGTTAACCAGCAGACACTGTACCGTCAGGTAATTTATCCAGGCTGCCGTTTGGCTGTGGTCCCAGCTCAAATCGGTAATTAAGATCAGAGTATCCAGGAGACAGAATTACCAGTAGCTGCATAGCTTGGTGCAAGTGTGATCACTCTCCCTGCAGAGCATTCCCAATTCCAACACACACCCTCTTAAACCTTCCTGATGGGCTTTGATGTGCTGGAGCAGGCTTGAATGCTGCTGGCCTGGAGCTGCAGATCCTCTGCACAGCATGGCAGGGTGAAGCTTCCAGCTTTAGTTTTGGGGTGGTGCTGAACCCCAGAAACATCTCCCTTCGCACCAGAAGCCTGCCGCGGCACACCGGGGCCTCACGTTTACAACCTCGTGTAGGATACGCACAGATGTACAGCATGAGTTGAACACTTGTAGTAGGTAGTTAATGTCTAGTGCTAGCGCCTGCTGTGGCTTTACCCATCCAGATACAGCACTTCCCTTTTGGCCACCACTCCTCTGCAATAGCCACTACGTTTGGGACACGATGCAGGGCTGTGCTGGTGCTTGCAGGCAGAGAACACTAACACGAGGTGCGATGTCTGTGCTGTTCCGTGAGCTCCGTGAGTTGTTCTCTCCCTTCCCTTAGGACTTTATAGGTGTCGGCGTGTCCCTGCTCCCCGGAGCATTCACCCCTTCCCCATAGGCGCCTGTTGCCTTACTGCTTGACGTCGTGTAGTGACCTTCAATAAAGCAAACGTGGCTCTCGGATCCTTTGCGCTGGTTTTTACATGGATTTAATACTAAAAAATATTTATTAAATAAATACGGGTTATTAAGGCTAAGTGCCCCCCACCCCTCCTTCACAATGGTCTCATCCCGTCCTGCCCCCCCCACACCCTCTGATCCCCATGGTTTCGCCCGCCGCGCCCTTTTCGCTCAGCTCTCTGATTGGTAGATCTCTAGCGGAAGTGGCGTCAGTTCCGCCCGGCGCGGGGGGAGGCGGAGCGCGGGCCCGCCGAGGCAGCGCCGCCGCCATGTCCACATCGCTGGGCTCCAACACCTACAACCGGCAGAACTGGGAGGATGCGGTGAGCCCCGGGGCCTTCCGCTGCCGGGGAGGGGGAGGCTGGCGCCGCTACCAGGCCCTCCCGTGGCTGGGAGAGCGGACGTGCTGCCCACACCGCTGTCTGGGCCCTGGCGGGGTTTGGGGTGTCCGGTATCTGGGGAGGGCCGGGCTGGGCCCGTCCTGCGCCTGTGGGGCGTTCTATGGAGATGGGGCCTTTCCTGGGTGGGCCCGGTGCAAACAGTGGGCACGGGGGTAACGGGGGTGGTGACATTCGCTGCGGCCAGGGCTGGAGAGTTGAGATCGCTGGGATGTGCTTTTTCTGTCTTTGTCTTATGTTTTACTTCGAACCAGAATAGCCCATGGGTCGTGGTTCTGTCATCATATGGGCCTTGGGTCGTGGCTTGCAGCTCTTCCGATGGTCTCATTAGTTTTAACTCCACAGCATTGTCTGCAAAGTGTGTTTTGAATGCTGTTGTGATTATAGGCTTTGCTGCAAAATCCTGATTTTCTTTCTTTTTTGCTCAATTTAGGACTTCCCTATTCTGTGCCAGACATGTCTTGGAGAAAACCCATATATTCGAATGGTATGTGCCTGTTTGACCTCCTTTTTTGTGTTACGGCCCTGGAACTTTTGGGGTCTGGGGACTAAAATAAGCCTAGCTACAGGAGGAGATGCTGAAGTTGCTGTGCATTTGTCATTAATTGGTTTTGCTCAACAGGATTTGGTTCCAGCAATGTTGGTGTGCAGTTTAAGAGTAAATCAGTCAAAAAAGGAGAGCAAGATGATACAATCCATTGTCTGGAGTGCAGGAAATACTAGAACACAAAGCTCTGGTAAATGGTGTGTTGTGGAGAACTATGAGCTGCTGACATAGTAAATAGCTGAGCACAGCTTCTAAAACATGTAGAAGCTGAAGAAGAATATGCACCTGTAAAAAGAAAGTAAAATTCTTTTATGAAGGCTCCCAGCAGTGGTTTAAATCCCTGTTTGTTTTCCTTGATTTCCCCCATGCAGGATGAGTCAGTCCATTTGTGTTGCTTTTCTCTGTGCTCAGTTTAGTTGTGTTTGACCTATGTTCATATGATCTTTCCTGATCATTTGCTGAGAGATGCTATGATGTTTGCTGAGAGAGATGATGATGTTTTTGTGAGGCACAACCCTACTGCTGGTATAGGTGATCTGGTAAAGCCTGCTTCTTTTCATGGCCTTATTTCCTGTAACATCATCTTCGCTTAAAAATAGCTGCTAAAGTTCTGTTTCATTCTCACCTTTCAGTAATGCTTTGAGGTGAGACTTACTGTGCTGTGCTTTTCACAGAATAGTTAGAATTGGAAAGGACCTTAAGATCATCAAGTTCAAACCCGCTGCTGTGGGCAGGCACACTTCGCACTAAACACGTCACCCACAGCTCTGTCCCACCTGGCCTTGGACACTGCCAAGGATGGAGCATTCACAACTTCCTTGGGGAGCCCATTCCAGTGCCTCACCACCCTTACAGTAAAGAACTTCTTCCTTATATCCAGTCTGAACTTCCCCTGTTTAAGTTTTAACCCCGTTACCCCTTGTCCTACCACTACAGTCCCTAATGAAGAGTCCCTTTCCAGCATCTTTGTAGGCCCCCTTCAGATACTGGAAGGCTGCTATGAGGTCTCCACGCAGCCTTCTCTTCTCCAGGCTGAACAGCCCCAACTTTCTCAGCCTGTCTTCATACAGGAGGTGCTCCAGTCCCCTGATCATCCTCGTGGCTCTCCTCTGTACTTGCTCCAACAATTCCATGTCCTTTTTATGTTGAGGACACCAGAACTGCACACAATACTCCAAGTGAGATCTCATGAGAGCAGAGTAGAGAGGCAGAGCCATACAGTTGGCTTTCTGATTTTACATTTAATGAATTAATTAATGAATGAGTCTAAATAAAAAATTGATTGAGAGTTTTTTACCTCTGTATTTTTTGGTCCTGTTTTCCTGCCAAGGTGGAAGCCCAAAACATGGGGGTCAGTGAGTCAAAATGCAGCATGAGGGAAAAATCCCTGTGCTGTAACCTCAGTGATGTGTTTCATGGTTTATGTCAAATTGGTGACATTTCATTTTTTTCTGTTTTTGATTGTATTTCAGACCAAAGAAAAATATGGAAAAGAATGCAAGGTATGTTTGTTGTCTTTGGAAGAAAGGGTGTCAAAACTGGCACACATCTTGGAATAATACATTTTAATGTTAAGAAACCATTGGCTTATCTGGGTTAACAACTTAGAGCATTTCTGTAACTACATAAATCTTGAGGTCAGTCTATGGGTTCTTTGTTAGCCTTAAAATAGCAAAATTATGAAAGAGTGCTCAGACAGACTTAGAATTGATTCATGTTAATCAGAATTAGGTATTACAAATATTGTTATACTAGATTTGAAGGTATTTCAGTGGTTTAGATGATCTCACGTTTTCTCCTGAAGTTTGTTCTCACTCATGAGTGGAGCATAAATAACTGGAGTTTAGGTTTTGCTGTGAATGTGTTGTTCATGGCTATGTGGTGATTGTGTTAGCTGTCTAAGACATAAGCCATGAGTATTTCTGAGAGAGCAAGAAACATTTGGTGTTATTTTGCCTGAGAGAAATTAAAGGAGTGTTTTGCTCCTTCTATCAGCTGTCATCTGTGGCAGGGAGAAGGTATGTGTTGGAATCCTGCTTTCATTCCAAAAACTATACTTGCAGTGGAAGCAAATGCATCATTCCACCAGATAAGATAGAGAGCAGTAGTTGTCTTGTGGACCAGGAGCCTCATAACTTCTCACTGGGCTTGCTGTTGAGCTGGTGACTGATTTATCTTTCATAGATAACTGGTGATCTATCTCTAATAGCGCGATACTGACCTCACCTGGAATGGAGGGGAATTTCTTCTCCTTTTGAGTCAACCTGCTTTTAATATTCAGGTTATTGTAATGAATCAAAAAACATCAAGACAGAAAACCTTCCTAAACCTTTCTCCTGTCCAAGTAAGGCACCAAATACAAACAAATATTTAAGGTCTGAATCTGTGATAGTGATACAAGTGTTGACTTTCTGTTGTTAGATTTGTGCCAGGCCTTTCACAGTGTTCCGCTGGTGCCCTGGTGTTCGCATGCGCTTCAAGAAGACAGAAGTGTGCCAAACGTGCAGCAAGCTGAAGAACGTCTGTCAAACCTGTCTGCTTGACCTGGAATATGGTGTGTACCAAAAATGTGAACGAAGAGAAGGAGCTGCTTGCTCCTCTTGCCTCTGAACTAACAGAAGGAGCTGCTTGCCTCTGAAATGAATGCTGGTGCAATGTCTCACTGTGTGCATGTCTCTGGACAGTCTTTGAGAAGAGCAAGTCTTGATGGTTACATCTCTCCTGAGGCTCAGGGGCAGCATGGTCTGCTTGAGCTGTTACATGAGTTATCTCTGGCGTGTGCATGTTGCAGTAACTATTTGTGCTCTTTCAGCTT
Source organism: Pezoporus occidentalis (assembly GCF_034315485.1). Taxonomy (NCBI): domain Eukaryota; kingdom Metazoa; phylum Chordata; class Aves; order Psittaciformes; family Psittacidae; genus Pezoporus; species Pezoporus occidentalis. Next base: position 562,588 of record NW_026913230.1, on the reverse strand, counting down.
GTGCTTCATAAGGATTTATTTTTGTTTGGTTTGTTTCATTCCAGGTTTGCCTATTCAAGTGCGGGATGCAGGACTGTCCCTTAAAGATGAAATGCCTAAATCTGATGTCAATAAAGAATACTACACCCAGAACATGGAACGAGAGGTAAGAGAGTGTAGTTATAGTCGTGCTTTTTCTGTGTTGATGTATATAAGAGAGGAATGACCTAGCTTATCTTAAAGTCATTTGCTTAGTCTTATTCTGTGCATGAGTTTTCAATGGTGTTTTATACATAATTATTTGTATTTGAACTACTGTTTAGATATCCAATTCTGATGGCACTAGGCCAGTTGGTGCGCTGGGAAAAGCTACATCTACCAGTGACATGCTGCTGAAGCTGGCTCGGACCACTCCTTATTACAAACGTAACCGTCCTCACATCTGTTCCTTCTGGGTAAAAGGAGAGTGCAAGAGAGGAGAAGAGTGTCCCTACAGGTACAAAGACATCTTAAACACTTAATTTGTTAATCACTGTCAGATACAGCTCCCCTTGGGGTAGAAGAACAGGGAGTGCTGCAGACATAACACTCTGATTGGGGTCAGTGTGAAACTTGGGTTCAGTTGGGCCGTAGCACCGGTGGATGAATCTTTGTTGTGGCAAGTTGGTTTTTGAGGAATCAGCTGTGTGATCTTGCAGTGCTTTGCTGAAGCAGCGACTGCAGCTCTGCTCTTGCATAGTTCATTTTTTCCCTTTGTGGTGTCAGTCCCCTCAATCAGAGATCTTTGTCTTTGAACAAGAGGCCATTTGAAATCCAGCTGTTATATTGTGTAGTGTTGAGCACTGAGCTGTCAGAAGTGCCATTCATTCACAACTTGAGGCAGTCCTGGCTCTGTTTAAGCTCTTGTGGCTTTTTGTTCATTTTGGCGTGTTTGTGTGAACGGGCTTAACATGTAAGTGACCAGAGGGAAGAGGGCAGTTACAGTAATTTTAATGTGATGCGACTGTGAGTGACGTTTGTTTGCTGAACCTTAGACATGAGAAACCTACAGATCCAGACGATCCTCTGGCTGATCAGAACATCAAAGATCGTTACTATGGAATTAATGATCCCGTGGCTGATAAACTCCTGAAGCGAGCATCCACCATGCCTCGTCTGGACCCCCCTGATGACAAGACTATCACTACGCTGTATGTTGGAGGGCTTGGAGATACCATCACTGAATCAGATCTCAGGTGCGTTGGTGAATTTGTGTTGCCCTTGATTTGGTATTTGAAGCTTTGATTACTGCTCATCTCCAAGTGAGAAAATCTCTTGGAAGGGGAAAAAGTCAATCTGGTTTTCAGTTTTCCTTAATGGGGAAGTGCAGAGGAGTGCCAGATTAGTGGGGAACAGTAAACAGGCACATTTCAAATGCTTTGATTAAAATTTCTCTCTATAAAGATGAGTCATCCTGAGCTGTTGGGGATATTGTGCTACACTTGGTACAAGAAAGTCCCATAGCCTCTCTAGCTCCTGAGAAAAGCTGCTGCAGAGTTTTTATTGCTCCATAATTTTATAGAGGGATAAGAGGCTTGATTTCTAATGGTTACTCTGAACTAGTGATGGAGAAAAAAAAGGATTTGAGCATAAACTATTTTGGCACATGATGGGGTATACAGTGCTATGTGCCCTGTGGCTGGAAGGAGTGAGGTTTCTTAACACTCATTTTTCCCCACACAGAAATCACTTCTACCAGTTTGGGGAGATCCGAACGATCACGGTGGTGCAGAGGCAGCAATGTGCCTTCATCCAGTTCGCCACCCGCCAAGCAGCAGAAGTGGCTGCTGAGAAATCCTTCAACAAGCTCATCGTGAATGGCCGCAGGCTCAATGTCAAATGGGGAAGGTGAGTGAGGGCGAAGAAACCTTGAGGATTTTGCCACAAGGTTCTTCACTCAGTTATGCAGCCTTGAAGAACAGGTTGGGTGTTACCCTGGAGTAAGTACTGATCTGTAAATAGTCAGGGTACTCTTAGAGTTCCTTTTTCTTTTAACAGTGGGATCTGGGTTGGGGATGACACAAATTGTGTAAGGGATTTCCTGGTAGAAGGTTATGGATGAGTTGCTGTAGTTTTGTTTCTCATCGTCTCCTTTAAGCACTGTTTGCACACTCTGTACCAGGTGTCTCTGGTGGGCTGTGAATTTTTCATCTTTGGCCTAAAGCAATGGGTCTGGATTAGATAATGTGAAACTATTGTGGTGTGAATATCTGCTTATCTTGCTTTTTCTCATCCTTGTTCTCAAACATTCCTCTGGTTTTTAGGTCCCAGGCAGCAAGAGGAAAAGATAAGGACAAGGAAGGTACTACAGAATCCGGGATAAAGCTGGAGCCAGTTCCAGGACTCCCTGGAGGTAAAGGAGTGTTTACATCTCTGAAATGCTTATGCTGACCTGAGAGAGGCTGGAGCTAAACCTCAGAGAGCAGTAGCAGAGTTCATGGCAGTAGAGGCACTGGTGAGCCCAGAGCAGTTACCTACAGTAGGTTTGCAGCAGATCCAGCTGGGATTGAGAGGCGAGCTTTGTCTAGAAGTAAATTCTTGATGAAAAGATTTCTTTGTGATGAGTGAAAAGATAAAGCTGAATTCAAGTTATTTAGGTCTGAGGTACTGGCAACCCACGCGTGGTTAATGCCTTCCTTATCCACTGAGTGTCATAAGATGGAAAAAGCAAAGCTCGTTTTGGGTGAAGGAAAATGGTGACTGTTTGGAGTCTCAGTGCAGTCCTTATTGCTCTGGTTCATACGTGCAATTGTAGTATCACTTTGTCCTTGTGGAAGAGCTGCTTGTGCCTCTCTCTCTCTGAAGGCACACGCCTCTGCATATCTTGATTGAGAGATTTTCCATAACCACCGTGTACTTTTTGTGCAGCTCTCCCTCCTCCTCCAGCTGCAGAAGAGGAGGCTTCTGCAAATTACTTCAACCTACCTCCAAGTGGCCCTCCAGCCGTGGTTAACATTGCCTTGCCTCCTCCTCCTGGCATTGCTCCACCACCACCTCCAGGTACTTATGTTTCCCCTTCAAGTGGGGGTTAGATGATCAAGTCCTCCTTGTTCTGCTGTTGTCTCGCACTGATGCATGCCCTGAGTTGAGTTTCCTCATCCCTGATCATGCAGTGTAAACTGATGACCTAAAATGAGCTGTCAGCACAGTTTAATTAAACTGAGCTGCCTGTCATGGTATGTATTCACTTGCAAATTCTCAGGCATGTCAGAGATCCCTGTTCCTGGTACTGAGACCTCCTCAGTGCTTTTGCTGGCTGTGTAAATGCCACATTAACTTAACCTTCAAAGGGTAATTTTGCAACTGGTTGAATGCCAGCCTGTGTTTAGCTGTGTGTATGTATCTATCTGGAGACCCTTTTGTTTTGTTAGACATCAGACTCTTGTGGATGTATTTGGTTTACTCTATGCTTCAGTAGAAAGCATTCGATTGGCATTACAGACATCTGTCCAGTCCTCCCACCAGCTTTTATCTGTGAGGAAGGATGTGTGTTGGGTGAGGATTGCCCCCAGTTGTACTGGATAGAGGGGAAGGAGTTTGGGGATGTGAGGAGTCACAGGAGAAATGTATGTTTCTAAGGCACAGCTGTAAGCCAGCTGTTTTCTGGTGACACTTTCAAGCAGTGGTACATGTGTTCCCTGTTCTGTTTGTCTGAAGCTGCCAACTTTGTTTCCACAGGTTTCGGTCCACACATGTTCCACGCCATGGGGCCACCGCCTCCCTTCATGCGAGCCCCAGGCCCCATTCACTACCCATCTCAAGATCCCCAGAGGATGGGTGCCCATGCAGGGAAGCACAGCAGCCCCTAGCACCTCCTGCCACCCTCATCCTTGAAGTAAATGTTATTTTCTAGTTACCATGATAGCACCATATGTCGAGCTGTGGGTGAGCTAGAGCAGCCTTATTTCCCTACTTGCAGATGCTGGGCAGGCTGAGCTCCGTGTGTCTGCTAGCTAATCAGATTGTGGATACATCCCAGATCTTTCATGTAGTGTTGAGGGGTGGGGGGTTTAGGGGGAGAAGGGGCAGACAGAAGGGCTGTCAGGGATCTGTGGATCAGGTGTCCCAGAATGACTGTGCTCTCGTGTATCCCGTTTGCACACTTTTAAATAAACTTCTGGAAGAAACAAAACCAAACCCTTTTGAAGCTCATCTGATGTCCTCAGTCTGAACACCATGGACTGTGTAAAGGTAACCAGAGACTTCTCTGTCAGGGAACTAATGACTTATTATTCTAATGAGGTATTAAAGACCGAATAAGAGCCAGAAAACAAGCATATTGGATGTGCCAAACCCATGGGCTTTGCCTTACTATTGCCACAGAATTTCCCCCCTTCTTTTTTTTTTTGACTTCTGGCTTTAAAAAAACCCAAACCAACCCCTTTTTCATACTTCATTTCTAATCCTGCACATCATGAGCAATATGAGATTAGGTCATGCGAGCAGCCTCTGGGTGGTGCATCTGTATGTCAGCTGTGTTCATGCAGTGGATCTGCGGACATCTTTCTGTACAGCAACACATGACGGGACCTGTTCTGAAGCTTCATTTGCTTGGTTTTTTAAAAAAATACATTAAAATGCTTGAATTTTTCAATCTTTTGCTTAGACCCTGCTTGGTGGAGACAGTGTCTGAGGACTTGGGAGTTTTATTTGGCTGCTGCCAAAGCCAGGGTGGAGAGTGGGCAATGGCAGTAGGTGTTACCTGCTGCCCTGAGTGATGCCACTGGTGCTGCCAGGCTCTGGGAGTTGGTACCAGGGCCATAGTTGGCTTCCTCTGGAGAAAAAGCTGGGCTCTGGGCCCCGGTTACTGGTTTAGTTTCTGTGAAACCCCTTCCAGGGCAGTGTTGGAGGCCAGGCAGAAGCCTTTGTCACTGCTCTGGCCCCAATTTGCCTTCAGAGCTGTGAGTGCTGAGCAGGCAGATCTGGAATGCAAACAGGCTTTACGTTGTCACAATTCATTTATTACTTCCAGCCAGGTCCCCCGGGGTACACAGGTTCTACAGCTAATGGACAAATTGGAGAGAGGGCTTTGGAACAGCCCTTGATCATCACAAAATTTTAATGTTTTAAGGAAAGGACTTTTTTGCTTTCCAGTTGCATTTCCCATTTCCCTTCAGTTAAAGTTTCCTCCCTGAATGGTGTGTTGTGGCAGCAGACTCCCTGTGTGGGATCTCCACAGCACCACACATACACCTGAGGCAGCTGTTAGCTGCTTTTTTACCAGCAAATTTATTTGCCCAATTCAACCATGGTGGTGGAAGAAAAACCATTTATGCTGATCTTCCTGCTTTTGGAAGATAAAATAAAGGTAACATTAAGAACCTGATGGAAGCATTTGAAGTTAGGTTCTTGTTAGCAATGAGCAGGGTTTTCCAGATGTTCCAGTGACTGTCGTGGAGCCTGTTGGTAGCTGTGTGTCCCACTGTGTGTCACTGCTGATGCTCACATTCAGAGGGAAGGTTGTGCTTGCTCTGGAGTTGTGGCTGTGCTCATTTTCCCTCCTGCTGATGCAGAAGTTACCGAAATACCCTGGCAGTGCCTTCAGACTGGTGCAGTTCTGCAGTGCAGTGATTCCAGGCAGGGCCTGATCCTTACTGACTGGATTGGAAGCAAATCTGGCATAAGTCAATCAAAGAGTTGAGATGTTTAAGCAAGGCATGCAGATAGCAGTGAGAAGGGGAAAATATCAGCTGCCAAGTGCCAGCCAGAAGCTTATGGAAAAAGGGGCACAAGTTTCCAGCGTGTTTCTCTCCCATATACCCTGGTTGTGCTGTGCTGGTGAACAGGCAGATTTCCAGTTCCGCATTTGTTTTTGTTGTCTAGCCAAGCCCTGGGTAACAGCTTTTAACATGCCAATGCCTCTGGTGACTTGTTTTGCTGCTGCTCTTCAATTATCACCTCCTCTTGCTGTCCTGACCGGAATGACAGATGTAGAGTTGTCCTGAAGATGGAATTTCTCCATCTGTTAGAGCAGGTTTTGTGTGTCAGTGCTGCAGCAGTGGGACACCTTGGTGTGCTGCAGCCAGTGCTCCTGCCATTTTCCATGAGGACAGGCTGAACAGGATGTTTTGTATGGAATTGTGTTAATGGCGAGAGCTTGGCTGCCCTTGTGTCGGTGGCAGGTACAAGGGGGGTTCAAAATGGTCCTGGCCTTGAACTTGTTCAAATCCTACTGAAGAAGGCAACAACCAGAGACCACCAGCTTGGCTTTCATGGAGAACACTTACTCCTCTCTCCCCTACAGTGCGAAGTGTGCTTGAGTCTAGCAAGAGAAGCATCCACGGTGATGGGGAAGGGAGCACGTGTGCTACAGCTCGTCGCTCTCCGGTAGAATCCGCACCCAGCCTTGCGGCACCCTGTTGAAGTTACGCCTGTGGTCAATCACCTCCAGAGCGCTCAGGTTGTCCAGCTCCGTGGCAGGCACAAAGAACAGGTCACTGAGCTGTGTTCTGTCAAACGGGGCAGGAGTCCTGCAGCGGAGAAGCAGCAGATTTAGCATGTTACAAGGAGGGATTGTGAGTAGTAAAGGTGAGAGAAAAAGCAGGTCTGGATTTAGTAACTGAGCCCAGCAGTAGTCTTTCAAGGCCTGTAGAAAGTGATAACCCTTCTCTTTGTCCCCAGGATGCCGTTAGAGCCTCTGCCAGCCCAGGGAGGTGCTTCTCTTGTACAGAGCCAACCTCAGCTCAAGCTTCAGCAAGCCAGAGTGGGGTTTGGTGCCTGAGTGGCTGTGGAATGGGAGGGAGGAAGCGTGTTGTTACCTTCACTGTAGTCTCTTTTGATGGGCTTCACCGCCAGCAGTAGAGATGAGCTGTGTGTGAAAGGGGTTAGATTAAGAGAGCAAGTGATGGTAACAAACCCTCTGGTCTTTAGCAAGTGACTTATCCACAGCTACAGTGTTCTGCAGAGGGCTGAGGCCGATAGTGCTGCCTCCTGATGGCTCTAGCATGTGTGCAGGCAACTGCCTCTCTTGGCCTTGGCTCTAGGTAGCCTTTTGGGACAGCTTCTCTTCACTAACAGGAGGAGCAGTGCGGGGGCAAGAACTGTCATCCCTTTTTGGAGAAATGTGGAAAGAGATTTGGGAAGAGAGTGACAGCCTCTGAGAAGCCAAGAATGTTGGTTTTGGAGCAGCACATGGAGGCTGAGCTATCAATGAGGCAGAGCTGGGAATATTTGCTTTGGGAAGCGCTGCTTGAACATGAGTAACGTGGCACTGTTTTGCAACAGAAGAGAAATAAAGGGGGAAAAGGTAAAAGAGGTTTGTTCCAGGAACTTTCTCTCTTCTGGGAAATGACAGTCATTTCCAAAGCTTGGGTTTACTCTCTCTTAAGGCAGTGCAATTTAGCAAAGTGTCCTCACATCATAGCCTGAATAAATCCCAACTTTAACCAGACTTGAAGTCTGCTTTAACACAGTTGCTGTTGAGATGGTGAATGTGCCCTGTGACCTGGGTGAGCTGAGCTGGGATTCACCTCGCTTTGGGCAACACTACTGGCTTCTCTCTTAGCGGATCTGTTCCCAAAAGCTTGTTTTCCTGCAGTTTGGTATTTGATGAAGTGAGAAGTGATTTAAAAGCCAACAGCTTGGAAGATCATGAAAAGCCCAGTTAAAAGCAGATTGGCTCTCTGAAACTTCATGCCTCAGTGAAGAATTAGAGGAGGTGGCGAGAGGCTTGGTGTTAAATTAGCATCCATCTGTATTAAATAACAGTTCAAGACTTTAAATAGAAAGGCAGCATGTGAGAAGGGAGAAACAGAACAGGGGAAAGCATTATTCAGAAACATGCCCTTGCTTCGGTCCCCATCCATAAATAAATCCTGAGGCAGAAATATGGGTAAATGTTGAATAAAAGAGCTCAGTGTGTGCAGCAGCTCCTTGTTCTCCCCCTATGGCACCTCCTTGGATGTTACTGCTCCAGGGAAGCTTCTGGGAAGGAAAACCTGAGGGAACAGCTCTTGCAGCCCCTTTGCCCGTCCCTTCTGTTATCCCTCTTCCCTCTCTCCCTCAGCCCCACTCCAGTGCAGACCAGTGCACTGCAGCACTCACTGGTGTGGAAGGGGAAATGCAGAGGGAATGAGCATGCAGCAGCCTTGTGCTGTGCCCCTCGCCGTGCCACACAGCAAAGCCACAGGGCTGAGGGAGAGAAGAGAAGCAGAGGGATGGTAGCAGCACCATCTCAGCTCCACCAGCTGAGATCTCTGCCCTTTGGGACACAATTGCCATGCAGAGGGGTTGTAGTTCCCAACAGCTCCTTCTGCCAAGCGCTCAAAGCCCAACACTTGTGTCACCCTCAACTTGGATACAGCTTGACTGTGGGCTCAGGAGAGCTGCTGCTTGCAGAGGCCCAGCACCATGGCAGATGATGGTGTGACAGGGAGCAGTGCTGTGCCCTGGAAAGTTAGCTCCAGTGGGATCTTGCCTATTGGAAGGTGACTTTGGCCAGCAAGGATAACGTATTGTCATCCTCATGGAAGAAGCTTTTGGGAAGGAGGAGAGCCAGGAGCTCAGTTTGCAGATTCCCTGGGATGATGTTCAGCTTAAAAACTCAGTTGTCTTTATCCTACCTCGGGCTGCTGATGCTTTGCTACCACCAGATCTCCATCTTCTGGATCCCCACCAAGCACCTTTCCAGAAAGGAGATTATCTAGGGTCCCAAACTCTACCCCAGTGTGATTTGGAGGTGCAAGGAGGCAGCAGCCTTCCATACTCCACTGAAAGCATGGATCTTGCCAGGCTGAGCCAGCAGGACCTCCCTGGCCTGAAGACTTCAGTCTCAAGCAGGTGTTTGGAAGGAATCTGGTGACCTCTTAGCACTTTGTGGGAAGATTAACCTTATCCCCCCACTGCTTCCAGCAGCTGCTTGGATACCTTAGTGACATTATGAGAGAGACTTGGCACTATCTGTGCCATTCCTCCACCCAACCCAGAGCTGAGCCTGGCTGGAACAGCAGCTATTCCTTCTCCAGGACCATGAGATCAAGCTGCACTAACACAGTGGTGGAGCTAATAGGAGATGTGGGGAGCTGCTGGAGGCAGGGACCTTTGCAGAGGAGCCACAGAGTGCTCTGTAAAGACGGGATGGAACACTGCATTTCCCTGGCAGGATGCAAAGTGCTTGCTGAGGTAGGGACAGACAGGATGCTGGTGCCTGCTCCTTGGCCAGCGTTACCTGTTGAAGCTCCTGAAGTCCCATTGAGAGGGTCTCATGGGTGGCTGGTACTCGCCGAGCACGGCATTGTCCTTGTCACCAAGGAGGTCGTGCCATGGGGATCGGTAGCCCTTGGGGATGGCGGTGACATTGAACTTCTCCGGAGGGACTTCTTTGAGGGGACCTGAGTAGCCTGTGGAGGAGGAGAGGACATGGGCTGATGTGGAAACAGGAGTAGGAACATAGAACAGATATACCTGTTGCAGCTCATCTGTCTCATTGTGAGCTGACAGTGGTGTCACCTCTGGGGTGCAGGTGGCATTTACCTGGGGCCAGAGCATCGGGGTTGAGGATTTTACTCATCTGCAGGACTTTCTCTGTCTTCTTGGGCACTTCAGGGGGGCCGCCCTGGGGCGATGCTGCCACGTGGAGCTCGGAGTGGTAACTCTGCTGGCCCCCAGCATCCTCCCCTGCCTGCAGAGGGGAGAGTCAATGGGCACAGGGAGCTCCCCCTGCCCTTTCAAGAGGCTGCTGAAAGCATCTTGGAGCCTCCTTCACCAACTCACCGTCCACTCATTTGCTGCTCCCTCCCTGTCACCTCTCTCTGTGCGGTGTGAGCCACCCGGCCCTGGGAGCTGCAGGAGGTGAGGAGAGGGGTTAGTGATGCACAGAGGGACTGGTGCCATCCCCTTGCTCTTTGGTGGATGCTGAGCCTTGCCCATCTCCGTACCCATCCCACCAAGCCACCCCTCCTCTCCCTTCATCTCAATGTAACTGCATGGCTGAGACCCCCCTGACCGCACCAGGAATCGCTTCTCTGCTGGGAAAGGGCTGTCCCGGTTGGAGCTGGGGCTGAGCCGCAGACCCACCTCCCTGTGGCTGCCGAGGTTCTCAAAGGTGAAGCGCTGCATGCGGCGCTGGCGCTGCTGGAAGAGCCGGGACCCGCGGTTGTGGGGCAGGGAGAGCTCCTCTATCATCAGGTCCTGCGTGGTGCTCATCTTCTTGCCCAGGTCCAGCTGGGGCTCTGGGGGGGGGCAGGGGAGAACACAGCCACAAATGAGGCTGCTGCAGGGCTGGGGACCCCCGTGCCGTGTGCAGGGGCAGCGGTGTCCCATCATTGGGGTCCCTGCTGCTGTGCCTGCACCCGGAGCTGTGCCAGGGGCTCTAACAGCTCCTCTCACCCCCATGCATGGACCCCTCCAGCCCTCAACATGCAATGGCTGCCCCTTGGGGCTGTAGTGCGAGAGGGCACCAAGGCACAGAGACCCCACAGGACCTCAACCAGAGCTGGGTCTGGCCCCTGGGCAGGGAGGGCAGCACTGTCCCGGGACTGGCAGCACCCCCAGCACCCCCTTACCATCCTCAGGGCCCGGTCTCATGATGGCCATTACTTGCTGCTGTGCTCCTGGGGCAGCTCTGTGCAAGGGGGACGGATCCTGCCTGGCTGGAAGAGAGAGGCAGCCGTGGGGTGGCACCAAGCATGGGGATGCATCAGCCCCAGGCATTCCATGGGGAGAGGTCAGGCTTGGCTGAGCATCCTCCCTGGCCAGTTTCATCCCTGAGCATCCCCCCTGGCCAGCATCATCCCCAGGTGTCTTCCCTGGTCAGCATCACTCCTATTCTGCTCTCCATTCAGTTATTGGATGCAGGAGAACATTCAAAGCATGCTGCCCTTCAGCCTCTGCCTGTTGCCTTTCTGTAGGGCAGAAAGTGTCCTCCTTGCCCACAATGAGCCAGTGTCCTCATGCCCTGAGCCCCCTGGGAGCAGCACCCATAGCCTGCAGCAGAGCAGGGCCCTGGCTGCCACCCACCAGCACCTCTGCTCCAGCAGAGCTATTTTCAGCCACGGCCCTGAGGGTGTGGGAGCCACAACCCTGACCCTGCCGGAGCTGGGCACACAGCCAGGAGCTGTGTACCGGGCACCCCACTCTGGGCACACCATACCCTGGCCCCATGGTGGTGATGTCCCCACCACTAAGACTGGAGTGCCCCCAAGCACCCACCCATCCGCTGACCCCAGTGTGGGACCTCACCTCCCTTACCTGGCCAGGGGATGTCCCTGGCGTTGGACACCAAAGATGCTCTCCTGCTGTGCCGGGGATGAGGCTGAAGCCAAGCTGTGGTCACCAGTGCTTGGTGGCCCCAGCTGGTCCTCCGGGACACCCCAGGGCTCCTGCTGCTTGCCCCAACCCGTGCTGGGCTCCAGACCAGATGCCAAGGTCCAGCGCGGGACAGCAGCTATTTCTGGCTGAGAAAGGGGGCGGAGCGGGGCTGACCCTTGGGATTGGGATCTGTCACCCTGCATGGAGCAGGGGTGGCCCCTGGGGACAGGGATCTGTCACCCTGCATGGAGCAGGGGTGGCCCTTGGGGACTGGGACGGTGTCCATGCAGCAGCAGCAGCAGGAGGTGACCATGTGCCACATGTGCGCAGGCCACCTCGGAAGAGATGAGAGTCAGGCCGGTGGGATAACGGCAGTTTATTTCCAAGTTGGATATACACATGTGTGGCGAAGGCGGGTTGTGGCTGGTGAAGCAATGGGAGCTGTGTCCTGAGCAGGACAAGCTGCAGGGATGGGAGCAGGGATGGGCTGTCTCTGATAACATGTCCTGGAGGAAGGGAAGGGGTGACAAGGACTCCCTGAACAGGGAACGTGCCAGAGCCCCAGCAGCACAAATGCATCCTTTCTTGGTGCCTGGCTCATGAGCACCAAGGCCATATGCTCTGTGTGGGTACCGCTGGTCTCTGCTGTAGCATCTCCTGATACCCCAACCAGCTCCTGCTCACCCTTGGCTGGGGACAAGTGCTTTGGGCACCCATTGCCCTCTTTGGGCACCAATGCTCTGCCCAGGCTCTGCCACATGTGTTCACCCTGACACCCTTCTGTCTCCATCACCCATCCAAAACCTCCCTCTGGCACTGCTGCCCTCAGGGGCCTCTGCCTGCCCCCAGCCCCTTGCAGGGGTGCTCATGGGGACACCATGTCCCCAAGACACTCTCATCATCACCTCTTGCACCCGCACCTCCTCCAAGCCCTCTGCAACCTGTACCGCTTCCTTCAGCCCCCATAGACCCACATCCCGTCCCACAACCCCTGCTGCCACAGTGCCCACAGATCCCAGTGTGTCCCTGCATCCCACAGGGATGGGGACAGGGATTGACTGAGACTGGGGATAGGGACAGTGACTCAGCGACTGGGTACAGGATGGGGCTGAGCCTCTTTGCCTGGGCAGGGTCTCAGGGCACCTTGATGTGACAATAAATATCTTTGGCTCTCTTTTTGGTCACCAGGGAAGGATTTGGGGGAATTTCTTTGAAGAAAGGTTAAAAGCAAAACCAAAAGAAATAAAGAACTAGGTGGGGAGGCTGGAATAAAACCCTAACTTTTTCTTCCCCAAATCTGGTTTCAATTGAAACCAGACAGATCTGGAGGCCGGGAGAAGCTGGGAGAGAGGGCACAGCCACCCCAGGAAAGCAAAGCTGTTGTGACACCCTTAGTGACACCTTTGCATAGGGACAGTGGACCAAAGAACCCATCCCCATCCTGGCTATGGGGCATAGGCTGCAGCAGGCAAGGGCTGTGCTCCCCCTGCTCCCTCTCTGCTGCTGACCACGCAGTCCTGCCCCGAAAGGTTAGGGTGTAAAAATAGAGCGTGGCCATGGGCTGACGGGAGGCAGGAGACACCCGACCCCACTGGCACGACGAGGGGCCTCGGCAGCCCCACAGGGGAGAGGGGACACCGGGATTTGGGGACCTGAGCCCCGAGGGTTGATGTGTGCTCGGTGGGGCCAGTCCCGGTGCTGGTGGGGCTGGGGAGAGGGCGGCCTGGCCCGGGGCTGGCTGGTTTAGGAGGTGCAGGGGGCCCCCGAGGGCAGCCCCCCCGCCTTCATCCTTATGCTGCCGGTCCAGCCCCGCGGGCAGAGGTTGAAGCTGTGGATGCCGGGGCTCTTGGTCCCCGAGTCCTCGGAGTCAAGGGAGACGTCCGAGTCCGTCGGGGACCGGGACGTGCAGCGCTTGGCCACGGCCCGTGCGCCCACCACGGGGGATGGCAGCGGGCTCTTGGGGCTGGGGGACAGCCCAGGGACGGCGCACGGGGCCGTGCTGGGTGGCAGCAGGAGCCGGCGACCCTCTGCCCATGGGGCTCGGGGCATCCCGGGGGACACACAGAACTGGGGGCTCTCCGCCCGGGGTGACCGCAGGGGGCTTTTGCGGGTGGTTGAGGGGCTCCCCATCACGCTGCCGGCAGGCTGCAGAGCCGGGGCTCGGCACCCCTCCATCCGTGCCGGCCGCGGGGACTGGGGCAGGCTGGGGGGGCCGGCGGGGATGGGGGTGAAGGGCCGGGAGCCCTCCGGCCCCACGGCTTTGGGAGAGGAGCTCTTCCTCCGGGCGGCGTTGATGATGTTCCTGGCGAGCCGCGCCTGCATCTGCCGGCTGGCCCGCGGGTCGGCGTCCTGCCGCAGCGGCGACAGCGACCGCTCGCTCCACGGAGGGGACATGGGGGGTCCCTCGTCCAGCTCGGGCACCGAGGCAGGGCTGGCCCAGCCGTCCAGGCTGCCCGTGCGCCGCGCCAGCCGCGGGGTCCATGTGGGTGATGCGGGCAGGGATGTTCGCCTTTCCTGGAGGGACAGAGAGCGGGTTAATGCTCGGGGGATGAAGGGGAAAGAGAAGAGAGACAAGGGCAGGATTGGTGCAGGACAGGCTTCATGCATTGCAGCCCCTATGAGGGCTCCCCAAAAATGCCTCTGTACCCCTCATCATACCAGGAGCAGGCTGAGCCTGCAATCAATGATCCTTGACCAAAGTATGAACCAGGACCTCTCACTACCTGGAGCATCCTAAAGCCTCCTCCAGGACCATCACCCAGTCGCTGCTCCCCAGCCGGCAGGAAAGAGAAGAGCCAGGTCTGACAGCGCAGAGTGTATTCAGAAAGAGGGGGAAACAACGGAAAACACAGGAGAAATGAAAGCACAGTCGAAAGGCAGCTCAGTACCGCAGGGAGCGCAGTGGGAGCGAGGGATGGGCAGAGGCACGGCTGGACCAGGGGCTGAGCATCACCCAGCACCCTGCCTCTGCCCGGCACATCCCTGGCTCCCGGCTGCACAGGAACCCCACAGCATCCCGGTCCCAGCACCATGGGGCTCCGCTGTTCCCCCGGGGATGTGGCTCTTCCTCCGCAGCGTGGAAGCAAACGAGGATAGATCCCGAAGGAGCAGCAACAGAGACAGGAGCAGGCACAGTGAGGCGGAAAGGCGGTGTGTGCCCTCCGGGTTTGCTTTGGTAGGAGGCGATAGGAGCCGGCAGGAGAGAAAGGCTGCGGGTGAGCGGGCAGAGCCAGGCTGCGAGAGCTGGAAAGGCAGGAGGCGAGAGAAGGATGGACGCAGCCAGAGTTGCGATGCTTCGAACAGTTTCCAGGCAAGAGAAGAGAGAAAGTACCGGTGGCCCCATGGGATGGGCAGGCTCCCGATGGCTCTTTGGAATCCTGTGGGCTTTACACCCCGACCTCTGCCACCTTCCCAGGACCCCTCTGCTCCCATTACACCGGGAGCTCGGCAGCGCCTGTCTCACCACTGTCCCAGCACTGCAGCCTCCCAGCTACTTCTACGTCTTTTTTCCCTCCTTTTAGTGGTTGGTTCAGCTTTTGGCACCCCCGTGCGCCGTTAGGAGGGAAGCCCAAAACTCCCGTATTTTCCTCTCCGCCACCATTACTTGTAATACAAAGAAGGTTTCCACACCTGTGGCTCGATGCCGGCATTCCTGGTGGAGTAGGAGGGCCGGGGTGCCTGAAATCCTGCCTTTGCCCGGGGCGGCAGCAAGCGGCATGGGGAGGCCAGCAGCACATCGGCCGGGGCTCCGGGACCAGGGAAGGGGCTGGAGGTGGTTTGGCCAGAACTGGGCATGGCAGAGGGATGCCAAACAGGGGAAGGAGGCAACGGAGAGGTTGGGCAGGAGGCTTGCTGTGAGTAGGGATAGGCATCTGGAAGAGAGGGTCTGGGTGGAGGCATCTCCTGGAGCATGGACCTTGTTGGTGACTTGGATGGAGAGAGGATGAAGAGTGAAGACTGGAGCTGGTAGGGCTGGTGCTTGGAGATCTCCAGCTCCTTCTGGGAGACCTCATTCTCCATCAGGTTGCCGCTGTACAGAGATGTTGGGGGGGGTTTGGAGGATCTGGAGGGACTCTTGGGGGGGTGTCTGGAGATCATGGGTGACAGGCAAGCGCTGGCATCGTACTTCCAGGAGGGAGGCAGGGACATGGTGGGTGATGGGGACCGCAGCAGCTCGGGCTGCGAGGGAGCGTTGATGATGAACTTCTCCATCCTGGACTGCCGGCGGGCAAAGAGCTCGGCTCCCTTCCCTCTCGCTTCAGTGAGGTTGTGGCTGGGCTGCGGCTTCGGCTTGGGCTTGATGGTGGGAGACTTGAGGCAGGAGGACCACGCTGGAGCATCATCCGCCGGCAGCAGCTGCTGCCCGCCCCGGGCCGTGCTGTTGGGGACAAAGTTGGCAGCTTCAGCCCCGAGGGCAAAGGGCTCATCCTCAGCACCGGGCTCCCCCGGCTCCTTCTGCTTCTTCCTGCTGTCCGCACTTTGAACCAGGTCCAGCAGAAAGGGGTTGGGACCCAGCTTCGGCTTCTCAACAAAGGTGAACATGGGCTTCTTGCCGGTTCTCCGGGCAGCCGACTGCTCCAGGATCCCTGTTTTAGGCAGGGGGTTCGGCCCGCTCTCCCCACAGCCCATGGGGGGACCTGGCAGCATCTTCTGCTCCTGCGGGGGATACAGGGCTGAGTAGGCAGGGGGTGAGTGGACACGGGTGAGCGGCGGGGGGCTGCTCAGGGTCTCTGCATAGGTGGGTGGTGGGGGCACCTCGGTTGCGGGGGGTCCCTCTGCGGGCTGGCTGCTGGTGGGGGATGCCTGGGTGCCGAAGGGTCTGGCTGTTCGGTTCTTCACCGGATTGGGCTTGGCCAGGGTGAGATGGACCTCATAGTACTGCCGGCCCTGAGCCCCGTTGTGCTGCTGGCCGGCAGGGGATGCTGTCCCTGTGGCTGTCCCTGCTGGTGCGCTGGGCACCTCACTGGGCACTTCGCCATCCTTCCCCTCCTCGGGGCTTCGCGGCAGGCCAAGAGCCGCCGTGATCGGCCCCGCAGGGGCTGCCGCATCCCCGAGCGCCCCTGCCCCGCTCTCCATCCCGCTGGCCGCCCGCTCCTGCACGCCGTTCGTGGCAGCCGATGCCATGTTCTCCTTCAGGTAGAGGCTAAGGGGGACCTGCTGGGCTTCAGCCGGCGGGTCCCTGCATGGGGACGCATTTGCCTGCAGCCCGCCTGAGGGGGTGCCCGGCTCCAGCTTCACCCCCTGCCCCTCGCCCTCCTCCATGGCTGCCGGCCGGGGCGGGGGGCTCAGCGGCTGCCCCGCGGCATGCCCGGCCCCAGAGAGCCCGTCGACGCGCTGCTTGCGGCGGTTGAAGAGCAGGACGCCCTTGGAGCTGGGGCCGGGCGCCGTGGTGAGCTGCGCCGCGATCCGCCGGCTCCGAGCCTTCGCCTCCTTCAGCTCCTTCTCGGAGAGGCTGGCGCTGCGGGACAGACCTGGGCAGAGGGGATAAAGGGTTAGGGGGCTGAGGGAATGCGGATCTCAGCCCTCCCCAGCCAGGACCAGCAGCCCTTCCTCCAGGTATCCCCCAGCAGACCAACCCCATCCCTGACAACAGGGCGATGCTCCGAGGCTGGGGTACACAGGAATATCACAATCCAGGGGTGATGGGAACCCACTGCAGCCCTCACTGAGATGCTGAGCTGCAGCTCTGCACACTGGGGGAACAGACAGCAAAGCTCAGGGGCACTCAGGACCTTTCCTCCCTTCCCACCCTGTATTTCAGCTGGGCTCTGTGCACCCACCGCAGTGACCCCATGGGAAAGGAATTTCTCCCAGGGCTCCAGCATGTCTCATGTTGCAGCTCACACGGTTTTGGCCCCCGGCTCGAAGAGGCAACAGGCAGGGAAGGGGGCAGTGCGTGTTCCCCTCACCAGCCCCTCGCCCCTAATCCCGGCACTCTCAGCCCGGAGCGGGCAGGAAAGCAAACCCAGCACCAGCGGGGAGATGCCATCCCACCATCACCTCATGGCAAGGCTGGTGGCCAGCCCCATCTGGGGACGGATTTAAGGAGCAACACGAGATGGCAGCAGCTGACAGAGGCTGTGCAGATCCTGACCCGCCGGACACATGCAAGGAGCCAACTTCATGGCTTGAGAGCCTATGTAAGTGCTAAAAGCGAAGCGTTACAAGCCCGGTGAAAGCCGCGCAGCGAGCAGCAGGAGTAGCGCTGTGCTTCTCGTGTGTTGGCCAAAAGGTCATGGCACCAGCCCTTCCCAAAGGCCAAAAGGATGTGGAGCTGCCGGGAACACATTTTCTCAGGGTGAGCAATTTCCTACGATCTCGCCCGTGGGAAGGGCAGCATTCCCTGCCCTGCCGAGCCCACTGCTTGGGAGCATCAGCATCACCCCAGTGCCCAGCAAGGGTGCAGCCCCCTCCTCAAAGGCGCTGCTGGGATAGCTGTGATGGGGTGTCCCTGCTCCGGTCCCGGCAGGGAAGTGGGTGGTGAGGGCCCTTCCCTTCCCTTCCCAACTCTTCCTTTATTCCCTTCCTTCATGTGTTTCTCATTTTCTTGCCTTCTGTGCCGCTTGGGAGCCTTCCAGGATATTTTCAGCAGTGGCTCAGCCTACCAGCGAGGGAAGGGATGGATGACTAAGCCAAATCCTTCCAGCGAGCCCACGGTAAAGCAGGAGGGCTGTGCAAGCTGGGCATCTCCTCTTCCTCACCCTTCATCCCTCCCACCTCCTTCTGCACCCAGCAAGTCCCTGCCCTGATCCCAGCATCGCTAAGGCATGTAGGATGGCCCTGCCTCACTGGAGAGGAGGAGGATGAGGGTGGATGAAGCATTCAGGCTGCCGAATAGGAGGGGTTTGGCTGGGCATGGAGGAGGAGAGGCAGCGATGCCAATGGAAACTCTCCCCTGGAGAGGCAAGGAGAGGCAATGAGAGCCGAGGAGCCGTCCCGCAGCAGCAGCATCCCCTTTAGCGCCCGGCATTGTTTAACGCCCCGTTCCTATTTGCTTTGGCGGCGGCACAGAGCGGGGCCGCGATTTCCTCCGGGCGCGCTGGCTGGAGGGCGGCCAGCGCCGCGGCTCCTGCTCCATGGGGTCGCCCTCGCCGCCTTTATCTCCGAAGCGGAGCAGAACCAGGGCCAAGGAGCCGTTGAGAAACCAGCCACAGGCTCCAGCTGTCTGCAGCCTGCGTGCTCCGAGCCCAGCATCCCGCTTCCTCGGAGGCCCGGGCCGCCAAAGAAGGCGAGATCTCAGCGGAGCCATTTCGCAGCCTCTCGTTCTTGCTACTGCCTTTTCACAGCAACCGAGGGGCCCTGGGGGATCTCCTCCATGCTGGAGGGATGATTCAGCTCTTGGCCAGCCCGTTCCTGCCTGGACAGGCCACCGGATACAGTCCTGTATAGCCGGGACCAGCGCCAGGATTTGTCCCACAGAATTTGCTCCCAGGTACCCCCATCCCTGTTCCCCCAACCCTCTGGGCCAGGGTGTGCTGCACAGTGGGAACCCCCCACCTGAAATTCCCTGCCTGACATCCATTCCCAGCATCATCTCACAGTCCCCTATCCTCTATGCAATTCCAGCAGCTCCTCTGCCCCTGCCCTCCTGGTACCCACCATTCCCGGGATGCTCCACCTGAGCCTGCTGGAACTGAATCCCTCAGGATACTAAATGGGGATAAGAATTGCTCTTCACACCCAACTTTTATCGCACGGATGGAGAGCACCGACTCCTCCGGCAGGCCAGGAAATTACAGAGCACACCCTGCACACCGCCCTGCCTGCTCAGCTCCACAGACAGATGGACAGACCCTGCAGCCCTGCAACCGGCGCTGCAGGTACCACTGCAAATGATGCTCATCATCTATTGACCAGGGGTGACATACCATCCACAGGCAAAGGACAGGGACCTCCTCCCTCCCCTCTCTGCTCCAGGCTGAGCCATGGGATTAAGTTATTCAACCTGGTGTGAAAGCCTTTAGCCATCTCCCACCATAGCCTGAGGGACCCCGTCCCTGGGCAGCACCCATCCTGGCCACAGGGAACGACCCTTCATCCTTCTCCAGCATCCCAAGCCATGGAGGGACTCCCAGACAGGCTCTGGATGGGTGCTTTCCCCAGTCCCAGGCAGGAAGGAGCTGAACACACTAAGAACACGGAGATGCTGAGAAGGAGGAGGAGCGTCGCGGGGCTGAAGGCAGCCCGAGGAGCACAGGGAGGAGGTGAAAGCAGAGCTATGTGTAGCCAAGGGGCTCACAAGGCACTGGAAACTGGCTTCCGCCCATTAACGCTAGTCCAGTCCAAAATCCAAAGGGTGACTGGCTCTTGTTGAGCTCTTCCACTCTTCCTTCCTTCCTTCCCATGCCTCACACCAGCTCACCACCACGCCACCCTTTGGGAAGGAAACGTCTCCCCTCTCCAAATGTCCTAGCTTCTTCCAAGAACAATGAATCCAATCCCACCAGCCCTCTCCACTGCTGCATCCCTGCACTGGGAGTCCTCTGCGCCTGGGGATTCCAGGGAAGGAGATGCTCCATGTTTCCCACAAGGCCCCTGGGCTCCCAGCACATGTGAGCTGAGCCAACAGCCCCTGAGCACTCCAGCTCCAGCCAGAGGGGCCTTTAGATCCCTATCTATATATTTATACAGGCACTTGCTCCATAGGTTTCCTGTTGCTCCAAAGGTGACTTCCAGCAACATCCCCCAAGTACAGGGCTTAACAGCTTCTTACCGAGCTGTCAGTCATCCTTCTCGCAGCACGTTCTGTGCTTTCCCCTCCAGAGCGAGGATGACGAAGGTGATGAAAAGGATTTTTTTGTTGCTCTCCCCTCCTGGCCAGATGAGGGGGAAAAAATCCCTTCCAGCTCAGCTTTCCATGCAAAGGATGGGTTTCCCTGCACAGCGCCACTGCAAAGTGTCTGAAGTCCAGCCAGCAAAGGCTGGAGACACCATCTGACCCCAAAGGATGGTGAGCAATGTATTAGGCCCTGCCTGTGGCCTGTCCTCTGCCCTGCCATGGACTCCAACAGCTGGAATGGGGTGAGGATCTGGCTCCAAGATGCAGGGAAAGGAGATGCCCCAGGGCTCTCTGAGCTGGCAGATTCAGTGTACATTGCTGGTCTTGATGTGGCCTGGATGTCACAAGAAGAAAAGCAGTGATTTGGAAGCTGTCACCTTGCAGTGGGTGGCTGTGAGCACAGGCCATGGTGCTGAGTCCTTGTATGGAGAAGCCAAGAGGTACCAGAGTCCTGGTGGGGCCGGTGGGATGCAACAGGCTGTGAAATCTTGGACTCCAGAACCTTCAGGTTGGGCTCTATACCTACCCTGCTCCTGGTTTGGATGCTCATGGCTGCATCCATCCCAACGCTGCAGCCCACCTTGGCCAGCTCGCAGGGTGACGCTCAGGATGTCCCACTGGACAACCCGCCAGCCCCAGGGCTGCCCACTGCCATGCAGAACGTGGAGCAGAACCTCCAGATCCACCTTCACACAGTGCAGCAGCCGCCTTCCATAACCAGCAGGTGATTCTCCCGCTTTCCCAGCATTTCTTGGGATGCTGTGGATGATCCCAAATGGTGCATTTTGCTGGCAAAATCCCACTGGCAAACCCAAGAATTAAACAAAGACAAACCCCACCTCCAGAGGGACACAGGCCTCGTGTCATCCCCCTGCCATGAACTCACGCACACATCTACATCCAGCAGTGCTGGAGAGGGGGAAGCCAGTGTTTTCACCCAAACACTGAGGGCTTTGGACACCGAGGAAATGGAAGCAGGTTTTTTGGTAGAGAAGCCAACTGGCCTTTTGCCCCAGCTACAGCTGTGCAGGGCTTTTGCAAGGCGCACTAATTCACACACATTTAAATCTGCACTTCCCTCCAGCTCCCAGAGTTATCCCGAATAATCTGCTGCTAGGAAAACAAGGAGGGTAGCACAGGCAGGCAGCCGAGCCAGCTAGGAACAGATCTGATTCAAACATATGGATAAAACCATGTCCATTTTCAGCTTCATTCCCAGCTTCCAACCCTCCTGCACTCCAGATATAAAACCTTCATGAAGTTTCTATCTGTGCTGGCCTGGAAGTCTCCATCTGAAGCAGTGGGTGCTGTGGTGGGAGCAACCCCTCCTGCCTGGCAGGATGCACCGTGCTGGGGCCTCTCTTCATGGGCGCCTTTGCCAGTGACAAAATCTGGCACAGCGAGAAAATCCGATGTGGTTGCAAGTTTTCCCTGCGCTCTGCTCGCGAGGGCTTTGTTGGATTTGGAGCTCTTTGCCTCCCCACGCTCCTGCTGGCTCACAGCAGTGCCCCTGCTTTGCTCAGCACCCAAATCCTGTTGAAAGTAGTCCTGAGGCTCTCATCTCCTACTCCCGTCCAGGGACTGGGGGGAGTTAATGGGGGCTGGCTGCCCCTGCCCCAGCCCCATTGCCCCCGTGGGCATGCCAAGCCCAAGGAGCAGCCCCAGCCCTGCTATATCTGTGCTGGGGAAGAAGAGACTGTTGCTATTGCAAAAGCAGAGGCAGCACCTTCCCCCAGCCAGCCTAAATTAAGCTTTCAGCTTTGCAGAAGGAGGCTGGAGCTGGTCAGATCTCCTCCGGGCTGCCCTGCCATCCCTCCGTCCTGAGCGCAGCACAGCCAGCACAGCCCGTGGCAGGGTACCACAGGACCCCATCCCTCCTGGCAAGTGAGTTCTACCCCATCAGTGCTCGGACTCTCTGTGATACATCCCAGGCTGCAGGGTGACAGCCCCATCGGGCTGGTGCCACAAGCCAGTGGCAGTGGCCTGGCGAGAGAAGGTCATCCGGATCGGCTGGACGGAGCGGGGAGGGAGCGGGATGAAACGGGGCCTTCGCCTGTCCCTTGCACAACCCGTAAGGGATCCATCCCGCTGGCTGTGCCAAGGCGGAGGGACAGACCTCGTGTCTCCAGCACAGGGTAGCACAGCCAAGGGAGATCACGTCCCCGTCACGGGGGACAGGGGACAGTGCAATGGGAAGACGCTCTGCAGAGCTGGGAGCTGCGACCCTGCTGAGCCCCGGGGGAGACCCCTACGTCCCTTCACATCCCCCCGCTGTGCCCCCCACGCCGGATCCCCGGGTGTGGGCAAAGGGAACCGACCCCCGCCAGGCTCATCTATAGGGAAGGACCCCGCTCTGCCCTCCTCTCCCCGCGGCTCCACTCGCCTGCCCTTCGCCCACCATCAGCACCCAAGGCGGGGTCTGGACGTGCACTCCGGGACCCCCATGCACCCTCCGTGCACCCCCCTCCAATGCACCCCCATGCACTGCCAGCCGCCGGCACCCCCGGACATCCCCAGGTCCCAGCACCCCCCCTGCGCTCCCACCTGCTCCCCGCTTCCATACGGGCACCCCTCGCCCCCCTCGGTACCTGCCCCCGCCCCAGCCCCGCAGCCCCTGCCGGGAGCAGCCGCTGCCCCCCCAGCCCCGGCCCTACCCGCGGTGCCGGTGCCGCCGCCGCCCCTCGCAGCCCGACTGCACCGGGGAGGAGGCGGCGGGCAGGAAAGTTGCGGCAGCTCCGCCCTCGGAGCGGGCCCGGGGGGGGGGGAGGACGGGGGACTGCGGGCGGGGGCAGGGGCCGGGGGTGGCCGGTCCCGCTGGTCCTGCCCCTGCCCGCCCCGCCCGCCCGCCCGGACGGGACGGGTCCCCCCTTCCCCGGCGGCACCGGCTGCTCCCCGCGGCCCTGCTCCGCCGCTGCCCGTCCCGGGTGGGTCTGCCCTGAGCCGGCTGCCGGGTGAGAGCAGCCGCAGCGTCCCCTTACCCAGCCCGGGCAGCCCCTGACCCCATCGGGGCTCCCGCCTTATCCCATCCTGGGGCACCCCTTTCCCGGCCCTGTACATTCCCTCCATCCGATGCTGGTGCACCCCTCTTATCCCACCCGGGGAAACCCCCTTTCCCAGCCTTGTGGATTCCCCTCATCCCATCCTGTGACATTCCCTTTCCCCAGCCCTGTGCATTCCCCTTTCCCAGTCCTCACCCTATTCCCTCCTCCTGACACTGCTGGGGACCTGCAGCACCCCACGTTTCAGGCACTGGCAGGGTAGCAGGGCCAGTTTCCCCAGTGCATAAAGGGTTTGGGGCATTTGGAGTAGGGCAAAACCCCAGCACTGGTGTCACCACCTTGGGGACACCTTGGGACCAAGAGCCCTCTACCAGGGGTGCTCTGCTCCCTGCGACAAGGGGACCAGAGCCGCGGGTGTGGAGCCAGCATCAACCCCTGCTTCACTGCCCTGCAGAGCTCCCGGGTGCTGCTGCGGGTGGGACCAGCCTCACCCCCTTCCCTGCCTATCCACACCACAGGATAAGCTCTTGGATTCATTTTTTGCCTGATTTCCTTTCTTCCTGCCCCTCTTTGCTTTTTTGTGCTTTTCTGGTTTTTGAGGGAGACTGACGCTGGCCCGGCATCCCCCGGGGAGCAAACCCTGCCGTGTATTTGCACACCAGACAGAGAAACCAGTCCTGCCTCCTGCATCTTCCCGTCCCTGCCTCTACCCGGGGCTCCTGCGCTCCCCGGCCTGCCCCGAGAGGTGCCAACCAGCCCGGGCCGCTGTGCCGGATATTTGGGAGCAGCCAGCCTGGCCTTGGGCTGCTGGATGGGGACCAAAGGGGCACATGGGACCCGCCTGGGTGGGTCTGCACTGCTCGGGGTGCACCTGCTTGGCTCCCAGCTCTCAGGGCCACCCCTGCATGATTCTGGGTGCAGATGGATGCGCCTCTTTCTCTGACATGGAGTGGGGTTTCTTGTTCCTCAGCCATGTATGGAGAAGAGAAGCAAATCCCTAGCACAGCCCATGGGTGCTCCTGCAAGCACCCTGCTGCAGAGGCAGCCCCGATGCTGATGCCATGAGCCAATGTCGCATGGGGACCTGCCCTTCCCTCCCTCCTCTGCTGCCATCCCTGCTCTGAACCAAACCTCTCCTTTGCAACCCTGAAGGGTTTTGGGGAGATCCCATCCCTGCTCCCAGCACTCAGGACCCTCAGTGACATCCTGCCCGGAGGCTCTGGAAAGTGTGACGGGTGCCGCAGGCAGCGGCTGGTGGTGATCTCACTTCGGAGGGGGAGGAAACGGGACAAACTCTTTCCAACAAACCTGTGGAGTTACTTTAAAATTCCAGGCTGGCAGCAAAAGCACTGGATGGAGGCGAGGGGTAGGAAAACGCTGAGCCTGGACACGGTCAGGCCTGACCTTTCCCCACCGCAGACCTGCCATCCCAGCGCACAGTGAGGAATGGGAAGACTATTTGGGTCCATCTGGTTTGTGTGCTGAGCCCTGAAACACAACACTCAGACGGCAAAGGGAGCTGCTGGGGCAGCAGCGAGCCAAAAAGCTTGGCTGCGCTTCACAGCCCTTCTCCCATGCAGGGAGCTGTTGGGTTTTGAGGGTGTCTGACACCCCAGAAAGGCAGGGGATGGATTTTGGACAACAGGTTCATATCCAGCATCCCCATCCCTCCCTGTGATGGGGGTTGCTTGGAGAAAAGCAGGCTGCGAGCAGAGTAGACGCATCCAATACAGCATCCCATGGGGACAGTGACACACCGGCCCCGGCGCCACATGGCTGCAGAGATAACAGCTGGGCAGGAGGAAAATAGACAGAAGGGTGGAAGCAGGGTGTGAAAATGGGTCTGATGCCTGTAAGAGGATGGGTCTGCCACGGAGGGGGATGGTCCAGGCACGGGAGCAGCCACAGCAACACCGGGTATGTGCCTGTATTTGTGTCACTGCGGCTGAAGCGACAGTCACGGGTGGAGAGGAGTGTCTGTGAAACAGGGCTGCAATGGCAGAGAGCATTGTAGGGAACAGCCAGCCCGAAATAAAGTGCTTAGTTTTTAACCCAGGGGCTGAAAGAGAGATGGCTCCAAGCCATGTAATGAATGCTTGGTCATTCCCACCCCAGCGGAACAGGGAGAGGAGTCCCTGTCCCATGCAGCACCCCAGGAGCTGGCTCTGATCACCCTCTTTTGGCAGGGTCCTCCCAAGCCCCATGGCCAGGGTGAGGGCTGGGAATCCCACCCCATCTGTGCCCCACTCCGGGTTCAGTTGAGTTCTTGGAGACTGCAAGAACCCTCCTGCTGCCTTCCCACCCCCCTCCCGAGAAAAGCCACAGATTCCTCTTATTTTTAAGGCCACAGAGATCATCTCAAGCTAAAACAGTCCCAGGGCTCAGCCGGGAGCCTGGGACCTCGAACCCAGCAGAGGTCCTGCCTTGGGAAGAGCTGGGTGTTCCCAGCACTGTGCCGGGAGCATGCAGTGCTCTTTGGGATGGGGGGCATGGCCAAAGGGGGTTTCTCTTACCCACTTTCCTCGGCTCACTGGCGGGCTGGATGAGGACCCGTTGGATCTTCACCACTTTCCACTCCTGGCTGGGGTTGGTTGTGGGGCTGGTTGCTGCAGTGGGCACCCCTGGGGCAGAGCTGGGGCATTTTGGGGGGGCTGCAGGTTCAGCCACCAAGCTCAGGCTGCTGCCATCCAACATGGGACCCATCGTGTCCCCATTGAGCCCCTCGGGCTTCCCTCCCTGTGGTCCCATCAATTCCTCGTGCTCAACCGGCTTGGAGGCAGGAGCATCCCGGAGCTGACAGCATCTCTGCACCCCTCTGCTCCCCATCTCCTGCCAGCAGCCGGCGTCCCCCTGGGTGTCCCTCTCTGCTGTGCCACAGACACAGGGGTCATGTGCAACCTGGCCGGGCTGGGAGTGCAGGCAGGGCTGCAGGATCTTCGCCTTCAGTGTCGTTGCTGCTTTCTTGCACTGGCACTTTCAAACCTGCTCTGCATGGCCAGCGGGGTGGCTCCTCCCCGGCAGCATCCTTCAGACCATGGGCAGCACCCCAGAGGGAAGATGGACACGTGCTTGGGGCTTTACTCCTCTTGCAGGCAGGAGGACCAGGCACGATGGCACGGGAGCAGGCAGCTTTTGGAGATCCAGATGCAGGGATCTGCCCAGAGGAAAGCCAGCAGCAAGGAGGATTTTGCGGGAATTTCTCTTTTCCAGGCAGGCAGAGGTGCAGTGTCCAAGGACCTGTGCAATAGGAAGAGGGAGCATTGAGGATGCTTGTGCATGCACTGATTTCTTCTGGACACAGCCAGTCTGGTGGCTTCCGACATCCCCAGCCTGGGATCCATGAGGAAGAATCCCCTGAGATGCAAACACTCCTTAAAAGCTCATTTGCCAATGCCCCCCACCCCAGCACCCTCATCCATCCATCCTCATCCTGGAGACAGCACCCAGGGCTGGACCCCTGTGCCCAGCTCCCTTTGCTTGTGCAGTTTGTGCAGACACCCCAGCTGGGGGGCAGCAGCTCCCAGCATCCTGCTAACAAATCTGTCCCTAACCAGAGTGACTCAGGCGGCGCCGGGACACGTGCAGACAGACTCGCTTCCCTTGTGCCCAGCGTAAATCCTGCTGAATGACGGCATGCACCGACACAGCCGAGAGGCGAGGTACCAGCTGGGACACAGGGATGTCGTCGCTCCGGGGACAGGATACGGGTTACAGCACACGGGGAAATTCCTGTGCTGTGAGTGCTCCACAGCGTCACCAGCCCTGATCGATGCAGGGCTGAGATCCAGGGGAGCATCCGCTGGGCATCGCTGATGATGGGAGACCCCCAGAGGACATGGACCACGCTGGGATTCCCAACACAGCAGATAGAGGAGAAGAGGTTTCTGCTCAACGCAAGCTCCTCCCTGAGTTATTGCAAGGTTTCTGGGTGCAATATTGCTATAGTCCTCTTCATCAGGGACTGCAGTGACAGGACAAAAGGGAAATGGGTTTAAACTTGAACAGGGGAAGTTCAGGTTGGATATAGTGAAGAAGTTCTTTACTGGGAGAGTGATGAGGCACTGGAACAGTGGTAAATGCCCCATCCCTGACAGTGTTCTAGGCCAGGTTGGATGGAGTCTTGGGCTATACGGTCTGGTATGAGGTGTTCCTGCTCACAGCAGGGGGTTGAAACTGGATGATCTCAAGGTCCTTTCCAACCCAAACCGTTCTGTGAGTCTATGAACAAGAAAATGCCCCAGGTCCATGCCACAGGTTGAGCTGAGGCAGGAATGCAACCTGCTACAAAACTTTCCCACCCTTAGCAAGGTTATGTTGGAAGCAAAGGCAGTTTGAAAGCAGCTTTGCTGCTGAACAGGCACTCAGGCGCTTTCCAAACACAAGGCTGCATTTTTTGGAGGATTCCCAAAGGAAATCTTCTGCCCTTTCAGAAATCCTGCCTCTGTCGCAGTTACTCAGCACGGATTTGCAGGGAGATCCTGGGGGGAACATTTCAGTGCTCCTCTCTGAAAGAGTAATCTCACCCTGCTCTTTATGTAATTCCCCAATAGTCGCGGGAAGCCACCCACATCTTTCCTTAGAAACAGGGCAAGTTGTGGAAGCTGGAGGGAGCTGGCTTATCTCAAATGAGGACAAAGAGAAAGCGGCTGCAAATCGCCCCAGCCCAGCCTGGGTCAGCAGAGATGCTCTTGGAGCGGCTCTGCTGCTTCCCCACTCCCACCTCCTTGCCCCATCCTTAGGGACAAGGTTTCTCAGGCAGCACGATTCCCATCCATCCTGCATCAGAACTGCATTGTCAGCTTGCTGGGCAAGCCTGTACCACCCCAAAAACCACCTTCCACAGCCACCCCATCCATTTCGGAAGCACTTCCTGCAGATGGGCATAGCCCAGGGGAGGACGCCCAGGATCCCGGCACTCCCTGGGCAAACCCCTCCTTGGTGAAACGGGAGCAGCGGTGTTCCCTGAGGACACACTGCAGGGATGGGGCCTCCCACGCTACCGGAATATGGAATCACGCGTCTGCTGCCTCCCTAGGGCCAGTCTGAGCCCGGCACTGCAGCAGAGAATGAGTAGGGCAATGAGTGGGGGAATGAGTGCCGCCTTCCCCCCAGGACATGGCTCTTGTGCTCCACAAGCAGTACAAAAAGGGAGTATTTATAAGTAACAGGCATCTCTCGCAGAAGCTGCAGGGCTGATCCTGTCTGCTCTACAACCAGCTGGGTAGGATGGGGTACACATGCCCTGGGTGCACCATTGCACTAGTGAAGAGGAGCAGTATCTCCAGCCATACCCCCAAACCCCAGCTGCGATAACCACCCACAAACGAGGCTGTAAAGGGGCGTGAGGGTTGTTTTCGGGACCATTTCAGGAGCGCAGCACCAAACTAAACAGCAAAGGAGGCTGGCATTGGGCATTAGTGCAGGCTCACAGCTCCAACAAGCAGCTACCCCCCAGCAAGCACCTCATCCTCCCCAGCAGCAGCGAGTCCCTACAAGAAGCTACAAAATGGTGCCAAGGGAAGGAATAATAATAATAATAACAATATTATTGTTTTTAATAATGATGATGATGATGATGAAAATCCCCTTCAATTCACAGGGTGCTGAAATCCGGCAGCGGGAAGACCTTTCGCTCAGTTCCTTTCCCTTCCCACTCGCCGGTGGGTGATGCACAGCCCCCTGCCTGCCTCCCTCACACCCTGCCACCCCCCCTGCTATGGAAAGGGGGGAAACCAAAGTTGACTTTCCACGTCCCACACAAATATTTTTGGCAGGCGTTGCTGGCATCCAGGCTGCCGAGCCCGGGGGAGACGGGGTCTGCTGGAAGTCTCCATCTCCATCTGCTCCCAGCACCCGCACGAGGGACCCCACAGAGCAGGAGGTGGCACCAATGCGGGATAATGGGGTGCAGCTCCAGGACAGCCATAGGGATACCATAGAATAGGGGGTCAGGTTTGCACCCCGTGTCATCCCGAGCCACATCCTCGGTTTGCACCACCATCGACCCAGGCGGGATGGGGGTGGGAAGGGGTGGGAAAGCTGTCCTGGCACAGCGGGGGCTCTCGGGTTTCCCCCAGGGCAGGCAGCGGGTCACTGTCACTCAGGCAGGACCCTGCTGACCAGATTTGCAGTCCCCAGCTCCGGTCACAAGATCGGCTCTGTCCCTTTCCAAAATAGCCCAGCAGCGATGTATGTACAGCAGGGGATCTTTACACCTTCCCGGTGCCAGCAGCTGAACGTACCCTCAGGGGAGATGGGCACCTTCCACCCTCCATGGTGGGGCAAGGAGCCTGGGTCAGCGTCATCTCCAAAGGGCAACTGCACATACCTGGGGACCCCGTGTTTCTTTAAGGAAGAGTTGCCTCTTGAGCTGATACAGGAGAGGTCTGTGCTGTGTAGCTGTCACCCAGTGGCATTTAGAGCTATGCCTGGGCCATCCTCTGCCCAATCACCCTCCCGTCTTCTGCAATCCAATATCCCCCCCAAAAAGCTCCCTGGGTACCTGGCCAGGACCTGCTGCTGAGCTGTGTGATGGAGGAGGCACAGTGAAGCCTGTGGACCCCACAGCTGAACCCCAAAGCCCTGCAGGGCTGGGTCCAGCTTGGTGCCACCCCAGAATCTTCCATGGGAGAGAGGGACTGCTTCCAGCGTGGAAGGGATGGCAATGGGATGGATGCGGCTGTGTGGTGTGGGATGGCTGAGGGCTCTCCACATGGATCCAGTGCCCATGGAAGGGGCACAAGGAAGCTGGGATGTGATGTGATTGCTTCCCTTGGCATCACAGGTCCCCAGCCTCACTGAACCAGGATGGACCCTGACCCCGGAGCAAGCCCTAGGAGTGTGGGCAAGGATGGCCGCATCCTGGCTCCGGCAGGCGAGGCAGGGGCTGGCAGGCACAGCAGCCAGCAGCGTGCTGAGGGAAACAAAAGCCTTTTGGAGCACTGATTTACTACCTTGACGGAAACCGGGATGGAAAAAACAACATTCCTGAGTGCCTGTCCCCAGGCAACCCCCGCCTGCCTGCGGGGACATGGGCTGCCAGCCCCACATGCAGTAGCTGTGCCCCCATCCCCTGTCCATACCGAGATGTGCCCCCATGCCGTGCCCATGGCTGGTGGGAGAAGTAGTAGGGGAAATTCCCTGGATAGCACGGGGGCTGCGGGGCACCAGAGATGTTGCTGTGATTGAGCAGTGAACAGAGCAAGGGAAGAGGAGGACAGTGGCATCCGGACAGCTGGACCATGTCCTCCCTCCCTCCTTCAGCCCACGCTGGAAGCAAGGATGGGGTGGCAGGAGCTGCTGCTCAGCATCTCTTTGCATTGCTCTGCATCCCTTTGCACCACTGCAAGATCCCTCACGCAGGCCCTGGGCCACTGCTCGGCCCACTTCATAACCCCAGGCTGGGGGAAAATCCAGCAAACCTGGATGGTGCACAGGGATTTACATCCATTGAACATCAGCCTGTGCACTCCACTCAAGCGACACTGACCCTGCTCAACCCTTCTGGCTGGATTCAGAAGGCAATTACTTCTTCCCATCCTCCCGAAGAGGGCAGGTCCCAGCCTGTCCTGGCCTTTGCTTATCTTGGACCCTGACTTCAGCTTCAGCTGCTGCATTCCCGGGATGAGGACAGCCCCATCCCTGCTGTCACAGCTGCCTTGAGCCCTTCCTGGTGCAGTTTTTGGTCCTGCTGCGGGACCCCAACCCCAAGGTGCCACCGAGGTGGGTGACCATCCCCAGGGACCCCTGCAAACAGGGTGGTGGTCTGGAGCCCTGGCTGCAGATCTGCTGCAGGAAGCCAGGGGTGAAACTGCAGCCTGGCCTCTTCAGAGCTCAAATGAAACAAAAAACCAGGTTTGAGGGAGAAAACAGCCTTAAAGACCAGCCGCTGAGCTGGTGGCACCGGGATGGAGAAGCCCATCCTCACCGTTATAAACCAGCTCAGAGCTGAGTGATGAACCGGGGGCTCCTTCCAGCCCCTGGGACACGCAGAGCTGAGGCTCCCATCCCGGAGGAGGCAGGGCAGGAAGGCTCACACCGTGGTACAGCTCACCCCGTGCCTGACATGCTGGAGTGAGCCGGCTCAGTGAGATGGGCACTGGCTGCTCCTGCACATCCCTGCTCCGTTATCCATCGTGCAGCCATCAGCACGGTGGGTCTCACACCCAGGTCTCCCTGCAGAGCTGCAGCAGCAGATGCCAGAGGGATCTGGCACCTTCACACCCTTCCCACGCGATCCCATTGAACATCTGCTGGGGCTGATGATGAACGCTCCCTAATTCTACAAAATCCCACTGCTGGGGGAGAGCACCGTGGGAATGGGGTCAGCCCCTGCTCTTGGGGTGCCTGTTGTTGGCTGTGCCAAAACCTGCCTGGGTGGGGAGGGCAGGACTGCCTCCTGCAGCAGGGATTGGGCTTTTCCTGCAGTGGATTTAGGTCTCAGCCTGCCCCAGGGAGCTCAGCCTCAGCAGACATAAAGCAAGGCCCATTAACATTAACTAGGCAGAAAGCCCCACAGGGGCTCGACAAGCCAGTCTGAGCAATGCCTGCTCCTTGGGGCAGCCCAAGCTAGGATGATTGACAATGGGAGCATCCCAGTCCCCTGAGGTCCAGGGACTGCTGAGGAGCTTCCCGGGCCATCCCATGGGATAGCTCAGTGTGATCCTGATTTCACAGCCCTCAGCTCCCTCCAAGCAGACAAACAAGGGGCCATGACCCTGGGATCACGGCACACGACCTGCCCATGTGTGGATGCAAAGTCACTGTCAGAGCTGACGGCTTGGATAAGGTTTGTTGAGCTCCAGCAGCCCTGTGACCCTCCCCACCGTGCATCCCTGAAGGCTGGAGGAGGAAAATGCAGAACAGGACAGTGCTGCTGAGAGAGGGGGAGCAGCTCCCTCTGGATCCTGCGCCCGCAGCCCTGCATAGTCCCTTGTCTCCAGCTCTAGTCCCAGAGAGGATGGGACCTGAGAAAAGAGATGGATGCACACAGCCTGGGGACCACCAGGATGAAGGACATTTCAGCAGCACAGATGGGGACTGAGTGCACCCAAGCACAGGGTCTGTCCCCTCCGAGCCCCATGGGCAGCGCTTGGGTTGGTCCATGGGAAACAAAGAGCATCCCAGAGAGGGGGGTGTTTTCTTTCCAGCCCAGGAAAGCAGCCAAACCCCAGCACATGCCCATTCCCAGGCCTTGGCCCCAGCAGCACAGCAGGCTGGTAGCCTTGGGACATGAGGTTTGCTCCCATCCGGCTGAGAGCCTGGTTAGTACAGAGCTGGGCTCAGGGGGTCCCCAAGGCTCACTACCCATAGGGCTCCCCATGTGATGGGCAGGAGGTAGAAGGGGAAGAGTGGGAAGCACTTTGGGATAGAGCTGTGCACGACGAGCGGCAGCAGTGTGTGTGTGTGTGTGCAGTGTGCTCAGCAGCCTGGCTCTCCTTCTGGCTGAAGTGCTTGTGCAGTAGGAATAAACACGCTGAGGACACATCCAAGCCAGTGCAAACAGCCCCTGACCGAGCCGCGCTCTCCCAACCCTCTGCTTTCTTTCTCTGCTCTTCCTCTCCTCTCTTAACCCCTTCGGGAGCCCCGCGGGACCTGGAAACCAAACCCCATGGATCCCCAGGGGTCCTGGCATGAGGAAAGGTGAGGGGATAGCGATGGGGTGCCTGGGTGCCCCCAGGGCACAGGGTTGCCTCTCTGAGCCACCAACCCCCATCCCGGCACTGATGTCCCTCTTCTTGTCCCCTGTAGCAGCTCATCCTCCCCCCAGCAGCTCCAGGGGGTCCTGGGGAAAAGGGCTGCTTCCCCCCGCTCAATCCCCATCCCACCCCATCAAGAGCAGGCTGGATGCTGGCACAGCGGCACCACGTCCTGTGCAGCCAAGACAGCCCCCGTTGTGTGTAAAACAAGGCGGGGGTCCTATGGAAGCCCACCTCCACCCTCTGCTCTGCTGTGAGGCTCCTCCACCCTGGTTCCCAGAGCTCATGCCGGACAACATCACTCTGCCCCCCATTCCCATCCAGCATCCCACTGGGGCAGCCATGGATCCCAACACAACTCCGGGATGCTCGTGCTCGCCACGCTCACCTCTTTCCACTTCCCTTTTCTCCCATGGGGAAGCACCGCTCGCTGCTCTCCATGTGCTCCAGATGACCTGGGTGGCGGAGGAGGGGGGGGAAATCAAGCCTCTGCTCCCCCCTCCATGCCCGGACCCCAAGGTCCCAGCCGAGAGCTGGGGGTCTCGCTGCCTGCTCCTGGTGCAGCCGCGCTGCTCAGGGCAGGGTGAGCAGCGGGGAGAGGGGCGGGAGGAGGGGAGTGGGGAAATGGAACTTTAATAGCACAGAGCCCCTTTTGTTTCCCAGCAT
The DNA here is from genome assembly GCF_034315485.1 of Pezoporus occidentalis. Classification (NCBI taxonomy): domain Eukaryota; kingdom Metazoa; phylum Chordata; class Aves; order Psittaciformes; family Psittacidae; genus Pezoporus; species Pezoporus occidentalis. The sequence goes on along the minus strand of NW_026913230.1, from coordinate 529,181 downwards.
ATGGGATATTTCATACATGCTGAAGGCATTAACCACCAATGCTCTTCGAGCGCGCGCAGCGGCTGGGAGCACAGCCCCACGCTCAGCTATGGGGCACGGTGGATATCCCCAGGGGATGCAGGCAGCAGCAAGCGGCCCCTCTGCCCCAACACCCCTCCCTATGGAGGAAAGGGGGGGGGGGGGGCAGAATCCCTTAATCACAGCCTGGAAACTGCTTGGCTTCACCAGAAGCCATTCAATAGAGAATCCAATCCCCAGACTCGAGGTTTTGGGACATGCTGCATGTTCCTGTGGTGAAGTGGGGGGAACGGGTCCTGCCATCCCTGGGGATATGAGACCTCAACAGCCCTCCTATCCTGGGAGCACAGTAGAGCCCCATGGTCCCATGGAGCAACAGTGACAGAGAGGGGCTGAGGAGGGCTAGTGGTGTGTTCCTCCCTACTTACACCCTAATTACACAAGAGCATCCCCTGGGAGCAGAAATCAGGCAAGATGCTGTCAGGGGAGGGCTGGAAAACATCCGTGTTGGGTATCCTTGTGCTGTTCACCCATTTCCCCACTGTCTCCCTTCATGGAGCCTGGGGACAGACCATGGTGCCTGCAAACAGGGTGACACCACTTTTACAAGCAGGGAAGGGACACCTCCAGGTCTGTAGCACAGAGAGCAGCTGGCACTGCTCCCTGCAGAGCCCACCAGCCACCTCAGCATGGGACAGGGAAATCTGGGTCCCTGGCATTGCATCCCTCCCTTATTCCCATAGAAGAGGTGTTGACTCTGACCTGCTGGGCAGGAGAGGACATCAGCTGGTGGCAAACTTTCAAGCAAGGTTTGAGACAGAGGGGACTACCGATGTGCTTTGGTTTTGCCAGACTGGGGGGGACCCCGAGCACTGGGGCCTTTCAGTGGAGCCCACCCCCTGCCATGGCATCCATGGGAGCTCTCAAAAGGTGTTCCCCTTCCCCAGGCCTTGTGTTTTTGGCTGACCAAGATGGGAAAGGCACCAACCCAGCTTGTCCAGGGCGAAGGGACATGTTGTCCATGCTGCAGGGCCTGTCCCTGAGCCCCCATCCCTGCACCATGCCTGGTGCCCACTAACTCCGTACTTTGCCCTGTGTTTATCCAGTCCCACTCTAATTTGAAATAAAAAGCACATCCAGTAAAAGGCCTTTACAGCTCTTCAGAGCCCATAAAGCTGCAGCACCGTGGGGGGAGGAGGGCAGCAAATTGGGGGCTGCGAGGAAAATTTACTGCAGGTTTTGGTTAAGTTAAACATTACAGCTCCATGAGCCCAAGGCTGGCTTGCGGAGCAGCTCCCAGCAGCAGGGACGGAACAAGGGATGCTTTATTGGGGTAGGGAAAGGGAGGGCTTGCAGGTCTCACCCAGACCCACATTAACATCAATCCAGTTTGAGACTGGCTCGCTTTTAAGGTGAGGCAGGCTTTGCACAGCCTGGATCCATCCTTGTGCCAGACATGAGGCCGCATCGCCCCAGGATGCAGGCAGTGCGCATCAGCATCCCTGGGGCGATGGCGAACGGGATGGTGCCCGCACCTCCTCATGCCACAGACCCTGGCTCAGGGGGTGACCTCCTGTCGAGCTCTGCTGTGGGCAGGAAGAGCTGGGACGGGGAGGCAGAGCTTGTCGTGGGAGTCAGGAGAATTGGGAGAGAATGAGAGGAAGCGGCCAGGGTGGGGAGCGTGCGAGGGGAGGCATTTTTCCTTGCCAGTGTCTTGGCTGCTTCGGTGTGAACTGCTGTAAATCTGCTCCTTATCTCTGAGGCCATTTAATGCTTTCATGAAAAGAAAATAGTCTGCAGGAAAAAAAGAGCCCCGCTGATAAAATATCCCTTTGGCGTTGGGAGGAATGTGAAATGTCTCCAACCAACGGGGTCTGCGGCTCAGGGCATTCCCGGAGCTGGGAAGTTGTGCAGACGGGGCAATGCTTGGAGCAGGATGGATGAACACCATACCAAGGGGGGGTGGGGGGGTGGTGTCTGCACCCCTGGGTGCCCCTTGCATGGGGATTGCTGCACAGGGGATGTGGTGGCTGGTATGGGATAGCAATGGCTGTAGCTGGGATGGCTCCAGCCCTGCAGCCCTGCAGGCTCCAACACCTCACCAGGGACAAATTAAACCAAATACCACCAGAAAGAATAAAGAATGGCAATGCAAGGGGTAAATTCAATGGGAATAGGGATATGGATCCAAATCCTTGTTGGCTGCTGCCCAGGGACAGGCAAGGCAGGCAGGGGCTGTGCCAGGGACCCACGCGTGCCTTAGCACCTCCAGCTCCTGCAGCCCTCGCCTGTGCCTGTGCTCATGGAGAGCCCAGGCTGGAGTCCCTGAAGTCCTGCATGGCTGGAAGCATCCTTCATTGGGATTGCTGGCCACGGACAAGCTGCTGTTTTGATTTACAGTTACAAAAGCAAATCCTGGAGGAGCTTCCCATTGCACAACCGTGTTGTCATGTCGAGTTGGGTGCGAGGGCACGAATCACCCTTGGAGCATCCCTATGTGCTAACCTTCCTCTTGCTCCCACTGGGGACTGGGATGCAGGGCTGAGGAAATCAGCTCATGGTCCCAGAGCATCCCTCACTGCAGGATCAGACGCTGTTTGGTTGCACTCCTGCAACAGTTGGGCACTGAGCTACATCCATGGGGTTTCTTCCTTCCTCCAAACACCAGGGAACGGACCGCTGTCATCCCACACTGGCACATCCCTGGCCAGGAGCATCCCTGCAGTGTGACTCCCTAAAGGCCATCCCCACCCAGCAGCAGGGCCATGGCATGGGGACATGTGAGCCCCTGAGGCACAGCTTCGTGCCCAGGCTGGAAAACAAGCAAGCAAGCAAAAAATGTGACTGCAAGAGGGGATTTTTCAGGGTGGGAAGGAACAGCTCATGCTGATTTTCCTCCTTTTATTTCCCCTTTGGTAACGTTTCATTTTATATTCCAAGCCATCAGAAAAGCCCTTTCAAGAAATCAAACCCTTCTGTTTCAACGCACTCCCCAACCCAGCGTCCTCACACACCAGCACACCCACATACCAGCTTGCCTCCCAAACACAGCCCTGGACCACTCGAGCCTGTTTCCAAGCAGCGTTCTTCTTTGTCCAGCCCCATACCCGAGCATCCCACCTCCCCTGCCAGCCCTGTTCCGGACCCCATCCCACCACCCGCATCCCCTCTCTGCAGGCAAACTCCCTCTCCCGCACATCCACCACATGGAGTAGGATGTGTGTTTCAGTGCCAGAACACGCGCGGCGGCCGTGCCAGCAGCTCCTGTGGGGCTGCACAGAGCTGCCTGTGTTGTGGTGGTCACACAGCTGACCCTTGTGGGGAGGTTTTGGCTGTACCTGGTGCGGTGGGGAGGAGCCAAGAGCTAGCACTTGCCATTGACTCCGACCTGCTGGAATTGGTGTTGTGCCAGGTCTCTCGCTCTTTGCTTTAACCTCTTTGCCCACTCTCACCTTCCCATGGGCCATTTTTGTGCCTTTCAGAGCCAAAGAATAGCCTATTTGTCAGAGCCGCTTGGCTTGTGCGATGGACTGACAGCGCCTCGAGCATCCTGGTGGCACCATGGGGTGAGGACAGTGTCCCTGTGCATCCAGCATCCTCCTGCCTACAAAGGCAGCCTGGGGCTGAGGGATGAGGGTCCCTGGGTCTGGCCTCAGCAAAGCTCCCGCCTGCAGCTCCATGCAGCCGCCGCTTTTCCTGCCCTCTGGAAGACACCCCGGCCTGCCGCCGTCTGCCTCTGACGCAGGCGGGTTCTCTTCCAGACTGGCCGTGCTCCCCCCCCAGCCCGAGCCAACAGAAAGCCCCTTTGTTTGGCTCAGCAAAGGGGGCCCGTGCTGTTGGCTGACCCCACAACCCGAAAACACAGCCCCTGCTGTCCCTTGGATGGGGTGTGCATGGGGATGCGGATGGGGCAGCCCTCGGGGCTGCCTCTTGGGTCAGGAGCAGCACCCGGGGATGCCGGTGTGGGTTGTACAGGGTGCACAGGGATGGAGGAGCTCTGTCCTGCTGAGAGGGATGGACGGGCGGATGGAGGGATGCTCTACAACGGAATCTCTCATCTCATGGCTGTTTGAGGAGGGCAAACCATCACTGGGAAATACCAGAGCTGCTGAGCTCGCCAGGCCGGGATGGGGGAGCTGAACAAGCTGCTTTAATGAGAAGCAGGCGGAGAGCCCAGCGCTGTCTCCCCCCCCACAGCCCTGTCTCACCTCTCGGGGTCAGCTTGTATTTTCTTAAGTCCTGATTGCCGAGAAATTGGAGGCTGGTGTGCCAGTGAGGTCTGGTTAGCTGATGGCTGGCCTGGGGCAGAGAGCCCCAGCGCCACGGAGCTGGGTTATGTGCTCCAAAGGGAGCTGGGGTTAAGATCTGGAAAGGATTGGGGTGGGATTCTGGCACTTTACATCCAGAGCGGAGCGCAGGACCCATGGGATGCTGCCTGCCCAGTGTGAGCATCCCAAGTGCATCGGGTTGGGAACGGCAGCAGCCCATCAGACGGGCTCAGGTCTGATTTGCGCATGGGAGAAGAGGAGCCCTGAGCTGCGGACCCGGGGAGGAAGCGAGAGCAGAGCAATGTGATAAACAGCTGGAAAGCCCGGCCCCGGCGCTGAGCCGCTCCCGCCGTCGCGGGTCGGCCCCTCAGACTGTTTATGGAAAGCCCAGTTTGCCGAGAAATCCATCTCCCGTTTCCTGTTGATCGCTGGGAGCCAAGGGCCGCGCTCAGCCAAGGGCTGCCGCTGCAGGCACACGGAGGGAGGGCTGAGCACAGGGCAGGGGATGCGGGGGACACACAAGGGGATGGATGGAGCTGTGTGCCCCTATGAGCAGAACAAAGCCCTGGGGTGATTCAGGGCATCCCCATCCCCGGAGACAAGGAGGGGTTGAGTGGGAGCACCACGGGGGTGCCGGTGGGATGCTCAGCTTCCAAGCCTCTGGTTAGGGACAAGCAATGGGTCCGTGTCCCCCCCTTCATTCCCTCCCTGGCTCAGCCAAGCCCGGTCGGGTGTGGGGGGAGCCTGTCGCTCTGTGTAAGCTCACTCAAGGCCAACACCATTGTTGCTGAAGCCGTGCCGGGTGGGAGCGGAGCCAAGAGGGGCCGGAGCCGCGGATGCTGCCGCCGTGGACTGAGTCATGGTCCACAGGAGCGGTGCGAGGGAGAGCCATGTCTGACCTGAACCACAGCCCGTATTCTGCTATGAATCAGGGCAGGGAGGAAGGAAAAGAGGCTGGGGGAAGCGGGGAGCAATGAATGGGGTCAGGCTGCTCAAGTCAAACTGATCTGGAAGGAGACGAGGCCAGGCAGTGGGCACAGAGATGGGGACATGATGGGGATGGTCACACCAGGGTCTGCAAGGAGAAGGGAGGGCTGAGGGATGCCCATGCCATGCTCTCACTGTGCTCCTCCCAGCTAATGCTTGGAGAAGAGGAAAGAAATGGCAAGAGCTTCCCACACCCTGTGCCAGGTCCCTCCCTGTGCCAGGTCCCCATCCAGGCAGGGATGGGGATGTTCACCCCGCACGCACCTCATCCAGCCCCAAGCACGTGGCCAGACTGAGACATCCCATCAGGGACCAGCCCAGACCAGCAGCCCTGGGGATGGGCAGAGCTGGGGGGGGGGTGGCGGGGATTGAGGGCAGATCTGGTTCCTTCCAGCCAAGGAGGGATGGATGCACCCCAAAAATCACCTCTGAACCCACCCCATTGCCAGCCAGGGCTGTGCCTCCTCTTCCTCTGTCCTTCACCCTCCCCTAAGTACATCAGCAATACAATAGCCACAAGGGCTCCCAGAGCCTCCCCAAACCCCAGCAGCCATATCCATTGTGGGAAATCCTGTCTCTGCTCCTTCCATGAGACCCCACAGCAACCCCAGCACCTGGGGAGGACACCCACCCCCTGGTCCCTGCCCCATGGGCAGGGAGGAGCCCATCAGCCCGGCCAGGGGCTGTCACCCATGTGGTCCCCAGCTGCTTGGAAACCTTCTCCTGGCTCCGGGCCACAAGTACAGATTTTTATAATTATTAGCCTTGGTAATTTACCGTAAAATATTTATTCTGGCTCATTCCGAGGCTTTGGATTTGTGTTGGGTCTGGATGGCTTTGGGGAGGCACACGGCCACGTGGGGCTGGATGCTCCGCTCCCATCCTGTATAAATATCCATGTGGATGTGTGTGGCCCAGGGAGGAGACCCCAACAGCAGCTCACTGCGATGCTTCTCTCCCCCTTCCCACTGTAAGTCCCCCATGAAGACCTCCAGACGCCCATGGACTGCACCCACCTTTGCGCCATGGGGCTCCTTTCCATCCCACCCTGGCCGATGTGACCCCATGTTGGTACCGGAGTGGTCCCTGAGGATAACCTGCTCATCCATCTGGGGGTGCAGAGCTGGGACCCCTCTAGAACATCCTTTGCAGCTCTGGCAGCAATACCACTGCACTCTCCATCTCCTCACCAGAGCCAGTCGCTGTGGATCCATGTCAAGGAGGAGCCCAGAACTGCTCTCCCAGTGCTGCCAATACAAGGGGGCAGCTGCTGTCCCCCCAATGCCAGGCTGAGAATGGACCATAGCAGGGGTAGGAGGTGCTGGGGCTGTGCAGACTGCAGTAAGGGGTGGTCCCTTATTGCTAGGGGTCCCCTAACACCCCTCTTTGTGATAGGGCTGAGTGGGAGCCAGAGGGTTTTGGGAACTCTCTGCAAAGTCAGAGCATCTTCCCAGTGTCCCTGGGGCTGTGTGCTGCAGGGCAGCGTGTGTGTGCATGGCAATGGCACTGCACATGGACAGGACCAGCTCATCCCCTCTCTGCTGCAGGACACGGGGTAGGGGAGGATGGAGGCAATGGAAGGGATAGGAGAGTGAAAGCATCCCGGGTGCGGGTGGGTGGATGGAGGTGATGTGGAAGGACAAGGAGCCAGAGGGTCCCGGCGATGTCTGCGTGCTGGGTGGTCTGCAGGGCTCGTGCTGGACTGCAGGGAAGGGCTGGGAAGATGGGGGCTGAGCCCCCCCATGCAATGGGGGAAGACGTCCCCGAGCACCCTCCTCTGCCTGTCCCAGTGCTGGGGTCCACGTCACAGCCCCCCAAGCCCCAGTGGCCCCGGCACCAGCGGCCCCACGATGCGCAGGGAGGGACCAGCGGCGAAACTCAACCCAGATGTGCAGCAGCAGGAAGCCTCTGCACCGAGAGCTGGAAAGCCCCTCCAGCAGCCCTGGATCCCGAGTTCCTCCCCTCTCTGCTCCTCCAGCGCCCTGCAAAGGAGCCACAAGCGTTGTCCCAGGGAGGGATGAGGACAATGGCTCCCTAGGGATGCTCCAGCAGCTCTTTGGTCTCTGCCTGGGGTCAGTGGGCAGGGGAAAGGTGAGCAGCAACCTGAAAGCAAGCTTTGCACCAGCAAACAGTCAACGCTGAGTCCCTGCAGGGCTTAAAAAGAGGAGGAAAAGTATTAAAATGGTTGAAAACTATATATTATGTGGGCCGAGTTACACCTCCACAGCAGTGCCAGCCCCTCGGTGGCGGGAATGTGCTGGTACCAGCATGATTCTTATTGCTGCCTGAGCCCAGAGCAGTTATATCTGCATTTACACAGTCTGAGGAATGAAAAGCTGCCAATGGAGTTAGAACCCCTCACAGCTGGGACACCCTCAGCACCCAGAGCCCTGTTTAACACCTGCCCTTGCTTTTCTTCAGGGCTCAGCATCACCTCCCAGTCCTTCCTCATCCCAAAGCAGCCCTGAGCCTCTGACCTGGCCCCGCTCCTCCTGCCTCCCGCCTGGCCTCTGCATTATTAAACCAGACCCACCTTATCAGCCCCTATCTTTTTCCACTGCTGCTGCAGCTCTGCCAGCCGGCAGCACTTGCATTAGGAGGCAGAACACGTTGGGACACCCCTTCAGTGCTGACACTGACGGGTTTGGCTTTGAGAAGGCCACTAAGCAATAGGTCCCTAGGGAGTCCTGTTCCTTGGGGAGCTGGAGCTGCCCCCCCCCATTTCATCCCCCTGCAGCCCCTCTGCAGAGAAACCTGCTGCTTCCGTGCCTGGAGACCCCCGGGAAGCAGCTCTGAGCTGCTCCAACACATGGTTTTAATAATAAACAGCGCGGGAAGGGACAAAGGCATCTTGTGGGAGGGCAGTGGGAAGCAGGGGGGCAGGAGGAGGTGATAGGTGGGGAGAGAGGGGGGACATGGGCTCGATGAGGGGGATGCTAAAGGGGAGCATCAGCCCAGGAGCTGGAGGAGTCCCTGAGGTTACAGCCCCACGCTGCCCATCACCACATCTCTCTAAAGGAATCCCACTCCAGAACTGGGTTAACTGCAGCCACCGGAAAGCCAGGATTAGTGGAAATTGGTTATAAGATGGTTTTCCCGGATGGAAGAAACATATTGTTGTCATCTGTCCTTTGACATTTCGAGCCTATTTTACATCTCCTGCGATTTCTGGTTCAGGCTGTGACATTTCAATGGGTGATTGGTATTTACAGCGGTAGGCGTCATAAATATCTTGTATATAAATGTCTTCTAACGTATAGAAAACATTCTATACATTTGTAGCTTCAGAAACAAGAGCTATAAATCTTTACTGGAAAACACACAATGTCTACAAAAAGATCTCTTTGCAATCCAGGGGCAGATGAACACACAATAAAAACGCATTGGCGTGTTTCAGACGCCAGAATCCAGCATTGCTTTCTGCCAAGTGTAAACATGTCACTTCCAAATCACAGGAGGCATTAGAAGAAATACTCTGCATGGCTCTCATTCAAGGGCTTGGTGACTTGCATCATCCACTGCCCCGCCTGGGCATTGTCCCTGCTCTGCTCACTGGTCCCACCACAAGGATGCAGCAAGTGCCAGGGCTGAGAGCCAAGGTCACGTCCCAGCAGCTCAGGGGCATGCAAAGGGACACGTCCCTTTGGCGGGGCTGGCACGGCCACTGTCCCCTCCCAGTGCACAGCACAGGGTCTCAAGAGGCTTTTGGTGGCCCAAAACCTGGCTTTCCATGAGGGTCACATCAATGCAACAGCCGCCACAGCTCCACCAGCAGCACCACTGCCACATCCCCATCGGTACGGGTCCCTTCGTGTCACAGCAGCACGCACTTCCATGACAGTATCCTCCGGAGGAGGTCCCCATCATGGAGGAAAGGGCTGTGGAAGAAGACAAAGCCATTTTGCTTCCACAATCCTACTGCAGGGTGTAATATCTGTGTCATCTGGTTTTAACCTGCAGCATCTGGCCCAGGGATGTCTTCCTCTGGGAGCTCCGGCATTTATAGGGTGCAAACCCACCCTGGCTTCTCCCTGTGAGGGCAGTTTCCATGGCCCTTCCTGGCTCCCTCATTAGCTTTGCAGGGCTGAGGTCTTGGACAGGTTTGTGCTTGCCAGGCTCGGCCCCTTTCAGGTACCTCTTTGGAGGAGCAGAACTGGGAGGTGGTTCCATGGTGGGCAGGGTCACAGTGAGATTTCTCCAACACAAACCCAGGGTACAGACATCTTTTATTTCCAATAATTCTGATGTCATGGAACCACAGACTGGTTTGGGTTGAAGGGACCTTACAGCTCATCCAGCTCCAACCCCCTGCCATGGCAGGGACACCTTCCACTAGAGCAGCTTGTTCCAAGCCCCTGTGTCCAACTTGGCCTTGAACACTGCAGGGATGGGGCAGCCACAGCTTCTCTGGGCACCCTGTGCCAGCACCTCAGCACCTTTATAGTGAAGAATGTTTTCCTAATGTCTAATCTAAATCTTTCATCACAAAGAGATTCCCCCTTGCCCTGTCCCCCTTTCTACCAGATGTCATTGCAAAGTTTGATTTAAACGTTGAGCTTCAGCAGGCTGTGAACACAGCACAGAGCACATGGAGGAGGAACCCATCGTACCCACAGCTCTCCTCATCCTCCCAGGCGTTTTGAGGCCATCACAAGGGCTGAACTATCCTCCTTGCCCTCTTAATTAATTAACTCAGGGCCAAGCTGGGCAGCAGCTGGTCCCACCTGGGGCACAGCACTGTGGCTGGATGGGGATGATGGGGAAGGCATCCTGGGTTTGGGAACTGAGGGTAACGGGCACAGGGTGCGTGGCCTGGCTTTGCTGCAGCACCGTGTCCAGGCAGGCAGAGCACGCGGGCAGGCAGCTCCACAGCTCTCCCCTCGCAGCCCCCTCCCGTCCATCCGGTGGCTCCCGCGGCGCTGCACATCATTTGTCACTCCGACAGGTCCAGACAAACCCGGCTGGGATTAATTAGGCTCCATCTTCGTTTCCTGCAGCACTGAGCAGGGGCCGGGCTGTGGGAGCCAGCGCATGGGCAGGCTCCAGCAGGCAGGGACTGGTGTATGGGGCAGGGGGGGAGAAGGCAAGCAAGGGTCCCCTTGGACCCCTCAAATCCCTGCCCCAGTGCTAACACAGCCGGTGGTAGCACACCAGCATGCTAACACATGCGGGATGCTGTCCTGGCTGGATGCAGGCCCCATCCCAGGAACACGAGGCTATGGGAAGCTGTGCAACATGGCCAGATTCAGGACTAGACAGCTGCTGCCACCTCGTGCATGGAGGGCTGCCCCTTCCTCCCCAGATATCCCCCCAAAATGGGCCCCAAAGGCAGATGGGATCCCCAGGGGGAGGATGTGATCATGCCAGCGAAGAGAAACAGGCAACAATCAGCAAGTAAAACCAGAGCCCCCCCATTTATTAGCAGTTGGTTCAACAGGACCTTCCACCAGCACCTGGGAGCTTCTCCCAGTACAACCCCACGGAGGACAGAGGGGATGCAGCCCCCCAATGGCTCCATGTATGGCTGCAGGGGCTCCTGCAGGAATAAGACAGTGGAAACCCTCCCCTGCCTGTGGGACCCCTCTCACCGAGGGTGAAACATCATGTTCCTCCTGCTCCGGAGGCAAGGGCAGCATCCTGGGTACCGCATCCACCTCCAGCAGCAGCCACTGCCACCCTGCATCCCTCCATCCAAGGGGGAATTTGGGTGCTTACCCCAGTAAACCTGTGATGGCTCAGTCTCATTTGCCATCCCCAGCAGCAAACCCCAGGGGACAGGACACAGGGATGCAGCTCTGTACGGCACCACCACCATAAAGCCGCATCTCCAGCTGGGAATCCATCCCCTGTATCTGCACTGACCTTTGTCCAACGTCACGTGTAACAACCAAAAAGACCACACGAACCCCTCAGGGCTTCGGTACAAATTCTGGCACTGAAGAAAAACAACCCCCTGCAAAATGAGAACCAAACGACCCCCCCCCCCCCCCCAAACATTATTAAAATACTTTTTGTTTTTAATATTCAAGAGGTTTGAAGTTCTCAGCATCCTTCCAACTGCCGTTATCCCAACGTCCGCCCTGTCCCCAAGATCCAGCTCTCCTCTGTGCCAGGGGACGTTGGGCACCGCTTGGCTTTACCACAGGAAACACCACGAGTGAACAAGATTGATGGTGGGCTGCGGGGAACAGGAGCACACTGGGACCTTCAACCTGGGACCTACACACTGGGACCAGCACACCCGGACCAGCCTCCTGCTCCGCCACAGTCCCATCACGCTGCCCATGGAGGGAGAACAAGAGGCTGAGGAGCTTGAAAACAAATAGAGATGATGAAAGAATTCATGCCTGAACCTTTCATAGAAAAATCCACTTTTCTATGTAGATGTTGGGGAATCCAGTAAACTCTCCTGTTTTGTGCAGTGGGGCTGGTGGCAGGAGCGGCTTTGGGTCCCTCTGCGCTTTGGGTCTCCACCAGCTCATTCTTCTGCTCCAGCTCAGCAAAGTCACCTCAGCATGCCCAGAGTGGCTCCTCCACCCTTGGACCAGGAGGTGAGGGACTGCTCTTTGTGCCCTGAGGCCCAGGGAGTTGAAGCCCATTTTGGGCTGAGAAAAGGGGAATTTGTGCCACTTCCCCATGTCAGAGTAGGGCAGGAAGGGACCTCACCGATAGGTCCAGGAATTAAAAGGGGAAAATAAAATGAAATAGAAAGGGGTATGGGGTAGGTGGCAGCACAGCGACTGCAGTCGGGCTGCCTTGGGCAGCCTCCAGTGCAGCCTTCTCCTCCTGGGGTCCCCTCCAAGGCCGGGTATTGCTGAGGAAGGTCCCGCCGGGTGCAGGGCTCCATCCCCACTCAGGTATCGCTGGGTCATGGTGGGCAGCAGCTACCTGGTGCTCTGCAGCTCCTCCCGTAGCCAGGTGGGCAGCGTCTGCCCCATCTTGTACAGGAGCTTGGAGAGCTCTATGTTATGGTCCCTGTAATAGTCCCGCAGGAAGGCGCGTGACTGCAATGGGAGAACACAGAGGAGGGTCAGGGGACCAGCTTGGGGCCAGCATGGCCCCCTGGTCCTGCTTGGGACCATCCCATGAGGCCTTCTGCATACTCACATCCGAATCCATCTCGGGGTACTTCCTCCCTTTGCTCTTCCCCAAGCATTTCGTTTTCCCTCCATCCAGAAGCTGACACCAGAATCCTTTCTTTGGATCAAACCTGTGAAGCGAGAGCTCTGCCTCACACCTCTTGCCCCACACACTTTCCACAGCATTGCAACAAGCCCCTCTGCTTCCCAAGCCTCCACAGGAGCACTTCTCCACCTCATTTAAACCCACATCCGAGCTAACATCTCATTATTGACCCCCTGGTACAGCAGGTTCCCTGTGCAGCTGCACAGTAAGCAGCCCACCAAGGTTCATTCATCGCCGCATTGCCCCACTGAGGGAGCACAGGGTCCTACATAGGTTTAGTTACTATTTCCTGTGGCACTTTCAGCCCTGGATGCCCTCAGAGCCCCAGGGCTGGAGGCTGCACCAGGGGCAAGGAGCAGCTCGGGGAAGGACTCACGCCAGGGTCTTGTGATAATCGATGAAGTTGGTCACACCGAGGAATTTCTGGACCGTCTCCATCACTCTGGCAGGCTCCGTTCGGAGCAGCTTGCCGTCCAGGACCAGGATCTGCAAGGAGCAAGGCACAGCAGTGAGGTGCTGCTGGCTCCCAGCCCTACTCCCCTGGGGCACAACACCACCTCCACTGCACCTTTTGCCATCTCAAAGCCAAACCGGCCACCAGCCTGTGCAGGGTCCCCTTTTGGATGCTAATGTGCTCTGGTGTTCACTTACACTGGCTGTTGAAAATGAAATGCAAACAAAAGCCAGGGCCAGGATCCATCCAGGACATCAGAGCTTCAGCTCAGGGCTGCCCAACCCGCAGCCAGCCAGGATTGCATTACAGCAATTACGCCAGCAGCAGCCAACTAATAGACTTTATAAGGTTAAGTGACAGTGGAAAAATCATTCGGGGACTGAGCCTGCACAGTGCCAGCAGCACTGCAGTGAGCGGGTCACAGCAGGGCTGGCATCCAGCACCCGTTTCCCCTGCAGACAGCTCAACCACGGGCAGCTCTGCTGCTATTTTTGTCCCCTGATGCTGTGGTGACACCAGACAGGGCAGCCCCAGGGGAGTCTGTGGCCAAGAGTGGCGGGTGAATGGGGGGTGACCCTGCAGAGCCACCCACAGCCATTCACCCCGGGGCTCATTTTCAACCCTGCTTTGGCAGAGGACCAGCACAAGGACATCTTTGGGCATCATCCATCACCACCCTCACACTACAAGGGCTTCCTTGTGCAGTATCTCCCCTCTGCTCCTTCTCCAAGTACTTTTACCCTCCCTCCCTGTGTTTTTTAGTGTATAAGAAAAGCAGCTCCCATGGGAGCACCCTCACAGCTGATTTTGGACCCAAGCTCCCTTTCTCCCACATCCTTGCTTGGTGAGGGGTGCTCCCCAGTGTGCTGCCACTGTAGGAGTGGGTGCTCCCATCCGTACCTGGTTGGCATGGTAGCTGTTGAGCCAGCGCTCGATGTGTGTGGCGTACCAGCCCGGCACCAGGCAGCGGTTCTGCAGGGTCCGGAGCTTCGGAGCAGCCTCAGGTCCTGCTGTGATCACCTCGTGGAAGGTGTATTTCAGGGCAACCGGGTCATCGTGAGCTCGCTGGTGCTGTCAGGCAGGAGCAAGGCAGGTTTGTTCCTGGGGCAACCCAAATCCTGGGCTGCCCGTGAGGCACTGTGTGTCCCAGGCCACCGTGCTATGGTGTTCAACCAGAAAATTCCCCCCTCCCAAACCAAGCTGAGAGAATCCCCTTGCCCACCACCCCATGGGGCTGCCCACAGTGGAGGAGAGGCAGTGGTGGGCAGCTCACCTGATACCAGGAGTAGGCTCGATCTGCAGGGTTGATGAGGATGGTGATGACTTTGGCCTTGGAGAGCAGGGCGGCAGCTCGCCGGGGAGCCACTTCTGAGTCAAAGTAGTTGGCACTTTTCTCAAAGTAGAAGTCAGAGGTGGTGTTGGAGGGGATGGGGAAGAACTCCATGTACCTGGAGAGGCACAGTGTGAGGCGGGCGGACAGGCACCACAAGATGCCCCAGAACCCCCCTCGCAGGTGATATCTCAAACACTCGGTACCAAGCAGAGTCCCCCCAGGTCTGACACATTGCCTGGGGCTCCACAATCCCCTCCAGGCATTCCAGAGGGCCAGGCCTCACAAGATTCTCCATGCAGACCCCAAAACCAGGAGATAACATACACACAGAAGCCTGGCTTCTGCCAAGGGCAATTCTGAGTCGTGACAAGCAGCCTTTGCCTTACAGACAACACCTCGGGGACGAACCATGTGATGGCCTGAAGGCACAGGGCAGAGCCCATGTGGGATTCATCCCACCCTGCAGCACCCAGAGCTGCCAAAAGCCAAGCAGTTACAAGGCTGATGGGAAACCCCACAGCACCACTGCTCCTGTTCCCAAAGGAACTGGTGCTCCCAGCTCAGCTCCCACAGTGTGGAGACCTACCAATCGATGCCCTTGTGATAGTTGTGTCCGTTGAAGAACTGTATCTCCTCGAAGGTCTCTGAGCTGGGGTAGTTGCTGCTCAGGTCTGGGTGCATCCCCAAGAAGAGATAAAGGGCAGTTGTTCCTTTGGACAGACAAAGCAAGAGCTGACTTGGGACAAACCTCCCTCTGAGTTCTGCTGCACGGCAGAAGGGCTGAGAGGCTCTTTGGGGGTGTGAAGAACCTGGCAATCCCCCTGGCATGCCCATGGCACCAAGGTGAAGGGAAGTACCTGTTTTTTGAGGCCCAATGATGAGGAGCTTTGGGAACCGGTCACAGGTCTTTTCTTTGGACCAAATGTCTTTGTGCCGTTTGTCTTCACAGGGATCCTGAAATACAGGAGGGAAGATTAGAGACAGGGCAGCCTGGATGGGACCACACACCACTGCTCAGCCCCCTCCAGCCCCAACAGACACACAGGGAGGCCACACTGCTCAGCAGGCAGGGAAAAGACCATGCTTATCTCCACATCTATGGAGCAAACTCCTTCCTGGCACCACCCCCAGAGCCACAGAGACATTTCAAAGCGCTGCCACCCAGAGGATCAGAGAGAAACCCACGCTGGAAGGGACCTGAGGAGGTCATTGACTCCAACCTCCTGCCCCAACCAGGGCCAGATATACCCTATTTCCCTCTCCCAGCACAATAAACGTGGCTGCTCTCCCCATTCCAGGCATGGGGGGTACCTGCCACAGTGGGTCCTTCTCCTCAGAGAAGATCTGGAAGTACTTCTGTGCCAGCTGCACCGGTGGCAACGTCTGCAGCTTCAGGTTGGTCCAGGAGTTGAGGAAGCGGACCAGGTGCTTGAAGGTGTACAAGCCCAGACGGTCGTTGCCGTAATTGGACAGATGGGTCATGAAGATGCTGATCTGAAGCAGAGAGGATGGAGCAGGGGTTAGTGGGACCTCAACCAGCAGCCGTCCCATGCACTGGCTCCCACCCTGGATGAGGACATTGGGGACATCGCCTACAGTCTGTCCCTGTTCAGTACTCACGGGGTTGAGGAGCACGGTCAGGAACAGTTCACCCCCGTTGATGATCTTGTCCAGTTCACTGGAACCACCAGGGTATTCGTTGTAGAAGATGGTGTGTGTGAAGAGGCCGCAGGTTTGCCGGGGGAGTACCTGGGCAGGAGAAAGATACGGATGGAGTAGGTGGTGAATTGGCCACACTGCCTCCTCTGGGCAGCCAGGGCTGGGTCCCTTTCTCCTTCTAAACAAAAAGGGGGTCCTTAACCCCTCAGGGGTCAGGACCAGCTCTACTGTCCCTCAGCACCCTCAACTTAAATCCTGCTACCCACAAGGGATGAAGGTGAACAGACGGAGGAGCCAAGAACTGTCCTTATGTAAGGTTCCCCCATGCAGGATGAGCAGAGGGCACAGCCTCCTCAAATCAAAGCTGCCCAAAACCCACCTACTGAGGTTCTGGGTTTTGGTGGCGGAGGCAAGAAGAGAGAAGATGGAGCCTGGCCACCTACCATGATGCCATTGTGGATGAAGCCACGGCGATAGCGAGCGGGTTTCAGGTGGGGGTACTCCTCCGTGCTTGTCACTTTGATTGACCAAACCTGCTTCCAAGCTTCGTACAACTGCACGTGGACGGGGTACACACCTGAATGGTGGGGGGCCACGGCGTATCCCATGTCAGTGGGGATGCCATGCTCCTGTAGAGAAGACAGCAGGGAGTGGGTGACTGTGGAGACCCCAAAACCACAAGGTCCCAAACCAACCTCTCCCCAAGGGACTGCCCATTCCCAACTATTTGTGCCTCTGGGGAGCAACCAGGACAAGGCTGTGTCCACCCATCCTCTCCTAACCAGGGCTGTCTCCTTGAAAGGCAGCCCAGAAGCAGGCATGCTGGGTGGTCACTTGCTTGTCTGCTTCATGTGGACCATCCTCATCCCTGCCATTTCTGCTGTCCACAACACCACAACAGCAACAAAGCTCTTCTGCAGAGCATGAGGAGATATATCTACATAGGACTGTAAATTGGTTTATACCAGTCTGCTTCTATTGTTTATAAAGCAGCCTAGAAATTGAGCTGGAAAACTGCCCATCCCAAGTAAGGGTGGTCTGGTCTCCCTCATATTAAGCACCTTTAATTATCAGGCAATGATTTCAAGTTAGCCTGAAGATCCCTCACTTAGGCCATGAATCTGGCTCTACTTGTTTGGGTTCAAGACAGCTGTGAGCAAACCATTCGATCACAGCATGATCTGGTCTCAGTTCTGACTTTATTAGGACCACAAAGGGGATAGTCCAAAAGGACGGACAACCCCTTACCAAGCTGAAGGTCAAAGCCTGTCTTTATGAACCAAACGTAACTCCAACAGCTCGGCCTGCAGAGGGAGTTTCCATCAGCCTGAGCTTCCTGGCACACAGCCACTGCTCCAGGATCCCACATCATTGCCCAGCATTGAACAGCACTGGGCTGAGCACCCAACCCGCATCCCACTGGATTGGAGCTCTGCATCCCCCATGGAGTTGGCCAGGGAGGCATGGCTGCAACGCACAAGGGATACCTCCCTCTGAACAGACACGAGAGCAGCTCACTGCCACAGCAGCAAGTTGGCTGCTGCAGATAAATCCTTTTGCTCCAGGTACTAGTGTCTAAATGGATTTACCCACCCAGCTGTAACGCGGGGGACAAGACTTAACATCACCAGGTCCCTAAGCAGAGACTGTCCCCCAGGTCACCTCTTCACCCCACTTCTCCATCCTCCCCCCACCATAAGCAACCCCACCAACAGCATCTTACTCACGACAGCGAATTTCTTGTTTAAGGTCATCTGCTCGGCGAGCACCGACTGGTTGTGGAAGAGGTGAGGCTGCATGTGGCTCCACATGTGGGGGAACCACCAGAACTCCCTCACGTAGGACAGCAGCAGGTCATCACCTTCATCCTCAGCATCGGTACCTGTGGGCATGACACCCACCATCACCAGCAGGCACACAGAGCCCCTCTTGGTGACCAGCTGATGGGGTGCAGCAGGGTGGGATGCCCAAGGACACCCCTGCAGCCCCAACATCAGCCTGAGCACCGGTTTGTGCCTCAACTCGCAAAGCAACGCCCTCACCCTCCTTACCCGTGTGGAAGAATTTCCCTGAGTATCCCAGGTTGAAGGTGAAGTTCGGGATGTGGGTGCGCAGCTCATTCTGTGTGTCGAACAGTGCCTGGGAGAGGGGGAGAGAAAGCAAAATGTCCTCAGGATGTGGCCACTGGGATGACTGCTATGCCAGGGTGAGGAACCATGTCCCAGAAAGCTTCACAGAAGGAGAAGGGATGCTCTGGGAGCAGGAAAGCTCATCCCTGGAATATTCTGGAGCAGGCACAAGCACCCATCCCTCCCCTGCCCACCCAGCCAGGACATCACATCCACACCTTGACATCTTCCACCTTCATGCGCGTGCCCTCCTTGCCCACAAAGATATCATCGATGTCCACCAGGATGTAGCGGTCGAGGGGCAGGGAGAGCCTCTTGCCCGTCAGGAAGGAGACAGAGTCCACAAAAACCAGCTTGTGCAGCCAGAAGTTGAGGTTGTTGCCAAAAAGCACCCTCTGGATCCCATCGTGGAGGCCCAGGTCCTGCATCACGGTGGTATGCAGCGCTGCATCCACGCTCATGTGTGGGATGGACTCGGCTGACTTGGTCTTGGCCAGGAGGACAGGCTCGTAGGTGGAGTGGTTGGACTGGAAGACGGTCCAGTCCTCCCCGGGGAGCACACCCTTCTCAACCTCACTGGGGCGCGTGATGTACAGCAGGGGAGACTTGGGGTTGATGCTGCAGTCCTTCAGCGCCAGGTTGGAGTGGAGGAAGAGGGGGAAGCCCTTCAGCTGGGCACTCAGCAGGCTGTTCTCGTTGGCCTGCATGGGGGAGACAGGAGCTAGAGGAGGTGGGATACTGGGGACGAGTGCCCAGACTGGCTGTGCAGGCAAGGGCTCACTGGGGGCACCGACCATGGCAAGGGGGGAGGCAGCTGGGAAATGGGATGCTAAAAAGCGATGGAATGATCCCAGAGGTGTGTTTTTACCCCCAAAACACGCAGGGGCTGCACAGCCCTTCCACAGGGAGAGGGCTATGATAGTGCCCTCTACTAGAAGCCTGTGCCCATGCCAGGCTGTGAGCTGGCTCCACACCATCTCAAGCTGCTTGCAGACAGCAAGGGGAGGGCAAAGTCTTTACAGGGACCCCACAGGCCCCCTGGTTTATGCCTATCTTGGCCGCGGGGTCTCAGCTCACCCCGTGCACCCCCTTACCTTGAAGAAGCCGATGATGCCCACGCCATACTCTACACAGTACTTGTCCAGCAGCTCCCGGTTCCAGGCGTCCAGGTTGACGTACTTGAGGATGTTCTCATAGATGATGAGCGCAAAGCGTCCCCGGTCCTTGTCGGTCAGCGTGGGCATGTCCCCCTTCCCCGGGGCGATCTCTGTCCTGTATTTGAAGCGACTCGACTCCAGAATGGCCACGATCTCCTGACCAAGCTGTGAGTAGAGGCTCTCCACAAAGACCAGCACCAAGGGGTCCGTGCGGGAGGAATCAGCCACCTTGAGGGTCTTCAGTGGCAGCAAGCGGGAAGGGGCCACCTTGGGCTCATCACAGTCCGGCCCCACCACATCCCCAGAGGGCTCCAAGCCCCTTTTCCACCCATATAAATAATAAGCAGAGACGAAAACACTGAGCAGGCAGAAGGCAAAGAGCAGGAGCAACACCACCTGCGGGGAGAGCTGCCAGACACCGCGCCGGGCCCTGGCCAGCACAGTCATCCTTGCATCCGCGGGGTGAGGTGGGGTCCCTCTCCCTGCTCACCCCCTCCCCTTGTGAGTGCCGGGGAGGGGAAGAAGCAACGAGCAATGCACTAAAGAACAGGTAAAGTCAAACTGGGTACTCCTAATAAATTAAACCACTAGCGGACCGCTCGGGCAGGCTCTCTTCCCTCCAGCTTTGGCGTCCCTCGCTGCCCGATTCATGTCACCATGGCAGATGCACCCAGAGTCCCCTTGCCGAGCCGAAATCCCCGTGGTGGTGGCAGTGGTTGCAGCAGCAGCACCATGGCCGCAGTGGCACTAAGGGGCGGCGGGCGGCCTCGGCGCAGGTTGCGGCAGGCATGGGGACATGGTGGCTCCCTGCGGCGTTCCGGTGCCCTGGCTCCACGCAGCACTCTGCAAGAGAGAGGTGGGATGAGCAGGGATGGATGGTGCTGGTACCAATGGCAATGCTTTTACTGGCAGATCTCTTGCTGTGCGCCAGGGCTTGCTGAGAGGGTGCTGTGAGCTCCTGGCGGTGGCATGAGCACAGCAGCACACATGTGCATGGGATCCTGGCTGTGGTGTGAGCCTGGAGCACAGCAGCATCACCAGGGTGCTACGGAGAGGAGCCCCCATCACACGAAGCAGGTGGAAAAGCAGCCTCACTCCTCCTGTTGGCACAGTGTGGTGAGGAGAACAGGGGTGAGAGGGGTCTGAGCCCCATCTCCCTACACAAGGGCAGGGAGGGACACAGGCAGACAGCCAGCATGAGGCCGAGCCAGGAGCCACCAGCCAAGGTCACTGAGATGGGCACATGGGAGCAGCCACGTGGAGCCAAAGGGACATTGGGAATATTTCCTTTTCCCTGTGAAAAGCCCATTTCAAAAAAGAAAACAAACAAGCAAACAAAAAAGGATTGGGCACTACTTGCTGAGGGTGAAGTCACCCAGGGCACACACACTGATGGCAGCCACTGTGCTTAAGGAAGAAGTGTTGGTACAGTGGCTCGTCCCCAAACGCATCACCAGTGCTGGGGACAAGGGCAGGAGCCCCTGTTCCTCCCCAGGGAGAGCTCTCTGTGCCCCACTGCACCGTGGCTGAGCACCCACCCCACAGACACCAGCCAGGTACACAACGGGATTAAACGTGGCGTGCTGAGCGGTACTGTGGATTACAGGCTGGGGCTCGGCAGGGTAATCCTGTCATCCCTGCCCTTCCTGCATAAACCCTGCTCCAGGACCTGCTTCCCGCTGCCGGCAGGGTGCTGCTTCACCCAGGCCCCATGCACACTGCCAGCCTCCATCACCAGCACCCACCACCATCCCTCACTGCCGGCTATGCCAGGCACAACGGGACATCAGGATTTATTGACTTGTAATTTATCTTTGTGCACATGGATGATCTCCAGGCAGGACCATGAGAGCCTTCGCTCCTCAGCCCCTGAGGTGTGCCCTGCCCCAGCTCACAGCTTCCTTCCCTCCAGTGGGGCGGGACCTTCAGCATCCCAAGGAGAACACCCCACCGGGGCTTTGGACCAGGGTACTTCTCCAGGTTCAAAAGAAGCAGCGCAATGGGACTTGCTTTTAGGGAGGCTTCCCTGCCCAGGTACCATCCCTAGGGATGTGGAGAGCTGGGACCACATTCTCAAGCACACTGCCCATGCCATCCCACTCCCCCCTCTGTTTCTTTCATCTATCAGGAGCAGTGGGTGCTGGCAGACACATCCCATGGTGATGGGTGGGCAAGTGACAACCAGCAGCTTTGATGCCAAGTGGTGGAGATGGCGGCTGATGGGCATGACCATGTGTCCATCCTTGCACCACCCTCCACGAGTCACAGCAGATGGGAATGGGGCCCCACATCTACATCACCTGGCATTTCCAAGGGGGCTTCGTTAGTCCATTCTCTTCTAAAAGCTTTTAATTATGGTACTTAATGAGCAGGCTTTTGAGGCAGCATCTCCAGGCAGACACTGACTGGCTCTCCCTGGGGAGGGAGTCTGCCACGTCAAAGCACAACAGCAACACCTGCATTGGACCCCTGGAGCAGCCAGCCACGTGTGAGCCGGAACCAGGGCAGGCAGCATCCTGCCCCACAAAGCCGGTGCTGAGGCAGGAAGCAGCAGGAATCCTGCTCTGCCAGTTCACTGCAGAGAAAACCCTTCATGGGGAGGATGCTCTGGGGTGGGGATGCTCCAGCTCAGGGCTTTCCCCATGTGAATCCTATGTCAGCGATCCTCTTAGGGAGATTTAAATGAGCTCTTAGGCAGAAGTTCTTCCCTGTGAGGGTGCTGAGGCGCTGGCACAGGGTGCCCAGAGAAGCTGTGGCTGCCCCATCCCTGGCAGTGTTCAAGGCCAGGTTGGACACAGGGGCTTGGAGCAAGCTGCTCTAGTGGAAGGTGTCCCTGCCTGTGGCAGGGGTTGGAGCTGGATGAGCTTTAAGGTCCCTTCAACCCAAACCAGGCTGGGGTTCTATGAATGGGTGCTGGTTCCACGCTGCCAAGCAAACCCCTGCTCATCCCTGGCAGTGGTGGGAGAGCCAACAGCAAGTCAGGGAGGGTTTGCATTAGCAGGTTTAGTTCCAAGAGCACAAAACCAGCTCTCAAGAGCAACAGCCTTTCTGAAACAAAAAGGGAAACACGATGGTAAAACAAGAAAGCTCACAGGAGCTGGCAGGGTGACAGCAGGAGTCAAACTTCCTTTTAACCTGATTTTTAGAGGCTGCTCAGGTGCCTTTTAAAACCACAGTGCTTATTTAAAAGGCACTAGCTGGAAATGTCAGCCAGAGTCCCACACACAGACCTCAGGCCCCCAGAAACATCACACAGCACCAGCAGGCTCCCATCACACAGGGGGTGCTCAGCCTCACACCAACGACCACAGGAGAAAAGAGGCCCAGAAAATGCTCTCTTCTGGTGGGTTTCTGAGCACAGCCCTGGCCCAGGCTCCACTGAAGAAGAGGTTTGGAGAGGAGGCTTAGCCACAGTGCTCTTAATCCGGCTGCCCTGACAAACACAATCAGCATCCGATCAGCTTCCCCAGTGCAGCCGGAGCCTGGAGCACCCTGCAGGGCTGGACCAGTGTCCAGGGAAGCCCTTTACTATCAGCACTTCAGTCTAAGGCAGCTGTAGGAGGAAGGGGAAATGGTTGAAGAGCTTCACTAAATCCACTCCCCAGCACGGTTTGGGGGCTGCAGCTTCCCCCTGTCCAGAGCCATTGGCCAGAAACACTCCTTGGGGAACCACTGTACCCCAGAAAGCCAGAGGGGCACTGGAGGGGACGAAACCACGTCTGTCAGCAGCTTGCAGCACTCTTCCTTTAAGCTCCGGTGAGACTTTGCAGGGATGCAATGGGAGGATTAAATATAAGCAAGGAAGTGCAAGCAGATCCGGAGGAGAGGGAAGGATCGGCAGTCCCAGCAGACAGCCACAGCAGGGTTTGATTTATCAGGGTGCAATAGGTCCGGCTGCAGGTGCAAGATGTGAACATCAGGCAGTTCACAAGTCCCAGTTGTCAGATAAATCAACTGTCCCAACCCATCCCAGGGATAGGAGATGAGCTCAAACCTATGGTGTGATGCAGCAAGGAACTGGGCGCGCATCTCCCTTGCACCACTTTGGAAAGGGCTGTAAGGGAGGCAGCAAGCATCCACATGCACGGAGAAGAGACCCCAAGACCTTCCATGTCCAATCCCTGGTTCCAGTAGCTCACAGACCCTCCAACACTCAACCCACAGAGATCAGGCCACATCCTACACACCATAACCCTGCTCCTCATCCCCGAGGGAGAGCCCCATCACACCAGCACTGCTGGGTAATCACCTCATCACCCCCACTCCAGCTCCACTTCCCCACGTAAGCCAGCCCTGGGGGTTAAGCCTGGATGGAGGAGGATTTAGACTCAGGATGCTAAATTGCATTGCCAGCTCAGCGATCTGCAATCTCTTCTGCTCGCTCCAATGCCTCCCTTCCCGTATCTGACCACCACAGTTGGATACAGCCAGCTTGGCCTCACCAACACATCTGCTTATCTCCCACTTGGTCAGCTCTGGGGCCCTCAACACAAGGGGAACATGGACCTGCTTGAGTGAGTGCAAAGGAGGCCACAAAGATTAGACATTAGGACAAAGTTCTTCCCTGTGAGGGTGCTGAGGGGCTGGCACAGGGTGCCCAGAGAAGCTGTGGCTGCCCCATCCCTGGCAGTGTTCAAGGTCAAGGCTGGACAGAGGGGCTTGGAGCAAGCTGCTCTAGTGGAAGGGGTCCCTGCCTGTTGCAGGGGTTGGAACTGGATGAGCTTTAAGGTCTCTTCAACCCAAACCAGGCTGGGATTTGATGGTAAAAGGCTACTGGAAGGTCTAAATTCAGCCAGGCTGGGACCCAGGATCCCAGCAAGGTGACAGCACTCTGCCCACCATGCCTGCTGTGCCTCACACACCTTCACATCCTCACCAGCATCCTCAGCAACCACTGACTGGTGCCCTGCAGCCCCAGGAATCACAACTACCTTTAAAAGATGCACAAAAGGCAGCCAAATTATTGTTATTAATAGGTTTAAGTTCCCTCTAGAGGGAATCCCCTTCATTCCACTGGTAATATTTAGAGGGCTACAGATCTAAAACCACTGAGCTAAGCATGTCTTTAGAGAGGAGATTAATGCCATCATATTATTCAGGAGACAACTATGAGCTGAAGACAGGGGAGCTTGCTTTGAATATGAAGAAGTAACTGGCATGAAAAAGCTGCCTTTAAGCACCTACCTCTGCACTGCTGCCTTTATCAGCTCTGAACAGCAGTGATCCCAACCTCGGCTGGAAACAGCAAAGACCTGGGAGTGCTGGCATGGGAGAAGAGCCGTCACAGGCTGCAAAGGACTGCTGCCTTCCACCCCAGCCAGGGCTGGATTCACTGGCCAAGAGAAGGCACCATCAGGAGATGAACTCCTTTGCTTCAGTACGCAGTGATGCGAGGATGCACGCTGGTACCAAAGCACAGGAGGTAGCAGGTCCCAGCTTCCTGGTGCAGCAGCCCAGGGAGAGGAATCCAGCATAAAAGCTCCAACCAGGGGATTGTCCTGGTGATCCCCATTTACTGAGAGCCCGGGAGAGCCTTTAGGATGGCCCCAACAAGACATGGATGGAGGGATGAGCGGTATGGGCACTCAGATCCCTCCCGCCAGGCTGCAAACCCAGGGGGTCCAGGCAGGGAGAGGGGTGCAGAGCACCTGGAGAGGGGAGTACAAGCAGAAGGGCAGAAACAAGCAGAAACAAGCTTGTCCTGGCCACCCGCTCTCCCCGAGGCTGCCCGTGCACCACAGGTTTATAATGGCAGATAAGGAGCGTCTTAGCTGTAGATTACACGGGCTGCTTAAGTGCTTTGCAAACAGTAGTTACAACATGCCAGGGAGAAAAACACCCTGCTGCTGGCCGGGGATAGCCCCGGCGCCACTCTCCTAAGGACACCCGTGTTTGCCCAGTGCCCAAAAGGTGTAAAATCAAACAAGGACAAAGGCAGCCCCAGCAGTTGCCCTTGGGACAGGCAACTGCTCCCATTCCCAACCCTCCCAGCTGGGCTGGATGAGAGCAAACACAAGGGAACATCGGGAAAGTTTATCCTGATTTATTCAAGGTCTGGAGGGTTTGCACCCCAGGAGGACTTCAGCAGGAAAATCCTCCCTTTTTCTCAGCACTTTAAGACCTGATTTACAAAGCCTGGTTGGAGCATCCTCCTGGATTGCTGCTGCTGAACCAAATACCCCCTTGACACCTCGCTCCCTCTGGATATAAACCTCTGCCTCTGGCTGCCCACAACCTGCCTGGCTCCTCTAAGAAAGAAACAATGAGCCCAATGCAAGCGGTCAAAGATCTTCACATTGAAAAAGTTATTTTTGGCCAAAGCCCCTTGCTCTGGAAGAGCTGTTTTTCATCCAGAAAGCCCTGTGAGCACTTTGGTTTTACTGAAGAGATAAAAGTAATGTTTTTCTCGTGTTTTCTTCAAAAAAAACAATCCTGAAAACGGCTCTTTCCCTGCAGAGGGATGGAAAAGCAACGTTCGGTGTGTGGTAAATCGCTGCCAATATTTGCTGATTTTTTAGGGAGAAATAACCCTAGAACAATGATAAAACCCACTCCAAATCCCAAAGAACTGGGTGAGGCTCCTGAAAACGCATGATTAAAACTTCTCCCCATGGCAAGCCTGACTGACAGGGCTTTTAAGACTAATTCTAGCAAACCCCATGTCCTAAACACACTCCCCAGGTCCTACCCCTGCTAATCCCCATTTCCCAGCCCTGAGGTGCTGCAGCCACCAAGGAACCCCCCCAGAGACATCACCCCATTTCTGATCCTTGGGCACTGGTGGCTGCCACCCCCGTTATCCTCAGCACCCTGATTTTGAAGAGCACCCCTCCACACTCCCCCCATCTCCAAACACCAGCATGAATCAGCCTCCTCTATTAATTAGGCCAGCAATTAGCAGCAGTCATTAGCTTTCCTATGTCCCAGGGCTGCTGGCTGGGCACTGATGCTCCCCAACAGCATCCCTACCAAACACCCCAACGCCCTGTAACCAGGTTGTGTTTTGGGCCATGCTGCTGCCTCCCCCTAAAACAGCAGGAGCTTTTGGGAGGTGACGACTCCTCGTGGGTATTTTTTGCCCTTGAATCTTTGGGAACAGCCTCCCTCCAGAGGAAGGAGCTGGGGGAATTCTCCCAGTCCTTAATTGAAAGAGGCGCTTAACGAGGAGAGTTTCTTTTGTCCCTTAATTGAAACAGGTTCTTACTGACAAAACTCCCCATGAATTTTAAGTGGGTTCGAAAGGAGGGGGAAATCCACTCAATGAATCGGATTTTCCTGCTTTGAAATGTGCCATGTGGGTTCCTGAGGCTCTCCAAGTGCCCGAGAGCCTTTCTGGACAAGCAGGGCCCGCATCCCAAGTATTTTAAAAGGAAAAGGGACAAGGGGAAAATAATCTCGTATCAGTTTTTATACTGTGCTGGATGGCAGCCTGTGCTCTCACTGCAGGTCACACAAGGACTCCTTCCCAATGAAACCCTCTCAACACCACCTTTTGCTGCCTGTGACACTTCGCTTGGCCAGATTTCCCCTGGAGAGATGCTGATCCTGCTGCGAGTGCGAGGGTGATGCTGGATCACAGGGAAGCAGTGATTCTCCCCCTCAGCCATGGCAGCACCGTGTGCCCCATGGGACAAACCAGCTGCTTCGTTTTCTTGACAGCTTCCCATTACAGGGAATTCGAAGTGGGAAGGAGAGCAGATCCATCCTGCCACAGAAGAACTGCCAGCTGCTCTGGGGAGTGCAGGCTGCCCTGCCAAGCACTTAAACTAGCCCCAAAATGGTGCTTTTGCAAAGCAGCAACCCTAAAACCACATCATGAATCAGCTCATGGAGAGCAACCACCCCCAATGCCTGCATCCTAACCCTGCAACGATGGAGCATTGCACAAGCTGCCCCCTCCTCCCAGGGTCTCCTGAGGATCCAGACTGCATCCATCCTGCCTTATGCTTTGCTGAGCCACAGCCAAGCTCTGATTCCCTGCAGTCTGCCAGGAGCCTAACGCACCCATGGGGCCAGGTGCTTGGAGCAGGTATTGAATGAAGCCTGGTAACTGCCTGATGTGCTGCAGGGACGGCTCCTGGGCTGGCAGGACCTTTGGGGAAGGGCTGGGAAGCGCAGGCGGATGCAGAGGCGGGATGCTCCAGGACCGGCACACTCTGAGGTCATGGCCGGGCCAAGTGGAGGTCAGATCCTTTATCAGACCAATGGACAGAGTTGGAATGAATGACACATTTTGGGTGTGCAGGCATTCCTAGGCCCAAGAGCACATCTGTGTTCTCCTAAAGGTATTAGGCTAATAAAAGACATTACCTCTGCATGCAGACTTCACCACCCTTAAAAAGTACCAGACGCTGCAGTGCTCACTGATGGCAAAGCCCACGTGTGACCCTGCAAGTGCAGCATCAGGACTGCTGGCACCCAAGCTGCCTCTGGCCTCCCCTCTTTCCAGATCCCTGTATGAGGCTGGATGGATCAAGTAGCATGTGCATGGGAAGCCTGTTGCTTTAGTTTACCTGCTCCCAGGCTACAGCATCAGCCCCGTCCTCTCCTCCTCCTCTGCAGAGGTTCCAAGCAAAGCAAATGCTTGAGGAACCAAGCTAGATGCCCCATCTACACCTCCACCCCAAGGCCTCATGCACCAGGTTGTGCTTTCAGCCAGTGAGAGCTAATAAACCACCATAACATGTGCTGCTTCACACCTCACCAGCCAGCCGGGCCAGAGGACCACACCATTCCTGGCCTCTCTACCTGGGGATACTCCCACTCACTCAAGCGGGCTCCCATACCCCCACTCAGCCATCAGGCACAGCATCCCCATCCCAGGTACCACGCATAGCCTCCTTCTCTCCCAGCCTTGATCCCACTCTCCATCATAAATCCATGAGGCCAGCGCAGCCAAGGGATGAATCCAGGCTGCTGGAGCACACACAAAATGGCCTGAGCTCTATGTTTATACTTCAGGCACTGACAGCATTTTGCAGCCATATTTCAGGACTGTGCTGTTGACACTTTCTAACACATCCCTTTTCTTCACGCTGGTAACATCGCCCCAGGCTCCAAGCCCTGCAGGGCTGTATAAGGCTGTGAAGAAGCAAACAGTGGTCAGGAAGGGGGATACTCAGTGAGATGCTGACAAGTAGCTGAAAAGCATTTGGGTTTTGCCGAGGCCAAGGCGCAGGAAGCAGAGCCAAGACAGCAGCATGCTACCCGGGAGCAGCAGGGACACCGAGGGGCTGCCATCCTTCCAGACCATATGCAGAGCCATTGGACAAGATCCACATCTCCACATGCAGCGGAAGGAGAAGAGAAGGACACCCCTCGCTGTACATCCAACCCTCAACATGCCCAGAGACAGAAAGAAAACACTTCTTCCTTGCTTTGCATCAGTGATGAGATTTCCAAGATACTTTGGGTTCCCTGGCAGAAGTGGGACAACAGGGGAGAGAGCCCCTGAGAGAGAGTCTTGGTCTCTCCAAGACAACCTCCATCTCTATGGCTTTGAACCAAACCAGCAGCAGGGCTGAACTCCAGGCATTAATACCAGTGCAGCTCCTCCTAGGATAGCTACAGTGAGGATCTCTTGACCTTCCCAAATCCTTCCAGGAAGGTAGCACCAAGGGCAAGGGCTGCAGCAAGGTCCTGCTGCTTTTGGGAAGGACACAGCACCAAGGCGCTCCCAACCCCAGCCTCCTTGCCAACCACCGGCAGTCACGTGTGGGATTTACAGCTCAATATTGATTCGTCTTTGCAGGCTCTGCCATTCCAGTCGGTGGCTTTTGCAGGAAAACAACATGAATCATAAGCTACAGACCGCCCTCTCCCCACGTCCGTGCTGTGTGACTCACCCAGCCCTTCCAGGGGTCCTGGTTTGAGGGCTGCCTGCTCCACTGCACCCAGTGATGGGCACAGAACAGGGGTGCAGGAGCCACCATCTCCCATGGACAGCTGGGGATGGGGTCCTGAGTTTTTATGAGGTGGTCTCCAAGAAAGCAGCATCATGCTTTCCCTCCATCCAAGTCCTCCTTCCCCTGTCTCAGGCTACAAAGGCATCAGCACACTCGTGATGATGGCACACTGCAAAATGCACAAAGCAATGCCAGCACCTCGGCCAAAAACACACAAGGAAGTCAAGGGCAGTCATAGACTTGCAGAATGGTTTGGGCTGGAAGGGACCTTTGAAGGTCGCCTGGTCCAACCCCTTAAAATGAGCAGGACATCTTCAACTAGACCAGGCTGACCAGAACCACATCCAGCCTGGCCTTGAATGTCTCCAATCCTGAAGTCCTAAAGCACCTTCTAGAGCAGGGCAGGAAACATCAGTGAGATGATGAATCCCAGTCCTCTGTGGCCACGAAGCAACCGCAAGATATAAGAGCTTAATATCTTGCTTCTCTCTCTGTCCTAACCTCATTCTAGCGGGCTCGACCTCTACAACCAAAACTAAAACCCAACTCAAGAAGGTACATCTAGAAGTCAGAATTCCACAAAAGACCATTTTAAGCAAAGCTCTCCATGATGCTGCCACACAGCACAAACAGCCAAGAGAGCAGCTCCATCTCCACTACCTGAGATGGGACACTTGATGGGACCACGGCCCTCCACCTCCAGTACAGACACTCAGAGATGCCCCCAAAACCAAACCTGGGTACAAAAGCCTGCAAGTGAAGAGGGGCAGACATCACCAGTGATACTCTGAAGCAGGGACACACTCGGCTGTGCCATACTTCACCATGACATGCTACTGAAAAAAGTATTAATCATTCCCTCTCCATTCCAGCCTAGTTTTGACATAGAAAAGGCATCACCTTTTCTTCTGTTTAAATAACCACCAACAGCCCATTCAGTGTGTCCTGTTCTAGAGTACTGACAGCGCAGTACAGAAACAAAAGGGGGGAAAAAACCCAAAGCAACCCGCAATAAACAGCCTGTTTGGATGGGATGGGTTTTCCATCCCCACCCAAACACAAGCACACCAGATCTGCCAGCTTCCCAAAGGCGCAGGAAGCGGGAAAGGGTTTGCGTGTGTGAGCTTTCCTGTCAGCATCTGTGCCCTGTGCCGGCAGCTCCAGGGTGGGAAGGAGGGATTCGGGGGTTGCAGCACCATGGCATGCACCAGGGCTGGGAGAGGTGACCCTCCTGAGTGGCTTGGGGACCAGCAGGATGGCAACACGGGAGGTCCTGGCTTCTCCATACCCATGCACAGATGCTCCAGACAAGGCGCAGTGCTGGGAAACATGAGCTTGGCCATCACCTTTGCCGTCCTTACCAAAAAGGAGCGCTGACACGGGTGAAGGGAAGATGCTTGGCCACCCCACCAGCAGGATTTGAGGGTTTTTTCCTGCTCTATAAAGCCCCGCACGTTTTCTCTATTGTTTAATTTCCTCCTTCCCCACCCACAGCAAGTTCACTGAGAAGCAAGGAACTTATTTCCTACTGAATCCGTCCTCGTTGTTTTATTTGGAAAAGGACGACTTCCTTGGCTACGGTCCCCGTGTGCAGCCGCGAGCAGCAGGCACGGGGCTGCTCACCTCCCAGTCTGCACCAGCACAGCACCAGTACAAAACACTCCCGAGACTGGAGCAACAAAGATGCTGCTTTGCTGCAGGAAGAGCTGCTGCTTCGAGGCTGTTGGTGACAAAGGAGCATTGCAAGGCACTGCTTCCCAGCCCTGCGAGCATCGGCAGCGGGAAGAACACCAGCCCCACGGTGTGCTGCGGCAGCGGGAAGGGAGAGCCCCTGTGCTGGGATGTGACCGCGGTGCTGGGAGCGAGCACCAGCCTCCATGGGAAGCAAAGCCCATTATCAGTGATGCCCAAAGCTGGCCACGCTGATGCAGCTTCCACACCACCGAGCATCACC
Organism: Pezoporus occidentalis; assembly: GCF_034315485.1. NCBI lineage: Eukaryota > Metazoa > Chordata > Aves > Psittaciformes > Psittacidae > Pezoporus > Pezoporus occidentalis. The sequence continues at coordinate 498,132 of NW_026913230.1, read as the reverse complement.
GGCTGCCCCATCGCCAGTAAAACCCAACAGATTTGGGGGCAATAATAAACACAGCGATGTCTGAGAGGCCCCGAGTTCACGGGTGGCTGGGGAAATGCATGGACCTTTCCTAGAAGGAAGATACGGCGCTCAACAGTCCAGCCACGCCGCGCTCCATCACACCCGACCTCCTCCAGTCCTTTATGATTCCCCGCTCCCGCCGCGTTCGCTCCGGGAGCGGGGCCGCTTTAGGCCTCGCACCCCACGCCCCGGGTGCCCGTGCTGCGGCGTGGCCTCGGCGGCTCCCCGCCCGCTGCGCGGCCCCGGCCGGCTCCTCCCGCCGGGCACCGGAGGGGACGGGACGGGACGGGACGGCCGGGCTCGGGGGTGAGAAGAGCGGTGGGGCCCGGCCCCCCCGCCGGCCCCGCTCCCCGCCCCAGCCCCAGCCCGGCAGCGTTGCAAGGCCCGGCGGGTCCCGGCCCGCGCTACCGCCCGGCCGCCCTTTGTCTGCGCTCCCGCCGCGGTCGGCCCGTACCTGCCTGCCCGGCCGGGCCCGCTCCCCTCCGCACCGCTCCGCCAGGCCGCCACCGCCCGCTCCGCTCCGCTCGGCACCGCCGGGCCCGGCCCCGCTGAGCGCGTCCCGCCCGCCGCCCCGGCCAGGCACCGCCCCCCGCCCGGCCCGGCCCGGCCCGGCCCGGCCGGCCCCCGGCAGGCCCAGGCCCGGCAGCTCCGCGCTGGGCTCCGTGCCCGGCCGAGCGCAGGGCGGAGAGTGCGGGATGCGGTCCCGCACACAGCGGGGGCGGACCCCCGGGGCTGCCCAGCGCCGCTCCCGGCTGCTCAACCGCGGTGAGAGCCGTGTCCAGCCCCGGTGGTGCCGGGCACACGGCGTGACCATGGGCTGTGCGATAATCCCCCGACGGGAGGGCTCCTTTGATGCCCCGGGCGTGGGGCGTGTACAATGATGCCCCGCGATGCTCACAACAGGTCCCTGCTCTCACGGCTCTTCGCTGGGGCAAGCACCATGAGGTGTCCTGAAGGGTAAAGACCAGGCAGTGTGTTTGGTGCAAGGCGGGTGTGAGGCTGATGCCTCCTACAGAATCCTTTCATCCTTCTCTCAGTGCGCTCTTCGTGTCAGGTTTTGAAGCCTGAGGTTGTCCCCATCCTCCTCCCCATGCACAGAACCCGGGTGTGATTTCACATCTTTTCACCCCTTCCACCTCAAGACAAGCTCAAGGTGCGCATCTGAGTCGTGGCTGGCAGCCCTGCAACCTGCCTGAACACACGTAGAATTCCCTTCATACCTAAGAAAGGGGGAAAACGAGCTTAATGTGGCTCAGCTCTCCTGCCCCTGCTCTCCCCATGGAGGCTGCGAGGGGCTCTGCCGGCATGTAGAGACATGCTCTGGTCCAGGGGAAGGGAGCCTATAACCTAGCAAGAGCTAGCCAGGTCTGCCTCATCACCTGCATGAGGAGGGATGCAGTACATGAAGAAGACCCCATCAGGTTTCATGTCCAGCCCATGGGGACAAGCTTCATGTCCAACCCATGGGGATGAGATATAGCAGAATATCTGCCGGGTTTGGTTTTGGTGGCGCGCTCTGGGACAGCTTCCGACTTAACGGGAGTCGAGGAAGCAATTTCAATCAAATGAAACAGGCAGATAAACAAACAAAAAGCAAAGAAGAAAGGAAGTCGTAGGGAAGGAGACACAAAGAGTCGCAGACAATTATGGCTGCACATTTTCTAACGTGCTCTGAAGCATTCATTGAAGTCAAAGACTTAAACATTTCACTTCCCGCACAAGCCTTTTCTCTGAAGATCTCAGAATATCTTTGCTTATGCCAAAGCTACTGGAAAACTCAGAAAACAAAAAGGGACAAACAGGAAGCTTTTCGGCTGCAAACTGCTGTAAAGGGTATTAAAGGGATTTCTTTTTTCTTCAGCCTTGAATGATTTGCAGACTCAGCCTGAAAATGTATCTGTGGTAGGAAGGGCTTTCTGAGGCCATGCTAACCTCTATCAGAACTCTAGCACAGGAGTTTCATGCACGAATCATCGAGCAAAAAGCCAGCAATGAGTAATTCAAAGGCACGCACCAGACTCCAAGGACAATCTGCAGAATCCACAATCTCCAGCTGTAAACTTTTCCACTGAAGAGTTACTTCTGAGAAAAAAGGAATTTGATGAATTCTTGGCTTGGCTTTTGCTAATACATAGTTTTTTTTTCCAAGAATGAACAGAAGGCTGCTCAGGAAGGCATTGCTATTTATTAATACCAGCTCTGCACTTTACATGAGTATCAGGTAGCAGGGCTTTTCTCCTTGCCTATCTTCTGTTTGCAAACACAAAGGAAACCAGTTCCCTTCCTGCATGCCTCAGCTTCCAGGCTCTTCTTCAGCACATCTGTCAGAAAGAAGTTTAGCAGCTTTCCTCCGCATTGTCTCCAATTTATTAATCAACACTTTCAGCTCCCTACTGAGTTACAGCCAAATTATGGTCCCCTTGAAGTCCATGGCAGCACTTCCACTGGCTTCATTAGGACCAGAAACCAGCTCTTGAAGTCTCTGCCAATTCCTTAAATGCTTTAACTTCATTGTCGGAGATTTTTAATCTCCTTATGCCTGTTTCTGACACATCATTTTACATGTGTGCATGCACAAACTGCCTTTCAGAACTAAAAATGGCCTTAAAAGCAAGTGGAAAAGCTTTCCTTTTTTTTTTTTTTACCTGTGAATGGCTGCATTTGGGGCCCCAATTTCTTTTTGCCAGGGCTACTAGAGGAAAGACGCCATTTCAAGGGGCCCAGAGCTGTTTGAGAGCCAGGACCACAGACCCTGCTTCGTATTAAGTAGACAGCAATGGTTCAGCCTGTTGGGGAGAGTTTTGACCTCTTCCAGCTCCAATCTCTGTTTCAAGGCCACCAGTAAGGCCTCTGGTCTGGTGGTTTGTGGGAACAAGACCCAGGCATGGAAAGAGAGCCAAAATTCCTGTTGTGGGAAGCCTGGAGCAGGGACCTTTGCAGGTCAGGTCAGGCCAGTTGCCTCCCACTGACCCCTCACCAGGACCAGTTCACAGCAGGGCCAAAGCCCAGGCAGGAGAAGAGGTTGGGAGCATCATTCCCATTTGCCTTGCTTCTCCAGCTCCCTTTCTGTTTAGTCACTGGCTGAGTTATGAAATCCGCCTGCAGCGTCACTGTGTCTGTGGGTTTCCCATGGGCTGGAGAGGCTATTACCAAGGAGCAGCTGGAATGTTAATTACCCATTAAGGAACTAAATCTGGGGGATTTCTCAAAGCAAATACACATAATCTCTGGCACTGACCCCACCGTGGCCTGAGCATCCTTCCCATCCAGGACTGAGGATGCAATCCTTGCAGCCCCTGCTGGGTGCCTCCCTTCTAACGCATCCCAGCCAGAGAAGGTCTTCAGTGCTGTCTGCAGCAGCTAGGACAGCCTGGCTGGAGCTGGCACTGGAGCTCTAGGCACATTCTGCAGGCAGACACACAAGGACTGGTGGAAGGCAAAGTAAAAGGAAAGAATTTGTCCTGGATACTGGAGAAAGCCCCATCCCACACAGAGCCTGGAGGGACTGGGAGCAGCCTGCCTCCCAGCTGCTCTGGGGCTGTGGACAGCACTGGATTTTGAATGTTGGGTTGTTTCTATTTAGAAGCTCATCTGGTTATTTCAGCCTGTTACCCCATAAGTGGACGCTTGCCTGTTTCCTTGCTTCTGGCTCGCATCTGTCCCTGGGGAACATCTGAGGCTGGTGCAAGGCAGAGGATCCTTACAGCCTGCCCTGCACACGTGGCTCCTTGGGGAGAGAAGGAGCCCAGGCTGCTCACACAGCCTTCACCGTCCCCAAACTCCTTATCAGATGGGTCACCCACAGCCATATACATGGCCTGATGCAGGGTGACCTCTGCAGCACTCGCCTGCTGCTAACTCCTTCCTTCCCCCTCCCTTCAAATCAGGCCACAGGCTGTGTCACTGGAGCCTCCGGCTGGAATTACAGCGCTCCTGCCAATGTATATTTTAAAAGCCTCTCCTTCAATATTTAAACAGGAAGATCCCTGTCTGCTAATGAAGAGAGGAGCAGGTGAAGGTGGCCCATGGGGTCAAGCCAGGTGTTACAGTGGGCACAGAGAGCTTTCCTGGGGAAGAAGCGCAACACGTGGGGAGCAGGGAGCTCTTCTCCCGGGTGGCAGCTGGGAGGTTTGCAACCTGCAGACACCTGCGATGCCTGGCCAGAGAAAGGAAAAGGTACCCCAAAAGACGTCAGCCTTGTTCACACAGGGATCCCCCCTATAAACACTCAGCACCCCAGAGCTGTGGAGCTGATTGATGGTGCGAGAAGGGGGTCAGAAGTTTCCCACAGGGCAGCAGCAAATGCTGTCAGTCAGGCAGAGGTGCTGCAGATGTTTGCCGGCTTTTGGACAGTGCAGCTTTGCTACGGGGCCATTATAAGGAGCCTCCCTCGTGCATCTGCTCCCCTGCGGCTGGATCAGCTCTGATTGCAGCTCCTGGGTGCAGATCGGAACCTGTCGGCTTTCCCCACCCGTGCAGGCACCCACAGGCGTGCTCCCCGCCTGTCACTCACAACCCAGACCCACGTGGCACCGAGCCCACTGAGCGCAGGGGTGAGGCGTCTGAAGCAGGGCAGTTCCAGGACCAGGAAGTGGATGTAAAGTCTCCGCTCTGTAAGGTCTGGTTCAATCTACCTTTTTCCAAAGGTCTTTGATGTTTCCCACCTTGACTCTCCTGAATGCTTTTAAAATCATTTGGAAACAGAAAACATTCTCTTACTGGACAACCTTAATGTAAAACTTTACAAATGTATATTGTTTGCTGGAGAGGTGGAACAGATCTCCCAATGACTGCTCTGGGAGGGCAGTCCCGGCACCATTGCTCGCAGCTGGAGAGCCCACAGGGAATGACGGGTTGGAATCTCTCCCATTAGTTCCTTAACAGAAAATACTCCACTTCTGTGTCTTAAACCCACCGCATACATCCCCTTACGGGGAAAATCCCAAACACCTCCTCGCTGTCAGGGCTCCTGCCTGAGCTCAGGGCAGGGACAAGCGGCTGCCTGGAACCCTGACAGCAGAGGGGGAAGGCTTGTGTCGCAGCTGAGTCCGGTCAGTGCGGACTGCGGCAGCGTGCTGGCATTAGAGTGGTTTTCATCGTTGTTTTTAAACCGGTTCAGGCCTGCGTTTCCGAAGCACTCCCGGCAGGGCTCTGTTAGCACCACACGCACCGCCGCCATCTTTGGGAGGGACGCGGAGGACGGAGGATGTCGCCATCTTGGGAAGGGACATCGGAACGTGGCCGCCGCCATCTTGGGAAGGGACATCGGAACGTGGCCGCCGCCATCTTGAGAAGGGACCCTTCGGGAGGCGGCCGCACCGTCTTGGGGAGGACAACCGGCCCGGTTTTCCCCGGTAGCGCCGGTTACGGTGTCAAGGGACCGGCGGGGCCGGCAGCGGGGCAAAGTCCTGCCCGTGCCATTGGGAAACGCCGTTCCCCAGCGCCATCTTGCCGCTTCCCGCCATCACTTCCGGGTGAGCGGCGGTGACTTCCGTCTCCTGAGAGCACCACTTCCTTTGCAGCGGCGGCCGCCGGAGCAGAGGCGCAGGTGAGAGGGGCCCCGAGCGCATCCGCCGCCATCCGCCCGCCCGCGCCTCGCCGCGGCTTCCCCGCCCGGGGCTCGCCTCCGGGGGCCCGGGGCTCCGCGGGTGTAGCGCGGATGGCGCTGGGGGAGCGCACCCGAAGGAGCGCGGCGCTAGGCCGCGGGCGAGCCGGGGGCTGGAGGAGCTGCTGGGCCTGGTGCAGTGGAGGAGCGGGAGGCCCGCGGGCTGTGCGCGGTGGAGGCAGCGGGAGGCGGCTGCGGCCCGGCCCTGAGAGGCCGGGGCTGTCCCTGCTGCGGGCCCGGGTGAGCGCTGGAGAGCAGCGGGTTCCTAGCACCGAGGTCAGTGTTGGCTGCACCGCGCCCGCGGCTCAGCGGCTGCACAGTTGTGTGTCCCTGGGGTTCACAGCTGGAGCCTTTTGCTGGGTGAGGGCAGAGGATGTGGCTGTCCGAGTGGCTGTGTAAGCCTTGGTTTAACAGTCGGTGCTCAGTGCGGGTTGCTGTGCAGAGAGCACCATCGGGCTAAAGCCTGTGGGTGAAAGTAGGTCGTGCTTGGATGGAGTTCCTTAATGAAGCCATTAGGCTTTCCTCATGTGCGAGGCGCTGGTTGTAGCTGGTATGTGGCAGGAGAGGGCAATAGGGAACCATCTTCCTGTGCTCGGGAGCAGATACACGGGCTCCTGAGCCACCCAGCCAAGCCCTCTTGAGTGCCGCGTCTTCTATAGCTGGGTTTGGGCTTCAGAGCGAAGACATACCTGGGTTAGTGCCAAGGATGTGGTCAGGACACCAATAACAGAGAAGAATCCAAGCTAGTATTTGAAAGGTCTGCAGATCCAGAGCTTTGTGACAGTACCCGGGGCTTTAATAATTGTCTGGTTAGGTGTTTCCTATAGGCACGAACAAGCAAGGGGAAGCGCTCAGTAGTGCTGGTTATCAGGGAGAGGGTCTCGTGCTCTGGGGACAATCGGTTGCATGAAGCACAGCCTAGGTACCTCCTGTTCTGAAGGGCAGCAGGAAGGACACCACTGAACAGTTGTGGGTGGTGACCTCTCTGGCAGCATACAGCAAAGCTGGGAGCCTTGGATTTTGTAAGCCCTCTTGTACCCCAGATTGCTACCTGTGTTTTGCCAGTAGTAACATATCTTGCTTGGTAGAGGGTTGCAGTAGCAGGGAATTCAATAAAATCCTGTAGGAGGGTGCTGAGAAATCCACCACCGCTCATACTTCTCTTCTGTTGTTCAGAAATGGCACCTCGTAAGGGCAAGGAGAAGAAGGAAGAGCAGGTCATCAGCTTGGGACCTCAGGTTGCTGAAGGAGAAAACGTGTTCGGTGTCTGCCATATCTTTGCTTCCTTCAATGACACTTTTGTCCACGTGACTGACCTCTCTGGCAAGTGAGTATTGACCACCCATGGCCTTGCTGCAGACCCTGGGTCCTTCAGTTTTGAACACAGAAATGAGATTTGGGTAGAGGTTCCACCAAAGCCTTTGAGCTTTCTCCTAAACTTCCCCTTTGCCTTTTGTAGGGAAACCATCTGCCGGGTGACTGGTGGCATGAAGGTGAAGGCAGACAGAGATGAGTCTTCTCCCTACGCGGCTATGCTGGCGGCCCAGGATGTTGCCCAGAGGTGCAAGGAGCTGGGCATCACTGCCCTGCACATCAAGCTGCGTGCTACCGGTGGAAATAGGTGTGTTGGCTGGATGTGGCATGGTCTTAGAACCAGAACCACAGCCTTTCTTCGTGCTGCCTCAGTTGGTAACGTGAGTGCAGTCTGTGAGCTTGACTTCAGACTTGACCCAAAGGATGCCTGTCGCTTTGTGTGGTGACTGGCTGATGTCACCCATTCTGAACCCGTTCTGAATGGCTTCTCCAGTTGACTGGCGCAGGGGTGTGCTCTTATTTGGTAGCGGATGGGAAGGTGTTTGGAATGACATTGCAGTGCCTGTCTAGTGGTTGGTTGTGAAGGATTTGGGTCTGAGGACCTGGATGTTTTGGGATGGGGAAGCTGATTTTAACACCGTGAGCTGTGTCCAGCTTCTGGATCATTTAAGGGATTATTGGTTTTGGTTCTCCAGGACCAAGACTCCCGGACCTGGTGCCCAGTCAGCCCTGAGAGCTCTGGCCCGATCTGGAATGAAGATTGGTCGCATTGGTGAGTGATGGAGAAAGCAATACCTAGATGTGTTCGTTATGGTGCAGAGCCTTGCTACTTCAGAAAAAAAAAAACAAACCAGTTTTGAGGGATTATTTAGTAAAAAGAGCTTTACAGGCACATGTGCCACTCGGTTTGATGATTTAACGTTGGGATGTTTTCTTGGCCTCTCTCAGATGGCACTGAAGGTGTGATTTAATTTAAACAGATTCTTAAGGGTATGATTCACCAGGAGGCGGCGTGAGCAGGCTTCAGAAACAAGTTTCTGTCTGCAGGATAAACCCCAGCTGCACAGCAGGGTGCTCATGGGCCTCTGCTGGAGCAGTGCTTGTGCCAGCGCTGTTCAGTCACCTGGAAATACTGTGCTGGTCTCGGTTTAATCCTCTGAGTCAGTACTAGTGGAGTTCCAGCTGTCCAGGGAATGTCCCAATTTGCTTTGGGTGGTTGTGGGAAGCAGTGGTGTTGGCTGCTCTAAAAGTTACATCAAGCACCCTCTGTTTCTTTGGAAGTGCTGTGGCTGCTCAGTTTAAGTAGGATGGGAGAGGGGGATTTTTGCTTCTGCAGCATTAAAAGTCCTTTATGAGCTCAGAGATAGCTTTTTGCCTGTGGAGTGTTCATTCTGCCTGTGCATGGCCTCTGTACCCAGAGGGTGTAGCCGTGGGGTGTTGTGGTTTAAGCACAGATGGTAACTAAGCACCTCACCACTGCTCACTTGCTTCCACCCCTGGTGGGATGGGGAGAATGAAAAGGTAAAACCCATGGGTTGAGATGAGAACAGTTTAGTAATTGAAATTAAGTTAAAATGACCCAGCTGAAACCAGGTCACAGAGTGTGTGGTGGGGTTGGGTGTCTCTGGTGTGCCCAGTTGGTTTCCTGGGGTACCTCTGGAAGGTAACAGTGTGGTTCTTTGTTTCTTCTCCCTGCAGAGGATGTCACCCCCATCCCCTCTGATAGCACTCGCAGGAAGGGTGGTCGCCGTGGACGTCGTCTGTGAACAGTGCTGCACCTTTGCTTATTAAAACTCTCTTTTAAACCTCTTCTCCACTGTTTCTTATTGAGGCATGCTCAGAAGTTGAGTGGCTTCAGTTTAATTACATGCACAAATGGCTCATGCTCTTGGGGCTGGCCTGGTTTGGCTGGGGATGGTTAGTGCTGCTGAGGAGGTGCTCTTGATTATACATGGAAAGCTTCTAAAAGCACTGGAATTACAGCTCCCTTGGCAGCTCTGTTTATGTATTTATACTTGCAGGGGTGTTTAAGAAAATGACTCCTTACTTCTTAGGCACTGCTCTTTACTTCCATGGAATGTGCTGCCATCACCTGGAATAAGTGCCCAGATCCACCTTGGCCAGTGTTGTAGCTCTCTAGGCTTTGAGACTGTTCCTGTCACTTCTTCAGATGTGACAAAATCTTAGACCAAGATTCACAGGTATGCAGTACTTGAAAGCTGCAGATTGAGATTGGTGGGTTCTGTGTGCCTGTGGGTAAAATAGCTGTGGCTTTACAGCTCGAGGGAGAGATGACACTGTCATTTGCAGTAGTCATTTGTACCTCCTGTGCAATAGTGAGGTCAGCCCTTGCACAGAGCCCCGCTTGTTTGGTCATGAATCCCAGTCTCCTCACAGTGCAGTGTGCTGTAGTCAGGTTTGTGTCAAGGCGGCTACAGCTCGTCCAGCTTTGGCTCCTTGGTTGTGGTTGTGGGCTCTTAGCAGTGAGTGAGCTCATGTGGAGCTGGAGAAATGTTTGTGCAGGAATACTTGTGGTCAGGTTTAAGTGATGGTTATTTATCAGAATTGGTTGAAAAACAAGGATTCTTAGCAGTTGCATGGCAAATAGGAACAGTTTATACATGATGTGTGACCTGCGAAGTGAAGCCGAGAGGCAGTATTCTGATATCCTGGGCTCTTGGACAAAGTATCCCCTCAGGTCTTCCCTGTGAGGGTGCTGAGGCGCTGGCACAGGGTGCCCAGAGAAGCTGTGGCTGCCCCATCCCTGGCAGTGTCCAAGGCCAAGTTGGACACAGGGGCTTGGAGCAAGCTGCTCTAGTGGAAGGTGTCCCTGCCCATGGCAGGGGTTGGAGCTGGATGAGCTTTAAGGTCCCTTCCAACCCAAGCTATTCTATGATCCCAAGGCTTGAGGACCTCATCCCTTTCATGTGGGCTCCTTCCCACATCTTTGCATCTCCAAATGCTTTGGAAGGGATTCTTTTGCCTGCCTGATCCTCCTGATCCTCCCTCCCTCACAGGAAGGGTGCTGTGGCTGATGGTGGTGGTGCTCTGCTCTCAAAGCAGTCTCTGTTCTGGTGCAGTTACTCAGCCTGGGTTGGATCCAGGCTGTGTTGCTCCTGTCAAGCTTGGTCTTCACTTGCTGAGCCCCAGCTCTGGCACAGTGAAAGGGGATGAGTTCCACAGCAGAGGAAACCAGGCTGGCTGATCTGAAGCCATGGTGTGCCTCGGTCTTCACAGGGAGAACTACTAGGATGCTTGTGGTTTCGAGGTGAGTCATGGTTCCTTGGAGGTGTCCTTGCTGTGGAGAAGAAAGCTGGGCTTGTGAGCAAGCGAGCTCACTGCTGCTGGGGTTTCTGCAAACTCTTGCTTAATGCATGACTTCCCTTTTCTGTGGAAAAAAAAATCTCTGCCTGGACAGATGCTCCTAAGCCAGCATTTCCCTTGGCACAGCCAGTGGTTTATTTGTAGTTTCAGATGTGGCCATGGAAAACTTGAGAGGAAACTTCCCTCGCTGTCCGAAAAGTGCACTATTTCCCATTCAAATTGCTCTTTTCCTGTACTTAAAGTGTTCCTTGAGTCTGTGTGGAGAAGGGGCTGAAAACATGAAGCCAGCAGCGGCCCAGCCAACACAGAGCTGAGGATGGAACAAGGCAGGGGATCAGGATGCTGCTTGCTGCTAACACCTCTAGGCAGTAGTGTTATATATACTCTTACAGTGAAACCTGCTGCTGTCCTGATGTGTTTTACTTTGTCCCTGGTGACATTCACGTGGCTGCTTCACAGGGTACCTTAGGGAAGGCTCTACAGGAATACAACATCCAGTGCAGGCTGGTAATAGTTTAACAGACCCTGCTTGCCTCTGGGTGTCGTTTGAGGTGGTTCCTGCTCAGCTCCATCTCCTGCTGCCCACAAGGCAGAGCACAGCCACCCCAGGGTTTATCCAGGCTGTTTTCAAGGATAGGCATGGAAATAGGAAGGCGTCTGCTCAGTGGGGCAAGAAGTGGCTTTTCACCTGGCTGGTGCATTCCTACCATGTCACAGGGTCAGGTCACAGTGCTCTGCCTGGCACCCAGTGGTGGTGAGCCTTGCGGTGGCATTGGCCTTGCTTGGCTCTGGAGAGGAGGTTGTTGAAGAACCAGATGGGACCTTTGGGTTTAACCTGGGGCAGGAGGAACCCAGACCTCCCCCCTTGCTTGGTGCATCCTCCCCTGGGGAAGTTTTTGGGGCTCAGACAGGGGGCAGGAACTTTGCTCCGTACAGGAAGGTGGATTTGCTTTACTCTCCTTTACCCTTTGGAGGCAGGAGCTCTGCTGTCCAGGCCGAGCTGCTGTAAGCCCAGCCCATGCCGCGTACCCTCACCATGCCGTGGGCAGGGATTTCCCTGGGCTCGCTTCACAAGTAATGGCAAACCAGCTTTTATTTCTCAGCCAACCTGACATCTGAAACAGCTCCCTGCGTCCGTGTGAACCCCCCGGGGGAGCTGGTGAATGAGGAAGGGAAACCGGAGAGCCCAGCGCAGAGCCGGCTGCAGGACATGTCCCGGGGCTGTCTGCAGGGAAAGGCTCCCCTGGCTGAGCGTGTGGATGGGTTTCATGGCTTGTGTTGGTCCCTGCCCTTTCCCAGCTGGATGTTGTGTGTGATTTGGTGAGGAGCTGCGTCATGGGATGCTCATCCCAGCGCAGGCACAGGGCTGTTTGGGATGCAGCCTGTCCCAGCCCCATAAACCCCTCGAGACTGACCTGTGCTCTCTGGTGAGCCCTGTGGCTCAGTCATTCCCTTGGGTTTGGCCAGGGGGCTGATCCTGTGCTGCTGAGCTGTCACCTCATGGGCAGTGGGGAACATCCTCACCAACCACCAGCCCAGGCAGGATCTATGGGCTGGGAGCTGCAGGATGGAGGCTTGGCTGGTTACAAACAGCTTCACGTGAATGCCCCTGGGGTTGTTTCTGCTTCCCTGCCTGAGATAATTGCTCTGCTTGGCTCTGGTCGAGGTCCCTGGGGAATTACCAGGTCTGAGCTGAGCCCTGAGCCTGCTCATTGCTCCAGGTGGCTGCTTCTCACCCCAAAATCAGCCGGTTCCCAGCCTCCTCTCATGGTGCTTGTCAGGTTTTACATGGGCAGCACGGGATGTGCACAGAGATGAAGTCTCGGAGGTGATGGGTGGTGAGGAGTCTGTGCTGGTGCGGGTGCCAGCAGCAGGCTATGGAATGGGATAAAGCAGCCTGGAAGCTGCTCTGTGAAAACTTCTGTGCTTTCCCAGGAAAATCCATTTACTGACTCAGAAACCACTCTAGATGCCATGGCCCAGTGCAGAAAGGTTGAGGGGAAGTACTGAAGAAGTCAATAGAGATGTCTGTGTGCAGAGCATGGGCTGATTTGGTGCTGGGCTCGGGGCGCTTAGCCAGTTTATTGCCTATGTTTGTGGTTTCAGAGTCAGGCCCCGCTCCGTGAAATCACTGCGGGGTTTCGCTCCCCAGGTTCCTGTTCAGGCATTCCTTGGTTCCCCTTAGGGCTGAGGCAGGTCACAGAATGAGCCTGGAGCGTGGGCCCGGCATGGGGGTCTTATGGGGAGCTGGGCTGAGGCTGTGAGAGAAAACCCTGTTCCCCCAAAGTGCCCCTGTGACCAGCATGGGCTGAGAGCGAGGGGAGAGCCAAAAGATGATGGAGGGGTTGATGTGAGTTTGTTCCACTCCCCTTTAACACCTCAGGATGGTTTCTGAATGCAGCAGCACTTCACAAGCAGCAGATAAGTGGTTTGTCTTCACCCTCGGGCAGGGGGCCTGTGCACCCCTGGGAGCCCCAGTGCTTTCCTGCTGGGTTGCATGGGGATGGGACCGAACACCAAAGTCCTTTCCCCGTGTGGAGGCTGTGATTTCCCTCCTGGGAAGCTGGAGCATCATCCACCAGTGCCTGCTTCTCCTCCAGGGCATCTGCTGGGGTACCCTGTTCACTCCTTGGAAATGCTTTTCATACAATCCCAGACTGGTTTGTGTTGGAAGGAACCTTAAAGCTTATCCAGTTCCTACCCCTGCCATGGGCAGGGACACCTTTCACTAGAGCAGGATGCTTTTAGGTTACTCCTTAACCCCACTCTCCCAGCACACTGCCGGCCTGGCCGTGCCATCCCGACGGATGGATCCAGGACTGATCGGGAGAAGGGATGGAGCTGCTGAAGAAACCCACCCACATCCTCACCCTGTCCTCAGCCACTTTCCAGCCCTGGGGCCGTGTGGAGGTTTGCAGGTAAACAGCGACGTCCGGGTCATTGCTTTTGGTTTCGCACTCGGTTTCACTTCTGCTGAGCCCTGGCCATGGTTGTGCTGGGTCCTGGTGCTGGGCATGGGGTGCCCGGAAAGGCCAAGCCCTATGGCTCAGCGCTGGCACTGGGGATGTGTCAGCCCCAGGGTGTCCCAGGTCCTGTATAAAATCACCTACAATCAGCGTTATGGGGTGGAATGGCTGCTCTTGCACATATAGCACTAATGGGGCTGTGGGGTGGGCTATGAGCCCACACTGCCCCACTCCCACTGATGCTTTGGGGTCACCCACCTTGAGGGGCTGTTTCTCCTCCCTTGGGTTTGGGGGTTCAACCCCTGAAGCCATTGCAGATAGGGCAAGGGGGTTGCTGCAGGAGGGGTTTGGAAACACTCGGTGGTCCTTTAATCATCACCCCTGCAGCCTGAGAGGTGCTGACCAACCCCCCCCCCGCCCCAAGAGGGTACAAAGTGACCCCATGGAGGGTCCTGCTCAGCCTCTGGTATTGCAATCAGCATTCCACTTCCTTCCTCACGCACTGCCTTCCACCTCCCCATCCCACCTCCTGTACCCCGTATCCCACCTCCTGCCCACACCCAGCGGTCCCAGAGCCCCCCAGGCCCATGGCACTGGTTGTCACCATGCGGGACATCATGACCCACCAGCGGCAATGGGGTGGGAAGCGACGCCCCACGGAATGACTGTGGTGCTCCCAGCTGCATCCAGCATCATTTGTGGACCGGGGACCTGCCGAGCTGAGGTCTGCCTGGCAACAAGTGATGCACGTCCCGGCAGCCAATGGGGATTTCTTCTGCCCCCCGGGGTGCCGGGGCAGGGTGAGGGCCGGGGTATTTCCCGCGGCAGCGCTCGGGGTGCTCACTGCCCATCGGGGTGCGCGGAGCAGCCATGGCCGACGAGCAGCGGGACCTCATCTCCAACCGCGGCAGCAGCATGCTCAATGTCGGGGGCACCCAAAGGTGCTGTGCTGGGGGCACGGGGAGATGGGGGTCATGGGGAGGGCAGAGCAATGGGGATGTGGGGCAGAGGGGGTGTTGCGTGGCTGTGGGGTGGACCATGCAGTGGACCCGACGGTTGGGCCAGGAGGGCACAGAGTGACTGTGGGGCAGAAAGTTGGGGTCATGCTGTGGCTATGGGGCACTGTGGAAGCAAGGGGGCCGTGGCGTGGCTATGGGGTGGAAGGAGCTGGAGCATGGCTGTGGGGAGGGCAGGGGCATGGGGTGCCTATGGGGTCGAGGGGGTCACTGTATCTCTGGGGCGATGGGTACATGACATTGCTATGGGGTGGCAGGAGAACAGCACGGCTATGGGGCAGGCAGGGACACAGTGCAGACCCGGACCCCAACCAACTCTGTGGGGCCACCCCCATGTCCCAGCCAGCCCCATCTCCCACACCCTGGGGCACTCCAAAACTTCTAACCAATCAGAAGCCCGGAAGCTCTGACATCATCAGTAGCCAGGCAGACATCGGTGCGGCGAGTCCCGCTCCGGCCATTGCCTGCGGCAGCCGGGCAGCACCCATGGGTACCCGCACCTCACCGGGTACCGGCGGCTCCCTGCGGCCCTGCTGCACCCCATCAGCGCCCCGTTCACCCCGGGGCAGGTCTGGCAGCATGGCAAGCTGCTGCATAGCGTTGGCTTTGCCTTCCCTTGGCGTGGGGCACGATGGCAGCAGTGACACCTTCGCTGTTTGCGCCGAGCATTAACACTGAGGTGCGCTCTGTACTCCACCCCCTGGGATCAGAAAGGCTTCAGGGGGCTCCATCGTTGCACAAGGCGATGCCCAGAGCGATGCCGTGCCCCCACATCCCCCATGGCACTCCGGTGCCTCCTCCCTCTCACCCCGCGGTGGTTTTCGGTTCCCCAGTGTGGAGGAGGGACCTTCACGCTGAGATTTCACTTCTGCACATCGCGACGGGGGCAGTTTGTGCTTGTCTGGTGGCAAAGCCCCTGGGAGGCGATGGTGATGGTGATGATGAGGTGTGAGGATATCTGCTGCTGGCGGCTGGTGCTCCCCCTGTCATGGCAGGGGTTGGAGCTGGATCATCTTTAAGGTCCCATCTACGACTCCCTGTGCTGCAGGTCTGTGCTGGGCAGGAGTGCCGCCCTCTCCACGCTCTCCATCCTGGTGGCCCTGCTGATCGCCGGCCAGGCTGTCACCATCTACTTCGTGTACCAGCAGAGCGGGCAGATCAGCAAACTGACCAAGACCTCGCAGACCCTGCAGCTGGAGGCGCTGCAGAGGAAGCTGCCGGCCAGTCCGTAACCCCACGGCACCGCTGTGCTCATGATGGAGGGTGGCTGGGAGAGGGGACCACCAGTCCCGGCGCCCCTCACACTGCTCCTCCCTCGGCAGGTGCCAAGCCGGTGAACCAGATGAAGATAGCCATGATGAACAGCCCCATGGTCATGAGGGTCCTGCCCCTGGCCTCCTCTGTGGCCAACACGGTAAGAGATGCTGAGCACTGCGTGGCTGCTGCCCTCTGCCCTCAGGGCTCAATGCCAGCCCTTATGCTCACCCTTCCCCTTTGTCTTTTCCCTTGAGGCCATGGCCCCGGCCAGCAACAGAACCGAGGACCAAGTCAAGCACCTGCTGCTGGTAAGGTCCCCTGTGCCCCTGCTGACCCCATAGCTTTCACTTCCGCTGCATGAGGCGATGGGACCCTCTGCTTCCAGCTCACTGTGTCTGGGGATCTGTTGGGATGCTCAGAGCTGGTGGGAGCTCCTGGCCTCCTGCAGTGCCAATGTGGCTGATAGAAGCAGAGCTGCAGGCATCACACCTTGTTTCTCTTTGCCCTGTCTCACTGCGGTGGTCCCTCTGCAGCAAGCAGACCCCAGGAAGATGTTCCCGGAGCTGAAGGACAACCTGATGGACAACCTGAAGCGCCTGAAGAGCACCATGACTTTTGAGGACTGGCAGGTCAGTGCTTGCTGCTGCTCTACTCATCCCCTTTGAGGAGTGCCCTGCTTTGTGCAGGGACTGTGGTGTCCCCACCAGTCCCACTTGAACCAGGCCAGGGTTACTCTCACTCCAAGGATGGTGGTGATGCTCATGGTCTTCCTTGGTCCAAGCTGCAGCTCTCACCCTGTGCTGCTCCCCTTATTGCAGTCCTTCGAGTCCTGGATGCACAAGTGGCTGCTGTTTGAAATGGCCAAGAACCCCAAGCCAGAGGAGGAGCATAAGGAGATCCCAGCAAAGAAAGGTACCAGGGATGGGGGCTGCTGAGCTGGGAAGGGTTGGGAGAGGCCCTTTGGGAACAACCACCCCCTGTAGGTGCCACCATGGTGCTTCCCAAAGGCAACCAAACCCTCATCCCTTGGCCAGTCAGTCATGGACCTCTTCATTCCATGGGGTGCCTCTGGTTGGCGATGCTTGGGATACCACAGGGCTGCTGCTTGTAGGGCTTTTGGGATGAGTGTATGTCAGAGAAGCTGCAGCACCTCCCCACACCCTCAGTCCTGGGCTGGCCCTAGAGCTTTAGGTCACCGTGGTGGGGCTTCTTCACCTTCCAAATTGGATGTAACTGCTCTGGATGAGAAGCTCCTGCAGACCCCAGGCAGCAGAAGGGCTGGGGGCTTCCAGCATCTCCCCTTTGTTCTTGTTGCCCTTAGTGCTAACTAAGTGCCAGGCGGAGGCCAGTTCTGGGGGTGTGCATCCGGGCCGGTTCCAGCCGCAGTGCGATGAGAACGGTGACTTCAAGCCCAAGCAGTGCAATGCCTCCACCGGCTACTGCTGGTGCTCCTACAAAAACGGCACCAGGATTGAGGGCACTGCTACCCGGGAAGAGCTGGACTGCGAGGGTAGGTGGGCAGGGAAGGGAAGGAGAGCAAGGAGCAGCCTGCGTGGATGCTGCTCCTTGTTTTAGTTGTGGATAGGGAGAGCTGACAGAGAGCAGAGAGTGCTCAAGCTGCAGGGAGCATCCCTCGCTGGTGCCAGCACCTTAAGGCTGGAGGGGTCCCTAAACCCAGCCCTCACCTTGGGTATCTGCAGCTTGAGGTGTGAGGTCAAGGTCTTCCATCAGCCCCCCATTGCCCCCAGACTTACAGCTCATGGTGTGGGTGCAGGCTCTGCCCCACTGCCCTCGGAGAGTCCAGCACCCACATCCTGCCCTCTCTCTGCAGTTGCTGCCACCGCTGTCCCCCGCACCAACCCGGAGCTGGAGGACATGATGTTCCCCGGGGTGGACACACTCAAGCTGGGTGCAGAGAAAGGTGAGTCCTGGGATGGGGAAAGCCCTGGGGGCTGCAGCAGAGGATGCAGGTGGCTATGGGAGGTACATGTCCACCCTCAAGAGCACCAAAGTGGTGCTGGGGAGGTGGAGGTGGTGATGGAGACACAACAAAAGCAGCCTGAGCTTTGGGGTGTCCTGGAGCCATCTCACTGACTCACTGCCCTCTTTCCTCCCCAGTTAACTAGAAGAGGATGCCACGGTTGCTGGCCCAGACTTCAGCATCCAGCTCACCTTTAGTCTCTTTGCTGTTTCATTTCTGCTCTTATACCGCTTTCCAAGGCAATTAACAGTGGGTGCCCCTTCCCCTGCTGCAGGGCCAAGCTGCCATCAGTGCCAGAGCCACACTGTCCCCCCAAGGTGGGTACAGGGGGCTGGAGAATGATTTCAAGTGTCAGACCCATAAATCCTGTTACCTTTTGCTCATGGGCATCCCAACAGGCACAGAGCTCTCCCTGCTGAACGAGTCACTAATGCTTTCTTACACTGAATGAACATTAAAAGCAGCAAAACAACCTCCATCAGCTTCTTAACTGACCCCTGTAGGTTGAAGCCCTGGCTGAGTGCAAGAATAGAGGGATTTTATTGTGGAGTGCTTGGCTTTGATTCATGTTCATATTCAGCTTGTGCCTCCAGGCTGGCGCAGCGGGTAACAGTGGGCAGAGGAGCTGGCCCTGGAGCCAGAGGGGCTTCTAATTCTTCTGACTAGAGCTGATAATTCCTTTATCAATGACCTGACAAGCTAATTATTTCCAATAAATTTCCTGAATAAGAAAGCCTTGTGGGCAGCTCAAGCAGAGCTGCGCCTGCAATGTCTGCACTGTCCTGGACTGTTTTAATCTCAATAAAAATCAAGTCAAAGCCACTTTGACATCTGTGCCTCAACCCAGGGCCGTACACATTCCTTGCCCCATTCCTGGCCCAGCAGTTGGTCCATCTCAGTGCACACTGGGGTCCCCCCTGCACCCCAGCCTGGTCCCTTTAGGTGAGACTCAGCACAGGTATGAGGGCAGCAGATAGAGCTCTGCCCTCAAAGCAAAGCTTGGGAAGGAGGAAGCCAAGGGGCTCCAGGCCCTTTGTTCCTCATCTCCTAAACCCCATGGCTGGGAATGAAGTGAGGAACCAGGCACAGCCCACACAAGATGCAGGGGAGCAGCAGGCTGGGTGATGTGCCAGCCAGTAATGAAAACCCCCATACAAACCAGTGCTAGAATACACAGTTCAAAGCTGAGGAGCAACAGCCCTTGTCCTCAGGAGCAGGCAGAGAGCAGTCAATCGTTCTCAGGGGATGAAGCAATGCCTACAAACCTGGATAGATGCTGGATTCTGCTGTACCTGCAGCATCCTTGGGTGATGGCTGAGCCCACCACCGCCCAGCCCTGCTCCCCTCCCTCCCCCTGAACCAGCTGAAGCAAAACCTCCTGCTTTTCTTTATTTCTGTATTCCATAAAAAAAACCCCAACCACCCACATAAAACAACTCCGTCTTGGGCAAGAGCAACTGCTGGATGCAGCTGCTCAGTGCAACTCCGGGGACACAATAACCACCAGTGTTAGAATAAAAAGTAAATCCAAGAGCTCTCTTCCATAGTAGCAAAAGGACAGCACAAATCACAGGAAGGGAGAGGAAAAGAACAGAAAAAGGAAAACGTTTCTCTTAAAAATATAGCTCTGTGATGAGGAAGAGGTGGTGGAGGTCAACGAGGAGGAAAGCAGTTTATGTAAGCTGGCTCTGCTCTGGTCAAACTGCCTCCTTGGGTTCAGTTCTTGTGCAACAGGTGAGCCATCGTGAGTGAGGGGCAACAAACAAGTCTCTGGGCCCCAGCAGGGCAGGAGGAGGCAGAAAGTTGCACTGCTCTGCTCTAACAGTCACAGTTAAAAGAAGTTATAAATTACTAAAAAAAAAGAAAAAGGCTGGAATTCTCCTGATGAGCTTCCTTTTCCTCTCTGCTGTGTGATCTTCACCCATAAATCCTTAATCACAGGGATGCGGTACCTTTGGGGAAAGGAGTTAAGAGTTAGGGATGGGGAGAATAGTCTTACAGCTGAACAGAGCAAGGCAGAGTCATCTGGTCCACTTCCAGGTGCCTACAACATCACCATCTATTCCACACTACTTTTCCAAGCTCCCTGTGCTCAGCAGGGGCAGGCAGACAGTGCCAGAGGCTGCTTATCTCTGCTGATGAGAGAGGACAGCAAGGTCCAGGCTGGAAATCCAGTTCTCAGCAGCTAAAGACTTGAGGTCAAACACATACTGAGAAGCCAGCACACTGCTGTGCGACTTTCCTTACATCACTGCACTCTCCGACCCTCTGACCTAAGGCCAGGCTGACTCAGTGACCATTCAGAGGGCACTCTGTCTTCCCAAGCCTGGGCCAAGGCTACTGCTATTCAGGGGTACTGACAGTCCCCACAGGCCATGTACCTTCTCGCAATCCTTCAGGCTCAGCTGTTTTCTTCTTCTGAAAAGGGCATAAAATAAATCAGTGTCATCACACCACAAACATAAAGGACACAGCAAAGCCACAAGCCATGGAGGCTTCTTGGCTACCATCTCTACAGGGACATATCCATTACAGAGAACAACCTATAGTTTCCCTCTGCACCCTTTCCTAGCCCTTGGGATGGAAGGCAGCAGCCTGCCAAGCTCAGAGGTCCAGTTTCTACCTACATGAATAGAGTTGAAGAGCAGCACTGCTTCCTTGGGCAGACTCTGCCACCAGAATGGCCCCTGGGTTTGACCCTTCCAGGGAAAGGGATCTTTCCTGAGGGAGCAATAGAGGAACAAGCCCTTCTTTGAGCCACCCCAATCCCAGCCAGCTAAAGGTCACGGTGACTCAAGAACAGCCACAATTAACTGCAGCCTCCTCTGCCCTGCCAGCAAGGCAGCAAGGCTCTGTTCCTCTGCAGCCTGGCATGCTATTATGATGAGCATCACAAGTGCAGTTCAGAACAGCTCGCCCTTGGTACCACACGTCAGGGTCTTGCATGTACCTTTCTTCTTCTTGTGAACCTCGGCAGAGCCATCTGCTACAGGATCCCCTTCAGAAGTCACCTTTTTGCCCTTCTTATTTCCTTTTCCAGTCTTTTTTTCTGGGAGAGAAAAGTCAATTAAGAGAGGGACTCTGGTATTGTGAGCCTCTGAGATGGAGCGCAGAGTGGCAGGAGCATCTCCACTAAGGGTTTGATCAAACCTCAGCAAGCTTTACAGAGCAGTAACTGGGTGACAGCAGAGCCCTGGTATGCAGCAGCTCCCCCAGGGCTGCTTCTCCAGCACCTCTGGCCCAGAGCAGTTTGATCCCACCATCCATGCACACGTGTGCACAGAACTACATAAGATTCCATTCCTTCCACCTCCTGCTGCCCACCCCCTCTGAGCAACTGCTTCAGTGCTGGAGCAGCTGGACCAGAAATCAGAGCAAGGGAAGCTGCTAACACCAGATGGACACAAGGTTCAGCTCAGCACAACTGCTTCAAGAGGCCCCAGCTCACCTGGGGCAACAGCCCACACAAGAGCTGATGGACAATGGGCCTACTCCAAAAGGAAGAGCTGCAGCTCTGTGGAAGAGAAACCCCAGCAGATCTGGCCCACCCATTCTATCTCTTTGTCTTTTAAAGCCTACAAGATCCAACAAAGAACCAGCTCTGGTTTGCAAATGCACTCTGCACTACAAAGAAAACTGCCTTTGCATTAGGGCAGCAAACAGCATTACAGAGCACATGCAGGCAAGAGGGGCAGGAAATGCTCTTAACTGGGAGCAGCGAGCAGGAGGATGGAACAATCCTCCTCTTTCTCTAGGGATGTGAAAGCAGCAGTAATGGCCCCGAGTCAAATCTCCTGACTGAGCTGCTCACCACGTTGCAGCACACACAGTGCTCAGGCAGGGCCAGGAAGGGGCACTGTCACCCTGCAGGGAACAGCAGTAGATGATACAGCAGATGACAGCACGGATTTCAAGGCTGATGGTTTAAAGAGGCTGGCAGCAAGGGGCTGCGTTCAGGAAGCTCTGACTAACACGAAGCCCTGCGCACATGAACACTGGGCTGCTTCTGCCATGCTCACAGCGTGACAGGGACCTTCTGCCTGCCATCCCCAGCCACACTGCACCTTAGCTCTCTGCTAGTGCGTGGTGTTTGCCAGAGAAGAGCCAGGGCAGGGAACTGGGTTAGCAGAGCTGTTCTGCATTGCAGACACAGAGCAAGGCACCACGGAGTGCAGTGGGCAGAACACAGCCCTTGTGGCTTACAACCAGCAACACCTCTCCCAGAACAGAGGTAGGAGAGCCCAGCTTGCTGTCTTCAATACAACGTGGTGCTGAACCTGCAGAAAACCACTGAAGTGAGGTGTTAAAAACCTGGCATTGGCTTTAGGTGGGCCAAGAGTGGCTGGAAAGCTGCCCACTGTAAATTGACCTAGGGGTGCTGGCTGACAGCAGGCGGAGTATGAGCCAGCTTGTGGCCAAGAAGGCCAGCAGCATCGTGGCTTGTATCAGAAATAGTGTGGCCAGCAGAGCCAGGGCAGTGATCATCCCCCTGTGCTGGGCACTGGTGAGGCTGCACCTCGAATCCTGTGTTTATTTCTGGGCCCCTCACTGCAAGAGACATTGAGGTGTTGGAGCAGGGTCAGAGAAGGGCAATGGAGCTGGTGCAGGGCCTGGAGCACAAGTGTGATGGGGAACGGCTGAGGGACCTGCGGGGTGTTCAGTCTGGAGATGACAAGGTTCAGGGGGACCTTATGGCTCCCTACAACCGCCTGACATGAGGCTGTAATGAGGTGTATGTAGGTCTCTTATCCCAGGTAACAAGCAATAGGACAAGAGGAAATGGCCTCAAGTTGTGCCAGAGGAGGTTTGGACTGGATATTAGGAAAAATAATGTGTAGATGTGGCACTTGGGGACATGGTTTAGTGGTGGACTTGGCAGCGCTGGGTTCACAGTTGGACTTGATGATCTTAAAGGTCTTTTCCGACCTAAACAATTCTATGATTCTAGAAGGGAAGTAGGCAAGCAGGAAGCTAAGGGGAAAGTGGGTGCTCCTCACAGATGCAAGACCCTATAGTAAATGCAGCCCCAGATGCTTACTTTTAGCTCCTTTTTTCTTTTCCTTGCTGCCTGGCAGCTTCCCCAGCTCACCAGCTACTTTCTTCTTTTTCTTTTTGGGTACTTCTTCATTAGCTTGCACTTTCTGCTTCTTCTCCTTGGGCTGCCCCATGGCCCCATCCTCTTCTGGATGTTTCCGCTTTTGAGACATTTTCTGTTTCTTATTCTCTTTGCTCTTCGCTGCTTTCACAGCCTTGTCTGCTGTGGAGGAAGACTTCTTCTTTTCCTTCTTTTCTTTTTTATCCTTTTTCTTCTTCTTCTTCCCTTCCAGCCCTTCCACTGAAGGAACTTTGGCCCCAGTGATCCTGGTTTCAGTCCCCAAGCTTGATTCTGACTGTGGGACGGAGAATGGTGCAGACGATGCTGCGGTCATTTGTGCACGTTTTGCCTCAACATCATTCTCTTTTAAAGCCAGGGTTTTCTTGACTGGGGAAGGCTTGAGGCTGGCATGATCTGGCTCCATTTTTCTTGCCACCTTCTCTGTGTTGGAGGCTCCTGTAGCTTCCTGCCCTGGAGGAGGACGGCTGTTCTCTGCAGAAACATCGACAATAGAGAGACGACAACTCAGGGAGCATTCTTTCCATAGACCACAGGGTCATTGGAGGATGGAAGCATGCATGTGAAGAGGAGCATCTGGCCCTCCCCCTCACAAGCAAATCCTGCTATAGCAGGGTCAGGAAAAGGCATCTCAGCCTGAAACTGAGCATCCGGTGAGGGAAATGGGTGACAACAGCTGCAACAGCTTTGACTGTTGGACCTTCCATAGAAGCCATCACTACCACAGCACACCAGTGCAGTGTGTATCACTTTCAGGGAGAGCCCTACCCACTCCCATTAATTGCATTAATTATTGCAGTTAAAGCAGAACTGGGAGAGGCCAAGGCACACAGCACAGAGCCTCGCGAAAGGGGCATTCAAGGCAGAGAGGGCTGTGCTGTGGCCAGGGGAAGCCAGCAGACGGCAGCAGCACTCCACACTGCTGGGCTCTGCAGTGGAGACATGCTGGGAACAGGGCCCTGTCCCAGTGTCACCCTCCTGTGCCAGCACCACCTTGCTCCTCAGCCAGGCAGATTCCAGCCCTTGCCAAAGGAGACCCACCTGCTTTGTGGTTCGTAGCCACCTGGTCCACATCTGTGTCAGAGTCACTGCTGTCACTGCTGGAGCTGGTGGCTGGGGCTGCTTTCACAGGGGCCCTGGTGTGGGAGCTGGCAGCAGTCACAGCTGCTTTTCCTTGCCCTGCTTTGCCCACAGGCTGGAGGGGAATGGTCTTTGGTGTCTGGGGTGTTGCTGGGGTCCTGGAGGGGCCCGAATAGCCTGTGAGGAGGGACTGAAACAGCACAGACATACTGAAGAGTCACAGCAGGGCAGCCTCCTACACACCAGACATTAAGACCTCTCCCTGCTGCTAATGCTCCCTTGCTCCAAGTGAAGAGCCCACCTTCGGCCACCCGCAGAGAGATCCTGCACTGTTCAGTCAACACTGCACAGAGGCCAGGGCTGCCATGAGAGGCGCCAGCACTTAGCTGCTGCCTGAGCTGACTGCAGCAAGAGCTGATGGCCAGAGGTTCTCCTCTTTGTTCTTGCCTAGTAAATGAGGCTTGGGGGAGGCTCCTGGCCATTAGCATGCACCCATGCACAGATAATGCACTGCAGATGCGCTGCACGCCCCACACGTTACTTACAAAGGGAATTTAATGGCTTGGACACAGGTTAAGTTACAAATACATGTGGAGAAAGAAATCCTGCTGCTTTTGGCACTGTGCACCAGTTCTCCTGGATTAACCCTTGCAAGGCACCACCTCCTCCCATGCTCTTCCCCCAGGAAAGGCACCATGAGCCCAGATCCAAGATCCTGCAGCCTGGGGAAGCATTCCAGGTTCAAAAGCCTCTCTCCACTCACCAAAAGGGCAGTGCTCACAGCACTGCACTGGGGAACCCCCATATCTGTGCTGGCAAACCCACCCAGCACCCTGTTTGCTATGGCTCAGAATTCAATCCTCTCTCTGTGCTTCTTAGGATCCAGTTGCAAGACCTGAAAGGATCCCATTCTGCTCAGCTACCATACCTGTGATGGTGCTGCCTCCTCCTCCTCCTCCTCACTGGACTCCGAGGAGGAGCTGTGGACTATCTGGGTCCCTCCTGGTTTCTGCAGCGAGCCTGCTGAAGGAGCAGAGTTCATCCCATTAAAGCCAGCACTGCTGCCTGGGGCTGAGCTCACGCTCCCATCACAGTTACTGCCACCAAAAGGCCTTCTGCCTCCAAAGAAAGCAGTGCCTTACAAAGCTGGAGAGGAAGAACTCCTCTCCAAGCACTATGTGAAGGTGACACACCTCCCACAGAGTAACAAAACACTGTCCCCACCCTGGCCTGGCCAGCAGCACTGAGAGCATCTTCTTGGGAGAACTGACCAGGCTTGGGCAGTTGCTTGGGTGACTCCTCATCGCTGCTGTCTGAGGAACTGCTGTCCGAAGAACTGCTGTCCATGGGCTCCTCTGCCTGGGTGGGTGGCACAGCCTGGTTCAGATGGGTGTGCTGTGCTGGCTTCAGGCCTGGCTTCCTCGACTTGGCCGTGGGGCTTCCCAGGAGCGGAGCAGCCTGTGGTGTGGCAGCACTGGCTGGGGGAGCTTTTCCCACAGGAACCGTTTGCTTTAGGCTAGAAGCAATGGGGACCTGGAGAGAGGAAGATGAAATGCATCTGGAAGGAGGAATAACTCCTCATGCCCATCAACTATAAGAACAAGCCCATCTGCTCTGGGCTGTGATCACCTCAGCCCTTCTTCAGCAATAGTGCTTCAGTCTGTGTCAAGGTCAGCCCAAGAATCTCTCACCCAGGGCACAGAATCTCCATCTCCCCTGGCCCGCAAATGAAGCGGGCAGCTGTAGCAAAGCAGACAACTCCTGACTCTACAGGGCACTGCTATCAGAAAAGAAGGAAGAAACCAACCAGCCAGCTGGGAGGCAGGAACACAAAAGGTACCAGGGTGATCCTCTGCTCATCTGCCTTACCTTATGGTGTGGTAACAGTGGTTAAACCAGGGCACCTCTCTTCCCCACACTCCACAAACACACTCCCTCAGCTGCAGACAAGGCACCAGCCTCAGACTCCAGCAGACCCATCTCCTCAGAGAAGCTCCCCACTTTAGTCTCCTCTGTCATTACCTTTTCTGCCACCACCTCTTCATCTGAGGAATCGCTACATGAGCTCTTGGACACTCTGATAACCGGAGGGGCAGAAGGTGCCTCAATCTTCTTCTCTCCTGGCAGTGTGGCATTAGCCTTAGCAGCCACTGCACTCAAAACCTTGGCTGCTTTGATGTTCTGCTGGGGCAGAATCTAAAATAGGTGAGAAAAAAAATCAGGACAGAGCACAGCTTGCAGGGGAAAAGAGACAGAAGAGAGCAATCCACCACTAACTCCTGAGCCCTTCCATCATTTCCAGCACAGCACCAAGGCTGTTGCATTAGCTCAGTGCCCCAAAGGCACTCATCCTGAGGGCAGGCAGGCAAAACATGATGTGATCCCTACCCACTGCAACACCAGCAAGACTGCTTTTGTAAACCCTACTTTGCAAAGTGGCCACTTGGACTCCAGGATGTTTCCCTACACTCTAAAAAAATCACACATTGAGAGTTAATTGGCAACAGAGACAAAGACACCAACCACAAGGCAAATCTGCCTTCAGGTCCACAAGCAAGTCACAAATTTCACAAAGCACATTAACAAGAAGCAATTTTGTTGCCTCCCATTTGAAACCTCCACACTAAATGTAAGGGGGATTAAAAATAGAAGAGCCAGGGGCATGGAAATCAGACACTGACATCAAGTCCAAGACACAAATGCCAGCAGAGGAGGGAGTGGGAGCGATGAAGGAGTGCTCAGCCCCCTGGCTTGTGCTACAAGCAAGGCTACGTGAGCAGCCCTCCCTCCTCCCCAGCTCCCTCACAAGCTGGGCCTTTGTGGGCTGACATTTCCCTCACACAACATCTGGCCTTCAGCAGGGAAGGCAATGCTCTGCCGTGCCGAGAGCCGTCACTGCGACGTGAGCTCACAGTGGTCCTGCACACAGCTCCAGTTACAGCAACTGCATTACTTTATACAGGCTTCATCCTATAAACAGGCTGTAATCAAGCACTGCTCAGGCTGGCTGCCTGCCCAGCAGCCCTTCCCCTGGCCACAGCATCAGGCAAACACAGGGAAGTTTCCTGGAGTGCATCTCTCAGCAAGGGTGCTGGGCAGGCAGGGGACACACGTGCAGGACAAGAAGAGCACTTGGACACTAAGCCCTGGGCTCAGAGCAGCAGCCAAGCCACCACCACATAGGAACGGCAGCCATGTTCCTCAGTCAGTGCTTCTTTGCGTGGTTTCTTCCTCAGGCTCAAACTGCAGCAGAAGTGCAGAGAGACGCAAGACAGCACAGTGAGGCACCTCAGCCACTGCTCTGCAGGACTGGCATGGAGACACAAAAAGATGCAACATGAAGAGATTCAGGTGAGAGAGCTGGGAGAGTGGGCTCCACGACATACAGCAGTGCCCTCGGCACAGATATGAGGTCACCTCATATCAGCAGAAGTCTGGCTCCTCCAGCTGAAAGGCAGCAGGGTCGCTGTGATACTGCTACAGGGAAGATCCTTCCAGCCTCCCTGGAAGTCCTGTAGAGGGGGAGTCCAGAGAGCTCCAGCTACACCACACAACCAAGGGACTGGGAGGAACCAGAGGGAAGGTTGCCTTGGAGCTACCCAGCTCATGAGAAGACTCTGCCTGCAAGGATTTGGCTGCTTTTCCAACCTAACTCCCTAGCGCAGGGCAAAGGGGACAGAGTCCCAAAGGAGGCCTGGCCTTGTGTATCTACTCATGTTCCTGCCCAAACATTCACACCCTCCACTGCCCCCTCATACTGTGAGCGTGCTGCAGCCGAGACACGTGCCCAGAGCCAGGTCAGTGAGACCCAGAGATGCCACCAAGGAAAACTGATCCAGCCAGCGGGAAGGTTCCTCTCTATGCCTCTCATCACTCACCAACTACCACCTCCTGAGTCCAGAGACCCACACACAACGGGTCAGCAACTTACCTGAGAAGGGGGCACCGCTTCCTCCTCTGAATCTGACTCCCTGCTGGAATCATCGCTGATCTCCACAGGAGAAGAGGCTGGGGCTACTGCTGGAGCTGGTGGCTTCTTTACACTTGTTTGCTGTGGCACAGCATTCGTTTTCACTGCAAGGAAAGCATAAAAGATTGTCACCATCAGAAAGAGTTGTTCTCCATGGCTGACCAGAGCAGGAGCTACCACACCAAGCTGGGCCATTCCACACGCAGGGGACAAAAGGAAACCCACAAGGATGAAGGTGAGGCATCCCAGCCACTACCAGGGACTCACCGGCTTGCAGAGGCTGTGTCTGTGCTGCAGGGGACTCCTCTTCACTGTCAGAAGTGTCACTGCTCTCACTTTCCGAGGTCTGGCTTTTCAAGGTGCTTCCCACTGCTTTTGGAGCCTGGTTCAGGTTGGGAACAGGCCCAAGCTGTTCTGTTAACCTCTTAACAAAAAAGAGACACGGGCCCAGAAATGGGGAATTAGTGCAGGTATTATCCAGGAGTTTACATGCAGTTTCAGCTCAAGCTGGGTTTTTGTTTTACTGTTAACACAGCTGTTACTAACTCCATCCCTGGCCTGTCAAGATTGGAAGGGGCTTCAGGCAGTACCTGGACTGAGCTGCTGAAGACACATACCTCCTCCTTTAGCAATATGCTTTTGAACAGGAAGCCCATGTGTGTTTTATCTCACGAGCACACAGGGTTCATAACACCAATTCCTTATTGAGGCTGAGACACTGAACAGGAGCCTGGGGGCAGGAAAATTACTGCAACCCGATATCATCATTTAAGCAGGACCTTCCCCCAGCTTGGAGAATTAGTGGGAGCTGGGGAGTCTTGTGCTAAAACACTTGCAAGATTCAGAGGCAGTATGAGAGAAGCTCCATTCTAGAGCTGCTGGAGAGCTCAGCATCGACACAGCTGACAAGCACTTGGGAACACAGAGGGCAGGCAGAGACAGATCAGTATCCACCCTGGAAACCAATCTGTCAACAGGTCTAAAAACTGAGACATCTCCAGACAACAAACCTCTGCAACTCACTTGGGCTGTACCTTTCTATAGCTCCCATCAACACTGTGATGTCCCAGAACAGGCCACAAGCAGTGTGTCAGTGCTGGGAAGCCACGACTATCAAAGCACAAGATACACAACGGCCAGGTGAGAGGATCTGTTCTCAGCTCCTCCTTTGGCTTGGGCCAAAGGCTGCAGACGCCCCCTCCTGCACACCACTGAGGGCTGGTGGTGGCAGAGGGATCTGGGAACTTCACCACCACTGATATTCAAGCAGTGCTCTGCACCCACTCAGTTTACTCCACTCATGGCTCATCTCTGGGCTGCTCTGCCAAAGAGCACACCATGCTTGCCAGGGCAGGCAGACCCCATCCAACCCACACATGATGGCAGCTTGCTCCAGTGCTCCATCTCCAGCCACGACACTCCTGCAAGGTGAGAGACTCCTGCCTGTCTGCATGGCCCATGCCACCCCCTCTCCCAACACAGCCATACCCTCTCAGCCCACAGCAGAGGTCCAGGAGCACTTCAGCAGTGCCAGCTCAGCCAAGGGCTGCTCCTGGCCAGTATGTGAGAGCACCAGCCAAGCAGCTTCCCGGGAGGACAGATCTTCCTGCGCTTCCTGGCACAGCCCTACCAAGGCCTGCCACTGGGGCAGTGTTTATCATCTCCAAGCCAAACACTAAACACACAACAGCATCTGCATGTTTATCCCATTACAGAACAGCTCTCCGAACAAGCCAAGCACATTTTGACTCTGCTTAGAGAAACAGAAACCTCCACTAGCACTTTGGAGGGGGGGGCCTGCAAACCTCACTTGTCTGTTTTGTTTTGGTACCAGTGAGTCACTAGCTCCAGGAGAGAGGCCAGATCTGCAGTGGTGAAAAGAGAGAACTACTTGAAGCAGACACAAAAATTCACACGCTCAAGCTTCCCTCCCTGTCGTCCCAAGCACTGCTGTGCAAGGGAGAAGTGTACAGAGATCAGAGCCCACTCACTCACTTCTAAGACCTTCATAGCAATGGGATTGACTTCTCCCTCTACCTGGATGCAAAGCACAAGGGCTGCTTCATTTCCTAGCTTAGCAAGAGATTGGGAAAGAGCTGCTGTACAGAGACATCCTGACGCAGAAAGAACACAACAGCATCCACAGAGAAACCACCATGAGCTTTACGCAGCCTTGGGACTCCTCAGATCTTCCTGGGGGGAGGCCAAGATCCCTCCATCCACCTCATCTTGGTCACTGCCAGATGGCTTACAGCTGCCACATCCTATGGCATGGCTTCAGGTGGGATCAGGCCAGTGTTCTGCTGACAGGCATCAACAAAACCACCACACGCTCATCGTGTAACATGCGCAGCTTAATAGACAAGCACACTAAAGCAGACAAGCACACTAAAGTGAATCAAGTATCTAGCTCTCTATATGTAGCGAATAAGGACAATAAAGCAAATCAGAGAGATGTAAGTAAAGCACAGAGGAAAACTAGCAATGCATCAAATCATTACTGCATAGAAAGAACAGAGATTAAGAAGAAACACATCACCAGTTACCATCAAATCATCACCCAGGCCCACACTTCAAGCTGGGAAGCCCTGCTGCAGCTGATGCCAGGAATCTCAGGTAACTGGGAAAATTCCCATGCGGTGCATCCACCCATAGGTGAGGCTCCAGATTCAGCTACAAGAGGATCCTGCTTTTATACCCTTAGGAAAAACAGTCGGCTTTATGCCAGCTCATTTACTCATGGGGCTGTGCAGTTTCTCATGATCTCCCTGTTGTCAAGTGCGAAGGTCAAAAGACGACTGCACCCTTATGTTTCCCTGCCTCTTTCCATAAACATATATACTCTACTGAACACTGACAAAAACATACTCTGTTTTGTCTCTCAGTCATGAACAGGAATCAGCTCCCACCTAGGTTCCCATCCATT
The DNA here is from genome assembly GCF_034315485.1 of Pezoporus occidentalis. Classification (NCBI taxonomy): domain Eukaryota; kingdom Metazoa; phylum Chordata; class Aves; order Psittaciformes; family Psittacidae; genus Pezoporus; species Pezoporus occidentalis. The sequence goes on along the minus strand of NW_026913230.1, from coordinate 467,520 downwards.
ACAGCCAGCAGCATGGCTGAGTTCACAGAATTTGTGTTGGATGGGACCTTAAAGCTCATCCAGTTCCAACCCCTGCAACAGGCAGGGACACCTTCCACTAGAGCAGCTTGCTCCAAGCCCCTGTGTCCAACCTGGCCTTGAGCACTGCCAGAGATGGGGCAGCCACAGCTTCTCTGGGCACCCTGTGCCAGCACCTCAGCACCCTCACAGGGAAGAGCTTCTTCCTTATACCCCACCTAAATCTCCTGTTTAAGTTTGAGCCCAGGGAGCAGATAACACAGGCAGACAACTTAAGAGCCACAGGTACTGAAGTAACTCAGGGAGAAGGAAAGTCATGAGGAAATCATTTTTCCTGCTCCCTCTCCAGCCCCCTGAGCTGCCTGTGGCTCAGTGCAGTGACTCAGCGCCCGCACAACCCATCTGCCACTCCACTGGGTCCATTTGCATCATGCAGTGCTGCATGACAAGAGGGGAAACAACACTGAGCCACGTGCGCTGCGCACGCTGTAACAATCACACTCCACTGCTGCCTGTGCACCACCAGGGTATCAGCACCAGGACCAAGTATCTCAGCCATGTCACGACACAGCAGAGGTTTAACTGTCATCTGCACAGGAGCAAGGACAGGGCTCAGGAAGGGAGCCTCTCCATCTGGTGGGAGATTTGGCCTGTGGTCCAAGACAAAGACTTGCAGGCACAGCTTCCACCAGTGCACAGGTTTTCCTGGGATGCTAAAGAAAGACAGGCTCCAAACACACATGTGCATCTCATGCCCAGTCCTGGTAAGCAGAAGCTGAAGCCTATCCATGGAGGACTTGAGTGCCATCTTTGATCCAAAACATCCAGGAAAGAGGAAGCAGAGCAGAATTAGCAGTTCCAAAAGAAAAGGAGCTCACAGCATCTTTAAGATCAATATAGACTGTGCCCCATCACCATCCTTCCCCATCCCCAAATAAGCAAACACCTTGTCAACTTCTTTGACTAAATATTCCTGAATCTTCAGGGGTAAACATACCAATTAAGCAGTTCAATTTAAGCATGATGTTCATTTTAATTGTGCTAATCCACCCCCACAGGGAAAGATGAAGCAGCTTCCAACGCTCTGTATCTGTTTGGATTTTGCACAGAAGCCAGAGGAAGTTGCAGGATACAGTAAGTCAGTGGTTAGCATATGCCCAAGTAGCAGATGGTGAGGATGAGCTAAGAAGAGTTTGACTAGGAGGACAGGACTGTGGACACAGCTAAGCCTAACGGTTTATCTTCAGGCTTCACTCGTGGTCTCTGCCTGTAGGCTACTTATATGTGAAGAAACAGCCTGTTTGGCAAAAATAGAGCTTCCTCGATGACAAGCTCTTCCTTGCTGACTGTGGCTGTTGAGAGGTAATCACCAGTCTTCAAGAGGGAAGATGCTGAAGTGGTTAAATAACCATTGGCAAGACAGCTACCTGCTGCTTCCAGCTTCCAATCAACACTTGGGAGAAACAAACCTACCCCAGCACATCCTTCACCTAGAACTCTAACGTGGATGAGTCTTGATAGTCTTGCAGCAGGACCCCATGGCACAGCTATCAGAATAGCTGCTCCTGCCACCCAGAACTGAAGCTTCACATAAAATCACGCAGGAAGAGAGCAGCACAGAGCCAACTGTTAGAGTTCCATCCCCCTCCACCCACCTTAGCAGACCAAGGCTATGAAGACAAAAATGCAGAGCCTCTCTGACTCCTGCCTGTCAATAGTGAAAGGATGTGGTGACAAAGAGCCTCCTTGCTAGGACACGTGAGCCTCTGCCCCCGGCTTCCCTTCCTCCCTTGCAGATAATAGCTGCCATCTCCAAAATGCTGCTCTCAGGGCAGTTTCTGCAGGGCCTTGCAGCTCAGAGTCAATGCAGAACGTCTCTGTACAACATGCCTGAGGGTGCTCTCAGAAAGGGATTTGCTTCTTTGTAAGTTCAGCCACCTGAGTCCAGACTAAGTTCATGGTCCTTCTCTCAAGAGAGGTCCTAAATAAATCCTCACAGAAGAGCCAAGACCAAGCTGTCTGTGACCCCACACACAAGAGTTACAGATGGGCATTCTGAGGGGCAAAGCACGAGTTAAACAGTTGGGATCAAAAAGGTTACACCCCCCAGTTTCCAAGTACAAAGAAAGATCCTCCTCTCCAAGGGACAGATACAACATACTGCTGGTGTTTCATGGAGATCAGTAGCATTTTAAGGGATAAACAATTTTTTTGCATATCCCATCCCTTGGCACTGAGTTGAACACAATATTACCTACCTTCTGGCTGACAGGCACAGGATGATCCTCCTCTTCGCTGTCTGAGGAGTCAGAGCTCTCCACTGGCTTTGCACTTTCAGCAGGCTTTGTGGGAGCAGCAGTACTTCCCGGTGTGGTTTTGGCCTGCCTGGGCACTGCTGGCTTTGGTGCTGGCTTCCCTTGGGAGAGGGGAAGTGTTTTTGCTGGAGCTGCTTTGCTGGAGAGTGATGCTGCTGGTGTAGGTTTCACTGGGGACGGGACGGCTTGGGAGGATTTTGGAGGTGGCTTTGTCTGGACAAGACAAGAACAGTGAAAGAAGGCAAATATCACAGTAGCATAATTCATTTTGCTCACACTGTAATCAAGGGAATAGATTTCAGGGCCTCCTGGGATAGGTGAATGTTAAAGGAAGATTAGCAACTGGCAGGACACAAGGCATCCTTTCATCTAGCTGTGTGGGTATGGTCTCCCAAGATGGAAAAGCAAGAGCAGGAATTCTCCATCAGCCTGTGATACAACCAGTCCCCTCCAGTGAGGTGCATTGTGGCACACTGCACTCTTCACAGTGGGGAAGCTGAGCTGTGCTTCAGTTTGGCAAATTAGACACTATTTATTGCAATTTACAGCTGGGAGGCAAATTCAACCATGACAATTTGCCTCTTCAGGTGGCAGAAGAATTGCTGTAGCTTTTTTATTTAAAAGTACTGATGGATTTTTTTTTTTTTGTAATTATTTTTAAGAAGGGAACAATGGCTTGAATAGAACTCGGAGCAAAGACACCGAGGTGCCTTTAAACATCCCCTGCCTCTTGCCTCCCACCCCAGTACGACCTTGCTACACACTACACGCATTTACAATTCCTTTTCACTGCAATTCCTGGCCCTGGAGGGGCATGCAAAGAGAGACAAAAGTTCAGACAGACGCACCTGGGTTACTGATGGAGGTTCCTCATCTTCACTGTCTGATGAGTCGCTGCTCTCTGATGTGTCATCGGGCTTTGCAGCCCCAGAAACCATTGTAGGAACCGTTGTAGGTGCAGGTTTGGCCTGGGTTGGTGCCACTGCTGTCTGCCTCACTGCATTCCTCTTGAGGGATGCTAGAGTAGCTGGTACACTTTTCACAGGCCCTGTATTAACCGGCACTGTTTTCACAGCTGTTTTTGCCTGGGAACAGGGGGAACAAAAGGGAATCACAGCCAGTTAACATCTCAGAAGAAACCCACTGAGAGCTGTAACTGCATGGAATTTGCTTTAAAGAAGGCTACCTCACTAATTTGACCACAGCTTGGGGTGCATCTGAAGCAAACCACTTTCTCCATGGATTGCCTGACTGTATCTGTGGACCTGCACACCAATCACCTCCTACAGACCAAACGATCACCCTCAACTTCAGGCACTAAGAGGAACGGCGATAGAATGGTTGGTGCTGGCAGGGGTTAGTGGGACTCTCAGCCACACAGCATGTTTCTTCGGCTTTGGAGATCTCACACATCCAGGGAAGGGGGTGTTGTCAGAATACAGCATTGCAGCATTTCCTCTCTACTTGAAGGGAAGCAAGTGACTTCCTGGAGACAAGGAACCTGGCCTGCAGAGGTTACCTGGACCACTGGAGTTGCAAGCTCCTCCTCGGAGGATGTCTCATCACTTGATTCCTCACTGCTGCTCTCAGCAGCCCCAGCTGCCTGCTTTGCCTCTGAAACACAAGCAAGGAGATGTCACAGCTGCTGCCTGCTCTGAGCTCCCCCATTAGCTTGATGCTAATGTGGCTTTTGAAGTCAGGACAACAAAACATGACACAGAGAGAACTAAGGGGATTTGAAGGGAAGAGGGCCTAGCCCTGCTGAAAGCACCAGTGGCCTCCTGGGAACAGCTTCTCCAAACAAACACTGGCCCACAAACGCCTCCCCTCAGTGCAAGCAAAGATGGGAAATCCTTCCTGGCCACCCTCTGACCCTACAGGAGCTGCCTAGCCACACACAGCTCTCTCCAGAGGTACCTAGCTTGGCTGGAGCTCCTCTGGAAAAGAGCCAGGATAAGGACCATTTTCAGAGCTTCTCCCAACATACACACACTTCAAAGCAGTAAGATTTCCCTAAAGACCTCAAAACCGAAAAGCAATCACTTTACAAGTGGGAATATAAAGAGAAGATGCTGCAGTGCCCTTCCAAAAAGCTCAAAGCATCTGCAGTGTTAGTACTGCATCTCCTCCAGATATGCTATGCTTTTATCTCCAACCCCGTAGTGCTGGGTGCTGCCAGACAGACATCTCAGCACAGAATCTGCTGCTTGAAATGGGAGCAGGCATGCTGGCTTCATCCCCCAGAGCTCCGGAGCTGGCTCTTCTGCAGTATTCTCACAGCCTCCCCTAGGAGCAAGCATCGCTCTGAGCTTTCCAGCACGGGAGCTGAAAGGCACAAGCTGAAAGCACAGCTCAGACCCGATTCCATGGTGGAGCTGGAGCACACATGCATCTACCACACTCTGCTGGCTCCTTACCCACTCTGGGAGCTGGGCCCTTTGCAGCAGGTGTCTCTTCTTCCTCATCGCTCTCTGACGACGAGCTACTGCTGGAGCTTTCTGGTGCTTTGGTCGATACCAGTGCTTTGCTTTGACCCACTGTGGTCGTGGCTGTTGTGGCATGTCCAGGCTTCCCAGGACCAAGCAGTTTCTGCCCAGCTTTGGCTAGAGATGCAGCTGGCACATTGGGCAGCTGCTTGTTTGAGACCACAGTTCTGTTTGCAGCAGAGGGCATGGCTGCTTTGCCTGCCGGGGCAGTGGGTATGTTCGGAGAGTGCAAGGAGTTGGTGGCAGCTTTGCCACTCACCACACCTGGTGGCACCTACAAGGAACAAAAGAAATTAGAAGCCTGTAAACAGATGAGGGGCTAAGCTAGATGTAACATAGCTTAAAGAACAGCCTGGCAGCCAGGCAAGCCATAGAGCTCTTTAGGGAAGCACCTGCGGGACAGATCTAATAGAAGGCTTATGCCAGCATAGGAGGGGCATTTAAATATGAATTCCAGCCACCAGTTCTACACATCCTAATGAGCCTGGGATAGTCCTGACCACAGAGTACTATCAGCCTTCAAAGCCAAGAGAATTGCCTTACCGCAACTGCACCTTTTCCAGCTGGTGTCTCCTCTTCTGATGAGGAGTCATCCTCTTCACTGCTTTCTACATTCACTGCCGAGTTGCTGGCCAGGGGAAGGCCGACTGCTGAATGGCAGAGAACCACAGAGACATCCTGTGAGTGCACCTCTCGCATCAGGACGGCCTCTGGTTTGCAGGGAGGGCAGGGTCCCATCTCTACACCTGCCCCAACACTGTCCTTGCAACAGGCAAGTGTTTCTCTCCTCCACCCCATCCTTCCCACCACCAAGACAAGGAACCTGCCCAGATCTGAATGCTCCCAAGGACTGGTCTACAGCAGATGAGACCGAGCCAAATCATCAGATACATGGGGTTTTGTTACACTACATGAGCCACATCAGCTACACCAGGGATCTAGTACAACCTCAAGACAGAGGCTTTCCAACTAATAAATTCTTCCTTTATCTGTCAGTCAGGCCTGCCTTTCCTGGCCCACAAACACCAGAGACCAACTAGAAGGTACCCCACAGTGGGCAGCATTAGGTTCCCAATGCTTCATCCAAGCAACAACACCCATCTCTCCCCAGTGAATTGCAACAGATTTCTCCTAGCTCCAGCAGACATCTGTGCTCCCAGAAATTCCACATGAGAAGGAGGTGCTAAACTAGTTAAACACAAGGGAATAGCCATCACTTTATAAGCATTTTCTCTGTCCAAGCCTCTGATCCCACTCTGTCAGTTCCAGGGAGGTGAAACGCTCCTACCATTTGCAGCTTTTGCCTTCTCTTTCTCATCCTCTTCTTTGTCTGAGCTCTCAGAGCTGCTCACGGGATCAGGAACTCTGATCTTTCCTGGGATGGCTTCTTCATCATCACTCACCTTTCTCCTCCTGGTATTTGAGGGAGTTCTGAAGGAACAGAATTTGCATCAGAATGGGGGAAAAAAGTGTCTTAAAAAGAATAAAATACAATTATTCACCTACTCTCAGGTCAGGCTCCAGCCTAAGGACAATCAGTGCCATTCCTCTACAGCTCCTAAAAGGGGTGGGAGAAATACTTCTCTAATCTGCAAGGAACAACTCCAGTCTTCCCCAGGCAACTCTTGAGAGCAACATATCCCCTGCAATACTCAGAAGAGATACTGTACATATTTTCTCCTGTGTCCTAAGCAGAGTGTTTCACACTTCATCAGAGAAGTAAAAATGTGTATGGTCAGGCTGGTTCTCACAACAGAACAAAAGCATCCTACAGGACAAATTCCTCCTCCAGGAGGCAGCTACAGCCAGACAGTAAGTGCAACCCCAAGGTTAGGACAATGAGCGCCAAACAGGTCTTGGTATGACACAAGGCCAGGAGAAGTGAGCCTGAAGGCTGTAAAAGCCTTATTCTATTTGTTCATCTGATTTAGAAACAAAGTTAGTTTAACAGTTTGGCCAGTAAAGACTGTGCTTATTAGAGTGTTTCAGTAGCAGCGCTGTAACTGCAAGTTTTTTTTCAAGCAGGCAAAGCCAAGGGCACATTTACAAAGTCCTGTTCACTACCCTTAACAATTTAAAAGAACAGGGCAAGCCATGCAGGCAGCTCTGACCCTACAAACCCTTCCCGATTCAGCAGCAGCTGATAACACAACAGGGACTACTGTGAGAATCTGTTGTGGGTGACCAGAAGCTCAGGGATACTGCATGAAGGCAAACAGCAGTGCCCCAAGGCACTTGTTAGAGGGAGGAACTGCAAGCCTGTTTCTACACTGCCACATCCTGCACCAAGGCACAAGGTGTTCTAGCAAAAGACATCTTTGGAGCAAAGACGCGCTTCCTGAGGCTGCTGACATCGCCGCTCTGAGGAGCATCTTCATTCCAGTGCTCATTAGTACAGGCACAGAAGCCAGCTCCAGACAACCCAGCTCTGTTGCTGCCACCAGTGTCAGACCAAAGCCAGCGGTGCACAGGGTGGGTGCAAACATCACTGCATCCCACAGGGGAGGTGCTGCAGACCTTCACATGGGGTACTCACTGGAATAACTACACAGGAAAGTGCTGGGCTGAGTCAGCAGATACATCATCTGTGCCAAGGTTTAAGATCCTGTAAGAACTTTGGCATTTCAGCATCTGCTCTGATTCCCTGCTCTTGGGTCAACGCTCCTGCAAATCATGTGGCTTTAAAACAAAAGTGAAACAGAACTGGAGGAAAGATTTCTGCCAGTAAAGCATGATTCTGAGAACCACAATACTCCAGTATTAACCTCAGCCAGCAAAAACAGCATCAGCTGCTCAAAACTAGAGTGTAACAACTTATCCCCAAGCTCAGACTGCTGAACAGTTATCATCAGAAATACTCTGACACAGGAAATTCTAGCAGATAAAGCTCACACGTGCCATGCAGTCTGGATGTTAACACAGGCTGGAATTTATTCCATAGGCACTCCCCCCTTTGACTTACTTTTCCCAGTGGGTAAAGATGTCCTCGAGAGAGGCCGAGAGGGAAGGGAGCAGCTTCTGTGAAAGCACAGGGAACACGAGTCAGGCACCAGCCCCAGGTCAGGATGACACCAGACAGCAGCGGCCCCTCCAGCATCCCCGGGATAACGGAACCGCGTCCTCCCCGCACACATCCCCCCAGTAACACCCCGCTCCCCACCAGCGGCCCGGCCCTCCGCTCCGGGAGCCGCCTCCCTGAGCGGCAGCGGCGGAACCTCCCCTGCTCAACACGTGCTCGGGACGGCTTTACCCGGCGGGCTGCCGGCCCCACTCCTTCTCCCCGGCCCGGACAACACGTGGGTCCAGCGTGGAGCAGCGGGAAGCGGCACAAAGCGGAGGGCGCAGGGAGCGCCCGGCCTCCGTAGTGAGGGAGCAAAGCGGGCCGGGGCCTGGCGAGGGAGCAAGCGGGGCCCAGACCCTCCGAAGGCCGTTACCCGCCTCACCCCCGGGGCCGGTTGCCCCCAGTGCGGGTGCCCCGGTGCCGGTTACCTGCCCGGTCTGCGCCTGCAGCTCTCGGGCCGCCCGAGCGAACCCCCCGCGGAGCAGGTGCTGGTGGATGAGGGCGAGCAGCTCCAGAGCCCCACGCCTGTCTGCCGCCATGGCGCGGCCTGCGGGGCCCGCGTGCTGCGCGCCCGCTACGTCACAGCCGCTTCCGCCGCGCTGCCCGATGGGAGTTGTAGTGCGGGGTGGGGAGGACGGGGACAGGGGCGCACGTGGAGGCTCCATCGCTGCATCCGCCGTGGGCAGTGGGGGCTGAGGCAGGGGTAACGGGGGACAGGCCGCTAACAACGGGGTGGGGAGGGCTGTGGTTACTTCAGCCCCATCCCTGGCAGGGTTCAAGGCCGGGTTGGACACAGGGGCTTGCAGCACCCTGCTCTAGGGGAAGGCGTCCCTGCCCATGGCAGGGGCTGGAACTGGGTGGGCTTTAAGGTCCTTTCCGACCCAATCCAGGCTGTGATTCGTGGGTCTATGACATCCGCTCAGTTTTCCTGCTCTGAAGGCAGAGGCTTTGCTCCTATGATGCTCTCTCAAGGCTGATGTAGTGCTGTAGGAAATTGAGGTGCTTGGGCAATTTTGGGGCTAAACCAAGCAAGTTAAAGAGAGGGATAAGGAGCTGCTGATGCAGAGCAGCTGCTGGAAAGGGGCTGCCCCATCATCACCCTGCTCCACACTGACACTCTCCAGGAGCAGCCTGGGTCCCTGCGCTTCAGCAGGGGTTTATTTTTGGGAGGTTCAATAATGTCCACGGTGCGCCCATCTCTCGCTGAGATACAGGCCCTTTATTTGTATTTATAGGCAAGATTAAATATAAACCTGGCCCGGCTCCAGCTGGCTCTTGCGCCTTTGAGAGCGGCATCACCCAGAGCTGCAGAGCCACTGCCCGGGTGGCAGCTTTACAGCTCCTGTGAAATGAATCACATCCCTGGCTGGGGCTGGCACAAGCACTCATTGATGCTCGGTGTTCATGCGGCTCCAGCACACGCCACAGCGGGGTGGTTGGCCTAGGGCTGTGTCCCAGGGTGACTGCTGATGTTCTGAGACGACCCAAGGTGCAAGGCCTGGTTTGGAGACCTGGATCTCCTAACCCAAGGGGAAGAGCCAAGTAAAGCAGCCTGGGACAGAGCAGTGAAGGGTGGGTGCCTCTTGCGGAAGCTGGCCTCTGATAGTGAGATTGGGTGGAGATTCAGCCTCCTTGGTCCACAAAGGGCGCAGCCTGCTGCAGACATGGGGATGGACAGATTTAGATGTACTTTGGTGCAGTTTGGAATGGTTTTATACCTCCGGGAACCCCTCAGTTTGCTTTATTAAAACCCAGTTCCTGTCTCTGCCTTTTGCCACCAGGATCCTTGTGATTACAGGAAATGCTGCCCAGACCTCAGCTAAAAAGAAGCAGAGGGTCCTTCCTGAGCAATGGAGCTCTCCAGACAAATGTCACACAGTTAAAGGATCCCTGTGTGGTGCAGGGAAGTGCAGCAGTGCTGTTTCTCTTGGTCTGAATGGAGGGTGGGTGGGAGGAAGGCTGGAGGGTGGCAGGTCACCAGAGCAGCAAGCCATCGAGATGCCAGCAGGGTGACGAAGGAGGATGAGAACATCCCGACAGCTCTCAGGGTAGGACAACACAGGCAGATCCCTCAGCTCACTTTACAGGAGAGGGGAGCAAAGTCCATGGTAGCGGTGCCCTGGGCCCGGGTTGGAAGTGTTTTGCCAGGACAGCTTTTCCAGGGCTCTCCATTCTCTGTGCCAAGGGAAGATGCTCTACAGGGTGCCTGGGGAAATGGGGTGCATTAGTTCCCCAGACATTAGAATACCAACAAGCCCCTGCTCTGCTGCATTTCAAGGCCTCTCCTCTCCGTTGGCTCAGAACTCATGTGCACTAGAAAGCATAAATGGTTTGGTTTTGACCAGTTTCAGTAAAACATGGAAGGGAAAAATATAGATGAGCATAGATGGGAGAAAACGCATTCAGGAGAACTGCTCTTACGAAACCCAAATTGAATATCTCAAAGCCCTGAGCATCATGGACAAATGTCTTGAAAACTTGACTCCATTTCCCCCCCAGGTATCTCTTCACAGGTCCACTACAGTTTAGGGTCACTTGAGTCCAAAGCCTCATCCCCTGGAACCATGAATACCCTCAGCAAACCGCAGCGTGGGGCCTGGGAGTAACGCAACCCACTTGAATGAAGAAATCTGAACACAAATAGTATGTACGCTGCACCACAATTACAGGTAGCGAAGGTATTTGAGGCGGTTGGTAAACATGCCAAATAATAAATAGAGCTATTCAGTCAGCAAACAGCTGCAGGATTATAAATAGGAAAACCTACCCCAGCTGAGACCCAGCAACATGCACACACTAAGGAGGGATTTGTGTGTGTGTGCGTTTTTTGGAGGGAGGTCGAAACTGTTTTGCCCACTCTTTATTTTAGGAAGGTGGAACGTCCCCGGTGGGTTTCAGAAGCTAGCCTCTCGGGTATGCCTTCTCCATGCCAAGACACTGAGTCACGGAGGGATTGCAGGAAGCTGTTTCAGATCCAGACAGGGGATAAAGCAGCTGTAATTGAGGAGCCAGCTGAGCTCTGTCTGCTCAGAACCACACAGCCCCACCCCTGCCCTCAGCTCTACAAGCTGAGAGCTTTGCTCGCTGCCGCTTTCACATGTTCCTTGGTTATGGCTTGGGGTCAGCCTCGTCCACACCTATTCCGTTCTCAATGAGTGCTTGTGTCCGGGCCAAGCCCGGGGTCAGGGAGCGTGCTTGCAGGCTGGAGAGCGCTGTCCTGCCTCCAGTGGGAGCTGACAGCCTCCAGGCACATCTGCTGGACCCCTGGGCCTGCAGGGATGTGTTGCTGCTCTGCAGGCTTCACTTGAATGCATTTGTCCATCCGTAAGTTTTCATGGCTGCTGATATCAGGCAGAGCCACAGGGATGCTGCTCCCTCTGCCTTGGCTCCACAGCCGAGGGGTGGGATGGGTGGTCAGGGACAGGACCCTTGTTGCCTCCAGCAGTAACTCTGATAAGTCTCATGAGTCAGATTGTTGGCTCAATGTGCAATCCATGTTTAGGAGGATAATCTTCCTGGCCCAGTTCAGAGGCTGAGATGAATTTCCTTGCTCAAGTCCCCTGCACTCTCCCTCCTGAAAAGCACCCTTGGGGACGGAGACGAGAGTATCGCAGGAGATGGGGATGGGTCAGGGCAGGGGGAGTGCAAGAGATAGATGGAGATGGAGGGTGTTAAGGGATGGTGAGGACTGGAGGTGGGAGCACAGCACAGAGAGAGAAGAGGGGGAGCACTGAAAGGAGACATAAGGACAGAGGAAGGAGTTCTCATTTTGAAGGGAAAGGGAACAGAATGGAATGGAACAGAAGAGAAATCTAAGGAGGATGGAGAAGAAGAAATGACCAAGGAAAGATCAAGCCAGCACAGGGATTAGCTGGGGGGGGTTGTTCACTGTAGCCCCTGCTTGGCAGCTCGGGGTGCAGAGGGAGGGCCGCCGGGTGCTGCTCTGCAGGGCTTTGGGTCACTCTGACAGCAGCACCACTCACCACAGCCTGGGGAGCACGTCCTGGGCTGCAGCCAGGCCCTGGGCAGCGCTGGGGGCAGAACTGTGCAGCGCCAGTTTCAGTGCCCTCAGCCCATTGGGGTGGGCTGGGGCTTTACAAGGACAAGGAGCTGCTTTGGGAACAGTCTGACTCAGGAATCCCGGCTTTTTTCTTTCCCCCCCCCCCCCCTTTGTTTTGCTGTTCTCTCCCCCTCCTCCTTTTTCTTTGTCTGCTAATGCGCAGCAGATGGGAGGAAATGCCATTTTAAATGCCACAGCATCCTGATGAAACTCGATGGGTTATGGCAATCTCGGATGAATCATGGCATTGTTTTGTGTACATGGCCCTGCTGCAGCTCGGCCTCGCTTGGGCAGCTTTGTGCCTGCAGCTTTGCTAATCCATGTTGGGTTGCTGAGGGATCACCCCAGCAGGTGCCCCCCAGGACCTGGGTGTTATTAATTAATAAACCAGCCTCATTTTGGAGGCAAAACTGAGCCCAAAGTGCATTATTGCTTTATCAGTGGTGGAACCAGCAGCCAGCTTTGAAACATCTGGTCCATGGTGCCTTTGGGGCCGTGGGGGTTATAAATCACGCTCCATTCCCATGTTGTGTTTATAGGCTTTCCACACAAGGTGGAAGAACAGGGTTGAGAGAACCCAACCCAGCGCAGCCCAGCCCTCCCCACCACCTCCAGCTTAGCCCGTGGTCCCTCTGGGAAGCTGGGCTGTGTCCCTGTGCTTCATCCTTTGCCCCACAGCTGGGATGGATCCACAGAGCCAAGGTTGAGGTGGGTTTCTGTGATGTAGCCGCTTGCTGACAGGGCTTTGCTTGAGGTGATCCAACCGTTTCATCTAAGCCATCAGGCAGGAGTTGGATAATATTGACTCACTCGCTGGCAGCTTGCTGCCAGATGAGAAGGAACAGCTCAGGAGTTAAAAAAGTAGTAATAAAATACACACATCCCAACAGCTCCATCACTGAACCTCGCAGCGAGCCAGCCCTCTCAGCTTCAAACTCAATAATCGTGGGGGGAAAAGTCACCTCGAAGCCTGCAGAATATAAAGCAGCCTTTTAATTTCAGTAGCTGAAAGAACAGATTTGAGAACTCCAACGAGCAGAAGACGTGACATTAAAATTTGGTTGCAATATGCTTAACAGTCTCGATTGGAAGTGTATATCTGCTATGTCTAACTGCTTGTGTCTACTGCCGTGGCAGTTACTCAGTGCTGGCACAGGAGCATTAAGCCGTTTAATTCCTCTGTTTTTTTGGTTGTAACTCTAACATACATGGATGCAGTGAGCAGAAGGGCTGTTATAAATCAACCCCCATCCCAGCCCTGCTGTCCCCCAGGCTCTTGCTCTCATTTGCAAGCATATCCCTGTTAAAAGGCCTGGCAGGCTCATGGTGTAGCACAGCCAACCCCCACAGCCACAACAGCTCCGCTGTGTTTATCCAGATTCCAGCAGCTGTACCTGGGAGGAGAGGGAAGGGGTTGTGTCTGCATTCATGAAGCCGTAGGTCTGAGGTATTACTTTTCTCCCATCAGGCATCCTTTGCTGCTTTAATAAGTCAAAAGCAGTGCAGCAGGAAAAGGAGGGGAAAGAGGGAGTGGGAAGAGGCTGCTCACACCAGGGTCATACTGTGAACCTGTGCTATGTCTTGCGCCCTTCCAGCATCCTGCGCTTTTTCAGCTCAATTCTGACCAAAGCAAAACCCTTTCTCCTGGTTCAGTGTCCCAGGATAAGCCTGAGAGAGGATGAACAAGCCCTTGTTTCTCAGCAGTAAGCTGATGAACTAACAGAATGGGTCACCCAGGGAGAGTTCACTGTGAGGAGCATCACTGTGTGTCCCACTTCCCTGCCCTGTCACCCATCCTGGTGTGGGCTCAGCCATGTGCTGGTGGTGGAGATGCAGTGATCTGAAAACAGGGAAAAAAAAAGAGGAAAAAATAAGGAAGACCTCTTTCTTTCTGATGGTTTCTGGTTTGTACGTTAGTGCCCCTGGTCCCCTTGTGCCTGAACAAGCCTGGTGGGCACAAGGAGAGCACCAGTAATAGGCTCTTTATATGTGCTTATTTCGTTTAGCACATCCTCAGTGAGAGCTTTAGAGTTGTTCTTACAGTGATTGCTTTCACTGCTTATGGAGAAAGCCACAGTAGTTAAAGGGAGTGGATAGATGCCAGGTGCATTAGTGCTGTTTGCAGTCATGGAGGGCCCATTTGTTAGGTATTTTGCCTCAGGACGTGGGACCCACCAAAAGTCTACCCTTGTTTGGGCAGGGCTCAGTCTGAAGGCAAGGAAGACTTGCATGTGCACATCCAGCATGGGCTTTGCATCGTGCTATAGTGGTGCCAGACCTTCTTGATGCTTGTGGCATGAGGAGCTGGGGCTGGGGTGATGGCCCTGCTTACAGCATCCTCATCCTCCAGAAACATGAGTGCCGAGCCAGCCTGAGCCCTGCACAAGAGAGGCAGCCACAGCCCAGCACAGGCAAATCCTGCTGGACATCCCTCCTTTTGGGTCTGTTTTGAGGTGGCTTTCCCTCTCCTGATGGGGGATTTTGCTGTGAGGTGATATAGCACATGAGTGGTGTGTGAGCTGACTCAAGGAGAGCAGTGATGCCCCACTCCTCCCAGCACAAGGATGTCCTCTGAGTAGGCACTGGGAGAACCACCCTTGAGCCATTACCTGACCACCCTGCTCCCTGCCAGATGAGGAGTGGGCAGGATACAGAGCTTGTGCTCCTGGTACCCAGAATTGTCTTGTCTTTGGCTTTCCGGGCAGGCTGTGGAACACTCTGCCTCTGCTCAAGTGGGATGCAGCCCCACGCTGGCTCCAGCCACATTCTCCGGTTTAGTGTGACTTTGGTGTACCAGAATAGCTCGAGTTTCATGCAGGAACAACACGTACACATGTGCTTCTGTAGAAGTAAGAAGTTCTTTACTGTGAGGGTGGTGAGGCACTGGAGCAGGTTGCCAAAAGAAGTGGTAAATGCTTCATTCCTGGCAGCGTTCAAGGCCAGGTTGGACAGAGCCTTGGATGTCATGGTCTAGTGTGAGGTGTCCCTGCCCATGACAGGGGGTTTGGAACTGTATGAGCTTTAAGGTCCTTTCCAACCCAAACCGTTCTGTGATTCTATGAAATAACACGGGAGAGGACCGGGATTGGATCTGCGCTGGTGCAGACAGCAGAGATGGGCTCTTGCAGCAATGTTAGTCCCTGTTCTCCTGGCCTTGCCAAGGGGACAGCACAGCCAGAGATGCCTGTTAATCTGTGTATGACAACAGTACATGGGAATTGCAAACAGATTCTTGCCTTATCTTGCTCGAGGGTTATTGCAGTACAGGGATTTAAGTTGGCTTTTCTGCCAAAGCATGTATGCAGCTATTCAGAGATTCCACCAAAGCACATATATATGTGCTTCTCTTGGAAACAGAAAAAAACCATTATCCAAAAAAAGCCCTACACTGTCATTAATCTCCGGGGTTTTATCCATGTTTCATTAGGAATCTGGACATACTTGAAATGGCTTTCAGATAAAGCTGAATGAATCTCCCTCTGTCTTAGAGGCTGGTGTGGCTTAATTTCCTAGCGGAGATTTGGCTGCTTTGGGAATTGGGTAGGAGATTTCCAGCACCTAAACTGGGAAGGAGGGAGTGCCTTGAAGCAGCCCCATCTGAATGACTCGCAGATGCTTTCAGTGGCTTGCTGGGAGCGTGGGGGGAGCAGGGGCGTCCGGATTGAGAGAAGCTCTTCCTTGGCCAGTATTGAACCAGATGGGCAAGAATTAGCTCTTGAAATGAGTGATTCACAGTGCAAAGAAGCGGGAGAGCTCATCCTCCAGGAGCAGCCTTCCTGAAGCCCCGGGAGCAAACAGCCAAAGCAGGGATGCTGGAGCAAGGAGCAGGCTGAAGGCACTCCCCTGCCTTCCCTGGAGCAGAGGTCCTGGATGTGGCCCCTCAAAGCCACAGCAAGGCTGCCGGCCCTTGTAAGCCACAAGAGGGTGACAAAGTCCCATCCTGTGCTGTGGTGGCCATGGACAGACCCAGAGATGTCCCTGGCTGGCAGAGGACAGCAGGGCCTCTTGGAGACCAAGCCAGGCTGGGCAACCAGAGGCTCTTGGGAAGTCCTTGCTGAAGTCCTAGATGGGAGAGATGCTGGCTACAAATGGGATGCTGGTACTGAGGAGCAGGGGACTTTATTTTCACCTGGCTTTAGTTAGCATCAGTGGTGGCATTGGCAAACCATTCCTGTTGCCAAAAGAGGGGGAAGCTCCCCAAAATCACTGTAGCAGGCAGGGAAAGAAACCTTGCCTTTGATCCCCATTGGTGGTCTGATGTGAAGCCCCCATTTCGGAGTAATTTTGGAGCACTGCTCAGTAACTGTCCAGTAAGTAACTGCTCCCAGAGCATCTGCACCACGTGGAAGTAGTACTGAGCAGGGAGGATGCTCCTGCTCCGGCCATGTCTTTTGCCCCCATGGGGAATCTGTTGCAGCTCCAAGCCCTGTGCCCTTCCCCGGGGAAAAGCAGTGGTCCTCGCTGCCTCTGCACTCTCCGCCTGCCTCCCTGGAAGCTGCAGCATCCCCCTGGAACACTGTGTGGGCTTCTTGCTAGACGTTCTTTGCAGTTCTGCTTTGAGAGGGACAGCCCGTGTTCCTGAACAGCAGCCCAAGGCACTGCCCGAGACAGGAGATTAAAGTGTTCTGGGAGGTATCCAAGCTGGAATCTTGTCCTCTTCTTATACCATGAGGCCTGGACAGTGGGTGTGAGGTTGACAACATAACCGACCGTGAGCTCCAGCCAGCTCCCATGTAACTTCATCTGTAGCTGGGATGGGAAGAGCCTGCAGTGCACCAGACAGGAGGGTGGCTCTGCCAATCTCTGATCTTATCTGCTGATGGGAGCAGGCTGTGGAGGGAGCTGGCCGTGCCTCCCTGGCCATGATGGGCTGCCTAGCCCTGTTTTCCCATGGAGTATGACTTCATTTCACCCCTGATGCTATTGCAGGAGCATCTGTGTGCACCAGTGCATGTATATTGGGATGTGTATTTGCAGATCCCCTCACTCCCATCTGTTTCTTATGCTGCTCTTGATAGAAAGACCCCTGTGTGCTTCAGGGGACCAGGGATGTGGGATGCTGGGATGCGGCCATGCAGTGTGATGTGAAGGAGGGTGTGTGTCCAGGTAACACAGGCTCTCTTCTTGCAGCTGCAGCTTCTGCCCTGAGTTTATACCCCAAGGAGATTCTTCTATTTTCTCTTTAAACATTAGAAGTAATTGGAAGCTGCTTATGAGTAATCGCTTGGACTTAACAGTCTGGTTTCATTTAAGTGGTCAGTCTGAAACACCGGATGATTTGGTAAGGAAAAAAGTAAGAAAGACTCCTTCTCTTCCAGGCTCCCTGGAGCTTCCATGAGGTTAAACCCCACCTTTCCTCACCCACCCGGGACTCGCTGTGAAGACCTCTCCGAGGCAGGAGGGTGAAAACATCGCTTCCCTTGGGAAGAGTGGTATGAAAGAGGGGCTGGCTATGCTGAAACCATGGGGTTTGGTGGGGAACAGCTCATCCCACACTATCTACAGTCCCACAGCAACAGGCAGAAACATTTGCTGCCACTTCCCAAGCCAGAACCATGGAATAAAGCCGGCTGCAATGCTGAATGTTACAGTTCTCAGTGAATCTTGTGACAGCGAATCTGCCTTGGGCTTCAGTCTCTAAGCTGCCCTTAATACCACAAAAATCCCTGCAAATTTCTTGTTGTCTTTGGCCGTGCAAACGCCACGCTCTGCTGCAGTGTCGATGGCAAAGGAGATTTTGGAGGCCTTGGCCGCAGCGGCGCTGGTTTGGATGAGCCAGCGGCAGGGAGCGGGTGGAGGGAACAGGCTCCGTTTGGTGTGTTCAGCACATTTTGTCAGCTTACCCGATCCGTAGGCAGATGAAACAGTGCAAGTCAGGCAGGGTGAGAAGAGATTTCCCAACAGGGTAAGCAAGCATTTGGAGACAGGAGGAGTGTGGGAACTGCAAGGGAAAGGAAGTTTTGGGACCTGTGGCTGGGGAAAGCTTTGTGCCCTCCCTGCCCATAGGGATGTAGGGCTGTGGGACAGGACTGTGTGGACCCAGGTGGCCTCTCCAGAATCCCCCTGCACAAGCTCTGTATTTGCCTTGCTGCTCCTTGACACGGAGCCACATCCTGATGCGTACCAGGGATGTGATGCTGAGAGGCTGGACCTTGCAGCCCTGTGCTCTGGTCACCTAGCAACTGTGCATCGGATCGCACGGCAGCGCTAAATCAGTGGTGTTCGGCAGGACCATGAACCCTGCTGGGCCCCACATCCGCATCCCTGCAGCTGGAGCCTCGGCTCCTGCAGCCTGTCACGTGCTGCCAGGGCAGCTCCATAATCCGTGTTCATGCTTCCCCCTTCCCAAATCCCTCTCCTCATCCTGGATTTAAGCCAGTCCTGTGGCACCCGGTGCACTGGGAGCTGCTTTCAGCCTGTTTGAGAATCAGCTTCATCCAGCGCAGGATCCCGACCGTGCTTTGGCTTGGTTCCTGGGGCTGATCTACACCCCTGCTTTCGTTTAGCTGGGTGTTTAGGGGAGCTGAATATGGGTTATACCTTTCCATTTATAGTTTTAGCGAAGCATGATTGGATTTTGCTCCAGTCATTTCTTACCTTGACTAAAATGTCGGTTTTGAAGACCTATTATTAGTGATTTTGTATAGCTTCTGGATTACTGCAGCTAATCATGAATCACCCTCTGCAGCACTGATATAGGTATAGCCACCCAACAGCCACCCTGTAAGTTATGCCTGCGACTGAGAGCAGAAAACCCTTGATGGTAAAAGGGGTGGGCTTGAAACAGGGAGATGGCGTTCCAGATCTGGTGTCTGGAGCACATTTATCTGCCATCCTTGCGTGCAACAGGACTCCCTGTGCACATGCTGTGGCTCAGATCCAGCTCCCAGCACCATCCCGGGACTTTGCTTCCAGCCCCTTCCCCTCACTTTTTCTCCTTGCTGCCCATGTTTCCTTGCAGGGTCCCCCAGAGCTGGGTTTGGTGCTTTCTGTTTGGGTAACCCCCATTTCTTTGCTCAATCTGGTGGGCTTACAGCTGCCTGCGCTGGAGTAAATACAGCTCATGCCAACCCACAGCTCCAGGAGGAGGCTGCTCCAGGCCCCTCTGCTTTGGAATGGAGTTATTTCCATGTATCAGTCTCACTGCAGAGTAGAGCTGCAAATGCAATGTGCTGCCCCCAGAGAATCACTTCTGGAGTTTTTCATTCAAGTGAACTACTCCACTGTGCTCCCCACTAAATCCAGCTGACAGAAACTGGGATTTCTTTTCCTTTTGCTCTTTTTCCTGTTCAAAAGGGAGGTATTCAAGCTCCAAAGTTTAATCCTAGATTTCTCTGCTGATGGAACTCATTGCACAACTAGGAAAGGAAGCTCTGGTATGCTTTGGGCATGACTGATGCAGCAGCACGGCTATCCTGGACCTCTTCTCTTCTGGTTCAGGTCCAGAAGTCAGACTGGTCTCTGGGTTTAAACAAGGACTGTCTGGTTTGACTCATCTTGGGAAGCAATAGCAGTGACAAGGCTGATGCATAAAATCCCAGGGCAGAGGGGAATGCAAACGCTGAGCATTCAAAGCTCCATCCATTCATACCTTGCTTTCTACCCATATAAAATGTGGGCACCCTGGGCCTTCGAAGAAACTTCAGAGGAGGCAGCACACCCTCTCCTGTTAGCAGTGAAGGCTGATGAATAATAGAGTGGACTCACCCACTCGTGCTTTAATCTGTCATGTTCTATGGAAATTAAGCCTTTCTCTTACAAGAAGGCAATTTGTGCTCTTGGCATCCTCAGCGAGAAAAGAGCTCTCATCTCTCCTGCTGGATTATTGATACCTTTTGTATTAAGTAATGCGATGTCTAATTGGGCTCTGCCTGTTCTGAACTGCTCCCCAGCCTGCGCTCAGCAGAGCAGAGACCTTTAGAGAGTGTGGCAGCACCCGTGCCCTGGGGAGAAGCAACCCCTGGGATGCGAAGGGAGCACATCCTGGGTACACATGCGGCTGTTCCCTCTGCTGTGGTGCAGGTGGGAGCACGGCTGGCACAGGCAGGTGTGTTTTCTTTGCTCTGAACCAGGGCTATAAACAAGCAGGGAGCTCAGAGCATCCTGCCCTGCCCTGCTGCAGCTCCCCCGGCGAGAAAGGGTTCCTTGTCTGGAGCCAGTACCTGAGCCAAGCCGGGGAGTGCCGGCTTCATCCCCCTCCTCCATGCCTTGGCTTGGGGCTCTGGGCAGGCATCCTGGCCATCACATCTCCTGCCAGCCAAAACCCACTGCTGCCTTTGAAGAGGTTGCACCTGAAATGGGAGATGGGAGCTAAGAGCAGACAGGAGACAGGAGGCTGCCCAGCCCTGGGGAGTGGGTGGCTGGTCCCATGCTGTGGCTTGGGAGGGGAGCCAGTACCCTGGTTGGGTGTTAAGAGGAGGTAGAGGTGATGGGGCTGCTCCTATGGACCCAGCAGTGTGCCTGGTCCATGGGTCCCTGCCTGCCATTGCTGCTTCTAGGAGAGCTGCCTTCCTAGGGTTAGTGATGGAGCTAATCTCGTAGTGAGGGTGAACAGCCCTTGGCTCTGCCAAAGGCACCAGTCTTCAGCCTGGTGTGGCTATGGGATGGAGGGATGTTTGACACCGGTGCTGGGAAGAATTGCTCTTTCTTCCCAAGCCCAGGCAAGGCTGGAGGAGATGTGAGCATCTTGCATGCTTTGAGGATTGAGGAGTTTCTGTGTATCCCATGATAAATCATGTCAGGAATGAAGGTGGGGAGTCCAAAATCAATAAGCTGGGGAAGCTGATGTTAGGGTCACAGAGTATCGCTGCCAGAAACCAGCTATGCTAAATGCTTAAATCCTTCCTTCTGCTGTCTTGGGACCTACTCCTCTGCTTCAGAGATAGTCAGTCCATTGAGGCCAGGAGATCTTAGCAAAGGTCAGTCCTTCTGGAAGAGATGTGTGTTGAGGCAGAGCAATATCAGGATCCTGAGCCATGAGAGCCCAATGGGATTCAGCGCAAATCCACCTGCCCAGTGTGCTCTCTAGCTTTCCATCTCTATCACACAGGCAGGTTCCTCACCTCCAGCCTGTCCTGCTTGCAAAGCCAGGCTGAGGTTGCTTCCCCTACATTCTCCCCACATCCTGTGGGGATCCATGTCCCAACACATCCCTGACTCACATCAACTGGGAACTCTCCATCCATCATGCGAGCAGCAGGGCTCTGCTGGGAAGCTGCAGTGGGATGCGCCTTGATTCCAGGGGTGTGGATTTTGGGCTTGGGAAGGGGGAGCAGGATGAGGAGGGAGAGCACCCAGGCGATGTGGAAAGCTTGCCATCAGGCATGGGAAGAAAGGAGCGGTGCCAAACCCATGGGCTCCTTTCCAGCTCTTCCAAGCAAGCACGCCAGTCGTTAGAGAGAGGAGAGGAGAAGGCGGCGAGCTGCAGTTTCCCGGGAAGTGGGGAACGGCGAGGGGAGGAATATCAGATGGAGGAAGGGGAGCCGATGGACTGAAGTCTCCTGATTGAAGGGGAAGGAGGAAAATCAAACACGAGCAGGAAGGTGTTGAAGCCGTTTCATGGCAGAATTTGCAGAATCATTGAGATGTATCCTCAGTGACCAAAACTGGAAGAAAAATTCCTTAACTAAAGAGCCGAACTGCTCTAATTTAGGGATTTTATTTCATATTTCACTAGTGCTGGGAGACCGGGAGAGGAGGAAGGAGAGCTGCAGTGTTTTGATTGGGAACAAATCCTCGCCAAGCCCAACATGTGTTGTTAGAGGCTATGGTTTACATTAGAAAAGACTCTAATATTGTGCTACGGCTTCTAAGTGCATTTTGATGATGATGATTATTTTCAACTGCGCAAATGGCAATGAAATACGGGCAGGGTATTGAAAAAAAGAGGCTGTTTGGCTCCAAGAGCAACATCCAGCAGTGCTGCTGAGCCCTTGACAGAGCCATGGCTGATGCTCTCCTCTCTGCCCCCATAATGTGCTACCCTGGGGCTTTGGCAACCAATGCCATGGCTGCTGCTGCAGTGCTCCTCATTCCTTTAACGATCATGAGGGTTGCATAAGCAGGATCCAATGCACATTTGCTCTTTTCTCCTCCCTTGGCTCCAGCTTCCAGAGAGAACATTATGGTGTGTTCAGAAACCTCTGAGTTCCCCCAATCCAAGCCCCATCCCTGTAATCTGGTTGAGGTCTCGCCTCAGTGGTTGCTGCTACAAAATCATCTTCTCCCCACAGGGTCCATTGTGGCCAGAGGCAGGGAGGTGCTGGGCTCGGGGTGGGGAAAATGAGGTCCTGGAGTGGGAAAATGTGATTTTTTTAGGGGATGTCAGGGAGGAAACAGGACCTGGCACTGCCTGGCAGAAGTGCTGCCTGCCCGTTGTGCACCAGGGAGGGGAGATGGTCCCAAGGGTATATCCCTGGAAGATAAGACATCAGGGGAGCAGAGTGCTCATGGCAGAGAGAAGACCAGGATAGAACCATGATCCATCCCTAGTCCAAGGGCATGAAGACTGGGACCTCTTGGAGGCTCCCAAAGTCAATAGAGAGACGCTCACCTCCAGCTTGGGACCATCAATGCCTCGAGCCTTCTTCCTTCCCCATGCATCTCCTTGCCTCTCCCTCCTCTGAGCCCTTCTTCCCCACCTTCTAGACAAACTAACAATCTCTCACCATTCCTGGGACTGCTCCCTTCTTTTCCAGACTTGCCTGGGCTCTTTCATCGTGCCAATAAAAAAATAAATGCATCACACGTTGGCCGGGGAGAGCGGAAACCCTTAAACATCTGAGAGGCGAGAGCGACGTGCTGTGTTTTCTCGAGGCCGGGCTTGGCTCCCCAATGCCCCGTTAGGTCAAATGTCTTGCTCTGAAGAAGGAGAGAGGGGACTTATTAAAACCCTTTCATATTTCTTATTTTTAAGGTCCATTTCGACAGGCCCAAGGCCAAAGCGTGAGGGGGAAGGGCACCGTGCAAACAGATTGTGCAATATTTGCCTTGCACAGAGCTCCCATTGTAAAGCCTGGGAGTTCTGCTTTCAATAATTCCCCTGCCATAATGCCCCATTGATGGAGAGAGAAAGGCAGCATTGAGGGCTGAAGGGGCTCCAGCCCCTGGAAGGGTTAAAAAATAAAGAAAAGGGGGGGAAATAAGGGGAAAAAAGAAGTAGAAGATTTGAAGGTTGGTTTGAAACTTTGCTGTGTGGCCTCGTGGCACATCGCAGGCGCTGAGAAATATGTGGAGCCTGTTTGCATAACCCCGCTTGGAGCGAGTGCTTTCGGAGCCAAAACACAAGTGCGGCCGGAGCCGGGGGGCAGTGGGGAGAAACAAGCAGGAAGGGCTGTGTTTGTTTTCGTTCTTGCCCCAGGCCACATGAAATTAATGAAATAAAAAAAAGGGAATATTCAAATATTTGGTTAAAGAACCAGCTGTGCGAATGCGGGGAGCTCTGCCAGCTGCAGGGACACGCAGGGACCAGGCACTGGTCAGGGTTTGCTGCTTTGTGGGTCATGCCACCAGGTTGAAATGCATCAAAAAGGGCATTTTGGGCTTTGGCTGATGGGTTTATCCCATCTGCTGTGTGATTTCTTGGAACGGGGGGCTTGCTTCTAGCTGGGAAGGGTCTGCGGATATGTGGAAGTGCTGGGTTGGGGTGCAGTGGGTGATGCTGTGGGATGGGGAAGCTCGGCTGGGGTGCAGTGGGTGATGCTCTGGGATGAGGAAGCTCAGTTGGGGTGCAGTGGGTGATGCTGTGAGATGGGGAAGCTTGACTGGGGTGCAGTAGGTGATACTCTGGGATGGGGAAGCTGGGTTGGGGTGAGGTGGGTGATGCTCTGCCCACAGAGCCACTGCTGGGTCTGTAACCAGCACCCAGCTCCCCAGATGGGACTCCCCATCCCCCTGAACCAATAAAACCGCCATGGGTCAGGCTGGGAGTGAGGTTCAGTGTCTTCTGTGTCAGCAGCTGGTGTATGGGGAGGAGCGGGGCTGTCCTCGCCTGGGCAGATGCAGGACTGAAGCAGGCAGGGTCTGCCGGCTGGCTCAGCATCCATGGCCAGGCTGGCTGCCAGGGGAAACCTCCCTGTTGTGCAACGTGCTGGAGCTCTCCAAGGAAGCTCCTGGCTCATGAGACATCTTTGAGCAAGGCTGGACGAGTGACTGCCTGGAATGAAGAGCAGTGGGGAGGGAGGCGGCAGGCCTTTTTCCATCCCTAGACCTTGGGATGCATTAATCACCCACAGAGCAGCCATGTGTCTGGCTTGAATCGTCCTGACCCAGGAAAGGGTTGTCATTTCTTCCTCTTCCTCCTCCTCCTCTTCCCTGCCACCTCCTGCCTCCCCACCAGATGATTTCAGGGACACGGATTTGAGAGTCCCTTTGCACCCCATTGTTCCTGGGAGCGAAAGCATTTCCATGTGCCATTTGATGCTTTTCACCTTCTTATCATGCCTTGGAGGAGAATGCATCATCCCCTTCCTGGGAGGTGTCTATGTGCTGGGACCCAGCTGGCTGCCCCAACCCTTCAGAGCAGGGTCAGTGCCACCAAACTCACTACTGATTCACCATCTGGCCCTTGGGAAAGCCCTGAGCTGAGTTAACCCTGCTCTTTGCTCCCAGACCTGGGACCAGCTCGGACCCAGCATGGATTTCCATGCAGATCTGGGACCCAGGAGGTGCTCAGCTCTGCTCTTTCTCCTTGGAGGTGGGCTC
Source organism: Pezoporus occidentalis (assembly GCF_034315485.1). Lineage (NCBI taxonomy): Eukaryota > Metazoa > Chordata > Aves > Psittaciformes > Psittacidae > Pezoporus > Pezoporus occidentalis. Next base: position 442,878 of record NW_026913230.1, on the reverse strand, counting down.
CAGCCCACTTCTGTGGCCAGAGAATCCCTTCTGCTGCCCCCGTCCTGCACCTCCCTTCTCATGCCGAACAAGACACAGCTCATCTGTGGTCTGTGCTGCTTCAAACACACTTTCTCTGCCTCATCTCAGCCCTGACATCTCCAGTTTCCTCTCTAATCTGTGCTGTTCACCCAAACTGACTATTATTTATGTATTTGGAAAGAGCTGTGATTATAAACCATGGTGATAACTCTGTCTCTGCCCCAAGGTTTGCATGGAGCCATGTCTGTGGGGCCACAGACTGGGATGCTCAGGGAGCCCTACAGCCCCTTGAAGGGGGACACAGAGGGGTCTCCCTGGGTAGCAGGGACCCATTGGGAACCATGGAGGGATAACAGGACCCAGCAGCTGGGGATCCCAAACCACCTCTCTTCCTATTCAGTCAGGTCCAGATTTTGCCAAGAGGAGGGAACTGTTTAACGCTGTCAGGGGAGAAGAGGGAGACGTGAGGGAGGCAGGCGAGTGGTGGGAAGGAGCGAGGAGAAGGGAGAAGAGAAGCAGGCGTAAGAAATGAGTGATGAAGCCACAGGGATTAATCAAACCTCACTGAAAGGCTCAACCCAGCCCTGCCGTGCTCCTTCCAGTGAGCCGGGGCTGCTGCCAGCAGGGAAGGAACAGCCACCCATCCCTGCCTCCCACCCCCCTGCTCCCCATCCTGAGCCCCCAGGCTCAGAGCAGTGCCCTGCGTTGACAGAGGGACCTAGTGCACACCAAACCCTGCCCCTGGCTGTCTGTGGCCATGGCCAGTATGAACGGCCCCTCTCTGCCTCAGTTTCCCCACTTGGAAAATGGGTGCAGCAGCACCCAGCCCACTCTGTAGCGCTCTGCATGCCCCTGGGTGCTTTGATTCAACACTGGGGGTGTCCCAACAAGTTTTAGCAGCTTCCCCTTGCCCAGGATTTATTTGGATGGGGATTGGATTTATTTGTTTGGTGATTCTGGCCCCTGCAATCCGCCCCAGGGACACAGCCCTTCCCACTCCTGTCTGGATGCTGCAGGGCTTGGGCTGAGCATCCCACCCGTGCCATGGTCACACATCTCAGGGCAAGCAGGGAGGGCAGGGTTGGTGGCTCAGGGAACACCACGCTTAGGACCCTGCACTCTCTGGAGCTTCCCAGCTTTTTCCTGGAGCTGCTGAGCTGGGAGGGGCCGAGCCTGCGGCTCCCCATAAACCTGGCGGCTTAGCCCACGTCCCAGACAGATGTTGGGACTCAGTGTTTTGCAGCGGAGGTTGGGTAAAGGAGTGGGACGGCTTTCCTTCCCTGGGAGAGCTCGGAGGAGCGCTCGGCACCCCTGGGCTTGAACTTTAGCACCCTCTTCCGCAGGAGTTGAAAGGAAAGGATCATCACATCGTGTCGGGATAGCAGAGGAGACGCCAGCTACTTCCTCCAGCGAGGTTTTAATGGGGTCCTTCATAAAGCAGTAACAGCAGCGAGAGAACGCCAGGCGGGCAGGAAGTGTTTGCAGCGCTCGGGATGCTTGGGGATCACGGCGAGGAGCCCGTCCTGCCGCGCAGATGGGTTTGATTGGAGCGGCGCGAGGGTTATTTTCTTTTGACTGAAGGCAACCCAGCCCCGGCGGATTAAAGCTCTTTGTGTGCTCCAGAGTGTGCCTTCCTGGGAGCTGCTCCTGCTAAACCAGCTGCAGGGGGTGCGGGGATCATCCCATAACCTGGGGGGCTCCCCTGCAGGACCGGGATAACTCCTGTTTCTGTGGCTCCCAGACGATGCTGGGACAGTAGCTCCCTTCGCAGGCGTGCTCCGGGATGGCCGTCTATGCCCTCACGGGCTTCTCGCTCGTCAGCCTGCTCAGCTTTGGCTATTTATCCTGGGACTGGATGAAGCCCAGTTTGGTGGCCGACGTGGCCATGGACCCCATGGAGAAAGTGCTGCCCCCCACCTTTTCCAGGCCACCCCACATCATCTTTATTCTGACTGATGACCAGGGCTATCACGATGTTGGGTACCACGGCTCTGATATCCAGACACCGACGCTGGACAGGCTGGCGGCCGAGGGGGTTAAGCTGGAGAACTACTACATCCAGCCCATCTGCACCCCGTCCCGGAGCCAGCTCATAACTGGCAGGTAAGGCTCACATCCCACTTGTGTCCCTCCTCCTGTCCCTTCCTTAGCTCTGAGGAGCTTAACCCCAGCTCACTGCTAGGCAGATGGCCCCATGTATTGGCAGATGATGGAGAACCTCCAGAGAAGGCATCTTGCTGGCTTTCCTTAGAAGGCTTCATGAGTAAACAGTTGATTTTCTCGTGGGAGATAGTAGCACATGGCAAGGCCAAAAATGCAGATGCTATTGGGTAGAGGGTGTCACTTTGGGTAAAGGTGGTCTCTGGCCATGAGGTCCTGCAGTGCCAGGCAAGGAGCTGCATCCCCAGGCTGTCCCATGCTGCTGTCACACTGGTCCTTGGGGATTTGCTGCTGGGCTATGGGGTTGAAGGATCATTCTCCCCTGCATCTGTGAGTCCCTTGGACTGTGTATTTCCCACTTGTGTGTTCAGTGCTGCATTATCGAGGGCCTGCTGGTTGCTGGTCCATTGCCCTCTCCCATAGCACACACTCAAATCTCCCCTTACCCTGGGACGTTCTGCCTCCTAGGACAGAAGGGGCTTACCCTGGAGCAGCCCTGGGAAGTCAACACTCACCGTAGGAGGTGCCTATGGATATGGCACTGCAAACCCACAGGAATTGCTGCACAACTCTTGCTTGTGCTGCCCAGCCCTGACAGAGCCCAGCCACCCTCCATGGGCAGGCAGCAGCAGGGATAACTGCTGGTGGCATCCTGGTGGGGCAGCCCAGTGTGATTTTGAGATGTCTGCTCAGCCCCCCTCTTGTTTTTGCATCTGCTTTTAGTATCATTGAATAGATCAGGACCTCCAGGTCTCTGGTGTGGAGCTTGCTCTACAGGGCTGCCTTGGGTGACATGGAGATCTGTATACATTTGGGGTCTCCAGCACATAAAATGCCATCTCATTCCCACTCAGAGCTGCTCCCTGTCACCATCGGTTCCTCCTGGCTCTTCCCTGGCAGGTACCAGATCCACACAGGGCTGCAGCACTCCATCATCCGCCCTCGGCAGCCCAACTGCCTGCCCCTCGACCAGGTCACCCTGCCACAGAAGCTGCAGGAAGCCGGCTACTCCACACATATGGTGGGCAAGTGGCACCTTGGCTTCTACAAGAAGGAATGCCTGCCCACCCGCCGGGGCTTCGACACCTTCCTGGGCTCCCTGACGGGCAATGTGGACTATTACACCTATGACAACTGTGATGGACCGGGTGTCTGTGGCTACGACCTGCACGAAGGGGAGGACGTGGCTTGGGACCAGAGTGGGAAATACTCCACCTTCCTCTATGCCCAGCGCGTCAGCAAGATCCTGGCATCCCACAGCCCCAAGGAGCCCATCTTTATCTATGTGGCCTTCCAAGCGGTCCACACGCCTCTGCAGTCCCCCAAGGAGTACATCTACCGCTACCGCTCCATGGGCAATGTTGCCCGCCGCAAGTACGCTGCCATGGTGACGTGCATGGATGAGGCGGTGAAGAACATCACTTGGGCCCTCAAGAAGTATGGTTATTATGACAATAGTGTGATTGTGTTCTCCACTGACAACGGTGGGCAGACCTTCTCTGGGGGAAGCAACTGGCCGCTACGGGGCCGCAAAGGGACGTACTGGGAAGGAGGAGTTCGTGGCATCGGTTTTGTCCATAGTCCCCTCATCAAGCGCAAACGCCGGACCAGCTGGGCACTGGTTCACATCACAGACTGGTACCCGACTCTGGTCAGCCTGGCCAGGGGCAACCTGAGCAACGTGCCAGGCTTGGATGGATACAACGTGTGGCCTGCCATCAGTGAGGGCAAGGAGTCGCCACGAACTGAAATCCTGCACAACATTGACCCCCTGTACAACCACGCCAAGTATGGCTCCTTGGAGGATGGCTTTGGTATCTGGAACACGGCCGTGCAGGCCTCCATCCGCGTCGGGGAGTGGAAGCTTCTCACTGGTGACCCGGGATACAGCGACTGGATCCCCCCACAGACCCTGACCAACTTCCCAGGGAGCTGGTGGAACCTGGAGCGTCTCACCAATGGCCTGAGGAAGTCCGTGTGGCTCTTCAATATCACCGCTGACCCCTATGAGCGCTACGACCTCTCGGACCAGCGCCCAGACGTGGTGAGGACCCTCCTGATGAGGCTGGTGCACTACAACCGGACGGCCATCCCAGTGCGGTACCCTGCGGAGAACCCCCGAGCACACCCGGACTTCAATGGCGGTGCCTGGGGACCTTGGGCCAGTGAGGATGATGGGGAGGAGTGGGAAGGCGGTGGGGAGCCCCTGAAAAGCAGGAACAAGAAGAAGAAGAAGTGCAAGATCTGCAAGCTGCGCTCTTTCTTCCGCAAGCTGAACACCAGGCTCATGTCCAACCGCATCTGATGGGAGACTCCCCCAGCATTGACCCAGCCTGGCCAGGCTGGAGCTCTGGAAGGCAGTGCCATGGGGTGGGAGCGAGGGAGAGGGACAGATATGAAGATGGACAACAGTCTCTTACTCTTCCTTAATCCAGGGTTCACCTCAAAACACTTCTCCTCTCTGGCGGGACCAGTGGCAGCAGGGAGGTGGTCCTGGTGGGCAAGGAAGGGTGATGTGGGCTCAGTCATGGTCCTTGGTGATGTAGTGCAAGTCTGCTGAGCTGAGCTGGCCCATGCAGAGCCCCTTCCGAAGAGAGAGACCCTTTTGCCAAGGACTCTGCAGGCAATCCCAAGCTTTGAAGTTGACCATTGCAGTGGCAGGAGGAAGCATGAGACCCTGGGGTGGCTCTGCCTGCAGGTCGTCCCTCGTCTTGTCCTTGTATATCCATGCTCCTGACTCTGCCTGCTTCCAGGCAGCTGCTACATTTGCTCTTGCTCCCCCAAACCTGAGACCATGGTGTTTCCCTGTTGTACTTCTTTGTGGAAGGATGGATTCCTGACCATGGACATCAGATCTGAGATTGCAATGGCTGGACTCAGCCTTGCTGCTAGAGGAACCATGCCTTCTCCCCTCCACTGGCTTGGGGGACCAGGAGCAGCCCCAGTGAGGAACTATGGCCCATGCAGATGTGGTTGGATGTTCTTAGAGGCCACATGGTTCCCTATGACCCCACATTTGGGAGGCAGGTTTGTCCCAGGTTCTGGTGGATTTCCCATGGATCAGCCACCCAGCAGACCCTTCCATCCACAGGTTCTACCATCACCATGTGCATGGCTGTATGCACCCATGCTCCTCCCCATCCATCCCACACATCCATCCACCCAACTACCCCTTCCCTGTGCTGGGGTTAGCCCCATCCCCACATCCCCACTGCTGAACTTGGGGCAGAGGGAACATCTCCAGAAGGTCTCTGCAGAGGCTGATGTGCTGCTCTTTAGCTGCAGGACCCCAAAGCCATGGAGGGGGACAGGGACAGCTCTTGCCTACCAGCACCACACCACACCCCCTGCCTGCAGATGGGCACCACTCTCCCATCAGCACCAGCACTGAACTGGGAAACACCTCCCCATCATCACCCCCCTGCCATGGGGAGCCAGCCCCTGCGGCAGCTCGGGACCAGTGCCGAGCCCCCCCGCGCATGCGTACGTGTGCTCGGAGGAGAAGCTGGCGAGGATGAAAGAGGGTAAATAGCTCGAAAAGCACTTGGGATGCATGGTGCATTTCCATTTACACAATGTGTTTTACATTTCTCCCCACAGGTTTCTCTTGGTGCAGCGTGTGTAGGCGAAGGCCCTGCTGTGAATTTTGAAAATAGTTATTTTTGTCTCTGGAAAATGAGGCCCGTTAGGACTTGTCAGCTCTTGGATGAGCAGTGTGGGCTTTCTTTTTTATTTTTTTCCCCTCTTTTTTACCCCCCCCCCCTTCTCTCTCCCTTGCAAAATAACATTCATTTAAAATCTGTCATTGAAAGATGTGACAATTGGCAGCGTGCACGCTGAATACCTTTCAGTGTGCTTTCAAGCCCTGTGTGTGAGAGAGAGGGACGGGGATGGGAAGAGAATGCAATGACACATTTGTATTTTTCCCCCCCTTCTTACTCTTAGCTTGGATTATTTGGGGGAATTGGGATTTTCTATAGAAACAAAGAGAAAAAAAAAAAGAGAAAGCTGACAGCGAGGCAGAATAGAGGAGACCTCTTGTTGTAGAGATGAGAAGGAGTTTGCGAAGCTGGAGCGTGGCAGTGTGTGCATCGGTCCCAGGTGCTCCATGCACGCCCATCACCATGCCATCCCGTCGGCCCCCTGCATCCCTAAGGAGAGGTTTCAGAGGGGAACTCAGCTCCTTCATCAGCCCCTTCTCCATCCCTGGCTCCCTTAGCACATTGCTCCATGGAGACCAGTCCCTGCAGCATCACCCCATTGGAGGTGAGCCCCAGGAGGATGCTGCACATCCCCAAACTACCTCAACCGTCCAGCCCGGTCCCATGGGATTCACTCCATCGGTGTGCCCACTGGCAAAGCCAACCAGTTGCTGAATATAAAGCAATGCTTTGCTGAAGAACAGGAGACTGCTGCAGGCTGAGCTGGAGCTGGGCAAGGGGTGATGGCTGCTGGGGGCTCTGGAACAAGGCACTGCAAAGGGAGAACTGATGCCAAAGGGAGCGGGAGAGCGGGGCTGGCCATGGGGCGGCGACAAGGCTTGGGAAACAGCTTTCATTTCCATATTTATATAAATGCATCCAAGTTTAGTCCTTCTTTTATTTTTTTTTTTTCTTCAAAAATGGAAATTTCCATGAAAACACATTTGATTTTTCTCCCTTCACTTTTACTAATATCCCCATGACAAGGTTGGCCTGGTGCTGCTTCATTTCCAGTCGCTGGGGTGGTGCCAGGCTCACAGCCTGGCCATAGCGTTGGGTCTGCGTTCTTCTTTTGTTTTAATTAAAAAAAAGTTGCATTATGAGTTTTTACAAAAAGAAAAACAGTTGAAGAAAAGTTTCAGTCCCTGCAAACAACGAGGAAAAGTCAGCAGGAGCATCTCTGGGTGCTCAGTGCAGAGCCTCAAGCCCGAGGACAGCAGTTGTCCTTCACCTGTTTCCAGTCCCGTATTTGAACATTGGCTGTTGCTTGGGTTCCCCATCCCACCACTGCTCATTAATGGTCTCTGCAGGAAAGAATGAAGATTGTGCCCAAATCCTGTGTTTTTGCACAGTTCAAGCACCTCGGCAGTGCCTGTGCACTCTGGGTACCAAGGGGTTAATGCAGCTGGGGAGGTGCTCGGGTGGTGGAGATGTAGGCTGAGCACACCCCTCCTTCCCAACCACCTTCCAAAGAGCAGTGCAAACCCAAGGCTGTCCCAAACTCCAGCAGGAGCTGGGTGCAGGATGAGGCCCTGCGGAGAGGATGGGGCAGGGGGATGCATCTAGGGCCAGTGGGCTGGGAGGAGGTGAGAGTGGGGTGGGATGGAAGGGCATAAGATGATGACAGAGATGAGGATGAGGGTGGGGATAGGATGGGATGGAATGGGGATGAAGGTGGGATGGAGTTGGGATCGGATAGCGATGAAGGTGGGATAGAGTTGGGATGGGATGGGGATGCAGGTGGGATGGAGTTGGGATCGGATAGCGATGCAGGTGGGATAGAGTTGGGATGGGATGGGGATGCAGGTGGGATGGAGTTCGGATGGGAGAGCGATGCAGGTGGGATAGAGTTGGGATGGGATGGGGATGGAGATGGGATGGAGTTGGGATGGGATAGGGATGCAGGTGGGATAGAGTTGGGATGGGATGGGGATGGAGGTGGGATGGAGTTGGGATGGGATGGAGATGGGGACAGTGTAAGGATGAGGATGGGGGTAGGATGGAGCAGGCAGGATTGGAGGTTCCTTTCCAGCCCCACAGGCATCTTCCACTTGGGAAGTAGGTGGAAAGAGGATGGGCATCTTACCGAAATGCCATGGTGGGAGGGTGTCCACCCTGGGCACCTCGTGCTGGGGAGAGGCTGCTCTGGACCAGGGGCTGTATCTCATACCAGGCAGTCGCATCCTTTCTCCTTCCAGGGGTGTGAGGACGAGAGGCTTTGCTGAGGTTTCTCCCCACCCAAAGCCAGCTCCAGGGAGCCATGTGGCTCCTGCTGGGGGTCCCCAAATATTCATGGCCATGTCCGCAGGAGAATCCCTGCCCATGGATCCTGGTGTTTGGGAGAAGGTGGCCTTGGGGACACCGTGTCCCAGCTCAAAGCAGGTTCCTGTGGCTGCAGGAGTGAGCACTGGGACCTGCAGGGACAGGGCACGTCTGCAGACACAACCCTCAATGTAAATCAACTCTTCTTACCATGGTATTTATAATCTTTATCTAAAAATAACCCCAAATTCAGCTTCCCATAGGACAGCAACTGAACATCCCCCAGACCCCAGCTTGTGTGTGAAACTGTCCCAGTAATTCTGGGATGTCTGCAATATGTAATTGGCAGCTTCACTGGTTTTGCATGTGAGGAACTGCTGCAAGCTCCCGGAGGCCCATGAAATGTCCTGGGAGGAGGGGGGAACCTGCTGCAGCCCCCCCCGGGACACACTGGTCCTCCCTGAGCCCATCCAGTGCATTTGGGGTTTAGCACCAGACCTCAGGTGCCCATCCTGGGATGCAGAAACTCGCTGTGTGTGTGGATATTTGGGAGAGCAGGCAGCATCCCTGGAGAGGCAGCCCAGTGATGGAGAGGAGCTGCTGGGGATGAAGGTCTCCATCAGGCGGTCAGACCCGAGCACGGCGGCTTGGCTCTCCAGGGCCCTGCAGGAGCACATCTTGGGCTGGCCGGGAACAGAGGCATCGGCCAAAGGGAGACATCCAAAACAAATCCTAGGGCTTCTGGGAAGCGGCTGGAGCTGCTGCCCTCCGCTGGGAGCTGGCGGGAGAGCCCCCAGCCAGAGCGGGACAATCCCGTCCGGAGCTCTGCTCCCCTTGGGTGCTCTCCAGGCACCCGGGAGCGGAGCCACACAGCGGTTCCCGCTTGGGAAGTGCATCACCGGCAGAGCAGAGCATGTTGAGCACCCAGGAGCCTGACACCCCCTCACCCCCAGGAGGGAGAAAAAGCAGAGGAAAAAGGGGGAAAATGAACAGAGTGCGGGAAGGGGGAAACCTTTCCTAGAAAGCCACATCTGTGCCAGGCAGGAGAAGCCTGGGGAGGGAGGCAGGGTCCCCATGGAGAGCTTTGGCATCCCCCCTGCCCCCTGTTGAGGGTGTTGGAGTGCAGAAGGAGCTCTGGAGGGAAGGAAGGGCCAGGTCCCTCCTCCTGACTGCGGGATCATGTGTGTGGGGCTGAACACATGTGCCAGCCCCAGGGTGGCACGGGAAGAGGGGGCAGGTCACATTGCAGCGCCCATGGGCACACGTATGACAGCAGAGGCAGGAGCGAGGCGGGGTGAGCTGCCCCCGGGCATCTGTGGGTCTGGTGTGGGGGTTCTTCCTCTTATCCTTTGGCTCCAAGGGGTTGATAGGGGTTGGCAGCATAAAGCTGGAGGAGGAGAACATTCCATGAGCATCCATATGGCTGCAGCAGCTCCCACGGCAGCCCCCTGCCTCCAGGCACAGCTCTGGGTGGGATGAATGAATCCCCTGTCATGTGGGAGCAGGATGGGGAGGAGACGGGCATGGGCAGGGTGGTGTTTTGGGTACCACCACATCCCAGGGCACAGATTGAACACGTATGTCATCCGTGGTGGACGGTGTGCTCTGCCCATGTGATGGCAAGGCCTTATGGGTCTGGAGTCCATCGGCCCTTAGGGCGCACGGCTGCATGCCATGTCCATGCAGTGGGAATTGTGTCCTTGGCACCAGGGTCCCCCTCTGGCTGGGCCATGCAGGAGCGGGAGGCTGGATGCGGGGATGCAAGGTGCGGATGAAGGTGGGTAATGGTGCAATTAATGGAAAAGCCATTAGACCTTTCTCCTCCTCCCCCTCTTCTTCCTCACTCCGCCACTTGCTGTCCTCCTCCACTTCCACCTCCTTTCTTCTCTCCCTCTCTCTGCTCCTCCTTCTCTATCTCCTCTCAAAGATTTCTCCCTATTTTTGTCTGGTTGGAGCCTTTTCTTTTCCTTTTAACCCTTCCGTGGCAGCCTGAAAGGGAACTCAATCCATCTCAGCTGCCAAAGGCAATACCCTCCCAGCCAGTGATGGGAGCCCCATCTTTTGGGGTTGTGGTAGCTCCTCCTGCTGCAAAATCATCCAGAAACAGGGCAATAGCTTAGAAGAAATCTCTTCTGGGGGGCTCAGAGGTGGGAAGGTGCATGGGGGGGGGGTGTGTAGATGGAGGAGAAGGTGCTGGATCCCCTGTGGGTGCAGGCAGCAAGGTCTTGGCCCTCATCACTCCACTTTCATTTCCCTTTCTGTGTCTTCTGAAGTTAAAAGTAGCAGCAAAAAGCCTGATGAGGAGGGGGCAGACTTTGCTCCTATCCCATCCTGAGACCCCCAGCATCCCCCAGCACTGCCAGCCCTCCCCTGCAGCGCAATCGGGGCCACCCCCTCAGGGGACCCTGGCTGATGAAAGGCCAGCCTAGGGACCTGGGGACCTGCCATGGTTGCTCCAGCTTCTCCTGACATACTTCTGCTCCATTGGCTCCCACCCACCCCAGTGTCCCCCATCCCAGAGCCCCCCAGTCCTGGAGGGATGCTACTGCAGGGCCTATATTTTGGGGGGTAAAATCAGTTGCCGAGGTGACAGCATTCTCCTGCAATATGAAAACCAGGGTTTCCATGGAAACCCTTTTTGCCCCAATTATCCTTCCACTGCCATGTCCTTTAATTTGCCTTTAATATTTGCATTTTAGGCTTTCCCCCCCCTCTCCTCAGCAGCAGAGTGACCCCCGGGCAGCCCCCAGGGCCGGGTCCCCATCAGGGCCCTGGTCCCCACGGGCGCCTGGCGGGTTTGGGTTGCAGTTGCCCGGGCAACAGAAACAGGGCGTTTCTGGCAGCGGTGGTCGCCATGGGGACGGGGATGCTGACGAAGGCTTGTGAAGCTGAGAAGACAAATTGCCCTCATCATTATCTCCGGGCTTGTCAATCAAACATATTCCCTTATTTACCTCGGCGAGGAGAGAGCCCCGGGAGCACACGGAGAGGGAGGGAGCGAGAGGAGAGCTGCTTGTCCCATACTCGGCACTGGGGAGGGAGCATTTCCAGCCCCTCGGAATGGCCACCATCACCTGCAATCGTTTCACCGAGGAGTACCAGCTCTTTGAGGAACTGGGCAAGTAAGTTGGAGATGGGGATGGGATGCTCGGAGTGGGGCTGTGCTCCAGCTGGGAGCTGCCAGTGATGGGGGAAAGGAGACAGGCATGGAGTAAACGCACTAGGGAGCAGTGAGGGGAGATTTGAGTTAGGATGGGGGGGATTTGGGTTAGGACGGGGGCTGCCTACTCCATCCCTTCCCGAGTTCGGGTGCTCGTTTGGGAGCGGGGGTCAACCCCAGGGGGCTGGAGCTGCCCAGGGAAGGGGGCGGCTGCCACTCCGAGGGAAAAGCCGCTCCCGAATGAGGATGCTGCCGGCTCCCCTGGGAACTTCTCCAGCTGGGAGGAGGGACAGGACCGCGGAGGAGGAAAGCCAAACCGCGGGTGCCCCTTGCATTTCCTTAGGGGATTTCTCCCTGTGGATTCACTGGGGTCTGGAGGGTTCTGCAGGAGACCCAGCCTGCCCGGCAGCCCCTGGTGGTGCTTGGACAGTGTCAGGGCATCTCCCACCCCTATCCCCCTGTGAGCATCCCTCTGGGTGAGCCACAGCTTGACCCTTCTCGGAGGGCTCAGCTGGGCAGCTCCGGGTGTCATCGTGTGTGCCTGGATCAGGGTGTGATGTGTGTGCAAGCAGAAATGCCTGTGCACAGCATCCTGGGGGACACCGAGCATCCCAGGGTGGATTCCAGGAGATTCCAGGTCCTCCATGCGGGGCTGAGGGAGGGATGCTCCGTGTCTCTCCGAGCGTGTGGCTGTGAAGCGGGTGCAGGAGTGAGCAGGCGTGTGTCTGTGTTTTGGTTTCTGTGCCTTTTCTTGGAGCTGGTTTGTGAATCTGGGGCATGTGGCCACGTCCCCATCGGAGCAGCTCGGCAATGTGGTGCCTGTGCTGGGTGGTTGGTGCCTGGGCTTTGGATGTGCAGTGGTGTCCATCCATAGGCTCCAGCCTTGCATTCCTGCATCTCCTGTGCCTAAACCTGTGCCCACACACATGTGGGAGTGTGAAACAGGGGTGAGGAGAGGATGAGGATGGAGAAATCGAAGGTTGAAACAGGGGAGGACTTTGGGCCAGTCTGAGCATTGTCAATATACCCCAGCCAAACAGTGGCACAAAGTGCAGCTCCCTGGATGCAAGCAGAACGCATGGTCCCAGGATGTGCACATCCATCCCCTTGGCACTGCGGTTCTGGCAGGGAGCAGTGGGTCAGGGAGCAGGTCCCTGCAGGGGGGACGGTCCCCACTGGCACTGCGGGCATGGGAATAGGGAGTTGGTGGCAAGGTGAGATTTGGGACCTGCTTTTCCAGAGGGTTCTCGGCTTTTCCGTGCTCTGAGGCTCTGAGGTGGTGGCAGGGGGTGGGCAGGAGAGGCAGCGGCTGCAGGGAGCCTGCGGGGAGGCTGCTGTGTCCTGCCTGGGCAGATGTGGCTGCGGGGATGTGCAGGGGAGCGTGAAGGCCGGGAGCGATGGGGAGCACCGGGATGTGTTTGGGATGCAGCACTTAGCTAGGAGGGTGCTGATGCTGGGGGCTGAGCACCCAGACTCGGGGGCTGCCCACACTGCTCAGCACCACGGTGTAAAGCCTCGTTGACAGATGTGTTTTGATATGATCCTGAATAAAGGAACATGTGCCAGCTCCCTGTGAGCATCATACCCCAGCCCACCCGACCCCTAGGGTGATGCAGGGACTGAGCTCCAGGCAGCATTCCCAGCTTGGAGCATCCCTCAGCTTTTCCCTCCACTCCGGCGGACAGGTACCACCGCAGCACCGAGGTGTGTTCCCAGCTTAGGGGCTTCTGGGTTTCTCCAGGCTGGTCAAGGCACTGTGGAGCTGGTTGGGGATTTTCCACTGGGATGGGTTCCAGCGCATCCTGGCACATTCAAAAATCAGCAGTTTCCCATGGGGAAATTTCCACTTTCTGGGCTTAGAGAAGGAAATGAGGACAAAGCTGCACCTCTGCTCTGCTGCAGCAGCGCTCACGGTGGGAAACGGCATTCCTCCTGCAGCGAGACGCTCCCGGTGCCGGTCGGGATGCGGGGGTGAAGCAGGGCGACAGCACAACTCTCCTACATCCAGACCCCAAAGGGAAGCAGCATCCCACAGGAGCTCAGAGCAGAAAGGGTCCATCTTGAATTTGCTGCCCCAAGGGACTGGGACAGTCCCCTGTGGGGCATATGGAGTGTCCCCAAGCCTGGCTGGCAGGAGGAGAGGTGTTGGGTGCCAGGCTGCTGCACCCACCATGCTCCTTTGGCACCTCCTCCTCTGTCACCCATCCTGACACCCAGGTGGGTTAGGGGGTTAAGGTCCCACACATGAAATGATAGCACCGCAAAGGGGCTTTGTGGATAGGGGTCTGCAGGGCCTGCCCCATGGGGCATGATCCTCTGCACCTCCCAGGCATGGGGAAGGCATCTGTACTGAGCAGGGGACATGGACCTGTGGAAAACCCACTCCTTCATCCCTGCCAAAGCCCAGCAAGCAATGGGCCACTCCAATCCCCCCCATTGCTCCGTGCTTGCAGGAGGGGACCAGGTGAAGGTGGGAAGCAGCAAGTGGGGAAGGATCAAGCCCACGGCCCCTGTGGAGTAGGACAAACATGAGGTGCAGCTCCATCAGCACCTCCAAATCCGCCTCCATGGCAGGTTGGGGGTGAGGCTGGGGACAAGCACGGCACTGAGCAGTTTGAGCTGAGCTGCGGGAGATGGGGGTTATTAAAGAGACCAAGGGAAAAAAGCAAACATGGAGGAACAAAAAATCCCCAGCCCACACTGCGCTCTCGAGAGAGGAGATAAAATGCCTCGGAGGAGGAGGAGGTGTTGAAGAGAGGGAGGGCGGCAGCAGCGCAGCCCAGCGCTGGCAGGGAAGGTGTGAAAAAGGGAGAAGCGGAGCAGCCCCGTGGCAGAGCTGCTGCTCTGGGGAAGGCCGTGGGGCCGAGGCATGGATGGGTCGCACCTGGCCCAAGGGCCAAGGGCTGCGGGTCTGGGATGCAGCGGTGCTGGAGCTCGGGGTTGGAGGGACAGGGTTGGATGCTGGGCTGCGGGTCCAGGGGCACCCTGCAATGGCAGCCGATGGGGGGGATGTGGACATGGTCACTACTCGTGGTCCAGTGCTAAAACTGGGACATGCTGTCACGTCTGGGATGGATCCCCCATCTCGGAGCTAGGTAGAGATGGGGACCCCCAGCTGCCAACAGGTTTGGGGTCCATCCAAAGAGCCAGCACCCCAGGAGGGAACTGACCCACACCACTGCCTATGGCCAGGGAGCAGGACACGTCTCCTTCCAAAGGGGTTTCTTGCACCCAGATGGGGCTGAGCTCCCTGCCTGGTATCCCCTGCAGTGCCCGCAGGCAGCCCCTGGTGAAGGAGGGACTCCCTGAAGGACCTGACTAGGACTGGGATGAGGCTATGGCAAGTGTGCAGTACCCAGGGTGTCCAGCACCCAGTGCATTGTGTCCCCTCTGCCCTCCGGGCTCACAGGGTCTTGCCGGTGCTTCATGGAGCCCAAAAAGACATTTGGTTTCTGTTAAAAAGGCCCAGTGAAGCCAAAAGCCATGAATGCAGGCAGGGGTGCGAGACCTTCTTCTGTGCCAGTTCAGTTCATCCCATCCCTGGATGCTGCATCCCACATCCCACGGCTCCCTCTTTGCCATTCGGTTTAGTTTGAATAAATGGATGAGTGAGTGGCTGTGGGCATTGGGACCAGGAGTGGCCATGGGTCCCACAGCCTCCAGGGCATCCGGGACATCTACATCCCTCTAACCCCATGTTACGTCCTGCAGCAAAACCCTGTGGCTGGAACAGAGACCCCGAGCTGGGGCGGGTGGGTGAGGGCTTCCCTGCTTCCTGCACTCTCTGCTGCAGACGTTTCTGGCACTGCAAGAGCAGCACATATGTCTTTAGGAGAAAAAAATAGGAAAGATGGGTCACAGGGATACACAGGAGTCCCCCAGTCCTGGGCTGTGCGGGGTTCCCAGCGGGATGGGGAGAGCGGCACTGCAGGGCTGGTGGGGGCTCCCATCTCCCGCACCCATGGCAAGCTGGATACAAAGCATTTTGCTCCCCCTCTCCAATTACCCCCCCCCCCACACTACAGGGATATTCTCAGCTCAGCTGTTCCAGCAGCCGGGATCAGACAGCAGGATGGGGAGGCCGGGAAGCACCGGGATGCTGTTCCCCTGGCACGTGCCGTGAGCGATGCTCTGCGTGGCGGCGCTGGGTGCGTGGGCTGCCGGCTCCGCTGGGGCTCCAGCTCCATCCCTCCGCATCCCGCCGCTCCCCTGTTCTCCTAAAGATCCCATTCAACCCCAAATTGCCCATCTCCACCCGCCCCCACCACTAAAATCAATTATCCGCTGCTGCTCGCCAGCCTGCGGCCTTTTATTCCTCAGCAGGGAGCGGGAGCTGGGGGGGGGAGAAGGTGGGGCTGGAGGTGGGAGTGCTTTTGATAGTTGTTATTTTAGCGATTGGAAAGGTTTGGCAGGGAAGGAACCTGGTACAAAGGTTGTGCTCAGCAGGGCTGGAGCATGCGTGTGTGTGTGTGTGTGTGCAGTGCCGCAGCTCTCAGCATCGCACTGGTGTGCTCTCAGTGCTATGAGCTGGCAGGGCTTGCGGTGTGGGGTATGGGGGCAGAGAGGGTTCTTTGGAGCATCCCAAACACTCATTTTCCTGCCAGGAGACCCTTGCACATTGGCTCATGTGTGTGCAAGCAGCAGCAGCAGCAGTACCCATCCTGCTCTGCTGCGATGGTCCTGGCTTGCAAGGTCCCCTGTGCTGATCCTGTCCAGTTCTGCATATGGGGGGACCTTGCACCTCTGGCCTGCACCCACGGCTGGTGCTCACACCCTTCTGCAAAGTGCTGCTGTGATCGCATGGTCTAGAGCATGCAAAGCCATGCACGTAGACTGAAGTGAAGGGGCAGAATGCTGCATGGTGGCTGCAGCCATCCTGGTGTCCCTCGGAGCCAATATCCCTGGTAAATCACTGCCCCTTCCATCCGAGGGAATAGGTAGAGCAGAGCCTGGGAAGGAGAGGAGGAGGAAAGGTGCATGATGCCTGGGGTGTCCCAAAGGCAAATCCTGTGTTCATCCATGTGCCTGTCCCTTTCATTCCCCAAGGACAGTGGTGCAAGGAAGCCAATTTAGCCCCTTCCCTGCCCAGCACTCAGCCCCATCCCTGTCCTTCACCCCACAGGAACGTTCAGGGCTGAGCCCTTCACTTCTCCCTCTGGCTTCTTGTCTTTCCAGGGGTGCTTTCTCCATTGTCCGGAGATGTGTGAAAGTGCTGGCAGGACAAGAGTATGCAGCCAAGATCATCAACACCAAGAAGCTGTCTGCTCGAGGTAGGTGTTGACGGTGGTTTTGGGGAGGTGAGAGGCAAGAAGGGTTTCTGGACCAGGAATTTATCCCCATTGGATGGTTTTGGGATGATGCCTTTGATGTGCAGCAAGGCAGGGGGTGTTTAATGTGCTGTGGAGGAACCCCTTATCCCACCCTATCTCTGTGTGGTACACACTGAGCTGTGAACATCCCAAGGAGATGTCTTCATGGCTGCTCACTGCATCCCATCCAATCATATGGATATACCAGTGCTCTGGGGGTGTCCCAGACCCCAACCTGCCTGTGGAGCTGCAGGACCCCACTTCTCACTGAGACACCCCCTCCCCCCCATGTTGCAGCAAAGTGATGGATACAGCCCTGCAGCAGGTCAAACTGCTGCCAGCCTTGGGTGCTGGGTAGCACAGTCATTTTGGGAGCATCACCCCTCAGAGGTGACCTCTGTCCCTGCTCTCAGGGGCTGCAGGTTCCCTTATTCACGTACCTGCATCAATGAGATAGGAAGATCCTTCAAGTGGGGGTTTGGTTTCATTTCTGCCCGGGGATGGTCCCCCACCCCTTGCTGCTCTCTCATTAATCGCTCTGGTGAAGCATGTTGCTGCTGGAAGAGGCACTGGTGGATCTGTTCTGGCTGCTCCTCGGGGCAAGGCTGAGCTGAACCAGCACAGAAAACCTTCAGCGAGCCCTTGCCCCGAGGCAGGGACCGCTCTGCCCCAGAGCATCTGACAGCAAGAGCTGCAATGAAGAGGATGGAGAGGATGGGACAGCAGCTGCCGTGCCCCTGGCTCTGGCTCCTCCTGTCCGGGTCCATCAGGGAGTGCAGGATGGGTGCCGGCAGCGAGCGAGGGTTTAATTAACTCCCTCTTTGGTTTCCTTCCCTAATGCCGCTGCTCACCTCCAATGGCAAACCCGAGATGCAGAAAGCGGTGACAAACTCCTTTCTGACCCCAAATTAAACGAGTGCTTTGCAATCTCCCTCCTGCAGTGCTGCCGAAGAGGCACAGCACTGGTGCTGAGCTCCCCCCTGCTCTCCCCAGCATCCCTCTTTGTGGATGTGGACCATCCCCTTCCTCTGAGGCTGAAGGCTCCCAGTCCAGGGTCCGCGCTGGTTGCACTGGTGTCGGCGCTCAGCTCCTGCCCATACCCCGGCCAGCAGCGCGATGGGCAGCGAACACCTCCTGGCCTGCAGGGCCGCCTGGAGCCGCAGACTGAGCCGCCCTCCCTCTGCTCCCTCCTGCCTCCGCTCTCCTGCTTCCCCAGTTTGCCCCTCTCCATCCTCTTCCGGGCTTTGCGCTGTCCCTGCCGCAGCTCCGTGTCCCTCTGTCCCCTGGAGAGACCTCACCGCGGTTATTTTCCCTGCTGAAATCACCACCTGCTTCTGCTGATGGCCTTCAAACCCCCGGTTCTGCCGCGATAACACAGGGAATGGTGCTGCGAGGAATCCCCAAAGCCGAACAAGGAGCCACTCTCCCGCAGGGATGTGCCCAGCCCTCACTCCATAGGGATAAGCCCCTTTCCCAGACCCTCCTGGGTGCCCCTGGCTCCCCAGCTCTGCCCCTTCCCCTTTGGAAGCACTCCATCTCTTCCGCCCTTTCATCTCCCTGATCCATTTTCCTCTTTGCCTGGTTTTCGCTGGTCTCCCACTCCCTCCCTGTGCTGTCTGCACTTTATCAAAGCACACCGGCCTCCCGCCAAGCCGCCTGTGCCCGGCTTTGCCTTCGCAGGCGTTTTGGTGGTGACAGATTGCGAGGGTACAAAGAGGGGGGCAGCGCCTGTGGGGGGGGGGCTGCATGGTGCTGAAGGTGCCGCGGCTCAGCCAGGGAGATGGAGCTGAGTCGGGCGGTTTGTGGTGGGAAAGGGATGGGGGTCACATTCCCTGCCCTTTCCTGTGATCTCTGCCTTCTTCTAAGCAAGCAAAGGAGCTTTGCTGCGGACGAGATTCCCCTTGGCCCGTTTGGCTCCAGGTTGTAGATGGGGAAACTGAGGCAAAAAGTGAAAATCAGTGATTCACCGACGGTCACTGTCAGGCAGGAGCAAAGAGGGGCAGAAAGCAGCTCCCCTTTGCCCAGAGAAGTGCTTGTCCTCACTGGTCACACCGTTCCCCCATCCTCTCCCTGCTCTACACCCCACAATGGATTTTCGTTGTGAACAGCAACAGCCTAAACCCTGCCTTGTCCCTGTTGCTGTGTCCCACCCTGGGAAGGCTGCTCCTCATCGGGGGAGCATTGCTGGGGGCTGAACAAGGCCAACAAGACTGTCCCAGCCTTTGGCTTGCAGATCCCAACAGAGGCTGCAGAATCCATCCCAAGCCCCAGGGTGAATGTCTCGTCCGTGCCGAGCCCCACAGTTGCTGCATGGGTGATGGTGAGCCCCGGGGAAGCTCCAGCCCCAGCAGTGAAGGGGCTGCAGTGCCTTGATGTCTCAGCATCAGAAACACTGAGGTTTGGTTTGATGCAGAGCGAGACTCTGGGGTGTGAACCTGCAAGGTAACAGTGATAGCACTGAGAGACAAGCCGCTCTAATTATATCCTCACTTCTGGGTTCCCTGTAGTGTGAAGTGCCTCCAGACAAGGCACCTCCATGCAGGGTGGCTGGGGCAGGTAAAAGGAGGGAGAAAAGTGCAGAGACAGGGAAAAAGAAACAAACTGATTTGAAAATCATTGAGCTGCCCCAGAGAGGAGGCTTTTTTGGCTCAGCTCAATTTGCTTTACCCAGAGCTCTGCTGTCTCACATCCCTGAGCCTGGCAGAAGCCAGGGAGATGGACCTGTGCTGCCTGTTTGGAGTCCAGCACCAGACCAAAGCAGATTTTCAGAGCCAGGGTTTTGTGATATAAGAAAGCAAAGACGTGATGTGAAATGGCTGGGGATGGAGAAGGGAGTGAAGTGGATAGCCCCGTTTCAGCCTGACATCTCTCGCTGATCGGCTTTATCTTCAGCTGTTCAAACTGTACCATGCGGGGCCAGGAATGCCCTTGCTGAGTGCTTGTGCTTGACTGCATTAGAGAAAACAGAGCAAGTGCTGCTGGCAGTGATAACTTGGGCAGCTCCGGGGTATTCTGGAGGTGATCAGGGGCTGTTCAATAAACAGAAGGGAGAGAAGAGGGTGAGGGATCACCCGAAGCCCAGGACTGCCTGTGGCGTTGGTGACTGGGGGCTGCATCCATGCTGGGATACTGTCCATCAGGCCCTGATGCTGAGCATGTCCCCAGGCCCATTTTTCTTTAGCAGAAAAAGGATGGGTTTGCTCCTTGCCAGCTGCTCTATCCCCATCAGCATCCCTGTGCTGGCAGCTCATCCGAGAGAGCATGGCAGGAGCTGGGAGCAGATTATCCCCTTCCCCAGACCCTAATTTAGGGCTGTTGCCTCTTTCAGATCACCAGAAGCTGGAACGAGAAGCCCGGATCTGCCGCCTGCTGAAGCACCCCAACATCGGTAAGCACATCCTGCTCCTTCCCTGCCTGCCAGCCGAGCAGCCGGGCAAATGTGCCACTGTTTCATGCTGGCTCTGTGCCCCTCTGCTCTCTCATGCTGCCAGGGCTGGGGGGCCCCTATCAATAACATAACCCTGCCTGCAGCATCACGGGCTGTTTGTCCTTCCCTTGTGCTCCAGCCACCACCCCAGAGATGGAGAAGGGGCTCAGTGCCTGCCCTGTAGATCCGCAGAGCATCCCTCCTCTTCCTCACGGGAGGCAGCACCTCCAAACGGGGTCATGGGGAGAAGCTTCCACCACGCGCAGGGGGGTCAGTCCTATCTAACCCACTTGGCCATAGCTCCTCAGGGAGAAGTGGGGCCCCAGCAGGCTGCAAGGGGCTATTTTTACTCCTCTTCTGCTCCCCGGGTGCTGTGTTCCTCTGCATGCTCCAAAAAGCGGCTGCAGCTTGGAGCAGCAGCAGCAGCACGGGGAGTGTAGGAGGAGCGATGGCGGGGGGAAGCGAAGACTTTCCCACCGACCGTCCATCTGAGAGTAGCCTCCTTCGGAAAAGCTGTTTCAGGAAAACTCCTGAGCCCCTGCAAAAGACAAAAATAGGCCAGAAGAGAGAAAGAGAGAGAAGGGAGGGGAAAAAACTGCAGCAAAAAGAATTCCCAAACCCCGTCTTTGAGAGTGATGCTGATGCTGGTGGTTTGGCAGTGGGAATGGGGATGTATCCCCTCTCCGCTGCACCCCAGGGTGTGCCAACCCCGGTGGGATCCTTTGGGGAAAGCGTTTAGGGGTAGGACAATAGCTCTGCAGCCCTGGAATCTGCAGCCAGGAGCTGGGAGCTCGTCCATGCTCCCCTCGCTGCTCCCGGTGGCCTGGATCTGTCCTTCCCAAGATGTCCTGCAGCAGATGAAGGGGGACAGACCCAGGGCCACTGGGACCAGCCATGCGGCTCCCGCTCCATAAATATTTCAGTTTGGAAGGAGCCTGTCAGCTTCCATCTGCCTGAGGCACACGGGTGAGTGGCAGCTCTGCCCTGCATTGCTGGGGTGCTGGACACTGCAGGATCCAGCTTCCATCCTTCCTCATTCCCTGCTTCAGCAGGACCCCATTCCCTGCAGTCCTGGTGGGAAGTGCAGGCTGCCCTGGTCACAGCAGCATCTGGAGCCTTTCCTTTGCTCCAAAATGCATGTAAGGATTGCTGAGACCTGAAGGAAAAGTGCTGTAAAGTGTGTGAATAACAAGAAATACTGGAAACAGAGGAGCCCGTTGCCTTCCCTGCTGCCTCATCCCTGCACCACACCTCACTGGCCATGACCTGCAGAGACTGTAGGCTCAGAGCACCCCTGCTCTAAGCACAGGGCTGGAAGGGGTTAACGGCATGAGATGCTAACAGCCCAATCTCCACTATTTATACCCAGGAGGTTCTTCTCCACCCCACACCCTCTCTCCCTTCATTCCCCCCCCCCCCTACTGCTCCTGCTGCTTGGAAACTTGGGCTCCAGCTTCCCTTGCATGCAGCACAAGCCAGCTAATTACCCACCAGGAGCTGGAATGAGCTCTGCCACTGCAGACCAGCCCTAATGAGAGGAAGAAGAGTCGCTGCTGCGGGGGGCAAGGGGAAGGCAAGGCAGAAAACAGCTCTCCATCTCTCCCAAGGAGAAGCATCCCAGCTGCTGAGGGGCTTTGCTGGCCCATTACTTGTGAGGAGGGGCCCCTTCATCTCCTTATGGGAATGCTGCGCTGTGGCTGTGAGATCCTGGAGGAGCCAATCTGTGCTTTGCACTGTGCCTCGCATGGGTGGTCGAGGGCAGCTCCAGGACCTGCAGCACATCCACGGCACTGGGTGATGTATCAGGGAGAGCTGTGGTTTCCCAAAGCTGCTTTTCCTCATGGAATCTTTCCTTATTGGGGAAACTTTGGCTACACCCAGCCCTGGACGTTTTACTCCAGGTTAAACCTTCTGACTCTCAGTCCTGAAGCTGTGTCCTGCCCCTGCCTTGGCTTTTGGTGCTGAGCTGGAGTGGTTTGGCCAGCCCAGCTCTTTGTGACTATGGCCAGTAACAGATACTTGTAGGATCAGGCTATATTTAGAGCGGCTGCTCTTTCTTATACCTTATTCCTGGCTCCTGGCAGCTACAGGCAATGGGGCTTCCCAAAGCAGGGGTTGTATCCGGACCATCTGCTTATCATTACACTGACCCTATCCGCACTGAACCCACCTAATCCCCCATTGAACACTTTGGCTTCTGCAGGATCCCTGGTGCAATACCTTCAAATCCCTCCCAGGAAGGATGAAACAGGAGGAAATATGTTTCTTCCAGCAGAGGAAGGTGGAAAAGCTGGGATTACGTGCTGGAGAAAATCAGGGAGCAGACAGAGGTTTTGGAGTGCAGGGGATGTCTGCAGAGGCCAGCAGTGGGGAAGCATCCAAGTGGGAATCTAAGCCTGAATAACCAGAACCTGCTGCAGGGTGACAGGTTTGCACCAGCCTATACCTGGCATGGTGACCTTTGGTGTGATGATTGGGGTGAGATGCTGCCCCACGGGAAGAGATGGGAGACAGGGAGAGCACTACCTCCAAAGGAAACTTATCACATGGTGATTCCTGGGTATCCCTGACCTGAGACTGCCCAAGGAGGAAAGGAAGGTCATGAGCAGAAACAAGAGCAGTGTCAGTGTCTGGGCTGGCAGCCCAGCGCCCTGGCTGAGCTCTCCCTGTACCCCGATGGTGCAGAGGGCTGAGGCTCCTGCTCCTGCAGCCTGCCCAGGACCCAAGATAGCCCAGCAGCTGCCCGGGACCTCAGCCAGGCACCAATCCCGTCAGTCCCTGATTTGGATGTGACCTTTGAGCCTTGCACCCCTGCCCGAGGCTGAGGACGTGCTGGGGTCCAGCCAGCAGCAATAGCAAGAGGAAGAATAGCCCCGCTCTGCCCTTCCCCAGCTCCTGCTTGTGCCCAAAGGGGAGCAAAGGGGAGCAGGGTGGGAGACAAACATACCCCATACGCCTTCTGTCTCTGCTGCAGTGCGGCTCCATGACAGCATCTCTGAAGAGGGCCATCACTACCTGATATTTGACCTGTGAGTAATAGTCAAATGCATCTCTTAATCCACTGGCAGCTGTGTGCTTCCACCCCAGGGTGATGCACCCCGCATCCCAAAGCCCCCCCAAGCTCTCGCCCATCCGTCACCTCACCCAAAACCTTCCCACAGGCTGGGTTTGAGCCAAGCTTGGGTCCCCTGAGCTGGGCAGAGGGCAGTCTGTGCCCTGCACACCCAATGCTCCCCCTGTGCATGCTGCAGTGGTATTTTGGAGGGGTTTGCCAGCACTGAGTGTGCTGTAAATCAGTCCAGCGCTTTGAGATGGCCAAGTGTGACTTGCCCTGTTCTCCTGCAGGGTCACTGGTGGGGAGCTGTTTGAGGACATTGTGGCCAGGGAATACTACAGCGAAGCGGATGCCAGGTGAGCACGGACACACACTGGGCTGTGGAGGGGACAGCAATTGTCCCCTTCTCCTGTGAGCTGCTCCCTCCCAGGGTCCTGCGTGTCTGGCTTGCACAGCACAAGTTCCTTCCATGCTGGGAGGTGTTTTACAGCCGCTCTGCAGAACATCCACATAAACCAGATGTGTAGTGGAAAAAAACCAACCACAAACCCAACTCTTTTTAACTCACTCAGTCCCTGCGCCAAGAAGTGTGTGTGTTACTGCAGGGATGGCTTCCCTTTGAATAAGACTTCTGCCAGCCATCACTTGCAGCATCCTTCTTCCCCGGGCTGATGGCCCAGCACACATCTCATGTCCCTGTGAAGGACCAAGGCTCTCTGGTCTGGCAGGGGGAAAGCCCAGCACCATGCTGGTGCCCCAGCCAGAAGCGTGATAGCGCAGACACTGCACAGTCCTCACCCCTTCCCCTCGCAGCTGCACTACCGTCGTTTGCAAGCATTTCTCTGGCATTTACCACTTGCAAGCACTAAGGAGGAGCAGTAAAGACAGGCTGGGTGGGAGGATGTGCTGGAGCTCTGCTTCCTCCCATCGTCCTGCTGGCACCAGGTACTCTGCTGCAAAGGCAAGGGGCTGGGACCATCTGAGCCACCCCTTCAGTCCATGCAGCTTGGCCACGGGACAGCAGGAGCCTCATTTGTGTGAGGGGCTCTCCAGCTATCGCTGTGCCTCTTGGCTTTGCACCCAGGATAAGCATAGCCCGTACAAATGTCCAAGGGAGTGGTAAGCTCTGTCTGCGTGGAAATACTGCAGAAAGCAATCTCGTTTAATGGGTTGCCTGCGCTGAATCCAGTTACAACTCATCCACTTATTAGTGTCATGCAAATAAAATCAAATACATGTAAATAAAGGCGTTCTGCCTTGCACACAGCTGTTTGGGAGCAAAGTGATCATCGCCTTGGTCTTTTTCCCTTCCTTTCTCATGCGTGCAGGAGAGATGGGGTTTGATGAACTAGATACAAAGCCAACAGACACAGCAAGAGCCACCCGTGTTAGAGGAGGCCAGGGAAATGGGGCTGAAGTGAAGGTTACCTCTGTGTTTGAGGAGCACATCTGGGTTTGGAGACCAAGTCTGGGCTCACACTGTGACTACACCACTGGTCTCCAGGTTCCCTCTGCTGTTGCTTCTATGGGGACCCCATGGGATCAGCTGTACCTCCATGCTCACAGTGACTGGTTATCTTACTCAGTTACAACTGCTCTCTATGGTGGTGTGGCTTTTGGTGAGGGGGACACTGAGCTGTGCTACAGGGCTGCTGGTGGGACGCATGATGGGGAGAGGGGCAGGGGGTGAAATGCAGCCAAGCAGAAGTGTCAAAGGGAACTCTGCCTTGCTGGCATTTCCCTGAGCTCTCGTCTTTCTCCTGCAGCCACTGCATCCAGCAGATCCTGGAGGCCGTCCTGCACTGCCACCAGATGGGGGTGGTCCACCGGGATCTCAAGGTAGGAGCTGCAGGGGAGTTGCTTGTGAACCCCGTATGCCATGCAAAACCCTGTGGAGCAATGCCCAGTGTCCTCCAAGGCAACTGAAACAGCAGCGAAGAACAGCATGTAGGGCTTCTGGAGAGCCACAGAGCAAAGACCAGCTCTGGGGTGAAACAGCACAAGGGAAAGGGGCTAGAGAGGTCCTTGTAGTCCATGTTTTGCTCCTCTTCAACCACTTTCTCCTCTTGCAGCCCGAGAACCTGCTGCTGGCATCCAAGCTGAAGGGTGCTGCCGTCAAGCTGGCTGACTTCGGCCTCGCCATCGAGGTGGAGGGGGACCAGCAAGCATGGTTTGGTGAGTAGGACTGGCTGAGGTGGGGCATGCTTCAGTCCTTGTTTGGTCAGGGGATGCTCCAGGAGGGATGCACATCCCCTGGAACTGAACTCCGGGTTATGGGAGCATCCTGGCAGCACCAGCCTGGGAGGCAGAGGTTGATGGCTCCAGCTGAGCCCCTGGAAACAGCCCAGTACTGATCCAAGGCACAGGCAAACAGCTCCACAGGACTTGGTGAGTCACCAACATGTCCTGGTGGGCCGGATAAGCCAGCAACAGGGACAGACCTCACAGTGGAGGAAAGCCTCTTCCAAGTGTTGGATGTGCACGGCAGAGCACTCAAGACTGATGCACCAGCCTGGGGTGTCATGGTTTGCTCTGCTTTTGGGATAAACAGAGGTTTCTGGAGGGAGGGTGCCTGTCCCGATGGGTTGGCATGTGCCAGGACCAGGGCTCTTGGCTCTCATGGCAGTGCTGGTGAGCTGTGTGGGGTGGGAGCTGCACCCCGGCAGTGTGTGACGGGCTGTCTGTCCCAGGTTTCGCTGGCACCCCGGGATACCTCTCTCCCGAGGTGCTCCGGAAGGATCCCTATGGCAAAGCCGTGGACCTGTGGGCTTGTGGTAAGTGAGACCGGGGCTGAAATGCCAGGAGAGGGCCGGGATGGCTGCGTGGGATGAGGCAGGCTGTTCATCCAGCATGTACTGAGTCACAGTTGCTAGACACGTCTCAGGAGGTCAGGGTGGAGGATTCACCCAGGAAGTGGCACAGCAGCAGCCACAGGGGAGCCTTCTTCCACTCACAACGGGGAGGAGGCATTGCCTAGCCCTGCCAGGGCACGTAGCTTGAGGCTGCGCATGGTGGCTGCCGTGTATCTCCCCAGCTACTGAGCACATCAGCATGGAGCTGGACCCACCAACAAGCCTTTTGCTCCTTAATCAGGGAGCAAATCCTCCCGTTCCCCTAATGTCTCAGTTCCTCTGCTTGAGTTGGGCCATTCCCTGGGTTCAGTTTGCTCATACCTCCAACAATGAACTCTCCCACTGATCCCACATCTCTCCTGGGCAGGCGTCATCCTCTACATCCTGCTGGTTGGGTACCCGCCCTTTTGGGATGAAGACCAGCACCGACTCTACCAGCAGATCAAGGCTGGGGCTTATGATGTGAGTGGGTCTGTCTTGCTCCCCCCTTTCAGTGTCCCCTCTCTCCTGCTGTCCCTGCCCTGCAGCCTGCTGCTCCAGAAGAGCAACCAGGACAAATTCAGACAGATGGGAGCAAGTTTCCTTCCTCTGCTCTGTCCAAGCTGCAGTGCCCATGTGCACACTGACCTGTTTCAGTTCCACTTTGCAGGACAGATAGGTCTCATCCTGGGCCTTCCACTTTTCTCCCTCCACTCCTGCTCTTCAGTTTTCCATTTGGCAGCTCCTTGCAGTTGCTACTATCTCCCCACCCTGTCCCATAGGCAGGAGCAAAGGATTGCAGGAGCATCAACTCAACAGGCTTCTGCTCCTTCTATTGCTCCCTGCAGTCTCTCACCCTAGTCCCTTTGCTTTGGCAGTTCCCCTCCCCTGAGTGGGACACAGTGACTCCCGAAGCAAAAGATCTCATCAACAAGATGCTGACCATAAACCCATCCAAGCGCATCACAGCAGCAGAGGCTCTGAAGCATCCCTGGATATCAGTGAGTTTGGTGGCACTCAGTGGTTAAGATCGAAGATCTGGAGATGTGGGGGTTCACAAGAGGGGAACATCTCACCGGGAGCACATGTTATCAAACATACTGCCTGGCTCTCTTCTCCATCCTGGGAAGATGGTTCCTGGCATGGTTCCTCCCAGTGCTCTCAGAGCAGTCTTTTCCCTGAGGCTTTGCAGCAGAGAAAAGCCGGGAGTGTGAATGCAAACAGCATGTCCCCAGGGAGCTGGTGATGGGAGAGACACACATGTTCCCAGCCTTGGTGGGGACATTCTGGTTCCTTGGCACTACAGTGTGCTATGGGGGGGGGGCTTTCCTCAGGGATGATGGGAGCAGGCTCATGTTTACCCATCCACACACCCCATCAGCAACCTCCCCTCTGCTTGCTGCACCCTGCTGCTCCAGGTGCTGGTTCTCGCCCTGAATCAGCACCTAAAGGCAGGAGGAGTCCATGGGTTTAACCCTGGGATCTTACACCATGTGCAGACCCAGAGCACACTGACTGGTCAGACGAGGGGTTAATGCACCCCCCCCCCCCGCCAGAGCAGATCCTGCTGACTCCAGAGCTGTGATCTCCTGCTGCCTATTAAAGTTTCATCTGCTGCTGCTGCTGCTGCAGGCAGCTCTGGCCTCTGCCTTGGGCACGGGAGATCTCACACATGTACATCTGTGTGAGAGCAGGGCTGGGGGAGCCTCTTCCCACCCTAGACCTGCTCTGAGCCGTGTCTCTCTCCCCCCAGCACCGTGCCACTGTGGCATCATGCATGCACAGGCAGGAGACGGTGGATTGCCTGAAGAAGTTCAATGCCCGGAGGAAGCTGAAGGTAACTCTCGTACTCTCCAAACTGGCTGTAGAACGTATGGTGGGTTTGTTCCCCATGTGGAAAGGACAGGGTGGTGCCATGGGGGTGACAGACATTTGGGGAGCCCCGTTGCAAAGACGGGAAAAGAGACTGAGTGCAGTGGTGGCTGCATCTGACTGGGGTTAGAGGAAAGCCATGGTGAAGGAAAGCACTGAGACACACGGCTGCCCTGGGCACCGAGGTGAGGACTTTGCCACTGGAGTCAGTGTTGAGGAAGCTCCTCTGTGGGGCAGGACATGGATCTGAGAGGGACAGGAAAGCCCCTTTGCATGATGAGCAATCCACTGGGCAGGCAGGGAGCAAAGTGATCCATAGACAGTCAAACAGCTCTGGTTCATCTGCACCAGCATCCCCACAAGCTTCCCCTTCTTGGATGCTGCCATGTGCCGCAGCCTGGACCCCCTCTGAAATCACCGTCTCCCCAGGCTTCACAGCCAAGCACCCACCTTCCTGGTGCTTCTGAGCCTCAGCACAGTGCTGGGAACAGGCTCTGGACATCACAGTGCTTCCCCCAGAGCTGGAGACACAGAATGGGACAGCTCTGCTTTGTGCCACGATCAGAGCCATCAGCGCTCCAGGCCTGGAGGTGATGTGGCACAGAGCAGTACAGCTGCAGGCCACTAACAGGATTATCAAGGAAAGAAACTGGCTATAAACTATTATTACTTTTTGGCTAGACAAGTAATCCAATTAGTTCAGGCACACACTTCAAAATAGTAATTCATTACTGCAAGCTATCAGTCCGAAGTAATCCCATTATTCACTGAGCAGTTAGTTGGTAGCCTCGTCTGGAAAAGGGGAAGCATGTTTATGAATGTTGTTTTGTGGTGGTGATCTTTGCGTGGCTCCCATGAAAAATCCCTGTCCTGATGCACTTAGCTGGCACAGATTTAATTGCAATGAAATCCGGTTCCGCTCCCGGTGCCTCCCCCTGCTGCCAGCCCCGGTCAGTGGAGTCGTGCTACAGCCAGGGCAAGGTAGAATGAGACTGAAATGTGCCCTGGGGATATTTAATATCCCTTTAATCCTGGAGGGAAGGCAGTTTCGGAGCATGCAACCCAATGCTGAGGATGTGGAGTCGGGTACCCAGGGATGCTTTTGATGGCAGGAGGAGGATATCATTCCGTGGGCCTGTTTCCTTCCAGCGAGGTGGCTGGGGACAGGTGATGAGCAGGGCTTTCTATCCCTAAGGCTGGGGGGAGCAGAGGGATGCAAGGGGGCAAGAACCCAGCACACCCTTTCCTTCTGCCTTCTGTGTCTTTCAGGGGGCCATCCTCACCACCATGCTGGCCACCAGGAATTTCTCCGGTAGGTGCCGTCTCCGGGGCTCACCTCCTTGTCTTACAGGGCAAACCTATAGGGTCCCTGGAGAGCTGGCTTTGCCTCTGGTGTTACAGTGGGGCTGAGGTTGCAGCCTGATGCTAGTCCAGGCCATGTTACCTGGTACCTTCAGGCTGGGTTGAGATGCAAGAGAAGAGGTGTCTGGCTGAGGCACAGTGATCACCAGAGTTTTAGTCTACATCCAACCATCTGGCTTGTGCCAGGGTAAGGATGTGGGTGCTGAGGACAGCCAGGGCTCAAGCAGCTGGTTTAGTGTCCTCCTAGAGATGTTTCTGGCTCTGGAGAGCATCCTCCACACCATGAAAGTGCTGGAAAGCTCCCTGGGTTCCACTGCAGGCAAATGGCAGCAGGGTCCCTTGGGTTTGATCCTGCAGGGATCTCCTCCTGCTCCCTATATCCCAAAGTCTGCATAGAGACACAGGAGAAGAGCAAGGAGCCAACCTTTGCATGGGGAGAGGTAATGGTGCATCCACAAGCTCCCCTGCCCCAGTGTCCTCTTGGGGACACTCTGCTGCCTCAGAGCAAGCCTTGCAGATAGGATTCCACAGGCAGGGTTCAGTGCATCCTGGCCATTCCCAGGCACAGAGCTCATCCTCTTGCTGTCACCTCCAGCCCTCCCCACCACTGTGGATGGCCCCAGAAGAGGTGCTGCAGTGACGGGATTGAGCCAGCCAAGCCTGGCATGCTGACGGGACTGGTGGTATCTGCTTGGTATTAGATGGGTGCTTTGCCAAGGCACCCCAGGAGCGAGGTGTAGGAGATGGGAGCTGCTGGCCCCACTGGGTGCTGGGGCTGTGTCCGTGGCTGGTATCTGCATTTGTCATGGGGGGATCGTGCTGGTCCCACATTTAGCACTTGTGGGCAGCTTGCGGTGGGGCTGGAGCAGCCCAGCAGCTGGGGGGATCCGGTGTCAGCCCCCGCGCCGCCGGGACACGCAGCATCAAAGGGCAGGAAACTCAAAAGCATCCCTCATCGCGCTGCCTGTCCCACGCACAGCGCGGCAGGGGATGGCGCTGAGCCCCTCCGATCCCAGGGTGTCCCTGTGCGGGCCGGGCGGTGGGCGCTGGGGCAGGCTCCTGCTTTCCATCCATGTCAGAGCATGGCTGCAGCTGTCGGCGGCCCCGCAGCACATGATCCCGGCAGCGTGGGGCTAAAATTAGAGGGCGGCAGGCGGGGAGCCCATTCCACAGCGCTGCACCACGCTGGGGCACCAGCACCCCCCGCACACAGCCCTGCGGCCCCCCATAGCGCGCAGTGTGACGCGAGGAGACGGGGCATGCCCCTGGCCCGAGCCATCGGGGCAGGCCGGGACGGTCACCCCTGAGGGTTGTGCTGGAGAGAGGACACGAACGCCGGTGTTCCCGAGGGATCCTGCCGCCCGGCACCATGCTGCTGCTCCTCGCCCTGCTGGTCCTGGTGCCCTGCCTGGCTCTCCTGATCTCCTTCCTCCTCTCTCCAGGAGGCAAGAGCGGCGGCAACAAGAAGAATGACGGCGTGAAGGTAAGCGCGCTCCCCGCCGCCCTGTCCCGCCTGCCCTCCGCTGCTGCGGGGCGCTGCGGTGGGGTCTCCGTGCAGCGCCGGACCCCGCGGCACCCGGTGCTGTAAAGGGCAGCTCTTGGCCCGGCTGTCCCTGTGTGTCCCCGTGCTCGGCTCCTGCCAGGACAGGCAGTGCACAGCGCACCCAGAGAGGGGAGAGAGGAGAGCGTTTCATTGCTGACCCCCAGGGAAGGGGAGAGGCAGAGGATGGACCAGGAGAGGGGACAGGGGACATGGGGTTCACCCATCAAGTGAGATGGGCGGCTGCATCTCCTGCTCACCCCAGTGTATGGCTGGTGGGGCTGGGCTCGTCCCCACCATCCTCTCCCATCCTGTCCCATCCTGTCCCCAAGGGCTGAGGTGCTGCTGGGTGGCACATCAGTGTCTTCAGCCTGCTGGCCTGCTGTGCCCAGTGCAGGCAGGGCAAAGGAGCTTGGTGATACTTGGCAGAATAAATGGCTTGGTGATGCTCTCAGAACAAGCTGGTGCTTGTTTTCTTGGCCTGCAGAGCCCTCAGGTTTGCCTGACCCTCCGATGTGGGGCCAGGCCATGACAAGGTGGCTCCTGGAGGCAGCAAAATCCTGCTGCTGAGCGGTTTCTTGTGGTGATATGGAGATGTGGTGGTTGGCAGTGGTTAGCAAGCTCTGCCAAACTCCTGCAGGAAGGAATGGTCCACCCAAGGTCTTTCCTTACCTGTTCCCTCATGGACACAAGCCATCACCCAGCAGGGAGAGCTGCTGTGATCACATTCCCCACCACAGGACAGGTCGGGCAGAGCTCTGGGAGCCTGACTGCAGCATGGCTGCTCTCCTTCCTCTGGCCCTTTCACAGGCACCCAGCTGCTGGGCTGTGAGGGGAGCAGGGTTTTGGGAGCGCAGAGCCCTCAGCTGGCTGCTGCTCTCCTCAGTGGAGTCAGGGCTCTGGGGCTGGATTGTCTTTCTCCCACTCCTTCCAGACCCAGCAGCTGGGACAGGACAAGCCTGCAAGGCTTGAGACCATGCACAACTTCCAAACCTGGGCTCAGCTCCACAACAGACAATTCTGGAGCAAGCTGCTCTAGTGAAAGGTATCCCTGTCCATGGCAAGGGTTGGAACTGGCTGAGCTTTAAGGCCTTTTCCTACCCAAACCATTCTATGAGTCTATGATATGATTCTGTGAGAGCCATCAGGAGATGCATTTTTAAGCTGTAAAGGAGATTGGTGCATGGAGAGGCTTCATCAGGCCCAGCCCGACAGAAAGGGACAGCCTTGAATTTCATCTCTAGCATTGCTGGGATGGTGTGGTGGTAGAAGACCATTTGCCAGCCCAACTTGCTAATGACACTCCCTCTTGGACTTCAAAGTAGCTTTGAGGGCAGCTGTTATCCTGGGAAGTGGGGCACTTATAG
Organism: Pezoporus occidentalis; assembly: GCF_034315485.1. Lineage (NCBI taxonomy): Eukaryota > Metazoa > Chordata > Aves > Psittaciformes > Psittacidae > Pezoporus > Pezoporus occidentalis. The sequence goes on along the minus strand of NW_026913230.1, from coordinate 410,811 downwards.
CAAAATAGCTGGTTTGGGTAAACAGGCTTCTAGCCCATCACTACAACTCAGTGAGGAGGGTCTGGTTTCAGAGGCTGGTTGGTATCCCCAGTCCTCAGCCCCTTGTTGGAGAGTGGAAAGCAGCAATTGAGGCTTCACCCTGAGTGCAGCCAGCCAACCAACACTCGGCTCAATAGGGTGTACAGGCTCTGCAGAATGAGTTTGCATTTTTATTGCCCCCTTTCCAGTAAGTAGAGGTGAGACAAGCTGGCTAGATGGCCAGAAGGTGGAAGAGGAGAAGACAAAGTAGAGGCAAACTCATTCCCAACAGGTTGCTTATGTTGGCCACCCTCAGCATTACCATTCCCACCTCATTCCCATGCTTAATCTGGGGGGATTTACAGCATAACCCACTCATGGGGCACAGGGAGGCTGGGTGCTCTGGACAAAGCTTTGATGGCCCTCCATGGGCAGCTGGCACATGTCAGGGCATCACTGGTCGGTGGTCATTTCTTTCCATCTTGCCGAAAAAGCGAGGCAGGAAAGTGGAAACCTGCCTTGGCTGGGTGGGAAGGGAACGGTCCTGCCTGCTCAGAGCAGGGCTGTGGGTCAGGCTACACAGTGTGGGTCATTGCAGGAAGAGTTGTGTCCCCTTATGGAGGAATCTGCTGGACTGACCATCCCCATGAGAGCAGCCGCTGCTGCTGTTCCTGCCTAAAGCTATGCAGTGGGCAGCAGGTTGCTGCCTCCCAGCCTGCCCGCACAGCCCTCCAGCACGGGGATGGTGCTAGCCCAAGCTCCAAGGACTCAAAACACCCTCCTGAGGAGGTTCCTCCCCTACTAAAGCATTCATGGGACCAAAACTCCCTCTTGAGCCCTGCGCTGGGGTCTGTGGGAAGTCTTCTGGTCCCAGCAGTTACGATACCTTCACTGCCCTGTGTAGTGTCACATCTCGTCCCATTGTAAACTAATGAACTCACTGCCCCATGTCACATCCTGTCCCGTCCTAAATTAATGAGCTCACTGCCCCGTGTCGCATCCTGTTACTGTATGTCCAGACTCGACGCGGTCACTGCTTTGTGTTGCATTCTGTTGCGTCTGAAACTTCTGCAGTTTGCTGCCCCTTCTCACATCCTTGGGTAGCAGAAGCTGTCAGCCCCGCTCCAACAGCTCTGTTTCACACGAGGCTCCTTCTGAAGTACTGCAGCTCACGCTGCCCTTTAGGACATCTGTTGTTTTGGTGAAGGAGGGATGAGGATTAATGTAGGACCTGGTGAGGGAGGAGAGAACTGCATCAGCAGAGGGGGAAACTCAGTGATGCTGCTGCGGGGAGCCAGTTAGGATGTGAAAGGAGCAGTGAGGGGGAATGGAAAGCAACAGTTTTTACACTGCAGCCCACACATACCCCCTAATGGGTTGCTCCATGGGCTTTTCCAGGAGGTTTGCACTCTGTGTGCTGCTTTCCCCTGTGAGAGCAGGAAGAGCCAGTGCCTTGTTAAATGTGCTGGTAAATACTTCACTATTTGGCACTGCAGCCTCTAATTCCTGCACGCTGGTGTTCCCTGCTGCCTGCTGTGATTCATCCCCTGGGAGCTGGAGGTGGAGAAAGGGCATGAGGCCAGCATGCACATCCCCCTGTCTCCTGGGCAGATTAAAGATGGAGATGCAAAGCAAAACACAGCAAGGAGAGTCCAGAAGTAGTTTGGAGTTGCAGGCAGAAACGTGGCTATGGGGTCATGCAACCCCAAAGCCTTAAAGCCTAGTGGTAGTGGTCAGGAATGGAGATAAATATAAGGTCTTCTCTTTGGAGGAGACTTGTCCTGATTTAAAGCACTGGACCTGTGCTCAGGACAGCTTCCCACATGGTGTGTCTGCCTTGTGGGGTTGAGTAGCAAAAGAAACGCTGGCTTTAAACCAGCCAGACTAGTACTGGTCTAGGTCCAAAGCTAATTGAGCATCTCTGCACTAGTTAGCAGCATGGGCAGATGCACCCAGAACAGCTCCAGAGCCTAAATGTCAGTATGGCATACACACAGGGTGAAGGGTGGTGGAGCTGCATTAGCTTTTCAGCATCCCACTCCTGTTCCTGCGAACTTGATGGCCTGGTCTCAAAGCCACCAGAGTGGCCATCAAGTCCTAGGAGACTCCCTTTTGGACTAGCCAGGTCCTTGAGATGAGCAACACCAGAGATTGCAGCAGGTCAGGTGCCAGCAGGAACATGGGGAGGGAGCTGGCATGGCACCACCAGCACCACAGCCTGCAGCACATCCCTACAGGAGCACCAGGTTGCCCCCCCCGTGCCTTTCGTTTGACCCTCCAAGAGGACCACGAAGGGTGGCTCAGGAGCTGCTGCCTCTCACGTGCTGCTTTCAGCCTTTCTCACTCTGTGTCTCTTCCTGTTCCATCTCTTCTCCTTGTTTTTCCAGAAAAGAAAGTCCAGTTCCAGCGTTCAGTTAATGGTGAGTGTCCTTCGTCTTCCTCAATGCCGATATTGCTGGGCGCCTCCACATGCTCCAGCTCCCCCCGTTTTTGGAAGTTACCTCGGGGTAGGGAAGAAGGGACACCGGGGTTGGAGGGAACATCCTCAAAGCCGTATCACCCACAAACCCCATAAACAGGGTTGGTGCAGGCACTTGCTGGCCACCGGCTGGTAGGAAGCCAGCCCTGGTTCTTGCTGATGGGTTCTCATGCCGTTTCTCCCAGTTCTCCTGACTCAGGTCTGCAGGCTGCATCGGTCCAAGGAGCCTTGGAGAAACACCTTCCATGCCTCTGCGGGGACTGTATGGTCATGGGACACCTTGCCAACCTACATCGGGGTATTATGGGTAATACATAAGCAAGGCTCTGCTGGGAAGAGCTAGCAGAGCCATTGCTCTAGCTCCGCTAGCAGAGTTGCCTTGATGGGGCTCCTGGAGAGAGACAGGGGGTCAGAACCCCTCTTTCCCCCCAAAATCTGTGTAGTGCTCAGCTGTTTCTTGAAAGAGCTGTGTCTCAGCCTTCGATGGTCCATGTGGGTCTTGGAAGCACTCTGTTTTATCGTACATTTCTCTCCCTACTCTGCGGTCAGTGTGGTCTCTCTCACTCCTGCACAGTCCCCTCTTTCTCATCCCAGCTCCTCCTCGCTGTTAATTTGTACATCTCTCTCTTTATCGTACAGTCAACATGGTGTCTTCCACCCCTGCACAGCCCCTCTCCCTGCCCCTCCGGCAACGCTCCTAGGAACCCACCAAACCCCCCTGGACCTGCCCCATCTCTGTCCCCACAGGTGTCGGTAGGAAAGGCAGCGCCGTTCCTACGGGACCCTCCACAGCCCAGCTCTTGTGCCCTTGGCTACAAGGAGTGGAGGTCAGGGAGGGCTCTGCCAGCGCTGCCCTAGAGCTGTGGTTGAGGACGGGTTGGACCTGCTGGTGTTTTCCTTGCTTTCCATCCGTCGGCACAGTCGGGTCGGACTCGGGGGGCTGTCGAACACACGAGCTCCACCTGGCGTGGGGAGATGGCCCCTCTCACCGCCCCGTCCCTCCTTTCTGTTCTTTGCTCAGGAATCGTCGGAGAGCACCAACACCACCATCGAGGATGAAGACACCAAAGGTACCGGTGGGGGCACACGGGGAAGCGGGCAGGATGCTCCAGAGGGTGCCCCAGGGTTGTTAGTCTGGCCATCTCTAATGAGATACTGGCTTTGGAGAAATCCACCACCATCGAGCTGCCTCTGGGCCTTTCAGATGTTGATCCTCTGAATGGTGAGGAGGATGGGGTGTTCCAAAAATAGGGATGTTCCCTGAAAACAGGCATGGAAATAGCAGGAATCTGCAGGGATAGCAGCCCAGCTACCCGCTCCTCCAAAAGAAATGGCCCTTTGGGAATAGCCTCCAGGGGAAATCCCTGCCTCCCACCTGCCTGCCAGAGTCAGCTTTCTAAGAATAACCCAGGGAATAACGTACCAGTGCTAATTTGTAAAGTCTCTCAAAGCAATCTCAGCACAAACCAAGATGGACTTTGGCCTGACATGAGGGTTAATGGGACATGAGTCCTCCTGGGGAAGGCAGGTGGTGCTTGGGAAGCGGTGGGTGTCCCTCTCCTCAATCCTTGAATTAAATCAAGCATGATGCTCCTTTGCATTTGAAGCAGAGCGTTGTTAATAAGACCAGGGTTACCTCTGACAGCTCCTCCTGCATCCCAGGAAGCTAAACCTGCCCTTGCAGCCCAGTCTCTTCCCAGATGAGCCGACAGTGGCCAAGGGCAGCTCACCACTCTGTGATTAAACCTTTTGCTCTTTAGGAAAATACAGGGGTTTTCTGTGCTGCCCTGACTTTCAGGGGTGAAAGCCCTTTCCCGCATCTCTTTCCCAAGTCACTCCCCTGCTTTTTCCCTGGACAGTTTCCAAAGTCCCCCAAAGCCATGCGGTCTGTTTCTAATGAAAACAAGAGCTCTCACTGATGTTCCAACACCAGCACTTCTGCTTTGTGTTCTCCTTTTATTTTCTGTTTCTCTTTACACCAACAGTACGGAAGCAAGAAATCATTAAAGTCACAGAGCAGCTGATCGAAGCAATAAGCAATGGTGACTTTGAGTCCTACACGTGAGTATGCTCAGCATGGGGTTGGATCGGGGTGTGGGCTCAGCCTCCCAGAGTGGGTGCTTCCACTGGAAGTGTAGCCCAGGAGGTTTTGCTGCTGCCCAGGGTGACGAGGTTGTGGTGGTGTGGCACTGAAACCGGGAGGCAGGGGACATCAGTTTCCAAACCTGATGCTTCTCTCACACTAAGCTGACCACAGCTCTCTGGTCTCATTATTATGGATGAGCCTATTTCTGGTTTGCAGAAGGATGAATAACTAACTGTAAACATGATTTATGGTGGAAGAGGGAACATTGCATCCATGGTATCCATTATATCCAGATTGCCACAGGCTGTTTGGAAGCATAACTGCTTTCTACTTGCTGAGCTGATGCTCTTCAGAGTACCCTTCTGTGTCCAAGGCCTATTTAATTAGCGTTGTCTGAGCGAGTGCAGGTCTTCATCCCTGCCTCAGAGAATCACAGCAGGGATATTTTGATGCAGAGCAGAGAATATGACTGTTTCCCTGCTGTTTTTATTTCTTACAAAGAAGATAGCCGTGTTTTGGGAGGTTTAATTTGAGATGGTGAATGATGGAGAATTTACCCTGCCTGCTTGGGGTCCCGGCTGCAGTCAGCGGGCTGGAGGAGAGGTGGGGTGGGCTTCATACAGCATACCAGGCTGAGGTCAGTGTTCTGCTTGAATTACTTGCTGAGGGAGTCATCCTGAGCATGGGCTTGCAGGGTCCCATGCCTGAGATAACCTCTCCCTTTTCTCTCCCCTTGCTACCTCCCCAGGAAGATGTGTGACCCTGGCATGACTGCCTTCGAGCCCGAGGCTCTGGGCAACCTCGTGGAAGGCCTGGATTTCCACCGATTCTACTTCGAAAACCGTAAGCAGCCCCCTTGCATCTTGAGGGACCCTTCCCACCTCCCATGGGCCCGGCTGTGTCTTGATCTCCATCAGCTTCCTGCAGAGAGGAGGGTAAGGGTGGTTTTGGGAGCATCTCTGGCTGATCTGGAAGATTCCAGCAGGAGGAGAATCAAGCCTGTTAGGTCAGCTGGGGACAGGCTGCATGCAGAGGAGTTGTTTGGTTAGCTGCTTGCTAGGTGGACCCATCCTGAACCCATCCGTGCAGCACTGACTCAGCCCCACCAAGCAGAGAGCCTAAACCAAGCATCTTCCTTCCCCGCACTGCAAAAGCCACCCGGACTCCTTCCCCTGCCTAAAGCCACTTGTCCTTGTGCCCTCTTCAGTGTGGTCCCGGAACAGCAAGCCTGTGCACACGACGATCCTGAATCCCCACATCCACCTGATGGGAGACGAGTCCGCCTGCATCGCCTACATTCGCATCACGCAGTATGTGGACGCGGGAGGGATTCCCCGCACTGCCCAGTCCGAGGAGACCCGCATCTGGCACCGCCGGGATGGCAAATGGCAAATTGTCCACTTCCACAGATCCGGTGCACCCTCGGTCCTACCGCAGTAACCCCTGTGAGGCTCCGGGGATGGGGAGTGGGGGGCAGGAGGGGACGATGCAGGTGATAAGGAGAGGGATGCTCTGCCAAAGCGACGGTCGGAGCAAGCTCCTTCTCTTCCTGGTTTGTGTTTTGCAGCTGAAGCGCGGTCCTGCCCGTGTCGGGTTTGTCACTGACTGACTACCAAGGGGACGCCCCCTCCGACATCTTCACCTACGGGACTTTGGCTGTTGGCTCTGCTGCTTGGTTCCCGCTGGAATAACCCCTCGCTTCTCACCGCACACACGCAACAGCCCTGCCGGCACCGCGCAAACCTCCCATCGAACCCCTCCACCCCGCCGGGGCCCCCTTCCTCTGCATGAACCAAGAAAAGAGAAACCATGAACCTAAACCCGAGTGTCTGGCCAGTGAGGTGATGTGCCCTCAGCTGCATGGCGTTGGTGGGACCCGCCCCCCCACTACCCAGCACGTCTCCTGAGTTGGGCTCGGACTCATCATCTGCCTCCATCCCCACCTCCGCCGGGAGCCCCCTGAGGACGAGGAAGGCGGTGGGGTAGTTTGGAGCCACTCCGTGCTGTACCCTCCCTGTGTGCAGTGGATTTTGCTTTGCTGCTATCAAGGTCCCTGTCTGTCACCGTGGCTCTTGTCTGCTCCCGACCCGAACTACTGTTTCCAGGCAGCCTTGACTGGGGAACCACAATTTAAACCATCTGCAAAGTCCATTTTCCACGTGCCCCCAGGCGAGGAGGGCAGTGTTTGGATGGGTGAGTAAAGGCTATCTGTTTGTTTCCCCTTCCCAGGAGCATAGGCTGACTCCTCAGGAAAGCGAGTAGGTTTGCACCCTGGCTCCGGACGGATGGGGGTGCTCTCCCTCCTTCCTCCCTTCTCCTGTTGGAGCAGGGACCAGAAAAGCTGGGAGAAGAGAGGAGAAAGATGACTGCTTCCCAGCACTGCGCTGGCACAGGCGGGAGCCGGGGCTCTCCCAGCCATGCCATGGTGACAGCATCTCTCTTGTGCCCTCCTCCTCACCCACGACCCATCCTGGATCCTCCACCCCTGCCCCTCGCATGCAGCACCCAGTGTTCCCCATGCTGGGATGGGGGCAGCAGAGCTGGGCATGGATTCGGGGTGCAAACCTCCATCACCTACCCGACTCCTTCCAGCGACAACGAGGAATGCGAGCTTTAGTAACAAAACTCTGTGCTTTGAAGAAAACAAACAAGCCTTTAGCTGTCTTCTACTTTGAGCGCATGCCTTTTTATAGGGAGAACAACCTTCTGTGTATTTCGTAACTTGACTTTGAGTATTTGCTGAAATGGATCTTTATGTAATAACTAGAAATGTTCAACTGTTTAGGGCAGGGGGCGGTGGGTTTGGGGGTTGCTGTTTTTCGTTGCGTTTACATTTGTAGATGGGCTGCGCTGCCACGATGCTCCTACCAGGGGCCCTGCGGATGCCAGTCCCCACCCCATCCCATCCCTCAGCACTGGGTGGGCAAAGGCACCCATCTCCAGGGGCACCCACCTTCCTGGGGCACCTTCCTGCACCCCATGGGTCTTCCTGCAGGGTAAACCCAGGCAGCGGCTCTTGGGGAGCCACTGGGACATGGCATTCAGGACAGAAGACATGGCAGGGAAGGGGAATTTTGGTCTCACCTCTTTGCCATCAGGGAGAGGTCCGAGGTTGGATATTTTCCTGGCAATTCTTCCATTTCTTGTTCTCTTTTTTCCGACTGGAAGCTCTTTGCTCGTTGAGGTGAGGCTCCTGCAGCACTGCTGCCCTGGGGGAACTTTCTAGCTCCACTCTTTTCATCTGCATGGTGTTTAACTTTCTAGACAGTGTGTGTGTTGAAAAAGAAAGAAATGAACAACAACAACAAAAAAAAGCTTGTTTTGGACATTAAAAAAAAAAAAAACAAAAAAGGGGGAAAAAAGAAAAAAAAAGTGATGTTTTTTTCCATGTAAATTCTGAGTGTGTATTTTGCCTTTTCTGTGGTTTTGAATGCTTTGCTCTCTTGTTGAGGCAGGGACAGCTGCTGTGCAAAATGCAGCCTCATCCTTGCCGACTGCAAAACTATTTTCCCACTGGATAGAGGGGAAGAAATCCAAACTGCTGGGGCATGAACAGGCCCTGAGAGGTGTTTTGTTGTGTCCCGCTGTGCCGGCGGTGCGGTGGTTGCTGGTGATGTGTGTAGAAGATGCAAATGTTCTTCTCCATGCTCTTGGCGGACCTGTGATGTTTGACCGTGGAGCTGTGTTGGCTTGCAAGAGGTGGCCCCAAAGCAGGGAAATCCATGCAGGGAGAGGATTAGCTTTTAAGGTAGAGTTTGGGTGGTTTTACAGACCTGTTTTTTCTTCCTGTAGTCAAGTAGTGCTGATTTTATTTCTTTTCTAAAGGAAGGACTTGGCTCTTTCACAGTTCTTTCCCTCTGACACCACAGTGAGTGTCTCATCCACCTCCTGATGCCCAGGCTCTCCAGGTGTCAGTAGTGGTTTTGGGGATCGATATGAGATGGATGAGGATGGAGGAGGTCATAGCAGGGCCCTGCATAGGGGCTATAGTGCAAATGCCATTTCAGCCTGGCTTTGGAGCTGCTGATAGCTGTGGACCTCGGATGAGCTGTGAGGGTGAAGCTGTTCCAGCAGACACTACTGGAGGAAGGACTGGGACAGGAGGAGCAGTGGAGTTTGCGAGGGATGGAGGATGAGATACTGTGATGGACACAATCTCCTTTCATTGAGAGCCCACTTTGGGCCGTCATTGGTAGGGAGGAACATCTTGGTTTCCAGTAAGGCTTCTGATGTGCCTTCTCGGAGGTGGTTTCTCCTCTTTGAGGTTTCAATGTGGTCGTCTCTCCAGGGACAGGTTCCTCTGGAGGCAGCTGGATGTCCTTGCACCACCTAAAACGTTCCTTATCCTTTCCAAGGGAAGCAGAGGCTGGGGTTTCAACTCCTTCCAGTCTTCCAGTCAAGCTGAAGCCTGACCAAGGAAGACCCAACTTCCCAACCTGCCCATGTTGGCAGCATTAAGCACCTGCACTTTAGGGGTCTGCTTTGCCTGGTTTCTATTCCCCATCTCACCCTGCTTCTCCAGAGCAGGTTTCTGTATTCCCAGAGCATCTCTGTGCAAGCACTGGTACACCACTAACCCTTTCTTTCAGTAGCCATGGTGAACAGCTTCTGTCTCTTGTCTTCCTTCATATCTCCTGATTTCTCCTAAACTTGCAGGAAAACTAAAACATAACCATCAACTGTCACTGTCCTTTGGCTCACAGAGCCAGGGCTGCTGCTGTTATGTCTGTACCTTTAAGCTGCTGGCACTGTCCCTGGCACATGCTAACTGGCATCACCCCAACAATCCCACCATGGCCCTGGGGATGACAAGGACCAGAGCATAAGCAATATGGACAAGGCTACCTTGTTGGGATGGAGATTACTACCATGGACCTGCTGGATCCCCATCAGCCTCAAGGCTGGAGATTAGGCTGTGGCACATTTCATCCCCTAGTACAGACAAAGCCCAACTCATTTGGGTGCCTGGCTATCCGGGTCAAACCCTTCAAAAGGGTCATCTCTTCCACCTCTTACAGACCACGGGCTATCCAAGGGGAAGCCCTTGCTGGGGTGGTCTCAGGCTCACAGTGCCTTGGTGAGCTTGGGAATGGTCTGTTTTCCGTTCTTGCCTGCCAGGGTTCAGCTGCAACATCATCATGTCTCAGGTCTTGCTGGTCCAGAAAAGGAAGAGGCCATCCTGGGTCTCTGTTCTTTGCTGGGGGAGTGGGTGCTCTGCTCCTTCCCCTGGCCACGCACAGACAGGAGTGCTGTCTGTCCCCTCCTCCTCAAGTATATGTCCTCTTTGCCAGGCATCAAACCCCTGTCTGACCCCAAACCTGCTTCCTTTCCCTTTGCCTTCTATGAGCTGATGCCCCCATGGAGCCCTAGAGGTTGGAGCAGGCAGCAGTAACCATATGCTCCCATTTTGAGATCATGGTCTGCTCTGCAGCCCATGGCAGGATCGCTGGGGAGGACCAGCAAAGAGCAGTGCCACGTTTGAGAGGGAAAGCCACATAGCCCTGTGGACCAAGGCGTGTCTGTCAGCAGAAGATCCCATCACCATTTCCTCTGACGAGAAGGGCTAACCCTTCTTCCCTACTGCAGGACACCTCACGGTGTACACCACTCTCTTGATGCAACAACCATCCTCCTCCTAGCAGGGTAGAGACCTCACATTGCCCATTTCCAAAGGCACAGATCCCAGCTCATCCACACCAGACAGGGAAACCCAGATGTGAACAGGCTGTAGAACATCAGAGGAGGGGCTGATGGCCCCTCTGCCATCCATCCCTAAAGGCCACCCACCAGCTCCTGGCCAAACGTCCTTCCCTCTTGCAGGTCACAGGGAGAGGAGGGGGCTGTATGGAGCGGCTCCTTCCTTCTTTGGGTTCTTGTTGTCCCTTTTTTCTAACTGTTGCACAATTTTAGGGCTTTTGTAACATTTTTTGGACAAGCAGGGAAAATGTTAACAGTGATTTAAGAGAAAAAAAATGAGATCTCTCTCTCATATATATTATATATATATAAAACTATATACTTACAGGAAACCTCTATGGAAATATTTATTTAAGATGATTGCAAAAAAATATATTATAAGGAAGAGTTTACCAAGCTTTGTCACGTAACAGAAGATCAGGCCCCGGGGAGGGGTGGCTGCCTGTCCCCTCGTGTCTGTCAGTCCGTGCGGTTGCAGCTGAAGCCTTTCTCTTCTCTTTTCGTAAGTGCACTCGAACTGTTGAGCAGTGTGACCGTGTTGGATTCAGTGGGAGCTTGGGGTGGGAGGGTTCTGGGTGGAGGGGGGGATGTTTTTGTTTCCTTTTCCTTTGTTTTATTTGGAACCTGTGGCTGTGAACAGAATGATCACTGCTCAAATCGGATGCTCTATCTGGGGAGGGCGGCGGGGGGACCGGGTGCGGGGTGGGTGTGGGAGGGAGGGCGAGTGTCAGTTTTATTCTTGGTGTTCAAGTGCAATAAATAGCTACCAACTTCTGAGCATGGAAACGGGTGATTCTCCGTCACTGCAGTGACTCACTGTCTGTCACCACCTTGTCCCGCTGTCACCGCGCTCTTTCCTTGAAAGCAGAAAGGCTGGGATCAAGCATTGGGCAGCGGCTGCAGGCAATGGGGGCTTTCCTCCTGCCTGCACGATGTTGGTACCGTGGGCAATGCCTGACCCTGCCTGGCCACCACCATCCCTGGGCTTCGGGAGAGCTTTATGTCATAGAACCATAGAATGGTTTGTGTTGAAGGGACCTTAAAGCTCATCCAGCTCCAACCCCTGCCACAGGCAGGGACACCTTCCACTAGAGCAGCTTGCTCCAAGCCCCTGTGTCCAACCTGGCCTTGAACACTGCCAGGGATGAGGCAGCCACAGCTTCTCTGGGCACCCTGTGCCAGCGCCTCAGCACCCTCACAGGGAAGAACTTCTGCCTAAAAGCTCATTTCAATCTCCCCTCTGTCAGTTTGAAGCCATTCCCCTGTCACTACACGCCCTTGTGAAAAGCCAGAGGGACCCCAGGGTGGGTTTGGGGATCGCAGAGGCAGCTTTGACCATGAGGTCAGGGTGGCACCGGGGGATAGGGGCTGGGGTCGGGCTGCCACGGTCCCTGTGCCCCACGGCGCACGTCAGGCCCCGGCGCTCCTGAGCAGCGAGATCCCTCCTCCGCATCCCCATCCCTGCCATGTGCCGCGTCCCCGGCAGGGAGCAGCATCAGACCGGGAGCGAGCCCCGGGCTCCCGGAGCGAGCAGCGGGACTCCCTGGAGCCCAAAGCAGCGCGGGGGATGTGCCTGTCTCCGTGGTCCCTGGGAGGACCGGCTGGTATCCCGGGATACCGGGTGCGGATGCGGTATCGCTGCCAGGGGCAGGGTGTGCTGCCACCAGCGCATCCCACACCTCCCTGTGCTCAGCCACACATGGCCCTGGGGATGTCCCCTCTGTTGTGCCACTGCCCCAGCACCTTTTGCCCTTGGTTTCCTTTCACTGCTATCAGCGTTGCTTCCCAACACATTCCTGGTGCAGCCTCTGCTCCATCCTTCCCATCGCTCTGCAACTGATTGACAGCAGCTACCAAGTTCTGAGGATCCTGGGGTTACGGGGGGGGGGGGGTTAGGAAATGTGACAGGACCCCATGCAAATAGGAAAAGGTCAGAGACATGCAGAAACCAGACCAGCTTGGTCAGCCCAAAGCACCTCCATCTCCATGCTGTGGGAACGCATCAGGCTCTCCTGGTTCCTTTGGCACATGGTGGCAACCAGCAACACGAAACACCATCACCGGCTCCATCACACCAAGCAGACTCCCATGTGTGCCCCTCCTGGGGCCAGCCCAGCCTGTGCTCCCCAGCCAGCACCCCCAGCAATGGCTGGGCAGCACCATGACCTGCTGAGGCCTCTTGCTCGGTAAATAGTGTCAAGGTTAGAGCGAGGGATTCATTGGGGCCATAAACGTTTATGGCAGGCCCTCCCTGCTGCCCAGCCACCACAGCCTGAACTTTCCATCAGCGATGCTTTTATGGCTGGTCTCTAATGATTAACCCTGCCTAGCTGCCAAAGGTGCTTTGCAGCACAGTCGTGAGCCCCACACACATGGAGGAGCTGAGGCTGGGGGTCCCCCATCATCCCTGCTGCCATAGTGGGGTGCGTTGAGGGGATGTGAAAAGCCATCGGTGGTCCTGCAGGGAAAAGGAAGGGCAGAGCTGGCTGGGGAGGATGCTCAGGACCCCCGTGCATGAGGAGGTGCCTGGGCAGGACAAAGACAGTAACGAGAGCTCCTCCACCATTAGGAAGGGTCATTCAGGAAAATTGCAGCCTTGTCCCAGGATTCATTCCTGGGCTGCATGGCCCATGGGGTTAACAGCCCAGTGCACCAGGGCCACATCATCCAGCCATAAACACTATTTTTTCTGTTTATCCTGGGTTTTTAGCTTTTACCTGGCCAGGACAGAGATTTGCAGGACAAAGCACATGAGGGCTGTGCCCCCAATCCCTGGAAGCATCCCTGGATGTGTCTTTCTTTGCGTGCTGAAGATCCCCAAATAACCCAAGCAGAAGCTGTGTCACACACTGCTTTTTAATGGTGAGCTGGTGGGACATGGGAGAAGGCGCACGTGACACTGGGGTGACAGGGACTGGCAGCATTGGGTCCCAACAGCCCCATCCAGGACCTCACTGGCACTTCCCAGGACAGCAGCATCAGCAGATTTGGTCTTTGGGACATAAGCCCTGGGAGACACCCCAAAATCACACACAGGCACTGAAACACAGCCCTTCTTTCCCTGGGAAAAGCAGCACCCTTGGATCTCTCTTGGGGATGGGAACTGATCCTCCTTTGGAGTTGGGTCCAGCTAAGACATCTCTGACCTCCTGCACACATGGAGCACAGCTCGCCCCAGCCCTACCCGGCACTATGGGGAAAAGCTGGCCTGACCCACTGAGGTCCCTGGGGGATGTGCAAGCTTGGAAAGGCCCAAGCTGGTTTGTTTAGAAAGCTTTATTATTTCTTCCTTCTCATCGCTTCAACTGCTCATTTATTAGGTCACATTCCTTGAGCGGGACACTGATTTGTGCTGGTTTTGCTGCAGTGCCTCCGGTACACCCTATCCTCAGGGCATGGAGGATGCTATAGTCCTTTCTCACACGTGTTTGTGGGTTACTGGAGTTAAATACACACAAGTAGAGAGCAGACCAATGCAGAGGATGTCCTCCTCCTCCCCACCTCCTGCAGCCAGAGCATCTCTGCATCCCTGTAGCTGGTGCATCCTTGTAGCTGGAGCATCCCTGCATGGGGAGGGCAGGGCTAGGGCTGAGGGTGGAGAAGGGCAGCCCGGACACTACAGCCAGAGACCGTCACAGGAGCACACAGACGTGTCACACAGTTGTCACACTGAACAGAAACACCTCGGGACACAGGGACGAGCAGCAGCTCCATCCTGGCTGGGTCAGGGCGGTGATGAGGACACCGGCAGGGTCAGCACCTCCCAACTGCTCCCAAAACCACCCGCTGGGGCTGTCCTGAAGTGCCACAGTGCAACCTGTGTGAACTGGGGGGTGAGCCCCCTCCCAGCCTGCGGGGTCCCATCACATCATGGACTCCTCCTCCTCCTCCATCTCCCGGTCCACCTCGATGGCCGTGTTCTCGTAGCTGGTGATGCCCCCGTATTTCCGCATGTGGACCATGAGGGGCTTGGGGGACTGGCTGCCGGGCAGGCTCGCCACGTACAGCCCCGTGCGGTTCTCCTCCAGCGACGGGCCCCAGTCCATGGTGGGCCGGCTGGCCTGCTGCACCCGCTGCGGGGAGACAGGCACCCTGCACACCTCTGCACCCAGTGAGGGTGGGATGGGGTTGCAATGGGATGGGATAGGATGGGGTAAAATGGGATGGGATGTGATGGGATGAAATGGGATGCGATGGGATGCGATGGGATGCAATGAGATGGGATAAGGTGCGATGGGGACGGGATAGGATGCAATGGGATGGGATGGGATGCAATAGGATGGGATGCAATGGGATGGGATAGGATGGGATGGGATAGGATGGGATGGGATGAGATGGGATGGGATATGATGGGATGGGATATGATGGGATGGGATGCAATGGGATGGGATGCAATGGGATGGGATGCAATGGGATGGGATGCAATGGGATGGGATGCAATGGGATGGGATGCAATGGGATGAGATGCAATGGGGTACAATGGGATGGGGTGTGATGGGATGAAATAGGGTGCGATGGGATGCAATAAGATGGGATAAGATGTGATGGGGACGGGATAGGATGCAACGGGATGGGATGCAATAGGATGGGATGGGATGGGATGTTATGGGATGCAGTGGAATGGGATGGGATGAGATGGGATAGAATAGGATGGAAGCTTGTGCTGAAGCTTATTGGGAAGGCAGCTCTGTGCAAGTGCCCTGCTATGGCTGGGGAGTTTCTGGGGTGGGGGGAAAGCAGGCTCTGCTGTCTCTGCTTCAGACAGCCTGGGGAGAGCAGCAAAGCCCAGCAGGGCTGGGAAAGCTGCAGGCAGCTCCATAGTCTGCTCCAAGGATCCCACCCGTGCTGCCTGTGGCTGCCTGCAGGGGATGGCAGCTGCATTCCTTGCTGTCATTGTTCCTGCAAAATGGGTGCAAAGTCCCACGCGCCCATGCCTGCCCCATGCTAGAGACAATGTGAGTCCCAAAGGACAAGGCTTGTTCTGGAGGGGGGATGCACAAAGGGATGTCCCTTGGGAAGCAGTGTGACTCAGTGCTTGCCTGGCACCATGGGAAGGTGACGCTGGACATGCCCTGGGAATGCACCATCTCTCACACCCCATGGGCAGCAAGGAGGGATGGGGACACGCACCTCCAGGAGAGAGGATGCAGAAGGTGACAGAAGACACAGGGGCTCGGGGTCACCCCTGCGTGTTTGTGGGGTGCTCCCCAGCAATGCCGGCCCCAGCACCTCCTACCTCCCACAGTGTCCCTTCTTCTTGGAGCACAGCCACCACCATGCCAATGGGAATCATCAGGCAGGACAGGACTCCCATTAGGATGCCCAGGATCTCAGCCCAAGCGGGGAAGCGGTAGCTGCCGTACTCGGAGGGCTGGTACTTGACGATGTTGTACACCAGCAGAGCCTGCGGATGGGAGGAAAGTGAGACCCCAGAGCCCTCTGAAGGTCTCCTGCTCAAAAAGGGCCTGGAGATGATGGAAACCTCCCAGCAGAACCCGAATGGTCCCTGGGGCAGGAGATGCCAGTAGTTACCATCATTGTTGCTGGGGACAGCACCATCCAGCAGGCTCTGAAGTAGGGCCCTGGTTTGAAGCCCAGCATCATGTGGATATCTCGGCAGAACCTCTTTATGCCTGGAGAAGGCAGAGGGAGCAGGACACAGAAGCTGTGATACAGGCACAGTTGTATCATAGACACAGCCCACCCTTCCCCATGCCCCTGTGGGGACAGACACCTTACCATAGACACGTGTCACCACGAGGCAAGTAGTGATCACCACCACCATGAGACCAAAGCCAGCGCTGTAGTCGTCCAGTAGGACCAGCCAGTACATCCCACCCTGTGGATGCAAAGCACAGTGGCCAGCATCTCTGGGGCCATCATCCCAATAAACCCCTACCCATGTCCTCCTGCTTTTGGGGATACAGTCCTCTTAGCCCCTCTGTGGGCACTGAGGAAGACAGTGGTCTGGCACCCACAGAAGACATCATTGTTCTTCTGGGGTTGTGCAGGGACAGGATAATGCTGTGTTGCTCCCCTTGGACCTTACATCCTAATGAAGCCCAAAATCATCAGTTGTCTCTCTTCCACCTCGACAGCTGATGTGAATATCGGTGTCTCTGCAAACTCAGCCTGTGCCCTAAGCTCTCCGCAACACATCCAGCCCCAACCCTTACCTCTGTTGTGAGGATGAGCCCCATCAGGAAGAGGGCAATGCAGATGATAGCAGAGAACGAAGCTTTCTTTGGCCGCAGGTAGTAAGGAAACTCATCTGTGACTGCTGTGACGATGGTCTCCATAAAGGCAAACTGCATGCAAAGGAGAAGAGGATCCCCATAGCCCCTGGGCTGCCCAGGCACCATGGCTGGCTGAGTGGGCTCTGTCCTTACCTGGCTGTCCAGGCCCAAGGTTAACAGCATGAAGAAGAACAGGAAAGACCAGAATGGAGAAAGGGGGAGCATTGTCATGGCCTGGGGGTACACCACAAAAGCCAGGCCAGGACCTAAAGGAGGCAAAGGACAGCAGGGTGAAAAGGGGGTGACAGCGCTGGACATAGGGGGATGGAGGAGAGGAGAGTCCAGCAGAGCAGCCCCACAGTGGGGAACTGAGGTGCAGGAGGGGTCCTGCAGCAGAGGGAGAGGTGCAGGAGAACCAGCCTGCTCCTTGCTCAGACATCACTCTATTAGACATCACTTGGTGTTGCTTGCAGTTTGCATGGCAGGAACTGGTTTCTCCTCTTCCCTCCCCTTGGCCAGCTGAGCATATAGCATCATCCCTCATGATGATCCCCTCTGGTGCCTCCCACCCTAGAAGGGATGCTCCTCAGTGCACCCAGGCAGAAAGTGAAGGGGAAAGGGTCTTTGGCCTCACCTGCTTTTGCCACCTGGTTAACAGGGACCCCAAGCTCCTGGGACATGTATCCCAAAACAGAGAAGATGGCAAACCCTGCCAGGATGCTGGTGATGGCATTGCCCAGGGTCACTATGAAGGTGTCCCTACAGAGGAGAAAGAAGATGCTCTGAGCATGCCCACTCCTTCCCACCCCACACCAGTGGCGTTGCCAGTCCCAAGTGCCACAGTGATTCTCCTCCAGGTCCTCTCTTGGCATGTGCTTTTCATAGTCAAAAGGAGTGTTTATCTAATGGCATAGGTCATTTTGTGGGGTTCCTTCCAAGCTTGCTTTCCCCTAGGACAAGGGACAGGACAAACAGGCGTAACTCCAGCCCCAAACATCCTCAGCATTCAGCACCTACAGCCCAAAACTTCTCAGCCAGATGTTGTGCCTTGATGCTTAGGAGAACTTTCTTCTACAGAGCCCTCTGTCCCTCTTGAGCCTGTGCAAGCTGCCAGGTATCTATAAGGTGCTTGGGCAAGGAGCAGTGCTCAGTGATTGTATACTTTGAACCCACCAGATGAGGTTTCAGTGGCTCCCCCAACCCGTGCTCTTTACAAGACAGGAGCTGGCTCCTACCTGTAGATATTCTGATGGAAGGTGTTGTAGGAGGCGAAGGTGAGGAGGCCCCCAAAGCCTACCCCGAGGGAGTAGAAAATCTGCAGGGCAGCCTCGATCCACACCTGGGGAAAGGAAGCAGGTCTGAGGAGAGCTTTTCCTTGCTAATGCACCCAGCACTCACAGTGGGTCAGTTGGCTTGTGGAAGGACTAAGGAGAGGATTTTAGATCCAGCCCAGTGTAACATTTAAGTGCCCCTGTGAAACTGGGTGGTCTCTGCTACCAATACTGCTGATCCCAGGAAAATCCCTGCTCTGCACACAGAGATTGCTTGAGAAAAACAAAACAGCCAAATCCAGCATGGACACCTGTAAGCACCACATAGCCCATCCCAGGGGCTAACCCTGCCCATGGTTCTGGTACCCAGGGGAGATGGTGAGCATGGATCCCCTGCATGGAGAACCAGAAATGCAGGCATGGGGCTGTGCCCCATGAGAAGAGCCCTATAGACAAGGTGTGGGGCAAAGACATTGCTCAAAGGCAAGTACTTCTGGTCTAGGATCAATCTAGAGAGGACTGTAGGTCAGAGGGTGGCCAGAAAAGGCACCAAAGGACCCGCCTCTGCTGCACACTGGAGGTGCAGGAGAAAAGGTTTGTTTCTGTGTTGGACAAGACCCTGCTCACCTTGGAAGAGAGCAGGTGATCGAACTGGGGCGTGAGGTAAAACCGGATCCCTTTCCAGGCCCCCTCCAGGGTCACACCACGGATGAGCAGCATCACCAGGATGAGGTAGGGGAAGGTGGCGGTGAAGTACACGACCTGCGGGAGAGCAGAGCCCACTGAGAGAGCTGGGGGCGAGAGCACATCACAAGTGGTCCCTCCCAGCCCTCCACTGCATCTCCCTGCACTGCCTGGTCCTTGGGATGCAGCAGGACCAGTGGGGTCAGCCCTGGCACTATCTGGATGTGGGACCCATGCCCAGGATGCTCTTTCTGGGTCTCACTTTCCCAGATGTGCAGAGAATCACAGGCACTGGTGAGCATCGCTGTAGATCCCCCCAAAAAGACTGTCCAGCTCTTACCTTTCCAGAGGATTTGACTCCCTTTAGGATGCACAAATAGACGATAGTCCAAGAAAGGAGCAGGCACAGACACAAGTTCCAGCGGATCCTCCCAGGATTTCCAATCCCAGAACTCCCTTGGATGTGCAGGACGTACCGGCTAGGGAGAAAGGAGAGCCACTAGTGAGTGGTCATGGGCAATCCCTGTCTTCTCCCTGAGGCCTCTCTGGACCCAGCAATGCCTCTGCTCAAAAAACAACCTTGTCAAAAATCCCAGCGATGAGCGGCAGCTGTTTGATGGGGAAGGGGGAGCAGCTGGTGGGATTTCTCCACCATGCATTAAAGAGACCACAAGGGGTGCCTGGAGGCTTGAGAGTGAATTCCCAGCCAGTCCAGGCATGGGATGCATTTCAGTCTAACGTATCTCCAGGGTAGCAAAGCAGTGCTAACTCATGGGCATCTCCCACATCCCAGAGACATGACCCTAATGCCTAAACTGGGACATGGCCCACAGCTGACCATGAGAGCCCATCACTGCATCCATAACACCAACCATGAGGCATCCAGCACAAACCCTTCACCCCATCCCCATGCTCTCGCTGGTTGGATGCCAACCATGTCTATACAGAGAGTGACTTACAGGGAGCACTGTAGAAAACTTTGAAAGACAAGAGGAAAGGGAATCTTTAACTGAAAGTGATCTAGTTGAAGACATCCCTGCTCATTGCAGGGGGGTTGGATTGGATGACCTTAGAAGGTCCCTTCCGATCCAAAGGATTCTATGATTCTGTGTCCCCATGGCCAGGTTGAGCTCTGTACCTCCAGTATTCCTCGCTGGGGCTGACGGTGTTGGTGATGTTGACGGGAAAGGTGGCGTTCCCCGCCTTGATGACATGATGGTCCAGGCACAGGTCGGTGTTCCACCAGTTGCCGCAGTGCTGCCAGGGCAAGTCGCTTGTGAGGGATGCAAAGAGGTAGAAGAGAACGTAAGCAATGATCATATTGTAGTAAATGGCCACCAGGGAGACGATGAGGATGGTGCCCATGCCAACGCCTGGAGGAAGGAGAGGGTAAAGAAGGAATGAGCCATCTCTCCGGAGCAGAGAACACCCAAAACCAGGGTCAGACACTGGAGCTCAGCAGCCAAAGGTTTAACCGGTGGGGGGACCTTATTGCACCCTCTGAAGAAGCCTTCTCTGAACTGATGATCTATTTCATCATACAGATGGTTTTACTCCAACTTAATGTCAAAAGTGCTTGATTTGACCTTTTTTTGAATGCTTTATTATTACCTTTGTCTTCCACAGCCATTGCTCAGCTTCGGGGCTGTATTTCGTACACTGGCTGGCTTTTTATATAACATGACATCCAGAGCCTCCAAAGACTGATAGATCTCATACATATCTTGCAGCTAAAAAGCTAACCCACAAGTCCAGCCTGCTCCACCTGCCCCCAGGATTTAACCTTTGATTCTGACACGAGCTTTGAGGATCATGGGATGTGGATGCTGGTCCATGTCCTCACCAAGCAGCATTTCCAGTGGCCACACAGAGGCTCTGGACTTCACTCACGCACCTTTAAAGAGAGGGCTTATCTTCCAGACAGCGAGCGGCCCCAGGCTGGAGAACTGGCCAAGGGACAGCTCCATGAAGAAGATGGGGATCCCGCAGATGGCCAGCATGATGAAGTAAGGAACCAAGAAAGCTCCTGCAAGAAGCAAGGAAAAACACCCTAAAACATTGCACCAGCCCAGCTCAGCCAGGGGGAGATGTGGCCCCTCCAAAGGATGCCCAAGTACCTCCTCCATTGGTGTAAGCCCTGTAGGGGAACCTCCAGACGTTTCCGAGGCCCACGCAGTATCCAATGCAGGAGAGGAGGAAATCCAGCCGCCCAGTCCAGTTCCCTCTGTCCTCTGGGCACCCAGAGCCTAGGTCCCCATCCTGGCTGCTGGGGCTCACCAGGAGCTCTGGGGTCACCGGCTGAGCAAGAGAGTAGGGCATGGGATAGAGCAGAGAGGGTTAAGGAAGGAATAAAAGCAGGAGGTGAAGAGCGGAGAAGGAAGGAGCTCTGAAAGCTCTGGTGTGAGTTTGTGACTCCAAGTTACAGCACTGACACTTGTCCAGCCCTTACCTTGCCCGAGGATTTGACTCCCTTTAGGATGCATAGTTCACCTGGTACTGAGGTACAGAGACAGGAGGATGCTGTGGTACCTGCTGGCAAGGCACTGGGACCAGGACAGGAGGAGCCCATTTGGGAACTTTCCCTTCTTTTTGGGCTCTCAAAAGAGAAAAAGCAGCCATCTCCATGTCCCTGAGTTCATGGATTGTAGGGAATAAACCCATGGGATGTGATTGAGAGGGGCCTGGATTTGGAGGGATCAGCCAGTTGTTGGTCCCCACTGGACATATGTGCTTAAAGCCTGCAGCAGGCCTTCCTCCATCCCCTGGGAGACGAGAGCTGGATGAGCAGAGCCCAGTGCTGCCCTGCTTCAGCCCCTGGGGAAGGTGGCAGCTACCTCCTCTCCTCCTCCTCCTCTCTGGCTGGACCAAAGGACACTCTTGCTGTCAGTTCCCATGGAGACAAGGAGCCGCTGCTGATGGAGATGGCTGCAGGCTCCCACCCTTCACAGGATGCACCCCAGCTCATAGCCCTAAGGCACCAAACACAGGGGTGAACCCATCCCCACCCAGCATGAAAACCCCTCGGGGGACAGGACAAGCAGAGCAAACTCTTCCCAAAGCCAACCTGAACTGCAGAGCCCGAGCTCCGGTGTTACACTAAACCCCATCATGAAAAGCCCATACCCGCTGGATGGTGCCTTCACAAGGCAAGGGCCAGAAGAAAAAGCTTCAGAAACACAGGATGAAAAGTCAGAATGTGACCCCAATCCTGTTGCTGTAAAGCTGTTGCCTGGCAGCCCTCCTGCAGCTAACACGGCTCTCCAGCTTAGCAACTTCTCCAAACCATGGCCATGCCTGATAATTAACCCAGCACACACAGTGAGCGTGACCCACAGCAACCTGTGTTTGTGGGTGAGGGACAGACTGCTCTGCTACATCCCCCCCCCAGAGTTTCAGCAGCTAAACCCTGTGTTCACAAAGGTCCCTCTGCATGGGAACAGGAGCTATGGGGCCATCAGAGTTTGGTCTTTACACCCACCAGAATGCTTCCCAGTCCGTCACACTGCTGGGGACCTCTTGCTTTCCAGGTATGCATCCCACCAAAACAGCAGGCAGGGATGCTGGGACATCATTAAATCCTCTTGCTTAATTCCTGCACCTCTGCCTGAATCCTGAACAGCTGCAGAAGGGCAGCTGCATGACCTGACTAAATGAAGGTGCCCATCCATCAGATGTGGCATGGAAATCAACATAGAAGCAACCAAATGAGAAGAAAGGAACCAACCGGACCTTTTCCAAACGAAAACCTTTCCCCAGTCCCCATCTCTGTCACCCTTTCCAGAGGCCATAGGATAGAGTTTGTCACCCATGCCTTAGTGATGACTGCCCCACCTTATTGGTATCTTTAGCTGGAGCTCTGCAGTTTAAGTTTGGGACTCCAGAGCAGACAGCAGAGACTGACCTGGAGTCAGATAGGCCCCAAGGAGTGAGACACTGCAGTCACGGGCAGGCTGGGGAAACATGGGCCAGGGATGCTGCTGGAAAACACACAGGCAGGTTGCTCCAGGACTGTAATGCCCCAAAATGCCTCAAATCATAGCATTTCCATAGAAATCACAGCAAACCTGGCCTATTTGACTTACTAAAAATGAATTGCAAAATGCAGTATTTAGGGCTTGCAGCCCATCTTTGTCCTAGATAGCAGAGAGATGCACACTACTTCAGACTGCTGAAATCTCACATGCTGGCTCAATTCCGTCCTCTTTTTTGGGGATTAATGCTCCTTTTCAGCCTTTGTCATAACAGGAACCTTCTTTTCCAGCCGCAGCTGAAGTGCTGTAGTGCTACAATACTGCTCTAGTGTTTTCCACAGTCAACAGCCATCTTTCAAAGCGGGCCCCTGTCTCGCGGTTATAAACAGACGGGGACTAACAGCTCCCTTGGCAACCACGTCCTCTTTGAACACGGCATCACTTTCCATTATTCACCACAAGATGCTCCCAAAGAAGTCAGCAAAGCAAAGGTCACTGGGAAGAAAAAGCATTTTAGTCTCTGCCAAGACAAGAGCTGGCTTCCATAAGGAAATTGCCTTGTGCTAATTATTTTCTGTAAACCAATTTGTTTTAATGAGTGCAAATCTCGGCTGCATCCATGAGAAACCAGCCAGATTAAAGTTACTTTTTCATCACATTTTGCCTCCATTCAAACGGGCATTGTGGGGTTATTTTGTCGGTGGTTTTGCGTGGACCACAGCCTTTGGTTGGGAGGAATGCCACCCGGCACCAAATTCCTCCCCTGTGGATCTGAGCCATGTGCGAGCGCAGTGCGTCTGTAGAGTGTGAGTCACTTCGGATTAGTTTGAATTGCTGGTTAATCTCTTCGGGGGGAATAAAAAAAAATGAGAGAAAACAGCATAAAAATGAAATTCAAATGCAAAATCTCTTAGAAAGGGAGGTAAATGAAGCACCTCGATGGGGTGGAGGAGCCCCTCGAAGGGCTGCGCCAGCCCTGGGTTCCCCCAGCCTGGGATCACAGCACATGCCAGGAGAGGGAGCAAGTGATGCTGGAGCCGGCACAGGGGATATGGGGAGGTTGCTGAGGCTGAAGCAAACTCATTACAGCGGTGTCCAGAGGGAGTGTGCACCACTGCGAATTCTTATGGACTTTCATCCTAAAACCGTGGGGAAGGACTGGGGAAGGTCTGAGGCAGGCAGAGGGCAGCGGCTCAGGCCTGGCTGGGTACAGGGAGGCACAGCCCAAATCCTGGCTCCCACCACTGCTCTCCATGGGCTTTAGTCCACTTCTACTGAATAACCCCCAAAGCAAATAATCAAACAAATAAAACCCATCCATTCTGCTCTTCTGGAACTTCTCTTATGCAAATGCCAACCCGAAATCCTTAGAGCCTGAGAAAGATCTCTATTAAAGAGGAATTTCCATATGTCTCAAACATGCCTGGTGAGAAGGCTTAAAACTCCCTGCTCACTGCTGGGAAGCGGATCACAGTGACAGGGAGAGGATGCTATTGGGGCCCCAGGGTAGGTGCTGCAGCTGGGGCTGTGCAAACTCCTCCATTGGCCATGCATGGCTCTGGACAAGCCCAATCCCAGCACTGGAGATGGGGATCCCAAGGTGCTGGGTGGCTGTGAGCATCAGGTTCTCCATCTGGAACTCAGCAAGAGTATTTTGGGGTAATGAAGGACAGCAGGGCCCTGGGCAGCAGTGGGAATGAGGAAAATAACTCCGGAGACATCTGCTTTCCATTCCAGCGTATAGCTGCGGGACTAAATGAGTTCCTGAATAAATGCTAAACAGGATCACCAGCAGCAGAGGAATTCAAGGATCTCAGGAAGCATTTGGAAGGGGCAAGGACAACTTTTAATGGCTCTTGCAGTCACAAAGTCATCTGAAAAAGCAATCTGCAGGAGAGAGGAGGAGAGGGAAGAGCCAGATGATGGCTCCAAACAACAACGGAGGAGGAAAGGCAACCCCGAGGCTGCTGGCTTTCACCAGGCCACTGCTGGCTTTTTTACGTCATATCCCAATATCCTAGGAATTTCCTGCCAGGGATGAAACTCTCCTGGGTTTTCATTCGTCTGAAGGCTGGTGCAGGTTGGAGTAGCCCTGCCCTGTGGTTAGTGGGCATGGTTTGGCAGAGGGTAGAGCCTGGGATGCTCTGGGAAGGGCTGACCCACCGGCAGCAGCAGCGTGCCCCCGTGCAGGAGAAGGGGCTTGGTCCTCAGTGTGAGGGTAGATGGGGACTCTAAGCCTGGAGTGGCTCTGAGGGGAGCCAAGGATAGGAAAGCCTGAATGGGGCTTAAAACGGGTTTCCATAAGGGTACAAAGAGGGTTTTCAGCTCTGCCCTGACCCCAGAAGTCAGGGTCCAGCACTACCTTTGAACGCATCCGAGGAGGAGGCATTCGGTGGGAAAGGCACTACCCAGCTCCCCGTGCTCATCCCTGAGGATGGGGGGGGAACCCCCCACATTCCACCACCCCGAGCCCGGGCAGCCCCCCCCTGGGGCCGTTGGGAGCCTCCCCCCCGGGGTACCACGCTGCGGGCGGCAGCTCTGCCCCGGGAATCACCGCCGGCATCCCGCGGGAAGGGGCAGGGGAAGGGGCAGCTCAGGCCCTCCACTGGCCACTAACCACAGCGAGCCCCGCGTACGGAATGTCCCCATCCTTCTGCCCCACATCCCGCTGCTGCCCCCCACACACACACTATTCCCGTGGGCAATCCCTGACAGGGAAAAGTCTGTCGTCTCCCTACGGAGGTTCCCGTACAGGGCATGGCTGCGGGTCCATGCCTTGTCCCCGGCTCCCAGCCCTGGGGGCATCCCCGCTTCCCGGCTCTCACCTCCCGGAGATGCTGCTGCCGAATCTTCTTCATCCCAGAATCCTGTTGCTATGAGCTCCCCGCTCCTGACACTTTTTCCTCTCGCTTTCTCCGGAGATAGGGAGGGAGAAGGGGGAGAGGACGAACCGATAACAGGCAAAGGGGGGGGGGCACACGAACACCTTCCTGCCGGCGGGGGAACGGGGGGAGCGAGGCTGGAGGGAAGGTGTTCCTGGAGTTGAGGATGGCTGCTGAGCGGGAGGGAGGAGGGACGGCTCTCGCAGGCTGGAGAAGTGCTGTCTGTCAAAAGCACCCCTCCGGGGAGGGGGTCCGGGACCTCAGCCCCCCGCCGGGAGAGCAGGGAGGGATGGAGCTGCCTTACTCATGGCATGAATGCGTCAGGTCTCCCTAAGGATTGAGCTGACTTTGCAGGCACCGCGCTGGTCCCATGTGCCCCAGCAGTGGTGGCAGCAGTGCAAGTGCAGGTGCCAGAAGCTCCCAGCATCTTTCTGTCCAGCTCTGAGCTGATTTTGTCATGGCAGGACATGGTTGGAGCCTGAGCAGGTCAAAGTGACTTCTCCCCATGCTGCTGGAGCTCAGATCCCAGTGGAGGGGAGTGGGATGCTCAACATCCATCTATCCCCTTGGGTAAGACCAGTGCATCCCACTCTGCTGTGAGCAAGAAGAATCCTTGGACAGGTCCATGGGTGAGAAGCTGAGCCCACCATATCATGGGCCTGATGCTGGAGCACAGGCCACATGCCCAGGGTTTGGATGTCCCTGTTGAGCCAGCAATGGGATCCTACAGCCCCAAAGCCCAGGGGTGTGCAGGCTTTTCCCCATCATGCTCAGTCACATCCCCAGTGAGATGGCAGAGAGGTGATGTGTGTCTTTTCCTCCCACTTTCATGGTGGGAAATGTCCCCAAGAGGGACAACCCCACATGCCCCAGGGCCAGCGTGGTACCAGGATTGCTGCTGTCTGCCACAGTAATGCCTCTTTCCCTTGATAATATCCTCTTGTCCTTCACTTTCCCCCTGGACTGTGCCCCGTCCACCAGGGCGTGTGTCCCTTTTCCTGCAGTGCTCCAACCGCCTTGCTCAGGTTTAAAGCTGAACGGGCACCACTGGAGATATGGAGGACAATGAGAGGACCCAGCCTGCCTGATGTAAGAGCACATCTCCCTGACACCCAATGGCCACCGTGCTCCTACAGCCCTCCAAGCACTTATGACAATTTTCCCCAAAAGAAAACCTCCTGAGCATAAAGACACGTTTCTGCAGACTCCAGCACGATGAAGTGGCTCATTGTTTGCACTGTGGGCCTTTCAGAGCTGACATTTACCTGCATTTCCCAGTGGGAAAAGGAAGGAGCAAACTGCATAACACAACAAACATCTTTATTTGCACTCAGCTTCCCCAAAAGAAGAAGGTCTTTGGGCAGCCACCCAGGCAGGCTCTTCCTGCTTTGGACTCATTTATCACTTCCCCCTCTCCTGGGATGCTGGTGGGAATCCTGAGCCTGGATCTGGCCAGGCTGGCCCCATTGGGCACTGTCCCCGCCTCACCCTTCCTGCTCAGGGCAGGATGCTTTGTTTGCTCTTCATACCTGTGTGATCTGAATCAGCCTTTCAGCTTTTTCCCTTGGGATACAACTAATGAGAAGTGTCCCACGGCCACCTCTGCAGGATGAGAGGGAAGAGACTGGTGGCACCTTGTTACAGCTGTCCCAGTCCCACGTCACATGGACTGAGCCCTGCACAAACCACTCAGCCTTCCCTGGGTGCACTTCAAGCCCTTGTCTTGCCTGCAGGGCAGTATTTACCAGTAGGGATATCAAGGGCTGACACTACCCTGAGTTATCCGTGTTGATACCACTGCTGGTGGGATGCTCTGTACCTGGAGCTCCCTTCTCTGGTTAAGCTGGTGCTGTTTTGGTAGCAACATCATCTCTCCATCACCTTGGACCACCAGGGTGTAGACATCCCACCCAGGGCATCTGGGGTGCTCCAGCATCTCATTGCAGAGCTGGTGCGAGTCTTGCATCACCCTGGAGCTGGCAAGAGATCCACTTCATGGAATAGCACCTGCTAGAGGCAGTAGGAGCCAGAGGAGTCTTCCCATGAGGAGCAATGCAGTACAGGTACCCCAAAACCCTCCTTGGGCAGGGGACAGGATTAGGGTTAGGGTCCCCATGCTCCGATCACTGAGTGCCCAACACTAGAGAGCACATACGGGGCTTGCAAGCATTTCTATCAAGCTTTGCCTTCTCCCACCCCTGAGCCACCCCTGGGACATCAAGGAGCCCTTTCCCTTCCCTTGGGCTGAAGCATAGGGAAGGACACACACATCTCCCCATCCCGATGCAGTGCCCGATGGGCACTGGCCCTGTGCGTGCTGCCATCGGGGGAAAACACCCGCATCCCAGTGGCAGCCACCCGGGAAGAGGCGAGAAGGTGGCGGCTGGCAGCAAGATGGGCCCGTGCCCAGATCCGCTCCACGAGACACAAGGAAGGCAGCAGCGGCTCCGGTTAGTCACCGCCGGGAAGCGTGCCATGCCGGAGGCTGCCGGCGTCTTCGGCACATGGTGTGCGTGGCCTTATTTTGATGATGATTCCTTCGAGGAGGGGCAGCGGGAGCCGGTGGGAAGCGTGGAGGATGGAGCAGGAAGAAGCTGCAGGGGCTTTCTGGGGACAGTCCCCAGGGTTCCCTGTTCTTGCACCCAGGCTTTCCCTGTAGGATGCCCATGTGGGGCTGTGTCACTCGGGAGGCAGCTGCTGCAGGTGGTAAACCAGGTGCCTGTCACCTGCCTGGGGTGCAACCGACAAGGTGACGCGTGTGGGGGGTTTTGGACCAAAGGTCCTAAAGCTGGTGGGGACATGGGGTCCACAGCCCCTCACCTGGCATGGAGGGGGCCCTGCGGGACTCACCTATCCCTACCCAAAGGATGGTGGAGGGAGGAGGCAGGGGAGGACACAGGCACTGGGACGCAGCAGATGCATTTCATCACCCATCCAAGGGGTGTGTGTGTGTGTTGGGGGAAGGGGTGCCTGGGCGTGTGGGTGCATTTATTGCCTCTTCCCGCTAGCGCTGGCTCCCTGTGCACACACAGGACGCAAGGGCACAGCCCCGCGGCTCGCTGGACTTTTACCCTGCTGTGCAAACAGGCAGGCGCCAGATTAGGGTATCAGTTGGAATTTCATCCTGTCAACGGCACACGCAGGCTCGCTGGGAGGGCGGTGGAGCATCTTCCTTCCAGCCCAGCCCCTTGCCCACTCATGGGCACCCAGCACAGCAGTGAATGGGGGGACATGCACGTTACATCCTCCCCAAGGATTCTGTTTCCCTTCAAGCTTCCCCCTTGCAGGTGATGGGGATGCCTGGGGCTGCCACCATCTCATCCCCTGCCACGGCTGGATCCCACTGGCCAGTCCGCATGTGGCAATGACAAATTGGATGTCAAAGGCAGGCAAAGCTGGGTGCGGGAGGAGGATGCATATGGATGATCCAGCCCTTGGCGTGGGGACCATGCTGGAGTCTCCATGCAGAAGTGACCCCAGTCTCCGCAGTCCAGCCCAGTTCTTTGTGCAGGTGGCCCATCCACTCTCATCCCTTCTCCCACCCAGCACCAGCTCCATTGTCTTTGCCTCCCCAGCCTGTTTTAGCTCCTGACGCCTCACGTCCCCCTGCAGGGATGCAGGGAGGTGGTGGTCCCATGCCACGGGCAGCCCAGGTGCCATGAAGGTGAGCACGGAGTCACCAGGGCGCAGTGGGAGGTGCAGCTGCACTCACAAGGTCAGGAAGAATCTCTTTGCCCATCTCTGCAACGCCACCTCATCCTGCCTCTGCTCCTCCATCTCCTCCACCCACAGGACTTTATCCTGCATCAGGTGTCCCTCCACAGCCTCTCCTGCCCAGGAACCTGGACACAACCTCCCCACACCTCTTCCCAGGCAACACTTGGCACATTTTGGGGGTGGAGGAGCCATTTTGGGCAGGGATTTGAGGGCAACCCTGTGCTCAATGCCCAACAGGAGCAGGAGGACATGACTGGGATGGAGGAGAGGACAGCGTCAGGCACCGATGCCAGCTGTCCCAGGCACTATCTCACATCCTCATTCTCTGTTTGCTCTTCTTGGACAAGGAGGATATTCAGCCCATCAACAGCCATAAAACAAGATTAGAGGCCAGGAAGCACCAATGGGAGGTGGCCACGTCTGTGGGCAGCTGGCCTTGTTCTTTGGCCTCCACCAACCCAAGCCTGGCCTCACCCTTTCCCTGGCTGCCCCCAGGGCTGTGAGTTTGGAGGTGATGTGTTGCCCAGCACAGCCACCTCCCTTGGTGACAATGGGATGTGGCTGTGCCATGCAATGGTATGGGCCATACCACTGCCAGCAATATCACTATGGGATGAGCGCACTGCATGCTACAGGGCCAAGGCTGCTGTGCCAAGACATCCCCCATCCATCCATCCATCCATCCATCCATCCATCCATCCATCCATCCATCCATCCCATTTCAGTGTGTCTGGGCTCAGCAGCATCAGTGCTGGTGCAACCCCGGGGCTGGCATCCTCCCTGTGTCACAGCACCATAGGCTGGGAGGAGACAGCAACAAACCCACAGAATTCCTGCTCGTTTATTGTCACCAATATTGTTGCCTAAAATATAAAAACGAAAACCAGTTCTGCCTTATATACACATAAACTGAGCCAAAGTCCCGAGCCAATGCAAACAGCATCCTCACCACTGCATGCAGCTGGCAGTGGTGGCTGATGGAGGTGTCCCCAGCCGCCACGGAGGGAGACCCAAATCCCACAAGGGATGGAGTGGGGCTGTGGGCACAGTAGGGTGGCAGGGACCTGCTTGTAAAACCCAGAGTGTGCCTGGGCACCTTGTTTTCTGGGAAGGGACATGGTGGGAGGGATGAGAGGCTGGCAGCAGAGAGTGCAGCGAGGGATGCAGTGCACAAGCAGTGTTGGGTGTGATGTGAGGGTGCTCTGCAGGCAGCAAGGGAATGTCTGCTGCTTCACAGTTCTGGAGCTTGGAGAGATAGTGCTGGGAAAGGCCATGCAAGGGTTCTGCTTCCTCATCCCTGTCTGTCTTGGGACGCTGCAGCCCAGGAGCTGCAGACTCTTGTGTCCCAGTTGCACCCAGTGGCCTTTGGGGCATTTGAAACTGGACTGTAGGGTAACCCAGGACAATGGAGTGGTCAGGACTCAGCAGGATAAAGGGATATTTCAGCTGCAGCTCACCAGCAGGAAAAGTTACTGACACACAGCAAGCAAGAGGTGATGCAGTGCATGGAGGATGGGGCAGACAGGGAGAACAAAACCTGCAGTCCTTTGGGTTTTGAAGAAAATCCTCTGTCTTTCTGGAAACCACCTCTCCATCACCAAACACCAGAGCATGTGCAGCCCTTCCTCTGCCTGAGACACCCCCTGCCCACCCTGGCAGCAGCTCCCATTGCCCTTGGTGGTTGCGGTCCTTTGGAGCAGCACCCTAAAGCTCTCCTGGTATCGGTCCTTCTGGACCTGGGTCTGGTTCTTGCATCCTGTCCCAGTGGTAAACCTTCTCATTCTCCTATTCCCTGTAGGAAAGTGGTCTCGGGGCTCAGCAGAGTGGTCTGACACCCGTGTGCCTGTGCCTGGTTCCCTCCTCTCCTCTCTGTGCTGCAGGTAGAGGATGGTGCAGCGCTGCTTCGCCATGGCACAGCTGGGGCACCAGGGCTGCTGGACCCACGTCTGTGTGTCCCTTTGTGGCTGCAGGGGCAGAGCTGGGAGCACAGGAATGGGCACTATGGGAGAGTGGGGAATGTGGGTGAGGATGTGCAGGATCTCTTGACAAGAACGTGCTCCAGCTCATCACCATCACCGTGGCTTGAAGGAGTGCCCCCTTGGGTCCTACAGCCAAGAGTCCTGCCTGGCTCCTGCAGTCCAACTCGCTTTGCCTTCAGCACCCCCATTCCCAGCACAGCAGATCCAGGAGAACAGCTCATCAGAAACTTGTTCTGCCTTGAGTCCAGCCAGGTCTCTTTTCAGTCCAGTCTTGTTCGAACTGCTCCAAAAGCACCAGGCAGAAGGACAGAAGGAAGCATCCTACCAGCTCCACCTGAAGCACCACAGGAAAATCATCCTCCTCCACCACCCCCTTCCTTCTGCTGACATTAGGACCTTGCTTTGGGCTACAAGTACTGGAGATCAGATCTGTGCATGTGTCCACAGGAGAGCAATACTACCTATCCTATGGTTTTTACATGGGAGAGAACTCACCAGCCCCTTGGGATGGTCCCAGAGCCACCCTGCCCAGCCTCGCTGCCCACCCCGTTGGCTCAGCCGGGGCCCATCATGTCTTTGGGAAGGGGCTGTCACTCTTCAGAGCACATGGGCTGGCTGGGCTCTGCTGCATAGTGCTTATCTCTTGGAGTCTATAGCTGGTGAAGGGGATTAAGGCATGAATTCTTCCTTGATGGTCAGTGGAGATGAGGAGACAAGGTTCGGGGCACTGCTGCTGCAGAGGCCTCCGATGGGTCCCATCGTGCTGACAGCCGGGGAGGTTGGTGTGGTGGTGCTGGTGGGCTGGCTCTGCTGCTGCATCTTCTTCTTGTTCACCTTCCTCTCTTTTGCCCTCCTGTTCTGAAACCAGATTTTCACCTGCAGAAGAACAAAGATGTCAGAGATGAGGCAGAGATGGGGATGGCAGAGATGGGGATGGATGCAGATGATGACAACCCTCAGGGTCCCCCTGGGGCAGGGAGATCCTCCCGGAGTTTGGAAGAGAAGGGAGGTCTGCGGAGCAAGGTGGGACCAGCACTGCCTGCTTGGGCTGCATCCCTTGCTCTCTCCATCCCCATCTCTGCCTGGATGTGGCTCTCTGGGATGCTGCAGCACTGACCTGACGCTCAGTGAGCCCCAGGGCAGCGGCCAGCTCAGCCTTGCGGCGGATGGTGATGTAGCGGCTGTAGTGGAACTCCTTCTCCAGCTCCAGGCGCTGGTGGTCCGTGTACACCACCCGGTACTTGTCTTTCGTCCTGGTTTTGCCTGGCAGAGAGAGCAGAGCAGGGCATGTGGGGATAAAGGGGAGCAGTGGAGGGGTAGATGAATCCCCAGGGGCACGGAGGAGATAAATAACCACCCGTGGAGAGCTGAGGAGAAGCATGGCAATGCCCTGGGGACCAGTGTGAGAGTCAGGAGACTCCTATTAGATTTAATGTCCATCCTGGTAAGCATCAAGGTGTGTTTCCATGTTGGAAAATACCTGGGCTTTGGGGAGATTGCTTGGTAGAAAGAGCAGGAGGGATTCAAAGGCATCCTGAGAAGATGGACCATAAATCCCATGTGCCATGACACACTGTCCCCAAGAGGAGCTACAAGCCCTGTGGTGGGCTGAGGACATTGAGAAGTCTCAGCAATACCATCCCTAGTGGAAGTAGGAGGTTGGGTGGTGTAGAGCAAAGCTGTGCTTCAGAAACTCTAATCAGACATCAGAGAATCTCCACAGAGCACAACTTCAACCCCCAAGCTACAAATGTGTTTCTCAGCCAACCCAATTTTATTTCTCCCCCTCTTCCTCATTGCAAGGAGGTGCGGATTTTCCTAAGCCACTTCTTATGCTGAAAGATAAATGTAAAAGAGCGTTGGAGACAGGACAACCCGTGGCCATGGTACACTGCAAGTGGGAGAGGGGTTCCCTCGGGATCATTTCCCTCACAGCATCCCATGGGATGCAAAAAGGCAGCTGCTTTTCTACTAAACAAGCAAGGGACAGCAAAGGTCCTGGCAAACCACTTGTAGAAGCACCCCCGCATGCAAGTGGGAGCTGGGGTGGGCACAAGAGATGTCTTGCCCTGCTGGGACTTGACCCCATGCTCCCAGGCACAAAAGCAGCAGCCCCATGATTCAATTTAGCACCCAATTTCCATGACTATGGCACTCTGTGTCCTCCTGCCACTGCCCTGGAGGTGCTGGCATGGACTTATCATGATGCGAGTGTAGGGTGATGGTTGGAAGTCCAGTGTGGTCCCCAAGAAGCAGTGAAACTCTCCAGCTTGAAGGAAAGTAGGAGCATTACAAGGCTGCAGCATGGCCAGGAACAGAAACCAGACCTCCAGTCTTTAGCCACTAACTCATACTTGAGGGATATGATGAATCCAATCACTGCTTTAGAGTGTGGAGCTCAGCTCATCCTGGAGCTGTTTAGAAGTGAACACCTAATCCCTCCTCACCGCCACTGAGAGCAAGCCTGCCTCTGGCCGCACAGGGTGACCGAAGGCAAAGACAGGGTAAGAAAGGTGATTTGATTGAGCAAGATGTGTATGGAGATGTCTGCAGACACACGGCTGAAACACAGTGGTTTCATGCACGAGGGGTCCAAAACAGCATTGCTGAGTTCTTGTCTCCTCTTTGGCAGCTCAGAACAAACCTGACCACAGCACAGTGCTGGGCTGGAGTGACACCGAGGCACACAGCACACATAGAACCCCACATTCTTGCTCTCCCACTGGGTCCCTGTCCATACCATGGAGAAGGGTTCATCAGTGTGAGAAGGATCCTGCATCCCAGCCCAGGAGGGACCTGGGCTCAGTTCATGACCACAGCGATTCCCAGGGTGCTACAGAATAAACCAGATGCGCTGGTGGAGGTGGATGCAAGGTTTAGCAGCTCCGTGAGAAACCAGGCTCCTCTGTCAGCTCGGGATCAGGGACTCCTACAAGGCTTTTTTTCTCACAGAAATCTGCCTTTTTTTCTTTTTCATTTGAAAGCAGAAACCTTTTTGAAGAGATAATGACTTAAAAATGATCTTATTTGCAATGTTGCTATTTGAATGCTTCTGCTAGTGGTAAAAAAACACAGCTGGAAAGCAAAGGAATTGACAGATAACATGAAAAAAAATTAAAGAATAAAGAAATAAGGCGGTTTGTGAATACCACATATGCCATGAATTTCAGCAAGAATTATGCTGCAGCTGTAAATAGATCCATCACAGCCCGTTCTTTGTTATTCCCTCTTCCCTCTTCATCCTTGAGGAAGCCTGTTCTTTGCCTCAGGTCTGAGAGCTACCGGCTGTGCTGGTGAGACTTTAGTGTGTGAGCTGGTACCAGTCTCTCTATGCCCAGTATAAGAGAACAAAGACTAAAAGCAGAGATCTCCTGACCAAGCCGGTGACGGAAAGTTGTTCATGTCAACTAATTGCTGGTTACGGATGTTTGCTGTATTCGGGAATGTATTGACAGTGATTCACGGGATAAAGAAAAAGGTTCTCAAGAAATACTATTGACAATGAATAATTCAACCACCTTGAATATGAATGCTGAGTTACACTTAACTCTCTCCTGGAGACTTTTTATGGCTCTGGGAAAGGAAAGAGGAAATTCAGACAAGCTCCTTATGAGGAGCCCTGGTCCCTATGGGTAAACCCTGGCACTGCAGTGGGGAGCATGGTTGAGCAAAGGGATGGAATCACTCTCACATTTCCAGGGAAGTCCAGTGGACATGGACCAAGCTGTCCCACAGGCAGGATAACCCGGAGCTGCTTCACCAGGAGGGAGCATGGATGGGATGAACAGGAGGCAAAGTGCTGGTGATGCCTCCTAGCACAGCCGCTGGACCCTTTCAGCCCTGATACACATTTAAAGTGCCTCCTGCTTGTCCCCAAAAGACCAGGCAAAGGAACTGCTCAGGCAGCCAAACGGAGCCATCCACAGGGCCAGTGGGAGTGGTTTCGGCTTTGGGATCAAGGCAGGGCCAATGGCTGCGTGGGGAGAGGGTATCGTTACTACTGTTAATGTATAACCCTAATAGCACTCACCTGAGCCGTGATTAGATAAGGGAACAGCTTTAATGTGCTGTGCAAACCCCAGGGGACGCGCTCCTGAGCGTGCACGCACCCGCACTCATGCTCACACACACGTGGGAGGATGGGGTCTCAACCCCAGCCTGGATCCACTCCCCATGGCATCCCTGCCCCAGGGATGGAGCTCCTGCCCTGGACTGGGTCAGGAGCCTGGCAGGGGAAGGACAAATCCACTTAGATCCTTGTGCCCATCATCCAGTTCTTTGCACCCTCATGGCCATGGTGGAGCCTGTCAGAGAGATGGTAATTCCCTCTCTCCAGCCCCGTTGTGCCCAGAGGATGCTTTCAATAAGAAACTGTGCCCCAAACGCTCTAACAGGTAATATGGGGTATTTTGAGGCTATGGAGGAGGTCCAAGAACAGCTGCGAAGGGTCTGGTTCAAACCAGGGAGGAAAGTAACTGTGTGGTGGCAGTGGCAACCTGGGAGGATGTGGAAAACAGAGAAGGAGCAGAAGTTGATGTGTGTTATTTGGAACTTCTCCACGTCCCACAGGGCGATGCACCCAGCATGGCTAAGAGGGGATCAGGCCATCTCTGAACAGAGGTCCCCATCCGCAATACACAGCCTTCCCAGCCACAGCAGAAGCAACGCGGCTGCCAGCAGCGAGGAGCATAAACCCGCATGGCTTTCCCAAAGGTCTCTATTTCACAGGTCAAAGCAGCTCCAAATTGCAGCAGCAGCAAACCCTGGCTCTGCAGGGAGCCACCGTGCAGCCATCAGGGCTCTGATCAGGGCAGCTCTGACCCACTTATGGAGGCACCAAGAGGAGAGCCCATCATGGTGCTGGGTGTTGTGCCCCATTGCGGAGGCCTGGGGACACCTTGGACAGGAGGTGTTGGTGTGTCTCTGCCAGGCTGCTGAGCAGCTCTGCACGCCCCATTGCACGGCGGCTGCTTGCATGATTGGTGTGAAGAGCCTGGGCAATGTGCTCCTGGAGCTGCCCTGCGTGGTGTCACCTTCCTGGCAGAGCTCTGGCCGTGCACTGGCTCCATCTGTACAGCCTCATCTGTCTGTAGTGGGTACCTGGCTCCACGCTATCTGATGGCACTACAAGATTCTAATGCTGAGAAGCACCAGGTGGGAAGGTCCCATCACCAGTGAGAACCAAGGGAAGAACTTGTCCACACTGGAGTTAAAATGCAGCAAGATGGGGTGTCTCTTCCCCCATCACTGGGGTGGGTGCTTTCTCTCCATGATAAAGCTGCTTCATTCTGAATGAGCAGCATCTACCTGGAAAGAGAATTAAATCCTCCCACCCCAGAAGAATCAGTGCTCTATCAGGGTTTGCCATTCCTCTACAAGGAAAGCATCAAGGAAAGCTTTTCCCCACCTCTGCCATAGATTAGGCAATGGGTGGGGAAACTGAGGCGCATAAGTAGCTCTGAGACAGAGTGGAGTCCCAGGGTCAGAGCCTTGGGACTGGTGGGACTCTGGGCAGTTTAACCCCCCTTCCTTCAGGAGGGGAAATCCTCCCCACTGCAAACATAGGGACAGCAGAGCAATGCCCCATGACAGAGACCACAGACCCAGAAGAGGGCTGGGGTCAGCTCCTGAAGCTCAGGGGCCTCCAGGCGGGCTGGAGCCACACTCATCTGGCAGCCAGATGTGCTCCAGCTGCCTCTGCGAGCAGGGGTCGATGCTCCCTCTGCCGAGCAGCGGTGACAGCAGCCGTGCTGTGCAGCAGGGATACTGCTGCTCGGGACACGCAGCCCAGCTCATTTTGCTGTTCCTAAACCCACTGGCAATGGGAATGCCGGGGTCTGCACTGACTGACACCTCCCTCTGCCCCCCTGCCCCACACTCGCTTGCTCCCTCATTTCCCCTCCTTAGCAGCCTCCCCAAAGCACCCACGCTCCTCTGTGGTCTGGAAGGGGGATAAACCCAATCCCCCCACCCTCCCTGAATGCTGGGAACGTGCAAGTCAGGGTTTTCACAAGCCTTCCCCCTTCCGTGCATGCTTCCATATCATCAGCTATTTCTCCTCTGCCACAGGAAGCAGAGGAGTGATGGATGGGAGGACCAACACGGGGTAAAGAACCAGAGCCATGTGGCTTGCTTCATCACCACCAGAGAGAAACGAACCCCTCCAGAGGGCAATCCTTCCCCAGATCCCTGCCTGAGATCATTCCTCTGACAAAGGGCATTGGATTTAGACAACTGTCGGGTGTCAAAAACTGGGTGAGAAGAACCACACACCCCCCACCATACTGAATGCCTCTGTACTGCAGAGGAAAGGGATGATGTAAGAAAGGGAGGATGGATGTTCCAATGGACCCTGCCAAGTCTCCCCCAGCTCCAAGCTGGAGAAATCATTTCAGCCATCAGGGTTGACGGCAGGACCCATCTATGCCTGAGGGTGCTGAGGGTCCCAGCAACCCTCCTACCCCCAGGGTAGCTCCGTGCATGGCTTTTTGCCTGACATTGTCCCAACTTGGGGATTTCTTCCTGGTTCCAAGGACTTCAGAGCAGCAGCAACGCTCCCATGGGCACCCATGAGGGATAAAACCTGATTCAGGTTGGGACATTGTGCACTGGAAATGTTTCCCCTACAAAACCACACTACTTGACCTGATGGCTTTCTAGCCTCCTGCACAGAGGATCAAGCTCTGTGCTTTCAAAGAAGCTTTGCTGTAAGTCAGTGTGTGGCTGCATGCTTGGAGGCTGGTGGAACCAGGAGGCAGAGACTGGGGCTTGGTGTATGGCACATCCATGCAGGTCAGCCCGGTTGGTGGGAAGGGGCAGAATCACTTGCATGAAGAGCTGGATGCAGGGAGCACAGGCTGGTGCACAGGAGCACAGGCTGGCCCTGGCTGGGCTCTGTGCTGCTGGCACAGCAGGATGAGGCCAGATCTGCATCCACACCCATAGGCAAAGCCACCCCTCCTGCAAGCCTCATCTTCCTCCCAGGAGCTGCAAACCCCAAGGGGATGAGGAGCAGGTTGCTGGTGGCTGCAGTGGGCTGGTGGTTCCTAATCCCAACCCTGCATTCTTGGACACGGAGCAATACGACAGGAGATGCTTCAACCCCGAGGCTGGGCGTTGTGGCATTTCCCAGCCCTGCAGTGATTCAACCCTTTATTTTGGCAACCAGCAGATTCCTTCAGTTGCTCCCATGGTTTTATGAGTGCTGAGCCAAGCGCTGCCAACCAGGCTCCTGTGCCAGGTCAAAGACCGCACTAGGGCAGCCAGGGCTGGCCAGCGCATGCGGGCTGGAAACAGCCCCTTCCAGAGCATCACCTTCACACCAGCCCCATGGCACTGAGCCTGGATCCAGCTCATCCAGCTCTGCCACCCGGCTGGATTTGGCCTGGCTGTGGCAGGAAGAGGGCAGCAAGGTGCTGGTGGTCCCATCTGCTCACCAGGACTCCTCGCCCCCTTCACAACCCCATAGGGCTCAGCCCATCCTTACTGTGAGGCAGACAGGGTGGAAGAATCCATTCCCTTATCCAGGCAATCTCAAAGCTAACATCACTGGAGTGAGCGTCCTTGAAGGGTCCCCTTGTAGGAAATATCTGTCATTGACAAGAGGTTTAAAGTGTCCCTCTGCTAATCCTGGGGTATTAGCTGGCCAAGCCCATCACGTAGGTACTGCCAGTGCTCCAGGGAAGCCCTTTTTGCTCAAGGAAAGTCAATTCTAGGAAAGTTTGAGAGCCTGTACCTTGGCCAGCAGGCTGAGCAGGCAACAAATCCCACCGGGGGCCAGGAGCAGGTTGTGGGTTAATAATTCAAGGGGAGAAGACTCATGGGGCCTGATGCATGCACACACCGAGAGAGCTGGGGGAGCAAAGGGTCTTACAGAGAACAACCATCTCCTAAAGAGGGGTCCCCCACCCCATGCAGGGACTGACTGAGGAGACACACTGTCCTCCAGCACCATCATCACCCCAAAATGTACACATGAGCCCTGCCTGTCCAGGGAAAATGATTCTATCTCATTATTGGGGTTTTTAGTCTTTCCTCTACTTTTTATGGATCTCATTAGGGCAACAAATAAAGCTGGAAAATGTGAAAACAGATAGAAAACTGCACACCCAGCAGATAGGCACTTGCCATGCTCAGAGCATCACTATTTGCTCTCCATCATCCCATATCCTGCCCGGGCACCACGGGCACTGATGCCACATGAAGCCCTGAGCACATTCACCTCTCCAAGGGATGCCCCAATTGCACTTTCGCTTGCAATATTTAGCCCTGTGGCCCCAGGTCGATTAGTGACCTAAAATCCAGACCCGAGGCAGTATCTGAGGATTTGCATGACTAACGAGCAGAGGGTGAATTTCAAAGTCCAGGCAGCCGCTGCTTCCAGCGCCTTCCTGAGCTTTTTATAGAGCAGGGGTGCAATTCACAGGGAAGTTTGCAAATAATTGTGAATAAGGAGGAAGCTGAGGCTCTGCCACACTGCTCATGAACATTTTATGAGCAGAAAAAGAGGTGACATCGGAGGGAGAAATGAGGCCAATCTTCCAGCTTGGTCCCCTCTAAGTCCTGATTTCCAGCACTGGCTCTCTGGTGTCGCAGTCCCTTCTGCTGCAGGGTTACCTTGGCTCAGCTGGGTGAAGCACACACGTATTTAGCAGCAGGTATATAGAATCACTCCTGGTAAAGCCTGACTCTGCCATGAATCACTGGGAGATTGCTCGCTGGTTTCCCTCAGCCTCTGGATTGCATTTGCAGAAGCCCCAGCACACTCATATTCCCTGAGCAAAGTCTTCTGTTACCACCGCATAGCTCATTCCCAGCAGCTTTCAAACTACGGCCAAGAGCTGTTTATACAAGGCAAGACAGAGAGGGAACCTTAATTTACAACCCTCTGAAGTATTCTGATTTATAGCGTTCGCAATGAAACTGTTGATATTTATAGCAAAGGAGCCGCGAATTCATTTCCTATTCCCACTGCGGTGAGATGGGTTGTTAATCAATCCACACTGATTAAAGTCCAGTTTATTGATTTCAATAAAGTGATTCATCTCAGAATTCCACCCCTATCTCTGTCAAACCCATCTCTGCCCTGCTCTCTTTCAAGTTTAATGGAGAAGGGCTCTTTTTATATTTGACGGGCAGCCCTGGAAAACACAAGCTGCATCCCACTGTCTCCCAGCACATAGTCCCACCATGGTCAAATCCTGCAGTTGCTTAGCACCAGCAGCACTGGCTTTGGAGCCAGCAGACATGCAAGGACAGGTCCTTCACCTGCAAATGCCTTAGAAAGGGATCTCGCTGGTCATCCATTCCAAGGAAGCACCACAAGAAAGGGGGTTTCACCCCAGCACCCATCCCTGCATCACTGCGGCTTTGCTGGGGTAGCTCCTCCTCTGTCTGCAAGAACAAGGCTGATCTACTTGTCCCTTTGTATGTATTTCATCTAAGAGATACAGACTAAGCAACTAATGATAGCTTTCCAGAATTGAATCAACTCAATTGTCATCTAACTCAATCAGAGGCACTTTCAAGCCTCAGTTTTATCTCGGGCCCACTGCTGGGTGTAAAGCCATGCCCTTGATCCACATGAGAGCTGTGCTGATGCTTTTCTTTCTCCCCTCATTAATTTTCCCTCCCATCTCTCTCCTCAGAAGAAACTGAGATGTTCAGACCTACAAAGCCTGCAGAAGTGGGGGGGGGTCCCAGCGGCTTGGAGGGGCTGCAGGATCACCCCCACTTCTATCCCAGGAAAGAGGAAAACCCCAAGCCCTGGCACATCTGTGGGTCTCCATCACTGGGTATGAGGGGGGGGAGCATTTTCCCTAAATAGGTCTATGCAGTGGTTAAAATGGGCCAGGAAACACCAGCCTGCCTCTCCCCTCTGCTTCCTAGACCCAGGCTGGTTTTCTACATTTATTGGGATGTTCTGCCTGCTCCACTGCAGTCGCTGGTCCCGCTGGGACAGCCACATCCCTGCCACATGAATGTGGCAAACAGGAGGAGCAATTTTCCATGCTGGAAGACTCCAGGCACATCTGCGCAAGCCCCTAACATGGAGGTCTCTACATGGGTCTTGATCAGCAGGGAGCCAGAAACAAGCCTAAAATTGCATACACTTTGCAAACAGAGAGCCCTTACCCCAGGGGCATGGGTAGCCAAAAGTAAACCTGCCCCCAAGAGATGCCCAGAGCCACTCCTGTAGTGAGTTTGGCCTCAGCAGTGCTCAGCAGAGCTCATGGCCAGCACAAGAGAGGGACAGGGGTGGTGGGTCCAGGCAGGGCTGGTGGGCAGAGGTCCCGGTCTGGGCTGGCAGCAGGATCACAGCCTGGAGGGGGAGATGAAAGGGCACGGGCAGGGCAGGACAAAGGGCCCCGCACCTCACCTCGCTGCCAAAGGAGCCGACCACCATCTCCATGACAAAGCCAAGCCCTTGTCAATTTGGGCTGGCCCCAAGGGGGATCTACCCAGTGCCTTTGAAGTGGGCAGCAGGGCCTCAAGGGCAGGGGGCTGGGGTCACCCAGACGCTTCCTCCTGGCCCTAGGTCAGGAGTTCAGCAGGGACAGGACCCCGGGGACATGGGGACAGGACCCTGGGGACAGCACACCGACGGCAGGCACAGGAGGGGTGGTACCTGTTCGCGGGGTGCAGGGCACCCGCACGCTGTGCACATGCACACGCAGCTGTGCTGCTCCTGGAGCACCCACATGCACCTTACAATTGGCACCGTTCCCAAAGGCACCACGCTTTGCACACACCATGCACTGTGTGCGCGCGCATTGAGCGTGTAGCATCCCCCGTACACGCTCGGTGACACTATCTACACAGCAAGCCCCATGCACACATGCTGCTTACACATACACAGAGCCTACAGCACCTCATGGGCACTGAATACACCTTACACACACACACAGAGCACATGTGGCACCTTCCCCCCACGTATAGACATACGGCACCGTCCCTGCACACATGCACACACAGTACACATGCACGCAGCATAAGGCACCTTGCACATCCCCATACCTGGGCTCTCACATGCAGCTGCACACCAGCTCACACTCATGCACAGCCGCAGCCCCACACACTCACCCCTGAACATACATGGCACCTCATCCAACCCCCCTTGGGACTGCTGAGCCCCAGGATCTGTGTGATCTCTGGCTCTGCTCATCCTACCAGGCAAGGGCAGGGGTGCAGGGGAAGAGACTGGCTGGGAAAAGGACTGTCCAGCCATAGAATCCCATCTGCCAAGAGCAGGGAAAGACAGTGCCCTCCCTGCCCATCCTCAGCCCCTGCCAACGTAGTGGTGGGGTCCCCCTGCAGTTTGGGGCCAGGCGCCATGGTGAAGGCAGGGGCATGCCCTGGGCAGGGAAAGCCACAGAGCAGGATCCGGCCCTGCAGGACTTCAATCCCGAGGATGGCGCAGGGGAGCAGTGCTGGGGGGTTTTCCTTACCGCTGCTGCTGGTGCTGGGAGTGCTGCGCCTCATCCACTCATACGGGGTGCGCCTCTGGGCATTAGGGGAGAGCTGGGGGACCGAGCTGCTGATGGGCGGAGGCAGGAGTCCAGAGCCCGGGGGCTGAATGGGGTTAAAATCTGGGGGGCTGAATCCAAACTGCCCGGGGCTGGCAGTGGAAGGCGTAGCAGGGGTCCCATAGGAATGCCAGTCCTCCTTGGCAGGGGTGTAGGGAGAGCCCCAGGCTGCTGCCGGCTGCCCGTGGTGCAGGTCGTTGTTAATCCCCGGCACATGGTGGTAGCTGGCGAAGTCCGAGTACTGAGGCGGCCCCGGCACGTAGTTCTGTGGGTTGAGGTTGAGGCCGGGGTGCCGGA
Source organism: Pezoporus occidentalis (assembly GCF_034315485.1). Lineage (NCBI taxonomy): Eukaryota > Metazoa > Chordata > Aves > Psittaciformes > Psittacidae > Pezoporus > Pezoporus occidentalis. The sequence goes on along the minus strand of NW_026913230.1, from coordinate 367,969 downwards.
CGGGGCTGGGATACATGTTGGTGTCCTTATCCAGAAGATAACCTACATACATCTTCCCTGGCCGGCTCCATGCACATGCTGCGCCGCCGTGCCGCCGACTGCGGCCGCCTTGGGCTCGGTTTGGTTGGGTTTGGTTTGGCAGGAGGTGGCTGCTCCTCCTTCTCCACCACTCACCTGGGCGCCTTGGGGAGCTGTGTCCTGGGGCCAGGCACCTCCCTGCCCACAGGCTTTTATTGGGCCCAACCTCTCGCAGCATTTGCATTGAAAGGCAGGTTTGCATTTCAAAGTGCAGGAACCCCAGCGGGTGAGGGGGGACAATGCAAACCTCCCATCCCATCTGCAGCAGGGACGAAGCACTGGGTGACCCCTGGGAGCACTGGAGACCCCCTGTCCCCTCCACTGTCACCACCCCACAGCTGTCCTCATGCTACCAGATATGGTCCCTTTGTAGCAGCCGGCTTTGGGGACACTAGGGCATCCCATGAGGATGCCCCAAGGGAGCACACCCGATCCCTGCAGCCATCGGTACCCCAGAAGGAGGGTGCCTTGGGATAAGCTCTTTTATTAAAGCCTGGTTATGGGCAGGAGCAAACTGGTCTGTGCCTGCCATCAACACTGATGTTGGGGGGTATCAAACCCATGCTTCGTTGTGCTGCTTTCTCATGCCTGGCAGCAGCATCCAACTGATACAGAAAAGGGGGTCTGATGGGAAAGGAAGGCACTGGGTGCCCCTGTGTTTAGTCCATCCGGGGCAAACCCATCCCTCCAACCCCTACAGCAAAGTTCAGCCTCAGAGAGCAGGACAGACGGACAGAAAGGGCCAGCTGTGTGCAGAAGGAAAGCCCCACCATGGGCCCAGTTGGTAGTCCTTGGGCTCCGACATGGCTCCGAGGGGCTTGTGACCCTGTGGCATTGTTCCTCATCTGTTTTCTCCTTTAAGAAGCAAAACCATCTCCATGTTTTCTGATAGGGAAAACCAAGCAGAAACGAGGCCCTGCTGAAGCTGTGTCACCCTGGCTGTGCTGGCCACCACCATGTAGTCACAGTCATCACTTACAGGCTGGCTTTTTCTCCTCAAACCCAAACATAACCCCACAGAGGCTTCAGAAGGGTGTTTGGTCGCCTCCTCCAAGGCCAATTCTATCCTTTTTTCTGCACCATCCCATTCACCTGCTGGAAACGTGAGCAGGGAGAGGGCTGGTCGGTCCTGGAATGTGACAAGGAACAGAAAAAAGACAGGGGAAAAGGCAGAAAAAGGAATTTAGGGTGAAATTGAGAGGAGGGGATAAAGTAAGAGACTCAGAGTTTTTTCTGATTGCAGGTATGAACAGCCTGGGATTGCCTCAGATCTGTGGGGTTTAACAGGAAAAGAATCCCAGCAAAGCCCCTCTGACTTGAGGAGCTCAGTACATTCAATGCACAGCCATTTCTTGCCCCATTGCTGCTGGTGGCCAATGTCCCCAGCATTAGCCGATGGGTTGGGGACAGCATGAGCACTCCATGGGGCCCCACTCACCCGCACACCAGCCCTTCCTCCCCACAGCATCCTGAGCTCTCCTGTGCTCATGGAGGGATCGGCATGTCCCCGAGCCCCTGCAGCACTGCTGTCATCTGTTTACTCAAGGTGGACTTTGTGAGAGCTTCTTGTCCCCTCCTCACAGCCCTCTGAGACACAGCCAGGTCGGGCTGCTGCTGTCCCCAACCTGCATTCAACCAGGAGCCACCTCCAGCCCTGGAGCTGTGGACCTGCAGCAGCTCTGCATCAATCCTGGGCATCTCGTCCCATTGCAGGCCTGATTCTGGATGAGTCTGGTTGAAAATATTACATGGATGCCCCTGTGGCACATTCACTCCCTGCAAGAAGTGGGAGGCAGGATGAGGTCAAGGGGAGATGGGGAAAGAGGTAAGGGGGCTGGTTTGCAAGAAAAGAGCAGAATAAAGTCCCAGCAATGGGAAAACTCCCCCAGACCTGGCATCTGCCTCCTAAGACTGAGCAAGGACAGAGGTACCATGATAGATGAGTTATTTGCAGCATCCTTCCTGTGCTCCCAGTGTCCCCAGCTCCTTGCCCAGCCTTGTCCTAGCTAGTGACAAAGGTGAGCATCATGGATATCCTACTCAGTGAGCATCTCTGCTCAGACCGCAGCACAGATTGACTGATGTGCTCTATAACCCCATCTATCGTGGATTTTTCCCAAGGTGTCAGCACAGCCATGACTTTAAACAAGAGAGCCAAGGCCTTCCTCTTCCTGCCAGCAGAGATGTTGGTTCAGAAAATGGGAAAAAAAGGAAGAAGAAAATTCCCCCCTGAGCAGATGGTTGAAGCCAGGTGGCCGCTGGGTCCCACACCAGGGGTGGCTGCATTTCAGGGATGGGGATGCTGGGGTTACTCCTGCCACTGGCTGTATCCTGCAGGCAGTGATGGGCAGCCAGGACCCCCTTTCTCTTTTCCCAGCCCCTGGAGCCAAGGCCAAGGGCTCAGGCAGCTGTTGGGAGCAGGGAGTCTGGGTGCAGCACCCCACATGCTACATCCTATGGTAGGTGAGGGGCTTACTGGGGCACAGCATTGCCAGGTGCCTGCTCAGGGCCCTGCCATCAGCTCCCCTGTGTGGGGCAAGCAGGCAGGAGAGGACAATTGGGCCATAAAGATCCACCAGCAATAACTTATCTCTTTTCCTTTTCTTGGCCTGTTTATTGCTGGTGGGGATTATGGTTGGTGAATTTTATGCTGTGGAAGAGCCAGGTGAGGTTCCCCTCCATGGGCTCACTGAAGTTGCTAGAATGGGCCTGAAGGGTGATGCTGGTGACCCTCGGTGCCTCAGGATGACACCCACTGCAGGGCCCCATGCATGAGAAGGTCAGGGGCTGCCACAACCTTTAGGGGCCCCCAGCTGGGTGATAGGAGATGACAGCACCCTCCCCATCCACCCCAGGGACCCCCAGCATCAAAGCCAGCCTGCGGAGCTCCTGCTGCTCCTCCAGCCCTGAGATTCCTGGTGGAAACCAGGCAGATGCAGCACAGAGGGAGAGCAACCAGGGCTCCCCAGGCACTCCCTGGGGCTCGGTGCTGCTATCCGTGATCGAGTGATGCCATCTCCTGGAAGCCGGAGGGCTGGGGAAGGAAGCGTGGGTAAGTCCCCGGGGCCAGGCTGCAGGCAGCTGTCAGAGATGGAGCAGGTTTGCAGCAGAAAGCGCCCCATCAACTCCTCCTCCCATGCAGGAGGCTCTCACCTTAGCAACCAAGCCCTGCCTTATCCCCTGGCTTGCTCTGAACCACACCATGGATTCAGCAAGACAGGGAGATCCCTACAGAGGATCAAGAAGGTGCCTCCCTTCACTCTCCTTTTCTTCCAGAGCATCCTGCCCCATCAGCTCCCTGGCAGCCCCGTGAGCTTGTGGCCATCCCGCTCTCTCCAGCCCCTGTTGCTCTCAAAGGCAAACTTGTGGCCCCTGACCAGCACATCCCAGAGCTGTGAGGTCCTCCCCCACAGGGAGACAGGGAGAGCAGAGCATTTCTCCTGTGCATCATTCCTGCCATATGCCTTTGGAGCAGCATCCCAGAGAGCAATGGAAGGATGGGGCAAGCACAGCCACTCCACTGAACACCCAAGAGCATCCCCTCCTGTCTGGCAACAGACACCAGTGCAACTCTCTTGCAGAGGACACCCCCCCTGTCACACCTCCATCAGCCCCACTGCAGACTCCCATATGCCCTTTGGCTTTTCCCAGATGCCTGGGCAGCATCTCTGTTGGCACTTGTGTCCCCATGCTGAGGATGGCTCTGCAGAGCTGCTCCCCAGGGATCCGGATCAGCTTTCCTTTCCAGGTAAAATGCAAATGGCACAAACCCTGGGACTATCCTCAAGAGCATACAGGGGACAGGGACACATCTGGCATCTCCCATGGCTTTCCACCATGTGCAGGGCCCCTTCTCTCACATGCTGGTGATGTGATTCCCCCTGCACCAGCACAGAGCTGGGTGCTCTCTGTGCAGCTGATGGGAGCTGAGGATGCCTCACCCTGCAGCCTGTGACAGGGACACATATTCCTGAGGGTGGTCAGGCCTTGGCAAGGAGCATCCTGACAGTGCTTCGTTCCCCGCTTCAGGCGCTGCGTAAGCAGAGGGTTAACGACTCCCACATTAAGTGACTGCAGATGTGTGGGAAAGGCTGGGGCGACCGGACGGCATCGCTATTAGTATTCACCCAGGAGCCTGCCGCTGCCTCCCGGGGCTCCACAGAGCACATTTAATATCAAGGCTCGTCGTGGGGGTTAGGAAGAATGTGTGGGATGGGGGTGGAAAGGTCCCATGGTGGGGAAAGGCAGCAGAGTAATAACCTCTGCTGCTGGTTAGAGCCTCCTCAAAGTGCCTGAACCCAGCAGATGAAGGGGATGGGTCGGCATCTGTAGGGACACAGCACTGAACGGGGCATGGCTCGGTGCTGCCTCCTGACACAGTCACCCTGTAGTGTCCATGGCTGGTGTTCCTGGTGCTGAAGGGTGCTCCCCAGCACATTGTGCTTGGCCGTACAGTCACTGTGGAAGGACCACAGCACTTTCTGCCTCCCCTTCCTCCCTGGGCACTGCTGTCACCCACTGCCACCCTGACAAAGCAGGACCATGCCCATGGTAGTGGTTCCTCCAGAGGCCAGAGCAGAGCTCTGCAAAGGGCTGGATGAAGTCTCCAAACAGCTCTCCCCCAGTCTCAAGAGCTGCATCCAGCCAGGAGCAAGTGCTGGCAGCTGCCATGGTGTACGGCTTGCCCCGATGTGGTGCTGTGCTCCCTGGCACCACTGCTCCTTTCTTGTGGTCTGTGGCTCGACACCACATCAGAGCGAAGCTGAAATTCCTGGGCTGGCTTGGAGCTGATAGAAGTTTGGAGGAAACGAAGCTAGGGCAAATCTGGCCCTTGTTAAACCTGCAGAGAAGTGGGAAAGGCCAACATCTGCTTCTTCTTCACCACCTGCCTCTCACCTCTTGGTACGTGGGACCTGTTGCTGACTCTAGCACAGCCATTCCCATCTTTGTTTGTCACCTGGTGTCTCTTCTCCACATCAGGCATGGGATATGATCTTTACCCATGGTCCCAGATCTACATGGAGAGCTGCTTTGGTCCAGGTGATGCCAGAGCAGACCATCCCCTGGAGAGTCCCTATCTCATTGTATGACCCCAAGCTCCTCTAGCACTTAACGATGCTTACTTAGGCTGGAAATCTCCATTCGGAGCCGCTCTGAGCCCACACTGCAGCTGTCCCAGCCCCGGGGGAATCGTGAAGTCCATGAACGGGGAATGCAGGCACCAAAAATAGAGGTGAGCAATGAAGGGGGATGAGGCAGACGTAGCTGCACTGCTCCCCTCCACCCACCCGCTCGCACCATGAGTCCCTCCGGCTTCAGCGCTTCCTCCGGGCTGGCCTTTCCCAGGAGCTGCTGTAACCCCGATGTGCTGTTCCTAAACAAAGCACGCAGCCCTGGATGCTCCCTGGGGATGCACAGCACGGGCCGCTGTGTGCTTGCCGGGATGCTGAGAGCTCTCCGGGGCTCTCCCAGCATCCCAAAACAATGAACCCTGCCCTTTGCAGGCTTATGCTGCAAGAAGGTTTTGTTTGTCAGAGTTGTCCCTGCTCCAAGCCCATGAGTGGGCATTTGGGTCATCTATTTGCAAAGGGGAGAGGGGGGAATTACGTCTGACCTCGGGATAAGGATGCTCTGCCGTCAAGCATGGTCTGTGACTGCTTTTCCACCCCCTTCTCACCCCAGGTAGCCCGTCCCTGGTACGAGGGGTCCAGCAGGATTGTACCAGCGAGTTTCTCCCTCTCCCACTGCGTTAAGAGCAGCGATGTTGTTCTTGGAGGGGGAATGCTGCCTGGAAATAGCTCGGCTGAGCTATTCCCAGCAGCCCTCCCCGCGCAGGGTCCCGTCAGACACGTCCTTATCCCTCGGGAAAAGCATCGGGAAGAGCCATGTGCGCAGCACGTCCCCTCTCAGCCTGCCCCCCATATGAGCCGCTCTCACACTTGACAACTCTTCTGCATGACAGATTATCCTGGATCATTGGGGGTGCTGCCAGGGCCCCCTCACATGTGCCTATCACCACGTTTGCAGTCAGGGAATCAGCCAGCCTAGTGCAGAGGAGAAGCAGGGTTTCATCCGGCCATCACCCTTCATTCCACTGCACGGCCCGCTGTAAGAGCCCGCCAGCTCCCGGGGGCTGCCTCTGCAGTATCCTTCCTTTTCCATCCTCCATCTCCTGCCCGGGCTTAACCAGACCAGCATCTCCTGTGCCCTGTGCGTGCTGGCAAGGAGCCGGTGTGTGAGCCCTGTGCAAAGTGCTGCTAACTTCGTGTGGATAGAGGGGGGTGCCACAGCCCAACTCTCCTCACCCTCTGTGGCTACTCAGAATAAAGACCTTTCCCTTTTGTTTTCCGTAGATGCAAAGAAAACACTGATAATGGACGATAAGAGGCAATCTCTTAGGCTCATCCAGCCCGGGAATCATTAGCTGTGCCCATTGTGCAGGCGTTTGTAGTGAGGCAGAAGGGAATGAATCTGCCTTGCAAATAAATCAAGAACGCAGATTTCAGGGTTGTCTTTATGGGAAGGGCTTTTCAATTCTTGGAAAGGAAAAAAAAAATGATAGAAAGGTATCTTTTTAGGGAGTCTCCTTTTTCAGGATGCATCTTTGTAGTTTGTCTTGTTTGGATCGGACAAAAGCACATCCCCAGATGGAAATGGTGGTAAGAACTGATGGGTCATAAGATAGTTTCGATCCAAAGAGCTTCTGCACCTTGTTACAGTGCTGAAATGCATAATAATAATAAAACAAATCCTCTTTTGGACAAATGAAAAAGTTTTGCCTATTGAGAGATTCTCAGAAACTTTCTTTGACATCATAAAGGTGTGGGGAGGATTTAAAGCAGGTTCATGAGCTGGTTTGCACCTCCGCAGCACAGGAGGGGTGCAGGACATCGGAATTGATGGCATGGCAAGATCTAAACTCCTGCCACCTCTCCCAGCTCCGTACCCTTTAGCAGCTCAACCAGCTCCGTGTCCCCAACCAAACCCAACCTGTGCCGCAGCATCCCAACGCCACAGAGCTTTTATCTCTCTTTCCATAAAGCAGGTCTGGGAGGGCGCGTTGGCGGCTGGGGGTCAGCGGGGCTGGAGGCGCAGCGCCGGCACGGGAAGGCGTCCGGGGGGAATATTCGGAGCCGGTTCAGTACAGGCCTTCTTTAATAAAAACATGAGTCAGCTGCTGGCGTGGGCAGCGGATTTTCTAAACATCCCCTCATATCCTGAGAAAGGGGAAAAAAAAACGAGAAAGAAAAAGAAAACGGGCGGGGGGGGGGGGGGGGGGGCGCTGAGGGGAGGGGAAAAGTGTAAAAGAAAAAGAAAACAGGGAAAAAGGCCAGAATTGAAAGCAGACACAGGGAGAGAGCAGCTCCGTCCCTCCGGTTTAAGGAGGAGAGAGCCGGGCCGGGCTCCTTTTGTTTCCCGTTAGCCGGGCCCTCGCTGCTCCCCTCCTGCAGCCTGCAGCGAAACTCCCCTTTCCTCGCAGCCTCTTTGGCTTCTCCTCCTCTTTAAAAGCCTTCCCCCCCCACCCCATGGCACCGTCTGCCGGGCTTTAATCGCAAGTTTTGCTCTGCAAAGGGTCCCCGCAGAGGGTGGAGGGAGGAAGTCGGATGTTCCCCGCTCCTCATTGGCGAGGCAGCCTCCCCCCTTCTCCTCCTCCCCAGCTCTCTTTTATTTATACACGCACTCACACGCGTGCACATCCCTTAGCCAGGGGCTCCGCTCCACTCTGGGGTCCGAGCCGGCCGGACCCTATGTCCCAAACGGGCTGGGGGCTGCAGGGATGCACTAGAGGAGTAGAGAGAGGGCTTGGCTGCAGCCCAGCCCTGGCACAGCCCAGCCTCTCCTTTTGATTTGATTTGGGCTTTTTCTCCCTCCCCTCCTCCCCTCCACTTCGTTTCTTCCCTTTCCTTCTCTTTCTCCTTTAAGTGGGAAAGCCTTGCCAGCTGGGGAAGGCTGGGAGGGCAGGGAGAGCCTCGGCACACAGCAGATAAAGAGTGCGGAGGAGGAAAGGAAGGAATCTCGGGGCGGCCAGCGCCCGTGGGACGTGCGGCACAGGCGCTCGCCCGGTGGGACCCTGACCAAGGTAAGCCCTCTCTTCGCCCACCCGGGTGCAGGCTCGCTTTCCTTCTCTGCTCTGGCTTTCCAACCAGGAAGACCTTTGCTGGAGGTGCTATGGACCCCAAGGAACCTCTCACTGAGCCAGCCTGGGTGCCCTGCAAGGGGCTTTGCTCCCCTGCAAGGGACTGGCACCCCAAAATGCCCCACCAAGCCCTGGGGAGGTGGTGTTTGGTGGAGAGTGAATGAGCTCTGCAGTATCCCATGGGAAAAGCCATCCCAGCAGCTCTCCCCAGGTCCTGGGCTAGGACAGCTGAAGGGATCCAAGGGGAAGCTGTGGCTGTAGGGCAGGAGGGGGTTCTGCTGCAACTGGAGTGGGGTCCAAGGGATCTCTGCTTCTCTGTGGGCAGCTCTCGGTCTGTCCCTGCATCAGGGAGTTATTCTGGCTTTCCCGACCTGGCAGCTGTGGGAGGACTGGGTTGTGCATGGGGTCGCCATTCCCAGTGAGGCATCTTTTAAAGATGTGAGTGTGGCCCATTGCAGAACAGTGTCACCTCAGTGTAAGACCCTCCAAACACACCCATGATCATCCCTAAATACGGGGTGCTCCTAGGACCACTCTGCTTCAGCCCGTGCCCTTGATGGGACTCCTGTCCCTGTAGGCAAGGCCAAGGTATAGAGGGAATGTCCACAAGCCCTGCTCAGGCCCTCTGCCCTGGTGTGCTGAATACTGGAGGGGGAAAGCCTGGTAAAACCCTTACAGGCATGGCTATGGGCAACTATTTAGTGTCCCAGGAGCCCTGGAGCTAAGGGACTCCAATAGGCTGGATCTGCTCTGGGATGAAGCTGTGCTGACTCCGGCAGCCGCAGCAGCTCACTGACAGGGGGTTGCATGACTTGTAGGACTTTGATGCTCAGACTGGGACCACTGTGGGCTCAGAGCATCCAGCTCCTGCACTCACTCGTCAAGGGAGGCTTTCAAGCAGGTGGAAAGGGATATTGTCCTCCTCTATCCTTGCCCCAGAGCACTTGGGGCTTCTGCTAAAGCAGTGGGCAAATAGCTAAAAGTAGTCACTGTGGCATGAAAACCCTGTTAGAAGGGGCTTGGCATTCCCAAATCTTTTCAGAGGGTGTTCCATCAATGACAAGCACTAGTGATGTTGAGCCCCAGTGCTCCACATGGACCAATGAGGGGTTGGTTGAAGGCTCGTTTGCCCCTCAGCACCCTGCAGGACAAGGATCCTGTGCATCCCATGCTGCTGGGAAAGGGGCATGCTCCATTGACAGTGGCAAAGAGGTGGCTCTGGTTGGCAGAGGGCATGTGTTGGGCTGGCTCAAAGCGGAAGATGTCAGGTAGGCATCCTGGGTGGCAGGTAGCCCTGGGCATAGTCTGACATGAGGCTTGAAGTCACTCCTTGACACTGATGTCACCCAGGCTGGGGTGTGCTGTGGCCCCGGTGGCAGTTGCCAGCCCTGTCTGTGTCCCCGGGTCCAGGAAGCACCCCTGTGTCAATTGGTACATCAAGAGGGGTCATGTTTCGGAGAAGCATCAAGTCACAGTGACCCATTTGCAGAGTGCAAAGGGCTTTTCTCTCTCCCTAAACCCAGCTGTCCCTTCCTCCAGCTCAATGTCATGGAGGGTCCTCACTGAAGGAACGGAGAGGGTCTGCAACCACCCAATTACCTGCCCTTGGTTCATCTCCTGCATCCCTGCACCGGGTTCAGGTCTGAGCAGGGAGCATGGTCTGAACCCAAGCACACTCAGCTCTAATGCTGCAGTCAGGGAGCAGTCAGCCTTGCCTTGCTACCCAAAGCCCTGGGCATTTCTAGTGGGGTCCCACAGGGCCTGGGCTTGGTCCTCTGCAATCTCTCCATTAACCACCTGGGTGATGGACGAGCACATGCACTAAGCTCTGGGCTGGCACCAAGCTGGATGGGCAGCCAGTGTATGGGCAGATCAGAGCACCCAAGGGCTCCAGAAGTCTGGTGTCAACCAGGCACAGCAAGCTGTGTCGGCGTGCTGCCATTAGGAAGGAAATACTAATGGCTGTGCACAGCCTTGGCAGCTAACAGCTGGTATGGTGGGAAAGTATCTGGGGGCTATAGTGGACACAAACCAGATTGCAGTGTGGTGGGGTGAAACCCACAGCTCTTCCCATGGAAGACGCAGGACTGGAGGCAGTGTGAACAGGCAAGGTGGAAGGAGTGGGTCCTCCCAAGCAAGTGATGCTGAGAGCTTCAGCAGGGATGTACATGGAGTGGAAAGGCTTGGGGAGAGCAAGGAGGGTGATCAGAAGCCCAGAAGGGGCTGCAGAGGTTATGGAGAGGGGTTAATGGGAATCTTTGGTCACTAGGTGTCATAAGGAGGTAGCACACTGTCTTCATGTACAGGGAAGGTCACTGCAAAGAGAAAAGTTAGCTTTTAGGGGAAATGTGTGTGGGTTTAGATATGTGAGACTGGGTGCCTTTGGCAACACAGGTTTCAAAGGACATGTTGGGGAAACCTCTGGCTGGGGAGATGTGAGCACTGCAGCAGGACAATGACCCCAGGGTTTCCCTCAGCTTCATTTTTAATGGGTCTGTGATAGGATTTCCAGACCAACATTGTTGGGGAGAGCACTGAGCCCTTCTCTAGGATGAGGGCAAGATGACATTGTCTTAGTGAGCACCAGAGGAAAGCTGAGGTTAAGAAATGCTCTCTAGTGATGCTATACAAGAAGACACTATGTTGGCTGGCTATAGCATCACCTGAATGACGGGGAGGTGGGATCAGCCACTGCCACAGAATGCAGGCAGGGACTTCCGTGCCTCACTGCACCCTAGGGCCAGACAGCCCCTGAGGTCCTTCCGGCCCCAGTGTCTGATGCGATCCTGAAGTGGGATGGGATTGCAGTGGTGTTCATAGGGTCAGGCTCCAGGAAGCATCTTCCCAGGATGCAGCAGCAAAGGGCAAGAGTGGAAGATCTGCGCAGTGGCCGAATCCCACAGGAGCACAGCCTCCAGCGGCCGCCTTTGGCCCAGAGCTGGAGGAAGCTGGGGACCCTGCGGGCTCAGGGCTGGCTGGATGTGCCCTGTTCCTGCGAGGGAGGATCCAGGCTGAACACGTCGTGGAGTTTGTTTGTTTGTACTTTAACCGAGAGAAAGAAATCCCCTGGAGAGGAGCTGCAAGGGGAGGGTATAGACCGGGTATTGTTTCCTGAGAGGCTGGAGCAGCTCCAGGAGGCTCCTTCCGCTCCGCCAGGCAAATTGGACATAATAAGGCTTGTTTTAGGGGTGGCTGTTTCCCTCCTCCTTCTCTCCCCAGTTGCCTAATTAGGGTCCTTAAGCCAAGCGCATCCCTGCCCTGCTCTGATCCCACCGGGACACCTCCTCCTGGAAGTGCAGCAATTTCCTGGTACTACAGGGGACATGGAGCAGACCCACTGGGACAGGGACATATACCAGGGATGCACAGAGGGGTGCTGAGATGGGTCATGCACTGAGCAAGGTGGTCCTATAGGTCCATTGCTCCCCCAGCCTGGTAATAGGCTTACAGTGAGGGGCTGCCCTTCACATCCTGCTTTTTCATCATCCCTGGGCACACACTTGGGGCACAGGCTGTGGCATGCCCTAGGTTGGCTCTCCTGCAAACACCAACCTGCAGAGCTGGAGCACTGTGGTGTGGAAAGCCTGTGCAGGGAGCAGAAAGGCTGCTGCCAGGAAAGCCAGGATGGTGCTGTGAAAGTGGTGCATGTCCTGCACCCTGGGTGGGCTCATCCTCCCTGCTCATCCATCCATCCGGGTCTCTGCTGGGGAGAGCATCCTATGCTCTTCCCCGGGCTCAATGAGAGCCAGTGTGTGATGGAGGATGTGAGGTGCAGGAGCAGGGAAGGGCTAGAGAGTGCAGGGATGTAACCAGGGCACTGCGCTGGCTGTCAGACCCTGGGCTGCGAGCAAGGAGACGGATGCAATAGGAGGTACCTTCTCCCTGCTATGGAGAGGGGCTTCTCAGCACATCCCATGGGCAGCACCACGGCTGCTCGGGGGCCGGGGCTCCCAAAGCAGGCAGAGGACAGGCAAACGTGCCCCTCGGTGTGAGGCCCCATCCTGCTGGTCCCTCTGCCTTCCCTCCTGGCCCGTCTACCATGCGAAAGAGTCTGTGACTGAAATCTTAATGCTACCGAGACACAGTAATTGGCACCAATTAAATTGCTACATTCATGTTTGAATTGCTTTAACTGGCGAGACACACTGTCTTATTTATACAAAAAATATGTTTGCTTGTGGGTTTGTCTGAACCGGGGCCAGCAGAAAATGCACCATTTCAAGCTCCAAGCGCATTCTCCACTCGCAAACTGAAGTCACCTCGGTTCCAGCCTTTGCAGAGCAAATGGCTGCAGAACAGAAACCTGCTTTCCTTGGGGCTGAGCGCTGCCAGCATCGAGAGAGGGGTCCCCTCCTCTCTGCCCACAGGCAGCTGCCAAGTTTCCCTCTCCAGCCTGGGAGCTGTTTGGGAGAATATGGTCCGGTTCAAGGATTCCTTGTGCAGGAAGCAGGATTTGGTGTCCATTGTGAAGCAGCGCTCAGGGGAGGGCAGGGGGTGCTGGAGGCTGGCAGCCCCGGTGCTGAGTCCTGCCTCAGTTTCTCCAATGGAGGATCCATGAGGTTTTGGGACAGAGACCCTTTGCAGTGTGTGGATGCAGACAGGAGCTGATTTTTGCTCTGTGACTGTGGGGAGAGGAACTGTTGGAGGTTATAAAGGATTCTTCATGCTGGATGGCTTGATGATCTTAAAGGTCCATAGAACCTAGTTGATTCTATGATTCTACAGCAGGCATGGCTGGTGCTTCCTGGCCACAGCACATAGGATGAGGTTATCCAGGAGGGAAGCATCCCTTCTGTAGCCTGTAGATGCACAGAGAACGTGTTGGCTTTCTGCATCCCCTGCTCCAGGGAACTCCACTGCTGCCTCCAGGTCCTGCTGTGGGGATCCTCTCCGGGTCCTCTCCAGGTCCTGCACATGGCAAAGGGTGCCCTGACCACAGAGCTGGTGAGCACCTAATCCCAGCCACAAGAGCCTAAAACCCCAGAACAAAGCGTTTTAGCTCTGGTCTTTCTCAGGCAGCCGAAAGAAGAGCTGATGCACCCACACAGATTGGTCCCTGCTCCCTGACAGCTCCCTGTCTCGGGGCAATTTTCAGAGCGGGATCAGGTTGCTCATCCTCTGCTGGGATGTGGGGATGGGAAGAGCACAACAGTGACAGCTCTTGGGGCTCTGCAAAGCCCCTACACCCTACTGGGGCTCAGGATGGCTTTTTCTTGTCCTGCCCCTATTGCCTTCCCCTCGCAGCTGATGATTAGTGTTAATTAAACCCAGCTGGGACCTCTGGCTCCAGCTCTGGCCCTGCCTTAGCAACCACCCTCAAACAGTGACCCTGAGCAGGTGATGGAGATGCTGATGTGTTAGGGACCGTTTGCTCCTCATGTTTACCTTAGCAGAGTGCTTCCCTTTAATTCCCTTGAAGGCAGACCTGGCTTTCTGGCAGCCATGGTACAGGAGCAGGGAAAGTCCTGGGGGTACCAGGACATTGGATGTGCAGCCAGGGTGGTTTCCAGCCCGTGGTCCCATATCCCCTGCTTCCCCTCTCCACTCCACTGGTGGCAGGGGAAAAGCATTGGGTGAGCAGATGGGCTCTGCTCAGAGAGGCAAGCCCCATCCAGCCCCACATGCTCAGGAGCTGGGACCCCACATATGCCGGTTTGGGGTTGGAGAAGCCAGAGAGCTCTTTGCGTCACTGCTGCCCTGAGGATTTGCTGCCCAGTTGGAGGGGCCAGCAGTGGAGCGATGCAGGGAGCTGTGTGTGTCCTGGCTCATGGTCTGGGTGCCCTGCAGCCACGTTCATCACTCGCATTGCTCACATGCTTGTGAAGCAGCGTGGTGTCTCTGCTGTCAGGGGCAACGGAGAAGTTGGGGGTCGGTCATGGACACCCCCAGCTGGGCTGTGTTGCATCCTTTAGAGCATCCTGCTGGAAGCAGGAACTGAAACACTCCCAAAGGGGCACATTTGTGCCTTCCTCAGGGAGTCATCACAGTGCAAGGGGTGAACACAGCCCTGCTCCACTCCCCCTCATGAGCATCCCCGGTCGTGCACACCCTCCAGGGCAGTGCTCCGGCCAGCCCCAGCATCACCATGGCCTGGGCATCACCATGGACTGGGCACCCTCCCGCTGCCCTAGGGACTCCAAGGAGGGCAGGATTTGGCCGGGGTACGCACCAAGGGACAGGCAGGCACCGCACCAGCCCTGCTCGGCGCGTGGCAGCCGTTCATCCCAACACCCCCATCCCTCCTTCCCTGGCTCCCCCTGGGTTTTCCCACAACCTGGGCCAAGCTCTTAGGCCCCGGGGATCAGCCCCAGGGTCTGGCCTTTCCTCGGAGAGCGGAAGCGGGGGAGCATGCGCAGCCCAACGGGCCATGGATACCAACACTCGGGGCTGGGGGATTATTTATAACTCTGGCACCCCTCCAAACAGATGTTTCGTTTTATTTTGAACCTGCACTAAACGGGTCACTCGCTTCCTCCGCCTCCCATGGGCTTAAAACAGAGGAGGAAAATGGGGGGGAATAGGGGTGAGAGTGTGGGGCTTGTTGTGATCCCACGTCCCCCTGTGCCAGCTCCTCACCGAGAGCCCAAGGCTGGGGGTTGCTGGGTGGCACGTGCATGGGTTTTGCAGTGCTCGGAGAGGGAGGATGGATGCAGCCAAGAAGGGGCTGCTTGGGGCTCACCACCCCACCCCATTCCTCACATGGCTGACCCCGGGGATGCTGAATCACGCTGCTGGGGTCCAACACGGACTTGTCATCCTCCCCTGCAGCCTTCCCCTGCTTTGGAGGCACTATCCTCGTGCTCAGCTTTCTGACAGATGCTGTCAAAGGGAGGAGGCTGGCTCTGCGAGCTCATGTCCTGCTGCTTGCTGCAGAACCAGTGCTCTCGTCTACACAAACACCTCCTTCAGGTACCACCAAAGCTGGGGGCAGGATATAGGGTCCTGGGAAGGATCTCCAGCCACACCAGCCCTGCTCTCTGCAGCAGAGACAGGCAGGAGAGCTCTCCCCATCAGCAGGCAAAATAACGCTGAGCTTACTGCCGCCTGCTTTGACCATCTCCTAGAACCCCTGGTCCACACCAGGGCTGTGGCTTTAACCACTTCACAGACCAAAGAGATCTGCCAAAACCACTTGGACCGCTCAGGTGCTAGCGATGCTGTCTGTGAGCACTTGCAAAACCTCACCTCTGAGTGACGGAAAGAACCCCCCAAATCTTTGCACGTTGCAAACAGGCACCCAGGGCTCTCAGCATCCCTTGGTCTCACCAGGAAGGCCCCTTGGTGCTGGCAGGTGACAGGGCAAGGAGGGTTTTGCCCCCCAGGCATTCATTCTTTTTGCAGGGATGTCCTGTGGGACCGCAGGAGCTCCCCATCCCCTCTGCTCCTCTGCCTGGTTTCACGTTTCCTACCTCTGCATTTTATTAGCAGCTGTTGATGGGCTCTGGGGTGACTCCCTATGTGTGTGCCCTGCCTAATCCTAGCCATGTGCTGGGAAAAAGCAAAAGGGCTCTGTGATGATAATCTGGCCTGTGAGTAAACACGGTGTCATGGGAGCCGAGGGACCCCAGAGCAGAGATGTTGCAACTCCGGACGGCTCCAGCCAAGGGAAGGGAAAAAAAGCAGCTCAGTTTTATTTAGATTAAAGGGTGGGAAAGAAGCAGAGGCCGGAGGGAGGGTGGCAGAAGAAAACAGGACAAGCCAAGGAGTTTCACTGCCGGACAAGCACGGCTTGGGTTTCATGGGTTGCCAGGCTTTGCTTGGAAAGCTTTCTGCCTTCAAAAGCAAGGGGATGGTGCCCCCCCCCCAGCCAGGAGAAGCCCTGGCTCCCTGGCTGTGAGTGGCATGGATCATGGGATTCATAAGGGGCTTTTTTTATTGCATACGGGCACCCATGATCTCAGTTAATGACTCAGATGCGCTCAGACAAAGAAGAAATAAAGTATATTTTACTTCCCGCTAATCTGCACCAGATGTCCCTCGCTGTTTGGCAGGACAGCAGAGCCAGGGAGCATTGTGGGAGCGCCTGGAAGCGCAGCCCCAGCAAGAAAAGGGGATAGAAATAGAATGCTGGAGGAAGAGAAAGGACCAGCGGCTGTGTGAGAGGCCTGGCTCTGCTTCTGTGCTCCCCACAGCCATCAACTGAGATGCCCTCATGGGCTGTGCTAGTTGGGAGTAGCTCTGCCCAGCGCCACCGGAGCAGGGAGGCTCAGGCAAGGGGAACAAGAGCAATGTGGGGCAATGGATGCAGGAATTGCCCCTGGAAACGTAAATGGGATTTGCTGGTTTCCAGCAGGCAGCACATCCCCTTGTGGTGATGGATGGTCTGTAGGGACCAGAGCTCATTCCAAGGGGGCTTTCACCCTCCCTGTCATGCTGAGCCATCCCCTTCAGTGTGCACCAGCTTTGCAGGCTTATTCCCAGCTCCCACAGCTCTGGGCATGCTTGAAGGTCCCCCCTTACTGTTTTGTTTTTGTAAGGCATTATTGGTTGTGGAGGAGAGGCAAGAAACATGGTCTAGGCATGTTTGGGAGGAGGGCTGGGAAGGCCTCCTTGGTGTGGATGTCCACCTGTGTAGACCTCATGGTTTAAGGCATTTGCAGAGCCGGAGATGGTCCTGTCCCATGTGATCCATGCTTGGGGATGCTTATGCCAGCAGTAGCTGCCGTGTGTGCTGAGGTGCTCTGCCAGGAGCACTGCGCAGAGGGAAGGGGGCTCCAAGCTGTGGCAGAGAATACCAAGCAAAGTCAAAGGGAGTTCATGCCTTGTTACACAAGAATAGTCAAGGCTGAGCCCACACAACATATTTTGGGCATTAGCAAAGGCATCTTTGGCTTACCAGCATCCTTAAACAAGAGATAGGTCTGAAACGGGAGAACGGTAATAAATCACTGAGGTTTGGTGAGCTCCTTAGCAAGGCACAGATAAGAAGAGTGGCAGAGATGGCTGAAGGGATGGTCATCCTCCCTAAATAAAGGTGGGACAATCCCCAGCAGAGGCTGGATACGGCTCTTCCCTGTATCCAGCCCCCTGGGTGTAGCCCTGCTCCTGCTGCAGAAATTCCCATCCAAGTCCATCAGCCACAGAGGCATCAGCCCCCAGCTATGACAAGTAGGGGATCAGGAGAGGAGGCAGAGGAGAAAGCCCAGCTGTCATCAGGGTTGGGATGCAGCAGAAACGGGAGCAGGTTGCTGTGAAGTCATGAGATGGGGAATCATGAGACTCGAATCCTGGTCCTGGCGCAGCCATGGCCCTGCTGTGTGGCCTTGGCTGTGCTGTTTGACCTCTTTGCTCCGGCCCTTTTGCCTGTGTTCTGTCTGTGAGATCACATCTCTATGAGCTGTCAGAGCCCGGAGTGCCCTCTGCACAGCACTGTGGGTGCTCAGGGATGTCGGGGTCCCCCCGTTTATCCCATCACCCCATGCAATGCACTGCAAAAGCACGAGGTTAGAGGTGCTCCAAGGGGCTTTCAGCAGCGCCTGGCCCCTGCCACATGTGGGACACTCTCCTTCCAGCAGGCAGAGGCTCTGCAAACTCCGCTCCCGGCATCCGGAGGAGGAGCAGCGCCGAGCGCATTCCTGCGGCCATGCTTACAGCGTGCTGGCCAGCCTGGTGTGATTACAGAGCAGAGATAGGGACAATGTGGCTGTGTCACCGGGCAGCGACAGTCGCCTCTACCCATGTCTCGTTTGGACTCAAAACCATCCCAGACATCCCATGCCATGGTGCCCAGCTCCAGGCTGGCTGGGAGCCACCCTCCTCCATGGGGTGTCCTCAGGGACCCTAACCCCCGGCGAGCGCAGCCACCCCATAGGCATGTAGGGCTGGATGTGGGCGCAGGGCTGCATCACCCTGCCTCGCTGAGAGCCAGCTGACCGCCTGTCTCCTCTCCCAGCCACATTCCTCCCTTAGAATAATAAACAGAGGAAAGCTCCCTGATGGCTGCCCTCCCATTGCAGTGCTGGAGAGGGGCAGAGGGGAGGTCTGTACATGTGCTGGTGGTGAGGACAGGATGGTGAGGGGTACAGTGTGGGGCTGGAGAGCTGGGACTTCACCTTGAAGGCACCGTGGAGCTGCAGGGCTGAGGGAAGAGTGCTGGATGTGGCATTGCTGCAGGACCTCGCTGGCCAGGATGGGAGAAGGCAAAAGGCCCTATAGCTTGAAAATGCTCAGATCCTGGCCCGTGGGAAGGATGTAGGAGTCTGAGGGGTCTGTGGCACCCTGCTAATTTATAGGACTGGAAGGAGACAGTGCAAGGCATCTGAGCATCACGTAGGTGCCTGTGTTTCATCCCTGGGTGGGATAACATCTGGGTGTCTTATTTAGGATCACTGAGTGCGGCTGCACCCACCTCAGCCCCTCCTTGTCTGGCACTCATAGCGTGCTGTTGCTAAGAACAAAAGCTGAGCTTGAGAAGGGAAGAGAAGTGCTCTCAATCTCTGGGTGCATTTGCATCCCTTGTGAAAGGCCTGCGTTCACCCACATGTGCAAGCACACATCCCCATGACTGGGAGAGAAAGGTTTGCCCCTCTGCAAGCCAGACTGCGTACGTCCTGCGGGACAGGCAGGGCTCAGCATCTCCGAGCATTGCCTCTAGCCCTGGCCAGAGCAGACAAACAAGGGAGAGGTCACCACTCTGAGACATTGCCACCCTCCCACTCTGCTTGGGAAGCATCTCCAAGTGAAATGCCTTTCTGCAAACCCAGCAGCTTTATTAAAACCAGCTATGAACACAGGGGAGGCGGCAGATGGAGCCTGCAGGGTTCTCATTGCCCGCTGAAACAACAGCCATAGTAGCCTGGCAGCAGCATGTACCCACCAGCCCTGGCAGAGCAGTAGTTTGCCCCATCAGTGAGCCTGCAGAGATCAGAGGGACTTGTCTATGTGGATAGAGAAGCCAAGATCTTGCTTGCAACAGGACTAACAGTGACAGCCATGAAGTTGGACACAGCTAAAAGCTGGGCATGAGCTTGGGAAGAGCATAGCTGCTGGCAGGCAGATATTTGCTTGATGGTGGGGGATGAATACAGCCTGGCTTGTGCATGCAGGCAGGGAGGGGTGAAAGGAGAGGGTCCCAGCTATCCTTAGAACCTTGATCATTGAATAATGGATGAATGACACACCTCTGTAAAGGAGAATTGGGAAACAGAGGTGACTGTTCACATGGCAGTGCTGGGGGGGCAGTGAGTTCACATTGCCCATCCTCCTCCTCCCTCCTGCAGGTTGGTGCTCTCTGAGGGTGGGTGCAGTGAGGTCACATCCATTTACAGCCTGAATTTCACCTTGGTCCATTCACCCTGCCCACCCCAGCTCTTCCCTGTGGGTGCTCTCGTCCCCTCTGGCAACGGTAGAAGGGAGCAGGAGTCACGGCCGGGTTTTCTGGAGCAGAGAGGGAAGCTGCTGAATAAGCTGGAGACCTGGAAGGGTTTGCTGAGCCAAAGCAAGAGAATACTAAAAACATCTGACAAGCGCACGTCATTTAAAAACCATTTCCTCCTTAACATGGAGCAGACCCGGAGGCCACTCCAGGGCCAAGAGGCGTCTCAGAAGAGACGGTGTCAGGGGCTGGGTCAGCAAGTCCGGGTTGCCACTGGCCATCCTCGTGCCTGGCCAGCAGCTCCCCAGGCACTGCGTCCACATCACAGGGCTTCTCCTCTGGCTGTGCCTTGTGAGCAGGGTCAAAATGCCTCCTGTGACCCAGCAGCAGGGCCGGAGCTGTGAGGTTCAGCTCCATGCTGAGCATCCTCAGATTCAGGACTGTTGAATTCATTTGTTCAGGCACAGAAAAACCCTTTTCCCTGTTAATTCCTCCCTTGTCAGCTTCTTCATTTCCTTTATAGGAATACTCATCCCTCCCTCTGCAGGCACTATGGGAAGGGTTAACTGTCACCATGTTACATGAAGGGCAGACCCCACTGCTCTTAGGGAGTTCTAAACTCAGCTGGGCTCTTGGTTTGCACCAGGCAGGGCTAAAAATGCTCTGTAGGAAAGATTTCTTGAGAAATGTTAAAAGGGACTTTTAACTACAAAACCCTCTTCAATGTTCTTTTAGAATATGCATAGTTCAAAGTTACATACAAGTTTTTTTTTATAGGGGTTCCTTGGGCTTGTTTTATTTCACTGGAAGGAACAGAAAATGTGGGAGGGTTGGAGGGGGATCTGGTTTCCAGCAAGTTTTATCTCACTGGGACAGAGGGAAGTAGAAACCAAGGGGGAAAAAGGCAATATGCAGAGCAGGGGGAGGCAGAAGCAGGGCTCTGCAGCCGGGGGAGCGGCATCTCGAGCACAGATTGACTAGAGTTGACTTGAATGAGCAAGAGTTGACACAACTGCTGGAGCCTCCAGCAAAATCCCTGTTTACCAGCGGGAGATGCCTTAGAAACAGCTCCTTCTGCGGATCCGGCTTGAGATGGAACCAACCACCCAGCTGGGAGGAAAAGGCTGAAAACTGGGAAGAGATGGGAGCTTTCTGAGCTGGAGAAGGGTGGCTGAGGGACCCCCCCCCACCTCTGCTGCAGCGCTGAGCTCATCCTGCTTTGCTCTTGGCAGGATACAGCCACCAAGCCATGCAGCCCACCATGGTGTGCCCTTCTCTGAAGACATCTCTGTGGTTCCTCATCCTCACTGGTGAGTGCTGTGGCTGGGGCTGGGTGTGCAGGATTGGGCCCTGCATGGGGATGCTGCCCTGAGATGCTCACTCCAGGGCAAGCTGGAGGAAAAAAGCAATGCCGTTGGGCAGCACAATATACTCTAGGCACATTGTCCCTCCTAATGACTGGGTCCATGGGCACATCCATGCCCAGCCCTATGGTGGGGTTGATGTAAATCCTCACCTGCTTAATGCTGATGCACAGCTGGATGGAATGAGAAGACCTTTGCAAAGGGAGCACTGTCAGGTGTGTTCAGTCCTTAGTAGACATCCGAGAACCCCCATTAACTGGACATTATGGTCACTCCAACAGCAGGAAGGATTTGATCAGACCCCATCTATACAATAACCCCGCAGCAGCACAACAGGACACCCAGCTGCATCTGGGCTGTTCAGAGCATTGCTGTGTCCCTGGGGGCTGTTCCCAGCTGCCCTCCCACCAGTGGGGTCACTGGGGAGGACCACACATCCCACTGGGACATCTGGGCAAGGAAGCTGGGAGAGACATGGGGAGCCATTCAGGAAGACCTTGCCTGCTCTATTGCTTCCAAAGGATTTCCTGCCAGGTTTTGCTGTCATTCCTTTTTCACTTTCTTGTAAACTGACATTGTTTTAGCCTAGACTGTGTCCCGTCTGACACTGTGCCTGTGGAGAGGCAGCCAGCAGAGCAGGGAATTGCCTCATCTCCTCCTCTCCTCCTTGCCTGCTAAGTGCATGGCCATTCCAAGCCTTTGAAGGTGTTGTCGGGTGGTGAGGAGAACAAGGCAGCACTGAGTGGCACTGAGGGTGCAGTTACCTCACAGAAAGGTTGGACAGACACAAGACATAGTTAAAGCATAAAAGGGGAGGCTCTCTGCCCATTATCGCCACAGGCAACATGGGCAATTTTGAACACTGCTAAACCCATGATGTCTTATTTCCTCTCCAGTGCGGGTTTCAGGAGGTACAGAGAATGGTGACCCACGTAGGTTTAATTTGACAGGACATTCCTATGGTGACCAAGGAGGACAAATCCAGGAAGGTTATTTTTCAGTGTAAAGGCTAACACCTACAAACCAAACACACTGGCATGAGGTTGTGCTCCAGCATGCTTCCTTTGGATGGCAGAGGAATCCAACCTGGTCTCATCTCCCTCCTCTCCCAGGTCTGCTGGAGGTAGCATCCGGAGCCAGCAGGCTGCACATCGAACCTGGAGACAGTGAGCTTGTCCTCAGCCTCCACAGCACCTTCTCCCTGTTGTGCTATGGGGATGGAGCACTGCTGTGGGAACGGGAGGGTCAGCCCCTCACCGCATCACTGGAGCACAGGGATGGTGCCTTTGTCAGCAACCTCACCCTCAAGAACGTGACGGGCCGTCACACCGGGGAGTACTCGTGTACCTACAGCCAGGAGCAGGCTCCAGAGCTGGCAGAGAGGAAAACCATCTACATCTACGTTCCAGGTAGGGGACAGCATGGCCTCATCCCCCCATTTACTCAGTCTTTAGCAGCCAGGAGAGAAAGGACTTTGGATTATTCTATCTCCAGGCACTTGGCCTCCCCACATCCTCCTTCCCATTGCAGAAGAGCCCTCATAATGTCATCTGGCTGTGGCATGTCTCTGGTATGCCAGGTCATGGGAGAAGCCCATGTGTGGTGCTGTTTGGACAAGTGGCAGGGGAAGCAATGGTGCTAGACAACAGCATCCGAGTTTCTCTCACCCTCCCACAAGTGGTTTGGCAAGCCCGTGACATTGCAGCTCTGCTTTGCTATGGGGAGTAAAGGAAGAAGCATTCCACTAGTCAGGAGACAGAGCCCTGGGGCAGTCCTGGAGGAGCACAGAGCAGCCCTGGTTTAGCTTCAAGCAGCTTTCTGTAACCAGCATTCTGGTTTTCCCACAGATCCCTCCTTAGTCTTCCTTCCCACAATGACCTCTGAAGAGCTCTTCATCTTCATCACGGGCTACACCGAGGCCATCATCCCATGCCGTGTGACAAACCCACAGATGCAGGTGACCCTCTATGAGAAGAAGGTGGAGAACCCCATCCCAGCAGCTTATGACCCACAGCAGGGATTCAGAGGTTTCTTTGAGGATAAGACCTACTTCTGTCGGACAATTGTGGATGACCAGGAGGTGGATTCAGACACCTTCTACGTCTACAGGATCCAGGGTGAGCTGCCACTGTCTTGTCCTATGCACCTGCTGTGACTGTTCCTTCAGCCCAATGGCAGGGGACAGCAAAGCTCTCCAGCTGTCTCCTTAGTGATGCTCTTGATCAATCCAGAGGCTGGATTTAGTCCTGTCTCCATTACAGAATGGGTTCTGCTGAAGTGTCAGCTCCACCCCTTAGGGAAGAGGCTTTCCAATGAACGAGTCCACCCAGGATAAACGGACTTGTCACCCACTAATCCCTTCCTTCATGATTCATTCCTTTCTTGCACCTTCTCCACAGTCTCATCCGTGAACGTCTCCATCAGCGCAGTGCAGACCATAGTGCGCCAGGGAGAAAACGTTACCTTGATGTGCACTGTGAGCGGCAATGAGCTGGTCAACTTCAACTGGGATTATCCCCGCAAGCAGGTGAGTGCTCCAGCCCCATGGGCTCCAGGCAGCAGCTCCAGCCTTCACCTGATATCCCATGGCAATAACTCATCAATACCCTAGGTGAAGCTTCACAGGAAGCTGTGGGATGCTGCTGCTGCCACGCAGAGGGGCTTGATGGGAGATCCTTAGATTCAGGCTGCCTCAGTGGCCTTGGATCAGTGCCTGTTCCCTGTTGCTACGGCAGCAGACTGGGGTCCTCTGCCTCCTCCTGCTCCCTCCCTGTGAGCATGGATTTGTAGCTCCAATGGCAGAACATGCTCTTGAGTTCTCAGGCTCTGTCTCCTGTCCCTGTTGTGCAGGCAGGGAAGACCGTGGAGCCAGTGACCGACTTCCTGCCCGGATCCACCCACGAGATCCGCTCCATCCTCATCATCCAGAATGCGGAGCTGGAGGACAGCGGGACCTACGTCTGCAATGTCTCTGAGGGCTACCATGAGAAAACAGACCGCAAGGACATCACGGTCCATGTGATCGGTGTGTTGATGCCCACAGACCCAAAGCCACCGCAGCACATGGGTGTCAAGGCAGGATGTCCCAGAGTCAGAGTCCCTTGGCACTGCCCTAAGTAACCATGGCAAAAAGGAATCCTCACCTCGTATCACCCTGCACGCTTCAGTATCCCAAACCTCCCACTATGGCTTTTGTGACCCTTTATGATAGTTGAGGGTATAGGTAAGAGCTCTTGTGCACTGTGCAGTGCCAAAGTGATGTGAGATCATATTGTCACCTTCAAGTTGCATCTGTCCTTCTCTCATGTAATTTGAGGGAACCTGCCCCATCTCAAGATAACAGCTTTCTCCCAACATGCCACCTGCCCCATGAGCTGCTCTGCTCCAATGTGGCTCTGAGCCACGCTCCCCTCACACCTAGCTTGAAGCCTTGAAGGATGGACCTGGAGCTGCCCCACCACTTCTGTGTGTTCAGAGGGTTTTGTTCCAGATCCATGTTTGTCCAAAGGGCTGGAGAAGGGGTTGTTTCTCTCTCTGACCCCTCAATCCCTCCTGTCCCCTCTCAGAGCGTGGCTTCGTGCGCTTCCACACCCGCCTGCCCAGCACCGTGTACGCCGAGGTGCACAAGAGCCGCACCATCCAGGTGGAGGTGGAAGCCTACCCACCACCCAGCATCGTGTGGCTGAAGAACAACAAGACATTGACCATGGAGAGCAGCAGCGAGTTCACCATCACCAGCAGGAACCTGTCAGAAACCAGGTGAGGGCCCATCGTTCCTCACCAGGGTGCAGGGAAGGGTTAATTCACGAAGCAACCTCCAAATTGCTAGTTGGACACAGCTGATGAATGACTTTCTAAGGGTGGGTTTTGAGCATGCCTCGGATGGGTGGGAGCTGGTTGCCTTTGAGCATTATCAGTCCCCAGATACCTTCTCACATCCATCACTGTGGGACCGTGTCTCCTCCAGGTACCAGACGGGCCTGGTGCTGGTGCGGGTGAAGCAGGAAGAAGGAGGATTTTACACCATCCGGGCTTCCAATGAGGATGATGAGCAGGAGCTGTCCTTCCATCTGCAGATAAATGGTGAGGATGGGCATGGTAACATGGGG
Source organism: Pezoporus occidentalis (assembly GCF_034315485.1). Taxonomy (NCBI): domain Eukaryota; kingdom Metazoa; phylum Chordata; class Aves; order Psittaciformes; family Psittacidae; genus Pezoporus; species Pezoporus occidentalis. Next base: position 342,967 of record NW_026913230.1, on the reverse strand, counting down.
CTGTGGAGCGAGGGCAGTCTCAGGGTGAAGATGGACCTTCAGCTGAAGCCCTCAGTCCTCTGGCTGTGGCTCCAGAGTGGTCTGAGTTACAGAAAGAACATTCAAGCAAGAAGCATGCTCACATCTCCTCCTTGGTCTCAGAGCAAGGGGGACAGGGACGCATTGCAGACATCAGCAACTTGGTTTTCACTCTCTTTCTCAGTGTAGTAGACACTTTCCCCTGTGCTTGTCTGTGCTCTCCAAGCAAGTTAGATGGGGGCAGGTTTCTTCCATACCCCCTCAAACCTTTCTTTTTGCTGCTAGCTTTCAAAACCCCACACAATCAATGCAATGAGTCCTTTCTCACTGCCTCCTCATCCCCAGGCCAGGTCAGGGGCACAATGGAATCACGTTCCCCTTCCCTCCTGCAGTCAGAAAGGAGGGTTAATTCCCATCGCTGTCTCTTGGTTTCAGTGCCAGCCAAAGTGGTGGATCTCAAGGAGAACAGCAGTGCCAGTAGTGGGGAGCAGACTGTGATGTGCTCTGCTGAAGGCATGCCCCAGCCAGAGATCAGCTGGTCTACTTGCAGAGACATCAAATGGTAAGTGGAGCCATAGAGCCCATGGGAATGGCTGGATACTTGCATTTATTACAATAACAGACTATTATTTATTTATTTTATTACTTAGGGCAAAATTTTCATGCTGACCTCAGAAGAGATTTCCCACATGGGGGGCGGTGGGGTTGGAAGAAATTTATCATTACCACCTTTGAGTACCTAAAGGAGCCTACAGGAAGTCTTGGGAGGGACTTTTTACAAGAGCTTGTAGGGACAGGACAAGGAGGAATAGACTTTAGCTGGAAGAGGGGAGATTTAGACTAGATATTGGGAAGAAATTCTTCATTATGAGGATGGTGGGACACTGGCACAGGGTGCCCAGAGGAGCTGTGGCTGCCCCATCCCTGCCAGTGCTCAAGGCCAGGTTGCACAGGGCTTGGGGCAAGCTGCTCTAGTGGAAGGTGTCCTTGCCCGTGGCACGGGCTGGAGCTGGATGAGCTTTAAGTTCCCTTCCAACCCACACGATGCTGTGATTCCATGATGTTACTGTGCTCTGCTGGCCACACACCCAGGCAGCCCATGGAGGTCCCTGCTACCCCTCAGATGCCTTTATCCTCCCCTGGAGCAGGTGCAGCACCAAGGGGCAGCCCACCCGGCTGCTGGGGAACGAGTCGGCAGAGATCGGGCTGCAGACCAATGCCACCTACCATGCGGAGCTGCAGGTGTACCGCGTGAACAGCACCCTGCACCTGCACAGGGTGGACGAGCCCCTGCTCCTGCGCTGCACCGTGCACAACTTCCTGGGCACCAGCTCGCAGGACATCACGCTGGTCCCGCATGGTGAGGGCAACACTTGGGACAACGGTGGGGAGATGGAGTTTTCTCTCCATGTCTCCAGCCTGCAGGTGCTGGAGCCAGGACAGTCCTCGGATGACTGCCATCCTCACAGGCAGGAAACCTGGGTATTTCTGCCCCAGATAAAGCCTCCTTTAAGTCGAGCAGGAAAGGATGCTCCAGGAGGAATCTGGAGCCCCGTGGACATCCCCTTCCCACCACTAGCAGGGTCATCCGTCTAGGGGGGCAAAATGGGAGGGCCTGAACAGATCCCTGGTGCCTTGTTATTAACCCGTGGGTCACTAGATGGTGCCACGGACTCAAACATCCACACACTGAGAATCCTAAACCCGAGGAAGAATGGTCTGAGCCCAGGCCAGAGCTGTCAGTGCCCCCCAAGCAAACCCCTGGCTCCTTATATTGTCCCATGGTCAAACCCCTCACAAGGCAGCAGGCTGTAACCACCCATCACCCTGTTGTCCATGGGGGTGCAGGGCACAGGTCTGCCCAGGAGGAGAGGACAGGCAGTCCCCACACAGAGAAGAGTTCAGGGCCAGTGTCTGGGGGGGATGCATGTAGCAGGAGGGGGACAGTAGCTAGAAGAGGGAAGGGGAAGGGTACAAGATGCACTGCTGTGCCCTCCTTTCCTTGGGGTACCCAGGCCATGCAGAGGTGGAGGAGCCTGACTGCTGTGCCTGTTACTGTTGTAGCCTTGCCATTCAAGGTGGTCATCATCTCTGTCATCCTGGCCTTGCTGGTCCTCACCGTCATCTCCCTGATCATCCTGATCGTCCTGTGGCAGAAGGTAAAAGCCCATGGGCTCCATCAGTCTCTGCATGCCCCTGGCTAGACAGGGAATGAGGCAATGACTGAAGGGACCAAAGACTCCCTAACAAAGCTACCAGTATCACCCATGCCCTCTCTGACCCTCAGCCTCTCAGACCTCTCTTCCCTTTGCTCCCCTTTCCAGAAACCTCGCTATGAAATCCGCTGGAAGGTGATCGAGTCCGTCAGCTCCGATGGGCACGAGTACATCTACGTGGATCCCATGCAGCTCCCTTATGACTCCAGCTGGGAGGTGCCCAGGGACAAGCTGGTGTTAGGTAAAGGCTTTGCAGGTCCCACTGATGGACCCCCGGGGTCCTGGATGTCTGAGGGTTTGGGGTAGGTTTGGGTTTGTGATCTCCAGAAGAGACCAACCCAGAAAGGAGCAGAGATCCCTGGATGTGGTCCCAATCCCAAACATCATAGCTCACAACCACTTGCATGCCCACCAGGACCACTGGTGTGGTTTCAGATCAGGGACTTGTCTTTTCCAGTCTCCTCTCCTCGAGGACCATCACTGACTTTTCTCCTTGCTCTTTCTTTGCAGGACGCACTCTTGGCTCCGGTGCCTTTGGACGTGTGGTGGAGGCAACAGCCCATGGTCTGAGCCATTCGCAGTCCTCCATGAAAGTGGCGGTCAAAATGCTCAAGTGTGAGTTTCCCCCACACCATCCCTTTCCCTATTTTCAAGCTGCAAACGCCAAACAGTGCCCATTAACTCCCCTCCTTGCCCTGTCCAACAGCCACTGCCCGGAGCAGCGAGAAGCAAGCCCTCATGTCCGAGCTGAAGATCATGAGCCACCTGGGACCTCATCTCAACATCGTCAACTTGCTGGGGGCCTGCACCAAAGGAGGTACCTGGGAACTGTCCTTGGAGTGAATAATTCTGGTTCAGAATGATTCACCCTTCCCGATGGAAAGCCTTGTGAAGTTCTGAAAGCATTTCTTTCCGATGTGATTGAAACTGAGCAGCCATGTTTCTGTTAACCTCCACCTCCCATCCCAAACACAGATTTCAGAGTCCCAAAATGCTCAGTACTAGAAAGGGGGCTCTCCCTCCTGGCCCTGCTTAGACATCCTGCAACCTGACAATGATCCTTTGGGATGATACTCACTGAACAGGGCCAAGGCAGGGCTGACGTGGGTGCTATCTCCCACCAGGACCCATCTATATCATCACCGAGTACTGCCGCTATGGAGACCTGGTGGACTACCTGCACCGCAACAAGCACACCTTCCTGCAGTGCTATGGTGAGAAGGCACGGCGAGAGGCAGAGCTCTACGGGAACACCCCCAAGGAGGACCACGTGCAAAGGTACTGGAAAGCAGCATCCTCCTCCTCCCTGGTGCCTACCCCATCGTAGCCCCCATCAATAAGGCTGGTATTCCCAGGAAGGATAAGTACATTTAACCCAGACCAGTGCAATAAAAGCTGGGCCAGCGCTGGGACACAGCCGATCGCTCTATTACCTTGGGAGACCAGCCCATGTGTCAAACAGCCACCTCCAAACAGCTCCTGGCAGATGAGGAGTTAGCAGAGGCAATATGTGTGTCCTGGAGGATGGGTTTGCTAGCACACATGCCGGCTGCTCCATGCCAGTTGGGAATATTCCCTGGCATCGCTAACTTCACTGGCATAACCATGGCTATGCATTCAGTGCAGACACAAAGGGTTTCCCAGCATGTCTTTACCCTTAGAGACCTCAGCCCTGCATTTTCAGGGCAGGTTGTGCTGCTACTGAGCCTAAGGAAGAAGCACTGTAAGGAGTGCAGTTGCACAAGAGGTCCTACAAGGAAAGGGAAATACTCCTTCATCTGTTTGCCAGCTGTAAGGGATGCAGGCACATCAGCACAGAGAAATGGTCCCATGGGAAGTTAGAAAGCAGCATTTCCTTCTAGCAGGCTGAAACAATATAAACCAGAGCAGTGTCAAGACATCAGCACAGCTGCTCTCTAAACTTCCTGCTTGAAGGCAGCTGAAATCCTCCTGAGCACTAAGAAGTCTCCCAAGCCCATGGGGATGTGCCCCACAGCTCCAACCATGCAGCAGACTTCCCTTGCCCAGCACCAGCATGTCGAAGATGGGTACTGTTTCCCAGATGCAGTAGTTGCTCACTCCCTGATGCGTGGGGCATTTCAGTGCTGGGGCTGAGGGCTCAGGAGCTGCAGTCCCACAGATCACTGTCCCCATTCCCTGTGTCTCCTCCTCTCCTCTGGATCTGAACAGCCTCTTTGCTTCCCCACAGTCACCTCTCCTTGTCTGTTGAGAGTGATGGGGGTTACATGGACATGAGCAAGGACGACTCCCTGGATTATGTGCCCATGTCTGACATGAAGGGTGAAGTCAAGTATGCCGACATCGAGTCCTCTAACTACGGCACCCCATATGAGCTGGACAGCTATTCCCCATCAGGTAACAGCTCAGCCACAGCGGGAGGCTGAGGGGTTTGCACTTTGGGTGATGGATGCCTTTGCTTGCAGAGATGGGTGATTTATATTGCAAAGGTCACCCTTGGGATGAGTTCAGCAGTTGCCTGAGTAACACTGACATCAGTCTCTGCTTGCTCTTCAGCTCCTGAAAGAACAGACCGGGTGACACTGATAAATGAGTCTCCCCTCCTCAGCTACATGGACTTGGTGGGATTCAGCTTCCAGGTGGCCAATGGGATGGAGTTCCTGGCTTCCAAAAATGTATGTATGGCTCTGGTCCATAGTGCCTGCAGCACTGAAGACCAGTGCTGCCCTGCTGTGTGCTGTGGTCAGCTTCTGCTCATTGTCCCTCTGTCCGTGCCAACCTCCTCATGGGAGAAGTGGCAGTGAGATTGAATAGCTGATGACCAATTGTTTGGAAACACAGACCTGGGGATCAGCATGACTTTATTTGCACATGACAACTAACCCTGGCTTAGTTTGAGCTCCAGACCTCAAACTCCCTGACTCTGAGCTCCTCCCAAGCCATGCCCAGCACATCTGTGGTGTTACATCATCCTGTTTACAGGATGACCAAACAGGGATGACCTCCCTGTGCTACAGCACAAGGCACTCCACAGCGGAGCCACTATTCTCCGCATCACCCCTATTAAACCACATGCTCTGAGCCCCCCAGGCCTCATCAGAAGTGCTTGTTTAGTGGAAATTAAGCCATCACACAGGACTGGGCTCTGGGATTTCCTAAGGTTTCATAAGGTCTTAGGATTCCTATGGTTTTCCTGGCTTAGCCTAGGGCAGGCAGTAATAGAGTTGGACTGTGTGAAACATAACACAGGGCAGGGCTGAGAGAGGGGGTGAGGATGGCATCAATGATGAGAGGAGGGAAATTCCTGGCTCTCTGCCTGTAGCCAGACAGGTCATGGTCAGGGCTTCCTTGGGCTGTCTGGCGGTCCCTCACAGTGACAGTGTCCTGCCTCACCCCTACAGTGTGTGCATCGTGACCTGGCTGCCAGGAACGTCCTCATCTGTGAGGGGAAGCTGGTGAAGATCTGTGACTTTGGCCTGGCACGAGACATCATGAGGGATTCCAACTATATCTCCAAAGGCAGCGTGAGTACCAGGAGCTGTGCAAGACCCTTCTTCCTGGGGCTTTGGGCCTGTCCATCGTTGTGTCAGGAGCAGTGACAGGGCAGGACCCCCAGGAGATGGTGCCAGCATCCTGATGTGCTCTGCAGGTTGTGGAGTAGAATTGCACGTCCGTATCCCCAGGCTCTTACAGAAGAACAGGGGCAGCAGCAGTAAAGCTGAGGATGGTCCCTGCAGAGCCCGTCACTGGCAGCAGTGCTGCATCCATTCCCTACACAGCACTGAGCCTGGTCCTGAGCTGCAGGCAGGAGGGGTACAAGGTTGGGCAACCCAACAGTGCTGCAGTGGGTCATTGGCCACTCTGGGAAGGGGTTCACAGACTTCTGCTCCAACCACCAGACCACAGACAAAGAGGAAGTGCTTTCCTCTAGGCAGCTGCTTTCCAGAAAGAGGTCTCCAGCCTTTCAAGGCAGGAGAGGATGAGGCTGTAGCTGAGCTTGCCCAGAACCTGCCCTGTGACTTGAGCACAGCATGTCTGCTTCCAGCCCTAAGGTACTAGGGGATGTGCAACCCCAAGCAAAGCAGGCCATGTAATTCCCATAGAAACTGAGGCTGGGGGAGCCGAGAGTGGAGCCAGGCCCCTCCAACCTCAGTCTTTATCTGCTCTTCTCTTGTGCTTTCTGCCATTTGCATGGGACAGCAGACAGGCACTCAGTGCCTGGGCAAGGAGACCCTCCTGCAGAGGGGCTGTGGTTTTCCAATCCAGCCTTGCCATAGCTGCTTTTCCTTCCAAAACGGGAAATGAAACTGGGCCCCTTTGCAATCCTTCCTGGAGATTATTTTGGTATTCATTGTGCAAGCAAATCCCAGGAACAGCACAGCCAGTGCTGGCTGAAACAAGGGCTGTAGATGCAGCTGACTCTCTTCTTGTTCAATTTTTTCCTCTTAGACCTTCTTGCCCCTTAAGTGGATGGCTCCTGAGAGCATCTTCAACAACCTCTACACCACCCTGAGTGATGTGTGGTCCTTTGGGATTCTCCTCTGGGAGATATTCACTCTAGGTAAGTGCCCTGGAGATCATGGTGGTATCTATAGGTCCGATAGCATGTTAGCAGGATCCCTTCTCAGATTCCCATTTCTAATCCCCAAGTCCCAACCTTACCAGTCAGGGCAGCACTTCATTCCCTATCTCCTTCTTTCCCATGCTGACATTGCTGTTTGGAAACGAAATGAAACAGGAAAGGTAAAGAAAAAGGAAACTTTGGTGTGAAATGCATGTTAGCATGGGGTGGCAGCAATCCACCAGCCTGATCTCCTGCTCTCCCTTTACACTCAGGGGGGACTCCATACCCTGAGCTGCCTATGAATGAACAGTTCTACAATGCCATCAAACGTGGCTATAGGATGTCCAAACCCACCCATGCCTCTGATGAAATGTAAGTGTTGCCCACACGTGTTTGCCCTGGGCCTGCAATACACAAGCTACAGAAGCATTTCTGCCTCTCCTTTCCCCACCCAATAACTCACCACAGTGCTCTCTCGTCCCTCTTGTTAGCTATGATATCATGCAGAAGTGCTGGGAGGAGAAGTTTGAGATCAGACCATCCTTCTCACAGTTGGTGGTGCTTATGGGAAACCTGTTGGTGGATTGCTACAGAAAGGTACGTTCAAAGGAGCCTGTGCTGGAGAGACAGGAGAGTGCTCTACGGAAGCTTTGGTTAAGTCCTCAGTCAGGGTTTGGAGACCAGTGTTTAGTGCTGCTATACCAGAGGATTTTGCTGTGGTTAAGGCTGCATTAGCTTGAATACCCAATGAAGGTGGCTTGGGCATCCTGGGGATACTGCTGAGACAATCAGCATCACCAGACAGGCAACCTGGATCTAAGCAACTGCAGAAATCAGAACTGCCAGGAGATCAAAACCCTGCTTCCAACTGTTCGGTGTTTTGGAGCTGTGGAGTTGTGCCCCTGATGTCTCCTTTAGGAAATGTTCATGATCTGTCTCTGGTGGAATCAGGGTAGCTGAACCCAGCTAGGAGATGGCAGGCCCTCTAGGAAAAGCCTAGGAGGCAGGGAAAGCAAATACAACACGAGTGCATCTTCTCCACTCACGAGACCTTCCCATTTCTTTGGTAACCTGCAGAGGTACCAGCAGGTGGATGAAGAGTTCATGAAGAGCGACCACCCCGCTGTTGTCCGCACAAGACCCACGATCCCCAGGCTGAACAACGCCAGGATCACAGCCAGCTCCCCCCCTGGCAGCATCCTCTACACGTCCGTGCACCAGAACGGGGCTGAGAACGATTACATCATCCCTCTGCCCGACCCCAAACCAGAGGCAGTCTGTGACCTCCCTCAGGAGGCCTCCATCAGCCGGGCCAGGTAAAGCATCGCTTCTGAAAGCCGTCCCTTCTCCTGACTCCCCACACATGAAAACAGGGGCCTCAAGAGGAAATGGGGATGCTCTGCTGAGGGATAGACCAGGGCTGGCTTTACCAGGAAAGGAGAAGGGCAGTGTCACCCCCATCTGAGCCTGCAGGGATAGAATTGAACCAGGGGAGCTGGACATGAGCTAAGATACGGTGCCATCTCACATCCCCATACATCAGCCAGTGGGGATAAGCGGCCCCACTCACAAGGAGGAGGGCACATAGGGACCCATGGCATGCAGAACACAAAGGGGCACATGTTGAGTTTTAGGGCTGAATAGACCAAACTGATACTGTCTGGAAAGCTATACAGATAGAGTGGGGGTGCCTGGAGCTTGACATGCTTCTCAGCTGTTGGGAATCCTCTCCCATCAGGAGACTTAGGGCAAGGCACTCATTTGTCTCTCCCTCTTGTCTCCCTTCAGCTCTATGCTGAATGAGGCCAACACATCATCTACAATATCCTGTGACAGCCCCCTGGGCCTCCGGCAGGACGAGGAGCAGGAATCCGACCCACAGCCAGGCTGCCAGGAGCTGACCACAGGGCACCAAGAGGTGGAGGAGAGCTTCCTGTAGTCAGAGCTGGGCTGCCTCTGCATCTCCCTATGGAGAGGCCAGCCGAGGGGCTGACCCAGATGTCACAAGAGCCATGCTCTGTGTCTGTACATCGGGACACCCCTGCCTGCCCCAGCATCCCTCCTTCCCTCCTGTCTCCCAGCGTTGGGTGGGGAATTGAAGACTTTTCCCCATTGCCATCCCCTTTCCCCTTACAAAGAGGTGGCTCAGTGCTAGCAACCTTCCAGATCACTGCCACATCCTCCTCGGTGATGAAACCACTGCAGGAGGGAGACATCTCACAGACCAACCTCTTCTTTTCAAGTGGAAGACGTGGGTTGGTTCTCCACAAGAGATGCCACTTTCTGTGTTACTAAGATGATACTCCAGCCTCTTCCCCCTCCACGGCAATGAGTTTCATCTCCTCTGCACCAGCACTTCTCTAATGGTCTCAGCACCAGCCACACTGTGGTTCTGTGAAATGCCAGCGGGATGGATGATGTGCCTGGAGTCTATTGCTGGGGCGCAGAGAACCTGTAACACCAGCCTTCAGCTGCTGGAGATCAAGAGTACATTGGGTCGATTCTCCTCCAAGCACAGCCAAGTCCTGGAGAGAACAACAGCGTCTCAGATACCGAATCTTCCCTTCTTGACAGCTCTTCTGTGGTGGAAAGAGCATCACAAGCACTACAGGTACCCATCTAGAGGGGTTGTCACACCCTGAAGCCTTTTGTGCCCTGCATGGCACCAGGAGCCCCAGGGGCAGACCAAGAACTCAGTATGCTCTCACAATGACTGTTGTAGCAAAGAGGGCAGCCCAGTGTTGTTCGTGTTGTCTGTGTGGACACTAAGCTAATTATTCTCTATTGAAGATTTAAAGGGAACAAATATATTAATCCACTAGCCAGGGCCAGTATAAGAAGCAATATGGCTACTCATTAATCTACTGCCACAAAGCCCAGCTCCTCCGCTGGGAAATCGTATAACCCTGCCAGCTGCAAAACGTTTGTGCCTTATCTTTGGGAAGCAAGGGATCCCTTTTGATAGACTGTCCACTCAAACACCCTTTCTCAGGATGGGAGGTCTCACCGGTCCCTCCTGAGTCATAGCAAGACTATGGGGAGCAATAAAGATGCCAGAACACCAACCCAGGGGTATCTTAAAAGAGAGATAGGGAGAGACTGGGAAATGTTTGGTCACAGCTGAACTGGATCTCACTTTCTGGGGGACCAGACATAGCCATTTACTGGGCTGTGGATGAAGTGCCATGGGGAACCAAGCAGGACAGGAGGAACCAGGGAGGATTTCTCTCCCTTGGAGAGTGGTTTGATGAATAAAAGGGCAGAGACCTTCCTCCTGCTTCTCACCTCCTTCCTCGCAGGCAGGCCTGGGATTAACGCTCTCAAGCAGGCACTTGAATGAGGAGACTCAAAGCAGGAGGAACACCGGGCTTTTCAAATCAGTTGTGAACAAACCTCTTGCAGAGATGGAAGCTGAGCCCCAAAAAGCAGGTCTGACACCATAGAAACTGGCAGGGCTTTTTCTTGCACGGAGCTCTGCTCGCTGCATGCCCCCGCTCCCATTAACCCCTTCATTTATGCTCCTCTGTGCATGCAGAAGCTGCACAGGCAGGTTTACAGCTTCAGAAGTTCCCTCAGCATCTTGCTGGGCTTCTGCCACCTCAGAGCCACTGAGATTTCTTTTTACTTCAACATATGAAACTTCTGCCAGAACCCCCCAGCAAAACAGCTTCTGTTTTAAATTGTCTATCGTTGCAATGCTGCCATTTGTGCAGCTAAAAGAGGAGTAGGTGTTTTGTGGGCTGATGTCCTTGCTAAGATGTGAACATAAGGAATAGCACTTTTATTGGCAGCCAGTGGAGTGTATTTTCAGCTCATGTGGTCAGATTCCCCACCATCCGTAGGAAACACACTGTGAATAACAACTGTTTTTCCATGCTCTGTTCCCACTGCTTGTAACGAAGGAACCATCTTCTGTGGCTACAGAAAAGATCCCGACCGCAGAGAAGCAGTAACTGATCAGATCCTTAGGGTCAGACCACTTTATCTGTGTAAGGTGCTTGGTAAGATCCACGTCACTGCAACTTGAGCCCATGGGATGGCACATCAGATCATCCTAATAGCCCCTGTCTGCAGCAGCTCCGTTTTGTCATTCCCTATTAAAGGTGACCAGAAGTACCCAGTACTCCAGGTGAGGTCAAATGTAGACCTCACATAGGGCATTAATAGTTCTGGTCTGTACTGGATTTGGCTTGCCTGATGTTGGCCTTTTCCCAGCCACAACATACTGGCTGTTAGGAGTCATCCTCTGACCAGTCCATGCACCTACGTCTTTCTGCTCCTCCAGCGTTTCTAACCCAGCTACTCCCTGCTGTTCCAGACATTGGGTCATCAGCACATTTTGTTAACAAACTGTTATTTTGGGGCTGGACTGACTAATAAAAATATTAAATACTTGTAGCATCCAGAGCACCACTAGAAAGCTGCTTTTACTACCTCTGTCCAGCCCAAAGATTTCCCCATCGGTTAACCCTTTCTCATCCTCCCTTTGGCCATTTACTTTTTTACTTCACAAATCCCATACTAAACTCCACCTTGTACAGATTGATTATTAATTAAATTAGTAATTTCCCACTATCAAAGAGCTTCCACTGTGCTGATAGATGAGATCTTTGTCTTCTCCTTGCTGGGGGAACTCAGGTATCCTGTCCTATTAGCTGGGCATTACCCTTGGATGCCTACTGCATTTTGTCCCATTTGTAGATGTATTGCAACTATTATTTCCATCAAAACCTGTCGTGGCTGCTGACATGGTGCTAACCCCCCCTCCCTCTTCCTTCTTAAAGCAGGTACGCCAGACTCTTTGCAAAACAGTACAATTCTCCAGAGAGATAGGACCAAATATCTGCCTTTGGCCAAGTCTTGCACTTTGTGGTACTTCCCTGTCCCTACTCAACTCTTCCCATCATCACTTGGAGCATGCACACTGGCTGCAGCAAGCAGATCTCTACCAGGCTGGCAGTGGGCAAAGCCAACATCTTTTGCTAAGCATCCCTGTGACCCTCCTCTAAGAGAAGGCTTGGTAAAGCTGAGGCTTACAGCAGTCCCCAGACAAGCTCTCTCTGCTGCCGACATTCCAGTCCCCACGTGTCCCAAAGGGTGAGCACCAGGAGAAGGGGTCGGGTGTTCTGCACCCATCAGTTTTGCAGCCATAATTTCCCCGGTGAGTCTCCAAAGGGAATCAATCCCTCTGGGTTTCTAGTTTCAGTGATCAGCATTTTTATTTGAGTGTGTTTTTGTGTTTAGAGGTGGACCCAAACTGACCCCCCCAAAAAAGGGACACATCTTGCACAGCTTGGGCCCATCTCTCGTGCAATATCTTTTATGCGTAGATTGTATTTTACTCTGCAGCTGTCACATCGTTATCAGCACCAGTGTATACATAATCCTACTGCCAGTCACTATTTCATACTTACCTAAGTGTATCCCAGAAACTGTGACACTTTGGTGTCTCCTTCCACATGTAAGATGCTTCCCAGACTGTGTGCACAGGTTTTAACCCTCTTGTCCTTCTCGGTTTGAGCGTGTTATAATGTTTTTAAGCGCGAGTGTCACGTTTAGTGTTTGTTTGTGTCATGTAAAGAAATGTAGAGCACAGCGGACTTTACTCGTAACTGAATTGTCTCTGTTCACCTGCCAAGGGCACCGTGGTGGAGTCCCACGGGGACCGGAGGCAGAAGCGCAGTGCAGATGTGCAGCCAGGAGGAAGTCAGCCAGAAGTGAGAAACGGCTCTTCCCCTTCTTCCCAGTCAGGGCTCTGGGCTGGAGGGGAGGCAGCACCACACATACAGGGTACTGAGGGTTCTGGCTGTGGGGAAGCGCAGGGTGTGAAGATGGGCAGATCTGGAGAGGGGGATTTCACAGATGTCTCCTTATGGAGGCTTTTTCTAAACTGAGATCTCACCTAATGTGCTAAGGAGGCAAATCCAACACATAAGCATGAGGAAAGGCTCTGGTCGGGCTCAGCACTTAGCTCAGGTCTTGTGGCCAGTTCACAATGCAAACCACACAGACCAAGGGAGAGTCCTTGGCTGCCAAGCCAGCTCTGGGGGGTGCAGGCACAGCCTGACTGTGCTCCCACCTGGGGAGCATGAAGGTTGCCCTGGGACATGCCAAGATCAATCCGGTTGGCTTTGGCAAGGGCAGGGGACTGCTCCGGTGTGGCTGCATCAGCACTTTGGAGAGATGACCCTTGCAGGGGTGGGAGGAGGCAGGGAAGCCAACTCATGCTGGGAGGCTGCAGCGTCCCATCAGCCCTGTCCTTTCCTCCTCATGGACTTCACCAGAACTGCAGAGCTTGCCCAAATTCTGCCCTCTCCCCTTCCTGCTGCGCTGGCTTGTTGGCATCGCGCTGTTGCTCTGCGTCATCTCTGAACAGAAGCAGCATCTGCCTCCGTGCTGTCAGAAACCATCCCGAGGGCAAAGACAAAAACAGAGTTCAGACTAAGGTACCAAAGAGTTAACGTTTTCCTAGGTTTACAGATATATTTGTAGGGTTTGTATTATGTCACATCTATAGCCATGAGATACTATTTTTATGCTGTAAACTTTTACAAATACGTTTTTAAAGAAAGAGTTTAAAAATAAAGGTGTTTTTTCTTTTTGCAAAGTTCCATCTCTTCCTTTTGTGTGCTGGTTTTGGTTGCTCCCACTCAGATGGGGCTGGGAATACAGCTTAAGTGTGTGGTGGGTGAAGGCTAAGCATGTTAATACGCTGTGCATGACCCCAACGCTTAGTGAAAGCCAAGCTGGGAGCCAGGCAGAGAGAAGCACAGCAAGGCTACAGCTGAGCCCTGGGACATGGTAAGGAAAAGGGGCTGCAAACAGGGAACGATCTGCCCTGTCACGTTGGTAACTGACCAGTTTGTGGATCCCGTTGCACCAGGAGGAGGTGGGTAGAGGGAAGGACACAGAGGAGTTCCCATGTGTATCCCCCGTGCCTGAGGTTTGGGCCAGCAGCACCAAACAAAGGTGTGATGAGCTCCTTGGGATCATTGCTGCATCTGTGCTCAGATCTGGGTAGGGCTGCAGGAGATGCCAGGCTGAGCAGTGCTGAGCTGAAGGAGCTGGGAGACAGCACAGTGCTGTTTGTTAGCTTTCCCCCATAGTTTAATGGCTCAGGGTGACGGGAGAGCCTGGAGGCAGCAATGGGGCAGGGCACCAGCAGCCACGCTGCAGTGCACAGTGCTCCCCATGTCCAGCTCTCCTCCAAGCTGGGTTCTCCCCTGCCTCTGGGATGAGGAATTCACCGATACCCTTTAAGGATGAACCCCAAAACCCCTGCTCCCCACACTGCTGCTCCTCCCCAGCCCTGTGAGACAGGCACCTCCTGAGTGCAGCCCAAAGTTCTCTGCTCTCCTGGCTCCAATGGAGCTGCTCTTACAGAAAATGCCCCCAGGCTGCTGAGGGAGCAGTTTGAAGAGAGCTCTAAAACCTGGGGTTGATGTGAAGAGGGGTTTTTGAGCTGAGGTTCAAATAGATCCATGCTGACGCTGTTTTGAGGCTGCAAGATGCAGCCCAATGCAAGTCCCCATTGGCAGCAGTTGTGCCTCTCTCTGGAAACCCCTTGTGCACCCAAAGACCAAAGGCACTGGCTGCAGCACAAGGCAGCTCCAAGTCCCTTTTCCATGCTTTTCCTGCCTCTGCTCAGTTTGCCAGAGAGGAGGTTTGGAGGCTCCGGACCAGCTCAGGCTGATTCTCCCCAGATACTCTCTGAGTCACCCGGCAAGACTCAGCCACGACAGGCAGACAGGGCTGAATCAGCAGGGAAACAATCACCTTGTGTCCAGAGGGGCTGCAGGAAAGGCTGGGGGGGAGCAGGGAGGGGGAACTGGGAGACCTCAGCCCTGAACCCAGCTGGCTCCCACTGCCCGATCCCTGCCTGGCAGGTCTGCTTGTGGGGATGCGCTGTACACTGCGTGTGTGCAGGCTGAGACTTGTCACCTGTGGACCCACATCCCCTTGAGATGCAGAGGGCCTCCTCAAAGAGCAGAGTCTGAGCGATTGCTTCCCTTCTCTGCATTAAACCTGCCTGGTTCAGTGCTTGTTCTCACTGGTGAGTCAGTTCTCTCCCAGCTGGCATGTGTTCCTGGAAAAAAAGAGTTAAAAAGAAGAAGGAGGGAACCAAACATCCTTTAAAAAGCCCCTTTGGCTCAAAAGGAGGAAAGAATCATCAGGCAGACATCTCCTGTGGCCCCACTGCTTGACAGCCCCCCGGCTCTGGGCAGGAGCCCCCCAGCACACCACACTTCGCGTTCTTCTTCCCCACATCCTGCCAGGAAAAAGTGCTGAGAGGAAATCTCCTCTGGCCAAGAGCTGCCTTTCCTCCTCTCTGGATTCGCTCCGGCTCTCCAGCCATCCTCCTGGCCAAAACCAGGAGCTGTCTCCATGCTCGCATGACTCTTAGTCATCCCCAGCACAATCAGCCGTGCTCTCATCCCTTGGGACCTTGTCTTGTTGGTACCTCTCTAACTGCCCTCTTTGGAGAAGCCCATTCCCCTCAGTTTGTGGAGACATGGGAGCCCTTCTCCACATGCACCCTTGCATTGCAAGTGCAGGCTCAGCAGCCACCTTTGTGCAGTCATTCTGGATAAGTACATCTCTTTCTGCCCATGGTTTAGAGCCAGTGTCCCTGCCACCTGCCCACTGACAGGGCTGCAGCTGGGTGCTGCTAAGAGGAGCCTTCCATCAGGACCTTCCTCCCTGTGCTTCCCAGCACTGTCAGGTGCTGACTGTAACTTCCCATCCCAGAACTACCATGAACCATCATGAACTTCTGCTGCAGTGCAGGGTTATCAAGAGATAGAGCAGAGAGCAAAGGGCACGCTGGGTCTGACTGGATGCGCTAGCATCTTGCTGACTTGAGCATCCCTAGGACCACTGGTTTGCTTCAAGCTTACTGCTTTGGAAGAGGCTCAGGGGAGGGTTAACAAAGTGCCTCATTATTGCTCCCAGGTGCCTGGCAGGTTCTTCATTAGAAAGTGGCTTTAAAAGGCCTCTCCTCCAGCCAGGCAGTGTGATGGGTTGGATGGGGTTCTAAGGGGGTTTGTAATTTCTTGAGCCCTGATGGTAATAGGGGTTGCTGTGAGCCTCAGGCTTGGAGGTACTGGGAGAGGAGGAGAGCTGGGTCCTCATGTGTTCTCCCAGCCCTGCTGAGGATAAGGAAGGGTCTGCAGGCTGGATCCAATGTGTCTCCTGGTTGGGGAGGGTGGCAAAGGCAAAGCCTGCAGCTGGCTGGGCTTGATCCTTCCTCTGCATGGTGCTGGAGTGGGGCTTGGGGATGATCCCGTGTGGCCACAGGAGCCCTCTTTGCACCAGGGATTGTGCTCTTGGTCAAAGCAAAGTAAGCTGCCCTCTTCACAGGGAGCTGCTCCAGGTTGAGCCATCTCTGTGGACCTGTTGTGTGGGTGATGGCCATGCTCCTGTGTGGGTCCTCAGGACCTGAAGCCAGCAAGATCCACCAGGCCTGAGGTAAAATGGAGTCCCCCCATTAAGAGTACAGGACTCCTTAGGGGTTTGGGTGGCAATAGCTAGGGCTCACTGGCATGCTCCTAATCCCTGGCATGGTGCAGTGGTCCCTGGGGCTGAGCCCCAGTCTGGGGCGTTAGGGTGACCCTAACAGCAGTGGGGGACCAGCAGTGGGGTGCATGCCTGGCCCCACCTCTGCGCGGGGGCTTGTCCCTGGTGGCGTCCCCAAGCTCTGCTTGTTTTGTATTTTTCCCCTCCTGTTTCAAAAACAAACAAAAAAAAGGGAATTTCTTCACTTGCGGTCTCTCAGAAAGGAGAAGCTCCCACTGGGGACGGAGCTGCTGCTCGAGAGGATCCTGCACCGCATCCCTGCTCTGTGCTGCGGGCACCGTGCTCCCTGGGGACATGGGTCCTGCTCTCCTGCTGCTGCTCACCACAGCCAGCACCTGGCACGGTAGGTCCATCGGCACCCCAAAGTGCCCCATTGTCTCCATGCTACCCTGGGGCAGTTTGGGGGTGCAGTGAGGGTTTCCTGGGTGTCTGGTGTGGGTGCTCCATCCCTCAGGTGAGGAGGGGTGACAGCCACAGTGGTGCTGGGGACAGGGCAATGCTGAACTTGGACTAAGGGGCACAAAGCTGAGCCCCCAGTTGTGTCCACTGAAAACTTGCTGTGGGCTGGGAGGGTCCCTGCTTGTGGAGGCTGCTGCTTGAAGCAGGCACTGCTGCTGCAGACAGGTTCAAGGAGCCTTGGAATTCATAGGGAGCAGGCAGGAGAACATTTCTTCTCCATGGCATTGCATGGAGAGACACCAGCTTGGCATTTGGTGCAGCCTGGGCTTAGCGGCTTTCTGAAGGTCATCCAGAGCTGGTTTATTATTGTTATTCTAGAGGGAGGGCAGTGGTGGAAAGAGGGTGTGTTGTGAAGTCTGTGTTGGCTCTGAAGCCCCGCAGTGCTGAGGACTGGCTTGTGGTTGCCTGCAGCACTGCCAGGGTAAGGCCAAGGGGTATGGAAAGGAGCTCGTAGCATAGGAAGAGCCTTGGGAATAGGGGGAAGGGAGTCTTCGCACTGTTTGGGTCTGGGCAGGGGTCAGGAAGGAGGAGAGGTTCAGCAGAACGTGTGCCCTGAGGGGAGCTACATCTGAAATAAACCTTTGTCCAGACGGGTGGGAGCTGAAGGTGCTTGGGCTGCAGTGAGGGAGTCGGAAGTCAGCTGCATCCGCACCTTGGGATGCACCTTGGGGATGTCTGAGGATCGCTGTTCTCTGGCGGTGCTGGCACACACAACAGGGCTGTGGGGCCGGGATGTGATGGAAACAGAACTTGGGCAGCCAAAAAGGGAAAGGTGAATCCGCCTGGGTTATGAGGCTGCGGAGATTGCCAAGAGGCAGTAACCCATCAACCTCAAGAGTCACTGAGCCTGTTCTGAGGTTTCCAACCAAGCAGACAGACCAGCATTACTAATCTTACATCTGAAGTGCTGGCAGCCTCTCAAACCCTGTGTGGCACTTTCCTCTTGAACTTGCTTGGGGGCACAATGAGACTTTGGTGTAAGATTCCCCCCTGGAAGGGGGCAGTCCGGGAGCAAAGAGTATCCCTGAGCCACTTCACTGTTCCTGCTTTCACCCAGCATATTTGCATCCCACTTGCTGTTGCACTGCAGGGTTTTTTTCACTTCAAGTCATGTCTTTGACATGCTGAGCTTGTCATGTCTTTTTCCATGCCTGCTCTGCTGGGTTATGAAGGCTTCAGGACTTGTAATTCCTTATGTTTGTGATACCCTGGCATGGCAGGCAGGGCCTGAGAAAGGGTGTCAGACACACGTTTGTCAGAGTACTAGCACTGTTGGCCATCTGCAGCACAAAACTGCATTGTGCCAGGGTTGTCCAAAGCCATTGCCTCAAGCTGGAGTCAGAGCCCAGCTTCCTTCTACCTCTTGGATTGCAAATGCATCTTCTGAGAGTAACCAGGGCTGATGTGTATGTCATGGTATGACCACCCATCATACCCATGGGCTCTTGCTGAGGGGAGTGTCAGGGGCTCCAATCCCAGTTTCAGATCAAGCAGCAGAAAGACTTGAAACCTGATCAGGTCACATCTGTGGTTTTGGCTGTTTTGAGAGGTCTTCCTGGGGTTTCTTTTGTTATTGTGGGTGATTTAAAGAAACCCCTGACACACACGTGATGAGCACCCTTTTCCCTGTGCCCTGCCTCACAGGTGCTGTGGGTGACTCTGGGGAAGGTGTCCTCAAACAAAGCATTTCCTTGCCATCACTGAGTGGGGAGAGCAAGGAGACCTCATGCCTAGTATGAGTGCCAGGGCCAGACCTTAGCCTAGTTATCCCCTGGGTCAAGTCGAGGTCCTGATGACTGGCTTCTGTGGTAAGGCTCTCGAGCATCTCTGTTACAACCTTCCCTTCTTCCTCACCATTTCCAAACCATCGGCAGAGGAAAGTAATGTTTTGGCTGGCATGGGAGAGGCAGGGACAGAGCCTGCAGCTGTAACTGGAGGTCAGGGTTACACAACCCAAGTGTGGTAAAACCATTGGCCAGCAGTTCCTGGCAGTGCTGCGGAAGCTGCTGGAGAGCAGCAGAGACATCCTTGGGCTTCATGCAAGATTGCACCGTGGTCAGCAGGGAGAGAGCCTGCCCAGCAGCACTGCTTCCCCATTCTGGATAGGGACCTGCTGCTCTGACTTATCCCCAGCACACACAAAGGAGTGGATGCTTGGGTGCCCTTCCCCTGCATTCAGTGTCTGCCCTGCCTGCCCTCACTGCACTTGTGTGGTGGTTGTGCTAGTGACAGGAGCCTCCAGTGACAGCCTGAAGGCTGCTGGCTTCTTCACTGTTATACAGAGCAACCACCCTGACCCTTTCTGGCCACAGTATGTCAGTGGAGGATGGTGACAACGAGGATGCAGAGTGATGTGACTCTTGTTTTTCCTGTCCTCCTGGTGTGGCCAAACCAAGGACCAGTTAGAACATGGTCTCTCCTCCCTGAGCCAGTTTGAATGCAGCTCTGCGTCAGAGGGCTTGTGTACCCCATCAAATGATGCTGAAGCCTTGGATGTGGAGGGATAGCTGAAGCAGAAAGTAGGGATAAGCATCCAATGACAGCTAAAGCAACAGAAATATGTCAAGGCCTGCTAGAAAACACACCAAAAAGGGAGAAACCTTGTACCTCATGTATGTGGAAAATGTGGGTTTGTGAAGGATTCTGGGATATGTTTTTCTCCACTTAGGGAATAAATGAGGCTTTTCCTCTTTCCACAGAAAGATAAAGGCATCACGCACACAAACCCAAACAGAAAAAAAAAGCCTCAACAGATAAAATGACAAATATTCCATGCTCTGAAGCTCCGTGTCCTCTGCTGCTTCCCACAGGAGCAGTCAAGTTGATACAGGCCTTGTTTGGGTTTCCTCTGAAAAACTATATCCTCGTCATGCACCAGTAACACTCTCCAGGGCCTTGAGTCTCATGTTCTCAGCCTGTTGTTGCATGGAGGGAAGCATCCATCCAAGACTGCTTAAACGATGCTCTTGGGCTCTTATGGATGGGCTCTGGTCTTACAGCCCTGAGCACAGCTGGAAGCACAGGGCACATTTGTACCCTGAACATAGTCTTGCTCACCACATGAGCTGTGAGCAGGGGTGGATGCTGCTGCTGCTGGTGGTGTGTTACAGGGACAGTGTCTAAGGCAGCACCAGAGAATGGATTTGCTTTAA
This sequence comes from Pezoporus occidentalis, assembly GCF_034315485.1. Classification (NCBI taxonomy): domain Eukaryota; kingdom Metazoa; phylum Chordata; class Aves; order Psittaciformes; family Psittacidae; genus Pezoporus; species Pezoporus occidentalis. The sequence continues at coordinate 323,003 of NW_026913230.1, read as the reverse complement.
ACTGTCTTTGCTACCCATGACCATAGCAGCCTTCTCTTCCCTCCTCCCTGCAACAAGGGCTGTCATATCTGACCACTATTCCCTTTCCCTTGAAGGAACATATATGTTATATGTATACATATATGTAGCTGGATTAATGGTATCATTATAAGGTGCTTTTCCCTCTCCCACCTCCTGATGAGTTCATTCAGACTTCAGATCATTCAGCTAAAGAGCTCCTATGAGTTCAGAGCAGTCTGCTGCAGAGTTTGACCATCACAAGCCCAAACCCAGCCCCTGTTTCTGTCCCCCCCTCCCCAGAGGAGCACAGCCTGCAGTGCCCTCCTCTGCAAAGAGCATCAATTGATAAACTGGGCAGCTACCTTTATACTTAGTGTTATTTAAACCTTGGTGTGTGTCCCTTTAAGCTGTTAGCAACTGGGAGGGAAAGCAGAAGTGGGAGAATAGCCCTGGATAGGGGCTGGAGGGGGGTGCGGAGCCCCCCGAGCACAGATAGCCCTTTGCAATGTGTTTCCTGTCCTCCCGAAGGCCTGCCGTGGGGGTGGCAGTACCACTGCTTCCCCAGCCCCGCGGCACTGATTCATTTCTCACTTCCCCCCACCCTAAATATAGGTGGTGACTCAAAGAACTCGCTGACACGGCAAAACAGGGAAAGAATATTTCCCCCTGACACCGAGGGCTGGAGTGGGACCCTGGTTCCCCTTTATTCAGCCAGCAGAGAAGCCATCTTCAACATAGAGATGGCTTTGGAAACCCAGATGGGCTGTGATGCCACTGTCAGCATGGCCCAGGGTGCTCATCTACAACTGCAGCCATGGGCTTTCATGGGCTGTTCAACTTTCCTGTGTCTCAGTTTCCCACATATACTATACTATATAAAATATATAATAATGCTGACTCCTTTTGTAATGTTTTGATGGTATCTGGGAATAGAATGCACTGTGTGGTTCCATGACAAGGCATGTTGGTGTCCCTGGAAATCTAGTACCTGGTAACCAAAAAGTCAGTGCAAGGGCATACATTGACCTCCTGCTCTGCATAAGCTTTTCAGGTCTGAGCTCATCACAGCAACAGAGAGCCCCATCCACTAGACCTTACCTAAACTTCACCAAATGGTGCTATGGGCTGACCCAGTTCATTTAGCAACTCCAGCTTTGTCACAAAAGGAAAACTGTTGTAAGATGAGGCAAAACCCACCAGGAGCAGTCTGCAAGCTAGCATCAGACCTTATCGGCTCCAGATGATCGATTTTCCTGTCCCAGTACTCAGAATGTTCACATGTGGGGTTTTCTGCCTTCCCTCAATTCATTCCTAGGAGTATCAGCTGTGTCTGTCTGGTGGATAGAGAATGGAGTGCTGACAGCCAGTCTGAATGCCAGGCTCAGCCTCCTCCTGATGCTGAGCTACTCCATACTCAGCAGCGTGAACTCCAACAGAGCATCTTTAAGGACCACTTTTGCATCCTCACTCTTTCTCTTTCCTTTGTAGGCTCAGTATCCCTGGTGATCAGTCCTGACGTCCCTGCTCTGGTTGTCAGCACAGGTGATCCAGTCACCTTGCGCTGCTCAGGGAAGTCCAAAGTTGAATGGCAAACCAAAAAGGATGTATTCAGCAATGACACCAGCAGCACGCTCAGCATTCCCAAGACCACTTACAGGGACACAGGCACCTACGTGTGTGCTTATGTCAACAGCAGTGACAAGAGCATTGCAACTGTGCATCTGTTTGTACGAGGTAACCATGCTTCCCTCTTCCAACCTATGCTGGCAGAAAAGCCTCCTTCCAGGCAGGGTTCATGCCCATTACACAGCTCCTTTCTATGGCTGCGGTTGTGTGTGTGTTTGGGGACCAGTGTGGGCTCCTCGTAGGGCAGTGGCTCACCCACAACCATGTAAACCCACATAAAATGGGGCACGGGGATGAAGCACTGGAGTACAGAGCTGCATCTCCTGCATGTGTGGGAATGGCCGGAACCTCTCCCTGTATTTAACTTTGCTTTCCTTCCTGAAAAACCATGATGAAAGTCTGTTTGTTGGTGTTTTGAACAGCGAGATCTGGAAATCAGAGACCATATTAACAGTACCGCAGATAAGGGAGAGAATCACATGAATCACATCCTTACAACATGACCTGAAACCCAAAATATTCTTTTACCCCAGAAGAAGTTATACTGTGGCAGCTCCATCACTTGAGTTGACCTCTTCCTTTGTACCAGAGATTCAACCCTGGGCAGGGAAGCTGGAGGTCTGATAACTAAAACTAACACCATGATGAAGAGTTTAATTAGAAGTAATCATCCTTGCCAGGCTCTCTTGCCTCTGTGCGTTTTGGGGTTGGTTGCTGTGCTCTCCTTAAATGCCTTGGCTGAAATTGGGCTTGTCGTGTGGGTTTTTGGAGGCTGAGTCAGGCAGGCGTCGAGGAGGGCTGCCCCCAGCGTCGAACTCCCACTGGGCAGCAGTGCTGGAGATTTGCCTTTGTTGGGATGTGTTTCTGATGCATTTTCTGATCCCATTCCTTGGCTGACCTTGTCTCCTCCACAGATCCCAATAACGTGTGGAACACCCTGGCTTTCCGGGTCGGTGTGACCAGGGGTGGTAACGCTGAGCTGCCCTGTCTCATCACGGCCCCCGAGTATGGATCCAGTGTGACCCTGATAATGGATGGCGGCTCTCATCTCCCACCCGGGACCAACTATTCTTTCAGTGCTGAGAAAGGAATGACACTGTACAATGTGCAAAGCAAGCAGAAGGGCTTTTACAGATGCCAAGCAGTGATAAATGGAAAAACTGAGAAGTCACCAAGAATGAGACTGCTTGTGGAAGAAGGTAAAGGCTTGGGGTTGCTGGTGTCCTCAGGGAGATGGCAATAGCTAAGATGGCCACAACACGTAGTTAAGAAAAAACTCCTCACCAGTGGAAGGAAAGACCTGAACCTGCAGTCTTTAAAGGGTGTTTAATGGAGGCAAAATTCCATCAGCTCCTGGCAAATTACCGGCAGCGTTAAAATCTTTGCCAGCACTATCTCAGAACAGGAAAAATATCCACCTATCTCCCTGGTGTACTTCTGCAGGTCCTCAGGCCCTGATGCTCAGGTCATACCCATGGCAGAAGGTTCCTCTTCCCTTTCAACCCACAGTGCTGACTGCTGTGTTCTACCTGTACTACTCCCCATAGACACATGCACTAAAGGAGTGGTGATTGCTAGGGAAGGAGAAGGCTAGGGAAGGTAAAGAGACTGGAGAGGATGGAAAGGAAAAGGTAGCCAGGCCCTAGGGAGTCTCCAAAGCACTTAAGGTCTCTGGACCAGCTGATGCTGAATCTTTCCATGCTTGCCTTTGTGTAGCTCTGGAGAAGCCTGTGTCAGTGATGATGGATCCTATAGACCACGTGCGAATTGTGGGCGAGCCTTTCAAAGTCACTTGCAGAATAACTGCTCCTTCCCACAAGTACGATGTCAGATGGGTGACGGCAGCAAAGAACGTAAGTTGTGGAGCTTCAAGAGGGAATAGGGCTTTCCTGGAGACTGGGAGATGTAAGAACTACCCAGCCTCAAGTCACCTGCCCAGCCAATGCAGCTATTCAAGCAAGCTGTAGAAATATGAATATGGATATGTCATTTCCTTGGGATGACACAGGGTTAGGAAATACCTGTCCATGGTCAGGATCTTGCTGCAAGAGAGAAGGAAAGCGTATTGTCTCAGGTGAGTTTATTGAGCAGGAGCCACAGTACCTACTAAGGCAGCACTTGTTCATTTTGTAAGCCAGGGCTTATGAAGTAGCAAATATGTTCAGGACACCCAATTCCCCAGAGGAAAAATATGGATAATGAAAGGGAATGCACTTCAGAATATCTGTGGTGCTGGCTTTTAACTGCTGGGTGGTTAGATGGGGTTTGTTAGAAGTCCTTATTATACCTGATGTCTTTATTAAGGAGTTGAAATAACGTACGAGATATGTTTGGATCACACAATGTAAGCCCAGCTTGCAGTCAAAAGGCTGACAACAGCTATTATAACCAGAACTGATGTGGAATGTCTGCCCTGAATACTTCAGTTTAATATGCCTCTTGGTCTCCACCCAAATGGCTTTCACTGACAGTCTCCATAACCAAGCTCAGTAGCCCAGAACAAGAGGGGGTGGGTGTTTGTGCCATAAATATTCGGTTCCACCTTCTCCCTTCCAAGGAAGTGCCTGATGCTCCCTCCCTGCCTGACAGGTCTCCACAGCTCAGAATCGTAGCTTTGAGAATGAGAACTACTTCATCAGCGATGTCCTGTCCGTTCCAGCCGTGTCCATGGAAGACAGTGGGAAGTACACCTGCGTAGCTAACAACTCAGTAGGAGTCAGGAATGCCTCCACAATGCTTCGGGTAGTAGGTGAGCGCCTTGATCCTGCCTCCATCCTGTTCCTAGGTTTGTTGTTGGAAACATGGTCCTTGCTTGTGCTTGAGAGCTGTGGAGCTGCTAGGAGAAGAACTGGTGTTCCTTCCGTGTCTTGAGGGGAAGGAAGTCGTGTTTTGGATGAACACCTGAAAGCTCTGCTGAGTTTCTGTGTGTTTATAAAGATCTTTAAAACAAAAAGACCAGGAAAGGCTGGCTACAAGGAAGGGCAAGCCACATGAGCAGAGTATGGATCTTTGTCTCTTTCAGAAACAGACCCACATAAGAGGATTTGGGTATATTATATGTTTGTTTGTACCTCAAGAAGGAAAATTCATCCTTGCAGCTCATAGCTGGGGTTTGCTGATGACCCAGATTTGTGCATACCATGGCTTAGAAAGGGCTTGGTCTGTTTCCAAGTGAGAAGCCAGCAGTTCAGCTCAGCAGCCTGTCTTCTACAGGTGATCAAGGAGATACAGTTTTAGCCTCATCACTTACTAGGATATGGCATGTAAAACCTCTTTGCCCGTTCATTAAGGTTTTCCAGCTCTCCTCAGGCAGAGTGTAATCCAAGCTGCCATCACAGAGCAGCCCCTTACAGGTACTCCTCTGGCAACGTGAGCTGTTCAATGCCTCATTCCCTCCTGCAGTCTCACTGCTGAAGCTGCCCTTTCCAATAACAGTCCATTTATGAAGCTGGTAGGAGTTTATTCCATGTCTCCGGACATGCCTGCTGATGGCCATGCTCTCTTCCGTCCTCCAGAGAGAGGTTACGTGTTCCTTACCCCGCTGCAAGCCACCAGCCAGGAGGTTGCTTTGGGAGAGAGTCTGATGCTGCAGGTCCAGATTGAGGCTTACCCAAAACTTCTCCGCTGGGGCTGGGAGCACACAAACCCCCTGAAGAACACTGAGAGCACCCCAGTGCAGGGCCAGATGATGCCTGGAAACAACCGGTATGTGCTTTCTGGCTTATACCCTGGCCACGGCGTGTTTCCAGCAAGGCTTTCCTTGTGATACAGCCAGACGGAACACTGGATGTAAAGAGGGGAGCTGTTCTGCCTTTCAGTCTTCCCTTTCCGACATTATTATTAGCAAACCACAGTGAGCAGCTCTGATCAGGTCAAGGAGGACACCACCTCTGTCTGACTTGGCAGCCTTCTCTATAGAAAACCTTGCTGAAGTCAGATCCCATTTGTGGTCTGGTTGCTCAAGTGCACGCTCTCTTTGAAGGAAGACATTGCAGGGGTGGATGAACAGTACAAAACACTGAATTCCCTTGGGGCTTCTCAGACCTGCCCCATGCTCTGAGGTCTGGAGAGTGTACGCATCCAGCGGCACTGTGCACCCATGTCAAGAGGAGCCATAGGACCTCACGGAGGGCACAGGCCTGCTCTCCCAAAGCCACCAGCTAACTGAGGCCAAAGGGAGACCAAAAGAAAGGGAATAATTCCCCTTTCATTTTCTTAGAAAACAGAATTAATCCACAAGAGGAACTGCACCACTCAGCAAAGCAGAATGGATTTAGGGCAAATTATTTCTTGCATTGGGGTCTGAGAAATGGGCTGGGGCAGAATGGAGTGGGCAGTAGGGACTGTGACTTGATGGGCTAAGAAATGGAATAACTCGTTCTGCCAAAGGCAGGAGGACCAGCATCCTCTGGACCTTCAAAGGTGATGGTTCAGATGTTAAACTCTTCTTTCTGAGCTTTCACCCACCATAGCCTTTCGGAAGTGCTGTGCACTTGATGGCAAAAGGTCTTTCCTCTAAGGAAGATCAGACCTTCTCCTGCAGAAGAAGTAGCAAAAGCTGGGATCAATGCTGAGAAATGTTCACCCACTCCAGGGCATGGGAAGCAGCAGCATCTCACTGAGCAAAGACTGTAAGTGCCTGGGTTTCCTCAGAACAGCTTATTCATGGTGTTTACTCTCTCTGTGTGAACAGGTATAACAACACGCTCTTCCTTAACCGCCTGCAGGAAGGAGAAGGAGGTCTCTATATGTTTTATGCCATCAACAATGAAACCAATGCATCAGTTACCTTCAGTATCTCTTTGAAATGTAAGTGCTTTCATTGCTCTTTCATTCTGCTTGCCCTGGGGCTGCTGCCCAGCTGGTAGCAGGTAGCATGGACTACGAGGGTGCTTGCAGCCCAGTGCTCACACAACACACAGCCCAAACCCATGCATAGCACAGGGCTTCCTTCTGTTTTATCGTTGCGCACATGGAAAGTAAATCAGAGCCCAGAGAATGTGGTCATAGCATTCACTGTTCATGTGCCTTCCCCAACAGCTCCTCCAAGGCTCTGCAAAATCAAGGTGGCAGCCAACGACTCCAGCATCCTCCAGTGCATGGCCATCGGCTACCCTGCCCCACGCATTGAGTGGTACCAGTGCCCCGTTCACTCTGATAGGTAAGAAATGCCCAGGAGACCGAGCACCTCCAAGGTGCGCAGCTCCTCTTGCTAGGCTGACATCCATGGAGCAGGTAACATAGCAGAGCCTGATCAGTAACAGCAGCAGGGATGCTGCCCTCCTAAAAAGGTTCCTGGGGACTGAGGAGAGGAGCAGTTACTGTTCCTAAAGTCCTGACCTTAAAGAGTTCAGACACCTGTGATTCATGTTCTCCCAGTGCTTTTCTGAGGAACATGTGGATCCCTTGGAAAAGCGCCTTGCTGTAGAGCTACATCCTGGCTGGTCCTAGTCATCTTTCTGGGGCCTCCACAGGTCTAAATCTCCATAGAGCACAGGATTACTGAGCTACAGTGTGATGGAGACAACAGCAGCTGCCTGGTCAGGGGTTGCTGTGTCTCACACCCATTCGAGGGAACTGCTGGCAGATCACAGCTGTAGCCACATAAAGGCAGTCAAGGCTCTGTCTACACAGGGCTTTATGTTAAGAGGCAGGTCTTTAACTGGGCCAAGAGTATTAAATCACAGAACTGCATTAGTTCCCTGTGTCTCCTCCCTAGACTGATACAGGCATCAATTCATTTATGAGCAACTGTGCTGCAAGGGACACTCATTCTCCCCTGCTTGGTATCTCTGCAGATACGAGGACTATAGGCTGCTACTGAATGACTCCAATCCCCAAGTGGTGAACGTGTTGCCCTTCCGAGAGATGGAGGTGGAGAGCAGCATCCCCTTCCAGGAGCTGGGTGCCAACTTCACCTTCTGTTGTATGGCCTTTAACAGAGAGGGGAACGCTTCTGACGTGTTTCATTCACTCACCATCACCAGTAAGATACAAACTGGTAGCTTGGCAGAGTGGGGAAGGATGTGGGGGCTTTTTGAGGACCCATCTTTCTACACGTCTATCCCTATTGTCTTTCATGAGAGGTGGAATAGATTCCACAAGCCGCCTGTCCTCCCAGGAGTGGGGAGGCTTTGGCATTTGTCAGTCCTGGGAGCCATGTGGGAATTGCTGGCTGGGCAAAGGCTGAGCCATGCCATGAACACCTTATAACTGCAGGACCCAGCTCCAGAGCGCAGGAGCTGTTACCCACTGGAGTCCGGGGGTTGCATCCTTTAATGGGACTGTTCTTGCTGCACGTATCTCAGTCCCCAGTCAGTCTGACCAGTACCTGGTGCTGTTTGTGTGGAAATTGGGTGCATGAGCGGAGCCACTGCAGCTTTAAGTTTGGCATCAAGAACCTTTCTCAGTTCCCAGCAGCATTTTAGGGTGTCTGTGTGGTCAGTGCTGGGTTGTGTTGCGTACAGGGGAAGCTGAAGTGATCAGATGGGCAAAATGCTCGTAGAGGTACAGCTGAAATAAGAGTGTTTAACTCATTCCTGTGTTTTTCTCCTCCAGGAAGTGTCATGGCCCCCCCAAACAAACTCTTCAGCCCCATTCTCTCCACCTGCATCGGCACATCGGTTCTGCTGCTCCTTCTCCTGCTCTTCCTCCTCTACAAGTACCACCAGGTCAGATTCCCTGTTGTGTAGCATGGGCTGCCCAGCTTCTGCTGGCAGCCACAGGCAGGGAGCATTCAGCCTGGAGGCACCAGGCAACTGCCTCCCTCATCTCCGTTGCCTCCCAGCTTCTCCCAGGTGTTTCCTGCACTGTACCCACTCTGTTAACACCTCTCCTGCCCTGGCCCCTTAGTCCTGTAGCCCGGAGGTCAGTGTGGCTATTTCTTGGTGTCAAAGGTGCTCATTCTGGGCTGTCAGTTGCAGATGGTTTCGCTCTGGTAGCCTGAATCCACAGGCTGAATTAACAGAGGGGAAAACAAAAAGTGGTTTGCAGCTTGCAGCTACTTCTTATTCTCCTCCCTGCTTTATGCAACGTTGTCTTTATGGGGGAACAGGATGATGTTAGAAGGCGTTTGTCTCCAGGAAGACTTGGTCACTATTTTTATACAAGAACCTGCCCCATTTTCTCTGCAAGAACTCATTTGCAGCATTTAGAATCTTCTGGTTGTTTCCATAAACTGTACCCATCAACAGCCACCCCTGCTCCATCAGTGGGTGACAACCTCCTGGTTCTCAGCTCTCCCTTTTGGCACTCATCCTTTGACAGCCTATCAAGGCTGCGGATTTCACAGCAAAGTTCTGGTGCTGGTTGTCAGAAGATCCAATAGAGCCCTCTCCCAAACACCTACAGCTTTGCAGGCAGAGCTGTACTGGGCCTGTAGTCCAGAGACATGAAGGGTGCATTGATGTGCAAGTAGCTCTGAAGGAATAGCTTTTAGGAAGGTCTTGCAAGCCCAAGAGAAGCAAGATGTGTTTATAAACAGTCTCAGCCATAAGCTTCTTTAGCCATGGCTGATTGCTGCAGTGCTATAGGTGAATCGTGGAGCAGAAAGCAGCAATGCTCACCCTCTAGGAGCAGACAACAGCGAATACACTGAGTGCATGTGGCATCTTTTATAAGGGATCTCCACCAGAAACTGTGCTGCTTGGAGCATCCTGTCTGAGCCTTTTTCAGCAGCCTGCATGGGCGAGGATGTTCAGCTTTCAGGCAAAGAAAATAGAAGCAGTGTGGGGGAGAAAACAAGCAGATGCTTTGCATCAAAACTGCAGATCTGTTTGATTCAGTTATGGTCCCTCATGCCTGTGCTAACCGAGCTTTGAGCATCTCCTCACACACTGCATCCTTCTCTGCAACTATGTGGCAGTGGTGAGGAGAAGCATTCCAGCACACACCTCCTGGTAGCTGGGACCTGAGGGTCTCCATCACAGCCATGGTCATTCCACCCTGTGTCTGCCTTGATGGATCTGAGACTGCCTTTACCACGCTGGTCCTTGCCTGTCTCCTTGAACAGGAGCAAAGGCCACGCTCACAAAGCTATTTCACTGTCTGTATTTGTATGTGTGCTCCAGCCTGGCTCCTGAGCCCTCTCAACATGAAAGACAACCTGCGGCACAAGCTCTGCTCACAGGCTCCATCCAGCACTGCTTCTCCCTGTCTCGCTGGGTTACTTCTGCCATGAGATTCACAGAAAAGAGAAGAAATTCTGACTTCTCTTTCTCCGTTTCTTTTTTCCCTGTAAGGGAGGTGGGGCTGGGGCCACGCCATTGTTCTGCTGTGCTCAGCAGCACAGGGCACCAGCCAAGGGCATACAGTGCAGACATCTCCCTCCAGCGCCAGCTGGGCACTGCCAGACACTGGCCTGCTGGAACATTGCTGGTCCCAGCTCTGCCATCCCAAGTGAGGGCATGGGGCTACTTTGAGTAAGAGGCAAGAGAGCCTCCTGCAACCATGGGTCATGACTTGGAGGGCTTTGGAACAGCAAAGGGACCAGGTTGTCCAGGAAGACCCTGTCTCAATCAGTCCAGGTTCAAAGCAAGAAGTCTTTGATGGGCTGAAGCCTGTCCTCCCCTCTGTGCCTGCAGTGAGAGCTGGGACTGGGGAACCCCCGGGACTTGAGGAACATTGAATAACTGCAGTGTCTTCCTTACAGAAACCCAAGTACCAGGTGCGGTGGAAGATCATTGAGGCCTGTGAAGGGAATAACTACATCTTTATCGATCCCACTCAGCTCCCATACAATGAGAAATGGGAGTTCCCCAGGAATAACCTCCAGTTTGGTAAGAAACTTTCCTCACTGCTTGCCTGGTGGTGTGCAGCTCATCACAGAGCTGAAATGCTCCAAGGGACAGAGCCAAAGCAACTGGGCAGTATCCAAAGCTGCATCCAGGCATCACAGCAACATCCTTGCCCAGGCGTTGCTGCCCTCTTTCACACAGGGTGGCAAATCTTAGGGTACAACCTCCCTCTATTGCTCTGAGGAAGGTTGAGAGAATCATGTCCCTCCTCTGGAACAGAGCTGGTGAGCCCACGGTTGGACATGGCCCCTTTCCTACCCTCTTTGCTCACAGCAGAGTTCCCCTCAGATGTTAATCAGCTCCTGACTAAGGGATGTGTCATCTTGCCTGGGCTCAGCAGGAATCCCCTCCCACCAGACATCCTCCTTGAGGCTCATGCGGGACAACTGCTCAGTCTTTTTCTATGAAGCATCTCATAAGCACATTTTTTATTCCCTTTGCAGGAAAAACTCTTGGAGCAGGAGCCTTTGGAAAAGTGGTAGAAGCCACTGCTTTTGGGCTGGGCAAAGAAGATTCCGTCCTCAAAGTTGCTGTGAAGATGCTAAAGTGTAAGCAATCTGCAAAGGCTGAACACCCCCCCATATCCTTTGGGCAGGATGCAGGGTGTGCTCACCATGTGTTGGTGCTCCTACTTTTGTTGGATGTTCCTGTGACAAGTACTGGTGTTGGAATCACATTGCTGCCATCCTTGTAGACATGCATGGCCAAAGGCACAGGGGATGCAATTTCCTCTGAGTGTGCCTCCTCCTTTTGTTCCGTACCTGTGCCTACATCTTTTTCTGTCCTCTCCCTTCATCTCTTCCTTGCCCCTTCCTCCCTTCTTCACACAGCCTTTCCTCTCTTGTCTTGCAGCATCAGCAGACACGGACGAGCAGGAGGCTCTCATGTCTGAGCTGAAGATCATGAGTCACTTGGGACACCATGAGAACATTGTCAACCTGCTGGGAGCATGTACCTATGGAGGTAGGATCCTACAGCCCTGCTTCCCCATGGACACCTCCCGTTGCCTGCCCCTCTGAGGCTCTTCCCTCATCTCACAACAGAGAGCTGATGATCTTGGCAGTGTTTTTGAATGTGTAACTGTGCAAGGGCCCGCTTCCAGACGTGCTCATGGTGCAGTCTGGGTTCTGCTGCCCTCCCAGGGAAAGCAGTCCCCAGGACAGGCCACAGTAACATCAATTCTTAATTAACCCTTCCTGCCTCTCTCCCAGGCCCAATCCTCGTCATCACAGAGTACTGTCGCTATGGAGACCTGCTGAATTTCCTCCGGAAGAAGGCTGAATCCATCATTATCCAGGATTCTGCACTGGACATCTCTTTAGATAGTGCTGCTGATTACAAAAACATTGACCTAGAGAAGAAATACATCCGGAGGTAAGGGCAGAGTTCAGGTGGCCACAGGGTACTTGCTGGGAGAAGTCTGCTGGGGAAAGATTGAGGCCAAAGCTTTGGGGGCTTGCAGAACACCAGGATGTAAAAGCCACTGGGGCTGTGTACGTTTAGATTTGGTTACACACCCAAGTTTTTCAGTGTTTGGCAGCAGTCATTGAATATCCCAGAATAAATGCATATTTCCATCCAGTCTGTCCTCCCACAATCTGGAATCAAAACTTTCTGGCTTCCTGCACTTTTGGGCGCATGGGTTTTATAGGACAAGAGGCTGAGCACTCCCCACCAGCAAAAGGCAGCCCCTTGACAAAAGGGTACCAGTATTTGGACCTCCACACCATAAGGCACCTTCGCTCCCTTTCTGAATTGGCCTCAACACTGACTCTCCTTTCATCCTCAAGCCTCAGGCTAAGCCACTTCCCCCAGGCAGGGACTTGGTTTCTTCTCTCAGTGGATGTGAAGGGCAGAAGGTACTGCTGGAGGGTTGCTAACAGCCTGCCTCCATCTCTCTTGCTTCTGACTCAGTGACAGTGGCTTTTCGAGCCAGGGTTTGGAAATGTATGTTGAAATGAAGCCTGTGTCGTCATCATCATCTTCAGCATCATCAGATTCTGCACAAGCCAGGGGTGAGATAAAGGTTCACTTCTGAGTTTCCATGATTGCTTTATCCTGGCCCTACCCCATGTGGTTTATCCTGGGGAGCCAGGGCACAGCACAGCTTTTGGTACTCGCCAGGTTTGCATCAGCTCTTCAGCTTCACTTTGAATTCCAGGGAAAAGCCCAGAGGAAGAAGATGGAAGCAGGGAGGACCTCTGTCCCCTCAACCTCTCTGACCTCCTGCAGTTCTCCAGCCAAGTGGCCCAGGGCATGGCATTCCTCGCATCAAAGAACGTGAGTGCCAACAGGACAACTGCTCTCAGCATCCCAACTGGGAAATGCCAGTGCAGGCAGTAGGCACCATCCATCTTTGTCTGCATGGGAATTGGGATATTTTTGGATGGGGTGGCCAAGCTCAAGCAAACTGCTGCTGGAAATGGGACTCTGCTCTGTTTGCTGGGGTCAGACATGCTGTGCCATGGTGTCTGGTGTCCCTTTCAGGGCCTTTGTCTCCCAGGGGTTACAGGCAGTGTTAAGGCTGGGAACCCAGGGCTGCGTGTCCTGCTGGTCTCACCATCTTCTCCCCAGCTTTTGCACAAGGTCAGGAACTTGATGCAAAGCTTTCTTACTTTGGCAGCTTCCCCACTGCCTCAAGGACAGGGAACCAAAAGTAGCCATTGAGAGCTGTCTGCCAGAGCTGGCTCATTTGGTCAGTACCAGAGAGTCACTGTGTGACTGTTTCAGAGATGAGGACAGTGTCAACAGCCCCTGCTTCTGAGCCTCCTCCCACGGGGAAGATGATGCCCCCAGGGGTGACTGTAGCTTGAAATGTTATGTTGCACCAGCATTGCAGAGCCTGTACTCCTTATACGTGACACAGTGCCTATGGCAGGGGCTTTTCAAGCAGTACATGTTCCCTTTGCCTCTGTTACGTGTTGTTTCAGTGACAGGCCCCGGGCTGTAGGGAATTAGCTGGGACTGCTGGGGGATGTTGGCTGGGTCTCAGTTGTGCTCTCTTCTCTCCAGTGCATCCACCGTGATTTAGCAGCCAGGAATGTGCTCATATCAGATGGACGGGTAGCCAAGATCTGTGACTTTGGCCTGGCCCGGGATATCATGAATGACTCGAATTATGTTGTAAAAGGCAATGTAAGTAATTGAAATGAGGACAAGGGAAGGTACAAGGGTATTGTGCCGCTGGAGCATGAAGGATGTGGGATAGGGTAAGCTGCCAGCTTGTCCCAGGCTGCAGGACTCTGCTCTTCCAGGCCCGCCTGCCCGTGAAGTGGATGGCTCCAGAGAGCATCTTTGACTGCATTTACACAGTGCAGAGCGATGTGTGGTCTTACGGCATCCTTCTCTGGGAGATCTTCTCCCTTGGTAAGAAAGAAATGAGCTTACAAACCTCTTGTTTTCTATGGCTTTACCATTGCCCTAACATCTCAGCAAGAGTTTCCAAAGAAATGTATTCTGGATGATTTACTCTAACTCAGAACTCCCCGAAAACAAGTAGCAGAGGCTCAGGCGATGCTCCGGGCTGCTCCTAGCCACTCTATAAGGCTGGAGTGTTACAGGCTCTGACCTGTGAGTCACCTTTGCTCCTGTCACTGTCACAGGTAAAAGTCCATACCCTGGCATGGTGGTGAACAGCAAGTTCTACAGCATGGTGAAGCAGGGATACCAGATGGCCAGGCCTGACTTTGCTCCCTTGGAAATGTGAGTGGATATGATGAAGTGACACTAGGGGTGACAGGGTCGCTGGAGCTGCTTCCTGGGGGGCAGGAAGGTGGCACTGGGACCTTGGTGCAGGAGTGTATGCCCTTGAGCTTCAGGTTGGATCCTACTGGCTGCTCCTTGCTTCTGTAGGAAAGCAGGACCTGGGGCAGTCAGTGAGGATTCTGTATCCACTATCTCCTGCCTATGGACAGGAAGATGGGAGCGCTTATATGTTATATTTCTGGCCTTGGTGGGTTTTCCTCCTTTTAAAGTCAGCTAGTTTTGACTCTAGGACTGTAAGACAAGTCTGAGTAGGTTACAGGAAGGTAATGAGTTTAACCTTAAAGTACTGAAGGCATAAAGCTCCTTATTGATAGATTAGTTTATCCACTTCCATACTCACCTTTACCTGGAGCACTGCACATGCGCTGACCCTGGGTTTTATAGTCAGGGGACTGCTCAGTACTGCCTGCCTGAGAGTATGGCACAAGGAAGCACAGATCCTGCAGCACCACAGTGCAGCCATCCTGTCCCTGTTTGGCTCTGCAGGTACACCATCATGCAGGCATGTTGGAGCCTGGAGCCCACAGCAAGACCTACCTTCGACCAGATCGGCTGCTTCATCCAGAAAGAACTGGAGGTGCATAAGGAGCAGGTGAGGACTTCTGAAGAGAATGTGGGAGATGTGCTTTCCCCCTACATGAACTTAGCTCCTGGACAACTCCCCGGCTGCTGGTCCTTGCCTTTAACTGACAGGAGCAGTTTAGTCCTGGTGGGCAGTGCAGAAAGGCATCCAGATTTCCCTGTGCTCAAGGGTTAAGCCACTCCCCACCATGACCAAAGGAGGCTGGACAAAGAAATACAGCTGCTTTGCAGCAACCTCTATGGGCAGCAATAGGGGTAGTGATACTACTGGCAGCACAGCAGCCCTGCCCCATCCCATTCCCCTGGATTGGACAAAAGGCACACTCCTTTACCACTAGCCCTCCTGCAGCTCCACAAACGCATGGGCTAGCCATGCCTTGTGGGCACAAAGGGCAGCACTGACTGAGCATCCAGCCCTAGCTGGTCATCCTCTCATGTCCTACACCACTGAAGGGACTGAAACACACTTGGGGTGGGTTGTCTTTTCTTGATTTCAAGGACTACACCAACCTCCCTTCCACCACTGAGGAAGACAGTGGCTGTGATACCTCTGGCTGCTGCGAGGAGTCCTGCGAGCAAGAGGATAGCGGGCAGCCCCTTCTCAAGGGCAACAACTACCAGTTCTGTTAGCTGGTACCATTGCCCCAGGTGGATCCCATCCTCCTGGATCTGCAGAGTGCATGGTGCTGCCCTGCCTTAGGACAAAGATGCCTTCAGCTTTGGCTCTCCTTCTTCTGAAGTATGAGTGTTACTGACTCCCTCACTGAAATGACAGCGCTAGAGTGACTCAAAACCAAGACTCACCGTGGGGTCCCTGAGGCCTTACCTGAAGTGTAGCATAGGTTGTGAGGATGGGAAAATGCTCCATCTCTACAAGGTACAGAGAGGTCCCTGGCACCTGCCTCCCCATCCCCAGTGGGGCTGTGAGTATTTTGGGTTTGGAGGGTTTTTCAAATACTAGTTGCAGCCAAGTAAGTCATTCCCACACCTGAACCCTTGTGTTTTGTGAGCACATCTTGAAGCAGGAACTACTTCACACAGCAGAAGCAGTCCTCTTTCTTGGTGGTCCTGCTCTCTTCCCTTTGCCAGTTTGACCCTGGATGGTGCAGAGTGAGTGTTTAGATATAGGTAAAGCCTCTAAGCATTAAATACGCATTAACCTCTACATTTCCTCACCCAATCATCTACCTCTACACAGCTGATGCTTTGGCATGGAGTGTTTGGGTGAAGCGAGCCAAGGAGCCAGCCCCATGGTTATGTGAACCTGGGGACGAAGGGCAGTTATTTCTCAGGTAAAACACAAACATAACTGGTGTGCTTCCATGTCGGCACTGAACACATCCCAAATCCAGGAAAGAATGGCAGCTTAAACAGATCTGGAAATGATCAACATAACACACATCCTACAAACCTTCTGCATTATTAAACATGTAGCAATCACTGCCTTTGTCCCAAATACAGATATGCTCTTGTACATATTTTCCTGAGCGTATTTTTAATAGAAGAGCTGAGATAGAGAATAGTTTTTCATAAGCTAGGGCCTGATGCCCTTAAACTTATTTCTCATTGAGCTCTTGTTCGGGGCTACTAGTGCCAGTAAGGAAGTAGCTAACGAATCTTCTCAACTTCACCTGGCTCTGTACACCAGGTACAGGCACTGACAGGACTCAGGCAAACTACAGTGGGACATGACTATCACAGGTGGCCTTGGTCACACCCTGAGCAGTTAGCTTGTGGGCCACTTCTGATTATAGTAACCCTGGGTTTATGCTAACACTGAGTGATTCTTTCCTCCTTACTAAACACAAAGCTAATTTATATCTGTCAGCATTATAAAAAAAAGAAATGTTTAGCAAAATGAGTCTCTTCTAGAGCTTTAAAAGAACTGCTCTTAAAGAGGAATGGATCAGAGCACAGGTCTGCAACTCTGCTCCAACTCCTCACACACATCTTTCCCATTACAAGTTCTCAAAACCCTTCAATCTTGTGTAATGCAAAAACTTATTAAAACCAAGATTTTAAAACACTTGCTCTGAGTGGCCTGTCTGTAACGAAGGAAAACTGTAGTCCCCATGAATGGATATAATGGAGGAGTAATTTGAATTGTGATGATGGGACATCTAATAGTCACTGCATTTGAGATGAGCACATGGCAGCCACCAAGGGCAGGGGAGAGGCAGAACAGCCCTAGTGAGCAGAGACTCGGGGTTACTGCAGCAGAACCTCCTATAGCAATTGTTTAGATGCAGCAGGAGCTCCTACCCAGGCTATTAAACAATCCTGAAGAGAAATTACTGTCATGTGCTGCAGACCTCTGAAAGTCACCTCAGGAGCTGCCCTGGGAAAGGCAGAACAAGAACAGGGGAGTTGACCATCTGCAAAAGAGCTTATAAGAACTGTACCTCAGCTCTATTTAGCAGGATAATTTTACCTGACACTTTGGTGAAGTGGCCCAAGCCATGTCTCAAGCTGCTCCTCTCAGAACACCAGGCTCTTCCTCACCACCGTGGCAGTGCTGAGCAGAGTCATGATGTATGTGCACCCAGTGTTTGTGCCCTTTCACACTGCAGCTCTCCAGGTCTTGTACACAAAAAACCAAGTTACTCAGCCACAGTTTCACCCCCAAAATTGGAGATAATTTATTAAATTGTATCACTGACTGAAAAAGTCACTAATGTCTCTTAATAATAAGTTAATGTTCTTAACAGAAAACCCCCAAGCCATATACTGCATTTGCTCAGACTTAATACATTAACAGTATGGTACTCAATAGGTTCCCCTTCACAGAAGGGAGTTTTCAACCACACCACAAGCCTCTGAATCTTCCCCACTACTCACTCCGGCAAAATAAACTCCTGGATGGCAACTTCAGCAGTCCAGCATTCCACTTCTCTTTTGTGTGGGTCACAGCACCTACCCACCCACCTTCACCTTCATCACCAGCAACAGCAAAAGGGAGAGGGCAGCAAAAAATGCATGTAACTTTACAGCTGCAGCCCAAGGTGTTCTCCAGGCATGCTGCAGAGGCAGAGGTCTCAGCCTGACTCTTCTCAAGGAGCTGATAAAGCAACCTGGGCAGCAGGAGGCTGCTCTAACCCCCACAGCACTGTGTGGACAGGGGCAGGAACGTGACACCTAATAGACCACTAAGACTGCCTGTGCGGATGCAGCTCTGCTAGTGTTTCCCCTGAGGGTGGAAGACAGAACTCTGCTTGCCCTGCTCACACTGCATTCGTCCTTCCTCCTTGGCTCCACAGACATGTTTTGTGGTTCTGTTCTAAGGGCATGACAACAGAAAGGCAAGTCCTTGAACAGAATGAAACCACTGAAGAAAGCTGTCCAGGACAACAGCACAGAAATTGAGTGTCCTCCTTTCCACAGCCACCTCCTCACATCATGCTCATACTGCCCACCACCGAGCTTGGCTCCCCTGGGGCTCACCCAGTTAATTCTGACTTTAACATACAGAAGACTCTTCACTGACTGTATGTTTCAGCTTCTACATTACTAGTGTTTATCAAAAGGACAAACAATTCTAGCAACTTTCTGCAGCTGAAGCACTCATAACCCTGGACCCAGGATTGCTGCCCAGATACAGCCGGTTAAAGCTGCGTGGCTCCTCCTCAACTAAAAACTCCTTGCAACCAATGCCTACAAGACCTCTGCAAGATTTCCAAGCAGGAGTCAGTGTCCTAAATTAATCTATTTGGACCATTTTGGAGGAAATCTTTGCTGTCTGCCACTCATGCTGCTCCCACACCCCCAGCCTGCCACCAATATGCACAAAGAAGTCAGCAAGCAAGATTCAGAATTAAAATCCCTGTGTGCTTGATACTCCCTGCTCCCAGGAAGGCCTCTGCCCTCTCCACTTGCCTGCTGCAGGAAGGGTGATGTTTTGCACAGTGGGTCCATCACACACCTCAGGAGGCAGCTCCAGCCTTCGTCAAGGGGGTGATGAACCTGTGCTCACAGCAGCTATCATGACACTATGGAAGCACACAGCTCTTTGGTCATTAACAGCAGTCAAAGCCACCAGCATCACATCTCCAACCTGTAAAAAGTAAACCCAAGCCAGACAGCTTGCAGAAGCTGACCAAGCCCACCCATCCACACGACCAGAGAGAGACACCAGCAGGCTGGTTTGTTACTCAGCAACCTCTATCATCCTCCTGCTTCCCCTCCTCATCCTCTTCCGTTGCTGTTTTAATCTGGGCCACCCCGAGCCGGTACAGAGCATCGCGAATCACCACCTCCCCAGGCTGGCAGCTCTGCACGATCTCCTGGATCTGCCGATTGACAATTTCCCTGCTGGTGAGGAAGTCCATGAGGCGGTTGTAGAGGTAATAGTGTGTGGCATTCTCGAAGGTGATGGGCTTTTGGCGGATATTGCTGGTTTTGCTGTCGTTGATAGCAGCGATGATAGCGCTGTATGGCTCCAGTTCACGGCACAGGGACATGCAGTGGTGCTGAGCCGTTGGGTCTCGGGAGCTGTTCTGCTCCAAACCCGTGTGAACAATTCGGCGTGCTGCTGACTTGGTGATCGGGTGCTGCAGAGAGTGCTCAGCCACAGTCATGTCCACACTGTAGTGCTGGTCGAGCAGTTCAGGGCAGGACACGTACTGCAAGAGAGACATGTACCAGGTAGAACAAAAAGCAATTTCCCGCAGCTGAGAAGAACAAGACAAAGCTAGCACTTGGTGGAACTCCAAACAGCACTATGACCGACGACAGAGGGAGGGCCAACTGACTCAGGCTTCCACTAAACACCATAAAGGTGGTCCTGTATGCACCCCACCTCACTCATATGCCCTCAGAGATAACCCCAAGGCATTAGGAACCCTCTTCTTCTCCCATTTTTCTAGCAACAGCAGTAGCTTGAGAGAAAGGAGTGTTTGTGTCAAAGTGACATACTCAAAATTTCAGGATTTGAACTGCTCTTCCTATTAAGAGACATGAACTTAATGTAACACCCCAACCGACAGATAACACTTTCCACTGTGCTCAGAAGCTGTGAGCTGGCAAAGCTGAGAGTCAGGAGACACTGATCAGGCCAAATTATCTTGAGGCACAACACGTTACACATACTTTTTTAAAGTTACTTAAATCTCACTTGAAACTTTTCCATATGGGATTGGCACAGCAGAGTGCAAAGTGAACATTACTAACCGTTGGAGGATCCATGGGGTCAGAGAAGCAGCCCTGGTTCTTCCCCCACATCTGGGAAGTCAGGCTGGAACAGCAGACATCTGCACACAGTGCCACTGAGGACGCTGTATCAACAACATACACTGGAGGCCAGTGACGTGAGGAAACCAACAAGTCCACGTGATCCCGGGCATTTTCTCCTCTTACAATATACTTGGAGCCACACACAACCTGGAAAGAAAAGGATTAACACCAAACAACACACTAAAACTGAAAACTTATGGGAAAAATATAGCCTTAAAATATGCAGCTTCCTTTCAGGTATTCCAGAAAATACAGTAACTAGCCCGTTACTGTCTCTGAATATATTCTGTTTCCTCCTCATACACATTCAACTTTATCTTGTTCAAGAAGAGGTAATTTTCAGCTACACATCAGGAGCAACATCAAAACCAGGCTTCAGATCACTAGCTGATATTAAAATCCCTCCAGGACTGGTCATACTCTGAGCCCCAAGGCAGTGTGTTTCATTCCAGAGGCACCGACTCCATTGCTTCTATTTAATGAGGGAGTTCCACACTGGTAAGTCAGGTAACACTGAATATAGCAAAGCAAGAAAAAACATTGCAACTCCAGCCCTCCTTACCTGATGTGGACACACTTTGTAGATTTTCCCTCCTGTGTGATGAGCAGAGGGTTGTGCAATACTTGTCCCATTCTGTACAAACTCATAGAGAGCCAGGAGGGAGTAGCAGAGCTGGGCCTAGAAAAGACAGGCCCCAGAAAAAGTCTGGATGTGGTTAAAATTAATGGACTCCTCCAGGGGTAGAAGCCTGCAGGCAAGGTTTCCCAAATCCTGATCTGCACTTCATCCAATAACTTCCTAGTCCCACACTCAGCACTGTGAGGATGACAAGCAATTGCACTATGCTGAGCCTGTGACAAGGTAATTACAGGCTTCCTTTCTTCTAGCTCACAAAGGTTCAATTTATTTTACCATGTGTAAATTATCCTATAATGTGTAGGCATTCACTTCTAACCCACCCCTGCCCTCAGTGCAGTCAGATGAGAAGTTAATTAACTAGGATGGCAAGTGTGAATGAGGGAAAGAGTGAAGAAAAGCTCCACTCCTGTGGAGCGTGTGGGCAAACAAGCCATTACCTTTGTATCTGAAGGCTCCCAGGGGATGCTGCACTGTGTCAGAAAGCTCTGCAGCTCTTCTTCACTATAAGAACTTAACAGCTCAAGCCTGAGGATTTCTTCCTGAAGGAGCCTCACCAAGGCACTCCCATTACCTGCAAAGGCAGGAAACAAGTCTCAGCATTCATTCTCAGGAAGGAAAGTCACCCAAATAATTTATTCCAAAGACTACAGAAGCAGAGACTGCACAACCAACTGCCAGCAAGAGAAACCCATGAATAGCTTGAAGTGTGTCACAGCCCACACTTCTCTCGAACCCTCCGTTAATGAGGTCACCAGACTGAGCTCAGCAGAGCTGCAGACTCCAGGAGCACTTCTCTATCCTGTCGTTTGTAATCTTTAAATTACTGCTGGACTGACACAAGGATAAACAAGTGACTGGAGAGTGCAGAGAAATGTGACTGCAGCCTTCACGCTGAGCAGCTCTATGCTTACCCTTCACATCTCCCTGGTTCTTCCTCTGGAGCTCCATTTCCAGGAAAGCCCATGTAACCCTTCTGCAGCTCTAGAACAGCTGCAGCCCTATCTGCAAAGCCAACTCATACACTTGTTAAGGTTGCAAAGCCAGCTTTCCTTCTTATACCTAATGCCTAAACTGTTAAGGGAACTGGGTGCTAACTAAATTCAGCTCTCATACATCTGAGATTATTCATCTCATGGTTTCTTGTTACTTGCCGTCAATGACCTGCATATACTCAACATTGACAACACTGATCAGGACTACCACACCCACCTCCTAGACTCTTTTAAGTTCTGTAAAAACTTATTCACCCTTTACTGAAATAGTGATATTGAGCTGCACTGCCTGCAGCTGTCACAGTCCAAGTATCAGTCTAACAGGAAACAAACACTGACTGGCATTGAAGTTGTGCATGCATCCCTCTGCAATCAGACTATATCATCTGAGGTGCAGCCTCAGATGCATCAGAGGACACCAATGTATTCAAGCTTTCCTGGGCAGGCCAAAGCTCAAGCTTACTCACACCAGCATTCTTGCCTTCTCTCAGCAGACATAATTGCAATCAATAATTCTCAACTCTAAAGATCACCAAAAGCCACCACCACATAAAGCACTCCCTTAATAAGCACAACCTCAGCAGTTACCTGGCATTGGCTGTGCATCCAGGTTCTTGTCCTTCTCAGTATTGATCACCACTGCTCCTCTCATCAGTGGAGGGAAGAAAGGAGCAACAATAGAAGCATCAAACTTTGTGATGGGGATGCTAGAAGGAAAAGCCACCTGCTCAATCACCTCTGTCTCCATCGTGGACCAGAAGTCTTCTACATTCACTTCACTTGATGGCAGGAATTCCGGCCAAGTAAACTAGAAAGAGCAAGAAATACACTATTCAAATACAAATAGCCTTAGCTCAACTGACAGTTTTGAGTGAGACAGCTTCACTGAAGGCATAAGGACTCCGCAGGAGAGCTCTCAAGCCAAATACAACATGATGGCTTCAGACTCCTAGAGTTCCCCACCATCACTTTTCCTTGGGTGAGAGTCAAAACCATTTATTTGACATCAAAGCCAGACATGCTGCATAGGGTAAGTGGGGCTTTTCTCCCCACTAGAGAGGACAACACCTCAAGGAAACTGCTGTTGGAGAAAAAAACAGAATGCTTTCATGTCACAGGAAGAAGACCAAGTTCAGCAGCTTTCATCCAAGGTCCCTTACTCTGAGAGGCTACTGGACAAAAGCTGTGGTCCAGAGACAAAGGATCTTGTTTTCCCCAAACCATACATCAACCCCTCTAAGAGGAAGTGCAGGCATCACCACTCCAGCCACATCCTCTTACTAGGCATCAGCAAAAAACTGCTCACAAATGTATAATGTAATTATTGTGCATTAGAAAGACCAGAGTCAGCAAAAATCATTACAATCTGCTTTGAACACAAACAGGATCTGAAGGTTGTGAGAAGCCCACCTCTATGTTTTTCAGTGCCAGGACATTTTCCACATTCCTCTGGGCTATTTCCACCTTGGGGGTTATGCCACAGATTCCACAGATCATATCATTGTAATCCCGGACTGTCAGGCATTCAAAGGCCCAGTAGCCATTGCACAGCAGTTCCTGGAGCTGAACCTGCTCATCAGGGCTCAGACTTTTTTCTGAAAAGAGAACATGCCACTATTAGAGCTTTCACTTCCTAAAGTCAGTGGAGAGGTGCTAGAACTCTCCTATGCAGAGTTAAAAACAAAGCTGCTCTCCAGAGAGCTGTTACAAAGAACTGGTCATCAAGATGTTGTTTGGTTTAGGAAGTGATTTAACAGAAACATACTACACCAGAATTTGCCTTTCTGTAACCTAACAATCATCAGGAGGTCAGTTTGGTTTGTTACAGTAAAAAAAAAAACAAATAAAAACCACAAAAAACCAAGAAGGAAAACCCACCAGTTTGCTCCTGAACAGAGTCAAGGATATTGCCAACAGCCACCCTGGGATCCTCTCCAAGTTTAATGTGGTTTCGGATTGCAAACAGAAGATCCAAGCTCACTAACAACTTGTTACCCACATTGAAAAGGCCTGCAGTTAAAACACAAAACACTTATTGTCCATAGAGTTCCAGATCTTCCTCACAAAGAAATATATTCCTTACTGATATGTAACATACAAACATGGTTCAGAGGATAATGGAATCATGTGGATAGTGCTTCTGGGACTGCTCCCTCTACAGATTAGCTCATCTCAGACTTCATGCATTTAAATTTAAATGCTTTTAAATTTAAAAAGCTACAAGGAACAGCAGCAAATCCATCTCCTCAGCTCCACACTGCATTGCAGGAGGCCCACACTGACTGCCACTCGAGCCTCACCAGCCAACACTGAGAAACAGCTCCCTGCAGAGATGTTTTTGACTCATCTCAGGGGTTGTCTTGCAGAACACATTTACCACTCACACAGCAAAGCAAGGCACAGTCTTCCTCAAAGCATTCATACGTGCTTTCCCTCAGAAATACAGATTTACTTGCAGAAGAATAGTGCAAGTCAAAAATAATTCAAGCTGAATACACTGGGAAAGGGAAAATGCTTTTCTGTAAGTTGGTACGCTGACATTTTTCCTACCTGTGTAAATATCAGTGAAGCTATGGAGAGCCAGACACTGCAGGTTCAAGCACACTTTGACTTGAGCTGTAACCACCTGTAATCTATTCGCTGTCAGCAGCCAGCACTCCTGAGGACCAGCAAGGGAACTGTAACAGACAAAAGGCAACTAAAAGTCAAGCCAAAAGGGGTTTTAGTCCAGTCCTGCAGTAACTTTGGACATTCTAGATGAGATGAGTTCATTAGTAAGTCAGTCTAAGCCAGTTCACATCATTTCACACCAGAAAAAGAAATAATTACATTAAAATGATCCCCCTGGCAGAGTCAGGTCACTGCTCACATTCCTTTAACAGCACTAAAACATCTCTCCAGCTCCATACATCAGGCACATAGTATTGGAGAGTTGGGAGAAAATCTACATCCCCAGCTGCCCTAGAAGTGTCAGCCCTATTGCTGTGGTACAACAAGTGGTGGTTAGTAACACATTCTCCCTGCTAGCCTGTCCCTGCACAGAGATTCAGAAAGGTTGCTCCTCTGCAGTACAGCTGCTGAGGAGGAAGTTCAGATAGAAAAATGCCAGTTTTGCCCTAATGCCAGAAATACAGCTGAGAAACCAGGAATCAAAGTGAAGGCTAGCTCCCTCCCACTGGCAGGGGTTTAATTAGAGGCTACACAGACACATATGAGAGTCCAACTGCAAAGCAGCCCAGCATGGAAGCAAGGATTTACAAAGCACAGGTTAGGAAGTCACGAGGTGAGGGACAAGGGGCAGGATAGCACTGTTCTGCAAAAATTACTGTGTATAAAAAGTACCTCTCCTGGAAAAAGAATCTCAGTTAGTACTAACCTGACCAAAGGGAAAACACACAACTGGTTATAAAGAAAATCTTTTTCATTGAAGAAGGAAACACAACAGTAA
The DNA here is from genome assembly GCF_034315485.1 of Pezoporus occidentalis. NCBI lineage: Eukaryota > Metazoa > Chordata > Aves > Psittaciformes > Psittacidae > Pezoporus > Pezoporus occidentalis. Next base: position 297,926 of record NW_026913230.1, on the reverse strand, counting down.
ACTACCCAACATTTTGCTGTGGGAAACATTTCAGCTCATGCTTTTGACAACAAAAGGATGTTTGGCAAACTCGGTAAGGAGATATCCTATAGGCTTTCATAGAAACCTGCTTAAGGTAATCCAGCCTACCTACTGGTAGCTTCTGAAAGTATTTCAGGTTTCAATTTGGATATCTGTTCAAAAAAAGGATTCACTCAAGCCCATGCTAAGCCATGAAAAGAATGAAAACATAAGCAAAAAGATCACACAGGAAATATTCAGATCAGGAAGAGAGAGAAAAGAGAAATCACATAATGCATATCCCACAAGTTTGCATCTGTCAGGCTCAAAACAGAGTGGAAAACAAAAAAGGGATGACTAATGAAAAGACTTTGTTTCAAGATAGAAAAAAATAGATCTAGACTTAGCAGTCACTTTTGATCAAGCTCTCCCATTGTATAGAAATGGCAACTATGACAAATTATACTGCACAGGAGAAAGCAGCTAAACCCTTTCCACACGCATCTAGCTTAGTGCCACTTATATATGCTTCAGTACCAGGGCTACAGCAAATACTATTTCAGGCACGCTTTAACAGAGTATCAGCACAAGGTTGAAAGAGTCACAAGTCTAAAACAGAATCTTACTTCTCTCCCCCTTTGAACAGTGGGCTGTTACAGAGGAGGCACTGCGCAGATGGAGACTCATAGTAGTTTGACCAGGAGGTCTGCTCTATGGTGACTGTCTCCTCACTCACGTTGGACAGGATGAGCCGTGAGCTGTTGAGTTCCTGGATGAGCGTGAAGACCTCTGCCAGCTCTGATTCATTCTCTGGGATCTGCATTACCTTGCGCAGCAACTGCAAGGTGGACTGACGCTGGATCTCTTTCTGGGAGGGGGTTAAGGGTTCACTGGTGTTCAGCACATCAGACTGACATGGACTCACCTCCTAAAAAGCAAGCGAAACATATTCAACTAGGCAGGCACGGGATGAAATGTTAAGAAGCCCAGAGAAGTCGAAAAAGGTAGGAGAAACACAGTAATCTTTGCACCCAGCAGACTCGACTTAATTACAGAGCTCAGTCTTTCAGGAACTCCTATAATACTGCTAAAACCACCAGATTTGTCATTAAACTGGAGCATTTGGATTAAGGATCAAGAGGGTGAGGACAACCATGTGACAGGAATGTTAAACACATCTAGAACCAGAAAATAAGAAAACAAACTAAATGAGGAAGAGAGGAGGCACATGCCTCTCAAAATGCAAGCTGAGCTAAGGGCACTGCTGTTCCTGACACAGCTGCTTACACTTGAGTTTCACACAGGCCATTTCAGTTTATTTACTTAAAAAACATTACACAGCCATGTTCTTCAAAATAAAAAAGACAAGTGGAAGAGTCATATTACCACAGAGACTAAAATGTAGCCTGTCTGTGCTGAGTGGGCATTTCAGCTAAGAACAGGACACCTCCTTTTTCTCATCTTCTTTTTTTTTAAAGCAATTCTGTATGAGAAAAACTGAAACTTTGAATGCAAAAAATCCCCAAACAAACCAACCCCAGAATTTATGATTTATATCCATGTAGAATAGCAGACAGATGAAAACCACCTTTCTACAACAAGAAACAAATACTACACCCTGAAATAAATTTAGGCTGGAAGTTGCACTACAAGCCCTTAAAAATAGGAAACTCTAATAGAAGATGTACTAACTTAACTGACATTAGCCACAAACTGGTCACGAACAGAGCATACTTGGGAGTTTCTTGATGAAGTTCAGCAAAGCTGACACAACAAACGTGACTTTAGGGGTGATTTCCCCAGCACGTACTGACATGTTATAAGCATTTTTAAGCTACGGAGACATCCAGTGGTAGAACTGAGTGCTCTCAGGCTCATTCTCAGCCTGAAACACCAATACTGCAGGAGTTGGACAGTAACATCAGGAGTGTTTCCAATAGGACATTATTGTTACAAAAGCTTACAATAATGAAAAAAAACAGTAAGATGTTCCCATGGGCACTAGCAAACTAAAGTACTTCCCTGCCCACCCCACGGCAGCCTTTTGAAAATACAAGTTATTCTGAACCTTACCAGGGATTTTGCTGTTTTCTCAGCTCTGTCTTTGGCAAGGTTGTATCCACAGCTTGGACAGATGCGTGGCTTGTGCCTGTTTGTATACACATAACTACAAGAGGGGTTCTTGCATTTCCCTCTGCCACGTGATGTTGCCAATCCCAAATCCTGAATGACACAAAAAAAGCATTTACTGAACTTGACTTTTAGCCATCTTAGACTTTTAACAGTTGGACTTGATGATCTCAAAGGTCCTTTCCAACCTAAATCTTGTGATTCTAAGCCAACAAAGTTCTAGAAAAGTCTGCTTGAATATCACTTTTCCCCCCACTTTACAATGCCCCGTTTAAAGGTCAAACAGGCCCTGTCACTTTGCACAGAATACTTCTAACTGGCATTCAAACATTCTGCGGCCAGTTCCAGAGCCCATAAGCACTCACACACTGAGTTCATTCAGAAAGCACTGATCCTCCCTGCTGAACTCAAGGAGGGGTGGGGATTACACTAGGACATGAAGGAAAATCTAGTACTTAACAGGACTGAACAGTATACAGTCACCCTGGATTAGATCAACAGATGATAGAGTACAGATTGTCTCACATTAAATAGGAGAGACATTTCTGCAAGTCAGTAAAGTCACAGAACAGCCTATCCCAGAGATGACATTCCCTGCAGCACAAGTCAGACTATCTGAAAAATGCTCACCAAAGTTACAGTGCAGCTGTACTTGTAGGAAGGGAATATATCTGGTTTGACCTCCACTACTTCAACCTGAGATGCCCTGCTGGTCAAAGCACTGTGGGGCTAGAGATTGAAAGCAGAAAAAAAAACAAACACCCATGAGATCCCTACTTCTGAATACATATATCCTGTAAGCAATACCTATTAGCATTTTTCCCTTCACAATAAATCAATTAATGTTCATTTAATATCAGAGGACTACAACACACTGTTTTGCATACTAAGGCATTACAATTCACACAGAAGTATTCCAGTATCTTGGCATACTCTGTCATATTTCACAGGTGAAAGACTCTACACTCAGTATTGCATGTCAGATTATCAAAGCACTAGCAGATCCTCAAAACATCTTCTGGAAGTAACTGGGAGTTTCTCAATGCAGTCAACAGAAGGAGTGACCAACAGCATTTCTCAGTTCACTTCTACATGCAGCCATGTCACACTGATGCTGCTTTTGAGCTGTATCATAAAAGCTGTCAGTCACAGATCTTATCATAAGACTGCTACATTTTTATATTCTATTTCTCATCACTCAGGTCATATCATCTGTGAAAAGAAAACCAACAAAACACACAGAAACAAACAGGAAAATAATATGCATTTGAAGAATAAAGTATAGGTACCTTTCGCTCCTCGGCACTTGGTGGCTGCAGAATTGACTGGCCCAATTGTTTCAGTGTACTGGGCTTCAAGCCTGATGTTCTCACAGGGGAATGCTTGTCTTGAAAGAGAAAAGGGATGCAGCAGGTTAGATATGAGAAAATAGGACCTGTTTCATTCAACATCTTTGCTAAATGCCATCACAGTCATGTGAGATTTTTTCCTCTGAACTTGGAATGACCCAAGCAGGTGTTTCATGGCCCATTTACTGCACACTCAGAGAGTGCTTTTCTCTAGCATAGGTCACTATCTCCCTTAAGGCTTATCTTATTATGTGAGAGAGAGCACCTCAATATGGTGAAGACAGACAATTGCTCCCAAAGCATTCCAGAGAATACAGCTCTTACCAGCATTCCCAAAAGCCTGTCTGTTGCTCGACTGTTCAGTGCTGGCTTCTCTCCCCACGCTGGCTGGTGCAGGCAGAATGGCTCGCATGGGTCTTGCTGCAGCCAGCAAGGAGGGCTTCGGTCTTGGTTTACTCTTTACTTCTTGTCCTTTGTGTGTAGGAGTTGGAGCATCAATTCTGAAAAAGGAGAGCTACAATTGGTAAAAAATTCCATTGATTCCCCCTCAACCTCAATTTTCTTCTCTTTCTTGAGCTGTGCTTTATTAGCACAATAATCACAGCTATTGTGAAAGGAGAAGCAGCACCAAGGATACATCTGCCCTGTGACCACAGTTTGTCATTTAAAAAACATCAGCCCTGATAAACAAACTCACAAAGGAACAATCCAGAACTAGCACAAAACAGACAGCAAACAGAAACAGGTCTTACAGGAAGCACTGCCAACGGCTTTCAATTTCCTGGGTTAGTCCCATCAGCACACAAGACATCATATGCACCCATAACACAGAAAACTGACTCACCCCACTGGCTTTTTTGCAGAGGCATTTGGACTTGTCACCTCAGAAGACAGTGGCATCCCCATCCCTACACTATCTTTCTCTGCCTGCTCTGTGGACGACTCTCCTTGCTGTTGACTCTCTTGACTCAGCACCACTCCAGCAGCACTCTGTCCAACTTCAGCAAGCACACTGTTTCCAAGAACATGAGCCTCAGAGACGATCACTTCCTCCCACTCCAGCTCCTGCATTTGCTCTCCAACAGGCACAGCATTCAGCAGCTGGCTGACAGCTTCAGAGCTCTCCAGGGCAGACTTGGAGGTACTTTCACTCACAGCTGCTGGCTCTGTGAATACTGACTGTTGACCTCTTTTAGCTGCTGGAGTTTTAAGAGAGGTGCCTGAATTTGGCTCAGATTTGCTTTTTGGTTGCTTTTCCTGGAAATAGAGATAGTTATATTTCAGAGCTCTACACTTTAACAGATAAGTTCGCTTCACATATGCCAGTTTGCCATGGCTTATTTAATGCTGGATCAAACCAACAGAATCCTAAGTATTTAAGCAGCAAGTTGTACAAGAGCAGAAAGACATCATCTCCTACGAAAGCAAGTCCCTGTTAACATTTTACCTAGCCTCCTGGCCCTCCATGTATTATTTTTAGACACTGTTTATTGTGAAGTATCAGTCTTTCTTAAACTCCCTCAAATACCATCATTAGCACCAACATCACAAACTCACCCACCACCCTCTGTAACAAGGGCCCACCTCCTACGCTCCCCTTTCAAAGCTTCAGCTCTGATGCTGTCCTTTCACAAGACTGAGAAACCAGAGGGAGACAGAGAACGCCTATCTTTTCATATATCTATTGATATATGAAAACCATACATTTGAGCAAGTCATGAAACAGAATTACTTTAGGAAGGTTTTTTGGCTTTAAGAAAAATGTTACCTTCAAGGCTAAGGTTACAGAACCCATGTACTGGGGCCAAGAAAGGTTTGATGTAACACTGAATTGGTATGCAAAAAGACACCAGGAATAGAACCAAGAGCTTCTGGCATGATAAACACATTAATTCTAAGCTCTCTACAGAGTTCATACTCAGAAGGATAATCCAGGTGCTTAAAAACAGACATAGAATCAATCTTAGAATGGTTTGTTTGGAGGAGACCTTAAAGATCATCTAGTTCCAACACCTTCCACTAGACCAGACTACTCAAAGCCCCAGTCCAATCTGCCCTTGACATCTTATAACCTATGCCCTTTCCTAAGGAACAGAAGGGTATGTGCATATTCAGTTTCAGTCCTACTGATGTTATTGCTAGTTAAAAAGTCTGCTGGTGCATGTTTTTCCCAGGCATGATACCATAGGAAAAAAGTTGAACTGTTTATGCAAATGTGTACCCAGAAGAGTAGAATGAAACTGAAAGCAGGAAAACTCCTCTAAAAGTTTTCAGCTCTAATCAATGCATGATTTAACAGGAGCAGGCATGCCATATTTAGCCAGAAACACATTTTTGCCGTTAGTCACCTACTTCAGCAGGTTTACAGAACAAAAGCTAAGACTCCATCGTCACTATTCATGCCCTACCACACAGGAAGTCCAGCCATCAGATCAGACACTACAGAGTTTGTAAGCTGCCTAAAAAAGTTCTTGCCCCTAAATGTTTAATGGACCTGGAAATGAAACAAAGAAGCTTCAGAACAAATCCATAAAAAGTCACCGAATGTCAGTGTAAATGTCACACTGACTATCCTTGAACTTGTGCTTGAGCAGCCTTGTTTCAGACAGAGATTTAAGGAAGAACATACATCTATTCAGAGCTGGCCAGTTACCATGACATTGCCAAAGTTTCTGAAGGAAGTTGTTTTTGCTGTATACAGCTAGTAAAGATGGCAACAACTTGGGCAGAGTAGGTATCATGTGGAGGAAGACTTTTCCACTCAAACTTCACAACTCCACCAACACCTGGTGATTTCCTTCCAGCCAAAGGTCAGAACATCATGAATGATCAGACATGTGGCCATGAGTCAACAATACCCAAAGGCACTTCAGCTTTCACTAGATCAACTTTATTAGCTGGCTCCCAAAGGATCATATACCTACTACAGTTGAGAACTGTTCCTCCCGTCTGTTGAAAAAAATGCTGAAAGACCACAGAAAACCTCAGTTTGTAGAAGAATTTCAAATATAGAGAAATTACCAAAAAAAAAATGGCTTAACCAATTTCCTGAGCTTAGCTAGGGCTGCAGCAGGAAGAACAGGCAATGTCTTCCAGTCACAGGAACTACAGAACACAAGGACACGGATTGCTTCTGGCATTATCTGACTTCCTGCACTAGATCTATACATCTAGAAATACCAGACATTCACAAAGACAGTACTTTTGTCTAAAAAACAGGGAAGGCAAATTTACCTTTGGGATCCATTTTCCTCCCAGGAAGTTCCCACATAATGGGCATTTTGGTGGCTTATGCCTGGTAACATAAGTGAAGGAACACCCAGGATTGGTGCAATTTCCATGTCCCCTTCGAGTATAGGTGGTTGTCTGAAACGAGAGTTGTCAAGAATTTCTCTACAGAGCTGAAAAAACCACAGAGCTGAGGTCATCAGTCCCTTTTTCCTCATAAGCACTTTACAAAGTGTTATTCAGCAAATCACCAGCACTCCACTATTATTCCTTTCACTGATCAACCACCACACAGCTGGATCAGAGTGAGTCAGCACCGTAACTACTCTGAATGTAAATGCTCAGTCTATGCAAGTCTTCACTGTTACCAGAATTAAGTTCAAATTGCAGAGCAGAGATGAACAATGTGTATAAACTACCATAAGAAGACGCTAACCTTGTGTTTACAGTGATGTAACAGTTCTGAGCAAACCATAGTAAGAGAATAAGAAAATGGTTTGAACAGCAGTCCACATCAAGGCCAGGTGGGATTAATAGACTCATGTCAATGGAGCAACAAGACATGAAGCCAAGCACTCATGATGTAGAGGCAGTTTTCATTGGTGACTTACTCTTGGATGCAGTGGTCAAGCACCTCCCTGGTGCTTTAGTGTAACCTACTGTGAACTACTGTAACACCAGCAGCAGCACCAGGCACTATTTATAAAAGCCAACTAAAGCAGAACCTGTCATCTTTGCCAGGAAAACTGCATCAACACATTTGAGCTTCTGTCAGCACAGCACTTGATATTCTGAACTCAACACTCCCGTGGCAGTTGCTGTGCCATAGGTCCCTAACTAGGTATGGGGTTTCTTGAGAAATGCAAGCGCTGCTGTCAAAGAAATGAGACCTGAGTACTTCTCAGGAACTAACACCTGAGGTATTTCCAGTCTCCCCAAGACACCTGGAAGAATACGACACTATGTGCCACTACAAGTATCTGCAGTTTTCCACCAGCTGGAAGTACAGAGAGCCTGGAAAACAGGATTTGAGGCTAGCTTATACAATACAAGGAGCTGTGCTGACTGTACAATAAATTCCTACAATGCCTACAGAAACACAGGTGGCTGCAGTGGTTAGACTGAAGAGAAATAATGGTATTCTTCCTAATACAACAGGCCACAAAATCTTTTATGCAAGTTCTCAAAACCTTAAGTGACTGTTCTTTGCCTGTCACACGGCCAAAGCAACAGCCATCCAAGAGACTGGAGAGTTCGTGTTTTCCTGTCAAAAGAGTAGATTCTTGCCCTTAAAGGGATGGACATTGGCATTTTATGAAGACAAATACGCATCCAAAGTGGAGGACACAGACCCTGGAAAGGGCAACACAAAGTGCTATTGGCCAGACGTGTTGTGATAGCATTATCTACTGTTTCCAAGAACTCCCTGAGAAAGAAGGCAGCAGAAGGAGACCCTATAAGACACTTCAGAATTCAGAGACCCCCATTAGCACACACAATGCATAAAACCGGACAAAATATAAACTGACACAATGGCTCCATATTGGACCATGATCAAACCCTTCCTACTCTAGTTATGACAAACCTATAGTGACATATCCATACCTTAAAATACCACACAAGACTCTGAATCTCTTACCAATTTAATGGACGCTGGGTTCTCCACAACAGAATGAGCTGGCAAAGGTAACATAATGAACTGTGTAGCTGGTGTGGAGGAGCTGCTCTCTTCAGTATCCTGAAATGAAGTCAAAGGGAAAATAAATCCAGAAAACAAGAGAAATGGTGATCTGTGTTCCACTCTCTCATGAACACTACCATTGAACATGTGTCTTAAGGACTGATGAGAACAGAAAGCAGAAAATAGGAGTGATCATTTCAAAAGCAATGGCCTTAGCAGGTTCACTCTGGAAATTACTAAACTTTTCACAGATTGAAATTGAAATCAGCAAATCCCATTCTTACCAAAATAAAGGTTTCTATAACCTATCCCTAAAACCTCAACTTAAAATGACTCCCTTCTACCTCTCTGCAACCAAAAAATAGCTATCAGGAGCAGAGGTAACATTTTCTCCTCCCTAAAAATCTGTCAAAAAAAACCCAAATCTGTTCAACTATAGAACCTACCCCAAGTCTTTTTACAAGAAAAAACTAAAAAACCTCAAGCAGTCATCTGAAGACAGACATCATATCAGCACACGTTAGAGCCAATCTGCAAGCGGACTCTAATCACAGAGTTACAAAAGGTGCTGTCTCCTTCCCCACTGAGCCTAAGCCTTTTGCAGCTATCAAAAATCTTAAGTAAAATGTGTTAAGCAACATTTGGAGCATTTCAGGTGAGAGTCTGGCAGGAGTCTGAGTCTCGCTATTAAAACTTACCCTCCCAGTCACCACGGTCACCACAGACACACCATCTGACACCTGAGGACGGGCCACAGCAATGTTCCCATTGGACATGTCTGTGGGGTTGTTAACTAGAGTCTCCTCAATAACTACCCGAGCTGTCTGATATGGTTGCCCTTCTATTTCCAAAGAAGCCTCATCCAAGAGGATATCTCCAACCACTTTCTCTGTCACAGGCCCAACATAATGAGAGAGAACCTCCGATGCAACTGCTTCCTCCAGAGCATCTGGCTGGGTGAAGGAAGCAGTGTCTTCTGCCAGCCCTTCAATGGCGAGACACTGCTGAGAAATGCCCACGTGGCTTGAGTCCACAGAAAGGACGTTCTGCACAGCATCACGGGGGACACTGGTGATGTTCGTGGAAGCTCTTAAGCCTTCAGACGCTGCCTGACCCTGTGTGACACACAGTTCCAGAGATTGCCTGCTCCTCTCTTCATGAAGAGTGGTTTTGGGAATAATGATATAGTCTGAGCGAGGAAGAATCTTACGGAAACCTGGAATGTCTGGAACTACTGCAGTTAGAGTGGACACTTTGGAATTCTGTTGGCAAAAACAGAGTACAGAATAAATAAATAAGAGAAAGGGAAGAGATTCAGGTCTCAATCCAGCTATTTTAGAGCCTGAAGTTTAAATCATTTCCTGAAGTAGATTGCTGAGAATTTCCCCCATGACAGAGCCAGCAGAATCCCTTTCAGCCCTGGTTTTACCACCCACTTTACCATCGGTCAGCCTGATGACACAACACAAAAATAACTATCCCCATCAGCACGTATTAGACATATCTGTCATGAATTTAAAGACATTATTCCATACGGAACAGAAAACGAAAGCAAGACACAGGGGCCTCACATACTGCTTCTTTACAGGCTCGCCTAAGCAGAAATACAAACTGGAATCTGCAGTTAAACAATCTTCCAACAAACAGCACTGTGTGAGCAGTTAAGTGCCTCCCTTTATGCAGCAAAGAGCTGTCAGGAAGCAGACTTACCGGGTCCAATCCCTCTTTCTCTAACTTGGCTTTCTCCAAGTAATAGCTTTTTTCAGCCACACTGAGCAACCTCCAGCTCTCACTGATCTTTTTGTTGATTTCAGATTGAGGGAGGTGGGGAAGCTCTTGCTGTACTTTCAAGTAAATATCATAATAGTAGAGGAGGTAAGCAGATCTGAAATTAAATCAGACACCACAATGGTAAGGGCATTCTACATAAATTCTTCTGGCAAAAGAAATCTACAAGTTTTATATTTGTCTCAAGGTCAAATGACAAGTATGTTACATTCAGTTATACGTGTAAATGTGGTTTTTAACCAAATGAAAACTAACATTCTGGGGAGAACCTCTTAAGGAGGGACAAAGAGGCTAAAGCAAATATTCTGGGGTAGACAAACTTTCTATCAATCAATATAGCACCTCTAAAGACAAAAATATCAGAGTAGGCTCAGAGTGTCAAACTAATGTTTTCTATGTGATGTGTTACACTACGAAGTGTCCCAAGCATACAGCAAAGTTCATTCTCATCAGAAACTGTCCCCACAGCACACAGGAGCTGAATGAAGACACAAGGAACTTACCTAGGCTTTTTGGCTTTTTCTCCATGATCACCAGTGCTTTTGTACTTCTTTTTCTTCTTAGATGGCACTGGTGATGATGCATAAGTGTAAGTGCCCTCTATTTCCTCCATTACCACAGTTACTTCAGTGCCATCGTATGGAGCCTCCATTGCTAAAAACATGTATTTTATGTTATGCACTTGCCAAGTTATACCAAATTTCTCAGAACAAAGGCCACTCTTGATCATCTTTGTAAGCTGCCAGCACCAATGGCCTGTGAGTTTGGCTGTTATTAGCTAAGGTAAGTACATGTTAGCTATTATCAATTTTTAGAAGAAACCACTTTTATTACTACAACCTCAATCCCGTCTGTTCAGTGCAGGCACACTGCATCTGCACTCCAAAGCTGCAGTGCCCCAGGAACCTCGCAGTTAAGTTTGGCAATCCAGAAGGAGCCTCACGCCCAGGAAGCAGGTGTCCAGCTACAAGGTACCACGGCCATGTTCCCAAAAAGTGAGGCCAGAGCCTGAATAAGCACGGAAGCCTCTCAAGCCACCAGATCTCTAAAGCTCCTGGCTTCACACCGATGATGGCCGCAGCCTTCGGGGTGCTGGGAGGCAGAGAAGCCACGATAAGCCTCAGGAACTAAAGGGCAACGCTACCCGGGCTCAGGCGCAGCCCACACCTGACCCGACCTCGGCCCCACGCAGTCACTAATCCTGGGCAAGCCCATTAAACCCAGTCCTGTTTCCCGCACAGCGCCCACAGAGCACTGGCCAACTTTCCTCCCATGCGCCCCCCGAGGAAAAGCCCCATCCCCTCGGCCACTCACCGGGCAGCACTGAGGACGCGCGACGGGACAGGCAGCGAGCTGTGGTCACATCCCAGCCGGGGCGCAGCGGCGCGGGGGAGGCAGCGCCGGAGCTACGGGCCAGCCGCATGGAGAGGAGAGCTCAGATGGGCTGTGCGGGGCGGGCCACACCGGCATACTGCGCCGGCGGCAGGCCTGGCCCGGCCCGGAGCACTGGGGCAGCACCGGCACCACCACCGGAAGTGCAGGCGGCAACATCCGGGTCGCTGCGTGACGGCTGGAGAGGGCGGAGCCACGCCGGCGGGGAGGGCGGGGCTGGGGCAGCGTCCGCTTGTGTTGTGGCGGGAAGGAGCGTGAGGCGGGAAATGGGTGGTGCGCGCGCGCGCTGGCTGTTTCCCGCCAGTTCTGACGGCGGTGCGGGGCAGCGGGAGGAACGGAGCGCGGCACCGTTAGAGCGCGGTTAGCAAAGGGCTCTGTCTGCTGGAAGTGGAAGTAGAGCTCTGTGCTTGCGTTCTCCGGTGGTGCTGGCCAGGGTTTTGGTGTGGCTTACCACAGGTCTCAGAGCAGCAGGCACAGGCATGTCCCTTCCCCTCATGAGGGAGGAGGTGAAGCTCTGCTCCTTTGGCAACGCAGCCCTGCTTCCCGTTCCTGGTGATGAGGCAGATGAAGTGGCAGCATGAGGTTCAGATCTGAGAAAGCTCAGTGCCACTTGACTAAGGTGGTGGGTGTTCCACAGACTGCTGGGTGTACATCCAGCGCCGTGCCACCACAGTGGAATGGGAGCCCACAGATCCTCCTGCCAGGAAATGGCAGCCACTTAAAGTATTTTTGGGGTCATTGTGTCCCAGCATTTCTTAACATTTCTCACTAGTTTTGGGGAATAGAAGTTTCCAAACACAACAAAAGAATTGTTTCCTCTGTTTCCATGAACACTAAAATACAGCATTTTGCTCTCCAGGGAACGAATAGCCTCTTAGGGCTCTCTACTCATAACCCTCTTCCTTTGCACCTTTTGGAAAGTGGGATGTTGCACAGTCCTTGCTTTAGCATGTTTTTCAAATTGCACATTGTGGTGGTTTTATTCATGCCTATTTCTGTGTTTTACATCATGGCTTCTAACTTTAGAGAAACACAAACCACATCTATCTTGTGCCTTTTTGGATCTCAGAGAACCACAGTAAGAGCTCCTCTTGTCTAGTAAACCATTAATGAATGCCACAGAGCAGCAATACGACAGTATGAAATCTGCAACCAGTTAGTTACTCTGATTACAGGCGTTTATGTGTTCTGCTAGTGTTTATGTGCAATAATTGGTGGCAAACTGTCTGTTCTGCATCAAACACTGCGTGGCTTCACACAGCCCTATGCTTTTCCAAACCTCTGTACTTTTGTTCAGATCAATACACTAGAATACTGTTGGAATTATTACCTACCCAAATATATATATTAAAAAAATAAAAAAAAAAAAAAGGTTTTGCAGTACTCATGAACAACGGAAAAGATAATTCAAGAGAAAAAATCTTGAAGGACAGTGGCTGTGCTTCCATTGTTGTTTGTGGAGGAGTTTTTAATGGCATGCATGCTGTCAATGGTGTTAGAAACTGAAACACCTGAATTTGGCATCTTGACTCTTCCATGGACATATGTCTTTATGTCAGAAGTATGACATCAACAGCATGTAAATTAATATGCTGTAGTTAGTATTTATTAACAATTTATTATTAATGAGTGGTATCTATTGTAAGCCCAAGGGACTTTACAAAGGAGTACCAGCTGTGTCAGGAAGGGGAAGGCACGCTCCCCCCTGGACACTTAATGCATCATTACCTCAAGAAATGAAAGGTAATGATGGAGATAGATCGCACAGGGATCTCCCTCTTCATTTCCCTGATAAAGTACAAAGGCCACTTTGAGGGAGTTCAGAAGGCAGCCAGGCATGCTGAACTAGAGCAGGTACCAGCCTTTACTTTTGAAGAGTCACTTCAGAGTCTGCTTAAACAGATGAGAAATCTTAGCAGATTATTATTAGCTTCATCCATCTCGAGCTCCCTCATCTGCAAAGCTTTCCAAGGCTGAATCCCTTCTCCTATTCAATCAACACAAAGTTGTCAGGCTGTAATGTGCGGCTGAGGCGTCTTTTCTCAATGCAATTTGAGATCATCTCTGTGTCAGCCCCTCAAACAGCACCAGCTTCCAAGAAGCTTTCGTTACACCAGCCCTTGAAACAAAAGCTGTGTGAGACTGAGCGTGGAAGCAAGGAGGGAAACGCTGCCAGGAACTCTGGGGGGTGATCTTCACGGTGGAGGGGTTAAAACCCCCATGGGACCTGTGCTGAGCCTCATCTGTGGTGAAGGAGGTGCGCAGGGAAATTTAAGAGCACTCTGGTAGACCAGCTGCAGTCACCAGGAGCAGTTTTCATTAGTCTTAAGTCATTTTAAACTACTAGGACACTACACTGGTGACCGTAGTGTCACGCTTGTCTTTGAGAGTACAACCACACTGAACTAGCTCCTCCAAAGCCCTGCACACATCTGCTACAGCTCCCATCTCACCCTGCCGTCCACAGCCTTTGTGCTGATAGTAACCGCAGCAGCGTGATGGAGCAGCCGTCAGAGGGCTGGAGACAGGGAAGGAGCGTCTGTCTGTCTGTGGAAGGGTAAAGGAGCCCCTCAGAAATGTTGCAGTAAAGATGTTGCTATTTATACAATGGCACCAGCGGAAAAGCAAAAAGGGGATTGTATTTCTGATGAATTCTGGCATGTTTGGGAGCTGTTTGCAAGAACAAACATGAAGGATCTTAGAAATGTTAACATTTACAGTGTTTCTAATTATATACACAGGTGTCTGGGGAGTTGGGGGTTACAAAGCAACAATACTTTGTCTCTTCAAGGTGTCTGTATTGAACAGGCACAGCACAAAATAACCAAGCAAGAAAAGGAAACAAAAGTTCTATATTTCATTTTGGTAGCAAAAGGTAACTTCTTGTTTTATCCAAAAAAAGCGGGCATCAAACTGATGGAGTTACTGTACCAACCTCTCATTTAATCCTCCAGGATCATAAAAGATTTCAATTGCTCTGCAAGGCTGCTAGAGCCACAGTTAGCACACAGGGGGGAAAAATGCTTCCCTGTGAGGGTGCTGAGGTGCTGGCACAGGGTGCCCAGAGAAGCTGTGGCTGCCCCATCCCTGGCAGTGTTCAAGGCCAGGTTGGACACAGGGGCTTGGAGCAAGCTGCTCTAGTGGAAGGTGTCCCTGCCCGTGGCAGGGGTTGGAGCTGGATGAGCTTTAAGGTCCCTTCAACCCAAACCAGTCTGGGATTGTGATGTGTTAGGTGATGAAAATAATGACAGCCAGGAGAAGAGGCACCGTTAAAAAGACTGTAGAGGGTTCCTGAGGGAGGAGAGAAACCTAGTGATGCATTTGTGCAGAGTAATGAGCAGCACAGAACAGGCGAGGCAAGCGTTCCCATCGCTTCGTTATTGCCAATAAAGGAAAGGAGATAGCTTTTGAAATTGAAAATTCTCATTTCCTTGAGATTTGGAAAGTGCAATTGAAGCAAAGCTGTGCAAAGCTCACCGGGAGGAACACACCCAGCGTTGTGGCCACTCGATCCCAGACAGCGCCTTGGCTGGTGGGAGGGGGAGAGGGAGATAGGGGCAGCCATGAGCGGAGATCATGAGGGGAGAGGAGGGGCGGCCATGAGAGAAGATCATGAGGGGACAGAAGGGTCTGCTATGGGGGGAGATCATGAAGGGAGAGGAGGGGCTGCCATGAGGGGAGAGGAGGGGCAGCCATGAGGGAAGATCATGAGGGGAGAGGAGGGGGGCAGCCATGAGGGAAGATCATGACGGGAGAGGAGGGGCGGCCATGAGGGAAGATCATGACGGGAGAGGAGGGGCGGCCATGAGGGAAGATCATGACGGGAGAGGAGGGGCGGCCATGAGGGAAGATCATGAGGGGAGAGGAGGGGCGGCCATGAGGAACATCATGAGGGGAAAGGAGTGGCGGCCACCAGGGAAGATCATGAGGGGAGATGAGGGGTGGACATGAGGGGAGATCATGAGAGGACAGGAGGGGTGGCCATGAGGTGCGGCCATGAGGGAAGATAATGAAGGGAGAGAGGGGCGGCCATGAGGGAGGATAATGAAGGGAGAGAGGGGCGGCCATGAGGTGCATTAATGAAGGAAGATGAGGGGCAGACATGAGGGAAGATCATGAGGGGAGAGGAGGGGCAGCCATAAAGGGCAGCCATTAGGAGAGATAATGACGGGAGAGGAGGGGTGGCCATGAAGGAAGATCATGAGGGGAGATGAGGAGCGGCCATGAGAGAAGATCATGAAGTGAGAGGAGATGTGGCCATGAGAACAGATTGCAAGGGGAGAGGAGGTGCAGCCATGAGTGAAGATGAGGGGTGGCCATGAGGTGTGGCCATGAGGGAAGATCATGAGGGGAGAGCAGGGGCAGCCATGAGGAGCAGCCATGAGTGAAGATGAGGGGCGGCCATGAGAAGCCATGAGGGAAGATCATGAGGGGAAAGGAGAGGTGACCGTGAGGGAAGATCATGAGGGGAGAACAGGGGAGGCCATAAGGGGCAGCCATGAGGGAAGATCATGAGGGGAGACAAGGGGTGGCCATGAAGGGAGATAATGAGAGGACAGGAGGGGCAGCCATGAGGTGCGGTCATGAGGGAAGATGAGAGGCAGCCATGAGGAAAGATCATGAGGGGAGAGGAGGGGCGGCCATGAGGGAAGATCATGAGGGGAAATAAGGTTGGCCTTGAGAGAAGATCATGAGGGCATAAGAGTGGCAGCCATGAGGGAAGATCATGAAGGGAGAGGAGGGGTGGCCATGAGGTGTGTTAATGAGGGAAGATCAGGGGCGGCCATGAGGGAGGATCATGAGGGGAGAGGAGGGGCAGCCATGAAGGAAGATCATGAGGGGAGAGGAGGGGTGGCCATGAGGAAAGGTCATGAGGGGAGAGGAGGGGCAGCCATGAGGGGAGATCATGAGAGCACAGGAGGGGCGGCCATGAGGTGCAGCCATGAGGGGAGAGGAGGGGTGGCAATGAGGTGCAGCCATGAGGGGAGATCATGAGAAGACAGGAGGGGCAGCCATGAGGTGTGGCCATAATGGAAGATGAGGGGTGGCCATGAGGAAAGATCATGAGGGGAGAGGAGGGCCAGCCATGAGGGGCAACCATGAGGGAAGATCATGAGGGGAGAGCAGGGGTGGCCATGAGGGAAGATCATGAGGGCATAGGAGGGGCGGCCATGAGGGAAGATCATGAAGGGAGAGGAGGGGTGGCCATGAGGGAAGATCATGAGGGGAGAGCAGGGGTGGCCATGAGGGGAGATCATGAGGGGTGGTGGTGAGGGAAGATCATGAGGGGAGATGAGGGGTGGCGGTGAGGGAAGATAATGAGGGGACAGCAGGGGCAGCCATGAGGGAAGATCATCAGGGGAGAGGAGTAGCTGCCATGAGGGGAGATCATGAGAAGACAGGAGGGGCAGCCATGAAGGGAGCTCATGAGGGGAGATGATGTGCGGCCATGATCCAAGATCATGAGGGGAGAGGAAGGGCAGCCATGAGGGGAAATCATGAGGGGGAAGGAGGGGTGTCCATTAAGGAAGATCATGAGGGGAGAGCAGGGGCAGCCATGAGGGGTGGCCATGAGGGGAGGTCATGAGGGGAGATGAGTGGTGGCCATGAGAGAAGATCATGAGTGGAGAGGAGGGTCGGCCATGAGGGAAGATCATGAGGGGCAGCCATGAGGGAAGAAGATGAAGGGGGGGGGGGGCCATGAGGGGAGGGAAGATCATGAGGGAAGACAAGGGGCAGCAGCCATGAACTGGATCCATATAAACATCTATTCCTGTCGTTGTTGAACTGCCCCTTTCAGCACAGTGCCCATAGCCACAGCTCTCACCAGAACAGCAGGAGTTGAGGGTGGCCGTGGAGTGTAACTTAATTCCTTCTCAGAAATGCAAGAAAGGTTGACAGAAGTTATGGCCACACTTTTCACTGCAGTGTGGACATATAGGAAAAGGCAGCACAGTAACAGCAGTGAAATCAGTAGCAAACAGCTTCCACTCCTGGCACAGCACAACAGGTTGCCTGCAATAAGGGGTAAAGCTTGACTGGGTGGAAGACAGCAGAGCCTTTTTGGATCTGAGCTGAGACTGCAAAAAGAGCTCCCTCCGGACCTGGGAGCCATGATCCACTCCACTCATTTCTGGTCCAGAGCACTGAGGTTGTTTTTTAAATCTTGCCTCGTGCAAGAGAAATAAATACATATTTTTTTTAAGAGATACCCAGCAGAACATGACACTCCTTTCACTCATTTCTTTCCCTGGAGACAGAATGGGAAAGTGAACAACAGGAGGGACGTGAAACCAATAGCAGTATATTGGAAAAAGCTCAGATACTGGTACAGTTTGTTTGGGATACACTGAGTAGATGCAAATCCATCTGGTCTTGATCATTCTCCTGCTCTGCAGTGCATATGATAGCATGGAAGGTCTGGTTTGCTTTCTGATGTCACTTTTAGGGTATGTAGGGATGCTGATGGTGTGTGTCATTGCTGGACCTTCAGTGGCGTGGCTAGGAAAGAAAGGACAGGTTAGATGGGGCTTGGAGCAACCTGCTCTAGTGGAAGGTGTCCCTGCCCATGGCAGGGGGTTGGAATTGGATGAGCTTTAAGGTCCCTTCAACCCAAACCAGTCTGTGATTCTATGAAATCCTCCCGCTTCCTGTTCAGTGGTAGTTGATGGATTACGCCACACTGGCACTCTGTGACAAATACTGAAGTGCCACTTGGCAAGGAGGCAGTTTTCCTGAATACAAAAAGGAGCTCCTACTGTCAAACACAAAAGGTGCAATCGTGCCCTCTGTGATGTTAATCTGGTTTCAAACAGAGCAACTGAGTGGAGAATCAAGTCCCCGAAGTTCATGTTTTTACAGTGACATTCAGAGTAACTGCATCTCCTGGTGTTTGGTACAGGATAATACCATTACTGAGTGCAATACTGCTAATCTCATCTCCACTCTTTCCACTGAAGGGGAGAACATCAAAGCTTTACATCTGGATCTCCTACCTGGTATCTCTCTGCTGTTTCTCTCCTCTCCCTTCCCTGTTTTTAGTCTGTTTTGAGCTGAAATATTTGCCTTATCACATTCAGCAGTCATCTGTTGATTACAAGAATTAAAACAAGTAGGAGCTGTGGCTCGGTTGGTACAACAGAGCGCTTCTAAATGTCTGCAAGTCTCTGGCAAGCAGAGCTCGGTGCCAGGGTCTCTTTTCATATTATATCTCAGAGTGAGTTGGCATCTTCATCACTCAAGAGGGTCCCTGAACAGACCCTTAGTAGCACAGTTCACGTGGAGAGACACAGTGTCTCCACCATTCCAAGCTCCAGTGTCTTACAGAGGTTTTCTGAACAGTAAAGTAGGATGATATCCAGGAATGAAGTCAAATCCCCGTGCTTCCTTCTAACAAGTGCTGGCTTGTTTATACAATCCCCTCTGATAATATACCGCTGGCAAGTCCCAGCCAAAATCATTTCTTTGTTGCACTGTAGGGGCTGTATCTATTTGCTAATGCCAAAGGCATGTATCTCATATTTATTAGTACAACCACATTGGAATAGAAGGAATGAGCTTTCTATAGCATTGTGCTAACCATGAAACTCAGGAAGTCCTGGCTATTATCAAAAAGCCCACAAACATCCAAGAGACAGTTTATTAAGACAGCAGGTTGACCTAACCTACTGCCTACAGTACAGTACAGATGAGAATTTTCAGATCAAAACAGACTGATAGAAGAGTGCAGATCCTTTCAACTCTGGATTAAAAACACCAAATCTGCACTCAATTACCACCAATGCAAGAACAAGGATAGATTAAATTCTGTTTAGGATCCTCATTTTTAAATTGCTTTTATAAGAAGTTGCCAGTCATCTGAATGCATAACTGAAGAATTTTTGCCAAAGAACTGGCATTCTGGTTTTTGAGTGGGCCCAGTGAAAGGTGGGCATGTGAGGAAGGAGATTTTTCATTTATTTCTCCTAAGATGGTGCAGGATACCAGAAATACCAGAAATACATAGGGGCACAACTAGACCTAATGAGAAATCTTTAACAGAGGGGAAATATATGCTGAGAAACAGAAAGCAGCTTCCCAGAGTAGGATCCATTCATCTATGGAATGGCCCTGCAAGGAATCAGGGGGAACCCAGGACTTAAAACAGAACTTGAAAAGACAAAACAGTAACAAGTGCACTGGAGGGAACAAGGAGATCGTGCCCCAGATCTTCCATTTGATAGGACTCCTGTGCAGCTGGTGCCTGCCTGTTAGCGCTTGTTAGTGAAAAGTCTCAACCAGACCTCAGACTTCAGGTTTGTCTTTAATAGTGGAGAAGTAGGTTAAAAATTCCAGGGGGGGCCACACACAAGAGCCTCTAAGGAATAAAACCAGAAGGGGCTGCTAACATGCACATAACAACTGACATCTTTTGAGGTGTCCTCTGGTGAAGGGTAACTTTTAAGATACGGTTCCCCAGAAAGCAACTACCTTCATGTCCCTTGGCTCCAAAATTAATGAAGTGGCAAGGGGGTAGAAAGCCCCATTGAACTTTTAAACCACTTGATGGATTTCAACAGAATTTGACAGAGGGGTCAAGGTCTCCATGATGTTGTATTTGAAAAGTTTTGTGCAAGAGCACAGCAGGTAGAGACTGCCACTTGTGTGAGCTGACAAGTTATTAGACACAAGAGAGACAGGCAGCAGGCATAAGGCCGTTAGGAAACCTGGCTTTCATTGTTCTGTGGCTCACTGATCTACTTGCAAATGTATTTGCTATGAGTTGCAACTCATACTTCCACAAGGAGCAGTTCAGTCACCTCCCAGGATAGATTCCATCCTCCGGGGAAAATGTGCCACTTTGAGACCCTTGAAAAAAAGGGTCACAGGGAGGCTGAGGGAAGTGTTTTGTCAATAAATGGCTCCACTAATAATGGATGCAGTGCGGGCCACTGACCATCAAAGCCATGACAGGTTGCTTTCTAGCTTCCTAATCTAGCTGTGGTAGACGTTCCACCTCAGGAGGTCACCTAAATGTAATTTTTGTCTTGCTGATTGCTCAGGTAGACACACAGCACTGTAAATTTGCTTTGTAGTCAGGGTGCCTCACCCTCCTCTTCAGGCTGTTCACTGATGCTGCAGCCCAGAGCATCTTCTGAAATGGTTTCAGCAGACTTAAGTTCCTCTTCCAAGTGCACATCTTAGCAAACATCAAGCACGGAAGCACAAGAGAGCACAAGACAACAGCAAGATATGGCTAAAATAAAAAAAAAAAAAAAAAAGCTTTTTTAATTAGCTTCCTTAGAACAGAAAACAACTGTGTTGGTATTTCTTTAGAATCATTCTTGCTCAAACAATTCTGAAATGCTTATGAGCAATGGAGCAAAGCCTGAGGTGATCCTTTGGTCCATGCTCTGAAAGCAGTAGATGCTGCTGAAAAATTCCAGGCACTGTTACCATTAAAACCCTCCCACACCTGGATTCACAAATCATTACTCTTTTTCTGAGAGTCTGGAATAAATATTTACCCCTGAGAATTCACAATTCGCTTTTCTCTGCGTATTTAATAGCACTTTCCAAGTAAGGTCTGCCTCCTTAATACATAACTGATGGAAACGTAACTGTTGCAAGATGTGTTCAATTATAATGCTTTTTACTGCAGTAGCACTATTCAGCTGGCACATATGACATGTTTTACAAGGCCCTGAGTGCAGCACTTGTCCTGCTTCACAGAAAAGGAAAGCAAAGCTCAGCAGTTTAAGATCAGCTCATCTAAGCTGGGAGAGAGACCCAGCTGAAGAGAGCTTTACTTTCTATCCTCAATACAAGGAAATACAATGCAAGGGATGTTCTTAGAGGCATAGCAAAAGAAGTAGCAATTAAAGACCCCCAGAACAGGGGATATGAGGGACAGTGAGAAGTCAGCACTGCCCTTGTGCTGCTGGTCTGCTGGCAGAGATGTTTGCTCAGGCACCTTGGTGAGTCTGAGGACTGCAACCTGCTCCACCAGTGCCACAGGATCCAAAAGTGGGCATCCAGCCACAGCCTGAAGGTCCCCTGGGCCTGTGAGGTAAGGAAGTGACTGCTGCACTCACAGCAGAAATGGGGAGTGCAGAAAGCTGATGGGCAGCACAAGAAATAGTAGTGAGATTGGCTCAGAGAGACACATCTGCAAGGCATCAGGTTCCTTGGGAAAGGCACATTTGGACATGGTGACTGTGGCCTCCTGTCACTTGTGTACCTTTGTCCTAGAGAACAGGGTCTCATGTGTGGTCATGCTACAGACATACCCTGAGCTGCACACACAAGCCAACACCCACAAGGGGCAGAACTCCACATGACAGATCTGACTTGTAGGAAAACTTGCCTCAGAGTTACTTTCACATGCAAAGGCTTGAATAATGCTGGCAAGCGCTGCTGCTTTTACCCGTGTAGAGACAGCTGTTGATGAGTCAGAACATGGAAATAGCTCTGCTGACAGCGAAACAAAGACCCTGGTCTCCTGCCATAGTGTAGAGGCAGTCACTGTGTTTGGAACAGAGCAGTTCCCAATTATGCATTCCAGTCTACAGAGCAATTGCTCAGAGAACCTCACATTTCTACCTCTTTCAGTTTTTTTGTTTATCTGCAAACTTACTGGCTGTTGAAAACGGAAAGTTCAGAGGAGAGCAGCAAGAACAAACAGGGGTATAGCAAATAAGCACTGTGAGGAAGGACAGAACAAAATGACTTGGTTTAGTCTGGAGGGGGTGGAAGAGATGCATGATAATACCCTTTAAATATGTAAAGATGCAGTAGAGAAGGTAATAAGCTATTATCTGTGTCTGCCAGGAGACAAGAAGTAATGAATTTCAGTAAGGGAGACTTATTGGTTAGACATTAGGAAGGGCTCAGAACAGACTGTGCCTTGGGAGTGGATGCAATCTCCATCACAGGAGCCTTGGAAGAGGAGAGACACCCTGTGATCAGGAATGGTTTAGCTGAAGGAGTTCTATCTCCCATTTATTTCCTATGATCTTTTCTTATACTATTCTTATAGTATGTACATGATTAAAATACCCCAGAACATCTCCCTGCTGTCTGGGAAATCTATGAGAAGTACTTTAATAGCTGTATTTCAGAGAGAGAAGTTCTTGTCAGTCTGTTCTAGCTGCCCGGGTTGCAGTGAGATTAGCTGGTGTCTTGTTAAGAACATAATTAGAAAGACCAGGACTCCAAACAAACTGCTGGCTATTAACCACCCAACTCTGAATGATTTTGCATGAAGCCAATTGGAATTTCACACAATGGAGGACTGCAATGCCAGGCAGACCTTCCAGAGACCAGTGGACCCTGTGCTTTTGTAAGACGTCTTTGCCACCATAGCAATCTCGTGTTATTGCACTCCTTGAAGCAGCAGACAGTTTCAATCAATTCTTGCCATGCTAGTTTTGCTATCTTAGCTTTACTTAACTGGGTACTGCAGGGTTGTCTCAGAGAGTTGAGATCTGCACTTGGAAACCACTAGATTCTTTTATTTAACCCAGGAAAGAGAAATGGGATTTCACATCCAAAGTTGTCATCAGCAAAACTGGACCAAAAAATCTGAATAATGTATAAATGCATTAGCTGGGGTCCACTTACACAGCCATCTGCTGAGTTCAACCCTGGAGATTAGCTCCCAGCAACTGAAGCCCTAAATTGTTGTTTTAATAATCATGTCTTGCTTCCTGTCAGAAGTCCACTGCAGAAAGCAAGTCAAATTTTACTCTGGCCTCACCGCCTGGGTTTGCTATCTCTGCACGTACATCCACCGTGCCGGAGGTTTGACTCCTCCCCAGTTTCCACATGCAGATCTGTTGCTGATTCCTCTTTTGAAGGCTTTTGTTTCTGGTGCTCAGATCTTGGCTGACAGGAGTGCAGCCATGCTGTGTGCTGATTGCAGCTGGCAGGTGGATTAGAGCATGTTCAGATAGCTGTGAAATGCCGCTGCGAGTAAGAAATGGCAGAACAACAGATTATTTCACCATGAAGAGCCCAGCAACTGATGCAGACAGTCACATTGAGGAGACAAGCTGAGGAGCATGCAGACATAAAGCACTTTTTGCTTCCATGAGCACCAAGAGATCTTCCCAGCTCAAATTTTAGGGATCTGCTGCCAGTTCCCTTCCTCCTCACCTAAGTTGGTGGATTTCTCTGAGGTGCAGGATGTTCTCTGATTCTTCCAAGATATGTGGGAGCGACAGTTGCCAAGTAACAAAAACTCATCACTCTTTTCCTGAAATGTACAACTTCTCATTTTTCTGGTTTTTAGAATGGACAGATGAAGCTGTGATTTAGGACACTAGTCCAGAATCAGGATCATTTGGACTCCATTGTTGTCCCTGGATAAATCTATGAGATACAGAGTTCAAAGTTAGGTAGGGATCTGACTGTCCTTGTGGCTCTTGTTTTCAAAAACAAAACTGGGGATGCATTTCATGATCCACTGAACTGGGTTGGTGACCAGTGCAATGCGATTTCATTAGGAATAGAGCAGTGCTGCAGCCAGGGAGAGGCAGCCTGGTATTTCACCAAGAGCTCTCCTTCCCCTACACATATGTAAAAGCTCTCATATGGTTGATCTCAAGCAATGCTGGAACAAAGCTGATAGATCACACTCCTTCACAGGAATTATGGGCAAAATTCAGTCCATTGTGATATTTGTGGAACTAGAGGAAATTCACAGAAGAGCATATAGGGTGGTTAGGGATGAGGAAGCTGCCTTAGGAGAAGACATGACTTGAGCTAAGAGAGGGAAAAGCTGGAGAAGTAGGACAGCATCAAGCTTTACAAAATGAAGAAGGCACAGGGCAAGCACAGGTTCAGCTGCTGTTCAGCAAGTACCACAGTACTGAAACGAGAGGGCATTTGCTTAAACTAGTAGGGGATTGCTTTTAACAGATTAAAGAAAGTACTTTTTTATACCATGGGGAGTGAACTTCTGCAACTGACTGCCACAGGAGGCTGTGAATCAGACAGAATTGTCAGAGTCAGGGGGGATTAGACAAAACACACACAAAAAAAAAGCCTAGCAATGGATACTAAATGGTCTAGACAGGGATGTCCCCTCTAATATCCCTAGTACAACAGCTGTGGCTGCTGCGAGGTGTGTGAGGGGAATGGACCTCTGAAGTGTCCAAGTTAGTATGCTTTCTGTAAACAGAATCTTTTATTACCTTGACCTAAGACAGAATGCTGGACAGGATGGATCCAGGTTTGCTGTTACTTCTTCCTTGTCTCTAGCTTAATAGAGGCTCTGTTCTTCCTGCACCATGACAGAGTCTTTTCCCCTTTTGATGTTACTCATCCTAGTCCCAAAAGAGCCAACAATCTGCCCCATGCTCTATAAAGAACTGTATTATAAATTCCAAATTTCATCCATGGGCTGATCCTGTTCTGAATATCTTGAACTCTTGTTCTGTGACCCGTTTTCCTTCTTCCTTCCATGCAGCAGCAAGGAGAAGCGCCTTGTAGCTGAGCTCATCCTGGAGACAAACAGTGTCTGAAAGTTTGTGACACATTAGCAGAGTGTCACGGTGACAACTCCATGCTTGTGCACTTCAATCAGCTAGTTATAAACAAAACGGCTTCTCCTCTAATGTTCACAGTCTTTGCTACCACACTGGAGAGGACTGAACTAATGAAGATCTCCTCCTGTGAACTCCATGAGGCATCCGCACTTTTCTTTTTGTTCTCATTACACCGAGCAGAACATAGACCAGAAAAAGCATTCTTTGGTGGCTATAAATCATGAGTGGCACTAAGGTATTGCTATTAGCAGGAGAAAAATGCTTTCCTCCCACAACCTCATTCAGCCCCATATACACACAATGCTTTGGCAAAGGGTGCTGAGGTGTCTGGATAGAAAATTAAATGGAGGTTGTGTTGTCTGAAGATAAATTGGTACCTCCATTGGTGTGTGTGAGTGACTTTGTCTTTTTCTGATTTGTCTTTTAACTTACAAAACACTGAGACTAGAGATAAGGATGAGTTTTAAAACCCTTGCCTTCTTCCTCTTCCAGGCCCTCCTGAACAAATCCTTTCTCTGAAATGAGCTCAAAGAGAAGATAAATGTTCTGGCAGTAATATGCAATATTATTTTTGGCACTTGAAGAATCTCAAGCTAGATAAAGGAAAACTGAAAGGAACACAAAGCTCTGATTTTTTTTTTTCAAATGCAAGGGGCCAAATTCTGCTCCTTCATGAATACAGAAAACTTTTTTGTTCTGGATTATTGCAGTAATTCCTGTTGTTCACCAGGTTAGCTGATCCTGAGGCCTGATTTAAAACCTAGCACATTCAGAGACTCTGTTGAAATAATGCAATAATACAGCCAAAAGACAAAGGCATGCAAAGAAAGAAAGCACCAACCC
The DNA here is from genome assembly GCF_034315485.1 of Pezoporus occidentalis. Lineage (NCBI taxonomy): Eukaryota > Metazoa > Chordata > Aves > Psittaciformes > Psittacidae > Pezoporus > Pezoporus occidentalis. Next base: position 271,986 of record NW_026913230.1, on the reverse strand, counting down.
CACAGCTCCTGCCCAAACAAAAGCTGATTTGTTTTCAGACCATGTTAGCTGGAACGCTGATAAGATTAACACCTGATATCTAGGGAAATGCTGAGCTGTCTGTGACCTCCTTCAGCAGAATGGCACTCCAACCCTTCTCGTATTAGCATACGTTAGAACTGCTGCTTTCCTGGCCTGGTGTGTATGTCCCTACAGAGCCTCTGTGAAAAGTTCAGAGCAGTGTTTCTGCCGATGCATTTGTGGAATATTGAATAAAACATGTGCCATTTGACATTGTTTGCTTGGACTGCTGTGGGTAATCGGAGAGGGCACATGTTACTACAGGGCAGAGAGCCACCAAAGGATGGATGTGGCCATTGTTGGAGCAGAATGAAGCACAGGCATCACAGGAGTGTGTCACATCTTTGATTCTAAGAGAGCCCTGACCGAAGGACCCAGATCACCCTGCACTGATCTAAATGCCAGCTCTATATATTGCCTTAAGACAACGAAAAGTAAAAAGTCCAAATTTTTGTTCTCTTTACACACATGAGCTTGTTACAGAAATACATACTTTGTAAATCAAATGGGAAAGGATTTTCAGAGCAAACTGTGTTTTAGAGGCAAAATTTCTAGTGCTTGCAGAGCCTCCAGTGTCCAAAGCACAGCTCCTGCTCTGCAAATTTCAATGTGCTTTGTCAAGCCTGAAAGTTTGGTAAGAGACTCTGGGACTCGAGGGCTCTTACAGCAGCTTGTAGTCGGAAACAGCAGTTACTGATGCTGCTGGTTTTGAATGATGCTGTTGCCACATCTCAGCTGTTGTTGTATTTGTCTGGCATGTGAGTCATGGTTGCATGGGATAGTTAGATACCTGTGGTGTCTATTCAGAGTTAATCATCTGCTAGGACTTGCTTGGCAATCAAACTGTTCAGTGGTACATTTTATAATACAAGATTTGTATGGTGTGACCAGAAGGGGTCTCCCAGCATGAGAAATAGGGTATTTCTTGGGGAACTTAGAATCTCCCTCCTAAAAGCTGTGAAATATCCTTGGTTGAGTTGAGTGAAGCAGCATTTTGAGAAGGATGTTATCAAGAATCAGAAAGATCCCCAGAAGATTCTCATTTGGTCATCAGGAACACTGTCTTCCAGACAAGCTTTGCTGAAACACTTGGTCATTTCCATTTTTTGTCACTGTGTGCCTAACCCTTTAATGAAATGCCGTATCCCTACCAGCTGTGCTGTTGACATGAATCATTCCATCCCACATCAGGAACACCAGGACCAGCTCTGCAGAGGGGAGCCCCGCTTGGCCAGCATTCACTGAGGCACCTTCGTCAAGGAGCAGGCAGCAGGAAGATGCCTTTGACTCCAAAAATATCTGTAACTCCTACAGGATCTGCCCTTGACACCAATACAGCAGGGTGAGCTGGGTTTTTCCTACTCTGTCCCAAGCTCTAAGTAGTTCAAAAACTTAAAATGCTTCTGGTCGTTGGTTTCATGGAACCGATCATGGCAGTAAAGCCATCTTTAGCAATGTTAGTATTTGGGGAACCTTCACCTCTAACAGATTTCTGTTTCATGGAAGCAAACTCATTCCTGCCTTTAACACAGTCACGATAGTCTATAACATTCTATTTGTTTTCCCAAATCAACTTTTGGTAAGAAGCTTTGCTTCCTTGCTCTCCACCTTCTCTTGTTCTTTTTGGCGGCGGACACTAGGGCCACTGTCCCTCAACAGAGGCATCGTGGTTTTCCACAGGGGTGTATACGCACAACCAAGAGCCAGTTTGTTGCCAGCAGTGGGTGTGAAAGGTTGTATAGTCCAATAGCAAGGAAAAGGCAGCAAGCAGAAAACTATCAGTAAAACTGCACAGGTGCATTAAATAAAGCCAACAGAATGATGCTATTACACTTGAAGTAAATAATTTCTCCTTCTCAGTTTGCTCCAGCATAAAAATACTTCTTCCCTATAAATGCTGCTGCCAGTATTTATTTGTGAATAGGTGGGATCTATTTATTTATTTATCCATATTTAGTTTAAAAGTCTGAGCTCAAAATTAAACAGTCATTCATAATGTCATTATCTGCCTTGCTCTGCAGTCAGATACAGTGTGTGATGTCACAGGACAAAACCTTTGGCAAGGCCCCTAGAAGAGCAATTTAGTTCCTCATCCATCTCAGCTGGCAGCATGATTGGCTTCCAAGCTTGTATTGCTGAATGTGTTACTTTACACTGACATATATTATTGAGTGTTCAATCACTTTGTGAAGTGTTTATTGGTAATAGTTGAATTCTTTCCACTCATTTAAGCTGCTTTTGAAACATAAATATTTCTTTGTATCTTGGAATTTTGTGGAAATAGGGGGAGAGTTCCTCAGGAGGATGGATTGTAGAAATGACCAGCTCATTAGGCAGGGACAGAATTTACCAGTGCTGTGGAGGAGAATATCCTCCTCTTTTCATCAGGTTGAAACAACAAACTCCCACCACCACGCCACAGCACATCACATGGCAAAGGCTTACTTATGCCCTGGCTCTCTTATCATGTTGTGGCCTGTAAGGAAGGAGATGACCCTCTCACTGGAACATCAATGACTTCCTAATAGGATCTTCACAGATCCAGAAGCTCCATGAAAAGAAAAACAGGCTGTGACCTGCAGGACCAGGTGCTGGGGAGGTTATTAGACATCAGCATGCCCATGACTCCAAGTATGGAGAGTGGGCTGCAGGCCCTGCCTGGCAGTGATGTCTTTTGGGAAGGAACCAGTGACGCTTTCTTGTACCTAGTTAGGAAAACAGAGCAGGGGATCAGAGAAATAAACAGAGACTAAAATCTAGTGTGGCAGTCGTAAGCTGAGCTGGAGAACAAGGGCCGTAGGCAGAGCAAGCTGGGGAGGGAGCAGGAGAGCTGGACTATCAAATAAGTCCTTTGACAGTTCATCTCTTGAGGATTCCAGATGTGACAAGCCCAGCAGCCTGGTCCAGGCTGGTGTCCTCAGGACTGCAATCCTCCTACCTCTTGTCCTTGCTCCATGGAAGACCTATAAATCAAAGGTTTTCTTTTTATCTTTAATGAGGAGGTCTCTCAAGTCTCTTTCCTGCACCTGGGAGTTACTTTCCAATCTGATTAACACTGACTTTTACAGACAACCCCAATGACTAGCTGCTGAGATCACAGTAGCAATCAAGGCTCCTTTGATGGCGGAGCTAAAAATACGCTCCTCAGCTGACAGCTTTAGAGAGGAGAACATATAGTTTGGTTTGATAGAATACATCTTCCTTTGTCTGCATGTCTTCTTCTGCCAGGGGACGCCACATCTGTGACAATCATGCAAGCAGGTTACATCTGTCTTCTAAACTGAAGCACCCGATCTATGCTACCTCCAACCACAGAAAGAGTAAAGATTTAAAACCACCAAGTGCTTTGGAGAATGGTGTCTTTGGAGGATGGTGTCATTGGTAGATCTGCCTGTGGTCATGCTGGCAGCCATCAAGTTATTGCATGCCAGGAGCAAGGTTTTAGGGTGTGGAGATCACCTTTGCTAATCTCCTAGGTTCAGTTTCAGTTCCCTTGACCAGCTGCCCCAGGTCTTTCCTATCCACTTCTCTGCCTGCTCTCCTCCTTGCAAAATCCAGAGCACTGGCTCACAAGCTCCCTGATTAATGAGGTGCCCCCATAGCCTTGCTCTTGCACTTGTAAAGGAAGCTGTGGTAAGTAGTGTCACTGCCACCTCCTGGGCTTTCTGAGGACCTGAGCTCATCCCATGGGTTGCAAATACAGATTAATGCAAATGCTGTGCAAGAAATCATGGATTGCCCAGCTTCAACGTGCTTCAACCTGCTCCCTTCGCAGGACACCAGAGTGATGGCACTAGCCAGCCCATGCTTGCAGAAGAGCGTAGGTCTCCCTCCCCTTGGAGACATTAGCTAAAGTTGGAACATTAAGGCTTTTGGGTAGGAGACATACAGATGAAGAAACATACACAATAAGGTTCTGCATTTGTAATGTGTAATATGTCAGAGCATAAAAGGTTGAACAACCCATTTTGGCAAATGGAAATAGCAAAAGGGCGTATTTGGCTAAATGAAAGCCTCCTCTGTGTGATTTTTCATGCTCCTGCATGCGTAACTTGAATGCAGAGAAAGCGAAATTCATTTGTTTGGTCAGACAGAAATACATCAGGTTTATTGTTCTGCGAGATACAGGGGGTGCTTCTACGTGCCTGCAGTAGCTATAACGTTTTGGCAACACAATGCTCTGCCAAAAAAAGGCATTCACACAAGAATGTCTCTGGGCTCAGTCAGCCCCAGTCCTAGAGGTGGATGTCCCATCCCTAAACCTCCGTGGGCAGTGGTACATTGCCAGGAGTCTGTTTGATGCTTCCATTTAGGGTGCTGGCCCTGAAGATGTACGACCTCCCTCTAACAGAGCCTTCAGTGTGGATGCTTTCTGGCTTGTTCTGGCAACGGAAGAACATGAGGAAGCCATTCCGGTAGTTCTTGTTCATCCATCCGTAGAGCAGAGGGTTGACAAATGTAGAGCACATGGCGCCGACATGGAAAACAGTGTACAGGAGTTTGTAGTCATGGAAGATAAGGACCAGATCAAGATCAATGGCAAGCTGGAATATGTGGAAGGGGAGCCAACAGACTGCAAATACTACAACTACCATCACTAGCATTTTGGTAGTCTTCCTCCTCCGGCACTGGTTTTCATTCCTAGAAGTAGGGCTGACATGGTTTTTCAGCTTGAACCAGATCCTGGTGTAGGCAAAACAAATAATTGCAAGGGGAAAGACATACTGCAGGAGGAGCATGGACAGGCTGTAGATGGTGGCATCTCTGTTATTGCCAGAAGGCCATTTTTCTGAGCAGACAGCCATTTTGAGGTTGATGGATGGGATTTCCTCATACCGGTACTCTCTGAAGATGGCCAGAGGACCTGCCAGCACAGCTGCTGCTAGCCACATGACAGCAATGATGGTGAAGCTGAGCCTCTTGGAAATCCTGCTGTCCAGGTGGAAAACAATACACCGATACCTGTCCAGGGCAATCACAGTTAGGGTGAGAGTGGACACATGGACACTCAGAGCTTGAGCATAAGGAACCAGATGACAAAGAACAGCCCCAAACTTCCACTCATCCAGCAGCGTGTAGACTAGGGTGAAGGGCAGACAGAGTGTGTCCACCATGAGATCTGCCAGGGCCAGGTTAGCTATGAAGAAGTTGGTGACAGTCCTCATGGTCTTGTACTTCACTATGATGTAAATGACCAAGGAGTTGCCTATGAACCCCAGGAGAATGATGAGGGAGTAGGCAGCAATCAGAACAACCTGCACCCCCAGGATCTTGGTGCTGTCCATCATAACACTGCGCGACCCAGAGAGATCCTGGCTAGGAGTGACAAAGTCCTTGGCATGCCAGCCCTGTGGCAGCTTCTCCTCCAATGCTGTCTTCTCCATGGTGAGAGTGCTGTTGGCTCCCTCCAATGGGCCCATGTGTGGCCTGAGACTTTCTGTCAGGAGGTGAAGGAGGTCTGGAACACAGTCACAGCAGAAGTGAGAGCTCAGTAGACAGCAGAGCATCTGCAAGAATTGAGACTCAAAGGGCATGTCCCACATGGCATTTTGGGCTAAACAGCAGCAGTGGTGACATCCTCCTTCCTTCTCCCTTACCCCCCACCCATTCTCATACTGAACAGTCTTGCAGCTCTCTTACACTTCCTGTTAGAACCTATGATCAGTTGAATGCCAGTTCCCCAAGGAAATGTCAGGGAAAAATGCAACATTTCACCCAGGCTTCTGAGATTCTGTTTATTTGAAACTAATGGGGAAGAAAGCCCTCAACTAGCCAGGGCCAGAATGGTAGGTCCTGAAGAGATCTGCTGCTCATGGAGACCCTTTGCATGCTGCCTCTTCTGCTTCCTCAGGCTAGGCTTTCCAAAACAGGGAAGTCACTTCGAGCAAGCCAAAAATCTGGGACCACTTGGGGCTGACAGAAGCAATCGCTGTGGTGTCAGTCATCTTTGATGAGATTTACTGGCCTACAAAAAAAAAAACCTGAGTCCTAACTCCTTAAAAAATAGGAAAGGAGAAAAACAAGACATTATCAAATTCATGGGTTCTTCTCCAGCTCCCCATAGCTGTTTATTTCCAGATTGTGCACCAGGATTTTTCAGTTTCTTATTTCTCACCTCTCCAGGTGAAAGTATATCTGTCACCCTGTCTCTGCATGAGTCTCCACCACTGCTCCTGCTAGTGATACTACCCAACTCAACCCAGTGGACCCTGCTCCCAGCCCATGGTAATGTGGTTCACAAAACTAATACCATTTTATGAGGCAAGCAGCTACTCTCTGTGAGCAAGCAGGTCATGTATTATTCCCTTTCCCTCACTATCAGGCCCTGAAGGTCCTGTGAACCAGCTAGAGAAACCAAACAGTTTTCTTCCTCCCCTGCCAGCCTCAAGGTTCCTTGGTGCCAGGATGATTACTTGCTTCCTGTCTGGCCTTGAAGGTCCCATGCACCCAGTCAGGCAGCTGTTGATGACCCCATTACAGAACAAGGAAGCACAACAGCACACAGCACTGGCCGTAAAATCTAGCATTTTCAAGTCCTAAGTGGGGAACTACTGGACAGTGAGACCCATAGCCAGGGACACCCCCACCATCCTCTGTTCCCTTCGAGGACTGAGTGTGTCTCTTATGCTTTCATAGGTCTTTTAAGACTAGATGATGATTGTTATATGGGTACAGCAAACCATGTATTAGAATTTGACCTGATCTGCAGAGGGTTCAGGTGATTATAAGTTGTTGTATTATAAACTGTGTATTACTTAGGTGATCAGATATCATAAGCTGCATCATAAATTCTGTACTGCACTACTTGTAGATTGTACTACATGGATTTGGCTTATAGAAATCCTGTGCTACACTAACCATAATATCCTGTTAAGATAACAAAGCTTTAAAGCCATCAATCAATCAATCAATTGTAACCACGATTTAGTGCTGTCATCACTGCCAAGGGTCCCTAAAAGAACCTGTCTGTCCCCTCCATGTCAGTGACACCCAGTCTGTGCTGGCTGTGCAAAGAAGGGAGCACCTGCAGGGGCTTTTGCAGGGGGCAAACTGCTGGAGCTGTGAACCAGCCTCCTGCAGAGCTGTTGCTGAGCGTTCAAGGCACAAACAGGCCTGAGAGCCAAAGCTGCAGCATCAGTGAGCTCCTGCCACGTGGTGCTCAAATGTCTGTGTGAGCATGGCTTTGGGAGCAGGGAGACTGGCTGATAAGCCAGAACTGACTCGGGCTGGAACCCACAGCTGGCATTTGGTGCCATTGTAACAGCAGAGTGCTGTCACGACAGGGGTATCATAGAATCCAAACACAGCAGGAGAAAAGCCAGCTCTGTTACTGGCTCCTTCTGAGCCTCCGTGGCTCAGAATTGCTGCTGGGGTATGCGGAGAGGGGTGGACATGGCCCCTTACATGTCCCATCTCCCCAGCACTGTGTGGGGCCCTCATTCCCACTGCACACTTGATCAAAAGTGAGCAAAAGTCATGACTGTGCCCAAACAGGGTGGTCTGCAGAGCATTGTGTTTTCTCTGATCTGCAGAGGGAGGGGATAATGCCCTGCCACTGAGGGCTTAAATGAAGCTGGGAATTAGAAGCACACTGCTGTGAACCTTCTCAACTGAGGAACTAATTGGTCTGGGTTTGTATCAGATGAGATTGGAGCATTTGATAACTGGGTGCTGGTGGGCTTCCTGCAAGTCCCATACCCTGCCAGGCAAGTGTTTAAGGACAGCCTGTCCTGGGAAAGGGGGAATGCTTTTTTGTACAGTTTATGAAATGCTGAAACTGCATTTCAGCCAGTTCCATAAGCAAACAACATAAAATAATGCTGGCAAGATGGTCAAGGTGGCAGTGATTAAGTTGCAATGAATAATTCTGCTTGTTCTTTCAGCACTCCTCAGAGTAAGGGTTGTGATTCCCCCTTGGGAGCTGCTCCTAGGGGCTGCAAAAGAGCTGCCTATGTTAGATAGCCCCTGCTTGCACACTTGCTTTCTCCTGCCCTCTCCGTGTTCCTTGGCTTGCCTAACTTGCCTAACTGCTGGCCAATTTAGGCCAAAGATTCCTGTACGTGGAGTTGCTGGGCTCAAATACTGTGATAATGGATGCCATACAGCTACCTAAGAGGATAAGAAGGTAGCTCTAGGCAGCAGGAGGAAAAAAGGGGTGGATTTGCTGGGGTAGGGGTTTGCTAAAGAGTGGTCTCCGATCTCCACAACACCACTGCCCTCAGCCCTGGAAAAGTCCTAGTTTCTGCAGCAGGAGAGACAACCTCCAGGCTACCCCATGCAGCTGATGCAGTGGGACTCAGAGCAAGGCAACAGGCATTACTTGATCACTGTCACTTGTAACCCCTTTTCTGTGACTTGCCCATTCACCTTCAGTACCCAAGTCCTGGCACAGCACCAATGGACACTCTGTTCCCTTTTTACCTACCTCACCCACCAACTGGTTGCCAGTTCACATGTTCACATCTCAGGCTTTTCCCTTTCACTGGAGACTGGCAGCTACCCACTATCTGAGAGGAGCCAGGAACATCGTGATTATTGAAGCTGTTTGGCTTCCTAACAAAATGGCCTTAATGGAGTTATTATTTGATTTGCTTTGCTTTGTGTTTTTTTCCAAAGGAGAACTATTAAAAATCAATTAAGGCATTTTAATTAAGACACAAAATGGTCATAACAAGTGCTCCCACTCCAGGGGCTGCCTGGAGGTCACAGGGATGCTGCTAGGAGTGGACTGAGGTCTGTTCAGCAAGTAATGGAAGAACTGGCATATGTCTAGGCTGCTGCAGGCACACGCTCCCATGCCCAGCAGGCCTGCCAGGCTAGATGGAAAAATCCTTGGAGCAGAGACACAACTGCTCTGGGAGAACAGAGCAGCATGGCAGACCAGGAGTAGACAGAAATAAACCTGAGCCCTTTCCTCTGTGCTGGGCTGCCATGAAGGGATACAGAAACAGGGCATTGCCTAGATCCTGCCCTCACCATCTCTTCCAGCTGAGATTCAGCCTGAGGCAGGGCTGGGACCCAGGGAAGGCTCCCAAGGAGGCAGAAAACTTCCCTGTGCCAGCAGGCTTCAGCCTTTGGGAAGGGAGGAAGCACAGAGGAGCTGTAAAACCTCAGCTCTTTGCTAAGCACTCTGCTGTCCGTGATTGAGAGGGACAGTGACCACCGTGGCAACTCCAAAATCCATTCCTACAGCAGGCCAAGTTTAGGTGTCCTGCGACTCACATGCACCTCTGCTTCCTCGGGAAAGCCCAGCTCCCTCCATGTCCCTGCTGCAACCCTGCTGCAACCACAGACAGCCTGGTCCAGCTCTGACAGGGCACATCCAGACCTAGAAGAGCCATCTGCAAAGCCTGGCAGGGTTCAGAAAGCAGGGCTGGAGGGGTGGGCAGAAGGCTGGAGAAAACAGAGCTTGTTAATTAAAATTCCTCTTTTTGTCCCAGGAAGCAAGCCTGGGGTTGCTGCAGCCAGCAGGCACGTGGTGTGGGGACAAGGGGTGCAGGAAAGAGGGAGGTAAGGGCAAAGATTGCTCAGAGTGTAGCCAGCAATTGTAATTCTATCACAGTAATTGTGGGTTGGAAGGGAGGGAGTGGAGGGACTTTGACCAGCCTCTGGTCTCTGGCTAATGGCAGCCACAACCTTCCCCTACAGCAGCGCTGGGGTGTGAGCACTGAGGCTGATGAATACTCCCATGGCTTGGCTCACTGACTTATTCTCTGCTGTGTCCTTCCTCCAAAGCATCTCAACTGCATGAAACCCTTCATTTCCAGCAGCTGTCTGGAACACTGGCTCCCAGTGCTCATCCCCAGTCCCATAGCTGGCAGCAGGCAGGTGTCTGTGGCAAGGAGGTCTGAGACCATTCCTCATCACCAGAACCCAGCTGTCACCCTGGGGAAGCCACCTTCTACCACCTTCATGTTCCCCTACAGCACTCGAGAGGCAGCAATGGGCTGAAGCCCTGCACCACACAGCACAGCACTTGAAAGAGGAGAACACATTAAACTGAGATATGGAGGTTAAATCAGCTTGCCAGAGACCACACAGTACATCCACAGCAGGGCTGGGAACAGAGCCCAAGTTTGCTAACTCCAGCCTTCTGCATTCCCCACCAGAGAGGACTCTGCATCTCTCAGGATAAAACCTGAACATGGATTTCAGAAGCTGCATGAAAATGCAAAGTGTAAGTGATGGAGGGGAAGGGTTTTGCCTTCTTTGTGCAATGGACTGGCTTCAGGACGAACAGCAGCTCTGGGGTGATTTCCTGAAGCCAAACGGCAGAGAGAAATTGTCCCAGGTTCTTCCATCTCCAGTGAAGGGGTGATTGTCCCACTATGACACCATTGCAGAAGGGAAGACCCTCTGACCTGCCCACTGTCTTCTGCATCTTTCTAAGTTACCTACCCAGATCAGGCCCATTGGTGCAGAAACCTCATGGCATAAGACACACATTGCCAGCTCTGCATGTGCAAAGCTCCAGGGCCCTGGAGCTGCTTTTAGGGGACCCCGGTGTAGAACTGGCACTGGGAGACAAAGTGCAAGGAGGAGGGGATACTTGTGGTTCCTCGCTCCAGGTATTTGCAGGTCCCTGCCTAGGTTGAAGCCAGAGAAGACTGAAGGGGACAAGGCAAGAAGGATGCTTTAGGCAGTCAGCTCAGGACAGGACAAAAAAAAATGGTGATGAGAAGAGATCCATTTGGCAAGGATACATGCTTTCTCCTGGAAATCTCTCCTACAGAAAGCAGGGGGCAACAGAGCAGGACTCCTTGCCCTGTGGAACACACCACTGGAGCAGAACAAGGCTGGCTAGGAGACAGGGCTCAACAGGTGATGCTGCAATAGAGGCACACCAGTTTCTGGGGTTGCAGAAGGGAAGAGCTTGGTGGAGGGATCCTCATCACCCTGGGGAGTCTGTTACCTCCTTAAATCTGGGGAGGCTGGGGTAGATGAGACAAGGGAGGAGAGGGAAGTAAGAACCAACCGAACAACCAGGGAGAAAACCCAGTATCCTCCTTTGGGACAGACCAGAAACTCCATAGGTAAAATGCAGGCTACAACAGGACTACAGAAGGCTTCCTCTGTTCAACAGTTAACATGCAGTGAGCACAGAAAGAAAGCAAGCACCAGTTTTCCTCCTGCAGACCTGTATTTCCCTTTGCATCTCTCATTGAGGGCACTGATCTCTGACTGAGCCGAGTGCCAGCAACATGTGCAGTCCCAGCATGGAGGAGCTGACAGGAGGTTTGAACCAAGCCACGAGGAGGCAGACTGTGGGAGAGATACGGATTTCTCAGGCAGCCACGCACCTCAGCCCCACACCTGCGGCTCTGTCCCTGTACATGCCTGGTTTGTACAGCCTCCCTGGAACAACCTGCTCTCCTCCCTGCTCTCCCTCAGCATCCTGCTTCCCAGACTCCCTGTCGAAACTCCTGCCAGTGTTTCTTGTTCACTTTCTCTCTATTCCATCTCGCAGCTGCCAGACCCCAAAATTCAGTTTCCCGAAGATACTTGTACCTTTTTTTCCTGGACCATGTGTCATGGACAAGACCTGCCCCACTCCCCCCCGCCCCCGTTCCCCAGCCCTGCCATACAGATGAGCCCTCCCCAGCCCACCTGCAAAGGCCAGACCAGAGCATCCTCCTCCTCCAGGAACCGAGCTGCTCACCTCAAGTTATTGTCTCATTGCTGGCCAGGATGGAGCACTTGGTCCTCTCCACTCTCTGGGAGTCAACCTGTGGCAAAGGGGTGAAAAGCACTTTTCTGTGACTGTCCTCGGAAAAGCAAGGAAGTCAGGTGAGGATCCAGGCTGCTGGAGGGTGCCTCATCGCTGGGGGTAGCTTCAGTACCACCCTGAGCATCTGGAGAGCACCCTCTTGCAGGGTGACTGACAGCCCCCGTATCGCAAGGCTGGATGCTGGGTTAGCTCCTGAATGACAGAAAGGCAGGGAGCGTGTGTTTAACAAACAGAAATGGAAAAGGGGAGGGAGCCTGCTGCTGCTGTTTATACAGTGTTCAGCCACTGAGGGGCTTCTTGCATCGGGGAGAGAGAAGCTTTTCCAACACATCCACAGTTCCCTCTCCCGTGAAAAGGGGTGGGAGATGGAGGTCTGCAAGCTCCTTGCCTGTGCCACTGACCAGGGCAAGTGTCCATCCGCCCTTACTCCAGAGCTGTCCCATCTGCTCAGGCTTTAAACTTGTTGGGACTGGCATAGTCTTGCCCAGGGGTGAATCTTCCCTGCAGCAAGAGGTCTGCAGGTCCTGCAACTCAGCAGAGCCCTCACAGACCTCCCCTCATCCTCCTCTGCCTCTGTGTTATACAGTGCCCTGCATGGAGCAGTCTGCTGCTGTGGGACAGGCCTTCGGGTACTCTTGTGATGCAAATAGAAGTAATGGTGAGAAGTTTTAGCCACTTGGCAATGGCTCAGCCTGTTCCAGAGCCAGATTCAGTGTGGAGTTGGGAACACGAGTGAGTTTCTATTTTAGGGTACTCAGCACTACCCACGCTCCTGGAGCAAGAGAGAGGAAGAGGCACAAAAGCAGCATCCTCATGTCCAAATCTGCAACATCTAAGCTTGCCAGAGCCCAGGGAAGCACCCTGAGGGTGGCATGGGTAAGCAGGAGAAGCACAGCTTCCTGCCTGCCCAAAAGGTTTGCCTTCAAAGAAGTCAGGTGTGTTCCTAGCATAAGATTTGCCTCACAGGCAGTGCAGTGCAGAGGTTAGGGAGTAGGACACCCGTCCTTGGCTTTGACTACCTACAGCTAGTAGTTTATCTGAAGAGTCTTGCTCTTTACCCTCACAGTGGACTTTGGTTTCCTCTTCTTTGTGAGAATGAAAAACGGGAGGGTTTTCAACCACCTTTCTGTGCCACAAAAGTCATGATAAACCAGGAAAAATAAAACATTTCAATGGCTTAGGAGAAAAAGGAGAGACGGAACATTCCTAAACTAAGTCACACAGAAAGTCGCACTTGCACCCAAGACTTGGACAAGGTCCTCATGAGTCCCATCCTTCCCCTTGCTCTCCCAGTCAACCCTTCAGGAAGGAAAGGGCTCAGTGTCCCAGCACTGACAGCTGGGTAAATCCACCAGCTGCACTTGCTGGATTTCTGTGGGAGTTTTGTGTCTTCTCCCCCTTCGTTTTCCCTAAGGCTGTTTATTTAGCAGCTCTGGAAAGCTGAGAGTGGAGAAGAGCAGGACAGGACAAACCCACTCGGAAGGGACTATTGCTGTCTCCCAGCAGTCCACAGGGAGAGGCAGAGTAGCTAATGGTGTATGCTACTCCTTATGTTCCTGGTGGATGAATACTCCTCATGTTCCTGGTGGATGGATACTCCTCCTCTCCAGGGTCCTCAGCAGTGGATAAGTTGATTTCTGCTCAAGAGAGATGTTTTTCCCTCCTTTCTTTTCTGGTGTAAGATTTTTCTTGCCCATTCCCCAGAGAGTTTCCTGTTCTTCTCTTCCTCAGACTGGAATAAGATGCCTGGGGAAAAGGCAATGATTGACAGGAGAGAAACTTACTGCAGCCTGAAGCTGTGAACCTTCAGAAGGACCATGGGGTGAATTCCAGTCATTTTTGGCACGTGGTGCTTACTGGATGACAGCAAATGCAAACTCTTAAATCCCAGACTAGTCACTGCAGTCCTCAAGACCATCCTCTCCCACAGCCTCAGGGTCCGGCAGAGAGGTTAGCACCAAAACCTGCGGCGTTCCCAAGAATCCACTCAGCTCTCCAACCAGATAACATAGCCCAAAGCCCTTGTGCTTGGCAGAGCTGATAGAGCCCAGGAAGGGAGACCTGCGCATGACTCATGGTGATGCACACGGTCACAAATCATCCCCCAACAAGCAATGGAACAGTCCAGTAAGGGAAGGCCGAGCTTGGAGCACACCTGAGGTGTCACTCCAAGTGGCAGCCACCAAGAGAGGATTTGTTCCCTGCTCCCTCCATGCTCCCCATCCCTCTCTCCAGGAGCCAGGCTCTTCTCACGGCACCACAAACGGGCTGCCTGCCAGCCTGCTACAACAGCTACAACATAATTACTCCCACCCAGCTACAACATAATTACTGCTGGCGGCGAGTTCATGCAGCATAGCCCTGATGCTGCCCGGCCGTCGGCTCCTCGGCAGCCAAAAGACACCCATGGTCTGCTCTTCCAGATCCCCTCTTCCTTTTGTTGGGGCAAGAGGAGCAGTCCTGGTGCTGGCTGTTGCAGCCGAAAAGAAGATCTCCCCAGCAGCTAACAGGTCCCAAAAGAGCTGAGGGTCTTCCTAGCCTCAACCAGCAACTATACCTTGAAGAATGAGGATGGGAAATACAAAGATGGTCCCTTGCATTGCCCTAGGGAAGGCTGCACAGCCCCAGGCAGAAGTGGTGGGACCCACTGCATGCACAGTGTACCCTCAAACTCTGGGGTATTTCATACATGGACTGGGTACACACAAATGCCTGCACCAGTGTTGCAGGAGCTTTGTGTCCTTTCAAACACAATGGGATTGTTCAAAGCATCTTTGCAGCCCAAAAGCCTTTCCCATGGTTGTGCTTTGATTAGGTAAAAGCGCCTCTGCTCACCTGCTCTTCTGAGAACACAACAATGAATTTTATGCTCCAGGGAGTAAAATTGATGTCAAAAAGCAGAGAAATGGGGCAGAGGAGAGGGGCTGCCTTTTCATCAGCCCATGATCTGCTCTGCCTCAGCAAGCAGGCAGGTCCTTGGTCTGCACACCTTGCAGCTGTAAGCCACACTCTTTAGCTTAACTCCTGTCATAAAAAGCAGGCATATTATCTGATCACTCCCTGGGAGAAATCTCTGTGAAATCTCTAAGAAATCTGTTACCAAGGCTTCCAGATGCTCCCATTCATCCTGCTTCATCTGGAGCACCAGCACTGACTGACTTTAAAAACCAGCTTTTCATTTTTCAAACATCTGCTTAATTCCACCTGCACGTAATCAAAATATTTCCACTGCTCCTTCCTGCAGTATCACGCCTGTGTTTTGCTGAGAGAAGCATCAGCATGTTTTGGTAACACAAAAGCCCCTTTTCCATTTGAGCCCCAGAGTTCATGGGTACAACGGATTTGGGAGACTGTGATGCATTTGGGAGCTAAATTAGCCACAAAGCTGCTTAGGGGTGGGAGGGAGGATGGAAAGCTGTCTGCACCCTCTCTGAATTTAAAAGCAGATGTTCTCATTTCGTAACTCCTTATTGTCCTCACAGGAACATTTCTGGAATTAGTGGAGGAGCAGGGACAAGGTTTTGCTGAAATACCTGAGCGATCTTATGCCACCATGAGAGGCACTGGAGAAGCAGCAGAAGAGACAAGCTGTATGGGTTGGCCTGGGACTGACAAATCTCTGCTCTCTTCCAGGGCAAACAGAAGACAGGGATGCTGAGTTTGTCTTCAGGGTGAGAGTCAGTGAGCTGGGAAAAAGGAGATAGTTTGGAAAGATATTAACAGGGTTTGTTTGTGTCCTGCTGAAGAGGACACACATGGCCACACTTCAGCTCCTGGCAGGGTTAGGAGCAGGTAGGGACAGGGCTCCGCTTTGGGCAAAGCCACAGGGCCCATTTGATATAAGTTGATGAACTCTCTTCCTACCCCTCCATCTCCTCCAACACACAAAATCTCCTTCTTCATCCTCACATCGGGGCAGAGGGACTCTGGGCAGCTCAGTTCCTCCAGACACACAGCAGAGCCTCTGAGCCCAGAACTGGCCCCTTCATTTAGCTGTGCTTTCTGCAAGTCACTGCACTCAAAGCTTCACTAATTTATTAGAGGGTTGTTGCTTGTTGTTTGTGTACTGAGCCAGGTAGAAAACAGCTTCTGCAGAAGAGGATAATTGCAGTCAGATAAGCTCTTCAGAGACAGGATTGCAAAAATACAGTACTTTGTACACCAGCAGTTGTCTGGATAGACTAGAAATCTGGCTGAGTTTTGGGGAAGGGGAATGTTTCCCGGTCCGTCACAGACTCTCTGTCTGCCTTTGGGCAGATTATTTGATGTGTCTTGATTCCCTGTATGTGGAAGAGGTGATAAAAATGCTTCACTTTGGCAAACACACCCCTGCAGCAGTGGGCTGCATGCACTACAGGAGGCTGGGTGCTTGGGTATGCAGTAGTAGCAGCCTTGCTAGGACAGCTGACATGACACTTTTGCCCAGTGGGGTTTATTTCTAAGTTGCCCGTGTTCTGCGACCATGGTCTTGCTCTCCCAGGCTGAATACTTCATAGACCCATGATGAAGTTACAAATCTCTGGCCACTTTGTCACTCCTGAGATGACAAACAGCACTCTTAATACTGGACTCTGGCAATGGGAGCAGGCAGAGCTGGATGGGCTGATGGCAGCCCCAGCCTGAACTCTACCTAAGTGTCAAGACTGAAGGTGATGCAAGCGCTTGGGAAAAATTCAGGGCATTGGCACGTTTTCCATGGACTTGGTACTGCCAGAAGGCACTGGGTTTCCAGGAGCTGAGATCTGGTGCTCAGCTCTGCCATAGAGACAACAGGATCATATTTGCTACTTCACTGCCTTGCTCCATCTTTCCCAGCCCTGCGGGGACCCACATTAGCTGTCAGCAAGCAGCAGATTATCCACACCATGCTCAGTGCTGTGCCAGCAGCAGTGTCAGTGCACACCAGTGCTGCTGGTGGCCTTCCACACCAGGGCAGGAGGGTCCGATCCACTCCTGATACAAACCCAGAGACTTGGCTGGGAATCCATCTGGCTCCGTGTTCCCTAGAAAACGTGACTCAGAAGCCACTGTCTGACACTGAGAGGTCTGACACTGAGACCCCAGGAGACAGAGCAGCATTCCCAGGGTACACACAGCGCACACACAAGCCAAGCTGGAGAGCACAAAGCCTTATAAAGGCAGTGCTCTAAGTTTGTCCTTCTTTCAGCTCTTCAGGCGATGAAAAGGACGGCTCACAACCCTAATTAACTGGAACATGCTAATACCACTGAGCTTCCCTGGCCAGCAAATCTGGCACAAGGCGTGTGGGACACCTTCCAAACAACTGCTATGGGAAGCGTGTGCCTGCAATTTATTATTCGATGAGCAGTGTTTCCACTCTGCCTTCACTGAAGAGCTAGGATCAGACATAAGGGAGGTGAGTCTGGAGCCTGTAAATCCACTTCGAAAGTCATTTCATGCTGGAGGGAGAAGAGACTTATTTCTCCCCAGGCATTAAAGGTATTTAAGATGCCAGGAGAAATAGGGCTTTGCACAGCATTACCTCTGTGAGCACTCAGGACTTTCAAATGCTGCAGCATGTGGTGCTCAGCTTCCCACAGGGAAAACCATGTTCCTTCAGGGTGACATTCACCCTGGGCAGAAGATGGATAGCTTCCCATAGCATCCTGATGTAAGGACCAGAGCAGTGTGCATCATTATTATCAGAGTGAAGGGGAGGAGTACAGCCTGCTCTGGTCACTGGAGAAAGGGAAAAGGCAGCAGGGGCCCCAGCGCCATGTCTCCAGATGGGTTATTCCCTGTTTTGATAGCTGTCCTGGGCAAGGCAGTGCCCCTGCTCATTCCCCTGGAAAGGAGGGGAAAGGAGCCTGCCTAGCTCCTATTACAGATAAATCACCCTGTGAACTTTGAATGGGAAGCAAAGAGCAGGGCTCCGAAAGAGATCAGTTCATCCTCAGGGTAAGATCATCACTCTTGGTGCTTACTGTGCTGTCAGAACCAGGAGCAGAAGACACAGCCTCTTGAAGGCCATCACCTGCCTCTGGCCTTGGCTTCAGCCTGGCCGCATCCCACAGCAGCCCTGGCCCCAGGGCTGTTTGGGGCAGCTCCAGCACAGGGCTGCGTGGCAGTGAGCTTCCTGACCAAGCATCACCACAGCCTCACCAGTGCAGATGCTGGGAACCGGTCAGATTTGTATGGTATTCCTAGAACCTGAGCTCTGTGGCCATCTTTAATGCAAGTAATGAATAGAGCAAACAGTCAGGGGAAAGCAAATTTGGCGGTGTGATGTGATTTCATGGCTACTATGTTTTGACTGTGGAATACGGATGCTAAGCAACAAAAGACTTAAGCACCTTGAGCAGCCAAGTCTGCCCAGCCCATTTTTGTAGGGTGAGCTCATGAAGGCCTTTGCCACATCCCTGCTGTACACAGCTGAGGTGAGGAACCTCAAAGAAGCTAAAAACAACCCCCATGCTTCAGGCTCTACAGAGGCAGCTCCACATGTCTGTGAGTGCTCAGCAGCCTTATCATGAGCCAGGCATCCAAGTGCAGAAGAGTGTTATGGGGCATTTCTGCCCAGGGACCAGGTAATGGGCTGTTTGGGGAGCTGAAGCATGACCCATGAGGGGGAAGGCTGAGAGGACAAAGCTGTTTTGGCCAAGCCCTGTGCTGTGTGTGGAATATCAGAGGGGTTTCATGAATAGCTCAGAATAAACAGGCAAACAAGTGGCAGTCAGAAATGTTGATATTTGCACACATCTCCTGGATTTGGCGCCTGGGTGTGGGGAGGATGCCGGTGGAATGCAAACATGGTGGATTCCTGGCTGCCCGCAGGGGCGGTGTGGGGAATCTTACATCTCGGTGTGTCAGACAGCTCATGATGGTTTACACAGGGAGTCCTGGGGAGGGAGACTGGGATGAGACGCCCACCAGCCGTACGAGTCCAGTCCCTGAGAACTCAGCTGTTTGAGTATCCTTGGAAAAATGAAAGCCATGGTTAAGCAGAATTCATCCTCCTGTGCCTGTTCTAGGACCTGTTTCCTACATGCCATCACCAGTGGGTTATAGGTTAAACCACAGCCCCAGTGCCCCCAGAGCCATACAGCATCCAAGGGCTCAGAAGCACCCCAGTCCCATGGTGCAAACTCCCTCCCTCCATGTAGTAGGAGATGGATATTTCCACGCTGGTCCCCAAGCCTTCTCCATGAGCTTCTGGACACACAAAGGACAAAATGACTCAAGCCTTCAGACAACTAGCCTTACTTGACCTAGGTCCTTTTATGGCATGTTTGGGATGGTTTGAACTTGCTCAACACTGCTCACCATCTCCATCTGGCTCTTCTCTGGACCATGGATGCCAGCTCATGGGGTACTTGGGGCCAGTTGGATGCCTTCAGAGCACAAGGCTCTGGCTTCAGCAAAGCAGCAGTGTCATCTAGGCCTGGGAAAAAAAATCTGCCAAATAATGGCCTAGCCTTGGGTCACCCTCCTCCTCCAGCTATTTATCCAAAGATATCTTATCTTGGAGCATTGCTTCATTTCCTGCTCACTTTTCTAACCAAAGTCTTTAAACCATGTTTCTGCAGCTGAGGTCATGGAGGGATGCATAATATTCATTAACGGTGATGCAGCCGTTACCTTGATTCACCTCATCCTTTCTTCTTTCTCTTTTTTCTTCCCAATTGCTGCTTTCCCTTTCCATTTCTTCCTCTCTCCTGGTCTCAGGGCAGGAGAGAGCTGGCAGGAGCCCACTGAAGCAGAGCCTCCTGTGGTGCGGCCAGGAGTCTGGGGATCTCTCCTGACCAGCAGCACCACACTCCCTCCTGGCCAGGGATGCTTTGGGCAGTGGGAAGGGCTGGCTCCAGGCTCAGCCCCAGAGGGTCATTCCTCTGGGGCTTGTCTGGATGAGCACACGGAAGAGAACAGATTTAATTCAGCTCAGTGTCTGAGATGTGGAACCAAGGACCACTGACAGGTCCCAGGGTAAGAACATAGGATAGGACTGAGTCTTTCAACTGTAAAACAAACTCCCACATGTGGGCTGTCAAACCCCAGCAGGCAGCTGAGCTGGGAATTGCCACATGCCGCTGCTCTTTGTTCCCTTACAGACACACCAAAACCACCACCTCACCCCAGTGTCTGTGGCTGGAGGATCCCTGCCTCCAGGTTTCCACTCTGCAGGGGACAGGCTGTGGGTGCAGAGGGGCACAGACCAGCTAGCACAGGAGTTACTGCTGAGGGTCTGCCCAGCATCTCCCCATTGGGGCTTGCCCCAATTCACCCCTCTTCCCCCTGCCCTGTCCCACAGCCAGGCAGTGCTCAAGCAGAGTGTGATCCAGAGGGATCAAAGTCCTCGGTGTGTATTTGTACTCAAACCAAAGTGAAATGGGGAAATCAAAATCCAAAGCCTCTAAAGCCCGCTTGAGCTTTCTTGCCCACATTTGGAGAGTCCCTTGACACAAGGGACCAATACTGCAGATGAAGTGGGAAGTGCAGTGTGTCCAGCATCATCCCTCTCCTTCTCTGAAGCCAAACAGTGCCTTTGACACCCATCTCCAAGAATACATGTTTGGTGCATGGAGCGGAGAACTGCAAAGGGGTTTGGACCCAATCCATGAGCTTTCAGCTAGATCCTTCCTGATCCACATTATCATTCATCTCCCCAGTGCATAATCAGGCTCTCCAAACAGCGTTCTCAGGTCCCAGCCCAGAGCTTGGAGCCTCCCGAGAGGAATATGCTAAAAAAAGAAAGAAAAACATTACACTGCCAACTGAAGCGAGTGCTGAAAGGAAGGAGATGCCAGGAGCACTTGAACAAGAATCCGAGACCCAGGGACGCTGGGGTGTGTGTGTTTTCAATCCACAGATGGGAGATGTGTTCATTGGGAAGTGACTGCCACTCACTGTTAGCTTCAGACCTTGTAGCTGATGTCCCAGCAAGTGAAATGGCCGTGACGAGGACATCCCTGCCTGCATTAGCACTTTCTCCTGGGATTGATGGATTAGTGCAGAACATGGTAAAATGGCACCACTCCTCCTTTGGCTCCAAAACCTGCATTTGCCTCTCAAACCTACAAAGTTGGAGCTGAGCAATGGCACACGGGCAATCAGTCCTGTCAGCAGCAAGGGGAGTAATTTGGGAAAATCAAACCAAATCAGGGGTTCAGGACTCCCTTGGGTGCTGTGAGGTGTCCCACAGTACTCAGCTGGTGCAGAGCATTGCTCCCATGAGAGAGCAGCATCCTGCAGCCCTCAGGGTATCCACTGGCACAGCCCCATCCCAGTGCCACAGCAGGGGGATGCTCCTGCTGCTCACACTGCACAACGTGCCCAGGACCAGGTTCCAGCTGGGGCTAAGAGGGGAGCTCAGCATCACCTGAGCTATCCCAAATTCTGCTCTTTAAGGGTGAAGCTTCATTTATTTGGCTACAGGGACTCACCTCCTCCAAACAACAGGCCTGCAGCTGCCCCGGGGTGCATGGAGGTGCAGGCTGGGGGCTATCACCTCCCTGGGCTCTGCAACCAGCCCCACAGGGAAGGATGAGCTCTCTAAACACAGCACAGATGCTCATTCATGGGGACATCACCCAGCACTGATGGCTCAGGCTGCTGTGGGAACATAACCTTCCACAGCACATTCCAGATCTCTGCTGAAAAGCAATTACTGATGCTTTTACCTCTATGCAGAGCTGCACAAATAATGGACCTTGGTGCTGCAAGCTACAACAGGTCAGGGAGTAGCACCCTGGCTCACCCCAGGCTGCATGCCCCACGCTGGGTGTTTTTGCCTGCAGGTTTGTGCATGCGTCTGTCTGTGTCTGTGCACAGTCTGTTATTCCTCCTGTAGAAACAAAGGCGAAGCAAGGAGATTAGAGGCTGGACATGGCTGATGAATCCACTTCCCTTACAAAAGGAGATGGTTCAGTTCCCATCCAAACTCCAAGAGTTCAAAGCCAGCTATTTCTCAGGGAATGCTGGCTTGTGCCGGGAGGATGCCATGGAATGCCAGCCCCTCTTCTGCTGCACAGGTGTTAGCCACACTGGGCTGGCAGCAGTCTCTGCTCCCAGCAAGCCCTGGCCCATCCACATAGTGAAATCCAGCTTACATGAAACTCTATAAATGTGGGGAGTGAGGTGTTGCTGCTTTAAATCACAGCTAAGCAGAGGCTGTTCAGTCATCCCTGGTTCCCTGTGTCATCTCCTAGGTCCTGGTGTCACCAGCTAGTGACGTTCCTACAGGGACCCCACTGAGGTGTGTAGTGGAGAGGAGAGAAAGGCAGCAATGGGAGCAGGCTCAGCCTGTTGGAGACAATTCCTTCCCAGGGAGTGATTCTTGTCCCCCAGTGTCCAGCTCTCCCCAATAAGGGGTCCAGAGCCCCCAGAATAACTGCATCGGGGCTGGCAGCATATTTGGGCATGGCCTGACCTTGTTGGTGTCCACGGATGCCACTTGTTTGACCCACCCAGAGGCCTCAAAGCACTTTCACAGCAGCCCACATCCTCCCTCCTTGTCCATGGCACTTCCCGGAGCTCAGGATTTTCCCTGGGGGCACCCCCAGCCCCCAGGGAAAGCCCCCAGAGCTGCCTAAGCCAGGGCTCTGCATTGCAATGGTGAACAACAAGGAGCTTCAGCTCATCACTCCTTTGTGCCCACAGGCAGCATCCCCCAGGACAAATTGCTCCTTATGTAGTCAGTGATGCTCCAAGCCCAAACATCAGCACAGAGCTGTGGCTGAGCGTGTGACCCCAAAGGGCTGGTAGAGACAAGGGAGAGGCTGATGCCTGCAAGCAGGGCTGCTGTGGCCATGTGCCAGTGGGCAAGCACAGAGTGCAACAGAAAGCCTGGGAAAATCCCTCAGACAAGCAAAAGAAGATGGGTGGAACCTTAATTGCATTGCTCTAATGGTGAGAAAACATAGAGCAGCAGCAGCAGGAAGAGGAAGGCAGGAGATGGACAATGCACATCACCCTGTTGGGGATGCTCAGATGCTAACAGCGGTTAGGAGACAGACAGTCTGTGCAATTCGTGCTTGTTCCCATTATTTCCAGTACTGAAAGCTCTTGTGATTTTTCTCACATGTCCACCACTGTTTGCCACTTCCCACAACATCTCAGGTCCCACCATCAGATGACCGCACAAGGATGAAACCCTTCCTCCTTTCCCCTGCTGACAAACCTGCAGCCCTTGTGATTAGGGAGCAAAACCTTGTCCCCCAGTGACCCCAAGACTTTGGTCAGAGCTGCTACTTCAAGGTGCTGGGACCTGTAGAGCTGGCTCAGGTCCTGCAAGCTTCTGACTCCTGGAGAAGGGAAGCCAGGGAACAGAGAGGACGGGTTTTCCGTTGCCTATTTCTATGCTCTCATTGCTGAATGCAGCAGCAGGGCAGTGCAATGAGAGCAATGCAATGCAATATCACGCACTGCACCGCCGTGCAGAGGCAGGGCAGTGCATGCCATGCAGCAGATGCAGTACAGGGCACCAGCGCAACACCCACTCTCCGCCTGCTCCCGCGCGACCATGTGACCGCATCACATGCAAAGCCCCCCTCCCACCCCCGCGCAGCTCCCATCCAATGAGCGCAGGGGCGGGCCGTGAGTCCCACGGCGATTGGTCAGAGAGGGCGTCAGTCCATGAGGGGGGCGTGGCTGAGGTTGCCCTTGTGGAGGCTGCGGGCGGCTCGGCTCGGCTCGGCTCGGCTCGGCTCGGCTCGGCTCGGCTCGGCTCGGCGGTTACCGAAGCCCTGAGGTCCGTGAGCACGGTGGGTGCCCGGGGCTGACCATGGGAGCGGGGAGTCGCGCTTCAGGCCGGGTCTCGCATCTCAAGGCCCGGCCGCCACACTTCAAGACCGGGGCCCGGAGGTGCCGCGGGCTCTCTACAGCCCGGGGCCGGGACTGCGCCCCCTCATAGCCGGGTGGCTGCAGCACAGGCACCACAGGGCCCTGAAGTAGGATCAGGGCCTGGTGACGCCTTCCCTGGGGCCGTGTCGGGACACAGGGGCCGGAGCTGTGGGACCCTGGGGGTGGCTTTGCTGAAGTAATAGGAAACAAAGTTGTTCGGCAAAAGGGCCTGCCCCCGTGCCGGGGAGTCTCCGGAATTCCCACCGCTTGGGGCTTTCCAGGGCTGGATACACCCAGGGCAGCAGCTGGGCAGATCTGGTGATCAAACCCTGTCCTAGAGCACCCAGCAATGGGGAGAGGCGAAGTCCTCCCTAGCCCCGAGGGAAGGGGGTTTGGGGATGATGCAAACTGACGGCGGGACCTGTGTGCCAGCAGGGATGGCCGGCAGGAGCCAGGACAGGAGCCTGCGGGAGGAGCTGACATGTGCCATCTGCTGCGAGCTCTTCAGCGAGCCCGTCATGCTGGACTGCATGCACCACTTCTGCAAGACCTGCATCCAGTGCTACTGGGCGAGAGGCACCCGCGTCCCCTCCTGCCCCCAGTGCCGCCGCGAGTTCCCCAGCCGCACTTTCCGCACCCACTACCTGCTGTCGGGGCTGGTGGAGAAGGTGCGGCGCTGCGGCTCTGTGGAGCACCAGCACAGGATGCGGGTGAGTGGCATCTGCCCAGCTAGGGCAGAAGGGACAGGTACCACATGAGCCCTATGTGGCCACCATAAGCCTGTTACTCTCTCCTCCTGCAGCCAGTTCCCCAGCAAGGGAGCCCCATGCATGCCTCGCCTGCCCTGAGTGCAGTGACATCTATGTCTCTTCCTGATTCCTTCCCTCTCCTTGTTTCCTTCCAGCTCTCTGTCCTCTGGATGCTTCTTCTCTTGCATTTGTACCCTCACTGCTGTGCCTGACTTCCATCGCAGCCTCGTTTCTCACATAGGGACCACGCAGCTGGGGGTGAGGGCTGCGTGCACTGCTTGAGGGGTCAGTCCCTGCACAGGTCAGTTCACAGCACACAGAGTTTAAACTTTCAGCAAACAGATATCCCAGGCTGGAGTTTCCAGCCTGGGGTGATAATAAATAATGTTATTTATTAACAATAAATATTTTGTTGCATGCACACATACATAGTTCTCAAGCCTGTGCATCAGGTGCTTTCTTCTCCTTACTGTCTTTATAATTGCAGCCTCCCTGTAATGCTGGCCTCAAGACTTAGGATTGCGCCTGAATCACAGCAGAGTAGTGAGTGGGCTCCTCACCTTCTTTAACTTATTCCTGCAGAAGCACCTGGAAAATGCTTTGCAAGCTCGTCAGAAGGAGATGGAAAACTTCTTGCAGAGGAAGCGTGTGACGCAGGAAGATATCTGTGGCCTGATGGTAATGCCCTGTGATAGCTGCTTTTTGTACAGCCCCTGGGTTAATGTTCATAGAGGATCTGTGTATCACTTCAGCTGGGATTTTGCTCAGTTTCCTGTAAAAATCTAGGTGGATAACTTCTGTAGGGATCTGAACAAGCTCCCCTGCATGTAGGCCAAAGCCCATTGCTACTGAATGTTCAGTGGAGGCTTTGGGCAGCTGCATTAAGCAGAGCCTGCATGGGGTGAGTGATGGGAGCTGTCAGCTGAGCAGTCTCTTCTGGCCTCGCAGTGCTGCCGCTTTGGGAGAGGGTTAATTCTTGGAAGCTCTAAAATCCTCTTGCGTGTCTGAAGAGGTGGCAGCAAAGCCAAAGGAGCTGGGTCAGTGACAATGCTGGCACTGCAAAGAGCAGTGGCCTTGTTAAAAGGACTGTGTTTGGATTCATTGCAAAGCTCTGAGATGATGTGAGGAGCCTGAGTGCTCTCTATGGGCTTGAGAAGCACCTACTTGTCACTGATCAATGAAGCAAGGACAGCTGCAGGCTGTCTGCACTTCCTTCTCTAGTGGCATAAAAGTATGAAAAGCCAAGGAAGGAGAGTTTAAGGAAAATTGAAGTAGCTCAGAGGTGAGATAAAACTGATGGGAGGCTGTCCTCTAACTGGAGTCTCTGATCTGTCTGCCTGCACTGTTTCATTACTTTTATCCCACTGCCAGATTTGGAATAGACCTTTGACATTAGTGAAGTATTAGCAAACAAGCACATGTGGCTGATGTCCAGTTGCAGTGGAAGAGCTGACTAGGAGATGTTTCAAGAGTACAGGAGCAAATTGCTGACCTGAACAGGGAGGCCATGCACATCCTCTGAGGTTCTGGTGTGTCAGCACAAGCACCTGCTGGAGCAAAGGGAGGCTGGGGTGTTGTGCGGGCTGGTGGAGCTTCAGATACAGTCTGGGGGAGATGGGTTTCCTGCTGGTAGAAAGGGATTTGCATTTCAGGAAGCACTCCCTGAGAAAATAATGAGGGTTAAGGTTGCACTGAGAGCTTAAAAGCATGAAGATTTGGAAAATAGTCATTGGCTGTCTCTTGTAAACAGGCAGGAAGGCAGAGCAAGCACAAGGCTGGCTGGCTGACCAAACAACGGGTAAAAAGTGACCTCTGAAAGAGCTGAATGGGATTTATCAGCCTTATCTACAGAGATTAGTCTGTGCAGCTTCCCCACCTCCATACAGACAGCAGCCCTGGGAGATGGAGGCAGCAGAGAAAAAGAACAAGTTGCCAGTGTCAGCCAGCTCTGCCTGGAGCCTGGTGTGATGTGAAATAAATCCTAACCAACCTGAACAGTTGAGTCTGCAGCTCCAGGAAAACAAAGAGCTCCAGTCTTGCACAAAAGCCTGGTGTTGTGGGAGAGGACTGTGGGTGCCCACTGTGGCTGTGTGCAAGGATTTCTAGTTAAAGTGACCAAGCCATTGGTGGAGTTTTGTTTTCGTTGATTGTTTTTGGCTTGATTTGTTTTTTCCCTTTGGCTCTGCAGCCTTGCGTGCTATCCTCCATCCAGAAGTTGTGGGTATGTCTGAGACTGTAATTCCAGGATTCTGTAAGCAGAGTAACACCTGAGCATCCTGTGCACCCGCTTGTGTGTTTTAGCGCCCAGACTCATCTGCCTTTTCCTTCTCAGAAGGTGTCTGGGGAGCTGAACTTCAACATCCGGGCAGAGTTTGCCTGCCTTCATCAGATCCTGGAGGAAGAGGAGAGAGCTGTGCTGGCAGAGCTGGCCCAGAAGAAAGCGCAGTCACTGGCTCAGCTGCACAGGGACATGCATGGGCTGGAGGAGGGGATATCAGTGCTGCAGAGGGATATTGAGCGCATAGAGCACACCCTGAGCAAGATGGAAGAAGTGTCGTTGCTGGAGGTGAGTGTCCTTGGCTGGCACTGGCAGGAGGATGAGAGATGTTCCAACATCTGACTATGGGATGGTGAGTGTCCTAAATGACAGAAATAGGCTGTACCTGGAAGTAGATCTTGCTGGCATCCCGCCAGATTATTTGCCTAATTCCCTGGAGTCTGAAGGCTTCAGCCACAAGGGATATAGTGATCTCTCGGATGTGGTGGGTCTCAGGAACCTTACTCCTTCTCTGTTACCCACGTGAAATTGCCTTGGCCCCGGTGCCCAGGCAGTTTCCCCCAGGATGAGGGTCATAATAGGTTGGTTTCCTCTCTGTGCTGTGTGACAGCCCGAGGCAGGACAAGGAGCTTATTTGTGCAGGTACATGAATTACAGACAGTGACTGCTAATTCTCTCTGCTTCTCACTGCAGGTGGAGAGCCTGGATATCAGGTATGTGTCTGGTGTGAAAGCAGCTGATTCCCTTTTCAGGATCTTATCTCTGTCCCTGGCTGGGACCACATGGGGGATGGATCTTATCTCAAGCATTTAAAGCATCAGCTGCTGGTGCTGTACAAGCTGGGGGCTGATCCCCAGCGTGTGTTGGATGTTCTTCTCAGGGAGCTTGTGTGTCAGGATGGCTGACTGTGCTGGTTTGGAATGGGTGCAAGAGCAATGCATGCTGCAGGCAGGAGCAAGGCTGTGCCACAGTCTTTGAGTGCTTTGGCTTCTCCCCACCCTTTGTTACCTTCTTCCAGCTCACGGGGCTGCAGAACTTACCCTGAGGTTCAGGTTTGTCTGAGGCTGTGAGTAGTTAAGGGCTAGAACTGCCATAGGGGAGCATGTCCCTGTTCCCTCCCTTTCTGGGCAGAGGTTTGACTGCTGCTCTCTGCCGCAGGCCTTCAGTGCGTGTTGAGACCCAGCCTGCTTTTGACCTGGAGCACTACAAGGACAGCTGCAGCGGTCCCTTGCAGTACATCTTCTGGAGACAGATGCTGCGCTCCATCTGTCCTGGTGAGTGGATCAGTGTGAGGGATGGATGAGCTGGATGGTGGGGATGCTCTGTAGAGGGAATATGCAGCCGGTAAAATGCCATGGTGGCTGTCTCCACAGCTCCTGCCCCCCTCACCTTTGACCCTGAGTCAGCCCACCCCAACCTGGTCTTCTCCAGAGACCTGACAGCAGTGACAGAGAGGAGTAAAGCCCTGCCTGTGCCCGTCAACCCCCGGCGCTTCCGCCAGTGTGTCAACGTCCTGAGCTCGCAGACCTTTGACAGTGGCCGGCACTACTGGGAGGTCTGGGTGGGCAGCAAAACCAAGTGGGACCTGGGGGTGGCCGCCGAGGCCGTGGACCGGGCAGCAAAGGTCAAGCTGTGCCCGGAGAATGGCTACTGGACACTGCGCCTGCGGAACAGGACCGAGTACTGGGCCACCACCACCCCCTGGGTGCGCCTGACTCCCCGCCGACCTCCCCGCAAAGTGGGGGTCTTCCTGGACTGCCGGGAGGGCACCGTGACCTTCTTCGACGCTGGGGACATGTCCCACCTCTTCACCTTCCACCAGGTCTCTGCAGACAGATACTGCCCCTTCTTCAGCACCTGCTTCAGCGATGGGAAGGACAACATGGAGCCCATGCGCCTCTGCCACCTGGCCCTGTGAGGAACAAGGAGGAGCTTTGGGGACACCAGCCTGGCTCCTTGTTCCTGCTGTCTGGATGCTCCCCAGGACAGGAGGCCAGTCTGCACATGTGGGTGTTGGAGAGGCTGGTTTCAGTTTTGGAGGAAGGAGAGGGATGCGGTTTCTTTTCCCAGCTTCTGTCTGCCCTCTCTTCTTTGTGCCATGGGCTGTGGGTGCTGCACTGGCACCCCTTGAAGGACAGCCTTCCACGCCTGAGCATTGAACAGTAACCACAGGCTGCTTGCACCTCCTGTTGCTTCATGCCTCCCACGTGTAAACCCTGTGGAGGAGGGCAGTGGTCCTGGAACACCATCGAGTGCCTTTGGACACTGAACTCTTGGATCCCAGCCACTGGCTTCCTCTACTCAAAGGGCTTCGTGGGGAATGGCTGCAGGCTGGCGGCAGAGGGAGCTCAGTGCACGGTGTGGAGACCCACTTCCACCTGGGACTGTGATGCTGCTTCACCTCCACTTCCCTCTCTTCCCTTCACTCCATTCTCCTCCCTTCCCTTCCATTCCTCTGCCTTTCACTCCCTTCCACTCAGTCACTATTAAAGCTCATTAAAAAGACCCCTGTATCTCGGGACTTGCATGCTGGGGGGGATCTACTGCACTGGGCTGTATAGCCTGGGGGTGCAGACCAGCTCCTTGGCCCCTGCTCCAGCCCAGGCTCCATCCACCTGCAGGACAAGTTGAGTGGATTTGGCTGCTGCAGTTAGTGCCTAGGGGGTGCTGGCAATGTCTGCACCTTGCTTATGAGTCTGTGGAGTTGACTTGAGGTGCTGGGTTGGGCCTGAGCTTTGCTGGTGGGAGTGAGGATGGAGTGCTTGAGTCATTGTGTTTATCCCACTCAAGTCCATTCCAGGGTCAAAGCAGAGGAAGAGCTACCCCAGGCCTGTGCACCCACTGGTGCTGGCTGGAGCCTGCAAATGCCTCCTCTGCAGAGGCTCCACTTTCTGCACTGTGGGAAGGGCACTTGTCAAAGAATGTTCTTCACTGGTTCCCAGTGGGGATGGGGCAGGGGCTCTATCTTCCCATGGTACCACAAGGGGCATTTCCCCATCGTGTGCAGCACCACTGCCGTGTGCCAGGGCTGGGATCTGCTGTAGTTCTGTGGTTGCTTAATGCCTGTCCTGGGGCAGGAGGTGACTTTGTGCTCAGCCAGAGGGGAGGATGACCCATGCAAGATGCAGACAGATGTGCCCTCCTGTGCCCAGGGCTCTGCAGTGTGGGGTGGAGGTGGGTGCAGAGGGGACTCTGTTACTGGGAAGCTGCTGCTCTGTGCAGCCCTGCTTGGGGGTTGGATGTGGAAGGGATGTCAGGGGTTTCTGCTCCTGTGCTACGGCCCTGGGCTGCACTCCACCTCCTCTCCCAGCTCCTGCATCATCATCTTGCTGTCCCCAGTCTCAGCTGAGATAAGAGTGGAGAAGAAAGAGCTGTTGGCTTGGAAATGCTGCTGTGAGCGGGGCTATCATCCCAGCAAGGCCTGGGAGCCTCTGTGGGAAGGTGATGCTGGTTTGATCTCAGCAGGGAGCTGAAACCCATCCCGACTGACCTGAAACTGCAGGCAGGTGAATCTGAGCAGCAGCAGGCGGGATCTGCAGCGGGAGCAGGAGCCGATCCACAGGCACGGGCAGGCAATGAGCACACCCGGCTCCCGCTGCTGCGTGCCGCGTGGGCCGGCGTGGCGGCACGGGCTGCGAGCTGCTCACTGCAGCGTGTGCCAGTGCCATCGCTGCCACCTCCTACACCTTCCCCTTGCCAAAGCAGAGCTGGAGAGCAGCGAAACCTGCTTGTCCCACATCCCTGGGCTGAGCACGCTCTCCAAGAAGCACATCCTTCCTCCTCCTCCTGCCGGGCCCTGTGTGGTGGCTGTGGCGTGCTGCTCCAAGGCAGAGCTGCATTTCAGGGTATAACATCCTTGCCTGGCCCTGCAGGCAGGTGCCTGGAGCAGGCAGAGCCCCTCTGCTGTGCGGCACGTACAGCAGCTCCTGTGTGCAGGGAGAACACTGCTCTGAGCTGCCGTACGTGCGATTTAGCCTGGTGAGGAAACGCTGCCTGCTGTCAAATGCTGTCTGAAGAGTGCATTTCACTGATAAACCACAGCAGAAACTCTAGGCGTGGTGTGGATGCAGTGACCGGCTGAGCCTGGCTCTGGGTTCAGACAGGAGGGGATGGGGATGGGGCAGTGGGCACCAGAGAGGCGAAGCTCCCCTCTCTGCTCCAGCGTCCGGACTGTGCACATCCCATGCTGGCTCTTGCCATCTGCCCCCAGGACCAGGCTGTCTTCTCCTTGCAGGTTACCCTGTCATCTTGTCTCTGGGTGTCCTCAGAGCCACCCATCTGCTTTTCCCATTGCTGTCCCTGGGGCTGGGCAGCGTCCAGCTCCCTGCTCTCTGTGTCTTTATCCTGCGCTTTGGGGAAGCCTCTGCTTCCTCGGGTCCTCCCCACGTGCTGGAAGGGGCTCAAGATTTTAAAATAAGATCCTTTTGTTTCCCAGGGCGGCAACAATGGAAAGGTCCTACCGGTCCCACAGTCACCCTGTGTTTGTGATGGAAAATTCCCCGTCGTCACGGGCGAGCCCTCCCCGCTGTCCTGCCGTTAGATGGCAGCATGGACGGGCTGGTCCTGGCCACCACTGCCTGCACGGTGCCACATTTGCGCTGCAACGGATGCAGGATGCCAAAATCGCTTGATTTGGGGGCTGCCAGGGGATCCCACTCCCTCCGAACCCAGGGCAGAGCCTCCACTGTTCTCACTCTCGGCTTTTCCAGGCAGTCATCTGACTGCTTTGTCCAGCATCTCAGCAGTGTGATGTGATCCATCCCTCCATCACTGCCCACACCTCACCACCTCGCTGCTCACCTCTCAGGTGCACGATGCCCCCTGATGCTCACAGTGGTCCTCAGCATGGGGATGCTGCAGTGACAGGAAGCTCCATGGCTCCATCTCTGATCACAGCCCCCAGCACCGGGAAGGGGTCTGATTCCAAAATCTCAGCTCATCGCCCTGCAGTGAGAGCGACGCAGTCGGTGCTCTCAGGGTTAAAAACTCAGTAAGAGGGCTGGAGGGAGTCAGGTAAAACAAACTCTGTGGTTTGGAGCCCTTCCGAGAGCTCTGGGAGAGGGATGGGGTGATTTCTCCCTTGGCTTTGGCAAGGAGAGCAGAGCGCACGAGAAGTTTTCATGCCTTTTCAGAGCCACGGGAACATGGTTCTCATTCAGGCTCTTTCTTCGCTGTCTGCGAGCGTGTATAATTAACAACCCTCCAGGGTGCAGCGTAGGGCTGTGTTAATCCATGCACTCAGCACTCGTTGGGTGCACAGGCAGCTGGCCAGGGCTGTGCCCGCTGTGCCACCGCATTCCCAAAGCTCTGCCATCACAGCACATTCCCAGTGAGTTCACACCGAGATGGAGCCACTGCCACCCGTGGAGCTGCCCCATTCTGCTGCCAACGCCATGGTCGTGTGCATGGGGTTTGGTGCAGACCTGCCAGAGCAGGGGGTGTGTGCCCCATGTAATGGTGCTGGGGGGGAATACAGGTGCCCCATGCTGCTGGCAGTGCCCTTGGAGAGACAGCATGAGTGGAGCCCGTAGTGCATGCCAAAGGAGTAGGGGTGCAAGTGTGTTCACACAGGGCATCTTTGTGTGCACCTAGGGGTGCAGGACGAGTGCAGGAGGGTGTCTGGATATAGGCACGATCTGTGGGCTTTGGGGTGCATGCAGGCACGAAGGTGTGTGTGCAAGTAGATGAGATGTGTGTGTTCACATGAGGGGTGTGCACAGTAGTGTGAGAGGGTGCTTGTGTGCGTTCCTTCTGGGATGAGAGGTTGGGGTGTGCGTACAGATGCACACAAGAAAGACACAGAGGTATGAGTGGGATGTACAGGGGTGCATACAGGCATGCAAGGCATATGGTAGCATGAATATACATACAGGTATTGGGGGGCTCATGCGTACATGGGGCAAAGGCGATGCACAGCCATGCACACAGGTTCAGGACATGCTTGTACCCAGCTGCAGGGGGATGATGCTCACCCATGCACCCAGCTGCAGGGGGTGGACGGATGCTCCCCCATGTACCCAGCTGCAGGGGATGGATGGATGCTCACCCATGTACCCAGCTGCAGGAGATGGATGGATGGATGCTCACCCATGCACTCAGCCACAGGGGTTGGATGGATGCTCACCTATGCACCCAGTCCCAGGGGATGGATGGATGGAAGGATGGATGGATGGATGGATGCTCACCCATGCACCCAGTCCCAGGGGATGGATGGATGCTCACCCGTGCACCCAGTCCCAGCGGATGGATGGATGGATGGATGGATGGACGGACGGACGGACGGATGGATTGGATGGATGGATGGATGGATGGATGGATGGATGGATGGATGGATGGATGGACGGACGCTCACCCATGCACCCAGCTGCAGGGGATGGATGGATTGGATGGATGGATGGATGGATGGATGGATGGATGGATGGATGGATGGATGGATGCTCACCCATGCACCCAGTCCCAGGGGATGGATGGATGGATGGATGGATGGATGGATGGATGGATGGATGGATGGATGGATGCTCACCTGTGCACCCAGTCCCAGGGGATGGATGCATGGATGGGTGCTCACCCATGCACCCAGCTGCAGGGGATGGATGGATGGATGGATGGATGGATGGATGGATGGATGGATGGATGATGGATGGATGGATGATGGATGGATGGATGGATGGATGGATGGATGATGGATGGATGGATGGATGGATGGATGGATGGATGGATGGATGGATGCTCACCCGTGCTCACAGGTGCAGGGCCGCCCGCACCCCGATGTGCGGGGCTGCAGCCACCACCGGTGCCGGTGCCCGGTGCCGCAGGTGCGCCCTCCCCCCCGCGCCCCCGCCCTCCCGCCCCGCCCCGTCCCGCCCCACCGCCCGCCCGACGCCCCGCGGGCTCGGTGGAGGGCGAGCGGGCGGCCCGGGCGGGCAGAGGAAAAGGAAACGGCCCCGGTGCTCCCCGCCCGCCGCCGCGCGTCGCCGCAGCTGGGGCGCGGCGGGAGCAGAGCTCGGGCGCGGGGCGCTCCGCACCGCTCCGCATCGCCCCGCACGGACCTGCCCGCGGCCCCGGAGATGAAGAGAGTTTGCACGCTGCCCCTCTGGCTCTGGCTCGGCATTGTCTCGGAGGCAGGTGAGCGCCGCGGGGCTCTGCTCTGCCCGGACCGACCGGAGCGGAGCGGGGCTGCGGGCTGCCAGCTCTGCCGCCCGCCCCGCACCTGCGGGCGCGCTGGAAGGGAGGGGACCCGGCGCTGCCTGTCGCGGCTCCCACATCCCGGACGGGGATGTGCCGGGATCCAGCGCTACGTGTCCCGGCGTCTCCCAGCCCCGACGAGGACCGGCACCGCCCGCCTCGGGGTCCCTCAGCCCCGGCGGAGACGGGCGGTGGTGCCCGCCCGGGTGTCCCCGACGGCTGTGACCGCGTCCCCGCAGAGAGGGGATGGGACGGGACGGGACGGGAGGACGCTGCTGCCGTCCCTGCGGGTCGCGGGGTGACCGGTGGGGAGCACTCGCCGTGCCCGTGCCGCTCGCTGCGAGCAGGGGGAAGCCGCATGGGACTCCCGCAGGAGGGGTTTCTCCGCGGCGGGCCGGGAGGGGAGGCTGGAGGCCGGCTCCATGCGCTGCGTATTTGGTTTTCATGCGCGGGGTCGTTAATTTGTGAGCCCCGGGCAGTGTGTTGGGGAGGAGGGTGCGAGGAGGTGGCGGTCCATGCGATGCCTCCAGGCTGCCTCTACCAGTGGTCAGTGGCCACTCTGCTTCACCTGGGAAGTCACCCGGAGCAGATACTGGTGAAACGGTTTTTCTTCCCATAGCGCTTCTGGGGTAAAAAGGCTGTTGGGCAGTGAGTCGAGTCCTCTGGCCACAGCTTGGGTCATGTGGATGTGGGACCGCGGCAGAGATGGGGCTGCAGTGCCTGTCCAGAGAGCAGAGACCGTGGGGCAGAGCAGAGCTGGGTGGGTGCTGCCGGAACAGCAGAGATGGGGCACCAGCTTCCCCTTGGGGAAGCTCCTGCTCACACAGGTAGAGCATTTGCTGCCTGTATCAGAGCAAGATGGACAGAAAGTTAGTGATGCTGGAAGCTTATGATGTGGGGAGGTGAATTTGGGGAGTAGAAATAGAATTCTCTGTAGCCTCAGCTTGGTGATTCACTGTCACTGGTGGCATTTGCTGCCATCATTGAAGTGAGCTCACGGGAGGGCTGCAGGTCCACCCGCAGAGATGCGGCATGGACACCATCACCGGCAGCACCGTCAACCTGCTCTGCCCAAAATGCTGCTGATGGCTCTGGTGCCACCAGGCTGAAGGACCCACTGAGCTGCTGGAGCTTGGGGGAGCTCTGTGAGGCAGGGACCTGCTGCTGGTGGCATCGTGTCAGGAGCTGCTGCTGCTCAAAGCTCTCTTGTTAGCAATTTGTAAAGCATCGCTTAGCTGCTCTCAGGTTCTTTCATCTCCCGGAGGTGTGGGGCTGGGTGCCGGGGAGGCTCTGGCCAGCGCGGCTGCATGATGTGTGGGGCCTCCTCAGCACAGAGCTTTGAAGCTCTCCGGCATTGCCTGATCAGTGCAATGACGACAAGAGATGTGGAGCTGAACCAGTGTATCGTACCCTGGGGATTTGCTTCTTCTTCTGTTCTACCTGAGACCAATTTGTCAGTGCATAAAGGACACACAAATTCCTCGTTAGCTGTAATGTCAGCTGGTGACAATATTTGCTTGCTTTGGAAGCAGGGATGGGGGTGTGAGGCTGTTCCACCTGGGAAGGGTGAAATATTCATCTCAGCATTGTGATAACTCTGTTCTGGCCCTTCATCCTGCTTGTTCCTCCACCCTGGTACCTGGCTAAATGGGCTATGTGTAAGAGCCCACAGTCTCTCCCTACATCCCAGCTCCACAGTGCTTCAGGGATGGAGTGGAACTGGGAGCGTGTGCTCCCCGCAGAGCTGCGCTGACCACTCCGCTGCCAAATAATCCCATGGTGGGCTCTGGCTTGCTGCTTTCAAGAGCATGTGCCCTCAGCGTGAAGGAAGGGCCTGTGCTTGTGTAGGACCTGAGCCGATTGCGTTGCCTGCTGCTGCCTGCCCTCCTTTAAGGTCACACAGACCTTCCTGACTGGGTGCTCCGACAGCCCCGCACTGACCGTGCCAGCAGCAACATTTTCCTTTGCGGCTGGGATTTGAAGCAGTTGCTTTAGTGCAAGTAATAAACATGGCCCATTTCAGCAACACCCACCACGAGTGCACAGCAAACCCCGCTCTGGCTTAACCCAGTTCATTGTTAGTGATGAAGCAGAGCCAGGGCCTCCAAGGAGGAGGTGGGTAACGGAAAGGATGCAGCCCTTGGTCCCCGGGGAGAGGGCAGCCATGGCCCTTGTGCCCCGCTGTCTGCTTAGGACTGGTTTTGGATGAATGGGCTGCATCTACTGGCCTGGGATCAGGCTGGGGCTCGCAGCCCGCGGCTCACTGCCTGCACAAACAGTTTGCTGCTGAGCTCAGTTTGACGTCAGGTTGGGGTGACGCTCCCCCAGCAGCACCACGTCCCCAGCCACGCAGGCAGGGTGGGAAGGGGCTTCCTCCAGCATATCCCACCTCCCTCCGCTGCCCTTCTCCCATGGCTCGCTCCACACAGGATCACAGTCCCTGGGGTGTCTCTTGGCCCCATGTTGATGTGGGGTTTTCCAGGGCTGGCGTGGGAAGAGCAGGTGCTCCCAGCCAGCAGGGAGGGAACAGACTGTTCCCAGTGTCCCAGGGCAGTTCCTGGGGAGGGAAAGGGAGAGCAGGATCCCACGGGAACGGCAGCATGGCCAGGCAGCAGTTTCCCAATGATGCACAGGGCATCCGCAGTGCTCAGGAGGCTGCTTTGTAGAGCAGGAGGGGGCTTTTGATGGGCACCCAGGTCTGCCCACCTCTCAGCAGCTTTGGGAAGCAATGTGAGCCCTGGAGATAGCACCCATCTCACCCACCTTCTCCCCAACCCCTCGAGCTGATCCAGCACAGGCATCTCCAAATGAACACGGTGTCTTTGTGTTCAGCATGCTGGCCTGGAACAGCCCCAGACAATGGGGACAAGCCGGGGGTGACCCCCTCACCCCCCTTTTGTGGGGCTGTATATTTAAACCCATTGGTGAGGAGAAGCTGCAATAAGCCTGAAGTACTGAGGGGCCTGGAGGGGTCCTGTAGGTGCGGGGAGCAGCAGAAAGCCCTGTGACGGCCGGACCCCGCTGCGCTGCCCATGCAGGGTGGGGAGCTGGAGCGCAGCAGCAGTGGTTGTGGTGGTTTCCGTGTGAGGAATGACGAAACGTCACAGGGCTCTTCCGCTGGGAAAGACGGGCCGGGCATTGCGACACAGGGCTGCACAACCCCTGCTCGCCTGGAGAAGGCTGTTCCTGGTGTGTCCCTGTGCTGGGAGGATGCGGAGCGCACTGGGGGCCAGTGGCTTGTTGTGGAGCTTGTCGCCAAGGGGCCTTAGGGTGTCAGATGTTTGCCTGGGGTCATGCATGGAAAATACACGGTTTTGCCAGGAAAAAGCCCCCAGGTGGTTGGGTAAAGCCAAAAGCCCCCTTGCCCACCCAGGGTGTGAGCCAGAGGTGCCAGTGCTGTGCTTCACCTTGACTTGCCCCTATGCAGGTACCTCCTGCAGATTTCCACCAGGGTGAGGGGCAGCAGGGAGCCAGGCACAGAGTCCCAGAGGGTCCCACACCAGCTGGGTGCTATGGGGGGACTGTAACTGCCCAGTGCATCCCAGTGTCTGCTGGGGGGACCAGAGCTGAGCCTTGGCCGGGGCCAGGGCTGGAGTTGTCTTGTGTCCTTCATTAGGAAAAGAAATACCGCTGCAGCTGCACTGGCATCTAGTGCCTGGCTAAATTAATTCCAGGGGTTTTATTGCCTCTGGCTGTCCCAGATCTTTGTTTCTTGTTTCATGTTGTTAAAAGAGAGGGTTAGAGGGATCCCAGGGGGGCTTTTTTCTCTCCAGCCAAGCTGTTTTTGGTACACAGTATTATTGCCCATCTGTGGTGCCTCATTGTTAATCCAGAATAGTGGAAGTGGAGATGGCCTGCGGTCAAGTGGGCGAGGAGGCACGAGCTGCGGGCAAATCACTGCATCTCTAGGTACAAGTTCAACAGGAGGAGGGTGAAAACCTGGCCCCGCGGCAGCCGGTGCTGAAACTCCCACTGAGTTTTATAAGCTGAGGATATTAAGCAGGGAGTCTCTCCTGGAGTCGTTTCCCTGCTGAGGTAGCAGAACCAGGTCTGAGCCGGTGACTTGTATTTCACCTTGCAACTGCCCCCACGTGTGAACTGTTTTTCTTGCTGCGTTTCTGACCCCCCTCCTTCCAGGGTGAGGATCTCCAAGGCAGGTTTTGCAGGCCAAGCCTGGAGGTGCCATGGGATGGATGTCACGTGCTAATGACGGAGGATCGGTTTAGGGGGTCAGGAAGAGACTCCAAACTGGAGGAACACAGAGAACACACAGAGAACACACAGAGAACACACAGAGAACACACAGAGAACACACAGAGAACACACAGAGAACACACAGAGAACACACAGAGAACACACAGAGAACACACAGAGAACACGAGCACGCAGAGAACACACCACCACAGGTGATGGGGAAAGGCAAGTGCTGTGGTCTCCCTGACTTTGAGCACTGCTGCTGCTCCCCTGCTCTGCTTCTGTGCAGTGAAAGGCAGCAGGTACGCCAGGGCAGTCCCCAGGAAGGACCATGAGAAAGGGCTCTGTGGATTGCAGGTTGTCCTGGTCCCTCTTACTGATGGGCAGAGCCCTGGGGTGAGCAGAGAGGAAGATGAGATGTGATTTTACCTGTCTGCAGCAATCAGGACAGAGTTGGTTACAAGTCCTGGTAGAGCCTGGAAAACCCCAGTTTAGTTCCAGAGGGATAGGCAAGAGAATAAGCTCAACCCTGCTTCTGGTCTCAGTGCATGCATAGAGGAAAGTGAACTGAATACCTCAATAATGCTTTTGGGACCCACTGGTGCCGTGCAAGACGCAACCACCCACCTGTGTGCAGACATTGGAGGGGTTAAGCCTTCTCCTGGCCATAGCTCCAGTTGGAAAATGCTAGCCAGCGTGCCGAGTCCACCCACCTTGATCTGCGGTGTGAGCGCTGGTGATGCAGCACGCGTGCAGCATCCCATCCCAGCACCCATCCAGCATCCTACCACGGCCACACCGCACAGCATGGTGAGGCCACCCGCCCGGGCAGGCTCCAGGAGCCAGGGCATCCCCTTGGGAAGGGTTAATCGAAGAGGAGCGGTGCCGATGCCAGGCTGGGTGTCCAGGTTCTCCCTTGGCGGAGGTCAGTGGTGGTTCATGGGAAAGGAAAAATTGGCAGCTGGGCCGGATGTCCCTGCGTTTCCCCTCTTCCTGCAGCCGCCTGAACGACGTTCCTTATTTAGCTTTCCTGACGGACAGGAGGAATCTGATGGCGGAAACTGTCACTGCCTGATAACAGCTCAGGGACCCCTTTATGATGGGCGGCACGGCAGGGAACAGCGCAGCGTTCCTCCTCACTGGAGGGGAGAAGGCGGGTAGCTGGGGCTGCCCTTTGCTCCGGGATTTTGGGGGTGTCTGTGGGTAGGGAGGGAAGGGCACTCACAGCCCTTCCCTCTGTGATGGTTTGTGTACTGACCCCCTGAGGGCTATTTAAAAGACTCTCAAGGCCAAGAAGTGATGGTGAATATATATCACATTGGCACTTCTTTTTTGGTAAGGCATCTGAGCTGGTGAAAGGGCCATGGATGGGAAGAGGGAAGGCATGGAGCAAAGCCACCCTGATGATGTCTGAGACCAGGTGAGGCTTTCTTTCCGTTCACTGACAATGAGGATGTGAAGGGCAGCCAAGGCTGGGTTGCTTCAGCGGGAGCTGGGAACGATGACCAGCGCCAGGAGTACTACAGTACCGGGACTGGCTCCCATACAAGAGTGCTCTGACCGAGCAGATAAACACTGCAAAGAAGATGTTACTGCATGTTTTATTGTCCCCAGCTTTCTCTCCACAGAAGCTGGCATCTTGTTAGCGTCTAAGCCACTCTCTACTATGTGCCCATGGTGACCAGCCTCAAAAACCACAAAAGGTCCTGAAATACAGCCTGTATTTCAATGTATCCATTGATTTTTATCTTGCATCTGTAGAGGCCACCAGGCTGCTCCCATACCAAGAGCATTGTTTCCATGGCAATTAATGTATTTAAAAAGGGCAGAATGTACAGCAAGACTGTATTTTTTAAAGAGCAAGCCCTGAGCAAGGCAGCTCTTGCTGCTGGACTGGACCTTGGAGTCTCAGCCCATGCAATGCACAGGTTGGCATCACTTGGGATGCAGGGCATGGTGGCACAGGGCTCACACAGACCTGTGAGGCTACAGCCTGGAACCCTGAGGTCACCAGCCCTCTGCTGCTCAGAGAGCGTTGTGTTCCCTGGGAGCTGGATGCTCCAAGGTCTGTGTCTGGCCGTTTCAGTTTTAGCTGAGCATCTTCCTCCAAGACCTCAAATCTCAGTAGGAATTCACAGGAGCAGTTTCTGCACTCTCTGAGCAATCCATTATATGACCAGGTCACCTACCTGAGCATCCCTGAGTTGCAGGATTGAGGTTTAGGTCCTCAGACTATGCTGGTGCCCCAGGACTAAATGCTTCTCATTTCAGCCAAGTTCAAATTCCTTTTGTTTGCTTTCCATCATCAAGCAGCAGAGGAGATCCATGTGGAGGGAATTGCTGTATCAGTCCATTTGTGGTTATTTATTGCTCTGTCGTTGCCACAGGTGTGTGCAAGGCTGGTAGACATGGGAAGGAAGCAGGGACTCCTGCCTCCTGCCCTGAACCCCAGTGCACGTTTCAGATGTGCTGGGGATGAGGTAGGTACCCACAAGAGATAACAGGGCTTTGCATCCTCCTGGCTATTCTAGGGAGGAGAAAGCAGCAAGATTCATACTGCCAGTTGTTTGAAATTATATTTATTTCTTATGGCATCACTTCCTAGCATGATGCATAGTTGCCATTGCAGTGAGATGAGTTAACTTCCTGATATACCTTCCTGGGCAGGAGTCATCTCACGCAGTCCCATCACATAAAAC
Organism: Pezoporus occidentalis; assembly: GCF_034315485.1. Classification (NCBI taxonomy): domain Eukaryota; kingdom Metazoa; phylum Chordata; class Aves; order Psittaciformes; family Psittacidae; genus Pezoporus; species Pezoporus occidentalis. The sequence goes on along the minus strand of NW_026913230.1, from coordinate 231,294 downwards.
TTCAGTGTACAGCCTAAGGCACTTGCTCTACAGTCAGTGTGAGGCAGAAAAGCTCTTTTAGAGGCACCCCATCCCATCCTTAAAGAGGTGCTGAAGGAATTTCTTTGGGGAGGTGAAGGCTGAGACTGCTCCCAGCCTGTATGGTGTCCACACATCTGCGTGTCCCCAGGACCAGTGCTGTGCCTCTACCAGGTTGCATTTCACCCCATGATCCATCCTCTTCCTCACTGACTGCCCTGGCTCTCTCCACCGCAGCTTACAGCTCCACGAGGGGACAGGCATGGACTGGTGGAGGGTAAAACGAAAGAGCAGCATCAACCAAAACAACCAACAGCCCCAGCCTCTGGAGACGTGGCCAGGAGGAGGCTGGGAGGTAGCAGGATCATGTGGAGTGAGCAGTAGACAAAGGAAGGAAGTTTTTATTACTGGGCCAAATCCTGAAGTCCTTCACTTGTATTTAGGCCAATGCTTCGATGACTGCAGTGGAGACTGGACTGAATAAAGAGAAAAGAAAGGGCTTCAGCATCTGGCCCCTGGGTGATTGTCTCACATGGGAAGCTAATAAGGAATTTGCAAGCTCACGATGGCTTTGCCGAGCAGCCAGTGCTGGCAGTGCCCATGGCAGCCAGGCTCCCGCCTGGGTCACTGTCCCCTGCCCCTCTGAAGCACCCATCCTCTGGTGGGTTCACATTTCAGCCACTGGCAGGGCTTCGTGGGGGCCAGCAGATCCTATGGAGCCAAGTGCTCCGCAGGTCTGTGATGGTCTGTCTGCACATTCGTGAGGCCCAGGGTCCTCCATCAGCTTCCTGAGATTCGGGGCACTTGGGCTCCTCATGCAGCAGGGAAGTTTGTTAAAGGTTTACTGGTTTCATGTGTTCTCCCCTAAAAGAAACTACAGAAAGCTGTGTAGCAGAGCCTGGAAAACCCTCCATCTGTTTCCCTGCATGCAGAAGGTTCTCTGTTTGCTGGGAGAAGCGTGTATGTGTCTGCACAGACACACTCACCTGTGCTGACAGTGAGGTTCAGCTCTGGGCTTGGCTCTCCATTGTGACTTCTTTTCCCCATTTCTGAAATACTGGCCTCTGCTGAGGTGGATGTTAGATACGGTGACCTAAAAGAATAAATACTGACAGAAGTGAGGGTCAAGTCAGCAGTTTCCATGGATGACAGTGAATCTTGATATTTACTAAGGCAAGAAGGCTGGGCACGAATTGTGGTTTATACTCAGATTTGGAAATGCTAGCTCAGAGCGATGGCAGCAGCAAAACTGCATCCAGGAGAGGTGACAGCATCCAGCACCCACAGAAATCCATCGCTTAGGTGTTGGGTTATCCTAGCCTGCGCAGGGTCCCCAGTGAGGTGTAATCTGGTCTAAGTGGCCATCATCCCTTCACCACGCTGCAGTGCTGGGCCCTTGGGAAGCAAAGGGCAGAAGTTTAATGGTGTGTCCCAAAAGCATGGTGGATGGCTGCAATGGGGGATGCTCCCAGGGGAGATGCATTCACGCTAAGAAAATCCCAGTGCTGCTGGACAGGCAGTGTGTGGTCCTTGCGCTGGGATGAAGCATAGGGAAAGCAACTACCTTGCCTGCAAATGGGGCTACCTAGTGATGCCTTTGTAAAGCAATCCAACTGATGTAGCGTGCATCTGGGCCTGATGACTCCTCATTTGGTTTGTTGGCTGTTGCCAGGCTATCAGACTTGGCAGGTCCTGGGCTGCTGTCTCTGAGTGCTGGTGCTGGGATGGGATCTTCATCTCCCCTCTGTGCCATGACATCCCAGTTAGCAGGTGAAAGGGAGCCACAGGGCACCCCATACCACCCTGTTCTGAGCAAACAGGCTCAGACACTATGTATGTCCTGTTGGGTGACGGCATCCACCACATTTGCTTGCTCACATGCCACAAGGACTAATGCAGTCAACCAGAAGGCACGGGTGGTAGCTTGCTGTCCGCAGTTTGCACGCATGAGGATGGGTATTGTAGGGAGGCAAGAACTTTTCCAATGACATCAGTCACACCAGAACTGCACCCAGCCCAAGGTGGGATGCTGCTGCCGTGGTGCCTGCATTGCCCAACATTGCCCCTCCACAATGCTTGGTATTTCACAATATTTATGGCTGCTCCTCACCCTTGGCTGCTTAGACAAATAAAGCCTAATGCATCCTGAGGCACTTAATCCCTGGCTCTCCAGCCTCCCAGCAATAACAAGGCCTGGGTGGCATTTCAAAGAATGCTCTGGGGAGGAGGGGGAGAGCTGGGGTCTATTTTTTATATGGCAGTGGAAATACAAGCCTGCATTCATTGAAGATAAGCAGCATTGGCCAGGCTGAGCTCCCGCTCTGAGGCTATAGTGGTGATGGAAGGCAGGAGACTCCGCGCAGCACTGGCCCCACAGTAACCTTTGCCAGAAGAAAAACACTTCTTAGTACAATAGTAGATGTAAAAAAAGAAGTAAAATAAACAGGGCCCCATGTGAACTTAGGAAACCTGTGCTGGCGTGAGGAGAGATGCGCTGCCAAAATGGCCTGAACAGCACCTGGAAAGGCTCTGGCACCCAGACCCACGTTGCTGGGAATAGGAAAGGGCCCATGTGTGTCCTCAGCCCCTTGGTCCAGTGTGGTGCCAAAACAGCCTCGCTGCCAAACAGCTTCTCCTGCCTTTGCGGTCCAAGCCAGTGTCTTCCCTTCGTTCACGCCTTGGCTTTCCCAAGGAAGGCCATCCCCAGCCTCACCCCACGGCTCTGAGCACAGAGTACCTTGTGGTGACCACACAGGGACAGCCAAGGAAGTGGCGTGTTGTCTCTTTAGCACAATTTCCCTGTTAGTGCTTGTGCTCCTTTGGTGGAAGTCATTAGCATGTGTAAACGCTTCCTTCCCATTGCGTCCGCTTGCGTGCTCTCCCCACTGAGCTGCGTGGCAAGGGAAGCACCTTTGAACGGGAAAACAACAGTCAGGCTCTGAGCATTAACAAGAGTAACGGGGTGTTTATGGAACTTGGTAACCCTCTTGGAAACTGTTTTTAAATGGCAGCATAATGTGTTTTAGCTAAACTGGCCTCCAAATGGCTCCAGAGTCCAACGCTGCCATTTAGGCTGGGTGTTTCATCGTAGGAACTGTGCTGTGATAGTGTGACATTTCCAACTCAGCCTTTCTTGGAAGGGAATTAAATGAGTTTCATAGCTGCGTGAGGGGTGTTATGTGGAGGTGGAGAGAGAAATCTGTGCAGATGTTAAACAGCCAGCTAATCTCAAGTGACGCGAATGCCCTGATACACTTTGGCTCTCGGAGATGATCATTATCATCTCCTGCTGCAGCGGGTCCTGGCTTGTGGTCACAGCTCTGTGCCAAGAGAAACGGAGAGTGTGTGCATTGAACTTGCCATCACTGCCCTGGACAGCCCTGTGGGGCTGGCTTTCCTCCCAGTGCCCCAAGTCTCTTCATCTTCAAATCTTTCTGCCCATTAGGAAGCAGATAGGATCACTGACCTGGGGGTGAGGAGCAACCAGCAAAGCCCTATGTGGGGGGAGAGCTTTGCTGTGCTCTCTGGAGTCTTCTCCTCTTGAGGACCCTGTAAAGAGCCCAGTAAGATTTGTATTAACACATTATGGGAGGCTCTGGGTTTGGCCGGCTCCGGCTGCTTTCAAGCGTGGCACGGAGCCGAGCTGTGCAGTGTTTTCCAGGAGCCCTGAAATTTCTTATCCCCTGTGTTGCTGTAGGTGCATTTACCCCAGGGAATTGCACCTCCTGTCCTGCCTGCGTGGGTGCCAGGAGGGCTCTCAGATCTGCAGCGAGCGCTCAGAGCTCCCCCAGCAGCCCTCTCCGCTTGAGCACGTCTGACCTCGTACCTGAGGCTTCCTTCCTCTGCCGCTACCTCTGATGACTAACTGTGCTTTGAAGAGCGTGTGCCTGTGATCTTCCTGCCTCTCCTCATGCCCACCCCGACGGAGGCAGCAGAAGGGGTCGTGCAGATGCGCACGTGCGGGTGTGCAATGCGGAAGCTGTGCCGGGGAAGGGGGGGTCCGTGCTCTCCTGCTCCCCGTGCTCGTGCCCGTGACCACTCTTCCCTTTGCTTTTTTATTGTTATTATTATTTTTAGATTATACTCGATGCTTGAAAACCCCGCTTTGATAATCAGGAAGTTTAAATTCTTCCTGCGCTTTGCCTTTACATCCTACTTTCTGGATCCATCCACATCTAATGTAGCTTTTTCATGTTGCATTGGCTCAGAGATAATATCAGGCATTTTCTTTGTTCCTTCTTATCTTTCATTAGAAGAAATCAGGATTCCTCCTTTCTTGCTTGAGTATCTTCTTTTTTCCAAGCCAAAGCAGCCCAGTTCCAGCTGCCCTACCCTCTGTGGCTCGGGCGGGGATGGAGGTACAAAGAAGCTGCATGAGGAGCTTGCAGGAAGCCTGGAGCAGATGGGGGATTGAATCCAGGTTTTCCAAGGCCAAGATAATCATCTAATTGCAAAACTGTTGTTCCCCACTTACCCTGTTCATCAGCTTCCCTGGCACTCAGCAGCAGGGGATCAACTTGAGGATGGGTTGTGCTGCAGAGAACAGGCACTGCCAGCTCCAGGGCAGCTGTTTGGTTTGAGGGCTCTGAGTTGATTTCAATTCACAGCAAAGTAGCAAACATCTGGATGCAAACTCCAGGGACACGAAGATGGAGGAACAAGTCTTTTCCGCTTGGCATGGTGCCTCCCAATCCAGCTGTGTGGCTTGCAGGCCCCTGTAAAAGCCCAGGCTGGCTGCAGCAGGAGGCAGGCAGGGTCTGCAGGTCTGCTCATGATGGGGACAACTGCCCTGAGTGGGGTACAGGGGTTTCCTCAGTGTTCTGCTCAGCCTGTCCATAAGCCAGCAGTCTTGGAAAGAGCTAAACTTCAAAGGCCAGCCATTAAGCCCACACACATCAAGGTAAAAACAACTCTGAGACTTGCTTTTTTCTTTCCAAGTGCTGCTGCCCTTTTCTCTCTGTGCTCAGTGCCCACCCTCAGGCTCTGTCTGACTTCCCAGTCAGCTGCTGCTGCTTCATCTCCCAGTGAGAGTTGGATGCTGAAGCTTCGCTTAGCTTGAGCTCCATCTTCCCCCAATGCACATCTGTGGCTTGCTTTGACAGGAATTTCACCTGAGCCTTGGCTCTCATGATGGAGATGTAGTTACTGATGTCCAAAGTGAGGGTCTCCTCTCCACTGCTTCCCAGGCTTTTACCTTCTTCTGCCCAAGTACTAGAGCTGGTCCTGGCCCTGCATGAGCAGATGGGGCTCCAGGAAAAGGGATGATGCCCTAGCATGTGCAGGGGAATCCTGCCCTATGCACCCACTCTGCTTTGGTAGTGGGCAGTTTAGAGGCTCATAGACCTGGATGTCTCACCTGGATCGGTGTGTGTAGGAGCTGGTGGTGACTTGTCCTCTGAGAGCATATTCCTCTCTTTGGGAATCTCTCTGTGGGCCTCCCACAGTGGCAAAATCCACAGTTTAGCTGAGTTGCATGAGAAGGTGCTTTGTCACCTGCCTTGTAACTTCATCAGGTACAGCTGAGAAGCAGTTGATGGTAATTTTCTTTAGTTGTTTTCCCTTTATAGAATCATAGAATAGTTAGGGTTGGAAAGGACCTTAAGATCATCCAGTTCCACCCCCCCTGCCATGGGCAGGGACACCTCACACTGAACCATGTCACCCAACCTTTGTCACTGTATAGGCTTATCCTTTCTTCTCAGTGGCCAAAGATGTCTCTTCAGTGTCCCATGGGTTTGTACCACTGCTGCCAGAGTTATTTCAGCCAAAATACTCCCCTGGAGTTACACCTGGGTGTAAGACACGGGGTAGAGTTCCCAGCCCATCCTGGCCATCCGTTTTGCTGGCAGTGGCTGTCTTCCAGGTAACAGATATGGCCCAGCACTCATTTCACACAGGCTGTGGACCATCCATTGCCTCCCTCCAGGTTAGAGACATAATGAAGGGTGTTAATTTCTGTTGCCAGGTCCCTAAAGCCATCCGATCCCTCTGCTCTTTCTACGCCACGTTAATCACGTCCTGCGGGGGCAGAGGATGTGAGCAGGGTGAGCTTTTCAAAGAAGTAAATTAAAACAAGAGGAGAAGCAACCGGACAGCGCTGGAGATGTGGGAGGATAATTTTAATTGAGTTTTGTGAGGTTTAGCCGTGCGGTTAATAGGGGCCACTGGAAGAGGGGTGGCTGTGTATGCTGAGCAGGGCGGCTCATCTTGGGCCCCTGGCAGTGGCGTTTTGGCAGGTCTGAGGATTTCTGCCCCTTGAGGAGCGAATCCTGTGGACAGAATAGGTCCTGTTCCTGCCCGAAGGCACTGGGCTCCCGCTCCCCTCCCCGCGCATCCCGCTGAGCCGGAGCTGCCCTCCGAAATGTCAGGGAGAGGAAGCAATCCTTGGCTTGTTAGTTTCTACAAGGAAATAAAACGCACAGATGGCTCGAGCATCCTCTATCTCAAAGGCAGGAAAAGGATTCTCCGGGCAGGAGCAGGCAGCCAACAAACCCGGAGCGATTCAGGGAATGGGGGACCAAACAAAGCGGTGTCTGGCCAGCAGCAGAAAGGGTGGGCCGAGGGGAAACGAGCTCTCTGATGTGCGGGAGCATCCCTCACCCGAGCAGACCAGCAAACAGCCGGCTCCCCTGGGGCCCGGGGAGGCTGCTGACAGCAGAGATCCTGGAAGAGGTCTGCAGGGTGGCCCCGGCTGACCCGCTGCCCCAGGCCGGACATGTGGCTACCTGACAGAGGCTAACTTTGGCTCAGGACGTAGCCTCTTGGGGAGGATGGAGTAGGGAGTGAGCACGGGGGGGTGTCAGGGAGAGGAAAGACGGCAGGAGACAGAAATGCAAACACGGGCTGACAGCATGGGGCAGGGGGAGGGGAGGAGGAAAAAGCAGGGTAAACCTGGCAGGATGGAGCAGGAAACCAGGCTGGAGTGAGGCAGGGCGATGGTGAGATAGTGCTTCCTGCGGGGGGAGAAAGGCAGACAGATAAACACTCCCAGACAGCGCTCCTTGACCCCTTTTAGGATGCTTTGGGATGACGGCACCATGGTGGCTGTGCCCATGCAGACCAGAGTCCCTAAAGCAGGTGGCAGCATGGTCGGGCATCACGTATAGCTGTGCTTGCTGCCTCAGGGCAGCTCATTTGTGACATACCCTCCTTTAAATCCCTGCCTAGAGGCGCCAAGGGACCAGGACGGAAGGATGCAAGGGTAACTTTGCTCCTCAGGACAGCCCAGCTCCCTTGAAAGTGTATTCTGCTTTCTGTCTGCTGATGAGACTGCCAGCCTGGAAAGTCCTAGAGCTCCTGCCTCCATACACCAACTTACCCAGAGGTGTCCTGGGGCAAATTAATGTCTTGTTATGCCTTTGGTGCTGGACAGGAGGGATCAGGCACCCAATAATGATGATCACCTCTGTGTTTGCGAGAGTTGGTTGAATTCTTGTAATTATTAGTGCCTTGTAGCCCTTGAATAATGACAGCTTGTTCTGGTTGAAGCAAAGGAGCACCTGATTTGGGAATATCCTCACCAAACGGGGAGGACACAGATCCACCACGCTTTTGATTTGGTGCGATTGAGGGCTTGGAGGTCCGTAGATTAAAATCTCTGGACAAGAGGAGTGTTGCCTCACCATTAGCATCACCCACCCTGAGAGGGGGAAAGGTGTTGCTCTGGGTCTGAATGAGCTCTTTGTGCCTGGGGTCAGTTGTGCAGCTGGGACAGTGATCAGTGATGCTGCAGTAGCACAACACAGGGTGCAGAGGGTCTGATGCTGCACAGAGGAGCACAGCCCCTGTGTTTAACCCTTTCTGGGACAGGTTTGAGGTGATGGTCAACCCTGAGTTGCAGAAAAAGGGCATCTTTCATGAATGCTATAACAGAAGGGACCTGCTTCCTTTGCCCTTGTGCGAATACATCATTTTGGGAGGATTTCCAGTTTTCTACCATTATAGGGTTTGATTTACTCATTGGTTACACCTCAGCCGGTTTCCATCTTGCCCACAGAGCCCTTTAGCACGCCACCTCTCTGTTTTTCCCCCAGCCTCACCATGAGCATGGGTGTCTCCTGGCCAGAACCTGCTCCATTGGAGTGAATTCCCACCATGGTTTGGAACTCACCCTGCCCGCTGTGAGGCTGGAGAGAAAACACCTGGTATTTCACCCCCACATTTGCTGGAGCCTGCCATTCATTTCTCAGCCTCGTGTGATATCTCACCTCTCTGCAAAACAAGCCTTCCTCCGTGCTGGCAAGCACCGGGAGGAGGAAGAGGAGGAGCTGACAGCCCTACGTCCAAATTCCCCCTGCTGCCCTGCCAGCTGCCTGCTCCTCGTATGACGTGACACTCACGCTTTGCCACTCCAGCCCACAGCTGGATGCTTGCCCTGTGCATGAGAAGGAGTCACTCCATGAGGGAACTTCACAGCCCTGTAGGTGGGAAGTTGGCCCGGCTCTGCCTCCAGCATGTGGACTTCCATGTGTCTGTGGGCAGCTGCAGGTCCTCCAGCACCAGGGCACTCGGTTACACCAGCACAGGGCAGGTGGGGAAGAGGGAGCTGGAGCAGGCAGGGAAGCTGGCTGGGGTTAGTTCCTGCAGGGCAATGATGCACGTGCAGTTTTACCAACAAATGCTGCTAATTTGGATAATCCCAAGGACTGGACAAACCTGCAAAGCTGGAGGAGAGGTCTGCAGAAAGGGCAGAGCAAAGTTTCTCCTCCCTGTCCCCCAGTACCAGCTATTGCTGCTGTTCTGCATCAGAAAGGGTCATTCAGTCCCCATTTCATCAATTGACAGTGAGGTACCAGAATTTTATTGCTGGCTCTCCAGGAGCAGTCTGTGCTCATGTAGTAGCTATGGTGTGTGATTGCAGGTCTAAGTGCATGCCTTGCCCTACTTGCAAGGGAAGGACCCCACCACTGGCGTTGCATCCTGCAGCCAAAGGTTTGGGCTGGGGGTAAAACCCAAGTGGAACAGGAGATGCTTTGGAAGATGGGTCACATTGGGCTATAAGGTAGTGCTGGGCCCTGAGCAATCCCAGGGCATTCGGAGTGCTGTTGAGCTCTGGCCAGGGACGGGTCAAAGGAGCTGCCTGAATCCTATGAGTCAGAAGAGACTCATCCATGGGCTTTGCATTGCACACTGGGGATGTGGGTAAATTCAGGGGCTCCATCCTGGATCCTCAGTCTGGGGATGCAATTACCTACCAGAAACCTGCCAGAAATCCCTTTTGTACAAAGTGTCCTGGAATCTCAAGTTCCTGCCTTGCTTTGTCAGGATGCTCATTGACTGGGAATTTTGCCTGGATGCCACAAAGTGGGGATGGGGAAGCAGAGTCAGGAAAGCTTTGTTATAGGAAAAGACACCTTTTTGTCCCTTCCAGCCTTTCTTTTGCCCCAGTACAGCACTGGGGCAGCCGGGCTGGGTTGGGCTGTGCATGCGAGGTGCAGGGAGACAAGCGGGAACGCCAGCCTCAGCAGTACCTGTGGTGGCAGGAGCGTGAGCCGTGCCGGTTAGCTGGGGACACGCGGCGGCCACGGCCAGAGCGATCCAGCCCAGCGCCGGGGAAGGAAGTCAGCGAGAAGGACAGAGTGTGAACAAAACCCTGTCCGGAAAGGCGCCCGTTAATCAGTCAGCGGGGCCGACTCAGCAGAGAGGGAGGGAAGGGGAAGCGGAGAGGGGCTGAGGTGGTGTGCGGGGGCTCGGAGTGAGGATCCGGTGCAGGGCTTCCTGCGGGTGGAAGCAGACGGAGAGTGGGAGCCGTGTTGTGCCATGCTATGCCTGCACCTTCACCCATGCCCAGCCTTCGCATGGGTTTCCAAACCCGCTGCTCACCGCAGCCGTGCTGCCTCCGACATAAATGCTTTGCAGTGATTTAACCATCTGCAGCCATTACAAGGGAAAACAGCCCCATGAGCGTGGAGAGGTGAGGTCAGGCACAAGGCTGGAGCCTGCAGGCTGCTGGGTCTCTGCAAGATGCCCCAGGGTGGAGAGCGCTTTCTAGGGTGAGCGTGGCTTCCCCAGCAGGCAGGGAGAGCCCTGGGATGTAGGACCCCAGCCCTACAGCCGTGCTTGGAGCTGCAGTGATTTCAGGGTGCAGAAAGAGGCAGAGGGGGATGGAGGAAATGGAACCAGCAGATATAAAGAGAAGGACCTGGGTGCAACCTGGCCCCTTGCAGAGCCGAGCGCCGAGAGATCAAGGCTAGGAAAAGCGCTGGGAAACGCACTCCTCTGAAAGTAGACAAGGTGTGAGTGGCTGTGGGATCCTGCTTCCTCTCGCCGCATCCCATCAATCCCCCTCTGTTTATTTTAATATCCCGCTGCCAACTTGCTTGGAAACCATCTTTTAAAAACAAAGCTCGCTGGGGCTGCTGCATGCCTTTTTAATTACACTAATGCTCTCCCTGTGCAAGGGCATGATTTGGTGTGTATGAGAGAGCGGGATCGGCTCGGAGTGCAGAGGAGATTGAGCATCACCAAGGTTGGAGGTGGGGAAGGAGGGACTCGGAGGAGAGGAGGCGCTCCATGCTCTGGAGACATCTCCCTCGCACCCTGGGATTTGCTGGAGACACAAACCATCTGTATGTCAGTTAGCAGAGATTTAACGGCCAAACTCAGCACCAAGTTCAGTGCTGGGGAGAGTGAGAGAGCCATAGCAGGACACACGGTCCCCTGGGGATGGGAAGGACAGGGGGAGCAATGGGGTGGATCCATCTGGCAAGCACAGAGAGGGATGAAGAACTTTTGAGGGGGATAAAGCTGACGGCCTTGAAGATGCTTCTGCAGGCTGGGAATGGCTCTTTGCATCCCTTTGCCTGTTTTAGATGCCGTAGGTGCCTGTGGACATCAGCATCCTGAGATGAGTGTGGGACGTCAGGGTGAGCAGTGGGTCCCCAGCACGATCCCGTGCCTGATGCGGGGAGTCCCTGAAGCTCCCGGCAGTCCGGGGCTGGTGAGGAGGCTGGACAGCCACAAGAGCCATCCCATCCCTGCGCCGCGGTGCTTTCGGAGGGAGCAGTGGCTCCTTTTCCTGTTGTACTCGCGGAGGGCCACGGACAGGATGCATCTGCAGGAATCCCACAGCCTCAACCTGCACAGATCGTACTTTTCCTTTCTTCCCCTCCACCCCCTGGCGTTGTTTGCTAACAGGTCACCGTGCAGCACGTGAAGGGGGGCAGGGGGTTATTTCTGCAGCCATCCTGCTCCCTCTGAGCCCAGCGGTGGGGCAGATGCAGCGCACAGCATCACCCAATAGGCTCCTGTCACCTTGGACAGCTTATTTAGTGGTTCAGGCAAGGGGTGAAAAACTCTTGGTTTTAAGACTCAACTTGGTTCCAATCACAGCCAGCCCCAGATATTGCTGTACCAGGGTTTTGGGATTAGCTTTCTTCTTGCTGCCCCCAGAGCACTGATGGGATGAGAGGGTCTGTTGTCCCAGCCAGCCCCATGGCATGCCATATCCTTTGCATTTTGGGCTGAGCACCATGGAGGTGCAGGCATTGCTGCTTGCTGGGGAGATGGATTGGCAGGCTGTGGCCATCTGGAGAGCAGTGTTTGCACTGGGATAAGCATGTCCAGCATTAATAGGAAATGCAGCTTAGCGGTCAGATTCCTTTCCCCCCCCTTTTTTTAATAAACCTCGTTACATTTTGAAGGGATTTTACCAAAAATGTGGTCATTTATTTGCACAGCCCCGGGGCACATTTTTGTGTGTGACATTTGACGTCCCCTCCCTTGGAGAAGGGGAGGTTGGAGGCATGAGGCAGGGTTAGGTCCTCCACGGGGGCTGAACGCCGGTTCCAGAGGCCATGGTGACGCCAGCCAGCGTGTGCTGAATGGTGACCGACGGCTGCTGTTGTCACTGGGAGAGGGGTGTCTGCAGGACAGGCTGTGGGGAGCAGGACCCACACCCAGGCTGAGGTGGGCTGGGGCTGATGCCGCCTCACATGGGTGATGGAAGAGGAGGCAGGAGGTGGCGGGGGGGATGGCTGTCACCCCGCCGTTGCCATGGGGGCAGCCATGGGGACACCTCCTCGGAGCCGCGCGCAGGCGGGAAGGAAGTGGAGAACAATCGGGGAGAACAAGGCCGGCGGCCCTGGGCTGGCGGTGCCGCTCCGCACGTCCCTGCTCCGCCGCAGGGTCCCACTCTGCAGCCTCTCCTGATGGCGCTGGACCCCGGCACCTCGGCTTCGCCATGGGCATCTCAGAGACCGCGTGTCAGAGGGGCTGGTGGCCATTGGCGTCTCCTGGTTTCACCATGGAGACACATTCACGGTGTGGCTCTGCCATAGGGATTCCAAGGGCTGCGGTCCTCAGGCCATGGTTTTGGAGGAGAGGTGTCACACAGCGTTCCTGCCGCTGGCGATCTGTCGCATCTCCCCGTCACATCCCTGATACATGGGTTTGAGTGTTACGGGGGAAGGAGACAGAGACGCACACAACGTGGTCGCAAAAACCTGGTGTTTCTATAGAGAATCGAGTTACCAACGTATTTTTGCGTTCTTTTCTTCCTTAGCATTAACATCCACCTGAGTCACAGCTTCACATTTCACAACGTTGATGTTTTTTTTCTATTTCGGGTTAGTTTGCTTGCTTGTTTTTGCAGTCACTGAGATTTCTCTTTTGAATTATCTCACATCTCCAGGAGCTGGAGTTTTAAGATAACGATCACACAGTAATGACAGTCGGTAACACTGCTAATGAAAAACAAGGGGTATGTCTCTGAGGGTAACCGGTACTTCGAGATGTTTTGTCCATGAGGAGCTCGCTTAGGGTGCATGTCTGGCATGCCGGAGATGCAAGCATTGGAGAAGTAGGACTCTCCCAGACAAAGCTGGAAGAACAGTGTGATAATGTTTAACTGCCTGTCCTTGAGCCTGGATAACTTCACCCCTGGAATGCCTATCCAGCTTTGGTGGAGGGAAGGGGGCTGCTGTAATCCCCAGAGGCTTGGTCCTGTATCTCAGAGTGCCCAGCAGCAGAAGGGCATTCAGTAAATCACTGCCAGCTTCTGAGAGCACCTCTGTACAAATGCAAGAGTTTTGCATTTGTGGTATCTGGGCACCCTGATTTAGCCCTCTAATTACAGAAAACTACATGTGTATAGAAAAATCTCCTTCCAGACTGCCTCCAGTTAACAGATAAGAACATTTCAGAGGCCTATTCCAAATGAGCTCAATCTCAGTCACCTGGTGAGGAATGGCCACACCTGAATTCCCTGATTTCTGGTCTGCCATTCTTTTTCTGTCCCTCATCTGTGCTAGTCTGCCTGTCTGAGCCCAAGAACTGTCTGGCTCTGGGGCTGTTGTTGAAGAGCTGCTCACTGGAGCCAGAGAGGCTGCAAATGAACCACTTGCGGCTCAATGAGCCAGCATTAAACTGTCTTTTAGGAGCAGACTCCTATGAGCTGCTTCCTTCAAGAGGCCCATGATGCCAGGCTAGCTGCTGCTTACAGTGGTGGGTCAGGACTAAAAGATGTCTGCATCATCCCCTCTCTCCTTTCTCTCCACAGATCTGGTGAGCAGCTATTCTATGACCCCCCCTACTCTTAGCATCACTGAGGAGGAGCACATCATCAACGCCAAGGATACGCTGACCATCACCTGCAGGTAAGGCACAAGCAAGCGTGGCCCTGCCTGGACTGCTCCTACCTGGTGAGTGCTGGAGGACCAGGCAAGGAGAGCCCACCAGGGACACCCTGACTGCAGTACACCTGCAAATCAGCACAGCTGACTGGAAACCCTCCACGTTCACCAAGTGTGAATTCATCTAATTAATTAATTGAAGAAGCTGAAGATGTCTCAGGGGAGATGGTGGTAACCTCTGCTGTAGTCTTGCAGGCAGAAGGAAGACACAGAAACATTTGTATGATCTGGTAGCTCCCTTGTAAGCTCTTTGGGGAAACTGGCCTTCCTGACTCCCCTTGTCTTTCTGATGTTGCTTATTCTCAGGTCTTCAGGGGCCGCAGTTCTGGTTTTTAAATCTGGCAGGTTATTTGCAGGCACATTGAGAAACGTCCATGGGAGAAGGCAAGAATGTACTCAGTGGTGGCTGTGAGAGGCTTCCAGCTTTTCTAGGAAGCTGGGATTTCATGCTCTGCCTCGTACACATGGGGGTGAAGAGAAGTCCCAGTGAGGCCAGGTGAATAACTGTGAGAAGAGCTGGAGCATCTCCGGTTGTTCTGGAGATGTGGCTCTGAGAAGGTGATGCGCCTGAACTGATTTATCCCATGCTGGGACACTTGGCTGTGCGTGTTTTCAGCACTGCCCCCTATCCTGGAGAACTGATCAAGATCAGTTTTCCTGTCAAACCTGGAGTTTCCCTTCAGCAGTTGAAAGCAGATCCATGCCCAGGATCTGAGTGCTAGGGGCCAGTGGGGATATAAATTCAGCGTGGGCCTCAAATGGGTGTTCCTCAGTGTTATATATAACCATGGAGCAATTACTGCAAGCACTTGGCTGGCATTGTGTTCATGTCTTGTCACAAACATATTTAACTTTTCCTGGAACAGATGGCATTGCTTTTACTTTGTGAATCAGTTCATAGCCAGGGGAGAGGGACAGAGGAAAGGCTGTTGATGGTCATACTGAATGGATCTCACTCGGTCTGGGAAGATAAGTGGTTGTGGGTTTGTTTGTATGGTGACCTGAGGAGTCATGGTGTGTGCTGGGTTGTAGGAAGTGCATGAGCTGGAGAACTGTGGTCAGCCATGTAGCTGCTGCGGGGGCATAAAGGAAAGAGTCTGGGGGCTCCAGTGCTCTACTGTGGCAGCATCCACGGTTGACACTGGAACTGACACTCTCTGTTAAAACCTTGGAATAGGGGAGATTCAGTGAAATTATTCTGAATGAGCTTATAATCAGACCAGACCCTTTCTCAGCAGTGGGCCAGGGAGGGACACAGAAAGTGTTTTCAAGGCCGTATTGCTCACAGATTGAGCCAAAGCTAAAGGACATCCTGAAGTTGAGTTGTGGTTAAAGACAGTATCTTCTGCACTCAAGCAAGAGCATATCTGTTTAACACCATGAAAAGTGGAAAGCCTTTCTTTGCAGGTAACCCTCCTGGACTGTGGACAAGGCTGCCCTTACCTTGTGCACTTTTTAGGTATCAATTAATATGAAGGAGAATCACATGAAGTGGAAAACAAAATCTTATTTCCAGTGCAGACTGTCCATGGCCTGCATCGTGCAAGCTACAGAGTCAAGTGGGAACAAACTCCTTGTTTCCTGCTGCAGTGACAAGGTTCATCCTTCAGGCTCACAGCACACTGGCATGGACACAGCTGAGATAAGGAAGAGCCCTACTCCTGGCTCCAAGTGCAGTGCAGGACTAAACAGGCCAGCCAGAGAGCTGCAGGACCACCTGCAAATAGTACTAAAACCCATGCACTCTCTGCTCATGTTGGCCCCTGGCTGCCCCTCACTCCTGCATCCTGCTGTACCAGCCGTCCTCCTTGCAGGCTGTGCAGTGTCCTTCACACCATCTGCAGGTCTCAGCATCTCCTGTATGGCTCAGAGGTTCCCCTTCTCCTTCTGAGCTCTCAAGCCCATGTTTGTCTAATGCCTTGAGGAGAGGACTTTGACTGCAGGACACTATTATTTCGCTTGAATGAAAAGTAAATCTTTCCTGGTCCCTGGATCTCTGATTACACCCAGCTGCTTCTCCAACCTCTTGTCTTGACCATGGCCCACCCTGGGAGGACCTGACTTGTGTTAATGGGAGCTGAAGGCAAAAACATGCAGACCACCAAGAGAACAGGCAAAGGAGAGGGTGGTGGGGCAGGGTAGGGCAGAAACAAATATGAAATCAAATCCAGGATCCAGGGATTTCCTGCTGAGCATCATGCTGGAGGTGCCTTCAGTTTGACCCTGGTCTTCCCTTGAGAGCAATGTCCTCTGGCTGCTCTTCAAGCTGCCCTGGAGCCAGGAGTATGAGCCTGCTTGAAGCAGTGCTGCAGCAGAAAGCCGAGCTCAAAACCCACCGTGTGAGACTCCCTGGAGACCTTTCAAGCTTTACCCACTGAGCGTGAGAGTCCCGCAGCCAACTGCACTCTCAGGATCCCTTGCAGCAGCCTGGATCTCACACACCCACAGCTCTGCAGCCCACCTAGCATCATCAGTGACCAGAGTCCATGCCAGGCCATGGGATAAGCAATGCTTCTGGAGCTGGGCATGCTTAGCAGAGACACAAAGGCACAGCACGCCACAAGGAGCCACCAGATGCTGGGGCTGTGCTTTTGCAGATGGCATCACACACAGGCATGTTCCCTTGGCACCCAACACAGTGCACTCTTGAGAGGCCCACACAGAGCAGGGGACGGGTGCAGGAGCATTC
This sequence comes from Pezoporus occidentalis, assembly GCF_034315485.1. Taxonomy (NCBI): domain Eukaryota; kingdom Metazoa; phylum Chordata; class Aves; order Psittaciformes; family Psittacidae; genus Pezoporus; species Pezoporus occidentalis. The sequence goes on along the minus strand of NW_026913230.1, from coordinate 214,956 downwards.
CCCAAAATACAGATCATGCCAGGGCTGGCTGGGAGCCCCGGTGATGTTTTGATCTAAGCATGTGTCAGAGCAGGGCAAAGGGGCTGATGCCCACATGGACAGTGCATCTTTTATTAGCTCCCATCCTGAGAAGGGAGGAAAGAATATTGTGAATCTCTGCATTCATGCCCTCGGCAGCCTGTGCTGGGGAAAAGCAGAGAGCTTGTGCTGTTACAGCTCATGAATATTGGAGCAGAGCCCACAGGATCCAGCTGCACGACAGCAGGAACCTCCAGAGGGATCAACTTGGTCCTGGCTGTGCCATCCTCATCCCACCTCATCCCATCCTGCAGGTTCTGGACATCCAGGTGGGGAGGGAGACATGGTATTTACAGAAAGAAGGGCAAGGTTGTCCTTTGCTGCCCAGTGGCTTATTAATAGAGCTGGTTCACAGATGCACAAACCTGACTCTGGCAGAGAGGAAGTCTTTGACCCCAGAGCCCTCTTGGCTCCTATGGAGGAAACGGGCGTTGTGGCGGGGCTGAAACAGCCTGAGGATAAGGCAATGCCCCACTGTGACTGCTCCGGAGCAGCGTCCGGGGGCACACACCACCTGCTGCTTTTTCCTACATGTGTGTGACTGCTGCTGTGAACATCCTCTGCGGTGCTGAGGGGGGATCTGTCTTATCCCAGGTAAGCCACAAAACCAAGCCTTGCCCATCACAGCACGCTTGTGAGCTTCAAAGAGGATTGAAGGAAAGTGGTGCCAATTGCAACATCTCCCTTGAAGAGCATCTGTCCTGAAAATATTTAGGAAAACAGCTGTGGAGAAGCCCACAATGCATCTGTTTCCAGCTGGCTTCAGCAGGCTCCATCACCCAGCAGCACATTATCGGAGCTGAAGGAAAACAACTTGGGAATAAATCTCTGAACGTGACAGGAGGGAGGAAACCATCCAAAACTGCTGCCTGGACCTTCCCTCAAATGCAGAGGGTAGATTTGGAAACAAACCCAAGTGAGTCTGGCCTGTCATCCTCCCTGTCTCCTTCTGGTCCTCTTAAGCACACCATTGAGGTTAACTTGGACTCACACTAACGCCTACACCTTCTGTGTCCCCACTGGCTCTGGTTGAGCAGCACATGATCAAGGAATGCCTTGGTTTTGAGCTGCCCGCAGGCTGGTCTGCAAGTCTGTTTGTACTGGCCCATCCGTGTTTAGACAAATATGTGTCACTCAGTTAGTGCAAGCCTTGATGGTTAATAAAACAAGTGGATCTGATAATGTGTGAAAATCCCAGAGGGTAAACAAACAGAAAGCGGAAACGCTGGAGACTTGTACAATTACCCTGCTCCTCGTGGAGAGCCAAAAATGCCTGAGCAACCGCAAAGGGCTTTGGGGCTCCTTTGTGCAGTTGGGGTGTGAAGCGCTCGGGTCTGGGTTGAGAGAGGGGCCAGCCCCATGGTCTGTGCTTGGTGCACCGGAGCCATGGGCACAGCAGCAATGGGCATGGCAGAGGCCACTGGTTGATCAGGTTTATTTGTATTTTCCCTGTGCATGCATAGGATGGGGAAACTCAAAATTCAAGTGCTTTATTTTGATTGAAGTGCTTGTGAAAAGGCTACTTTGGAAAAGCCTGCCTGCGATCCATGGCCACAAGCCACCAGAGCTGTGCTTCCAGTCCTGCCTCAGGCACTGACGGCATTTTTGGTGAAGGCAGAAGTCTGAGCTGGGTCAAAGGGGCTGCACGGCTGTCCCCAGGGGCATGTCACTGCCTCCGGAGCCTTTATGCCTGGTGATGTGGGGAGAGTGCAGCACAGCATCTCCAAACTCAGCCACAGCGAGCAGGACAGCAAGGTCTGCAGGAAGATAAATCAGCTGCTGAAGACAAACACAAAGGGGCAAGTCTTTCCCTGTGCTTGGACAGGAATCCTGTCCTCTTGCATATGAGCCATTTGCCCTCCAATAGGACCTCATCTCACTTCCTTCTTGCTGTCTGCATCCAGCTATTGGTGATGGCCATGATCTGGCTGTGCTCAGAAGCATCTGCCCACAGAGCTGCCCTAGCAGAGATACTGCATGTGCCTATTCCCAGCTTGCATAGTAGATGAACCCAGTTTCCCCTGGTAGAGGAAGCGGTGCTGACAAAGGGCCATTCTCATCCCCCAGCTGTCTCTTTCGAGGTCTTCTTTTTTCCCCCCTTCTTTTGCACATTCTTAAGTGACTTTCAGATTTACTGGCAAACTTTCAAGTGGAGACTCGGCCTTCCTCTGAAAGGGGCTCTGATTTCACAGAAGGAAACTTCCAGCATGGAATAAAAGCTTGTTTTGTTTGTAGTAAAGTGCAGCTACAGCAAGCTATGGTGGCACGTGTGTGCGTACATGTGCATATGCAAGCTTCCCGCTTGGGAGATCCTCAGTTATATATAAATAGACACGTGCACGCTCTGCCTGGGGGTTTCTTGCAGTTCCTGGACTTCTCTGTTTGTCTTTGGGCTGCTGGTGAACAGGGTCTGTGGTTATGGAGAGGTGTCCACAGTGCAGTGTCTCAGCAGACTGGAAAGAAATTGGGAAGGGGTAGCAGGGTGCTGTGCAGAGCAAGAGATCCCCCTTCCAAAGCAGCAGGGAAGGAAGCAGTCATCTGAGCCTCCCTTGTTTTTACCTTGAGGTCTTTTATCCCCGACTCCCTCCTGCTTTTCTCCTTCCCATTTTCTTTCCAGTCTGCTCTCCTTCCCTCATTCTCCTTCCCACTCCATTCATCACAGCATGAGCTCCAGCCAGCAGCTACGCTGAGCCAAGGGAACTCATCACATCCATGTGTTTTCTTAATAGCTCTGGACCCTTTTAATAATGAGAGGGAATAGAGAATAAATGGAGCCTTTCCCTCAGGGCTCTATGTGGCTTCTTGTTCTGGCATCAATACCAGCAGGACAAACTCATGGGAGCAGGAGTCCTGCTTGTGAGTGGGTTGATATCTTACAGCTTAGCATGGCCAGAGAGGTGGCCTGGGGAAGGGATGAGCCTCTGCTTCCTCAGCAAGCAGACTAGTGAACCTGCTTGTGTCTGTTCCTCTCCTTGGGGGATGGCCATGTCTCAGCCCAAGAGATGTGTGTGGAGTCACAGGGCAGTTAAACCCTCACTGCATTCGCCCTGCTCGGCCCAAAGCTAACTCTCCTCTTTGCCCACGTTTAGAGGCCAGCACCCCTTGGAGTGGTCGTGGCCTGGAGGCAACGTGGACCCTGCTGGGAAGGAGAAGGAGACCGAGTTGGTGGCCTCAGCAGCCCCCAGCAGCAGCCGGGCAATCCGAGAACAAGACTGCGAGGGCACCGGCACGAAGCCATACTGCAAAGTCCTGGTGCTGACGGAGACCCAGGCGAACGACACGGGTTACTACCGCTGCTACTACAAGTACATTGATGCCAAAATCGAGGGCACCACAGCGGTCAGCACCTACGTGTTTGTGAGAGGTAAGGGCCACCCGTCCATGTGCACCTTCAGCTGAGGGGCAGTCTGTGCAGCAGCATCATAGCAGGAAAAGCCCAAAGTGCACCCCAGACTCCCAGGACAGAGGGTGGTTGCTGCAGGCTCAGGGATGGGGACAGGGGGTGGTGGTTCCCTGCACTTTGAGGGAGTCAATATCCGTCCGTGGCAGCAGTGCCTGGGATTCAATTACATCCCGGCCGGGGGGCATCGCTCCAGCCAGGCTGGAATGCAGGAATTTAAGGAGTGAAAGCCAGGCCTCAGGGATGCTTCACCGCTAAAAAAAGCACCAGCGTTAGCTTCTGGGCAGCTGGGGCTCTCTGAGGTGCTGGCGGCTAGGGATGATAATGTTCCATGAAGCTGAGACAGAGGCAGAGGAGCAGTGGTACAAACATGCCATGTGCAGCCTTCTCCTGTCCCCAAGCTCTATGGCCCTGGAGCCACTCCACAGTGGCAGATTTGGATGCTCCTCTCCACCCAGTAGAGGGGCTGCTTGCACAGGCAGCATTATGAGAGGTGTTTTGGAGGAGAAGGGCTATCCACCAGGCTTGGAGCTGGAACCTCAGCTCAGCAAGTGGCTGAGGGGCCAATACTCAGCTTCTCAATGACCCAAGGTCTCCCCCTCTGCTGTCTCCCCTGCGGCTCGCAGCATGCTCCAGCAAGATAAATGAGGGCTGTCCCCTGGAAACAGTTGGCTGAGCTATTTCTCTTTCCACCCCCATTTATTAGTTGGTGCAGTTGTCATGAGCCAGGCAGGTCATGACATACAAGATGCATTTTTGAGAAGTCCCAGGGCAAAGCCAGATTTGCCTCTGCAGCTATGCAGAGAAAAATGCAAGGGCAAATGAGAAAAGTTGGGCAGCTGCTGGAGAGGAATGGAGATCTGTTTGGGCAATTGCATCCACTTCTGTGGGCTCTGCTGCCCATCCTAAAACAGGACAGAACTTCCCTGGATCCCAGACATGTTGTGGGGAGATGTCTGTGAGCTGGACAGGGGTGCTCAGGCACTCTAGGGTATTAGGATGGAGGCAGAAGGCTTCTTAACACACGCTTAAAATAAGTACAACCCAACAAGCTTACATGCAGGGAGTGCTTTTGCAGGAGCCTGATTTTCTTTGTGATCCAGCAAATGCCACTTTGCCCCCTTGTCCAACTTCTCACTCCCAGCCTCATGTGCAGCTCAGTAATGGCTCTCCTGTTTACGAGAGAGCAGCCAGTATGCACGTGCAGTGTAGCTTAGGGGCAATAAATCCCACACTGTTGGGGCCCATGGGACTCTCAGTGCCTGTGGACAGCCTGTGTGCAACAGATCCAGCCAACACCTCGCAGTGTTGCTGTGCACATGGCTGCACTCATTACAATCAGGCTCTGCCCTGTTAGGGCTATCAAGCATCCAGGAAACCTCAGAATCTGCCTTTCCAGACAGGACAAGCTTCCAGGCAGGAGAAGGGACATGTCAGGAAAACCCAGGCATACAGTAACCACAGCCATTGCAGAACATCCAGATAAAGCCCTGCCTGTTCCTGCTGAACTGGGCTGCAATGTGAAACTGTCCCTCGAGAACTTGGAAGGGCTGATGTAAGTGTTGGGGATGTTTGGAGACAGCATGGTCAGACCACAGGTTTATCCATCAACCTCATTTCTCATGTTAAGAGCTTGGTGGAATTGCCAGGAACCAGAATATCTGTGCTTGGCTGGAAAAATGGGTTCTTCTGCATTTTACCTGCAGCTCAGTTCTCAAATGAATTCTCCACACATATGTCTCATTTCCCATGTGTCCGGTTAGGTGTGTATTTTATTACAGCTACAGATAGCGCTCTAAACATACAGAATGCCTCTTCAGGGTAGAATAAGATGTGTACAGCCCCCATCTCATAAAGCTTAGCATATATTAATGAAGAAGATGCTAAATTATTCCCATCCGACCCATTAAGACAGCCTAATAGAAAATATGTGATGTGGTCAGAGAGGGGAGTTAGTGCATGAATCACAAGCTCATTGGCAGCAAGACCAGCCCAGTAACTCAGTTAGTTCTTGGCTGCCATCTGAGCTTCAAGGAGACCTCATATTCTCTCACCTCTGACAGTTGTGCACCTCCTCCCTCTTCCCAGGGCTCAGGAGAGGAAAGAGGAACATATTGACACTTGGAAACAAATCTGTGATTTCAGAAGTCAGCAATCCTGTGGCAGCACAAAACCCCAGGAAATAAAGATGAGAATTCTCTGGGCAATCCATATTTTCATAAGAGCTGACCAACACGTTTCCTGTGCCTGGCTTGTTTCACCTAGGCTGTAGGAGAAAGCACTTCAGTAGGTCTTTGCAGCATATTACTGAAGCAACAGTTTTAGATCAGATAGATCGAAACCTAAAGGAATTCCCTTATGCACTTAACAGTGGAAGCACTGGGCTGGGTTGGCTTGGGCCCAATGTGTTTTGACCAGCTTAGGCAGCAGCTGGCATGAGGCACTGGAAGACAACTTGCACCTTTCCTACTGGCCATGGACTGGGATAGAAATGTGTTGTGTATCTTGGTCTCACCAGCTCTTTCCAGCGTATGTGGAAAGAATCAGAATTGGGGTCCATGCTGCCTGTTGCCTTGTTATCTCTTTGGGATCAGGTTGGTCTTTGTGCCCTGTGTCTGGGTGGTGCCTGGCACAATGGGCCATAACACATCTCCTTTATTTGCTGCCATCAGCTCCTTTCGCCTTGGAGCCCTGCTTGGGCTCTTCTCATTTGACACAGACAATGCACCGAGCAGGATGCAGCAGCCCCTTCTGCAGACCCTCTGCTTCTTGGTGCTGGGTCCCCATGGAGTTGAGTGCAATGTCCCTGTCCTTGCTAAGTCATGTCACTGATTAATTTGGGGTGGGTTTGTTCTTCCTGTCAATATTTGTGCTTGCGGCAGTTGGGAGGCAGTGGGGTGGCAGCCCTGGAGAGCTCAGCTCATCTGTTTATCTGCCGGCCGGGATGGCTGCAGGATGACATCTGCATACCATTCCGCTGCGGATCACTTCCTCACCCTGGAAGGTCGCGCTGCCTACATGGCACCAGCCCGGCACAGCCCAGCACCGGCTGGGCAGGCACTGAGCCCAGGATGAGACCTGATGGTTACACAAAGGGTCAAACCCAGGCAGAAACCTTGAGGGGGACAGGAAAGGGGAGGTGACTTCAGCACTGCCAGATGTCACACAAGTGCCGCTCCACTGGTACAGTGTTCCATGTGGAGGAGCCGGCTGGCCCAGGCTCTCACCTCTGCTGCTCCCTTTGCATTCCCAAGCTCCAGGTGTCTCCTCTGAGTGTTATATATTGCAGATGGGGCCATCCAGCTCAACACCACTCCCTCTGGCAAGCCCATGCTGTAGCAAAGCAAGCCAGAAAGTGTCCTTCTCTTCTGATTGGTCCCTCTTCCCAGTTCTTTTCTTGCCTCTGTTTAGTAACTTGTTCTCCTTATATCTCTTCTTCAGATTTTGAACAGCCATTTATCAATAAGCTGGAGACCCTCCTCATCAGCAAGAAGGAGTACACCTGGGTACCATGCCTCGTGTCCATCCCTGATCTTAACATCACTCTGATCTTGGTGAGAGCTCGGCCAGTGGGAGATTCTGGACCACAATGTTCATTTGTAACATTCTGCATTTGTAATTGCCTGCGTGGAAGCAGGACAGGCACTGCCAGGAATGGAAAATGCATGGGACACATTTTCCATGGAAAGTACAAGCCACTGGCTTCCTCGTTTTATTTGCTGGTTGAAGCTGTGCTGTCCAGTTCCCTTGGGCAGACCCCACGGGTTTCCTGCCAACCTTGCTTCTCTTCCCTGGAGCATTATGAAACAAAACAAGACTTTGTTTTAATCCCACTTCCCCGCAGCATCCCCTGTTTCTCCGGCCTCTGTGATCTACAAACCCTTTAGGTGATCGGCATCCCCACGAGGGAAGAGGCTGCAGCCCTGGGGCTGTTGACTAAAAACAGCTCTGTTATCAGTTTGTTTGTGCCTTTCTTTTTTCTTTTTTCTTTTTTTTTTCCCTTTTTTTTCTTTACAATGCAAATACATCCTTCCAGGATGAGTGTTACTATTGTACAACAGCCTCCAGGGACACTCTGGGGGCCAGGGGCCTTTCCCTTGCCCGGGAAGGACACTACCCAAGGTCAGCACTCATCCCAGTGGGGCTGATGTTTGGGACATCAGCATCAGTTTCCTTAGCTATCACTAGAAGTTTCCATTCCTGGAAGTCTCTGGCCCACTCTGCAGATGGAGAGGCTCATGGTGCAGGATACGGTGCTCAGGGTATAGGGGGGGCTGGGATTCCTAGATGACAAACCCTTGGGGGAGAGGGCAGGAGGCCAGCACAGCACGATGCTGCATCATTTCTTCCCGCAAAAGCGATGTGTTAGCCAGCGAAAAGCCTGGAAGGGGTGGGAATGTTGTTACCTTCTTTTTTCAGTTGGCAAAATGTTGATTTTTCCAGCAAAATTCCCTCATCCACCCTGATGGGAAGAGCACTTTCTGGGACAACAAGAAGGGGGTGCAGGTACCGACACACTTGATCAGGGATTCCCTCTATGTCCAGTGTGAGACTGTCATTGACAAGAAGGTCTTCAGGTCCAATTTATTCATCATCCATATAGCAGGTGAATACTTGGGAAGGTGCGGGAGGGAGCAGTTTGGATGACTGTGAAGTTTATCACCGTGGCTCATGGTGTTGTCATGGTCCTCTCTAGCTACACTGACTCTGCATGGTGCTTGTATCTCCTCTGTGTGCCAGACAGAGATACACCAAGCACCAGGGAGTCATACTGAAGTCTCCTGTAACTGCATGGTCTGAGTCAAAGAGTTAATAGATCTGAAATGCCATTCCACTGCCTCTTCCTCATCAGGGAGCGAGCTGTACGACATCCAGCTGTATCCCAAGAAAGCCATGGAGCTGCTGGTGGGAGAGAAGCTGGTCTTGAACTGCACAGTGTGGGCTGAGTTCAACTCTGGCATCCGCTTCCAGTGGACTTACCCTGGCAAACAGGTATCAGCAATCAGAGCAGCTCCAGAAGCACTGGGCAACTTTCCCTCCAAGTCATTCCCTCCTGCCCCTTCATGTGTGCCTCTTCACATCCCTGGCAGGGCTCTGCTTCATGATCCTAACCATGACGAGCCCAGCACATCTTGGTCAGAGTGCTTTCCCATTTTTCTCTCCTGCAGTGGAAGGCAGACAGAGGGAAGACCCTTCTTCCTCCTTGCTGAGGTCTTATTGCTCTGGGGCTCTCCTGGGCAAACACTGACTTCATTTCCACCAGTGCAAATCCAGAGCAAATATCATTGGCTTAAGAGCTACTCTAGTCACACCGTCCTGCTTACCAAAAGCCTGTGAGGGGGTCCTTTCCTATATTTTCCTTCCCCTCCCCACTGTGTTTTCCCCCTGTTGCAGCCTCTGGCTCATGTGAACAATAAGATATCAGTGAGGGCATCACTGTTCAGGTACCTGTAGGCCTCCCATCCTGGTCACTGGGCTGCAGATAAGAGCAGAACTCTATGCTAAGCTCTTATCCCAGCCTCAGGGCTCGCACAGCCCCATCCTGCTGATGTCTTTCATCCCCTTCTGTCTGTCATCTCCCACAGACACAGCGGGCAGTGATAGAGCCTGAGCGCCGGTCCCTGCAGACACGCACGGAGCTCTCCAGTATCCTGACCCTGCACAACGTCAGCCAGCAGGACCTGGGCAAGTACACGTGCACGGCCACCAACGGCGCCCAGATGCTGGAGGAGAGCACGGACGTCATCGTGCATGGTACGGTGCCTTCCAGCCCCTGCAGAGCCACAGCCAGAGCCAAGCTGCAAGCACAGCAAGCCCCAGGCTGCTTAAACAGGGCTTGGCACAAGGCTCAGTAAAGGGGCTCCTGCACCTCCATCCCACTCTGCTCATCCCTGAGAAGTCCCTCAGCCCTCCTGTGCCCCAGAACCACCCTGGGGTCACATTCAGCAGCATGCTAAGGTGACAAGTGAAATGCAAACACTAGACAGGCCCAAACACACTGGGATGGCAGGATACACAGGTCTTGTGGTCCTGTGGCAGATGCAGTGTCCCTGTGGCATGGCTGGCCTGGGAGGCATGAGCTGCGGGAGCACAAGGTGCCATCAGCACTGAGTGCCTGTCTCCTGGCAGCAGAATTGGATGGGGCAACACAGCCTCCCTGTGCCCCTCATGGCTCCCAGCAGCAAGGCAGAGGCAGCTCTTCAGCTGCCAGAGTCTCAAAGCAGTGCTGACCTGCCCAGCTTTGACCTGACCACCCACTCCCTTCTGCTCCAGGGAGGGAACCCTGCTGGGAACAGGGATGCAGAAGAGAGGCTGGGGGTCATATGAGCAGATAAGACAATAGTGGATTTTGGTTATTTTGACTTCATTGTTTCAGAGAAGTAGTCATTGTCAACTGCACTGCCTCAGCACCCTGCCTGTCCTCGGTCCTTGCTGTCAGGCCCTGTGGAGAGAGCAGATCGTGGTAACAGACTGTCCCTTTGTGCTCTCCTCTCCTCCATGCTCACCATTTTGCTTACAGAAAAGCCCTTCATCAACGTGGAGTGGAGGAAGGGCCCGGTGATAGAAGCCACCGCAGGAGATGAAGCCGTGAAGCTGCCGGTGAAAGTCATGGCTTACCCCCCACCAGACTTCCAGTGGTAACGCACCTTTCTTACCCTGACCACCTTTTCCTCCTCTCCTTCCCTCCACCAACTAGGAAAGCTTAGCCTGGTCCCTCAGCGGCCAGGATTGTCCCAAATGTCACATTTTTCCACCCACGGGGGTAATTTCTCCCACCTACCCTGCCTTTCAGCTGCACAGCTTGGAATGGGAGGAGGTGACAATGTTGGGAGAAGCAGCAAAGGTCCTGGCAGCTCAAATGGGGCTTACCCCTCTTGTCCCCCTGCAGTGGGGATCAAGGCTGGCCAGAGGAGCAAGAGAGCTCTGCTTATGGCAGAGCTACAACATCCCCAACCCCAGGCACATCCACATAGGACCCGTAACTCAGGTCCAGGGAAAGCCCAGGGATCTCTCCAGAGAGGTCCGCAGTGCTAGCAAGGGGCGCCCTGATTGTGCACTAATGGGGACCAGCAAACCCCTGCCCAGCTGCCAGCGGGACACTTCCTCCCCGTGGCTGCATTTTCTCTCTGCCTCCCTGCAGGTACAAGGACGGGAAGCTAATTCCCAAGCAATCTCAATCTTCAATGCAGATCAAGGATGTGTCGGAGCAGCACGCTGGGACATACACGCTGGTTCTGCGGAACAGGCTGGCAGGGCTGGAGAAGCGCATCAGCCTCCAGTTAATTGTCAATGGTAAGGGAGAGGTTCAGGGCTGGGGCTGGGGGGAGATCCCATAGCCCCAGCCTTTGGGCTGCTCCAAGACCAAGTCCTTGTTGTTGTCCTAAAGCAGCTGGCACCTACATCATCTCCTTTCTCATTGCCGAGAGATGCTCTGGTTACATTGAGGGTGGTTCCTTGTGGCCTGGCGATACGGCATAGTTCTGTTCCTGGTTCCATCATTCTTGGCAGGATATGTCCTTGCTCAGGACCATTTCCCAGGACAAGATCTGAGGGGTGACCCTGACTGATGTGGACTTAAGGGCAGTGCAGCTACAGCACACACAAAGCCTGGAGCTGGAGCAGTTCTCTGGGTGGGAAGCTCCTGGGGAGTTTTCCCCTACAGAAACCAGTCCCAGTCATGCAGGAACCAGATGCCAGCAGAGAAAGCATTGGAAGGGCACTGCTGCTTGGAGATTTGTCTCCAGCAGGCTCTGTAGCCCTGTGCTGGGGGTTGCCAGACAGTGCTTTGAGCTTGACAGCATCCAGACAGTCTCACTCTGCAGAGCAAGGAGGAATGACACCACTTGAATCTAAGTATAATCTGCTCTGCTTTGCAGGTCTGAGGTCCCCAGGAGCTGCCCTGAGAGCCACAGTGCTTTAGTGCCCAGTCTCTCTAGAGATGGGCTTGGGGAGGGCTGTGTGTGGCATGGGGATGCAGGGGCTGACCTCACGGTGTCACTCTGATCCTTGCAGTTCCTCCGCGCATCCATGAGAAGGAAGCTTCTTCCCCGAGCATCTACTCCCGGAGGAGCCCCCAGGCTCTCACCTGCACAGTTTATGGCATCCCAGCGCCAGAGGTGATCCAGTGGCAGTGGAGGCCATGGATGCCCTGTCGCATGTTCTCCCGACGCAGCCTGTAAGTGCCATTTCTTCCAACACCCGTGTCTTACCAGGCCCTGAGCATGGCACTGCAGGCTTCTTGTGACCATGGCTGTGTCCTGGACCCCATCTCACTTTTGCTCTCCCAGCCACAACATGGCGAGAGGAGTACAGCACTGGCTGATAGCTTGGCGCACTGAACACCCACTGTGGGGAGGCAGAATGGAGCCCACCAGAGACACTTGTTATCCATGTGGGAGTTTTCCCCAGCCTGGCTGGTCACACACACCCCCTTGGTGAGACCCTGGGACAGGAGCTGGGGCTCAACTCATTCCTGCCCTAAGGTCCCTGGGGTTCTTTGGTCCTTCCTCATCTTCTTGGTAATGATGGAAGCTAAAGTGCATATAGGCAGGGGAGCAGAGGTGCTGTGTGCAGGGAAGAGTTGCTGAATCCAGGGGAAGAGCCAGCTGCTGGAATGGTTTGTCAGGAAGGTGTTTGTGCAGGCAGCACCCATTGGTAAGCAGGAAGGGTGCGTGCCCACTGCCTGTGCCCTGGGAAGCTGGGGCAGCACCAGGCAGGGCTACAGTGGCATTTGTTTAGTGGCAGGAAGAAAGAAAAGAGATGCTAGGGAGTTATAGCCAGAGCAGTCAGGGTGGAGGACATCAGGGTGCCTGGAGGAAGCCAGGTCCTGCAGCCTTGTAGAGGCTGTTACCGAGCCAGGGACTCCAGAGAGCTCTCCATTGCATGCAAGTGCACTGTGGCCCTGTCAGGAAGCAGAGGGGCCCATGAATTATGAGCACTGTCTCCCAAGGCCACCATATTTCTGCCTAGCATAGCTCCAGAGGATGCAGGAGGCTTCTTTCCAGCTTCCTGTTGTTTACACAGCTCGACAGTGTGTTTGCTCCGCCAAACGCTCTGCCCCACACTGCCAGTGTCCTTGCCACTGCCCTTGGGTGCTCAGCTCTCCCCTGCTTCCCTGTCACAAGCCTTCTCCCTCCACACCTCCCACCCTGTGTTTTGGGCAGACCCTGCTGTCTCCTGGCCCCAGCTGCATTTCAGAAGCAGGCTGCAGGCTGCAGCGTCCCCAGTCCCTGGCAGATTTAGGCACTTCTCCTAGCTCTCCTGTCTCAGCCTGAAGAGGTGCCACCATGTTCATGTGAGATGCTAGTAGCATCTCTACATGGGATGTTTCCCTCATGGTATTTGTTGAATCAGGAGCAGCAGAAGCACCTTGGGGTGCTGCACCATGTGCTCTCCAGGCCAGCACTCAGCCAGGCTGTGATATTCCTGACTCTCAGTCACAGCAGGGGTTTAAGGCCTTGTTGCTGAGCAGAGGCATCAAGAACTGCCTGAGGCACACATGAACCAATTTCACCTCTATCTTCCTCCACCCCTAGCAGGGAAAGATGAAACCACAGTCTGGGGGTGAAAACACTGCCTGGGACCTGTATCTGTTCCCTGCCTTGATTTTCACATCTGTAGATGTTTGCCTCACTAGTGGCTGTGGGGCACCCTTATAAACCACATTAGAACTGATAACTGAAAGAAACAGGAAATTTTGCAGAGTTAGAGGAGAGGGGCATCAATTCTCAGACATAAAAGCTGGTTTTGCTGCCTTTTTCCCAGCTGACCTGCTCTCCATCTCTCTCCTCTTTCCCCTGCTCCTGAATTAGCAATAGTCGGCACCGGGCAGCGAGGCGTCATCAGCGGGATCGGATGCCCGAGTGCAGGGACTGGAAAGATGTGTCGCAGCAGGATGCGGTGAACCCCATCGAGAGCATCAACACCTGGGTGGAGTTCGTGGAGGGGCGGAACAAGGTGAGGCTGAAGCTTCAAGCCCATCCGGAGTGAGGAGCTGGAGACAGGCACCTCGGTGGGGTCCTTTGTGATCAGCCAGCAGAAACAAGCCTGGCAGAGACAGGTTTGGGGAGGGCTTCACACCTCTGCCACTAAAGTAAATCATGAGCAGCTGCTCCCAGCTCTGGGGCTCTGCAGTACCAGGCAGCCCCAGGGCGAGGAAGAACTGTCATCTTTGAGGAATTACCCTATATCCAGAGAGGCTCCTGCTGGGGCTGACTATGCAGGAGGATTTACACTGATTGCTGTTGAATGCAGGGCACCCAGCTAGGGAGGGCACAGGGGATGTGTGCTATAGGGGCTGCTGTGGCCATTTTTGAGCACTCTTGCATGAGCTGTTCCGGGAGAGCCAAACCCCATAGAGTAGCCTGGGCAGCTGGGAAGAGAAAGCAGGAGTCACAGACTGACCAGGAAATCTCTGGCATCAGGAATGTGCATGTGTGTGGCGGGGCATTTCATCCCGCTGCCCCCATCCCAGCTGGGTGAGGGTGGTATGGAGGTGCTGGCATCCCTCTGCTGCAGGTTTGTGAGTGCAGTATATGTGCCCCACAGAGCCCACTTCTCCATCACAGCATTTCCTCTCTGGAAGGAACATCTCTTCCTTATTGCAGCATGTGACCTACACGCTCTGCTGCCTGTTTCTTTCTGTCTCTTGGTAGCTGCAAGTGTCAGGTCTGTGCCATGACGAGGTTCCTGTTCCCACTGGTGTCGGGCACCAGCCGCTCACAGAGGGATGCAGAACAAACAAAGGGGCCCCTGTTTCCGAAAGTCACTTCCTGTTTTCCTACACACCTCCAAAGGCACTTCCCGTCCCCTGGCCTGGCGGGAGTTCATCACTCTGCCAAAAGGGTGGCAGGGGCAGATGCTTCTCCTCCCAGAGCAGCCAAAGGGAGAGGCAGTGTTTGGTGTCCCCCAGGCAGGCGAGCACGGGTGGTGGAAGCTCCTGGGTGAGAAGCCCTTGTGTCCCCCTTCACATCTGACTCTCATCTTGGTCCCTTTAGATCTTTTCTTTGTATTCCTCATTGTTTTCCTCCTGTTCCTAAGCTGTGTCCTTCTCATTCTGTCTACTTAGTTGTAACTGTCCTGGGGGTCCAACTTTGGTCATATGGTCCAATGCAAGGTTCTGGGCTAAAAGAGCTCTTAAACTTGCAGTAGGATGCTATGTCCTCAAACCTGCTTTCTCTCCTTCTCCTTTCTGCCTTTCTACTCCTTCCACCCTCCTCTGGTTTTTATTCTGTCCGGAAAGGCCAGAATGAGCCGCAGGGTGTGCAGTGCACAGCCATGCACTGCAGGATGACATCAAATCCAGAAAGCCCAACACAAACATAATAGCACAGATTAGAAGGAAAATCCCCAAGAAACAGGAAAAGCAGCACACAAAAGTGTCAGCAATAGGGTCACCTCAGCTGTATTCAATAACCCCAAGAAACGGAAAAGGCAACACACAAAAGTACTAGTAATAAAGTCACTTCAGCTGTATTGAATATGCACTGAATGAATTCAGTTCCTTTGATTAACACAGGCTAATATGTTGCCACTTACAACGGAAATGCTTCCCAATGGGATGAATAGTAAAAGGCAAAGTAGTTTCCCTGTAGGAAGAATATTTTTTTTTTCATGTTAAACATTGTCTCATTAGAGGGATTATTGCATGGATCCACTTGTCATTTAAACTGGGAGGGAAGAGAAACCTGTGCTTCAAACTGCAGATCTCCTCTAAGGGGAGTGCTTGCAACACATTTGGCCTCACACACATAGAGCGTGAGCTGGGAGGAGGAGAACATCCTCACTACCCTGCTGCCTTTCCTGGCTTATTTGGAGGCAGCCTCTCCCGGGTCTGTGCTCCCAGGACAGCAGCCAGGCTCTTTGCCCATCCTTAGTCATGTCTTGCTGGAAGTAGGGAGGAGGAACCTTTTAGGGCTCTGTCTATGTACACTTAAAGAGAGAAGCTGACAGCTTTTCTTGAAGTGGAGAGAGCTGGATGCTTTCACAGATTTATTTTCCCCTTATGGATTAAAGGAGTGTTCTCAGGACTGTAAGTACCTGTAAACTCCACTGAACTCTGTGGGACACCAAGTAGTCAACTGGAGAGGGTTCAGAGAATCAGCTTTGGTGTCCTTTCCCTTTCTCCCCACTGTTATAAGCCTGGAATCTCAGCCATCCATCAGCCCTGCATCCTGTTCATGTCCCCCTTACTGGGCACAGGCTTGTCCCCATGGTGACCCAAGGAGCTTAGGAAGAAGTTTACTTCCATGAAGAGGCATCTGTGCTGGTTGGGCTCCATAAAAAGGAGCAGAGATCAGAAATAAAACCGTGTTGCTGTTCCTAGAGCCAGCAGATGAGGCTTGAAATGCACAAAGGGCTATTGAATAAGGGACTATTTTTGCATAACCCTTTCCTGGGTACAGCTACCACCTGGGGCCACGTTTGCTGGTGCTTAGCTGTCTGCCAGAGAGCAGCACTGATCTTACTTCTCTCCCCTCTTGCTCTTCCTAACTCCTCGTCCTTTTCCCCCATCAGACAGTCAGCAAACTGGCCATCCAAGAAGCCAACGTCTCAGTCATGTACAAGTGTATTGCCTCTAATAAAGTGGGTCGAGACGAACGGCTGATCTACTTCTACGTGACCAGTGAGTACTGCAGATGTCCCCTCCAACTGCACCAGATGAGCGCTCTGCTTGAAACAAGGAGGACCCTAGACCTGCCAGATCTTGTCATTTGCAGTTAGCACCTTAAACAGTGATCGGGAGGCCAACAGGAAAGGAGAGCTACCTCAGAGCTCTGCTGAGCTGCAAAAGCCTGGAGTCTGGCAGCAGACAGCACGGGCAGAGTTTGACAGGCAGGCCTGGGGGTGAGCCAGTGCTGCCTGTACCTAGGTCCAGCGCTGAGGACATCCTTCTGGCTCTGGCCCAGGCAGCTCCCTGGGCTGGGGATGTGCCTGGTCCAAGAGCATCCTCTAGTGGCACTGCTCCCAGCCCGGGTCCTGCTGGCCGGAGCCCCCGGCACGGACCCCACCGGGTTTTGGTGGTGGGAGGAAGCTGAGTCTGTAGAAGCCAGAGCTCAGCAGTCGCGGCCCATATGGAGCTGCATAAGCGGTACCCTGTGCTGGCAGGAGTCTGTCTCTGTCTGCTGGGCACAGGGAGCCTGACAAGGGCACAGCAGAGGTTTATCTTCATGCCTCTCTGGACAGACCACAGAAACCTTGGCTAATGGCCCTCATAGGCAGTACCTGTGCTGTCAGAGCCACCGGCTTTTGTGGAGGCAAATAAACATCTTCAGTTGCTGCCCCAGTGATGCTCTGCATGTGCAGTTGTCCAGCCTGACTGGCATGTGTGCAATCCAGAATGCTGCAGCTGAGCTGAGAGCAGTAACAGCCTAATTCAGACCTCCCAGACTTGTTTCACTTGTGACCTCCTCTTAATTGGACCCTGGGACTTCAGCATATCCTTTAGCACTTGTTTAGCTGTTTGTTGCCAGCAGTTTGCATGTCACAGTTCTGCTCTAGATTGGTTTCCTTTACCTTGGATGAGGATGGGGGGGAGGCTTGGAGAGCTAAGCCCAGGGAGACAATTTTGTTGTGTCTGGCAGCTCAGCCATGAAAACTCATTCACATATTCACTTCCTTCCTGAAAGCCATTCCAGACGGGTTCGAGATTGAGTCCCAGCCCTCGGAAGAGCCTATAGAGGGGCAGGACCTACAGCTGAGCTGCAATGCAGACAACTACACCTATGAGAACCTGCAGTGGTATCGGCTGAACCTCTCCAAGCTCCACGACGAGGAGGGCAACCCCCTCGTGCTGGACTGCAAGAACGTCCACCACTATGCCACCAAAATGCAGGGGGAGCTGCGCTTCCAGCCAGACTCCAATGATGCCACCTTGCTGCTCACCATCCCCAACATCTCCCTGGGCGAGGAGGGAGACTACGTGTGTGAGGTGCAGAACAGGAAGACCCGGGAGAAGCACTGCCACAAGAAATACATCTCTGTGCAGGGTGAGGGTCCACAGGGCAGGTGGGAGTGACAGAGGAGAGCTGATGCTCTTGCTCCCATGAGCTTCCCAGCCTGTCCCCAGGGGAAGCCACACAAGCAAGCTAAACTCAAGGTGGCAAAGGCAGGGCACCTGGGTTCTCAAAACACCCTTCAGCAGGGGTCAGAGACCCAAAGACCCCCAAGAACACAGATATTCTTTTGATCAATCAGTTTCCCGTTTTCCCCTCCTCCTCTTTGTGCTGCTCCTCCAGCCCTGGAGATCCCCCGCCTCAAGCAGAACCTGACAGACATTTGGGTGAACGTCAGTGACTCCATAGAGATGCGCTGTAAGGTGGATGGCAACCATGTTCCTGAAATCAGCTGGTACAAAGACGAGAAACTGGTAGAAGAAGTGTCAGGTACAGTGGGCTGGGGGTGAATCAAACACAGGGAATCATGTCTGGTGGCTTTAGAGCTGAGTGCTGCTGGCTTCTGGGTGTTGCTGTGCCCAGGCAAAGGCACCCATTCACTGAATTGGCTGAACTCTGGTTATAATCATGTTCTATCCCAGTTTGATGCAGTCTTACTGGCCAAGTCTATGCCCTAGGGCTTGGCTCAGCACTGTCTGCATGTGCACATTCAGCTGGAGAGTAGAGAGAGAAAAATTATTCATCTTACTCTCAGCCCAGCAGCTGAAATCATTGCTCACACAGGGACCAACCCAGATCCCATGGAAGGAACATGGGAAGGATCCAGGCACACTGCAGAGGGAAGGGAATAGGTCCTGGAGCTGAAGCAGAGCTTGGCACACCAATTGAATTGCCTGGGCACCAACCCCATCCAGCATTGTCTGCAGGGGTTTTGACCCCTCCATACATTTCCCTTGGAAAGGCCCCTCCATCAGGCCACAGAAGAGAGCCCCTAGCAGCTGGTGTAATTTCATTCTCCCATCTAAAATGAACCAGCCAAAAAACTAGAAGCCATATTCTGAGCCTGAATGAGTCCAGTATACTAATCCCCCTCCCTGTGACTGACCACCACAACCCTCTTTGCCTTACAGGGATTGATCTGGCAGACTTCAACCAGAGGCTGAGCATTCAGAGAGTGAGGGAAGAGGATGCTGGGCTCTACCTGTGCAGCGTCTGCAATGCTAAGGGCTGTGTGAACTCCTCGGCCAGCGTCTCTGTGGAAGGTACCGGCAGCCACGACACCCCTGGGGATGAAGTGGTAGGAGTAAGAGTGTGGCCAAGGTCCCGCACCTCGTTGCTGTGACACCAGGAAAGCAGCGACAGCCCCTAGGCCTTGCTGGTGGCATGGTGCTATTACAGGAGGATCTGTAGTCTGGAGCACGTTTAGCTCAGGCAAACACACCTCCCCACATCCTGAAACAGGCCACTGGGGATAACTGAGCTGGGGCACAGAATGGGAATCTCTGAAGCTACAATTTCCCTCCCATCCCACAGGCTCTGATGACAGGACCAATGTGGAGATTGTTATCCTTATTGGGACTGGTGTAATCGCTGTTTTCTTCTGGATCCTCCTTATCCTCATCTTCTGTAACATCAAAAGGGTACGTGACTGTCCCACAGCAGGGGAGGTGGCATAGTGGGGTTTCGGGAAACACCGTTGCTGTGATGTGGGGCTGTATGACAGCATCCACTAAAAGGAGGTCATTGAGTGGTGCTTCAAGCACTCTCACTGCCAAGAACAAGGGTTGTGGTAACGGAGGTGACAGGGAATGGCCTTTGCCAAGGGGAAGCAGGTCAAGTCAAGCAAAGGAAGCAAATTCCCTCTGGGAGTCAGCACCCAGTGCCGGGGGAGCATCTTCCTCACCCTTTGTGTTGGCTGATTCCTGCAGCCAGCCCATGCAGACATCAAGACGGGCTACCTCTCCATCATCATGGACCCCGGCGAGGTGCCCTTGGAGGAGCAGTGCGAGTACCTGCCCTATGATTCCAGCAAGTGGGAGTTCCCACGGGACCGCCTGCGCCTGGGTGAGCCAGACCCCCTCCTTGCCACTGCGTGCTGCAGCCAGGGCTTCCCGGGCTGCTCTGCTGCAAGGTGTCACATTTACCTTTCCCACGTGCTCTGCTCGAGGGCAAGAAACAGCCCACTTCTGCAGGGCCACTTCCTTCCTCTGCTTTGTCCATGCCAGCTCTGTCTCAGTTACTCCCATCCTCCCTTCTCTTATTCTCACTGACAGAGCAAGCAGCCACCTGGGAAGGGCACATGTTCCCCTCCTTCCTTTTCCTTTATTATGTTTTTCTTCTTCCCATGGTTTCCTGTTAGGATTTGGGTTTTTTTTCATTCCATTCTGCCTGTGCTGCACCTGCCCTCCTTTACAGTGCCTCTCTCCTTACCTATAGGTAAAGTCCTGGGTCATGGTGCCTTTGGGAAGGTGGTGGAAGCATCAGCATTTGGGATCAATAAAAGTAACAGCTGTGAAACCGTAGCAGTCAAAATGCTGAAAGGTATGTGGGCAGTGAAGCAGGATGTACAGCCAGTGTAGACAGCAAAGAATGAGACATCTGCTAGGGAATGTCCACCCTGCAAATGCGTGTCTTCCACATAAGGCATTTAAGGCCCTGGAAAATGTTTTATCTCCCACAAACACTCCTGGGTGCTTCTGCTTGAGCCAGCCCCGACCTAGAGGAGAGGAGCTGGAGCCAGCCTCTTAGTTTATGGCTTCTTGGCCTCAACACACTTGATCCTTTTGGCTTCCCCTCATGGATGTTTTAGCCTCATTCAGCTGCACTGGGAGGCAAGTGGCAGAAAGACAGCAGGGACTTGGGGAACTCGCATGTCAAGGAAATGTAGCTGTTTATAAAGGCAAAGAATTAAATGTGTCTCAAAGGACAAACAAGAATCCAGAGCCCCTCTTCAGCAGGTCACTAAAGAAAGCATTGCTCCCAGTTGCCTTCTTCCAAATGTGCCTGTATGTTATGTTTACGGATCAGGTTCAGAGCTGGGTAAGAAAGGAGGCTGCAGCTCTTAACCTGCTCTGAGGGCTGAGCTGGCTTTGAACCCACAGCCTGGTCAATCCAAGGAGATTTCAAGCTTTCATAGCCACATTTTCAAACAGGCATCTGAAATTTTCATTTGGCACCCAAGAAAATACCTAGGCAGTCTCTGGCCAGCAGAGGCCTGTACATGGAAACCAAATCCTGGCCCATCTCAGCAGCATTTACCACTGCAAGTGTACAGATGACCTACACAGCAATTGCAGAGGGAAGCCTGGCTTTAGTTTTTTGAGGCATGGCTCTCACCTGACCCATTAGCTGCCACTCAAGAGCATGCTTCTGTCTCTCAGACTAAATGTACAAACTCTCAAGTTAGGCAAAATGCCTTATTCCCTACACAGGGAAGCTGAGAAGCATGAAAAGGCACAGAAAATCAGAGAACACACCCTAAGGGTAAAACAGAGGACCAAGATTTGATGTGAATTAGGCACTCAGAGAGAAGATGAAGTACAGAGGGCTGGCAAGGTCACAGCACTGTGTTTGCTGCTGGACAGGAATCATAAAAAGATATTCTAGGTTTGAGCTGAGAGAGCTCCTGTCTCCAGTCATGATCAAGAGACTTGGATGCCTTTTGTTTCTAATTTTCCTTCAAATTGTTCTATGGCTCATTATCTCTGTGTGGAGGCCAAAAGGGCAGAGATTCAAACCTGTGCACCTCTATGTAAGCCTCAAGTGATCTTTTTCCCTGCACAACTATAACAGGGAAAAATGTATTGGGAACAAGCTGTGTTGTCTTTTGCTCTGGGTCCCTGCCCCGGCTGGCAGCACTCCACATGGTATAGCAAGGATCCTGGAATCTCCAGACAAGCCTCTGACGTTTCATATGGAATACACACAATAACAAAATGTACCAAGGCTTCAGGGTCACAGCCTCCTCCCATTAACACTGTGCTAACAGAAGGGCGGTGAGGGGGAGTGAAAAGCTGTAAGGAGCCATCATGTCAAGGTCTGTGTGTTTCCAGAGGGAGCTACTGCAAGCGAGCACAAAGCACTGATGTCGGAGCTGAAGATTCTCATTCACATTGGGAATCACCTCAACGTCGTGAATTTGCTGGGTGCCTGTACCAAACCCAATGGTAAATATCCCAGGGCAACAAGCTGTGCCTGCTCCCAGAGATGTGTTTGTCCCCTGTGTGCTTTCTGCTGTCTGCATGTGTGACCACAGGGACACATGGGGATGCTATTGGTGTGTCTGTGTGCACTTAGGGCAGGTGCCACAGCTCAGCAGGGCTGCACATAACATGATTGGGGGCAAACTCTGACCAACCTAAGCCTTTATCTCCTCTCCTGTCTTGGGTGCCCTCTTGCCAGGTCCACTCATGGTTATTGTTGAGTTCTGCAAGTACGGAAACCTCTCCAACTACCTGAGGACCAAGCGAGAAGGATTCAGTCCTTACAGGGTAAGTAGCTTCCTTTGCCCCTAGGGAACCTCTCCCATGGCTGTGGAAGGAAGATGTATAGCCTGAAACATGATCTGACACTGGCACAAAGACACCCTCTGTCTAGCAGTAGATCATGTTTACACAGTGATCTTGGTTCATGTGCACATCAGGGAAGCAATTTCTTTCTGCAATGGAAGATAAGTGCTTCCAAGATGGAATTACAGTCTAAGAATAGGAATAGACTGCACAGCTCATGGGCACAGGGGTTACAGTGTGTGTTTCCTGCTGAGGTTTCTGGTTTTGTCTCCTTGCCAGGAGAAGTCTCCCAGGCTGCGTATTCAGGTCCAGTCCATTGTGGAGGCAGTGAGAGCAGACAGGAGGAGTCGGTCTGGGACTAGCGACAGCGCTATCTTCAACCGCTTTCTGCTGCACAAGAGCCCGACATCACAGCCGATCCAGGAAGGTAACACTCCAGCCTTGGCAGCAGCTCCTCACCGGGCCCACCAAAACAATGCCAGACTTGGACAGCTTGGGGAATGGGTAGGGCACGACAGCAGGGAGCTGGGATCAGGCCTTGGAGTTGATCACTGCTGCATGGAAAATCCCTGACCAGGGATAATGCAGTTATGTGTTGTCTCTTGTAATAGACTCAAAGCCCGGAAAGCAGGATTAAATTCCTTTGGATTTTTTTAGCCTAAAGAAGGAGAATTGAGGGGGATCTCAGTGAGTCTTTGCCAGGACAGGAATGATGAGCTGACCCTCAAAGTCCTTTCCAGCCCTGTTTCCCACAGCTCTGTCTGACTGACACGTGCTCGAGGCTGGACTCATTCTCTCCACACTTAAGCAAGTTCTTGCCATGTGCCACCTAAGCAGAAAACCCCAGAGGGAAAGTGGTTCCTTCAGTTAGCACTGAGGACTAGTTGTGTCTCACCAGGGGGCTGGTTGCATCCCACAGTCCTGGAGAGAGGCAAGGAGAACAAGAGACCACTCACTGTCTAATTTTCTTGTACTCCTGAACAGTGGATGACTTGTGGCAAAGTCCCTTGACAATGGAAGACCTGATCTGCTACAGCTTCCAGGTGGCACGTGGCATGGAGTTCCTGGCATCCCGAAAGGTGAGTTCACCTTTGCCTTCGCTCCCCTCTTCTTTTGTGTGTGCTTAACCAGGCAAGACCTGCCTATAGCCACTTTACAGGTGACACACGGAGAGATTCAGTGATCTGCCTCACACTTCTCAGGAAGTCTGGGGTAGCACTGTGTACACAAAGGTGGGAAACAAGTCCTCTGGCATCTCATCCTCTCCTCAACCATCTCCTTCTGAAATGTTTGTCTTTAACTCCTTCCCATTTCCACTATTCTCCCATTACAGCTCAGGTCCGGGAGGGGAGGGGAATGCTCTGTACTTTCTGATGGTGGTTCTTGTTCCTCTGATTTTCCCCTTTGTGTGCCCTCAGTGCATTCACAGAGACCTGGCTGCTCGCAATATCCTGCTGTCAGAGAACAATGTGGTGAAGATCTGTGACTTTGGCCTGGCCCGGGACATCTACAAGGACCCAGACTATGTCAGGAAAGGCAGTGTGAGTGCCATTTTCTCAAACCCTATACAGATTAGGTCCCCTTTAGCTATTCATAAACTACTCTGGGGATGGAATAAACTGAGGAAAAGGGAAGAGTGGAACCACTTGTGCAACTGGGACCAGGAATCATTGGCCCAGTTATTATGTGCTCTCCTCCTCCTCTACCAGCAGACCTCTGCCACCTTCCTTCTGCCCCTCACTCTGTCATTAACCTACTCTTCTTTCTTGATACTCTTTCCTCCCCCTTTCAGTGTCTTCATCCCTTCCTCTGGCCTAACCAAACCTCCATTCCTCCACGGAGAGAGGAGCAGAGCTATCTGGTTTCCCTTCATCCCTTTCATCCCATTCCTACAAGAAAGGCTGTCCTGGGACATGTCCCTGAGTGAACACTTGTGCCTTTGCCTCTCCCTTCTGTAGGCCCGTCTCCCACTGAAGTGGATGGCTCCAGAGAGCATCTTTGACAAGGTCTACACTACCCAGAGTGATGTCTGGTCCTTTGGGGTCCTCCTCTGGGAAATCTTCTCTCTAGGTGAGTGCTAATGAGGGTTACATGGTGCTGAAGGAGATGTCTCTTCCCACATAGCAGTTTGGTGGGTGAGTCTGTGCAGCAGGCCCTGACACTCTGAAGAATGTCTGAGGGATGTGATGGGAAGAGATATCCATGTAGGCAAAAAAAATGTGGAGGCCATATCCACCCATGAACAGAGTGAAGGAGAGAGGCATGCAGAGGTGGCCTGCAGCTCACTGAGGCAGAGGAGCCTGTCTCAGGCAGCCTTAAGGACTTGGGCTGTGTATGAGAAGTGATCACATCTCCCAGTGTTTTGGGAGGAAGGGCAGTCTCAGGAGGACTGGTTTCTGATGGCACATTTCACATTCCCACCCCTCTTCAAACCTCCTTTAGGGGCATCTCCGTATCCTGGAGTCCAGATCAATGAGGAGTTCTGCCAGAGACTCAAAGACGGTACCAGGATGAGAGCTCCAGAGTACGCCACAGCAGAAATGTGAGTCAGAAACCTCCCAGATCCCAACACAGGGCAGGACAGGCGCCACTGTGGGATGCAAAGACCTTTCAGCCAAGGTGGGGGATAAGCCAACACATCTTTCACTGTAGGCAGCTGCCTGGAGGACAGGCCAGATGGGTTCGAATCAGAGCTATCTAGAGTGTCCAGAGTGGGGTAGGAAATGGCATAAACTGAGCATCTCTTCTTGGCAGATACCGTATAATGCTGAGCTGCTGGCATGGTGATCCCAAGGAGAGACCAACGTTCTCCGACCTGGTGGAGATACTGGGGAACCTTCTTCAGGAAAATGTCCAGCAGGTGAAAACCTCTCAGTGTCCCTGCTCAGCTCCAGATAGCTCTTTCTTCTCCCACCACTAGCTCTCTTGCTGTGCCCTCCTCTGACTCCCTCGCCAATGCAATACTTCTGCATAGGCCAAATGATAACACAGGGTTTCCTGGATCAGAGAGATCTGTTTCCCAGAGCTGCTGGAGAGCTCACTTCTGTTGTAGCCTTCTAGCTGCATCCTAATATAGCTCCACTCTGTTCAGGGCGGGTGCCCTCTCAGTCATCATTCCAGCATTTCCATCCCAATCCCTAGATGATTATCTGAAATTTTTCAGCTGACTCAATGCCCTGGCACTCCTGCCTCCCACACGCCTGCATAATGAAACCCAGGACTTCACCAGGAGTTCTGAAACTCCATCCTTGGATCTAAATGTCAGGGCCATGTGACCCAAACAACTGTTCCATTACAGCAGTCAGATACACAGATTTCTTTGAAACTATTATTAATCACTGCTATGCAGCAACTCACCAGGACTTCTGTGATGAGCGTGCAGCTCTGGTTTTAACTTCTTGATGTTACATTTCAGATGATAGCTAAATGCTTAAATATGAGTACTGGCTCATCCTTATGCCCCTGATTTTAACCTTTCAGTGCTGGATCCCAGAACAGGCATGACTAAGCTGCAATGATGTGCCCATGGGAGCACAGTGCTCTGACTGTGTAGGTTGGAGAACTGTAAGTGCCACAGGACTGGGTTGTTTTCCAGCTCACACACAGCTTCACACACCTGCAACATTTGCAGCTACTTAGTGCAGAGGGCATAGAAATCCCCAGCCAGAGAGTTTGTTCCAGAGAAAAAAAGAAGACATAAACTAGGATCTTTCTCCCCAGCTCTGACAGCTTCTTCTTGTAGAGCCCTTTCCTGTGGGAGACCCTTCCCCTCCTTGTAAGGCCACTCACTGTTCTTCCTACCAGGAAGGAAAGGATTACATCCCGCTGAATGACTCTCACAGCTCAGAAGATGATGGTTTCTCCCAGGTGCCTTCCTCTGCCCAGCAAAACTCAGACGAAGAGGATTTTGACATGAGGATACGCTGTCACAGCCTAGCAGCAAGGTGAATCCCCTCTGGAAAGGGCAGAGAGAGCTCAGCAGGCAGCCAACAGCCTGAGCCTGAGGAGGGATATGGGGAGAGCCCAGTAGCAAAGTGCTGGGAAACCCCCAGGGGATCAGGTGCAATCCGTAGCATCTTGTTTATAAAAGTAAAATCACTTTCCTTTCCTGATGAGAAAGAGCCCTTGATTTGTAAGCCTGTGACATGCCTTCTCCTGCCTCCAGCTACACTGCCAGAGCACCAAGTCCCACTAAAGGTGTCATGGCTCATCAGGTAGCTGAGGAAAGAAGGTGTCAGCTGGGACTCTGCCCTTCTGCTAATGCAGGAGCTTCATCCTATCTATTTCTAACTAACCCAAACAATTAGACCTAGGCTTCTCATCCCTGGAAAGCTGCGATAGTGAGATGCCTGGGATCTATTTGACATTATTCTGCTTATCCAAAGTGGAGAGATAATCTGGGTGCTCCCCTCTGAAGAAGTAATATGGGCTTGAGAGGCCTAAGGTGACCCCATTCCTCTCCCAAAATCCACCATTTCGGTCACCCGCCTCCCTGCATACTTTGGTTGCACCGAGGGGAGGTTGTTTTGGGTCCTGTTTATTCAGGACATGGACTCTGTTGGTTTTACTGAGTACAGTCTGCTTCTGTCAGCAGATACTACAATTGCGTCTCATTCCCTGGTTGTTTGACGGGAGGAAATCAGATCAGGTGTCCATCCAGGATAAAGACATTTGAAGAGTTTCCCATGACACATACAATGTACAAGGCACACCCGGTGAGTAGCATCTGAGTGGAGTGGAGCAGGGGGCAAAGAAATGTTCATCTGTTTCCTGACACCTTTGTTGTTAGGATCGTGGAAGGAAGATCGCTCCTATCTAATGTCAGTCTGTCTGTGTCATTCCTGTTCAGTCCATCCAGTCCTATGCCCATTCATTTCTCTGGCACATAGGGGCTTCTCTGCAGCTCAGCTCATACTGCCTCAATGTGAAATAGGGTGGTTAGGTCTGCAAGCAAGGGGACTGTAAAGGATCTCAGAGAAGAGCCTGCTCTTCCCCCTTCTCAAATCTGTGAACACGGCCTAGATAAGCATACTGAAATCCACCCAGGACTAGGTAAATCCAAAGTGCTTGTACCTCCTGTATCTTGACCCACACAACAGTGTGCAGTAGGGGCCCTCCTGGCCTCTCTGAACTGGGCTGGTACTTAGGATCTCCTCTAGTGAACTTAAATCATCCCTTAAGTCTCAGAGGGAAATCTCACCTCTCACAGATTTGATGGTAATACATTTTTCAGACAGAGAACTATTTCTTTTTTCCCCAAAAAGTGGCACTGAACTGCACACAGTATGTGCTGCTTTTAAAGAAGGCACCTAACAAAATCACTTCCAGCAAGACCATGGAGCATGCTGGTGAAGTGCCCCTACTCTTTTTTCCCTGTCATAGACACACATGGTCTCATCTCCTGAATGATTCCTCCTCCCTTCCAACTCTGATCAGTCGACAGGGATGTTACTGATAACTCCTGTTGCTTCCTTCCAGGACAATCAGACAGACAGTGGGATGGTTCTGGCATCTGAGGAGTTTGAGAGGATAGAAAACCGACACAGAAAAGAAGGTGGATTCAGGTACTCAAGTCTAGCCACTCAGCCCTCCCTGCTGCCAAATGCAGTGAGCCCAGGAGGCAGCTCCTGGTGTCTCCCCATAGGATATATACCTCTTGGAGCTTGCAGGAGCAGCAGGGCTCTGGGCCATGAGCCAGATAAGTCCATACACATTAACAAGAGGCAAAATGCATAAAGAACAGACCTGCCTGCTGCTTCCTAGGGTCTAAAAATATAAACTGTGCCCATTCAGTGAAAATGTGTTTGTTAGGGGAATGAAACACAGCGGAGTGACGGGGTTGATAAGACTCTTAATGCTTATTGACACTTTCTCGTGAAATGTGTCACGTGGGATAGATGGAAACTATGTGGCTGTCACCTCCTCCTCCCTCCCACAGCCCTGACCCATGTCAGCCCCGATGTGGCATTGCAGGGATGGTGCAGGCCTTAGGAATTCCCACATGCCAGTACTGAGCCTGGCAGGCTGAGCTGACGCACTAAGGATGCTATGGATGGTTATGTCCTGCCCCAGACTTGAATGGAAACTGGGCAAGAACCTGACCAGCTCATCTCTGCTTGGTGCCAAGGCAGGCTGGGACCTTGTCTCCATCACACTGTGTTGAGTGAGCCATATCAGCTCATGTGTAGACAAGACTAGTCCCAAGCCTCTTTCTCACTTCCTCTGCTCCTAACATCAAATCAGACTGGTCGTTGTCTTTTCCCTTAGACATAGCCCTGTGGCCTCTCTGCTGTTTTATTGGACTGTCTCCTGCTTCTTGTCCTTGTTCTCCTTTCCCTAAGGCACGTTCCTTTGTATCCTACACAATGGGCTACCTGGCGTCCCGTCTTCTTGAAAACACTGCCCTTAAAACTGTCCTTGAGTGTGTCTTTGCCCTCACTCTTGTGACTTCTTGCTAGTCACCTGGTACTGGCAGGCACGGAGACGGGGCTGCTGATTTCCTCCCACAGTTTTTTCATCATCATCCTCTGTTTCCTTTCCCCCACCCTAGCTGTTGGTCTGTATTAGTCTCTGTTAACTCCTGTCAGGTCTAGGAGCAATTGTGGCTATGTCTCGTCTCTCCCTGCTCATTTGCATCCCAACCTTTCCCTCAGCTTCCCAAAGATATCTAGAACAGCTGAAATAACTCTGTCACTGGGTTATGTGCAGATGTTCCACAAACCACATGGGCTGTGCCTAGGTTTAGAGCAAGACCTGGTGATGTGCTTTGAAATAGAGGTGTAGGTCCACTCCTGACCCTGCCTCTGACCCGTGCATTAGCATATGATTCCTGAAGCTGGGATCTCTCTAAGCAGGATAGAGGGTTTCCAAGAATGCTCAGATTGATCTTCTGTGTGTCTCTCCCTCCCAGCAGTAAAGGGCCCAGCAGAACTGCGGAGCTGCCAGGGGAACAGTCCGACCTGCGGGGCAGATGTCGTCCATCGTATGGGTCCCAAGTCGGAGGCCAGACTTTTTACAACAGTGAATACGGGGAGCTGTCAGAACACTCTGAGGATGGCAGCTGCACCCCACCTGGAGAGGGGGCCAGTCCCCCCACTCTCCACGCTTCCTTCTTCTCCGAGCAGTACTAACGGCATCAGGCCCTGGAGGCACTTGCCGAGGCACCCCCTCTCACCCTCCAGGCACGTCACCAGAGTCACTCAGAGCTTCTCCTTCAACCTATGCCCAACCCCAGCAGGGAACCTACCCCAAACGGATGGAGAACCGCAGCGCGATGGCCCACACAGCACCACCAGCTGCAGCTTCCCCATGCCGGGACTGAAGAGAGCACCCCACCGATTCCTCGTGTTTCTTGTCTTCCTGTGGCTCAGACAGATGCATTCTGCCAGCGAGTGGGTGCCTGCGTTCAGCACTACAGCACCTTCTGCCTAGCATCCTGCCGTCACTCAGATCAGCTTCCCATTCAGAAAGCCCATTTCAGGTCAGATATAAATAGATCTGTCTTAGTCTCAAGTTTCTTCCTGCTGTGCAGCCTGAATGTTTTTCCTTGGATTGCTTCCTCCTCCTCTCCTCATGATGTCAGCTGCTGAGCTGTGGAGCAGAATCAAAGGGAAGAAATCCCTAGTGGTATTTGCAGCAAGAGCAGGACATTTTAAAGAGGTGTATGGAGAGATCCCGAGGAATCTTTGTAAATGTTCATGCACACTGTTCATTCTGAGCAGATGCCAGCCTCTTCATCTCCTCTGCAAGCAACACCCACACCCCTCTCATCTCTGCTGGGAGGAAACTTGTCAATCTGCCTTAACACCAGGATTATTTTAGCCATCTTAACGCAGCTAGTGCTGAGTAGTCATCAGATGATGGCTAGAGTCCTCCCTGTGAGATAAATAACAAATCTTTTTGCAGGCCCTATGCAAAACAGGGTTTTATGTGATCTGTGCTGGGAGCAGGTTACTCACAGGTCTGCTGTCTCACCTTCCCCTTCTCCTAGAACAGTGCCGAGATCATTTGGTGCTCCAGTAAGAAATTAAAGCAAAGCTGTGTTAATTTCAGTTGGTTTCTAAACATACAGTGAAAATGGGTTGCTTGCTGGGAGGAAAACGATCAAAGTGGCAGGGAGTGAAATGTTTATTTCCAAGTTGCTGCAAGGGTTTTGGAAACAATGGAAGGAACAGAGCTCCAGCAATGAGGTGCTCTGGGTTTCATCCCCTGGCGTGCTGGCATCACTGAGCACATGGAGGGCAGCACCTGGCCAGGGCTCAACCCCCAGTTCTCCTGGATGGACAGTTCTGGACCATGATCTCTTCTGTCACCGTGATTCCCTGGCTCTAAGAAGGCACTCTGCCCAAGAGGCTCCTCTCCAGTTTCTGTTGCCAGCACAGTGTACCTGTCTTTGGAGGATCAGGGAACATTTATTTGCTGAGGAAACATCTCATCACTTGGGCCTTTTGTTTCTAAAAGATACCACGTGAATTCAGAGCCCTGGGAAACCTCTGCAGCCCCTCTCTACAGATTTCTGTGCTGCTGCCTCACCACTTCCTACCTACTTCTTTCCATCCTGCTCACAATCAGAGAGCTCAGCCACAGAGCACAGTTACATCAATGCCAGAGGAGTCAGGGTGAACAAGATCATTAGAACAGCTTGCCATCATCTCTTCTCCCACATGCCTGTGGCTGGCACAACTCTTTCTACAGGGCATCTCAGCACTGGGATGTTTCTGCTTGCAGGCCACACCTCTGTGCAGAGAGCCAAGGGTTCGGTCTGGACTTTGAAAACTGTGTTTCCTGTCAGATGTATTGCTTTCCCAAACTGTTATTTCTTTTCCAGCAGAGGGTTTTATGCGTTTCCTGACATGAGCCTGTGAGATCTTACGGATGATGTTCCCAAGTCTTAATTATAGTTCTCCACACAAGTGTAATGGGGAGATTTATTTAGCACATGGGAAAAGCATGCCTGTCATTCAGATTCTTTAAGCCTGTGCTTAGCGCGCTCAATGTTCTCTTCCCTTTTTGTGTCAGCAGAATGACATGGCTGAGATTTCCATGGCAAAAAAAAAAAAAAAAAGAGGCACAAAACCGACCAAAACTTGAGCCAAACTGGCTCAGGATGTGGAATTGGAAACTGCATGTGACAAAGAATTCCCTGACTTCTACTGATGTTCTCTGAAGTTGCCAGGAATTTAAGCATCTTTAAGTAATTGTTATGACTCAGTAAGAATCATCTGGCAGGAGAAGCTGGAGAGCCAGGCCAAGGAAGTAGGACAGCCCACAGGGTATAGGCCAGACCAAATTCTCCTGCCCTCACCTTGCCCTGGTTTTTGAACTGGTGGTTCCCTTGATAGGAGGAAAGCTGCAAGTGCCCTGTGTTGCTGGCGGTCTCAATGGGTGGATGGTGACAAGTGGCTGAGCTAAATTCAGGCTGCTTGCTCAGTGATGTGTATCCATAGGATCCAGGCTCTCTTGTTCCCAGTGCTTCACAAACAGTTCTCCGACTGGAAACACAGCCCCATCTGAGAGATGGCCCAAGAAAGGGGCCTATAAATAAAATAATAGTTAAAAAACAGACCACCAAAGTAGCTTCAAGTCCTTGTCCATATGTGAGGGATTGAAATGTGCTAGCAAAGCCCGACACTTGCAGGGCACTGACAGGATTCCTCATCAGGAAGGGGACAAAGGTATCTGAGCACCCTCAGCACTCCCAACCAGCCAGGACAGCTGCGCTTTGTCTCTAGGTTCAGCTGTAAATTTCTCATAAGCATCCTTGTGCAGAAGGGTTACTTCATTAGAGCCATTGTTAATGATCCCCTGCTTCTCTCTAGGGAAAGCACCGGTGTCACTGTGTCACTTCTGATTTTTGAACATTCAAATCATTCAACTCCACATAAGTTTATTTTCTCTCTTTTGCACCATCTTGAGGGGTGTGTGGAATCAGATCCTATTGTATCTGTATCAACAGCATTGCATGAACAATGCAGCCATGATATGAGCAAACGCTGGCTCCTCTTCAGACACTCCTGCTGATGAAGAACAATTGCAGCGTGGGATAGTGAAGAGCTGTTGAAACAATTGTACTTTCATGCTCTCTTAAAAGTATACTAAATTTAGAGAGTACAAACCTGATACCCTTTCTCTACATTCTTGCATTATTTCTGGCATTATGATTTTTACAGTCTCAAGATAACTGTCAGCACGAAATGAAGCTGGTCTGGTTTGGTTTTAAGATGTGAGGCAGCAGCGCTGCCTGTCTTTCCACAGCAACAAGGGAGTATTTCAGTTTTAAAACCCAGGATTTGATAACTGTGCCTGCTCCATTCACAATGCACTCTGTTTTGGGCTTTTTACTGGAACTCAGCATAGAAGCTAAGCTATTTATCATCATCCTCCTTTAAAATGAATGTTCCTGCTCTACACATGGTCTCATTTCTCCTTACAAAGTGTTGGTGTTGAGAAGACATTCCTCCCTCATGAAAACAAAGCGTTGGGTCCCCTACTTGCAAATACACACTTGTGTCTCTGAAGAAAAACCTGTGTATCAAGTAACACTGCATTTATATTGCAATATTTTAACCTGGTACCTGTTGTTGCTACAGCAGCATTCAATGTTTCAGTGGGCTGCCTTCGAAGCAAGTAGGTTACAACATGGGTTATGTGTGAGTACAAAAGTGTGGTCTGTGAGTGTGCGTGAGTGTTTTGTGGGTGAGTGTGTGAGTATTTGCACGTGAGTTTTCTTACCAGTGAGCGTATGTGAGTGTTTATAACTCACGTTGAGTCTTGTCTCTGGAAGTTCACGGTTATATATCAAACCAGTTAGAACACTGCTTTCTTTCCTCTCCTCCTATAGTACTTGTTATCCTTTGTCATTAAGAGTTTTGTTGTAATATCTAAATGTGAAAACGAATAAAGTCATAAACCGGCAGCTGCTCTCTGGTTCCTGGAGCCGCTGCCGCTCCCCACACACACTGGGCGGCCATATAATAAGCATGTTTTAGTTTTATTATTTTTATTCCCCTCTGCATTTCCCCGCATCCTCTAGGAAACAGCTGGCCTTTGTGGCACTTCCATCCAGGATGAAAAGCGGTCTTTGCTCAGGATGAAGCGGATACTCTCTGGTTACTCTTGCTGCCAGGAGCCTCAGGCCCAGCCCTTCGCCCCGCTGCCATCTCCCCCAGACCCGCGACCCTCCCTCAGCCCCGGGACCCCGCGGCCGCTCCTCCTCTTTCCCCGCCGGGAGGACCAAGGCCAGCGGACCCCGCCGGACCCCGCTTCAGCTCCGCACGGAGCCACCCCTCAGCGGGCGGAGGGAGGCGCCGCAGCGGCCCGCAGGTGGCGCCCTCAGCCCGGCGGCGGCCGCGGGCCCCGGGGCAGAGCCCGGCCGGGAAGATGGCGGCGGTGTAAAACCTGACGGGGAAGCGAAGGGCGGGTGTGAGGCACGGGCGGGAGCCGGGCTGACGGTGTTCCGCGCAATGGAGACGGAATATAAATGGATTTGTGGATGTTTCTCCCACAAAATCACCAGGAGCTGGCGTGAAACCTGAGGCACGGCTCCCTCCTCACCCCCGTGGTGACTTGTGAGGACCTCAGTGCCATTCATCTGCCAAAATATGGTCCCCTGAGGAGTGGTCGCTGTCAGAGGCATGGCTGTCCTCTCCAGGGTGAGGAGACTTGGGGACATCCCCTCAGCTCCAGCTTCTCCATCACCATCAATCCCTCCATCCATCACAGGGAGAACGCAGCCTAAAGGACCTTTGGACTCTTGCCCTGCCCATCCAGGGATATGTCTGTCTGGGAATGTGGAGATAGAAGCAGTTCTGTTCATGAAATCCTCCATTTTGGTGGTACCCTGCTCATCTCCTGCCTCCCAGCCTCTCCATCAGACAGGGATGTCCCTTCCTTAGGAAGGCTCATGGCTTGGTACACGGCACAGAGCAACCTCCTGGCTCCCACTTCGTGAGGAGGGATGGGGATGGGACCAAGCAAGCAGCCCTCACACTGGGAGTCAAGCATGGCAGACACCTCACCCAGGCAGAAACACAGCCCACAGGAAACCAGACAGGGCAAAATGAAAAGCAGCCTGTTCTTGTGGTTAGAAACGGGAACTAGGAAGTCGCTAGCTGGGTCCTTCAGCTTGTTTTGCCTCTAACATGGCCAGCAAATGTCTTCTCAATGCTTTTCAAAAGTGCTTTGAGATCCTCCTCTGAAAGTCAACGCAGCAACAGCAAGGAACCCGTTAGGCTCCTAGGACTCCCTGGCCCCTTCTGAGGACATTTCAGCATTAAAATGATGCAGAGCTCCATGCTGAAATATTAAACTGCTGTCTGCGCTGCAGGAACAACGGCTCCAAAACACGTTCTGCACAGCTGCGGTCTCAGTGTGCTGGCGACAACTCTTGCCCTCCATCTCCGGTGAAAGTTTGGGTGAAATGTTGAGGGGCCATTAATAGCACCCAGCAGTTACCAAGAACAGCAAAATTAAATGAAAAGGCCCAAACAAGCAGAAGCAGAACATTCAGCTGCTGCTTCAGAAACATTTCCTAGACTCTGCTGATATTTCTATAGAGCTTTTCATAAACAGCTTCTCAGAGGGTTTTAGAGCCACATGCTACATGTGTTTAGCAGGGCCCATACGTTCATTCCATGCCAAGATGCGGGTTTGCAAGTCTGCCGTTTTCCTTGGGAATGGCATGGGTCTCTACAAGGGCAGGACTAGACCCACCACTTGCATCTCAACAAAACAGGCTGTGCTTCGGCGGCGTTATCTGACACATATGCGCCCAATGCGGCACAAATGGGTAAAGTACAGAACCTCCCAAAAGAGAACAGTTTAATAAGATGCTTAGGTTAAACATCAGGCTTATCTGAGGGCCTTACTGAGCAGCCAGGGAAATCACCAAGGAGACCGTATCTCAAAAGAGCACAGCTATTTGTTCAGAAGTTTAGAAATTATCCTAGCTCACAGCCCTGCAGTACTTGTTTTCTTTGCCACGTATAAATTGCAAAATCCAAGGCAGCCATTACACCGTTAGATCTCCAAAGAGACCAAAATCCTTAGAACTGTTAGATGAAAGGAAAATTCACCAAGTCCTGTTTTACAGTATTTCGCGGGATTAATGTTTATTAACAGCATTTGAGTGTTTGTAACATTTCCCATTTGGTACACCAGAACCAAGTAACTCTGTATTAGGCAAGAGTGACTGAATCCTGACACGGAGGCTGTGCAGTTCCTGCCCCAGCGGCACTTCTGTCATTAACTGGGCAGACTGGATGCACCCCACCTCATCTCCGCACACACAGCCATTTTCTCCCCATTTCACACACGCTATTAAACCAGCTCTCGTGTCTTTTTGATGCTCAGCACTCCTGACACATCGAAATGACGTGTGCTGAGGCCACAATGTATGTGTCCCTACAGCCAGCCCCATCATGAGCTCGTCCCTCATGGGAGGGTCTAGGGTTGGCCCGACCCATTGCAGCCCCACTGCCGCCATGGCCGCGCTCCTCCGCATCGCCACACCCCGATGACGTCATGACAGCTAGCCCCGCCCCTCCTCTAGCCCCGCCTCTTCTGGGCGTGTCTCTCGGCCCGGCCCCGCCTCTCGCCCTCGTGGCGCTGGGCGGGGCGTGCAGCGTATGCGCAGTGCGCGGCCGCCGGGCTGCAGGCGAGGCGCGGGTCTGGCGGCTGAGCCGGAGCTGCTGCTGCAGGAGGGCCCCGGGGCGAGCGGAGCATGGAGCGGCGGCCACCGGCTGCGGCCGCGGGGCTGGGCAGCGCCGTGCGCCGCCCGCCGCACTAAGGCGGTGACGAGCTCTGAGGCGAAACGAGGCGGCGAGCCGAGCCCCGTGGCTGTGTGTGAGCGCGACTGAGGCGGCAGCGGCGGCTCCTCCCGGAGGGTTTCTCGGGGCTGTGCGCCTTCTCCCCTCGCCCGGGCAGAGGCGGGCTGCCGGCGCTCCCCCGCGGGCGGCATGAGAGCGGCGCCCTGAGGGACCGGCGGAGCGGGGCTCGCCCCGAGCAAGCCTCCCTCGGGGGCCGCGGCCGGCGGATCGGGCTCGGCTGGGACCTGCCATGCCTGCCCTGGCTCCTCCCATGGCATGAGCCCGTGCTCTCCTCCCCTCTCCGCCTGCTTTTGGTCTTTCTCCGATCCTGGGCTGTCAGATGGGATAACGCGCACCCGGGCGTGCGGCGCTCGGCGAGGGAGCGGTGGAGGTAACTGGTGACGGCCGTCGGCTCGCCCGGAGTTGAAGATGAGCTGGCGGTGGCCTCGCCAGCACGGGAACGGCGGCTCCTCCGTCCTGTTGCTGCTACTGCTGTGGCACTGCCGGGTCCTGCCGGCCGGCGCCGATAACGCCAGCCAGGCGTACTACACCGCCCTCATCAACGTGACGGTGCTGAGCCCCGAGCGCGGTGGCCCCACGCTGCTGAGGATCGACCGCGGCCGCTACGGACAGGATTCCCCCAAGGTGGAGGTCAAGGGCCTGCTCGTGGCTCCCGTCCCCATCAACGGAGGTAACGCTCCCTTTGCAGCCCGCGGTCGCTTGCTGTCGGGTGCCTCCTTCGCGGGGTGGTTGGCCTTTGTCTGAGCTTTGGAGACTTTCCTGGGGAGCTCTGACAAAAGAGGAGGAAAAACTTGCCCAGACGAAAACCAAATGATTTTTAAATCCATGATTTTACCGTGTTGGCTCTGCGAATCTTAGTGTGTCTTCCGGCATGGATGCCAGCATGCTAGAGATACTGAGCAGTGAAGGTGTTCTTTCTCAGTTAATTACAGAGCGTCTGTGGCGATAGTTAACAGTATTTGGTTACAGCGTTGCCATGAAGCTGAGAACAGCTGCACAGTTATCTCAGTGTGATAGGTGTGCATCTGGGTGAATGCTGCAGCTGCTCGAAGCGGTGTTTTCTCAGTGTATGTTTCTTAGAAATGCTGTTGAAGCATCGAGACTTGGAAGGACGAAAGCCATCAAGCTGTTACTGGCTCGCCAGTCCAAAATGGGATTGTTTGTCGTACTGGATACTGTGTAGTGTTTCCAAATAACTTTTAAGTGAAGCTGTTGTCCATCATTTTGGGTGGGTTTTGACAAGCATTGTTTTTACAGAGAACGCTAATTTAAACAAGTGAAAGTATTGTCTTGATTTTTTGGCTGAAGTGGAAACGATTGCTTCAGTCATAAATGATGTGCTTTTAGTAGTATCTTATTTTTGCAAACGCTTCTTGATGTTATCTAAACTGCCATCTCTAAGAAACGGATCACTTGATGGATCACAGTGGTCCCAATCTGTCTCCTGGATAGTAAACTCTGAATAATGCATTAAGTGAAATAATGTAGCCAGTTAAAACTAGACTCTAAGTGGTAAATATTAAGAGGGTTTTTTAAAGTAATTGATAATGCAGAGCTACTATATTATTAAAAGCTTTTGAGAATTTACCAGATTCTAAGATCAGGAAAATAAATACTTTGATGCTGCTTCAGAGCAAAATGCATGTTTCTAGTATGTGAGAAGCAGCCTGTGCATCAGCAGATGCTTGTCAGTTTCATTGAAGCTCAGTTTCATTAGCTTTGGAAAGTGTTAACTAGAATATATTAATATAGCATATCTTTGGATGGATTGGTGAGGAAGCAGAAATCGTTGAGCAAGTCTACTGTAAATGATTTTCATTTGTATTTAAAGTCCTACTTTCCCTGTTCTCTCTGAGCCAGCTGTCATCAAATATGCTTAGTCTTTCTTTTTTCTGCTTCCTGGTATTCCTCACTTCCCAACACACACACCCCAACAGCTGTATGAAACTAGGAGGTTGTCCTGAAGGTGTTAGTCATGTAAATACTGTTACTGCAAGTAGTATCTTTAGGGGTTTTCAAACTGCTGCCTTTTAATATATGCAAGGTATTAAACCCCGTTATTTTTCTAATAGCTGTATTATTTACCAAGAAAAGCTTTCAATGTTAATTTTTAAACTACTTCTGTAACTTTTTCTGCTTCCTTCTGATACGGTCTTCACTAGAGTGTGATTAGAACATTGAGGGAGGCTGACAGCGTTTTCACTGGAAGCTGAGAAAAGTGCTTAATAAAATTCTGAGCAGTCCATAAGCAGCATTTTTATACCTTACTGATGAATACTATAATTAATACTTCAGTGAGAAGGCATACCAGGAACTGTGACACTGCAGACCTCGGTTTCCGCAGTTTTGACATGCTGCAGTCATTAGAACTTTGCCATCAGTTGTTGAGGAGGTTCAGGTTTGTCCTTCTGTTTGGTAACAGAAGACTGTTAAAGCAAACACTGCAGCAGCTGTTTTCCTTTAATGTTCTGAGTCGTTCTATGTAGACTGCTATATAATATACAGTTTTCGTTTTGCCGAGGCATGCTTTATGTGCCTAAAAATATTTTATGTAGTAGAAAAGACTGGAATATTTTGTGCTTTTAGTTAAGATGTTCTTGATTACTGAAGGGTCTTATGTTAATATTCTTCATTTTATACCTAGATTTTTATAAAATATGATGCTGTCTTGCTGAAGTAATTGCTCTAATGTCTTCTTACCAGTTTCTTAATACTGCTGTAGAACTTATTTGCAAAATATTTTTGCTAATAGTTCTTAACAGTAGCTCTTAAGAGTAATATTGGCTGTTAGAGCAGTGAATGCTCTACCCAATTCTGGTATGTTGAGAAGAAAAGGATTCTACAACTGCTAACAGCTATCTTTAAAGACTATAATTTGTTTTACTGTTGTTCTGAAAGCTAACAAAAAGCAGAGAATGAAATGGCTATGTATGCATTGGCATTATGAGAGCATCGCAGTTTTATCTTCCAGAAACTGCTCTGAAGGAAAGACATAGGGATCAGTGGAAAGAGATAATGATACCAGTAAGACTCCTTGAATATTTTTAGTTTGGAGAAACACATCCAGGAATATCTTGTAATTAAGTTATTGTTACTAGAATCTCAGCCAGCTGCTAGCACTAATTCTGACTACTCAGTAGCCATGAGATAGTCCTAGAGACAGTAGATCAGCAGTTACTAAAATGTGGTGCAGAGTAATTTGTCCCTGCTTTGCCTGTGGAAATGACAGGCATGCTCCTGGTTTACAGCATTAAGTTATGCCTTGCTGTAGTTTGAAACATAGTTATTTGACTTAGAAACTGCTTTGATGTCAAGTATTCATCCATTTGTGGGCTACCCCTTGAAATTTCCACAAACGTGGGTGATCTGTTAAAGCCTTGATGGTGTAGACTTAGAGCTGAGATGTCCTTAGTGACTAAGATTTCTTACTCATTGCCTGCAGGGAAAGAAATGAATTTACTAATTCAAGATTTAGGGTCAGAGATGTGCTGCTGAACATACACCATTTGTAACAGCACAGTCTGTGATTTTAAATGTTGTGCTCTGTGGTGTTTTTGATTAACCCGTGTTCTTGAATATGCCCAATACTGTATATACTATGTCCTGCAGTTGCCAGTCCCATATGATTACCCATCCTTTAAATCTCAATTCAGAAAGATGCATTGAATCACTGCTTTAATTTCTTTAGCAAAATTTCTTTAATCAAATTCAACATTGTCGTGTTAATACACATATTAAAACTCTTTCCCTGTTCTTTTTATAGATCCTTGTATGAAATTGAGACTGGCTTTCAAAAGCAATGCTCCCCTGGAAGTGATACGGCTGTAATTCGCATGACCGCTTGTGAATGTGACGTGCAAGTGTAGCTTCAGTAAGCAGTCAGTCACATTTGGCTGCTGGGTGTAAATACTACACCTGTGTACATGCCTTTCCAAGTGCATTCAATGCAAGATAGTAGCAGAGCTTCTCTATTAATCTCTCTTCCATTCTTCCACTTCTAGTTCATTTTCTTACTTTCTCTAACTTGTTAACCTTTTGTCATGATTTATTTATCATTTATTAGAAGAGTGTTTGGAACAGCTTCTGGATATGAGTATATGCAGATTAAAAAAAAAGCTCTTCTTATTCTGCATGAAAGGGTAATAGTGAAAAGCATCTTCACATCCTGATGCAGCTTTTCTGATAGTTCAGGTTTATATTATCTCTTCGATATGGTTACTGAGCACTTCTCATTCAGTTCTGTAATCTGTTACTTGTTACTTTGTGGAGCCAGTCATTTCAGCCCAGACTTCTTGCAGTAGCTGTCTAGGTACTTGTGGCAGGGTCTGTACGTTCACTATGTAAGCTTTCAGTCCTGTATCAGTTCAGTGACCTCTGCTTTTAAGCATCACTGGTATTAGGTGCCTGACACTAGTTGTGGTGCTGACATTTAGGTGTCAGACATATTTCTCTTGCTATGGAAAACCAAGGTAGAAGCCATTGAAAACTGACTTTAGTGGTTCTTGGTAGAAACTTCAGCACTTTGTGGCTTAGTTCCCTCAAAAATGTTCTCCATGGTGAACAGGACTCTTCTGTAACTGTTGATTCTGGGTTATTGCATGTCATCCTGGGTTTGGATACACAGCTGAGGGCTGGAAACATCAATCCAGTGTTGTCCTGGGTTTAGCTGTAACAGTTGTTTTCTCTCATAGTCCTCCTAGATGGTTGGACCTTGCTGGGAGGTAAGATTTTTGTGCACCTTGGCTGGCTTGGCTAGCGAAAGCAGGCAAGTGATGAGGACTGGAGGTGGGACTTACAGGAAGTGAAGTAGCAGCAGCCTCAAAGCTGAATTTGAAAATGCTCAGACTCACTGAACAAATAGGTCAGAAATGAGGGTGTGAGGGGAGTGGAAAGAGACTGGAATCTTAACAGCATGTGGGGATGACGGTTGTATGAAATCTGCATTGGAGAAAGAACTTTTAGAAAGGAGAGATCTCTGCTAAAGGGGCATTAGGGCTGTGACTGCACAAGGA
Source organism: Pezoporus occidentalis (assembly GCF_034315485.1). Classification (NCBI taxonomy): domain Eukaryota; kingdom Metazoa; phylum Chordata; class Aves; order Psittaciformes; family Psittacidae; genus Pezoporus; species Pezoporus occidentalis. The sequence goes on along the minus strand of NW_026913230.1, from coordinate 174,237 downwards.
CACTGAGAATTTGAGAAGAAACATATGTTAGAAAAATGTGGAAGTGGGGAAGAAACAATATTGGCTCAGGGTTAGGAATGAAGGTGTATCTTGTGCATAATACTGTAACTATAGCATTTGGTGGCATCTGACACTTCATAAACATGTTGTGTGAACAAGTTTTAGCTGCAGAAGGTTTAAAATGCCAGTTTCCTGGTAACTGCAGAGCTTTAGGTAGCATTCAGACAGAATTTCATATTCCTTTCTGGCCCACAATCCAAAGCAGCAGGCTTTAGGAAAATGCAGCAATCAAATACATCATAGTGGAAGAAAAATCTTGTGCCGTGCATCCATCCTTTACCACTGGTCTCAGTATCCAGCTTAATTAGCAGTCATTAATTGATAACGAAAGTGGAGGTTATAGATTGGAGGTTTTAGTCATAATTGTAGTATCCTGACTGAGCTAACACGATTACATCTGGACTATTACAGGACTCTTTCAAGCTTCAGTGATTTTCTTTTGTTTAACTTCTTCCTTGAAACAAGATTACCTCTTGTTCAAAGAGTTTCTTTTAGTGTTAAAGCCAGCTTTAGTCAAAGCAATTACCTGAAATAGCTCTTGATAATAGAATATCACTGTATATAACTCATGGACACAACTTTTAAGAAGTTGCAGTTATAACTGGCTTGAAGAAGTTCTGTATTGATAATAAGACAAGTAATAATGCATTGAAAGAAAAGGTATCTATTACATGTATTAAGCCCTAATGGGATAGCAAAGAACTAGTATCCTTCCTTGAAACTGGAATCAACTGGTGCTGAGGTGCTGCATCTATAAACTTCCTAGCCAAATTCCTTTTCTGGAAGCTTTATTACACAGTTATAACTAATGTGTTGCACAAGGCTGTCTGCATTGCTGGTCAGGTGTGCTATGTAGCACCTGAGGGAATGCTTTGGGGTGCAGGCTACATGGGACTCCATCTTCCCATGTGCTGTTTTCTTTCCCAGTAAGTCTCTTGAGTTGCTGCCCCTCAAAATGTTGGTGGTGTCTCTCCATCTAGTGTATTGCAGTGATTGAAGGTCAGGCTTTCAAAGTATTTCTGTATATGTAGCTGAGACAGACCAGCTCTGGCAACTGGTGCTGGCCTTAGAGAGTAGAGTGTTACAATCAGTATTAAAAGATCTGATATTAAATATATATATTTTCATGTATCTATCTATATATCTGATAATAAAAAAAGGGGAGGGAGGGAAGGAAGGAAATAGTTAATGTCCAGAGTGTGGGATCATAGTACTGTCTTTTTTCTGTGAAAAGGGGACAAAGTCTGAAAACAGTCAATGCAGCAAACTTGGCTGAAGTGGGACATCACAGGTATGTTTGAAGCAACACAAGAGTAATGTAAGTGTTCACAAGCAGGAGACAGTATGCATTTGGGCAGGTGTGTACTTCTGACAAAGCCTCTGACAGCTGACCTACTAATTTCATTTTTGCTCCCGCAAAATGGCTATCCCTCTTACAGGGGGAAGGCTAAAGGACCTGGTCATGCAATTGGAGAAGATGAGAAGGGAAGTACGATTCCATGCTGATGTTAACTTGCAAAAATACTTCTTCAGTAGCTGTGGAAGCTTGGTTGGATCTTTTGCATTGTGAGCTAATTCTTTCACATGAATCCCTAAAATGCTGTCACATGCATTAGTCCTTCAGCAGGAAGGGCTCTTGAATTTAAACAAAACCCGCTTAAATGCTTATGGAGAAACATATATGCAAGTTGAGCAATCCTATGTGTTCTGCAAGAGGAAACTGGAGCTCTCCTGAAGTTGAAAATAAACACACAGCCTAATAGTAGATACTTAAATTGCAGCTGATCCCTCTGTAAAGAGGCTCTTCTGTGGTGTTGGGGCCTACAGCAGGAAGGGAGATATTTACAGCAACATTGTACATAGCTCTTTAACCCAGCAGGCTGCCACTTCTAACAGAAAATTTGTTTTTTTTTTTGCCAGCACATTTGTGGTACATGGGTAGACACGGAGAAGGGAAAGGCAGAGTAAATAACTTGTATTTCAAATAAGCCAGAAGAGGAGCACACCTCTGAATGCTTGGATTGCTTTCTGTATGCTTATATCTTCTGTAATTATATGGGTGGTCATATCTTTTTGTATGCAAGTGGTTTGTTTTAGACAAATAGCAATTTAATGTGAAGCTACTTTTCATTCTGATATGGACTGCTGTTTTGGGCCACCCACTACATGACAGGCATTGAGGTGCTGGAGTGTGTCCAAAGAAAGGCAGCAAAGCCTGTGAAAGACCTGGAGCACAAATCCTATGAGGGATGGCTGAGGGGACTGGGGATGTTTAGCCTGGAGAAAAGGAGGCTCAAGGGAGGACCTTACTGCTCTGTACAACTGCCTGAAAGGAGGTTGTCTCAAGGTGGGGATCAGTCTTTTCTCCCTAGTAACAAGGGATAGGATAAGAGGAAACGGCCTCAACCTGTACCAGGGGAGGCTTAGAGTGGAGGTTAGGAACAATTTCTTCACCAAAAGGGTTGTCAAGCATTGGAACAGGCTGCCCAGGGAAGTGGTGGAGTCCCTGTCCCTGGAGGTATTTAAAAGACATGTAGATGTGGCACTTGGGACATGGTTTAGTGATGGATTCAGCAGTGGTTGGGCTCGATGATCTTGTAGGTCTTTTCCAGCCTAAATGATTGTCTGCTCATCCAGGTAATACTTGCAAGCCGTAGTCTTTTACATCCTTTTTGGACTTTGGACAATGGAGCATGGATTGCATGATAATGGAGAGCTGTTGATGACGAGTCTTGCTGAAACAGTTAATTTTTGTCCCTTATAAATACCAACTGATATGCCTGGCTTGTCAGGTATATAAATGATTTATTTTAGCCAGCTTGCTATACTGGGAGGGTGACCATGATTATAAGCCTTTCCTGTTCTCAGGTTGTATTGTGAATTGAAAAGATGAGCCAAAAAACTCAGACTTTATATTATTGTTCCTGAATTTTATATAGTTAAAAGTGAAAAGACTACATGACGTGTGGTGAAATAGGTTGCTAATGTAAAGAAAAGAAGGTTGTGACTTTTCATTGACTCTCGAGTGACTTGCAGATACTCAGTTCAGGTTTGTCTAAAACAACTGGATTTTCCTAAATGTTTTTTGTACTAAAATAGTGCTACAATAATACTGTCAGCTGTTAAATTTTCATCTGGACGTACTGAATCCACCTAGTCAGGAATAACATGCTGTATGCATTTGAGTTGTGTTTGTTGGTCTATCTCTGGAAAGCTTTTATCTCTTAATATCTTGTTTCCTAATCCTGTTGCTCTATCCAGTAACATTTCATAGCTCTGTCCACAGCTGAAAGACTTTGATCTCTACCATGGTAGAAAATTCTGAACTACTTTTCCCACAGATGCAGTTACTGTTACCTCTTTCTGCTTTCCCTGTCTGTTTTTAAGCCCTAAATGTAAAGATGCCTACATAAATTATTGCTAAACTCTACTGTGTAACAAACTTTGAGTGCTGTGTTCGTTTTCAGTGTGCCTTTTGCTGCTTCCAGCCCATTAGCTTATTTTTGTAGCCATTTTTTTTTTCACTTGGTATTCTAGTTTTTGAGCGTGATTGTACTGAAGCAAACTATCTGATCCATAGGATTACTGCTCTTCATCCATCCCAAGTATTTTAAGTAAGTTTATGTTGGCCATAGTGTCTAATTTCAGAGTTATTTTTGTCAGTTTGAGGAGGATTTGTGGAATTATGGCCATGTATTGAACAGTATTTTCCAAAGGATATATCACATCAAGATTCTTGAATATGATTTTACTGGGGAAGGATGGGATTTCTAGCCTTCAAGGCTTGAGAAATTTCCTGTCAGAGTCTGCTGGTGCTTTTTCCCTCCTGCATTTGCAAGTGGAAATGTTCTGAGCAAGGGGGAAGTGTGCGTTGAATTGCTTTTGTCTTAACAGGCAAAATGTCTTAACATCGGGGTTTGTTGCAATGTGCCATGTTAATGGTTCTATCATTTTCCTTTATTTCCTTTTAAAAAAAAGTACTGTTCTCTTAAATTTCTTAAATATAAGGCTAAAGACAAGCTAAAAAGTGCAGTCGATATGGAAGTGCACTCCTATGGTCATTGCTGTTTGTGATGACTCTCACCGGCATTCCAAAACTATGTGTGGATCAGTGCTAGCTGTCAGTTTCCAAAGGGATTCAAGTAATAACGTCAGGGTAATGGAAGAAAATACTCTATAAAAACCGGCTTCAGGCATCTGTATTTCAGATTTTCCCTGATTCCTGCATAAAACAAAAGCACAGATACAGAAATGCAGCAAATAACCTACCATGTCTGAAAGGTCTAATACAGCCTTGAAAAACAGTTGCGAAAAGGATGTGCTTGTCTCTGGCTCCCCACCCTCCTTCCAGGGGAAGAGGGAGAGGCACTTCTTGTCCAAATTAAGAGATGTGATGACTGCCTGTGTGATTGCCACGGTATAGATTCAGCTGCACGAGTTCTCTTTAGGCAAGCAAAAGATTTTCTTTCTTTCAGTAAAGATCCTTTAGCTGTTTGAATCTCCTCTGCTACAGGTTTTAACCTGAGCTGTGTTAAGCTGAGAATGCTTAAAAAGATCTTTGTTTTGTTTCCAGCTGACAGGTTAAACTGGATGTTTTTTGTGGTAGATCATTTGCTGAAATCTCATCCTCTGTGCTGAAGAACTCACTCCTTTAAAAAGAGAAAAACATGGGACACTTCATTTGAATTGCTCTGAAGAACTGTAATGCTTTCAGAGCTATTATGCAAATAAATTGTTTGTTTATGTCTTGAAAAATCACTGTTTATCCCAACCATTTTTAGTAACCGAAGATTCTTGTACTCTTGGCATTTGAAAGGGTAAATATATTTGTATTAGAAGTTGTTGTTGGCTCTGAATTTCTAAACCCCTTTAATGATATGACCAGTGTATAACACGAAACTGTGTGTTTACAGTTGTGTAAACAGAAATGTCTTTCATCAATTTCAGCTGCTGTACCCTGAAGATATCTTCTGTGTTTCATTTTGTGCCTTCTGTACATAGCTCTGTGTGGGTTTGCGTTGTTCCAGGATACATTACAGCATCAGAACGGACAAAAGAGCTTTGCATTCTGCTGAATTCAGGCATCTGGCATTTGCTATTTCTCTTACTCCTCCTTTATGCCATCAGTACCTGTTTAGCTGACAACTTGAGTACATCGTGTTTGCAAAATCATTTGTTTCTCTATGAATTTGAATGCGCTCCCTTGCAGGCAAAATGCATGCACATAAAAAGCCGATGTTGGCTGCTGGGGTTTTACAAGATCAGCTTTAAATGTTGTTCTTTTTTACCGTAGCCTGCCCATGGCAGATAACTCAGAAATCCTGTTTTCACAACCTCTTTTGTTTAGTTAAACTTCCCACTACAGTGATATTTATGACTGCATTAGAAAAAAAGTTATATCCCCCAGAATGGCTGATAAACAGCTGTTTCATAAATGCCTATGATCCATATTGTAATGTTTTTCAGCCTCTAGGCAGGTATTGATTCAAATGTGAATTCATTGTTCTAGCTGCACTAGAGTTAAAAATAGCTTGTGTTAGTGAGCCTAATTCTCGGGCATATAGTCTCAGCTTTTAGCATGTGAGACTTGGTTCATTAAATATTTTTTTTTTCCTGTAAGAATGCAGTTATCTTTAGGCTTTGTTAACAAGAGGCGGTGGCTTCCTAGCGTGTAACAGTGAAGTAATTCATCAAAACTTGGAGTTAGGGTTTTTGTTTCATTTTTTGCCTGTTTGAACAAATTGCCATCTGTGTGAACGTATTTTCCATTGCAGTTGCAGATCGCCTGGGCTGTGACCCTCGAACACGTTTTCAAGTTCCACCAAACACCAAGCAGTGGATTGCTTTACTACAGCGAGGAAACTGTACATTTAGAGAGAAAATACTGCGAGCAGCTTCACATAATGCCTCAGCTGTGGTCATTTACAACAATATATCCAGTGAAGAACCTGTTACAATGACCCATCAAGGTAAATAAAACATAATCTCCTTCACCGTAATTCTTTTCTGCCCAGGTATTCTTTTGCCATATAAACTACTGCTAAAGACATCTTGGAAGTGCACGGATGCTATTTGAAATAGCCTGTTCTCTGATGATGCTTACATGTATGCAATATGGCAAAATAAGCCAGTAATTCTGAAAAGTTATTTTCCTGTAGTGTATATTTTATCCAATGAGGAACACTTTCCTCTGTAGTGGGGATATATGTGTTCCAGAGGGAGGAAATATCTGTAATATCTTAGGAGGACTGTTTCAAACCTTTCTGAAGAAGAGCTAACATATAATGAAAGGCCTAGAATTTTACAAAGCTTCTGAACCTGAAGAATTTTTATAGTAGCATGTCTTCAACTGGCTGTTATGGTGGGAGTTTGAGATGTTAACAGTTATCAGGATCTGGGCTTGCATACTGGTTTTGATGATGGTTTGCAGAGGGTTCTCATACAGGAACCAAAAAAACATTGGGGTTTGGAAAGCAGTCGTCTCTTAAGTTGTCTAGAATTAGAGTATTGCTGCTCTAGAATGGTGATGAAAATCTGAATTTCTACAGATTTCTACTTTTTTAGGGCTGTGTAAAATTTCTCAGTTACTAGTGTGTTACTTTAGCTGGTGGAAATCATACATGAATATTTTCCTTGGTTAAAAATGATGTTCACAATTCTGGTAACTATTCTTTTCGATTTCCCAGAAGGTTTTTTTCAGTTTGGAATTATTTAGCTTAATCAGAAAAGGCATATTTCTATATTTGATGGCTGGCTGATTTTATTTTATTAGAATACTTTCCTTTTTCTGTTAAGCTTAGGGCATTGCTTGGAAACTGGAATTCCCTAATTGTTTCTCTGCATATTGTCACACAGTTAGAATTGAATTCTTTTACTAAAGAACTGCTGTTTGCTTCTTTCTCTCCTTTTTTTTTTTTTTTTTTTTTTACAAGAGAAATGTCTTGTGGCTTCTTCTGGTTTAGTGGGGTTTGACCTTCCCAATTTTGTGCACCACAGGAATTTTTCAGGGAGATTTTGACCTCTGTTTGGCAATTCAAAGGCTGTTGACAATCCAGTTTTATCTTAGGTACCTTCCTAGGACATTTTTGCAAGTAGTCTACAGACAAAAAGTCCCATGTTCTCTTGAAACACTTCTTACCATCTTCTTTTTGTGGTTTTTGACGCTTCTCTCTCTACTGAGGTAACACTTTCCTAAGCCTTCAGCTCTGGTCTCTCTTTGAGGTAAATTCCTGTATGATTGTAAGGTCTGCAGTCTCTGTTTAGCAATGATCTCCGACTTCTTCTGTGGCCTGGTATACCTTACTATGGCAGGAAAAAAAAAAAGACTATGAATAACACTACAGTTCTATCATTGTTTGCCCTGTTACATGTTCAATTATATAAAGGGTTTAATTATAACTTCAATACCTTCTTTCTTGTAATGCTGTTAGATTTGGCAGGTGCTTTCATAGCAGTGGGATGGTGTCTGTCTTTTATTAGGAAATCGTAGTTCACTCAAGTTCTGACTGATGTGTTGCCTTTGAAACTCTATCAATAGGTACAGTGGTTCTGGTAGGTTGAAATAATGTCTAAGGTTATAAAATGTGAGAGATGCTGTGGATAAAATGATGTCTTGTAAGCCAGCCAGGCAACTGTTTCAATCTTTGATACTTGGAGAAAAGCCAAAACTGTCTTCAGCATGTTGACTTCAAAATACTTATTCATGGCAAGCTTTAAAAAAACATAATTAGTAGAGCTGATGTATCAGTATTTGAGATACTGATGTTTAGCTGCAAGTACTCAGTCCCTGGTATACTCTTATCACTGATTTGGGCTGTAGTCACTCTCTCAAAATTAATATTTGATTTGAAGTGTTCAAACTGTGTGACAGACTAAAAGTAATTATCTAGAAATGAAGTACCACCGTAGTACCACACTGTAATGAAGAGCAATGTCATTCCACAGCTTTTGTTTTGATTGCATTATGGTCGTGTGAGGGATCTCCTAAGCATTCTGTGCTTTGCTGAGCTTTCTATAAATAACTTCCTGTTTGCTTGATGTAGGAACTGCAAGTCTGTGTAACTGAGATGTAGATTAGTCCTTCTTTGGTGTTAGCCTCAGTACAGGGAGGGTTTGGAATCCCACGTTATCCTCAGTGAGAATTATTCCAAGTGCAATATAGTTTGACAAACGTGCGTAAAGCAGGCTTACATACGTTCACAGCGCTCTCTGGTCTTCATTTTTCTGCAGTTTCAACCATATCACTCCTTGTACGCTTATTAGGTGGTGAATGACCACATCATCTGCTACTTTGAGATTCTGGTGTGCTACATCTCTTTAGGATTTTCTGTTCCTAAAGGTGGGAAGGAATTGATGCTGTGTATCTAATAGTTGTTTTGCTGCTAATTCATTTAAATAGGTGTTAAGTAAGGTTGATACAAAGTGAAGATGAAGGTGAGCCACCAAGCTAGTCTTGCTTCCGCAAGATACCTAGTGCTGTGCAGTATTCCTCGTTTTCTTTTAAAAATGCATTCTTCACAAGACAATTCTGCAGCTGTATTATGATGACCAGGTTCACAGCTCTACATTTTCTTTCCATAGACAGGTGAAAATGGACCTTGTGTCATTTTATATCACTGCAATGTAATTTTTATACTGCTGTGTAGCAAGCCTGGTGAAGCAGAAAGGAAAGTGGCAACTGCTGGTAATGCATGCTCTGTGAACTGCACACTTTCCTACTTTGGTATTTGCATGAATTCCAGTCATCTGCTTAGGCAATGTTTGCGCTAAAAAGTAAGTAAAATATTAGATAGATTTTTGTGTTGTCCACCTACAGAGAGGTCATTACCTATGAGAAGAGCTCAGGAAGCACTTCTCACCTATGGGATTAGTATTTTATCCAAGTTATTTTATGGTTGCACACACATTTGAAAATTCTAATCTTATGGAAATTTGTTCGGGCTCAACGTATTAAGTAGCAGAATATAAATGCCTTCTGGTGGCTGGATAAGAGCTGTTGCTCTTGAATCAGTCTATCATCACTATGTCATATGAACAGTTTCTAGTGCTGTATCAGAAATTGCCTTTTCTTATGTGATAGTCCACTAAATCTCTGCCCCTTTGACTTTGAGTTTTACAGTAGGTATTGATCTTAGGGAGTTGGTGAGCTTTAAAAGCAACAAAAACCTGTTGTTGTTTGCAACATTATTTCCTCTTCTCTGTGTATGTTTATGTATGTATTACTGTGTGCATGTAAAATAAGTTTATTTCACACATTCTCACAGATGTCCTCTAAGCAAAAAACATCTTTCCCAGCATAGGTTATGTTAGGCTATGATATCACTGACAGGATGGCAATTTTATGAGTGGTTTTGCCTGCTAGTTCTGTTAAAGCAGAACGAATAATGCCTAATGTAAATAAAGGGCCTGTGTGGTAGAGAGAATATGTAGTAGCTGTCTCCTTTATAAACAATTATGGGAAGAGGAAGGAAATGCAGGTAATGTGTCTGGTGGAGATAATCCTGTCAAGTACAAAATAGTTAAATTTGATATTGAGTTTATCTGTTAAAATCTATACTTTTATTTGGATTTATAGAAAGTATAAGCCAAAGAAGCCTCTAAATTTAAAATTTCATACTCGGAATTTATGGAACAAATACAGGCAGAAAAATATAAACAAATATAGAAGAGTGTCAAAATGAAGTTGCTGGATTCCAGTTAACTGCTGTTCATCAGTGCTGAAGACATTTCCTGAAGTGTTTAAACAACTTCTAATACAATACCTTTTATTTACCTGGTACAGGTAAATCTTTCAAAGTGTTTTGAACAAGCCGAAGGCATCTCACCAAGGTCAATCTCCTTCAGAAAAACCGATGCCTTCATTTTCTGCAGGGTGTTTGTTTCTTGATGTGCACAGAAGGTGACATTCTGCTGTGGTACTGTGGGAGAGCTGCCCAGCACTAGCTCTCAGAAACAGCTTCCTCATAGGGAGGATTTCTCATAGCCCTGTATTCACTTAAAAAGCACACTAGCACAGAAAGCAAGGTCTATACTAACTTTGAACTATGATAAAACTGAATGTATTTTATGTGGATTATTTTAGGTCACTGGGTCAGAGGCGGGAGGGACAGGAAGGGATTTGGAGGTATTGCCATCTAATGGCTATTCGAGATTCTTGCCCTAATTCAGAGTGGGTAGACTGCGGATAGCAGCAGTTGAAATGCCACTGTCTTGTGGCACTCTCGCTGCATACAGCCAATCTCTTCCTCTGCTGCTTGCCTTTTCCTCACAAATGTCTGTTTATGTAACTCTAATCTGAACTGGTGCATGAAAGCTATGGCACTGCAGATTATTTTGCACAAATGTGTGCTGATGAATATTTCTGCTCTATACCAAATCCACTGCAAAACTTCCCTTGCATTATTGAGATCTACCTTTAATCCACAGCTCAAAATTTTGTGGTATATTGCACTATTGTTGTAACATTTATTAATTTACACTGGCATACTAATGACTCATTTCTCCTTCCTTTTCACTAAAGTTGAAGCTTGAAAAAAGGCAACACAATCAATAGTCTAACCATAGTTTATGTATCCTTGATCACTTTATATTGTTAATGTTTGCTGATTGAAAATATGGTGAACAAGTGTCAACAGCATAAACTTATGCTGTTTTCCCAACTGTTTCTTGGGAGTTCTATCCATCAGGAAAATCTGTCACACAGTAGATGGAGGCATCTGACAACAAGATGGGGAGAGGAGCGTGTTTGAAGCACAGATTCTGGACCATAAGGAAGCACTTGTCTCTTCAAGACAAGCCAGGGAAACCCCTTTACAAAGCTAATATAACCAGTGCCTTGCAGAGGTTCTTACCAGTGTTTCTGTGTGGTACATGCCTCATCCACAACTGAAATAGCAGATAGGCTGATTTTTCCTTAGCCAGCTGAAAGGGTAATTAGTTCTGTGACTGTGAAAAGGCCCATGAGACTGTTAGTGACTGTAAGTAATTACATTCTTTTTTTTTATCCAAAGTCTGAACTCCAGCAGCTGAGTAATTCCTAAACTATATAGATTTGGTGGAATCAGATTTATGATATTCATCTATGAACATGCTATTTATAAAGCTCTAAAAATATTTTTGTAGTGTCCTTGGGTAAGGCTGTCTTGCCATTTCTCTTTCGTGCTTCACTGAATTTGTTTGGAATGACTTTCCAGATTGATGGATCTGTATGGAAGTTGTAGATAGAAGAAAATACAGGAGCATGACAGATTACCCTTCTTAGAAATACCAGGATTTTTTAGCTCCAACTTCCATTAGTGAGAATACAAACAGCTGTCCAGAAATAGCAAAATGGAAGCTGTCTACTACCCCTACAGAATGCAAGATTGTGGAGACTTTTGCTCTCCAAGTGTCTTAAATTGATGATTAGACCAATAATGTCTATATTAGGTTAATATTATTGATTAAGAATGCAACACTGTAACCAGTGATTAGGTGTTAACCCACATCTAAGGTAGCAGGTTTTGTACACTGTTTGGAAGTATAAGTGAAGAAAGATGGTTTTCAAATAAGCAGAAATATCTTTTGAAGATAAAGACCTATTTCAGAAATGTGTGAAGCTGTGACATGAGGAACAGTTTTCAGTAGTGTCATGTGTTAGGATTATACCATTTCCCTAGTCAAAACTTAATGTGATTCTTCTACTTTTTACTAATTTGCATTTGTTCAAGGTTTGAATATAAAATTTGGTCTACTCTGTTAGCATACTGATACCTCAACAGTAAAAGTAGTCATTAAATAGGACTGTAAATGGAGTTTACTCACCATAATACATAGTTAAATGCTTTTAAAACTATATGAATGAAAGAAAAAATTCTGTGCATGGATTATGGAAAGGGATGATAAAATGATGAATTCCTTTGTACCAAGTTTGTGGTGGGGTTTTTATTTTTGCATCATTATTTAAGTGAAATGTCCATTTCCTTTTCAAAAAAATTGCAGTGTAAGTAGATGCAAAGAAGCATTGCTAAAAATGTTGTGTGAAATGTCTCCAAAATCATTGTAACATCTGTCTGCTTTTCCCTTATCTAGGCTTGGTTTTCCCCAGTGTAAAGAACCCGAAAGGTCACATGTATTAAAAATATTATTTCCCAGAAGATAAAAGTCCTTCTATAGAAAGGGAGTATGTGATATAAGTGGAATGATCAAGGCAGTCAAAAGTGAAGGAGAGGGACATGGTAAAACCCAAACCCATTGTCCCTACCATTTTAAGTGAACATTGCTGCAGTTCTGGTTCCAGAACATAAATTTTTCTTCTGGGTGCTCCCCCCTTCTCAGCCCAGCCATGAAGTTGTTTGTCCTCATGGTGCCCATCAGAAGCAGCTTAGAGAAGAAGCGAGTGCATCTTGTAGCTTAATAGAAGGATCTTAATTTTTCTAACAGTGTTTAGTGTAGTATAACTTACAGTAGAAGATAAGGAGCTCTTTGGGAGAGGTTGTTAGAGAGGAAATGGTCTGCAGGGAATCTGAAGTCCCACACCTCTGTTCTACCTACTAATATTGTATCTTTGAGAGACTATAAGCATTGGTTTTCTTGAGTCTGGTGTGCTGACTGTAGCAGAGGCAGCTGGACCTTGTCAAGCTTGAGGAAATCCAGGGGCATCGCTCCATCATCTCATGTGTATCAGCATGATTTAGACTTGTGAGTGAAGCAGGATTTAACTGTGACTGCCTGTTTTGATTTTAGGTAGATTTCTTCTTAAGAAATGTCTACCTCAGTGTCAGAATGGAGCAATCAGGTTATGAAATCATGCGTTAGTAATTGTCATCTAAATAAAACCCAGCAGTTTCCTCACCTGATTTTGTTATTTAGCTCTCCTTTTAGGAACTCTTACTCATAGTAGCTTATAAAGCTGATCAAATATATGGCAAGAACATGACAGTGAGGCATCGTTTCTTGTTTAATGAAGGGGCATTGGAATGATCATTTCTACTTCTAAGGTTATTATTTATCACCTATGGGCTTAATTTAATGTGCTACAGGCTAGCACAACAAGAATCTGATTAGGCTTCAGTGTTTGGTTTGAAGTTAGCTGTCACACCCATCTTTGGAAAGCTACTCGTGCCCTGTCTGGTTTTCTAATCATATGCCTCAATCCTAAACTTGTTTTTCTTAAAGGAGCAGAACTTTGTGGACATCCATCATATGTTTATGAGCATTACAGCAATGCATGGTACATTGCATACATTTCAGGATTTTGCAATCATATTTAGAGGGTGTAGGGCAGTGTCCTTTCTTAGCCTGGCAGGATAAAATCTGTTGAAGCTTTGCTGCAATCAGAGAGGACTTTTAAGTGTTCTTCAGACATTGCTTGTAAATTGACTTTTTTTTGCTTGTAAATTATTATTTTTTTTTATAGGTTTGTGTAGCAAAGAGACTTGTGATTTCTGCAAATACTTGCTTAATGTTTTGGGATACTTGCTTGTTCAACTGGTTACGTATAATTGCGTCATCCTGTCTGACTTTTACATAACCATTTCATACAGTGTTGTCCTTCACAGCTTTTCTTACTGTAGTGTTGTAAGATCCATCTGACACTACAGAAAATAGGCATCCTGAAGGTAAATGTTTACAGAGAAGAATTCATCATTTTCAATATTACAAAGGCAACAGGAAGACAAACATTTTAAAATTCTATCCAGTCTAGTTTTAAAATTGATGTATGTTCTTGGCATTAAATTCTTGCCTTGTTCAGAACAAAATAACTGGCATTATGGGTGATTTTTGTGTTTTCTGTTTTCAGAAGTATTTGATTTGGGACATCTCAACATATTTTACTCCTGAGATTGCACTTGTGTGTTGACAGCTTGGATGTGCTTTTGCTTACTTTCTGATTAGATCAAAATCAAAATGTGTGCAGCTAGACCTGTTTTAATTACTCTGAAGAGCATGCCAAGGCTCTTTCTCTTGGTGTCTGCTTTTCCAAAAGCCTGTTTTAGAATGTAAGACTTACTCTTCATGACATGTTTCTAGCTTATATCAGAATAAAACTTACCTGAATAATTTGTGTGTTTTCCCCAATGTTATTGAATTCTTATGGAATTCATATTTAAAAGTTACAATTTTCTAGCAGTGCAGCTTTGCATATAGCTCAGTATGTCTTTCCCTTTCCCTCACTTCATGGGTTTCGTGGATCATATCCTCTGTGGCTAAATCCCTTAACTTACAGAGGTAGTTGTTGCTTCTGCCTCTGGCCCTTGCGGCTCAGATGTCATCTGGTGTTTTCATAGAATTCTCAACATTTCATATATAACCATAATTCTTCATGTGTACTTTCCCATTTTCTTTGCTGACATTTTGTGGACTGCTAAATTCTGTTGGAGTGGTTTCACTGTTACTTAATGTTATTCCAAGAAATCAGTCACTTGCAGTAATGGGACTGATCCCTTTCCTGGATACTGAATACTGATTTCTGATATGTGTTCAGAAGTGCTTAACATACAGTTACAGGATTTTAATAGGATAGGGAAGTCTGGTATGTGAAGATGGGCAGTTTTATTTCCAGTTATCACTACGATGTTCTAGTTATTGCAGTCAGGTAGGTGGTGGCATTTCAATGTCTGAATCATGCCCTGCATCCAGCCTGCAAGTGACTGTCTGCACCATTCTTTATCTGTATCAGGAAGGTGGGATTTTGTTTGCTTTTTTTAAGGAAGTACTCAGAAATATCCCCCAGCAGAATTACTCAGATAAATGTGTAAAGTTTAGGTTTTTCAGAACTGAAGTCATAAAAGCATTCAGTTACAATTAATTATTGTCTGCTATTTAAATAGAGAATTATATTCTTGTGCAGGCTGTCTGCTTCATGCTCTCCATGCAGCATCAGCAGGCACTCTCAAAGACCTAAGGAATTACAAGGACTTCAGCTGAAAACATCAGCCATTAGAAAAGTCCTAACCTTTGTTATTAACCTGACTTAATTCCCACTTCTCTGCACACGTTGCATCAAATCAAAATAGTTCAGTGCCTCTTATAGATGCTCCAATGTCTCCCATGCATGAGATGGGATCTAAATTTTTGCCTTTCCTGTCTGTGAAGGTGGTTGAAGCATTGCAGCAGAGTAACAGCAGTACAGTGCCAGGTTGCTCATATGCACAAGAGGAAATGTCTCTCCTGCCCTTGTCCCAGAGTATTGACCAAACAGCTGCTTGGGCTGTTCACAAGCCCAGGAATAAAAAAAATCAGCTGTTTGGTGGTTGCATTTTGCCAGGCTGCTGTTCCCTGCATCCTCCAAGGGACAGTAGATGGATGGAAGGTGTGTGAAGTCTGCTCTTTGAACCATGAGTGTCTTTAGCTTGGTGTCCTGGCCATAGTTGCCCATATTTTGAGCTTCAGGCAAACATTTGGTAGTTAAGAATCAACAAAACAAGCCACAAAAGAAAACAGTTATTTGCTTGTGATGAGACTGGTAGTTTTTCTTTGAGATGACTTTCTGTTGACTTTCTGAATGTGCTCTGTTAGAATTTCTAGGAGATATGGATAAGCTAGAGAGAGCAAAGCAGTTTCCTTAAGAGCTCTGCAGGAAACGTCTGGATATCGCTGGTTTTCCCGTCTTCTCGGTTTTAGTGTCTTAGTTTTTAAATCCTTCTCTCTTCTCATCTCCCAAATATTGTTACACAGATTTAATGATTAATGCAACTTCATTCTTTTCTATACATAGAGTTGTATAACTATCCTCATTAAACATGCACATGGTGAAATTGCATGCTAGAAAGAGCTGTCTGGGCTTGGATGATAGCAATTAAATGATTTATATTTACAGGCGTCAATATTTATCTTAGGTCTACCTGCTGTCCTCGCTCGTCATCTATGGTTGAGCATGTAGTTCATTAGCTTTAGCTAGCATTACAGCTTATTTTCCCTGGACACTGTGTTCTTAGCTGAGAAGTACTGCTTTTCATGAGATTATGTAGCAAGACCATATTCTAACTTTGAGTTTTCTATGCAAACGCTGTTAATCTCTCCATGTTCACCTGAGGGATTTTTTTTCTGCTTTAAGTTTCAGAAATGCAAGGTTTCAAGATTCTTAAAATATGAGTTGGTGTCTCTTCCTGCCCCCAATTGTTCTCAGACAGGGAGCTCTTGCTAAAATTATTTAGGGTGATGCCCCTGACAAAAATACGGATGAACCAAGTCCCAGTTTCCACTGAGCTTCAGTATGTTAAACAGGCACCATTTATTTTTCTTTTCTGCAGTTTTCCTTGGCTCTTGCAGGGTCAGAAGCAGCAGTAGCACTTCAGCTGTTCCCAGTTGAGTCATTTGGAATGCAAATCACTTTGCAGCCATGCCAGTGGTTCCCTTTGTGCTGGCCTTTATATAAAATGCATGACAGATTGTCAGCTTTGTCATTTCCTGGGCAGCAGGGGATAGGTAGACAGTTCATCTTTGATTCAGACAGAACTGGACTAGTATCGGAAGGTATTAGTCAGCTTTGCTTTGCAGATATCTGTAATCATGTCAGAATGCTACACGGAGTGCTTCTGGCCGATATTCTGATACTAACATAATTCCTTGATGCAAATAAATACCTACTGGGTAAGCTCAGCAGAATATGTGCCCTGGGGAATACAGTCACCCCACACCCTTCCCTGCCTTGCTTTGCTATCCAAACTAGATATGGAAAACAGTATTGAAGCCTAGGGAAAATACCAAGTACCTGCTCTGGATTGGTTGTGCACCACCTGAGCTGCAGGGGCTTGGGGTTGCAGGAGCATGTGCTGCATCTACGTATAGAATCTTGCGGGAGGTGGCTCTTGTTCTGTAATTAAGTGCTGCAAGTCTGGGCAGGGTCTGTTCCCAACTGGACAAATAGAAATCAGAGTAGATTGCCTGAAAATAACGTAAGTGGTGGATTTTTACTGTTTCTGAGCTTTGCTGTCTATTAAATATTAGTTTGAATAAAACCAAGCTCAGTACCTCTCGATCTGAAGCGTCTCTGGAGCTGAAATACAGTGGACCTTGTGTGAATCTGTGGATGCTAGTGATTAAATAAGTTATATCCATAAATTGTGTTGGGTTTTGGTTGCTTATGCAAAGCTTTTGAGTTAGTGACACTTGTTTCAAAAAAATCAGAAGGAAACACTGAACATTTTTGCTACTTAGACATGTGTTATTAGGACAAGGCATGAATGTCTTTGCCATTTAAATTTTAAATAAGGAAAAGTTGAAATTTCTTGGGGAAAACAATTTGGGGGCTGTAGAATATTTTATAAATTACTGTGCTAATCTTAATCTCTGAGATTACCAGCTTTGAGTCTTCTGAGTAGTTATGTCAGCACAGTCCACACCACCAGTGTTGGGGAACTTGTTCTGAAACCTGAGGATAGTCGCTGCAAAAGTTACTATTTAGCATGGTGAATTGAAAGAGCAATGAAATAACATTTAAGACTGTTACACAATTCTATTAAAGCCCCATCTCTAAAAATTATCTGTCTGGGTCTTTCCCACTGATTTATTGTGCCCTGCGTTTCAAAGGCGCTGCTCTTTGGGTGTTCCACATCATTTTGTGGATACAATAACTTCTTAAAAATCAGATTTTGATTAAACAACTGAAGAAATTGCTTGTGTTAAATAGAACCTTGTGTTCTCTCTTCACTGTTGCAGTAGGTTCTCTGTAATTTAAATCCACTCTAAATCCAAAATCTCAGTCTGAAGTTACTTACATTATGCAGCTCCTCTGTGAGGGAATGTGAACTGAAGCAAGCAGATGGAGCAAACAGATGAGCAGACTTTGCAAGCAGTTTGAAAATAGGCCTTGAAAGGGGTTTTAGTGTAGGAAGCAAATAGAGCTGGATGAATAAGAATGGTACTCATAAGGCTCTTTTCTTTCTGGCTTTGCTTTTCTTGTAAACTTTGCTTTCTTTGAACTTAGATCAGAATTGCCCTGAGTTTAAGGTCCTCTCTTTTTATAGGGCCTTTGCTTTTAAAACATGGGTGCTCTCTCTTCTCTACGGTTGATTTTGTTTTTTCTCAGCAAGTCTTGTGGTCTGATTCTGTCACTCTCTTTGTATCAATAATTTTCCATTTGGGGAAGGAGGTAGTCTAGAGGCAATACACTATGAAAACCAGATGGGCTACACATTCAAAATGGAGCTTATGAAGCTGTCAGCTTCATTGTGATCTTATCAAGCGTGTCTTTATATGGATGATAAAATCTGCACTCAAATTTCTGCCAAGTTTTTTTTCATTTCTTTTCTACCTTGCATCCGGACTTACTTTCACTTCAGACAGAAGTGATGTACGTAAATGTTTGACTTTGTTGCTTCTGTGCTGAAACTCTGATGTACAGGTCCTTGACAACCTTGGTGGCATGTGAAAGCCACATAACCTCACGGGGGAATTTGCATAACTCTCCAGAGCAACTTGTACACAGCACTAAGACCACTCTAGCAATATCGTTGAACTCATTGTTTCAATGTTTTGCTGTTGAGTTGCCCATTTAGGTATCCACAGCTTCAAATCTGGAACAAATGTACTTTTGAAAGCTAGTTCAGACTGCACACAGTATTTATAATGTGGGAAGTACTGTGTAACAACTGGTAGAGACCTGTTACTATGTGTGGAGCTGCAGGTAGTTTGAATGTTAATGCCTTAATTTGAAAATGTGATTTTGAAGAGCAAGCAATGAGTTGAGTGCCCAGTCCCATGTTCCATGTGCTATAGATGGCTTAGATTGAAATCTCCAAGTTGTCAAATGGCTTTGCATTTGGAGAATCTTGTGTGTGATACGCTATTTTTAAATGTAAATTACATATTTCTCTTTTTTTTATAGGGACTGGAGACATTGTTGCTGTCATGATTACAGAATCAAAGGTTAAGGAGATCCTGAATTACTTGGAGAAGAATATCTCTGTCCTGATGGCAATAGCAGTCGGGTCCCGTGTTCCTCCTAAAAACTTCAGTCGGGGCTCTCTAGTCTTTGTGTCAATATCATTCATTGTTTTGATGATAATTTCTTCAGCATGGTTAATATTTTACTTCATCCAGAAGATCAGGTATACCAGTGCACGTGACAGGAATCAGGTAAGGGCACTCCTCTTTTGTTTCTCTGTGTTCTGCAGGTGATGTTTCTGTGTACAGTAGTCGATAGAGAACAAATAATGTCCATCAAAGTAGTGTTCACAGCCTCTTTGTTCCAAGGCAGGGCATGTTGCTGATCAAGGATTTTTATATAACAAAGTGTTTTTATTCTGAGTAGCACCAGTACAAGATCTTATCATATGACAGGAAAGGATGGAACTGAAGAAAAATAGCTGCATTTTGATGAGTAAAAGTCTAAAAGGAAGATCCAGTTCTATGTTGGCTCAGTAATACATGCTATGTGTGCATTGGGAGGAAAGTTAAATAGTAAATGAAATTGTATAGTGTAGGGGATCACAGAGCTAATGTTATGAATTCCATCCATGTTGTCAAAGATAGCAGTTAAGGTAATCGAAGAGGTATTTCCAAACTTTAATCTGCCATGAGTGCTAATTAGTGGTCTGTGTTTATTTTCAGCTTTATTCAAGATTACGGTTGGTATGGACCACCCAGTTCTCCTGGCTATGTATTTTAAGTAAAATTTAGTTCAGTATGCCTTTTCTACATTCTTTTGCAATTAATTTAAGACCTCAATTAAGTATGGCCACACTCAGAGATCTTGACTACATCAAGTCATCAATTCAAATATAGATTAAATGTTAAAAGTAAATGTTTTACTAGCATGGCCTTAATGGTGCACTGCCTCTAGAGTGTGCCTTGGCTTTTATCGAGAAGGGTCAGTAAGCCTCAGGAAAACCACTGTGCTCTCTTTGCCTGTATCTGTCAATGCTAGCTTACAAAGCTGCTGGCCTCTAGCCATTGTCACCCCTCCTTCTCCCAAATTACAGCTAATACACAGGAGCTCACTGTGAGGCAGTGCTTTGCTGTTTTGTCAAACCTAAAACAAATGCAAACTTAAAACTTCAGTTGTGACAAAGGATTTCCTTTTTAGCTTCTATAAATAGTATCTGGTGCTGCAGGTCCCATGGGCATCCTGTAAATTTTCCTAAGGATGTCATTCTTAAATGACCACACTGTAACCAGTACTTAGTGTGGTCCCTTGGGTTGGTGAAAGTTTAAATATAACTGCTACTCAATGAATGTCTGTGGAATATTACATTGGGCCTTCTCTATCCCCCTACATGGTTCTAGGCTTCTTCCAAATGTCTGTGTTTCAAAACAGTTGCTCCGTGGGGAAAGGGCTTTTATGACCTTTTTTCTTTCTTTAGATTTTTACAAAGGTCAGGAAAAACTTGATGAAAATTTTATGTGGTTTAAAAAGCTGAGCTTATTAAACTTTAATAAGAAGGCGGTGACAGCTAAAGCTTATTTTTAAAGAGCCTGGAGAGCTTTCATGGAGAGAAGGCTATACTGTTAGTGATGAAATAACTTGGTTTAGATGATGATCTTGTTTTTAAGTTATGTCAAAGCACACTTTAAAAAAGAAAAATCAAAACCATCCAAACCATGCTGTGTTTTGTAGATAGTGCAAGTAGATGTAAGTAGATACTGGTATTTCACATTGCTCTTGTGTGCTTCCGCCAGACGTATGCAAGTCTTTTACATGTGGTGGCAGATAGTTCCTGGGGTTTAAAAGCAAGCATATGCTGTGTGCCTATCCCCTACTGTATGAAAATAGCAAATCCTGAGCATTTCCAATGTTAGCATAAAAATGTATTTGTTATAATTAGAAAATGGAAGAGGTGGATCTCTTAAATGGAAGAGTACATAGGCCAGTATGCTTGTTCCAGGACGTGTAATTGAGATTTGCTTAAATTGACCTATTTCTCAAATGTTAAAGTTGGGAAGATATTTCTGTCTTCAGGAAGCAATAACTTCCTCACCCCAGAGCATCCCCTCTGTTTCTGCATTTCCTACATGGGTATTCTTCAGTAGCTGGAACTGAGTATCTGATTTTTTTCAAATCCATGCTCTAAAAATAATAAGAGGTATTCTTCTGTGGAAACCACAAAAAAAGTGTTTATGTAATTCCAGAATAACAGTGGTACAGATGATTGTCCTGGACTTCTGAGGTCTGTGTTTCTCAAAGAAAAGCAGCTGCCTTAGTTTCAGTTTCTATGCAGAGAACCCCCTATGGTACAGGGGGTACACCTTATGCAGGATTTGATTTTTTTTTTCAGCTGTATAGAAAGTGGGCAGAAAACCCACACATTTGTTTCAAGTGATACGGGAGGTTTTGATCGGTACAGTTCACATTGTCAGAAACAGCCCATCTCTTTCAAAAGCATAGTACTTGTTACATGGTGGAGGTAAAAGATTAAATACATAAACTTCCCTTTTTCCAGTCAATGTAAACCAAATCTGATATCTCAGGTCCTTGGAACAAGAAGACAGGAGCTTTGTTCCACTCAGTACCCTGGGTCTGGGATCTCATGGACCAGCTGTCAAACAGCCATTCTTCCTTGATTGGGAACTAGGTATTGCAGTAGGAATGAGCACTTGAACTGCAGAAATGGTTCTTTCATCCCCCAGTGGTGGTCATAAAAACAGCATAAGCGACAAAGAGCTTGGCCTCTGTATTCAGATTGAGGTTCATTTTCAAACCAGTATTCATTTCAGCTTTATTTAAGTCTGTATTGGCTTATTTAGATTTCATGACCCATATTTTTTTCCTTTGTGAGATCCTGGTGGTTTCAGGTAATAGCAAGGGAGAAACTAGGTTACACTCAGAGCATATCTTACATCTCAGAATAAAATTGGCCTGCTCAGGGGAAAAAAAATAGTAATAATTCGAGCTTCAGAAGAGAACCAGGGGTATATTACATACAGCATCCTGAATAAAAACCAGTATGAACAGACTATAATGGAAATCATCAGGAGGGCATGTTGCTTCAGCTTTTATCCTGTGGGCTGGGTTTGATCAGTTTTGTCACACAAATGTTGGATTTGTGTGGATTTCTGTGGATGTTGATATGGTCCATGAGGTTTATGCCCGTGCTTATTGAGTGCATTTGTGAGCTCAGCCATTGGGTTTTTTCTTCCTGACATCTCTGTGCTTTTGAGTATGTTTTCTGTCTTTTTGTCTTACGTGTGAAAGCGTTGGGTGTTGGCCTACTGCCGTAGCGTGTATTGCAGTGTTAGTATTGGGCCCAAATAAGTCATTCTAAAGGACAGTAATGAAGCTTGTTTATCAGGGTTAATTTGTGCTCTTTTATTTGTCACTTTACTAGCGTCGTCTTGGAGATGCTGCCAAGAAAGCCATCGGTAAATTGACAACCAGGACAGTAAAGAAAGGTGATAAGGTATAATAATAATATTTCAACATGGTAAATTTGAGCATCATGTTTAATTTTTATTGGGGGAAACAATCTCAGTTTTTCCTTTCTGCTTCTGATTTATGATTTTGCCTTCATTGTTGGAGGCTTACATTGTCCTGTGGTATTTTATTTAACTCTTAGTATCAGTGTATGCTGTTAAGTCTGTACATTTCAAAGACGTTTTTCTTGCTTAAATACTACTTGCATTCCATCTGACAACTGTGTCAGTGGTTTTGTGTGCTGGCTGGCTGGGGGTTTGTTTATGTGGAATTCTGTAAGTTTAGAATCATTCCATATGCAGGTTGTGTAAAGTAAAAATAAGTTCGAAAGACTGGGATTTAAGGACAATAGCTTATGTAAAATGTGAATATCCAGTAATCTGAGGGGAAGCATAAACAGGTATTTCATTAAAGACAGTAAGTGCTAGTCCAGTAATATTTCTTGCCAATATAAGTATATATAAACTAAAATAGGTGGTGTGTTAAGGCCTAAATTTTTGCCACTTTTGGGAGCACTACTGTCTTTTATTCTTAAAGGAAAAAAAAAATCACTTAATCTTGCTTAATTTCTGCTCTTTAATTTGCAAAAGGCAAGGGAATTCTGGCTATGATTTGATTTTTTAAGAGAAAACTATTTCCTTGGACTTTTTCAGTGTGATTTGGTTTTATCTCTATCAACACTATCAGCAATAGTGTTAATAAAGATAAAAATCTTTTTATCTTCATCACGAAGTGGTGGAAAAATTTACTTCCAGAGAGGAGGCAGCATTAATGTCTTTGCTCTTTTTCCCCTCCCTATGTAGTTTTATTTCAAGGCAGCCCACTGCACTAAATCCTTTCTGTGGTTATGGGAGTACATATAGATATGGGGAACCTTCACAAACTAAGATTAAAGATGCTGTCATTTGGTAGCATAAATTCAGAACTGTTAAGTGATGTGCAGGTTGCAGTACAGGCAGCGTGAGGTGCACACTCAGGTGAACAGATTAGGAGAAAACCTGTCCAGCAGAGCAGCCCACCGGGATTCTGTGCATGCAGCACCAGCTGGTGCTGACCAGGTAGTGGCTGTTTTGCTGAGGTTCCTGACTGTAGCTTCCTCATAGATTGCTGGCATCAAAAAGTATAGAAAAAGAATAATAAACTTGAACTAAGGGAAGGCACAGTCTGTTTGATGTCACAGGCCTAAACATTTTAATTCTATATTGCTGATGCTGTACCTACATCTAAATGAAAGCACCCCTTTTTCATTAGCCACTTTTAAATTCTGATGTTTATAATGATAAAATAAATCGTAACTTGGACATCAGGAAAGAGACGAGCCAGTCAGTGATCCCCATCTTCATGGCTGGATAATAACTATGATAATTCTGTAAGTAAGCAGCAGAAAAAAATATGGGACTACTCTGGAATAAGTAAAATGTGCTGGTTCTGGCTATAAAAGAGCATTCCAGGGTTCTTGTCCTGGAAAAAAACAGAACAAACTGAGTAAAATAGAAGTTTTAGCTCCAAGCTGAAGTAAAGCCTCTAGGAAAATTGCCACTATATTTTATAGCAATCCAGCTTAGGATAAGAATCATCTTAGGCCTCAGCTTATGTTTCAGATAATCATTTACCAGCTCCACGTGAGGAGAGAGTTTTGAATGTAAGAGATAGATTCCAGCATAACTTAAAATAAGTAATAACCCAGTCATTCTTTTGTATCTTCATAGTAAGAACCACTTGGCGCAATGGAGGTCATATACTAGTCACGATTACTTTTACATTTGTCATAGCCTCAACTCTTGACTTGAAATTTCATTCTATTCATTTTAGGAAACAGACCCAGACTTTGATCATTGTGCTGTCTGCATTGAGAGTTACAAGCAGAACGATGTTGTTCGCATTTTACCATGCAAGTAAGCTAGTAAAGTTGCTTTGTTTGGAAACTATTCTTTCTTTGTGCTCTTTTGATTGATTTCATGTAATATTTCATGTGTGTTATGATTTACAGACACAACTGTTAGAAGTTACCAGTCCTAGTGACAGCCACTTTATTTGAGACTGATAGTAGAAGGTATGAAGGTGTTAATTTGGCACTGTTATGACCACAGAGATTAAACAAAAGATTCTGATTTTGAAGATGGGCAGTTTGGGCATATCAGCAATGGAACTATTAAGATTGTAAGGGGGAGGTCAGACAGTGGTGCAGATTTAAGGACTGGTCAGACCCAAAAACCTGAAGTATAATGAACCAGGTACAGCTGCAGCATTCTGCACAGTAGATATGCAACACTGGCTGCTTGTTTCTGAAACAGTGTAGGAAATGGAAATGCAGTCTTTCCAACCTTCATACCTCCTCTGACATTAATCAGCCACTGTGCTGTCATCTGTCTTTGATCCCTCTGGTGCAGTCTGTTCTTGACTTGTGCCTGAAGATTTGTATTTGCTGCATTGGTGCTCAAAATGTAACAACTTCCTTCTTTTATGCCATTCTCTTGACACTTAAAGGTTTTCATTTTGTTTACATTCCACTTCCATTCTCTTAATTTTTTCAGGATACTTGCTGTTTGAGAGATTTAAGTACTTATCCATAAGGTGATTTGTTTCGGTGAATTGGTACATATTGGTAGCCTTAAGGATTAGCAAGGACATCTTTCCCTTGTATTGTGAAATGCAAAGATTTCTCCTTATCTCCAGACACAAAAAGCACATTAGGATACATATATATGGAGCCAAGATCCAGTAATTTGGCCTGTGCTTTGTATATAGTGTTCTGCAGGATACTCTAGAAGCAACAGTGTCATGGTGTTGGAGTCAATCTTCAGTCACGCAGCAGCAGCACATAAGAGCTCATTATTGGTCTCCTAAGCCCTCCTGCAGGCTGCTCTGAATAGCTGGAATATTTTTCTTCTAATGCATGATGAATTTCTAACATCATAAAGGCAAAACAGTATTATATCTTACTGATGTAAATGTGTGCATTCTACTTGTGACGCCAGAATTTTAATTTAGTTTACTTTACCTTCTGTATCTCTTACACTATGGGAAGCAATGACTTGTTTCAGATTCCTGGTGGTGTTGTTTAGTTAATATACTGTACAAATGTTTGTTTAGAAATTTCCATTAAACTATTTGGGATTAGAAGAGTTTGGTGTTAAAGATTTGGTCATGCAGATGTCTGTGCATTTCTTTTTTTACATTTCTATCATTTTTACTCAAAGATGATGTCCTCTTGTCCTGAAAAATGTACTCCCAAGTGTTAACTAAAGATCCTGGTTATGTTCTGCATTGTAATCTCAAGTACAGCTTGCATCTGTGAATTGAGCCCTGCTCTTTAATTTGTTAGAAAGAAGATTACTTTGAAGTTAGAGGAGGAACTTCTGGAAACTGCACCCCGGTTTTGGGCCACTAAGATGATGGTTTGATAAAGTGCCTCTTGAAAAATCTTTACTTGTGTAGTTCAGGGTGGTTCTGTGAGGCTCAAGGGTGTGGAATGGAGGTTCACAAATCCCACTCCTCTGTGTGTTTCTCTTGATGCTGAGCAGAGGTCAGAGAGATGTCCTTGCCAACAAATAGAGAATGAGTCTTCATCTGGTTGGAAAGCATCTTCTCTCACTAAGCATAAGGCAGAGTTGGGACTAAAAGACAGCTTCCTTAAACAACTGCTGGTGTCCAAGCAATGGCTCTGTTCTGGTATCAGCAGATATGATGCAGATCATTTAACCAAGATGATAATTGATTTTTTTAATTCTTTTTATTTTTTTAATTAAAAAAAAAATCAAAGTGAATTTCCTTCAGACAACTTTGAGGCACAGTCCTGCAGATAGGAAGCTCCCTGCTCTCAGGGGTAGTTACAGGTGCTTCAGGGAGCTGGATGAAGGTGCATCTGACTGCCATCTTAGCGCCATCTCCCATATAAAGGAGATATCAAGGCTCTTGTGTAGATTTCCTGTTCTGTTTTTCACAAGAATATAAGGTCAGTGGAGGCTCAGATTCCATTCCTGCTGAAGGCCATATGACAACTTTCATGTTCACTTTGTACTTCTCTTTTTTTAAATCTCACTTTTCATCTGCAGCAGCTCAGGTTTGAGTTGAGTCCAAAACCACTTTGGCTAGGCAGAAACATTGAAATGGATACGCTCCACAAGACGTTATATTTGTTAAAGAAGAGCCAACCAGTACCTGCAGAGATGAGCCCAGTAAATTTCAGATTGCATTTAAGACTTTTCAGTCTTCAGCTTTTGAGAGGTTTCTCTCAATCTTGCTTTGGAGGTTTAATCCCTTTCTACTTCCTGATACTTTAACCTCTCATTGTAGTGCAATAGGCAATGGTAGTTTAAAATGGAGAAGAAAAAAATAGGGAATCTCAAGCCAAATGAGACATTTCAAGAAGACCATGGAGAAAATGGCTTGTCCAAGAGGAAGTAAATGAAAGGCTTGAAGTTTTTCTTACTGTGCCTGTTGAGGAAGCTGTAATCATTACACAGTAGGAGTCACTGACATATGACATCCTTGCTGCTTTCTTCAATTTAGAAGTAGCATTTCCCTTTGGTACCACAACTGTTCTCTGCAGTTAAGTGTGGTCTGTCACTCAGTGCCTCAGCAGCAAGGAGTCTGTCTGGGCAGGGATGCAGCATGCAAAACCTACCAGAAGCTGAGCAACTTGCACCTCATTCTGTAGTGAAACAAAATGTTTGTGATGTGAAGTTTTGTGGCCAACTTAAAAATAAAGTGAAAATGATTGCATATAATACATTGAACTTTTATAGCTCGTTTTGTGCTTCAGAGAAATATGTTCAGTACCAGCAGCCTATGGACATACCTACAGCTTTTGGTGCACAGAGGCTACCATCTGTCTCAGGCTTAAAAGCCTGAGGAGCAGCTCCGTCTTTTGTGAATATCATTATGTAAGTTAAAAATGAGGAAGCAGATGTCAGAAGGATTCTAGCAAAAGACAGACCTCATGGACAATTTCCTTTATTCAGATATTTCTACACCATCACACCACTGTGTCTAGTTGATGAATGGGTACTGGGTGAAAAGTGATCAGGAGGGGGTAGTGTGACGGACTTGTAAGAGATGAGGGAAGGGGAGGGCAAAGTGACAGCTTAGTGAAAAGCAGAGAGTGACATTGGAAAGGGCAGAAAGATGACCTGGGAATGAAGGAATTTACTAGGCAGGAAGACAATTAATTAAAGGAGCAGTGAATACACTAAAATAAATGATTTTTCGAACCCAGTTCTTTAATAATTCCTTTACTGGCGAAGGAGGAAGTGAGAAAAGTGACTAAGCAGATCATCTGTTGATTCTGTGCTGCTGCAAATAGCTGCCTTTTGTTTTTTTGGAAGCAAATTAACACAGTATCTCAATGCCATCCTTACTGCAGTGCCTCTGCACAGCCCCTGTTTTCTCTGCTACCTGCTTGTGAAGGCAGTCTCTCGTTTACCCCATCAATACTGTATTTGTGGAAAGCACTGAGGCAGCTCTCCCTTGGTATTGTCTATTGGGGGCACACATGTGATGCCTTCCTGCCCACCACAGCAGTCCAAGCATCTCTTCTCAGCTGTACTAAGTGTGATGGGCAGCCTGCTGCAGGGCAGGAAGGACCTGCGTGCTGCTGGGAGGTTTGTACCCCAGGGCAAGGGGAGCAGTTGCCTTCAGCAGTAACCAAAGATGCTACTTTGCAGCAGCACATTGATCCCCTTTGGTGGTATGCTGTGCTGCAAGCAGGGAAGTGTAGTGAGCTCTTGGGAAATGGCAGTTATGAGCTTGTTCAAACCCTGCCCCTTGTGTGATATGCTAATTCAGAGGTATTACACTACCAAAAGAGATTTCTAAATCACTTTTTCTTTGTGAAATGCCACAAAGAAGTTGTGTTGTACAACAAAGTCAGGATTATGGTGTTTACTACGAGCTCGAGGGCAACTGGCTGGGGTATGCTGACACAGTGGAAAAATACCTGCAGGTCACCCATTTGGAGTTATGCCTGCATGGGAGACTTCGTCAGTGCTGCTAGCCTGGCTGCTAGCCATGCTTCCTCTAGCCCTGAGGCTGGAGAAGCAGCAAAAGCTGTGTCACACTTCACTCCCTGGTGTATGGCTTCTGGGGCACCACCATCAGCTGCTGTGACCTAGACCATCTTCCTAGCAACTCTTCAGATTGGTGGTCTTGTAACGCAAGTGACAAAATAAAAACATTGAGAAGGTTTATGATAGAGGATGCAAGGGCTTACTTTGTCAGACTGAGGTTTAAAAATAATTCATGTGTTTACTGTCTATATTCCTGTATAACTTCTCCTTAACTCTTTCAAGCAGAGATATCCAGGCAGAGCCTGAGCCACGATGATGGTATCAGCAAGCTTTTTAGAGAGTAGATAAACAGCATAAGTAGTAGGCAGAGCCATGCTGATCTACATCAATAAATAACCTTGGAAAACTGCACTTTTTTTTTTGAATTAATAAATATTCTTGAGGGTTTAGGAACTAAAAGCAAAGAATTAAGATGTTACAAAATAGTTATGCTGTTTTGGTGCATTTGAATTCTATCAAACTGCTAATGACTCTTTAAAGTAACTCATAGTATTTAGTGGATGCGTGTTGTCATCCATATCAGTCGTCTGCTTTACTTGATCTGAGTGCTTCTACAGCACTGATTAGCTGATAATATATTAAAACTGGTTGCATACTTCTGTGGAGTCTTCATGTCTGCTGTTTCCCAAAATATTAGATTTTCATGCTTACCCTACTCTACAAAAACAGACTTCAGAGACTTAGTAAGAAACATAAGCAACTAAAAGCCATGATTTGCCTAACATAGAAAAACAACATCTCTATATGTTTCAGAAGATTTCAGTCCATTTTCTGCCACCCAGGATTTCTACATAGTTTCCTCTAGCTTTGTGAGTAATAAAGGGAATGCAATAAGACCTAATAATGATAAAGTGAGTCTGTGTTTTGTGCAATTATTAGAACAGAAATCACTGTACATATCCTGTTTTTCATGATTGCTATATTGCTAAAAGGGACAGGCCAGCAAAGTGATGGAGATCCTCTAAGCCTGTTCCTGCAATATCTGGGTTATAGATAAGCAAAGTTCTCTTGCTCCCTGTCCATCTTCTATTGCCTCTATGCATCTTTAGTTCGTACAGGTAGGATATGTAGTTGTAGCTGACTGGAGCCTAGTGTGTTGCTATGTTTTAGTCCTTCCATCAGTCCTATGAGCCACAGACAAAACATAATTATATACTGTCTTTTCCATGTTTATTAGCAATTTTAGAGTCTTTCTCTTGGGCCTTTTTCCAGAGACTTGAAAGAGAATTACCTGGTAATATGCCTCATTGGGTCTCTGGTTTTGAAATCCCAAGGGGTAAGGAGCAAAAAAGTCTCTGACCCCATGGAGAGTTTACTGAGGCATAGTGCAGCAAGTATCTGAGAAGGGAGGGGACAGAGTATCTCAACTTCGTGCTACCTTGGGGGCATGCACGATCTCTTACAGACTCTGCTAGTGCCTCAAATAGATGGCAAAAGATCCTTGTTCTGCCACTGCCCCTTCTGGTTTCAGAGCATAGCTCTTCACTGGCTAAGCAGCCCTTGTAATAGCTGATCCTTGTCATGATCACCAGGCTGTCCTGTTTGGGTGTGCCTGCTCTTGCTGGCTTTTTGCTTTTCAGTCATTGCCACTGGAAATGAAAGATCAGGGTTCTTACTGTAGGCAGTAGTCAGACTAGGTTATGTGTAGTTGCTAAAGCTGTATTGTGTAGGAAGTCTAGTTATACCCATTTTGCTATGAATATGCTCTGATAAGTTCTTCGCCTTTTCAAAAGCCAAGAAGCCTCTCCTGGGTTCAGCTGTAACAATTATTTTTCTCCTTTCTAGTAGCTGGTGCAGTGCTGTGTTTCAGCTTTAGCCTGAGAACAATGCTGATACAACACACTGATGTTTTAGTTGTTGCTCAGTGATACATACTCTGATCAGGGACTGTTCAGTTTCCCATGCTCTGCCAGTGAGGAGGGGCACAAGAAGCTGGGAGGAAGCAGAGACAGGACACCTGACCCAAACTAGCCAAAGGGGTATTCCATACCACAGCACGTCATGCCCACTATAGAAACTGTGGGGAGTCACCCTGAAGGTCCAGATCACTGCTCGGGTCGAGAGGGGTATCGGTCGGTGGGTGGTGAGCGGTTGCATTGTGCATCACTGCTGTTTATTGAGGTGGTTTTTTCCTTCCCTTTTTTGTTCTATATTCTCTCCCCTTGCTACTTCCCTTATCATTATTATTAGTAGTAGTAGGTTTATATTATATTTTAGTTATTGTACTGTTCTTATCTCAACCTGTGGGGTTTACATTCCTTCCATTCTCCTCTCCATCCCACCTGGGGTGGGGGGGAAAAGGGAAAGTGAGTGAGTGGCTGCATGGTTCTGAGTTACTGGCTGGGCTTAAACCACGACAAAGCCATTTCCTTTAATTCCATTCCTTTAGATATGTTGTTTTGGTCTCTGCGTAATACTTCATTGTTGTATTGGTTTATATCAATCCCAATACTGTTATATTTTTATTTGTGTATGTGACTTAAGATTTTGCGTGCAATGTAGGTGGCTGTTCAGACTGTTCTCAATCACAGAGTTCACTGCTATGCAAGTAGAAACCCAGTTTGCCTTTTCATCCTTGAAAGATTCTTCTTTTTCTGTTAGTGTTCTTTTTTGTGTTCCTCATGACTATTATATGATGATGGACGTGTTTTCCTTCCTGGTGTCAAGAAATACTGCTTGTAGGGAAAGCTTTCTTTTTATTTAAATGTGATAATTATAAAAGCCCTTTCTAAATCAAACATAAATGTGGTTGGATTGGTTGTAGTGACTTTTGGATAAAATTGACTGCTGGTCAATCTGTCCTCTTCCTGCCCAATTTATGGCCAGGTTCTACATAGAAATTGAGTGAAAACTTTACGTAAGGTTATAGTGGGGACTTTGTTACCCTTTGTAACCCTACCAGTTATTCTGCCCATGTGCATATTCATATCTGCAATAAAAGGGGAGGTGAAGAATCCTCCTTTTAAGTGTTTTTCTTCCTAGTTGAACTATTAGTAAAGGGTGGCAACAACAAGCAAGAGGTTTTGATTTATTTTTTTTTTCTTATTGCTGTCAGCACAGAGTACTGACAATTCTAGAATTTGTTTTGCTGCCTAAATTTAAAAAGCAGCTATCTAAAGGTTTGTTGAAATAATTCCCATTATGTGAAATAGAATTGCTTGAAAATTATTTGTGTGCTTGTCTGTTCTTCTAGGCATGTTTTCCACAAAGCCTGTGTGGATCCATGGCTTAGCGAGCACTGTACATGTCCAATGTGTAAACTGAACATTTTGAAGGCACTGGGAATTGTGGTGAGTTGCACTGTTATATTGTGGATGAACTGGTTTTGCAATTAATAACGACACATCTGGATTTGTAGATGAGGGTACAGTAGGATTTGGTGCATGTCATCATTGCTCACAGTGGTAAAGCATACAGGCATAGGCTGCTATACAAGCATATTTGTGTCCCTTTCTTGAACCTTAATCCTTTTATCTGCTTCTTCCTTCACTTCTTTAAGAGGGAATGAAGTAGCGACTTCACATAGAAGTTGCTAATTCATGTTTTTCTCTCTTGTGTGATCTGAGGACAGACGTAGTGGCTGAATAAAGTGTTTATGTGTGGTTTTACGCCATTTATAGGTTTGCTACATGTAGAATATTCACTTTTGTAATGTGGAATTGCTTTTATCCCTCCAGCCAAACGTGCCATGTACAGATAACGTAGCCTTTGACATGGAGAGGCTCACCAGAGGCCAGCCAGCGAGCAGGCGATCAGCACTCGGTGATTTTGCCAATGACAGCTCTCTCAGCCTGGAGCCCCTGCGCACCTCTGGGATGTCACAGCTTCCACAGGATGGGGAGCTAACGCCAAGGTCAGGAGAGATCAACATTGCTGTGACAAGTAAGTTTTCTTTGGTTTCCAATACTCTTCTATGGTTTCCGTGGTATGTGACGCGTGCTCTGCTGTAGCTCTGTGCTTCAGGGCCGTGGTGAAAGATTTCCCTGCAGGAACAAAGGTGACCTCAGTGTCTCTGTAAGAGGCATATGCTCCGTATTGAAACTGATAACTCTAGGTATGACAGTGCCAACACTTCCATTATTAATGGTATATCCATTTAGATCTGCATGCAAAGAACACTGGATGACCTAAAATGGCAACAAAATGACCCTCTTGAATTTGGTGACCAGTATGAGAAGCTGTGTTGCCAAAACCATTATTTACCCTTTCAAAATACTTAACATGCCATAATTTATACAAGTATAAATATTTTAGCTGCTTGCTATTTCTGCAGAGATTTTTTCCCCTGAGAACATTACTACTGGAATTTTAATGTCTCTTAGCAGATGGTTTTTGTCCCAAAAATTGTGAATTAAAAAGAAGTATTTGATGTATCAACATTTGAGTATTGTCCAAGTAGTTATGATATCAGAAAACTGTTCCTGCACTGCTTGCAAGCTCTCATCCATAAGAACAGCATGGGAAATTTCCACTCACTGGATTTTACCTAAGGTTTTTAATGTATGATAGCACTACAGCGAATACAATGTCTGAAATTGCATAATTTTTCCATATGCTCTAGAGTCTCAATTTGATGCGTGAATGGTTGGCTTTCTGTCTGAATTGCAGTAATAGAATGCATGCAGGACAACAGTCTAATTTCCTCCTTGTTTTTTGCTGATGTGCATTTATGATCTGGATTTTGAACTTAGTGACACTGTTTGCCACTGATACATGCATAAGAGGCAATGTGTAACTGATGCAGTCCATTGGAGTGTTTCTTTAGAGGCTGCAGCAAAGTAAATGTCTTGTTAAAAAAATCTCATCTTATAAAATACATAGTCTGTATCCAGAAGTGTCCTGGTCTGAGAAAGAAAAATCCACATATAAAATCTGGTTACTTTACAAAGCAAATAAGTCACTTTGTTGTACAGTGTTTGACATTTGAGTCATCTTGTATTCAGCTCTGTTGAACAGAGAGCAAATCCGTTGGTGTGCTGCTTTCCTTGCCATGAATGGGGAGACCGTAGTTTAACTGAAACTTTTCACTGATTGGTGTTACAGAAGGTATTTTCACTCTCTGTTCCCAGCTGTAGCACTGCTCGTGCACAGATGGGATGCCAAGGCTAAAGCAAGAAATAATCAGCAACAGTTCATTCTGACAATGTTTATAAAATAAGGCTTTAGGAAAGGCTGTTCAAATGTTTGGATTTTATGGGTGACACATGCATTGTTTGATGCATGCAAGTTAAACCGAAAGCTATATTCAGCAAACATCTTTGTATTCTGAACTATTGCTAAGTGCCAAATTGAACTTTGAATAGTTAACATTCTATAATAGCCTGCGTTATACTACTTCTTATTTTTTCAGTGTGCCTGCATGTATGCACTAATGTTGAAATTACTTTCCCATGTTATATTCCTGTCTATTTAATGGAATGCTCTAATGATGTTTTACTATTCGACAAGCTATCCTATTTTTGTTGGTTTTTAAAATAACACTATAGCATTTATTAGGGGAGGGGTGGGGAGGGTGGTGGAGACACAAGTTAAGTGTGAAAGTATATTGGGTGTGCTTATGTGAAGAACTACATCTCAGCTAATCTAAACCAACCCTGACAATCTTCTAACTTGGGGGTGGACAGAGCTTTCATTACATTTCCCCTTGTTCCTGCATTTCACTTTACATTAAGTAATTTTTCTTTGTCACTAACCCTTGGGATCAGCCAGGAAATGTTGTGCCATGCTTTTTTCCACACCTTTCTCCACTTCTTCTTTGCTAGCCTTCTCCAGTCAGTAACTCTGTGGCTAACCTCCTTCTGCTTCACCTCCTGGTGCCAGTCATGGCTTAGAAGCCTCTTGCCTTCCGCCAGTGGTGTTTGAGGGGAATATTGGCATCGCTTTGACATAAGCCTTCTCCCACGAGTGATTTCCTCCCTTTCCTTTGTCAACAGAAGAATGGTTTATTATTGCCAGTTTTGGCCTCCTCAGTGCCCTTACACTCTGCTACATGATCATCAAAGCCACAGCTAGCTTGAATGCTAATGAGTAAGTAAAAATTCAGATGTTTCTATATATTTCTGGTGGGTGGGTGTCATGGAAACATTGGGAACAAATACCAAGAAATAGGAAAACCATAGTTTTCAAAGAATCAAATGCCTTTTCTGCATTTCTCTAATGTAAGTCTCTCTCTTAAGAGTAGGCTCCAAGATAACATTTAAATCCCTCTTAATTTATATTTAGCTGTATTATCGAGGGAAATCTTCTTGTTAAGTGGAGAACATGGAACACGGAAAAGAGAATGTTTATATTTAGGTTCTGATCAATGATCTAGGTAAACATTAGATTTCTGCCATTAAATATCCATGTTCAAGATTCACCTGGCAGAACCAAAAATTACTACTATCAGTTACCTTTGACAGTTTCACCTCAAAATCACAACCAAATTTCATATTAAGTAAAAATAAAAATCTGCATCCCTAGTTGGCACCCATTCAGCAAAGAATAAAGGTATTTAAATATAAAGCTAACTTGTTGCTTTCAGGAGAGGGAGATATAAAAGTACGGAATACACTACTGTTTCTTCTCTCATAAGTGAAGGTAGCAGACCAGCCTTCTGAGCTCTCATTGTAGTATGCTTAAGAATTACAGTCAAAGGAATGCTTAAAGACATCCGTGCTTTCTTAATTATTATAGACACCCCAGTGCCTCCCTTCAGATAGGTGCTAGAGTCATTTCTTGCCCAGCCTGACTTTCACTCTTTTTTATAGCTCTGTGTAGGCAATTATAAATCAGTTCTGCAGATCTATTAGCTGGGTACATCTGGTGTATGGAACATCTGGGCTCATGATACATATTTAATCATTATCTGTTTGGGGAGGGGAAGTGTCAAAATCCTTCTTTGTCTCAGGACATCTTGATGCTTTCCATTAATGTGTTGATCTCTTACCAAAACTGGGCTGAGATTCAAAGGCATTCTCCTGCACAGCCTGGGAATTTAATGTTATAAACATGATTTTTTAATTGTATTTTTTTAGATGAGAAGTGCTTTTTTTTACTTTTATTGCTGCCTGGAAAGTATAAGGTGTCCTTCTCAATAAAATGGAAACACAGCTAATAGTCTCCAATGTAATATTTTAGACAGCTTTAAGCTCATCTTCTTCAGGAGGGGCCATAAATTCTTACAGGTTTTGGTCATCAGGAACCTTTATTACCACTAATTTGCAAATCTTCCTTTCCTCCTCTTTTCAGATGCTAATTCCAAAAAGGGTTAATGAAAAAAAGTTTTAGAACTTCAAACAGCCCTGTCAGGTCTCCTGATTTATTTATTTTTTCCCATTTGTCAAAATCTTGGAATTTCCACTATCGATCAGCAGCTTGGCAGAAAAGCTGTGCCTGAACATAGTTAATCTGTACTGAAAAATAGGTTGTGAAAGCAGGGAGCAAGATGAGTTGTGAAACAGGAATGGCTGCATTTCTGGGCATTTCCACATCATTAGGAAGGAGAGAAGGAACTGTAGCCCGTGTAGTATCATCCAGATGTGGGCACTGATAGCAGCTGTGTTTCTCCCTGCCTTGCAACTCTTCTTTTTGTTGTCTTTTGCTCTGTGGGATCTGGGTCTATTTTTACTGAAAGGGCGAGCTTCTCCACACTGCTAAAGTTAGGGCCTCCAGCAAAGTGTTTTCACAGTGATGTTTCCTTAGTACAAACAAAGGATGTGCTGATGTAGGGAGAGAGCTCCTTTCCCCAGTGCTAGGAATGAAAATATGAGCATATACAAGGCTTTACTTTGAGGCAGACTTAAGAAAACTAGCAAGTGCAGAAACCAGAGCTGTCAGAAATCACTTATTCATGGAACTGAGGTACCTAGCTGTAGCCTTCATCCTCAACAGCTTTTCAGCTGAATCCTTTGGGATCTAAGCAGCCTCTACAAGTGCTGCCAGGTTCTACTACTCATTTTAGACAGTTTAAAATGTGAATGTATGACACTAATCCTTAGATTTATTGTTTAATTGACACCTTATGTTCCCCAGTGCAGACTAAGCATTTCCTGTGCTGAGTATCATGCCAAATACATGGCAGCTCCCTCTCACTGCAATTCCTATTAAATGTCATAACACCATACCTGCTTTTTTATGCTGTTCTCCATATAAACACCAATGCTGGCATACCCTACATTTGCTACAATAGTGTTTCAAGAGGAAGCTGAAGGTCTTTTTCTTACCAGAAAACAACAGTAGCAAGAATGAGGCCATGTAATATGCTGATGCAAGTAAATGTGCCAAGTATTCTGCATTAAAACTCACCTAAAAACATGTCCTGATCCTTTCTTTTTACTATGTCCTTCCTGCAGCTTAAACATTTATTTAGAGCAGTAGTTCTGGATTGTGTGTATATACATATCTAACTGTGTGTGTGTATATATGTTTGTGCATATGTATATATACACACATACATGCATTTTTAAATAGTCCCTGATAAAAGTAAACATTAGGTGATATGAGAATAAGGAAACAGCTGCTTTCTCTTGGACTTGTAATATTTGTGGACTGTTACTGTTAAATGAATTAAGTAGTGATTTAAAGGGACAAAAGAAGCAAACTGCTTCTTGGGAACAGAAAGCAGTTTGAGAAATTACTGTACAACTGCTTTAAAGTCCAAAAAGCCCAGATGTTGGATAGCACCACTGAAAGTTGTCAGTAGCAGATGGAGTTTCCTCAGAAGGTCAGAAGTGCTCAAGCCTTTGTCCTGTCTGTTTTACTGGTCATGTAAGAATGATGAAAGGACCTCTTAATGCTCTGGCTTGTGT
The DNA here is from genome assembly GCF_034315485.1 of Pezoporus occidentalis. NCBI lineage: Eukaryota > Metazoa > Chordata > Aves > Psittaciformes > Psittacidae > Pezoporus > Pezoporus occidentalis. The sequence goes on along the minus strand of NW_026913230.1, from coordinate 136,987 downwards.
AATTAGTCATTTCTCACTAACTTACTTTTACAGGATTGATTGATTTATTTTAGTACTGGCAGTATTAACTTTAATATAAATATTTTGTTCCTCTTTTTTTCTGCCCCACAGAGCAGAATGGTATTGAAGAAACGCTTTCCGGCCGATTGCCTTGGAGAGAGACACCTATTTTTATGCATCATTTATCGATCATGCAGCACAAGCAATTATTTAGTACATTCTATTTTTTCATAAAATTTGCTGATGCCAAAGCTTTGTATTAAGGAAAAAGTGAAGAAATAAAAAACCCCCTTTAATTATGAAATCCTACTGTGTGAGAATTGTATTTTTCTTGGACTTCCTGTGTTAGTACTTAGGTCTGACAGCCTTTTGTACATTTTATATGGTGCTTTATTTCCTTTGAATATTTTCATCTTTGCAGATCTCTATTCTTCTCCTTTTATTTTGGGACACACAAGCCTAGCAAGTGGAAATCTCATGCAGTGCCATTCTTATGATGCCACCCAGCACTGGAATGACTGTCTAGGGTACTATTAGCAATTATTCCATAGCAACTTGTTAGGGAAAAAAGCTGGGAAAAGCATTTTAGTATACAATAGGCTTACCTTGACTCCAGCTGAGAATGAATTGGAAATAAGAACATTTTCTCCATTTCTCTTCCTGTAACACTCCTGCGTCATACTGGGAGGTTTGCAGTGTGATTTTTGTCTTCAAGTCAGGCATTGCTGAAGGTTTGCAACACCATTTTCTTGACATAGAAATCATAACCCTTTTTTGTCTTTTACTTTCTGACAAAAGTGAAGCTACCCTAAACCACTTCTTTCCTTACCAAATGAAAAGCTAGCTTCCCCCTGCTGTCATCTCTGAAGCCTCCTTTCATATTAGTGACAGGGGTTAGTTTTTGTTCAAATTCAGATCATGAAAGATTGATAATCGTCCTTACTGTAATGTAGAAGCTCTATGCAAACATGTCGCTTCTTGCAGAGGGAAAACATTTCTCATCGCTGTCCTCAGCTCAGGCTGTTTCACCCAAGTTTACTTATGCAAGCAGCATATGAGTGATTTCACAACAGTCAGTTAGAACATGTGGACCTGATTCGCATCCAGATGATAATGCCTGAGTTAATGAGATGGGTAGATGAAGGTAACAAATCAGTTGACAGAAGCTAAAGCCTATTCTGCTGCATTTGGTTGGTTTTGTTGTTCTTGTATCAAGGCATAGACATTTGAAACTTAATGCTTTCTAATTTAATTAAATGAACAGAGGAGCAATCTGACTTTGATTTAATTTTTTTATGTACTGGGAAATAGAGGATTTAATTTAATTTTATTTTTACGTATAGGCACTTTTAGAATTTAGGAACACAGCCAGAGTCTGCATTAAAATAGTTTCTTAATTCTTGTTTGTCCAGCAGCCTTCAGCTGAGGCAGCTTTTATAACAAGAAATGAAGTACGTGATAGCTTCAGTACTTTTTGTAGAATTCTTTTTCAGCATGTCCTTGCGAAATTCCGAAAGAAACATGAAAACAATCACTAGATCAGTAAGTGCATCTTTAATAACTAGAAAAGCCCATTGTACCTACTCATGAAGAGGAAAAAACCCCTCAGACTGTGTCTGAGGTCTGTCTCCTTCTAAAATACAACATGTGTCAACTGAGTGTTGTTGCCAAAAATGGAGGAGTGTGGTTAGAGCAGGATTTAGGGTACAGGCTATGAAACAAAAGGGTGACCTATTTTTTTTTCACCCATCTCTCAGCAGCAGTAGTAAAATTGATAAGTTTGTGCTTGTCTCCTGAAACCAAAATCACAAAGTGCTTTTTAATTCTGTGGAAGGGATGCTCAGGCACAGCCTCGACAGCGTGGTGAGCCAGATGCAAAAGGCATCACAGACATGTCCAGTTCATGTTGCTTCTACGGAACAGCAGCAGAAAGAGAAGTTGAGTGGTACTGGGAACAAAATGGTTGACAGGGATTCTAGTGCATTTCCTTCTGTAGAGGATTTAAATAACCCAGGGCCACCCTTTTTAATCTTTCTTTTGAGCCTCTAATAATTACCTCAGCAAAGTGTTAATAAAGAAAACAGACCACATCTGCTAGGTTAATTGCAGGTCAGGTTGGCAATGCAAGTTTATCCTGTTAATATATTCAAAGATGGACTCTGCATCATACCAGAAACTCATTTTTTGCCTCTGGATAGACAGAAGAAAATTCCCAAAGTGTGTCATAGAATTGGTTAGGTTGAAAAAGAACTTTAAGATCAGAGTCCAGCACTACTAAGCCCACCACTAAACCAGGCCCCCAAACACCACTTCTACATGTCTTTTTAAATACCTCCAGCGATGGTAACTCCACCACTTCTCTTAGCAGCCTGTTCCAATGCCTGCCAACCCTTTCAGTGGAGACATTTTTTTCCTAATATCCAATCATGGTGCAGCTTTAAGCCATCTCTTCTTGTCCACTTGTTACTTGGGAGAAGAGACTGACTCCCACCTCGCTACAGCCTCCTTTCAGGTAGTTGTAGAGAGCAGTAAAGTCTTTGCAAACAACAGGTCCAGCAGGCACCTTCCCTGGTTGGCTCCCTCACTGGCTGTGTAAGGAAGTTCTCTTACACACACTCTAGGAGCCTTCTAGACTGTTTCCAATGTATTGTGTTTCCAGCAGACATCTGGTAAGTTAAAGTCCCCCGTAACAACAAGGGATAGCCATTGGGAGACTTCTCCCAGCTGCTTATGGATTATTTCATCTGCCTCTTCATCTATGTTGGATGGTCTATAGCAGCTGTGATATCTACCTTGTTTTCCTCCCTAATTCTTGCCCATGAACACTCAACCTTATCATCACCATCATTAAGCTCTTGACAATCAAAACACTCCCCAACACACAGGGCTACCACGCTGTCTCTCCTTCGTTGCCTACCCTTGCTGAAGAGTTTACAGCTATCCATTGCTGCACTCCAGTTGTGCAAGTCATCTCGCCATGATTCTGTGATGACAACTATATCATAGTTTTCTGCTGCACAATGGCTTCCAGCTCCTCCTGTTTGTTGCCCATGCTGTGTGACTTTTGTTGCCTGCCATGCTTTCAGATATCCACATATAAAAGATGAGTAATCTTACTCTCGTGTGTATAATCATAATAGTGGAAAGGAGAAGAGCTGGTCCCTCTTTCCAGAAGCTGCAGAGATGGCAGGACTGGACTGACAGAAGAGTATAATAGGATGTAGTTTAAGAGGGAGTAGCAGTGTCTTGCTACACAGCTGGCTTCAAGGAAATGATACTTTATGAAATAATCCTGCTCTCTTGTTCCTTAACCAAGTAGGTGTTTCAAAGAGATTGAGATAGGGAGTGCTCTGATCAGATTTCTGCATTAAGAAGTCATTGTGCTGAAGGAGCTGTGGAGGGGCTGCAGTTTGTGGCAGAAGCTGGCCCTGATTAATGACTAAGTGCATTAAAATACTTTCAGATGGAGGGGGAACACCAAGTGATACTTAGTCCTGATGCACCTGCAATGCTACAGCAATGCTGTCTCTTGAATTTTTGGCCTTGGTGTTGTGCCCACTCCTGTAGCATCCTATGGTAGGCATAAAGATCAATTCCAGACTAGTATGTTTCTTTTCAGACTCAATGCAAGTTATCTGAGATGTTTTTGTAAGTATGTAATGAAGAATAGTAGTGGAGCACGCTGAAGGATTCCTCTTCCTTTATTAAAACTGAATGCAGTTCCCGGTTGTTTTCCATATCAAAGGGATAAATCTTGATCTGTCTTAGTAAGTGCAAAATAGGAAGAGCAGATTCATAAGCTGAATTTGGAACTCTGGATCTTTCTACTCGTCCTTAAAATACATTTATTCACTAAATTTATCCACTGGACTGATGCCATATTTGTAAACTTAACACAAGCAATTCTCTGCGTTAAGCCGAGCATAGCTGGGTCACAGTGCCCTGCTGACTCTGTTTTTCTAAGCCATAAATTGTGGGCAAAGATAGCAACCTGGTTATTAGAGCTCCTGAAGATGGAGTGTTGAAAAGCACTGAGCAGCAGCTGTATTTTCAGCACTGGGCAGGCTGTGCTGAATGGTAAAGGGACATTTAGGACAAGAATGAATGATGTGTCCCAAAAGTGGTATGCAAGCCAAGAGATTTGTATCTGTATGGAAACATGCAGCTTCCCTGGAAGTGGGTGGCTTAAATTGCGTTTGCCAAGAAGCAAGAAAACATCCCAGTAGAGAGTTTGAGAGGTGTTGGATATACAGTGCCTTTTCCCAGATTAATTTAAAACACTTGTTGTCAGATGACCTGTCTGTCTGGTGATTAAATCTGTCCCTTGAGTCTGCTGGAGTGGAAGTGTGGGAGCGCACAGAGGAAATGACAGCCTGGGCTGTCTGCTTCCTAATCCCTTGTTTGATTTTTGTGTAATAAAAACAAAAGCAACACCAAGCTTTCAGAATCCCCTTTATTTTGTTTCAGTATTGGCTGTTCTGCATGGAACCCTTCAGCGGGTGGAGGAAAGGGAGATGAAACATCCAGTATCCATGGCTTATTCCAACTGCAAGCTGAGGCTCAGTCATCAAAAGTTACATTATCTTGACCCATAACACATTTCAAGAGGAATCCTGAAATCAGTTTTATGTGGTAGAGATATATAGAACCAAGTAGGTTCAGGTTGGTTGTTTGAAGACAGACGATGACCAGCCAGAAGTCGTAGTTTCAAGTTTATGTTCTCCTAAAAACTTAACCTTTTTAAAGTGTTGCCCAGTTTTAAAACTTGTAAATTCAGGCAAGGGTTCAGATCTAGAATGCGGGGGGGTTGACATCCCCTACCAACTGCTTCTGCAAAGTATATTCCAACACAGTACATTTCTTCCAAGGACTGGATATATGCTCCTGGAAGAATGAGCAGTCCACTCCTTTTGAGTTGCAATGCAACTACTAATTTCACTTGTGTTTCAGTTAACTTCTTGCAAAATGAATTTGGCCTCTGCTTGGATAAGTGGAAAATTCATCCTTGCTTTCGCTCTTTCAACACTTCTATGCATTTGATTATAACTCTGGCTTTTTCTTTTTGATCCTATGTCCTCATTTTGGCTGGGATTGAGTTAATTTTCTTCTTAGTAGCTGGTGCAGTGCTGTGTTTTGGATTTAGTATGAGAATATTGTTGATAACACACCAGTGTTTTAGCTGTTGCTCAGTAGTGCTTAATCTAAATCAGGGACTTTTCACTTTCCCATGTTTTGCCAGTGAGGAGGGGCACAAGAAGCTGGGAGGGAGCACAGCCAGGACAGCTGACCTGAACTCCCAAGGGGATATTCATATGGCAGATCATCATGCTCAGGATATAGACTGGGGGGAGCTGGCTAGGAGCAGCTAATCACTGCTCAGGGATGAGCATCAGTCAGCAGGGGGTGAGCAATTGTAGTGTGCATCACTTGTGTTTCTTGAGTTTTATTTCTCTCACTTTTTTTTCCTTTTATTATTGCTGCTGTTGTTATGTATTTTACTTTATTTCAGTCATTAAACTGTTCCTATCTCAGCCCATGGGTTTTACCTTCTTCCAATTCTCCTCCATCCCACTGGAGGCAGGGGGTGGAATGAGTGAGTGGCTGCGTGGTGCTTAGTTGCTGGCTGGGGTTAAACCACAACATCCTAATAAGGACTTCTGTTTTTTCTTATCTGAGTCTCTGTCTTTTGGGTGAGTGGGGGAGGAGAATAAGTGTTCTGCACAGTAGCAGCTGAATTTTTCTCTCACACCTTTTGTGAGCTCTTTATTTCAGAAGGGCATGGGCTGGACTCAAAAACTGGCACAGAAAGGAGGATTCAAGCACCTAAATTCTGACAGGGCTAAAACTGCAGTCCCTGAAGTGTCTCGCTCCACTGGTGCCTGAAACCGGAGGCACCTTGGTCTGCTGGGTGCCTTCTTGATGAACTTGGAAGCTTTTCAGTTGCCTCCAGTTTGGCTCATGTGGCTGCCTGGCGTATTGTAAGCTAAACAGCCTTGCTCCCAGCTAATCCCTCTTGGGATCGAGAAACTGAGTAATGAAACGTTTTGGCCAAGGGCCTGATCTGATAGATGCTTTCAGAGAGAACCGTTCGTACAGCAGTAGGCTGGGCTCCTTGCAAAATACATCTCTGGCTTTGGAGAGCCACAGTCGTGCCAGGCCACCAACGGAAAGCTGAACTTCCATTCCCCACTCTGCCAACAGCCACTTAGTGCTTGGTTTGGGTATCACCAGTGTTGGCGGAGAGGGTCTCCTTTGGTTCTGTGGAAGGAAATAAGTAGGTTCCTGTTTGTAGAAGGTGACTCCGGGTGGATGGATGTTGCTGAGCTCTGGCAGAGGTCAGGCTTTCAGCAGCATTGGTTGGACAATACTTGGTGACCTCCTCGCTCAGCCTGCACATTCCTTTTGACCCCATGGTGGAACGTTTTGTGCTGGTCATGGCACGGGGAACTGGGCACCTACCAGAGGTTTCTGGGTTTCTCAAGGAAGCACATGCCTGCTTTACAAGGCTGTAAATCAACAGCAAGCACCGAGTGCGAAACCCCAGCCTGCCCCAGCCTTGCTCAGACTTGACCTGTTTTATCTGAAAGAACCATTTGAGGTGGGACTGTTCCTGCATATGGAAAGCAGTTGCTTTGAGCTGGCAGGGGAGCACACAAATGGAGGTGAATTATTTCATAGGCCTGCTACTGTTTTTTTTAACTTGTGTTGAAGGGTGGCTGTTTTTTCCATGAGTACAGTGTTTTACAAGGATGCTTGTGGGCATTGTTCACGTGTGATCCTAATGAGGTTTTGTTCTACCTCTTGTAGGCAGTCACTTCTTTCATCGTAACTCTCTGTCCCCTCGAAGCCTGGTCTACGAGAGCGAGTTCTCAGCCATCGAGCCTGCCTTGGACATGTATGATGAGAACAAAACCTGAAAGGAATCCATGCTCCTTCCTGGCCCTTTTCCCGTTTTTTTCATTTCTCATTCCTATTGTTGTGTACTCTTTCCATGGATCTCCTTTGTCTGAAGAAGAGCTGCTTTTTCCAGAACACGAACCCACCTTCTCGATTGCAAAGACGAAGACCAGCTGTGGTGGTTTCTGAGGGTGGCATCTTTGAGCTGACAAAGAGTTGCGCGCAAGCAAGGTTGTCTGATGGAAATTGCTGAGTAACAGCATGGGGAGCTGTGTCGGTCCAGCCGTGGCGATGCAGAAGAGGTTTTCCGGTGGTCCTAAGAGTTTGTGTTGGACTGCAAATGCGTCTCTTACACGGGCGTCTGCTGTTCCCATTGTCTCCAGTTGCCCAGATGCTTGGGCAATGTCAGAAAGGGAACTGGTTGTAGAGGAGATGGCCAGTGACTGGTAAAAGCACTCCTATATCTTGGTCAATCCATAACCTTACTGTGAAATAGCCCCTTCTAAAAGGGACCTTTATAAGTGCATTGAGTTTCCTACAACCCACATAACCCTGGATAATAGCAAGCCAGTCTGATGTTAAAGCTGCAGAGAGGACCTGCGTTTGCAGAAAGATTTCAAGGAACTCGATAGTTGGATTTTTTTCTCTGATTTGATTGAAGCAGGAGAATGGTCTACACAGAATATACTTCTGGTCGTTCCGTGTGCTCAAGTCAAGTGAGTCTCTTCCTATAGAGAGGACATTCACAGAACCAGCACTTGATCTACCTGAAAACCATAAGACTCTTTGAAATATGCAGGAATCTAATTAGCTTTCTTTCTCACTTAACCTTTTTTTTGGGGGGGGGAGGAGGGAGGGTGGTGGTTTAAAAAAATTCACCAACTTTTTCACTGAGGTTTTTTAAAAGCCAGCATGTTGGCATTACACAAGAGAAGAAGAGAGGTAAGCTTCTTATCCCGTCCTCCCATTGAGATCTGCAACAGTTAAATGACAAACACGTTTTCTAAGCTGTGCCCTTTCCCACTGACATCAGTAACAGGAATGCAGAAAGCAGCAGAAGAAAGGAAAGCAGCAACCGCTTTGAGACGCTGCAGGAAAAATCAGGTTTTAGTGGTGTGTGACAAAAGCGGTGGGGAAATGAATATTGTTTGCAAGCTTCTGAAAGAGTAATGCAGGAATGGAGAGTGAGAGAGGAACCTCTTGAGTTAAGTCATCCACGGTGTTCCTCAAATGAGCAGACATGGAGGAGCGAGTGCTTCTTCTCCACCTTTTCCTACCGGACAAATGCATAGCTGTTTAATGAATGTCTGGATTTTTCTCCATTGCAGTCCAAGTTACTGTAGGTGTAGGAACGCATTTGTGTCCTTGTAACGTGAAACAAAGCTTCACCTTCTGTATAGGAATCTTGAGAAATCAGTTAAGCCAAAAAGGAAGGTAAGACATTACCCTGCCATGCTTTCATTTCATCCGCTTTTGCTACAAGCGGGGGGAATTGCCCCTCCTTTATTATGTTTTCTAGCTGTATAGCTGTCTGTTTGACATATATCCTTACCTGAAGTGTGGTTTGGCTGTGTCTTTAACACAGATGTTTAAGAGAAGAAGAAAAACCCAGCGCTGTAAAATGAGGAAATGATCCTCATCACTGAGCGTGCTTTGACTTTTGTTGCTGTGCGTCAGCTTTATTTAATCTGATAATTCAGGAGTGGGTGGCGTGAAGTGTAGGGAGGCTTTTCTCATAATACCCACATTTATATTTACCAAATGCACTTTTATTGTCATTCAGCCCACTCTAGAAATATGTTTAAACCCCAAAACCTTTAAAGAGCACAATTTTAACACCCACTTTCTCCTACAAAGCAGAAGTGAAGGTTGCACAAAATGCCAGCCGGTGGTTTGAGCGGCAGGAGGTCGTGGTCAGCATCCTTCCTCTTTTGCAGATGTGCAAATGGGGGCAGCTCTTGGCAGCATCAGCAAGCCCAGGCAGAGCTCCCAAACCCAGCCTGGCTGAGCTGCACTCAGGCCCATACAGGGTGGCAGAAGGGCTGATTGAGCAACCCCTGTTTTCATAATTCCATCTGCGCAATCACAGCAGGCAGACACATGAGAGAAGAATCACCATCTCCCAAGGATGTTACAAGGCTTCTTGTTATCCATGGTGGGCAGCCAGGTTACAATAAACCAATACACACCTGGGTGTTTGTGGTTAAACACGTAGATCTGAGTGTCCACAACAAGCATGTGTCCTGTGCACAGTGCAGAGCTCCCCGGTGTGGTTTGGGGTAGGACAGCCTGTTGTAGCACTGTGCAGGGTACAGATGCTCAGAGTAAATCCTTCTTGTACGGGCTACGTCAGCCCAATGCAGGGATTTGCCCCAGGGCCACTGGGCACAGTTTTGGCATGAAAAGAAAACTGATGATTTCTCGGCTGTGACTGAGACCATTTGCACCAGCCATGTACCAGAGTGTCCAGAAAAGCTAGAAAAGGCATGGAAATTAAAAGAAACATTAGAAAGTACAAAGGCCCCAAAGACAAAACAATAAATAATATCATTTGTATTTTGTAAAATCTAATTTCTAACCTAACGTCCTGGTTTTTAGCAGGGGGAGGGAAGATTTGCCTCTGTGGAGATTGGGGTCTGGTATAGTGATATAGAAATGGATTTGTGCTACAGCAGCTTGGATAAGGGAGTTGATGATTCCAGTTGACATCCTGGATTTGGAAAATCTGTCAGCACTGTAAAAACGAAAAGCTAGTTCAAACAATTGATCCCTATGTACATGCTGGGACGTGCCATAGCGTGCGTTCTTCTCCTTAGTCATATGCAGGATGGGGAGGAGGCACCACAGCAACATGGGTGATTTTTCTGGGCTGCACTGGTAAGTTTGAGGTTTTCCTTTTAATATTAATCAGTATATAAAAAAAAAGCTTGATGGGCATTGTTGTTCTTGTTCTGCTGCAGTGGTGCTGTGTATGGTTGAGTCATTTCATAGAAGTAAAATAGACTGCAATTTACTAAGAAATGGAAGTGCCAGTAACTTGGGAAATCATTTCCAAGGTTTAAAAAAAAAACCCAGTTCTTTATAAGAGAAAGCATTAATTTATGACTTTAACATATATATATATGAAAGCTTTTATCTCCAAGTGTTTCCCTAAAATATTTAAACTCAGCACTTCACCTTCTCTTTCCTGGCCTCCTGTTCCATGAGAGTTTTGCATGTTCCCGTAAGACAATTGTAAAATCAAGGTTTGCTTGTGTTCTTAGAGGATAATTGCCAGTAAAAAAGAAACAGACTGTAAATGTGCTTTTTACCTATAATATTAACAGTAAGTATTAAATTTGAAGCATGTTAAAATTAACTTAATGACACTTACGATTACTCCCTCCAGTGAGCTCATGTGTTGATATCTGCACTATCCCCCTGCTTCTAGGATGCTTGCCTTGGCACCTGAGGATGCTGTAGGAATAGCCAGATATCCTACATAAGCCAAAGAAAGACCAAAAATAGTTAAATAAATGTTTTTAGGACTACGTTACGAGACTTTTACACACCTTCTGTTCTCTTTAAACATACTCATGTAAGACAGTGCAAAGGCTTGGGAAAGACGAGCTTTACCAGCTACTGAAAAGCAGAGGGAAGTCTGCAGGAGGCAAGAGTCACACTGATGCTCCAGGACTCGTTTAGCCCAATTTAGGTTTGAGATAATGCCACAGTCGTAGTTCATGAGCTGAAGAATGAAGGCACCAGGGTTGAGCTGAAGTTCAAGCAGCTCTGCAGCCTGATTACTGGGGGGTGAGTTAATTGTTAAAAGTATGTATTGTTTTGCTTAGCTAATAGTCATCTGGGGTTTACAACAAAGTAAACTTCATGGCAATGCACAAGCCAAGGCACAGTGGGCAAATACAAGAGCCATGGGGCTGCTGCCAGCCCTGTGGTGTGCGGAGAGGGCAGGAAACGCCTTGGAACTTCCCAAGCGAAGCTTTCAGTCCTTTTTCACTCCATGTTACACATCCATAGGTGACCTAATTTTCCAGCCTGAGCGGTGCAGAAGAGTGCATGATGTGCCATGACAGCTTGCATATGTGCTGTTATATTTAAAGATGCCTTCACTTTTAACTTGCTGCACCGCAGGGTACTGCTGTAAGGGCAGCCCATGGTCCAGCATGCTGGGTGGAAACTGCTGAGCAGGGGAGGGATGAGAGAGGGAAAGATGCTCCAGTTAACCAGACTTGGGGGGGGAGGAGGGAATCAGGAGAAAGGTAGAGTGTGCTTCTGCAGGTTGGTGCTCATTTCTGCTTTGTTTCCAATGTCTTTGGAATAATCAGGAGGAAAAGTGGTACCCTGCACCACTTCCTCATGGGATGCAGTGACAAGAGTAGGGCTCTGGCTGGGATTCTGCTGCCAGCACAGGGTCACAGTGCTGTGTAACCCCCAGACAGTGATGTCCTGACCTGATGGCCAAAACCCTGACGTCACTGGGGCCCATAAGGCTTACCTGATGCAGGTGCAGTGCTTTGTGGGGATGAAACGCACTTGCATGAGCCTTTGCAAAGCAACACTAACTGACACCATTTACCTGGGTCAGTTGTTTGATCCTTTCATTCACCTGCTCTTTTTAAATGCCTGCAGTGTTCCCAAATACTCTTAATTCTCCCCACTTGATCTCTGGTCTCCACCCCATTGATTATTAGTGGCTTTCTCCTCCTCTGGAGAGCCAGGTGAAGATCTCCATTGTGCAGGCACTGTCATCCACCCAACCGCCAGCATCTTCTTCACCACCATGCTGCCACCTTGCCAGCCACTCCCGTGAAGGGGATTTATTGGTCCAAACCAGCATCATGGTCTGAGGGAGCATGGAGATTCCTGGTGGGTTGGTTTTGGCCAAAGCAGGCTGTGTGCACCATGGGTGGTTGTTGTGGGATGCTCATTCGGAGGGTCCCTGCATGGAGCATCCTTTCGCTCCTCAGCCCACTAGCCTCATGGAGATGCCCAGATGAGCAGAGATAGATGTGTAGGTTGTGCAATAATGTCTGAATATTTATTCTTTTTATGGCAATAATGTCTAGGGTCTCTGGGCATGGGTGCACTGTGGTATAAGGTGTTGCCCCAAAATAATCCTTTTCCTAAAGAGTTAATAATTAAGTATTAATGCAAAGTAAGAAGTATATAGGGTTTTTATTGTAGGCTGAAACTATTTAGAGTGGTTTTGTTGCAAGGCTGATTACTGGCTGGGGCGTGGGGAGGGGGGGTGAATTAGTGTTATACAGCTGGAACTGGGGTTTCACAGCTCAAAAATCTGCTGGTTGTGCATGTGAAGCTCCCTTGCTCCTGCAGGGCATGGGCTATCCCCTTCTCCTCTTGCATCTACCCGCAGCTTGCTGCAGCTGAGCCCCTCAAGCAAGAAAGCTTTTAGTCTTTGCCCTGAGCTCAGCTGCATGTGTTTGCTGCATCATTTGCCTTTTGTTTGCTGCCTCTCATGTGCTCCAGGGTTCAGCTTGGCTTGGCTCTGACTTGGTCTGCAGTTGCCCAAACCCCTCCAGGGGGCAAGAGCCATTAATTCCCAACAGAGCAGCTCTGCTGGGTTGTGGTAATGGCATCAGGTCGCTAGAATTACTGCTGGTCTGCAATGCCTGTGGCTGTAACACCCTCTGGCTGTCTCGGGCAGTAAAGGCTGTATCTGCCCGCAGCCTCTGCATGTACCTGCACTGCACTGGGAGGATCACAGAGAGAGCAGCTCAACAGCTCAGCTCAACACTCCCATGTGCCAGTACAGGGAAGTCTGGGCTTGAAATTAGACTGGATTATCATTGCTGCTCTCAAGCAAGGAATGTTAAATAGGGCGTTTGAGGCTGCTAAAGTAAAGCTCCTGTTTGCAGCTTTGTGCATTTCCTGCATTGCAGCCAGCAAGGCAGCGTCCCAGCCTGTCACTAGACGGGGCTCACTTTGTGCTAGTGCTGGAAGGTGCTCCATGAAAAGAAGCCTTCTTGGTTGCCACCACATCAGCAGGTAGACTTTTTCCACCCCTTGTGTCTAGACTTAACTCCTAGCAATGGTAAAATCTGTCACACTACTTCTATAAAGGGGAATAACCATTCTGAGCAAAGTGACTGATAGCATCGTGCTTCTGCTTACCCAGTCAGCCCTGCTGCAGTTTGCAAGTAGATGTTGAATACTAAATGCTTCTCATGGCCTGCTTGAGGCCATGGCTGGCTATGCATAGAACACACTGGAACTGCATCATTTCATCCCAGCAGAGAGGGGACACCGAAACCTTTGGGCCTTTGGGTGTGGGAGAGAGATTGCAGCAAACAACAACAGAAAGAACAATTTGCCTGCGTGTAAAATGAAGTCTCTTTCGACTGGCTCGCTGCAAGGTGGACCACAGCAGTGTGACCACACCACCCGAAAATGCCAGCAGCTACCAGGGGTCTGGCCGAGGAACGGGGACACTGCAGGGACACAGGCACGGCGGGTGGTGCGGTGCCCTCCAACAGTCAGATCCTCACAGCCCTTGTGAAACTGTAGCTTGACAGCAGCAGAACTTCTTGACATGTTTTGATGTAAGTATAACACTGTATTGTAGTTACGTGGTATATGCCAATATGTTAACAGTGCATACTGGTTAGTTAGGGTTTACTAATGTAATACATTTCAATAAAAAGCAATTTAAAAATACAGAGTTTGTGACCTTGGTGTCTCTCAAAATACAGGGGGATGAAAGCATCACCCAGTGACTCCTGTCTCTCTAGTATTTCTTAAATACATCTTTTATATATATATATAGCATAGAACACCATTGTCGAAGGATCCATTTTCAGAGAGGATTTTTCCTACTCTGCCATAAATACTGTTTTATTTTCCTATAATAGTGCACGGAAATCTCAGGCCATTAAAAGCCACATGGTTCAAAGCGGTTTATGACTATACAGGAGACACTAATCCACCTTCCCACAGTGTTTTGCCACCTGACAGATGGCACATAGCAGGCAGGAACAGAGATAGTAACACAGAGAAGGCTCCTTCAGCACCTTCTGCCAGTGCTTGAACCCTTCCTGCAGCACATCCAACCTTCAGAAACCACCGTGCGGCTCCCAAATACAGCCACGCCATTGAGATGAAGGTAGAGCCCTGAAAGATGAGCCAGCTAATAAATATTTATATTGCAGTAGTGTACAAAGGCTCCAGCAGGGATTAGGGCATTACACTAACACAGAAGATAGATCATCCCAGGGTTAAAGGATTTATAGGCTAAAGAAAACATGGCATTCCCGCCTTCCTGGGAGCCAGGTAATAATCTCTGACACGGTGAATGTCAGTGTTTAAACCACGAACAGCAGTTCAGTGGGACACTGATCTGCAGCCAAGAGATGAGGAGGACCCACATCTGCTTTCCTGTTTGCTGCAAAGACCATCCTTGGACTTGATCACAAGCCCTGTGTGGGCTCCAGAACGGCAAAACAAGGACTTAAAGCTGACTGTAGCCCCCTACACCGGGAGCTCCCTGCTAATAAATTACTGCATAAACTACAATGGGAGGGAGCACTTCAATAATCTTGGTTGACAGCAGCTTCAGTGGGTCCCGTGGGGCTGCACGGGAAGATGAATATGCATGTGCCTGGTGTTTTGCTATGTAAGCACATTACCCTAGTCAAACTTGAACTGCCCTAGCAAAGGTCTTTTCAGTGCAGGGTGCCACCGAGAAGCAGCGGAGGGGACCCCAGCTGCCCACCGAGGACGGGGCAGGGAGCTGGCACTGGACCCGTTCCCCTCCGGGGACTGGGGCTCGAACCCAGGACCTCTCCTCTCCCGCGCCACAGCGGCAGCCTGGCACCGCCCCGCTGCAGTGAGGGGGCCCGCACGCCAGAGGGCGCCGTGGCTCCGCCGGCGCGGCCCCGTGACCCGGCGGCGCGGCCCGGCTGCTTCCCCGGCACCGCCTCCCCGCTGCGGCCGGGCCCGGCCCAGTGCCGCTCTCCTCCGCTCCGTGCCTCTCCACCGCAGCGGCCCCGCCGCGATGTGGCTGGGGCCCGAGGAGGTGCTGCTGGCCGGCGCGCTGTGGGTCACGGAGCGGGCCAACCCCTTCTTCTTGCTGCAGCGCCGGCGGGGACACGGCAAAGGGGGCGGCCTCACGGGTGAGCCGCGGCGGGGCTGAGGGGAGGCTCCGGCCCGGCCACAGCGGGGAGGCGCTGCGGGGGCAGCGGGGGGATGTCCTGCTCCGCTGCTGTGTCCCTGCAAGGCCCGGTCCGGAGGGCGCTGAGGGGCTCCCTGACCGCGGCGCGGGCTCCGACAGGGCCGGGCGGGAGCTGCCCGCCTCGGTACGGCGGCGGGAGCGGGAGGGAGATGGAGGCCCCGGCGGCTGGGGTGAGCCCGTTCCGTCCGACGGGGTCTGTGCGGCGCCTGGCGCTGCGGCCGGGCCTCCCCTGCGTGCTGATGCACAAGGGAGGGTGAATAATGGTGCCGGGGGCGGCTGGGGTGACCCTCTTCGCTTGCCAGGAATGGCTCCTCTGTCATCCTCGCATTGCCTGGAATTGCCGAGTTGTTTTCTTTATGCATTTCCCCCAAGATTAGAGGATGGAAGTGAGATGTGGTTTTAAACTAATACCTTCACCAAAACTGCTGTGCCTGGGTCAGGGGTGAAGTTGTGTGGGTGCCCGATAGCGATGGAGCAACCCCAGTGCGTGTGTGTGGCTGATACCCTGTTTGCTGACAGAAACTGTTACAACAATGTCGCGGTGCCTACAATGTTAACACCACCACAACAGTCCCCTCACTTTTAAAACACCCCGTTCATGGGCAAAATGCTGACAGAGTTACATGGATAACCAAAATGTGCTTTTTACATTTGTGTGTTGCACACAACCAGGTTCACGCATTAGCCCTGTTAACCAAACACACTGACTGCAGAAATGGCACAAGCTGATAAACACCCTTAGCATGTTTCAGCTGTTCACAGTGTTCAAAACTGTTTTGAATTGCTCTGTTTTATGCAGCATCACTTAATTGTCTAATTTCACATGTAGCCATGTAGGTATTCTGGAGTTCCCCAGGTTCTTGCAAGAAGCAGTGATACCTGGTGCTGTTCTGGAAGTGTTTGAGCTGATCTCTTATTGGAAGCTTGGAGCCAGTTTACTTCCTGAGCTAGTTTAGCTCAGTGAGAGAGTCTTCTTCAGAGCTCTTACATGTGAAAAGCCACGTGTCCTCCTTACGGAGCTGTACAGCTGCAAGTTGACATTTTAGAGGTAGAATGTAGATACTCATCCTGAAAGCTGGAAAGGTGTTTAAGTAAGTTGCTGTTGTACTTAGATTCTTAAACATGTCAATGTGTCTTCACTGATCCATGTGCCAATATTTGACATGTTTGTTATTGTTATAAGAAGTATGCAAAATGGCTTTTTAACACCCATTCTGTCTAAAACTGTGCACAAGAAACCTGGAGCCAAAATTGAGATCCTGCTGTGCTGGGTACATACGGATTTGGTTTAAGGATTACTAGATGAGCTTGCTGTGGATGGCATTTCTGTTGAACTGTGATCAATGGTATATTCCTAGTCTATTACTTGCTTTTGGATAGCCGAAGGAGATAAAGGGGAGGAAGTAGCATGTTTCATGATAACGAATGAGATATGGTTTCATGATAACGAATAAGATATGGGTGAGACTTGCCCAAGCCATACAGAGGAGAGCAGGGGGATTGAGCCTGGGCCTCCCAAATAGAGATCGAGAGGAAGAATCATGCTCTCCAAGTTCTAATGTTAGAAAACTTCTAATCATGAGGAAGTTGTGAAACTAATTTGCCTTAAAAATGTTCATAGTACATTATGTAGAATAACAAAGCAAACTATCATCTTAGATATTTGATTTATCTAGAAAATAGACTGAATTGAAATATATGGGTCTGCTTTACAAAGTTGCTGTCAGTATTTATTCTGGAAGTGCTTCCTTTTTTATTTAGCATCATGTACAAAAAATACTTGAACTTCTGTATTGCCAAATTCTGATTCTCTGCCTTCTGTCTTTGTTTAATCAAAGTACTTCCAGAAACAACACTGCAACCTGTGAGTACCAGTTTTTCTGGAGCTGCTTGATTCCAGTTTGGATGAGTTATCTTACCTGCTGTTTGCATAGGTGATGCTGAAATATACAGCATTGAAAACTCTTTGGTGTTTTAGTTTAGTGGGCTTAAAAATCACTATTGGCAACAAAATCCCCACAGAGGAAATTACATTTCATTTGTATTAGAAAACTCCTATGAAGGCAGAGGAATATAATGAGGTTTAGGAGACACTTAATTGCCATCTAAACTTTCTCCATTACCAGTGGGATTGGCTGTAGTTGGTTTATAGGTAATTTGCCTGCAGTGACTGGATGTGTGTCTTCATTGTCTCAACGAGGTGCCGTTGTTCTTCTGTCACAGCATAGGTCATAGGAACATCATTTTTCCCTAATTTTCAACCCTTATTTTTACTTAACCCAATTCTTCATTTTGGTAATACATTGTTTTAATTTCTCCCTCTTTGCCTCCTAGGTCTTCTTGTGGGAACATTAGACGTGGTTTTGGATTCTAGTGCCAGAGTTGCCCCATACCGTATTCTGCACCAGACTCAGGACTCTCAAGTGTACTGGGCAGTGGCATGTGGTATGTAGTGATGTGACTCTTGTTGGAGGCTGAATTTTTATTATTCTGTTGTCTTTTTGGTTCAGATAATCAGTGATCCCACATCTGTAATAGATTTGTGGATACACTATATCTGTATAAAACATTACAATAATAGTTTTTTAAAACATCAGAAATCTTTGGTTTCTTTTACTTGAGAAGTGTAACTGCTCTATTAGAGTATCATGGTACAACCTCCTAATATCTGCTGATAAACTTTAAGTTTTTTAGGTCCTGCTGGTTGCTAAAGAGAAAGGTATCTTCGGACGTATTTGTTAGACCACTTCTGTTTATAATAAGAATCTTCACTTCTCACTTTGTGGTTGAGACATAAAATTTGAGCATGAGGTAACTATGTGCTAAGCCCAGACATCTTGATGTCTTGTTTTCACTGTTTCTGTCTTCTCCCCAGGCAGCCACCATAATATTCTCCCTTGCAGAGCTACTTAAATTCTGCTGAAACAAGGTTTAGAAGTTTCTGTGTTTCACAGAAAGTTTCCCTTTTGAGGAAGGAGGAGGCAGAGAGGAAGAAAGAAAACAAAATGGCAGGCCAGAAACTGCATAGAAAAAAGCAGAATATTTAGTGGCCACATATGGCGCAAATCTGAAATTTTACAGTATCTTAACACTAATGGGTGTGTTATTTTTATGCAATACCAGGAGTGTTTTAATTGATATCCTCTATATCTCAGTTACTTTTAAGAAATGCAACATGATAAAATGAGCTGGGCTATCTAACAACTGAATGGAGTTTGATAAATAATTATACAGGAGTAGATACATTGTCTTTATCCAGAATATTTTTGTAATTATATCTGGTTCTCATTTGATTGTCAGAGTGAAAGTACTTAAAGTTATAAAATGTATATGGTTCTCCAGTTGAAAAATGTGTACTTTTTATGTACAATTCATCATAAGTAAATACTAGTGGCAGCATTCTGGTGATACACAGCTTCGGCCTTACAGCCAAAGGTTCCGGCCTTCATTCTTACAACTCTCTCTGTAGGAATTGGTTTACTCCTTCTTATATGCAATTTTAATGTTGTTCTTAGATGTCAGTTACTGAGGCCTGGCTCATTTTAGCAATTTGCTGCGACTTGGTGAGAGATGCAGCTCCTGAAACAAAACAAAACTCAGACTTTTATTCCCCTACCATAGTTGCTGGACCTGTGGAGAATTTTTGACAACCAAAGTATCCTATAGTTGTTAATTCTGTGACCTTAAAATAAGCCATTTTGTATTACTCGAAATCATTAGTGCTTTAAAAACACTGTCAGATGGCTAGCACAGATGTCAAGTAAACTTACTGTTGCCTGATCCATTGGGCTGTACACACAGACTCAAATTCAAAGCCCTGCAGTGCTTTGAGACAAGACAGCTTACTTGCTTCTAGTTTTTAGTTTCAGTTCTTGGAGTTATTTCTACTTATGAAACCACAGATTAGGTGGTGTTGGGCTTCGTGGTTAGGCGTCCAACTGCAAATACGTGAAGAGTGTTTCATTGCTGAAGCTGCCTCTTAAAGTGAGGTAGAGCAGTAGCTTTAGGGAACAGCTTGGGTGTCTGCTGCTGTCTTCTCTTCCACTGTTAACCACAGGGAGAGGTGTAGTGTACTCACAACGAAACCGGGTAGAGGGAGGCGTGCTGTTAACTTTTTTAGATATCCCACTGCTCTTGCGTAAAACTTCAGAAGGTGAATTTACTGGAATTTGGCAAAGAGAAACTTAAAAATGTCTTTGACTTGCGTTTAAACGGGTTTCTTTTTCTCTGCACTTAACCGTGTCTCTTGTTAAGAATATAAATTGTTTTTTAATTTTTCTGCATTTTTTCTGTCTGCAAGAGACCACAGTGATAGCTGTCCACAGAGAGGAGGAAATCTTTTAGTAAACACAAATCTTTGAAATAATGTAAACTCAGGTAACTTTCTATAGAAAAGTTCTTCAAATTGGTTAGAGAGTGCAGCTTGTCCTTTGTGAGCTGTTGTACATGGGTAAAGACAACGAACTAGTAGGAAGTTTGGTGAGACCTTTTTACTTAGGAAAGTAAAACACTTTGACATCAATGTTTGCTTGCTTTTTGTTTTGGAATTTTATGCTTTTTGCTGACCATTGAGCATGGAATACGGGACCTCTTTGTAGGTGTAAAAGGTTCAGTTCTTCTGTAGGTGCAAAAACTTCAGGATTCTACTGAAAGTTAATTATTTTTGCTCCACAATACCAGGAACTAAAAGAGGTTTTCTTGTCTGGAACATAAGAACACGTTTTATCTGGGGAAAAAAGCTGTGTTTGGTGTGCGCTGGCAGATAGGGTGGTCTGTTGGTAGTGTTATTGTCCTTGGTGGCAGTGGAGATATTTCATTAGAAACATAATGGTATACATAAAATATCCTTGACATGTATGCGGTTATTGTGTTTGATTTCTCTTCATCACTGTTTGGTAATTATTAGTTTCCTGCTGTGAACTTGGAGGGCAAAATAAGACCATGTTCTAATTTCTTTTTTCTTTGCTCTTCCCATCATCTTTCACCCCTTCAATTAGGGTCATCCCGTAAAGAGATCACAAAGCATTGGGAATGGCTGGAGAATAACTTACTGCAGACTCTCTCCATCTTTGATAATGAAGAAGATATCACCACCTTTGTGAAGGGCAAGATACATGTAAGTGACACATTTCCCTGAAGGACTTCCAGATCCTGAGAAAGAATGAGGAGGTGGCTTTAAGGATTTTTTACCGGAGGGAAGGAGGGAGGGAGCAAGAGCTCCATTGCAAAACTTCTCCCTGCTCCCTTTTCAGACACATACATTTGAAATTGTCATGGAATATATATGGTATTATCAGCATCATGTTGCAGTCATAACACTGGCCAAAGGTATTTGTGTGAGGGAAAAAGTTACAAGCAGTAGATCTCAGGGAGCAGGCTGCTTAGGATGCTCTTACTAATTAAAATATACCTCTTTAAAATCCTTGCTGATTATGCCTTTGATGCAGAGAGAATGTTTAACAAGGATTCATCTTGCAACAAATACAGCAGGGAGAACTCTAGTTTGCAAGTAATACACTTGTCCTGCCACAGTGCTCTAAAAGGCATGTAAGTTGTAAAGAAACTGCACCCCAATTTCCACTGCCTTCTGAGTCAGACAGGTGTCTGCTTGTTGTGCAAGGAACACACTTCAGATTCCCAGCCCACAAATTCTCCAGAGTAGAAACCTATAAATAGAGTTTGCTATTGAACAGCAGCAATTTGAGTCTTTTTCAGTACTACTGTCAGACTGTTTGTATTTTCTGTGTGCAAGAGAGATTGTGGTCATTTGTGTTTTCCTTCTGGCCAGTCAAGATCTGACAGACTGTGGAGTTCTGCTCTTCCTGGCAGATGATCTTCTTCCTGTTGAAGAAGCATGTATGCAAGTGAAAACAGACTTCAGTTCTCCTGCAGGGTGTTCAAAGTGTTACCAGGCCAGCCAGGAGAAACTCAGTCAAACGTTAAATGTGAATGCTTGCTGCATGTGTTCAGGAATGGATCCCAGGCTATCTGGCTGCTCTTTCTACATGTCTTTACCATTGCTCTAACATGACAGGAGAAATGGTAACTGTTGTGTCGTGTTTCTTCTTTCTGTCTTCCGGATTGCTGCTGTGACCTTTTGCTGTCCATTATGTCTGTCAGCAGGCATGTTCCCTTCTGTTACTTCTCTCATTTCTTCCCCCTCTCCTCCCATGTCCTTTCAGGGAATTATTGCTGAAGAGAACAAGAATGAGCAGCCCCAGAGTGAAGAGGATCCAGGTAAATTCAAAGAGGCTGAACTGAAAATGCGGAAGCAGTTTGGGATGCCCGAGGTGGAGAAGTTGGTCAATTACTATTCCTGCAGCTATTGGAAAGGCCGTGTACCCAGGCAGGGATGGCTGTACCTCACTGTCAATCACCTCTGTTTCTACTCCTTCTTGCTGGGCAAAGAGGGTGAGTTGCAAGCCTGATAGTTGTTTTTCTGCCATTTGCCATTAACTTTTTTATGCAGTTGATCTTGTGTGTGACCTTTTTTAAGATGACAGCCTTTTTTTCCCTTTTAGGAATCCTTTGGGCTCTAGCTCAGTGGACAGATCAGTCCTTACACTCATAGGCACTTCAGGGATGTTTAGACTGAATACCTAAGTCAGTTGTTGTACAAGTACAACCAAAGTTTTACATAAACTGGATTGGAGAACCAAGCAGTATTTTTACCTTGGTGAGTTTTATTTGGAACCACCACCAGGATCCAGTATTTACAGAGCCTGAACTCCTGAGTTAAAAGCTAATTTGCTGGAAAGAAAGAGTGAAAACTTGAGTAATTGTACTTGAAGGCATTTACTGGATAGGAGATAGTCCTTTAGTAACTGCATTATTTCTAGTCTAGTTAATCACAAGGATTACTTCCAAGTATTTTTGGAGAACCCAGTAAAAGAATTGTCCACGTGTAAGCGGGGGAAAAAATGCTGCTACACTGAGAGCTTAATGGCCCCTTGAGCCTCATTTCTGATTGTTGTTTTGCCTCAAATGGTAATATAGGGGTTTTAATCTTTTTTTTTTCCCAGTTACACTGGTGATCCAGTGGGTGGATGTAACCCAGCTAGAAAAAAATGCCACGCTGCTGTTCCCTGAGTGCATTAAAGTAAGCACAAGGGACAGTGAACTTTATTTTTCCATGTTTCTCAACATCAATGAGACATTCAAGCTGATGGAACAGTTGGCTAATATTGCTATGCGGCAGCTGCTGGATAATGAGAGCTTCCTACAGGACAAGTCTCTCCCGAAGCCCAGGAAGCCTCTTAAGAACATCTCTGCATTAAAAAGGTATGTGTTTCCAGCAGTGAGGAAACAAGACAAATAACAGGGGATTGTTATAATAAATCTGTATTACTGTGTAGCTCCCAGTTACCTCTGGGATTTTCTCACCCTGGCTGTATCAGTTATTCCTAGCATTAGCCTTCTGCCTGATCTTTTTTTCTTCCCATCCCAAACTGGTACTGAAATCACACACACCCTCATGTCTTACTCATGCATGAGTAGGCATGGTCAGGAGGAATTTTCAACTACAAACTGTTGAAAATCCTGTTAAAAAATAAGTGAAAGAAGAAAATTACATCAGCCCCATTGTCTGAAGTTGAAGGTTTCTAAAAAGTAATATACATTTGTATTGTAATAAATCCTGCTGCTGGGGACTGCTCTCTGCGCTTGCATATTTTATCTTGTATTGCAGGACATACATTGTCAGTGAAGCATGTCTGAAAGCTGAAAGTGGAGTCAGATGAGGGGTGGAATCTCAGTTAGAGAAATGAATACTAAGAATACACAGCACAGTCTGAAGGTTGTGATTGGAGTCAACAATTAACATTAGTGTTGGAGTGGGTTTTTCCAGTGAGAAAAAAACTCTGTGGATTACTCTTTACTTTTCTTCAGAGACCTGGATGCTCGAGCCAAAAATGAGTGCTACCGTGCCACTTTCCGGTTGCCTAAGGATGAATGCCTGGATGGACACACAGATTGTACCTTGTGGACACCATTCAACAAGATGCATATTCCTGGCCAGATGTTTGTTTCCAACAATTACATTTGTTTTGCCAGCAAGGCAGAGGAGGCCTGTCATCTCATCATTCCTCTCAGGGAGGTAGGGATTTCTTACCTGTGTATTAAGACTATAGGCCTTTCTTGTCTTGTGTGCTTCTGTCTTTTGTGCAGTGCTTTATAGATCATAGAGAATCTCCTAGATCCAAATGGCCCTTGTCTTTGTCTTCTAGGTGACAATAGTTGAGAAAGCAGATAGTTCCAGTGTCTTGCCCAGCCCTCTGTCCATCAGCACTAAAAGTAAAATGACCTTCTTCTTTGCCAATCTGAAAGACCGAGATTTCTTGGTACAGAGAATCTCTGACTTCTTGCAGAGAACACCATCCAAGAAGCCATGTGGCAGTGACAGGGAATGGAAGTGGAATTCGGCTGATCCTGGTTGTGAGGTACTAAGGGAATAGCGGGGAGGAGCATTTGTCAGCTTTTCAGAATAATACTTGTTACAGTGTTTTAACAGTGCTCCTTACCAGCAAATACTGTCTCTTTGTTAGACAATTAGCAGAGGAGGGAGGCTGCCTGAGCTCAGCTGCTTTATGTTTTGTTGTTCAGGAGGTTCCAGAGTTGCCTTCCAGCAGCCCACTTGCTGTTAGCCCTGTGTCTGCTCTCAGCAGTCGACCTATCAACTTCTGTGCCGGGGAAGTGCCAACAGCCTCACAGGGACTACTCAAACTCTTCAGAAGAAATTCCGAGGAGCTTTCAGGACCCAAAGGGGTAAATAATATTTTAACTTAAAAGAATTAACTCTAGTTTGCAGTAGGTTGCAGATTTTCTGTCCTGGTCTGACTTAAAGTTCATTTTATCCCTAGTCAGTCCTGCAGTATCACTGCTTTGTGTGTCACAGTGACAGTGCTGCATAGATGTAACCTGACCCTCAGCTTGCTTTATGAGTACTGAGATACCTGAGATGCTTCACTAGAGGGTGAGAAATAAGTGATACTGTGTTTCTGGGATGTAAATTCATGTCTGTGAAGAACTGCTTTTCTTCAAATCAAGAAAGGAGATCTCTGCTTGCTAGTTAATCATCTTAGGCCATGGTTCTCCTTGCATTTATGTGCAGGTTTGCAAGGTGTGATGCCATTGCACAGCCCATGTTAGTGTTTCAAAGATTTGACTTTAAGTGAGGTCAGAACTGATTCAGAACAGTGTAGGTTAGGATGCACCTGTTCATTCAGGCAGAAGAATAAAGGCTTCAAATGTCACAATGCAATGCATTTCTCTTGTGAAGTGTAGGCCTGAGCATACCCAGAAATTACCTGTCCTACAAACATAAAAATGCATTAATCTCCTAAAACGGCCATGTTTGTTTCTGTGAAGGCAAAGGAAAAGATGAAAGAAGAGTCTTGGAACATCCATTTCTTTGAATATGGGCGAGGCATGTGTATGTATCGCACTGCCAAGACAAGAGAGATGGTGCAAAAAGGAATCCCAGAGAACCTTCGTGGAGAATTGTGGCTCCTTTTCTCAGGTAGGGTGTTGTGCTGCATATTTTGACAGCTATTAAGAATAAGCTTTCTGCACATCTCAAAGGAAAAGGGATAAATCTTAGCTCATTTCAGAATAAATTAATCACAAGTTAACTCCCATCTGAATGATACATTTCATGGTGGTGGTGCCAAAAATGCAGAGATCACATTCCTGACATTACGGGTTTTTATGAGTGTAGAAGCTCTTTAGCTTCTTTTGTCTGCGTTTGTGTTGGGACCTAGACTCTTAACATGATGATTTCACAATGAGTTTGTTACTGTCATATCTATTCATAGTTAATGAATTCGTGCAGTTCTTCCTGGCTGCCTCATCTCTGAAACTGTGGGTATAAAATCTGTATTCTAGAGCTCAAAAGGTGAAGCAATATTTATTTGTCATTACAGGGGCTTGGAATGAGATGGTGACTCATCCTGGTTACTATGCAGATCTTGTGGAAAAGTCAATGGGAAAGTACAATCTTGCTACAGAAGAAATAGAGAGAGATCTGCACCGTTCTATGCCAGAACATCCTGCCTTCCAGAATGAGCTGGGAATTGCTGCCCTCCGCAGAGTGTTAACAGCTTATGCATTCAGAAATCCAACAATTGGGTACTGTCAGGTAAGAAAGAAGCCTTAGACTTGTTAGGTCTACATGGTGACCATGATTGACTTGGTCTTTTTCTGCAGGTTTTTTTTAAGTTTCAAGCTTTTCCTTCATGCTGTCCATGTGGTGGTGTGAGGGCAGGAAAAGTGGTGATGTTGCAAGATCTCTTAGCTATCCCTTGGATATAGCAGTTAAATAGACTCTGCAGATTTCTGTTAGGTGTAGTGAGAGTCTTTTATGAGTTTTCCTGTTAGAGCTTTCCCTAGCTCAGGAAAAACATCGAATGGTTTCATGGAAAAGAGCAATTGGATCCAATAAGTGATGACGAACATAGGCAGTATATTGACAACCAAGCCGGTTGCTCATTTCTGAAACAACTCAGTGGAAATTCAGATTCATTTTGTGTATTGCTCTGGTATTAGGCATTCTATTATATTGTTCTATTACAATCAAATTGTTAAAAAGCTTTTTATGAAAACTGTGAAAATTGTAGTTAGTCACACTGATTGATCTAAATGCTTGACAAAAAGTAATTATATTACTTGCTGCCTCACAAACAGAGGAACTGAAACAGGAAGGTAAATTGGCTCAAGGTCATCTGTTGACTCAGATACCAGTAAAAGTTGGAAATGGATGTGACTCTTAGCGACAGTTTTGCTGTATTCATGCTTTTTAAGTTTAGCTGGTCTGTAATGACAGAGCTTTCATGAACATCTTCATCTTTTTCTCCTCTGTGCATTTTACTGTGCTGGCTCGTAGGCCATGAACATTGTTACATCAGTACTGCTGCTGTACTGCAATGAGGAAGAGGCTTTCTGGCTCCTCGTGGCTTTATGTGAGAGGATGTTGCCAGATTACTACAACACAAGAGTAGTCGGTGAGTCTTTCTCAAATTCATGCTGGAGCCTGGATTTTTGAGCTTCAGCTGCACCAGCATCTCTCATTAGCATTTTGTTGTTCAGAATGAATTAAATATGGTGCATTTTTAAGATGATGAAGAACAACCTTTAAAGTTGCAGGTGTTTAATGGAGATGTAAGAGGAGACACTACAGGCTACCAAGGTAGCAGTACTACCTTGTAGTAACAAGGAAGATGAAATCACTAAAAATTGATAGCAGGAGGGACCATTAGCAGTAAAGATGCATATCTAGAAAAAGATTACTGGGTTATTTTTTCCCATCTGAATGATTTATTAAGTCTTTGGAATAGGCTCCCAGGAAAGGTTAGTGAAAGCTCCGCTTCATGGGCTTTTAAGGTTGGTCTGTATAAAAGAGTAGTTTGATGAAAATACCATAATAGCAGTAGTTCTCCACTCATTCAGGGTAAATGCATTCAGTGATCAGTGGGAGATTTTGTTTCTGCATGCTCTGCAATGTAGAAGTAGTATCTGTCTAAATATGTTTGCTTTATTGAGGAGAGAAATCTAAATAAGTGTATCCGTTTTAGTTCTGATATTAAGAGGCTTATATGAAATCAAAGTGAACTCATGATATTTTAATAATTGATTAGCTAGTGTAGTACCATGATACCACCAGTTTGAATTCTACCATTGTTTTTGTTTGTTTTCCAGGTGCGTTGGTCGACCAAGGCATCTTTGAAGAGCTTACACGAGAGTATCTGCCACAGCTGTCAGAAAAGATGCAGGACCTAGGAGTTATCTCCACCATATCCCTTTCCTGGTTTCTCACTCTCTTTCTCAGTGTCATGCCCTTTGAGAGTGCCGTGGTCATTGTCGACTGTTTTTTCTATGAGGGAATCAAGTTCATCTTACAAGTGTCATTGGCCATACTTGATGCCAACATGGAGAAGTTGTTACAGTGCTGTGATGAAGGTGAAGCCATGACTATTCTGGGCAGGTACCATTCATTGTTCTTATTTATAATGGGATAGTAATGGTACCCTTTTAGCCATCATCCCTTCCTACTTAATTCCCTGATATAGCAGGTCACAGATAACACTTAGGTTGCAACTTGAGCTCCAGAGAGTTTTGCTATTGCTATCTACAAGAGCTGAAATTGAATTACAGCTCAAGTGTGGAGGAATCCCATATTTCTGGAATTGTTTGCTTTGCAGCATAATGCATTCCTGCATCCCAGTTTAAATTTGAACTCCAAAGCATTGTTTATCTGAAATTCACTGACAAATTCTAATCTGTATTATGAACATATCCTGGCAGGAATTGCCTGGATAACAAAACTTTATCAAGCAGATATCTCCCAAATCTAGTAAATACAGTATTTTTCTTGTTTGAAATGTGAATCTCTTCTATGTGTGCAGCAAGATCTTCAGCTTACAACTAAAAGCTCACTTTAAAAAGAGTAGGTACTCCCCAAAATAGGGTGAAAATCAACTTCAGATTCATTGAGTGTAGCATTGCAGGTTAGCTGTGAAAAATTAAATTGCCCTACATGTTTAGATTAATGATACAAAGAAGTTGGGAATTACGTGTTTAGGATATGACTTCTTTTCCTGGACTCTAATCCTGGAGTCTTGAATCTGTTCTGTTCATTTCCCCACAGATATTTGGACAATGTAGTTAACAGACAAAGTGTCTCTCCTCCTATTCCCCACTTGCATGCCTTACTGACAAGTGGAGATGACCCACCACTGGAAATCGACATCTTTGAGCTCATCAAAACATCCTATGAGGTAAGGTTCTGGCTTAGTTTTTGCCCAAGAGACTTTTCTCTAGTAACATCCAGTTTTATACTTTGTGCAGCCTGAATCTGAACAATGTTCACAGCTTGAGGTGTTTAAGTTCAGGCTCAAGCCATTAATCCACGTTTGGTATGAGTAAAGACTTAGCGCTGTTGGCTACTGCAGATTACAAAGAGTCTCCCTAGCACCAGTGGAGATTAAAATGAAGATTGCAAATAAGTAAAAATTGCATACCAGAGATTTCTTCCTGCTTTGCTAAAAAATCATCCATTCTTACTCATATTTGGGGATTGTCAGTGCTATGGATTTAGGGCAAGAAATTAAGGGTAAAAATGGCAAGGTATACTGCAGAAACATGGAAGCATCCCTGTTCACGTGCACAGGAATCCTGTGCTGGGATCCAAGTTACAGTAATAGGAAGGTGACCTGTTGAAATACCTCTGCACTGGTGGACATATTCATTATTCTTACTGAGAACAAACTCAGAAGAAATTTGCAAATGAATGATGGAAAGAACACAGTTAAAAGAAGAGGTGTTTGACAGTTCTCTGCTATGCTGTGCTAAACATGGGTTCATTTCGCTTTTTATCTCCTGTTTTTCATCCTATCCCTTTCCAGCTGCTTACAGTCAGGCTGCCATCATTTTGCTGCGCATTTTGTTTGTTTCTTCAAATCTGCCATCTCTCTTCTTGATTTCTTTTGCAAAAAAAGTTGCCAAATTCATCTTACTTGTCCGACATCGTCAGTAGAAAAGCCTCTTAACTTTGGTGTTTCTAGCTGAATCTCACATGGGTCCTAGAAAAGAACATGTCTGGAAGGAATGCCAACCTGTCTGTACTCTTATCTCCACCACAGTACAGGATCTGTATTTCTGTCAGTCCTGACAGAAGCTTTTTCAGCTGTTCTTTTCAAACCTCTCATGCTGGATTTCTCATGAATTCTATATGAGTTCTCTTACAGGACAGATGTGAATAAGAAATAGAGCTCAAGCTTTGTCTCATCTTTTTGCTGTTGGTAAAAGGCTTCTAGGGGGGTTAAATCATCTCTGAGGGGATAGTGCACTTGTTAAAAACCATGTCATTGAACAGGGGTTGTTCTTTCTTTAGGAGATGATGCTGACCTGGTCTGCTTCCTTTCTTGTAGAAATTTAGCAATCTGAAGGCAGATGACATTGAACAAATGCGTTTTAAACAAAGGCTAAAAGTGATCCAGTCTCTGGAGGATACAGCCAAGAAGAGTGTGGTATGTGCCTCCCAGATTGAATGAGCTACCAGATGGCATATAAATGCAGTGTGTTTTGCTGTAAGCATCTAGAAAGTTTGCACTGTAGCAAACCTAGTTTTGAGTGACTTACAGAATAGCAGTTCATGTGAAAAATGGATTTACTGGCTGTAATAATATATTTTCAGTTTTCTTACTTCACATGGTTCTCTTTAATCTAGTAAAATGGATTGAAGTGCGAGGGCATGATTGAATGAGATATTTGGCATGGAGGGAGATAAATGCCACTTGTAAGCCTTGTAATAGTCTCCATTGCCTAGTACTGTCTGTTTCATTACTTGCCTGGAACCTCTGAGAAAAGCTAGCCAGCAGGTAATTACTTACCTGCCACTTAAAGAGTATGCTAGCGCATGGCCAAAGGGGAGTATCCATATCTATTGCAATTATCTGCCATGTTCTAGGTGGAGAATCTCATCCACAACTTTCTTTCACTGTTGTTTTTCAGTACATCTAGGTCAAACATCTGAAGATAAAAGCAATAGGCAGGGGCAACACAGCCTGCACAGTGAGGTCCCTGCATAAACAAGGAATAAGTGCAGCAATTTTTCCTAGGCGTTCCAAATGTCAGCAGTTTCTGCATGACCAGAAACTGTCTTCCTGACATATAATTCATAGCAGCAGGAAGTATTAGAATGGTTATGTTTTCCCTCCCATCTTGTGTCATATCACCTTGCACTTGTTTGTTTCTGTTCCATATTACACAGATTTTTCCATGAGTCATATTTAATTTTTCTAGCTTTGAAATAAAATTTTCACTCTATTTTCTCCCTAACTATAGGTTCGAGCTGTGTCAGGTGACATTGGTTTCTCTATTGAGGAACTAGAAGAGCTGTATGTAGTGTTCAAGGTAAGAAGCTGGAATGAAGAAGAATATGTTCTGACACAGAGAGAGCAAATATCAGAATAAATTGAAAGGGAAGAAATGACTTTGCTTTGATTTTTAATCCAGCCTATCAGAAACAGATGTGGCATTCTGTTATACATGGTGCCAGTACGACTGGCCATATTATGTTCTGGTTGATTATTATTGTTCCCCCAAAGATAGCCAAAACACATTTGCAGTATTTGAATGGTACTTATTCAGAAAGAGATTGTGGAGGCAATGGAAGAAATGACACACAGCACTTAGAACGGGGAGCTAGAATTGAGTATACCTCAGTTTTTGTTTTCAAGTTTGCCATTGATTTGATCTGTAATTGTGACAAAATTACTTAAGTGCTTTGCCTCTGTCTGTCAGTGGTTTTTTTAAAGGAGTGGTATTACCCAACTTCATTTACCAAGTCACTGCAAACTCAGTTGCATTGTGCTGGAGACTGAGAAAGAGAGGCTTAGTTCTTAAACTTGTTACAGTAAAGCCTGAGTGACATTTTGTTCAAACCTGAAATAATGGGGTTTGTATTTTTCACTTAAAATTGTTCTTCATGCTTTTCACAAATCCCTGCCTCTTCCTTAATTTTGTATTATTTTGTAGTTATGTAACACTAGTAATAATGGGGAAGATAAACTGTGTGTCTTGGAATATCTCTCCTTTGCTTCCTGATGCTGTTCTTGAGCTACAGCAAAGTCTCCACTCCTTTGGACTGTTGTAGTTTAGTATAATCTGACCTTTTAATCCTTTCCCTCCAAAGGCAAAGTATCTGATGAGCTGTTACTGGGGAAATAACCGTGCTGCAGGTGCCCGCCGGGATCAGAGTTTACCCTACCTGGAGCAGTATCGCATCGACATGGACCAGTTCAAAGAGCTGTTCATCGCTTTGACCCCCTGGTCCTGTGGTGCACATACACCAGTGCTAGCGGGGCGTTTGTTCCGGCTTCTGGATGAGAACAGGGATTCTCTCATTAACTTCAAGGAGTTTGTCACAGGGATGAGTAAGTGGTGGGGTTTGGAGATGATATAACATTGCAAAACAGGTTTCTGTCCTTTTCCAAGCAGAGAACTGAAAGGAGATAGTGGTGTTTGCACTGTCACAAGGGGAGGGTGGCTGCCTTACAGTGAGGTTCACGAGAACAAACAATGCCTTTTTGCTGCTGCACTGTTTCCTGTTTTGGGAAACAGTTGGCAAAACAAAATGCAGCTTTGCTGTGGATTTCTTTAGTGCTTCTGCGCAGGCCTTTGTGTGGATATCATTTCCTCGTTGTATGTGAACTCATTCTGGTTTGAGCTTGTGAGCACAGGGTGATTCTTTATCCTAAGGGCTGTTTTTCTTAACCTTGCTTTTTTGTTTTGCAGGTGGGATGTACCATGGTGACCTTACTGAAAAACTCAAAGTACTGTACAAACTGCATCTGCCTCCTGGTGAGTGATTGCTATTGCTTCTCTATACTGCTACTGTTGAGCCTGGTGTGTGCTGACCTGCAGTTGAAAAGGGATGCCTCATGAATTTTGCTAATGAAGTGGGTGATAACTGCTGTTCAATTAGCTTGGAGATCTTAACATTTCCTTCTCTGTAAATACAGCTCTGAACCCAGAGGAGACAGAGTCTGCTTTGGAGGCCACAAGTTATTTCACAGAGGATGTTACAGCAGAAGGTAATACAACACTGCTGTCTTTACCTTTCAGATTAGGCAGGAGTTGCAGCACAAATCCATGTGGTATAAATAGTGATTTTGTGCAAAGCATGGTCTCGTGGCGGCAACAAGAGTATGTGAACTTGCTGTCTTTGTTGCATAATGGGAAAGAAGTTTGGAGCTTAAACTCCTCAGTGCCCATTTCATGCACAACACAGCATGCTCTGAATCACAGTCACAGACTGCTGAGGAGGAGCAGTGTGCTTTTACCAGCCCGTCTCCCACCATGATTTAGGTTTTTCATGCAAGTCTCATTGTCTCTCTCTTGTTTTTGTTTCCTTCTCTGTGTCTGTCTGTGTCTGGCCTTTACTTCTCTTTTATCTGGGATATTGTCCCCTCAAACCCTTTTTCTGCTGCTCAAGTATCTCCTTTTGTCTCAGAGCTGGATTTCTGCCTGCACTGTGAGTCTCAAGGTCAGTCCATGGATTATGTGCATGCATTGAGCATGGCTATCATGCTGATATCATCTGCTCACACCAGTGTGCTATTTTAAATACTCTGAAGTTGTAGCTGCTGCTCCTCTTTTCCTGACAGTCCCACTGTGAATAAAATGCTATGAGTAGTTAGATACCTTTCAGTGGATTCTAACTATTGAGTTTCAACCTAGATCAAAATAGGGTTTGTCCATCTTTTTTTCCAGTG
Organism: Pezoporus occidentalis; assembly: GCF_034315485.1. Taxonomy (NCBI): domain Eukaryota; kingdom Metazoa; phylum Chordata; class Aves; order Psittaciformes; family Psittacidae; genus Pezoporus; species Pezoporus occidentalis. The sequence goes on along the minus strand of NW_026913230.1, from coordinate 104,632 downwards.
GAATTTGTCTCACCCTAGACATTGGCCGGTGGAAAATAAGCTCAGAGCAGAGCATGGGGGCTGCTGACCTGGGCAGATGGCACCTGTGTCTACTCCATGATCTTCTAACTTAAAGGAATAATGATTCATGCCATTGTATTGTAAAACTGCTAGTAGACTAATCTACTGTATTTCTTAAAACATTATTTTAGGGGTTGTCAAATAGGAGGTCAAAATATGTCAATTGTGCTAAACATTTACCAAAATGTAATAGTGCTCCAAAAATAAAAATCTGAGTAAGTACAAGGGGTAATTGTACTGTTTGGTGCTGGGTGGCTAAGTGAACAGTCTGAGTTGAGCCAAGACTTCCTGTATAGTCTGGTGACAATATAGGGAAGCAGAAGCAAAGTTTGTGAAGTTAGACTGCTGATTGCTCCCGAAGTGTCAGTTAAGTCAGTGAATAATGGTGAGTGTAGATACTAGTCACATATGTGCTCAGTAGTCGTCTGGGGTTTTTCCGTTCATTATCTTGATTTGGATAACTGAACCTTTAAGCCATCGCATTGCTCAGCTGTCTTTCATATCTATGTTTCACCCTTCTTTTAAGAGTTCTGCCCTCTACCTCAGCTCTTCAATCCCCTTTTTCAGTGTGGCTTTTTACCCAGATCATCCCATCATCCTCTTGCTTCCATCCTGTTCTATTCACTCATCTAAGCATGATGTGGGACTGTCAGATCTATCCTAATATTAAACATATTCATGAGTTGTCTTATGTACTTCATGTACTGTATTGCTGAAAATCAGTTATTAACCATGATTTTTGAATTCCGTATTTTTTTTAGAAACCCAAGAAGATAAAGGAAGGACAAATGAGAATGGTCCAGAAAAAGGTAATTCCATCATCAATAGAGACCACATTCTAGTCTTGTCACTCTCCTATTACAAACTGTTCATTGTCCTTTGCTGCATCAAGGAAACCTTTCAAAGTGTCCCTTGTGCACAGAGGTAGAGTGAGATGTGAGATGGGAAATAAGGCTCTCTCACGCCTTACTGCTCTGACTTTTACATACCAAGAGCATAACATTTGTAATTCATGTCTGGCAAGTTGTCAGCTCATAGAGTTCATTTAGGAGAAGTCAGACTGGTGCAGCAGTATTAACATTTTGCTCTACTGAGCTGGATTAGATAAACCAGCAGAAAACAATGCAGCCTTCCTGGTAGATGCTTTCCTAACTGTCAGTAAAACCATCTTCCAGCATGATTTTTGCTTGCACAGCGTTCACTTTTGAAGCCTGAAACCATTAACCACCTGACAATAGTGGCTTATTCTTGCCTTACAGAGGAGAAAGGTACCAGTCCACAGGACTACAGGTACTACCTAAGAATGTGGGCCAAGGAAAAAGAGTCCAGGAAAGAAACCATTAAAGATCTTCCCAAAATGAGCCAGGTAAGAAGTGAATGTGAAGGTTTGCAATTAGGTGACTGGCAGCTTAGTGGGGAATTCAGCAGAATGTGCAGTGGTTTTGCCAGCATGCTCAGTCTTTGCCTGCTGTTTACCCTGCTGTTCTGGTCTGGTGAGCTTTAGAAGCCCCTAATTCCACATGTTTCTGTTGAATTTCCCAGTGGACATGGGCAAACTGCTTTCTTTCCACCAGTCAAATGTATTTGATCCTCTCTGCCTCCCAGAACAATTTTTCCTGTAAGAACTGCAATCTGTGTTTTATCTCCAGAGCAGTTTCAAATGTGCCTTCAGTCGTATAAACTTGTTTGGCTTTTTTGGTTTTGCATTGCCTCAAGTTACAGCTGCTTGGTGAAGAGCAAAGAATGTGGTTACAGGAAAGATACTCTGATGACTGGTGTGATCTTTTCTGTCCCTGATTTCCTTGATGGGTGCTACTTAAACCGGTTTGGAAATGCTTAGAAGCTGGCCACAAAAGAATAGCAGGACTAGAACTAAAATGTTATGTTTTCTCAGATGTTCATTTGTCAGTATTAAAACTCCACCACTATGAAATTGCTAGCTGTGTCTCCATTTAGCCACTATAGCAGAGAAAGGAGTTTGCCTGCATTGGGCTGTTCTTAATCAGTACAGCAAATTGCCATTTACTTAGTAGGGAGGCAGATAAACAGTCTGCCAAGATGGTGCCTGTTGCTTAATCTGTTGCTTTGTTCAGCTTCATCACTTTGTCAGCTTTTTTGGTCTTTGTCTTTTAAAGGAACAATTCATAGAGTTATGCAAGACCCTTTACAACATGTTCAGTGAGGACCCAGTGGAGCAAGAGCTGTATCATGCCATTGCCACTGTAGCCAGTCTCCTTCTGCGAATTGGAGAGGTTGGGAAAAAGTTCTCCAACAGGCCCATGAGGAAGTCTGAGGACTGCAAAACAAACAATACCCAAGACCCTGTGAGTGAAGAGGAGTCGCCAACATCTGAACAGAGTCAGAATTCAGCAGTTGAGCAGCAGCCCCGAGCTGACCATGAGGACAAAACCTGCAGAGATGCTCAGCCTGAAAAACCACAGCAGGAGAACCAAACTCTAGGAGATGCATCAGGGGAAGGACAAAGCTCTCCTTTACAGCTGCTATCAGATGATGAAACCAAAGATGATATGTCCATGTCTTCCTACTCCATGGTCAGCACAGGCTCCCTGCAGTGTGAAGACATTGCAGATGACACGGTCCTGGTTGGTTGTGAAGGCAGCAGTTCAGCTGCCAGGTATGGTAGCACCATTGACACTGACTGGTCTATCTCCTTTGAGCAGATCTTAGCTTCCATGCTGACAGAAGCAGCCCTTGTAAACTACTTTGAGAAAAAAGTCAACATTCTCCAAAAGATCAAAGATCAGAAGAAAGTAGAGAGGCAGTTCAGTTCATCCAGTGATTATGAACTTTCCTCCGTGTCAGGGTGAACTGGAGAAAGCAGGAATTGTCTTTGGGAGATGCAGCAGGGAGATAATGTGGCAGATGGCAGAATGGTTTGGTATTTTGTGTTTGGGGACTTTTTTGTTTAATCAGAGACCAGTAGCTACACAATTACAATAGATTCCAGTTGATAAGGGGCTTCTGACATCTGACAGTGACTTTTTTGTAGGTGCTTCTTTGGCTACTCTGGCTGGTGGAGTTAGGTCTATATTCTCGAGAGCCATTAGAACCTAGTAGCTCCTGACATACAGAATTACCACCATAAATTGTGCATGTCTGCCTTTTGCTGTCCTTTATTTTAATGAAGTTTTATTTCAGACAGTAACTGCTCCTTGCCTGCCCTTGTTTGCTGTAGGCTCCTGGGTAACTTGCACAGCAGATGCAGCCTGGCTCGAAACCATGTCCACCGCTGTCTGCCAGCCTGGGAGCTAACACAGTGTAGTCAAGTGCTGTAGGGCCCTGACCCAGAAATAGTCTTGTAAGTTCTTCAGTGCTGTTCTGTGACTCAGCAGCTCTAGTGCAAGTCAGCCCACTGCTCCCAGCACCCTCAGATCTAAACACAGACATTTCTCAGGTCTGCAGGTTTCTTTCAGATGGGATTTGGCATTTTCATAGTGTATGATCACGTTCTCCTTCAGCATTCAAGAGTTTTCAGACAAACCTGGTTTTCTAGCATTTCCTTTACTAATCCTTTGAAATCCATTGGTTTTGGTTTGCCTGGGAAGCCACAAGCTCCTTGACCTCAGTGCAGAGTAATATTAAGTCAATCAGTGGTCTTATGATGGTTATAGTGAGGGACTAAGTTCCTAAATTAGAAGGCGGTGAATCAGCCTGTGTTACAGGGCAGTGGCATGCTGGTCTGCTGGACTTTTCCTATCAGTACAGGAAACATCCCTTGTCTCTTGTCTGTTCTCTATTTTTACTAGCTAATGATGGGTACAGTTTTTAGGAGGACCCCTAAGAACAGTCTGATCAGTCAACCCTTGCAAATTTGTGGGGCAGGGAGATGTGCAGGAGCATTGTATCACCTGCAGCTACTCAGTGTGTCCTTCCTGAGCATCTCCTGTACAAAGAGTCCAGCAGTGGACATGCTCTTAGAAATTCCTACTCATCAAAGGGCAATTATACTCAAAGAGGAAGAATTCAAAGCAGTGTGGCCCTCTGCCATCAGCCCTTTGTGGGAAATCTCGATAATAGACTAGATCTCTTTTCCAGTTAGAGACAAAATAACTGGGAGACTGAGTGACTGCTCTTTTAGATCAGTTAAGACCAGAAGAAACTAAGAGTTAGCTTTCTGGTAGTAGGGCATGCGCTCCGAGGATGGAGAAGTAATTCTGTTCCTACAGATAAATTCCTCTCAGTACACAGACATCTGCCTTGCAGGGCAGGAGTGAGAGCTAAGCCCTCACTGAAGGCAAGGTTTGCTACGGCTGTTGGCTGGGATTCAGAATGTGAAGGTTGGGAAGGACACGTACGGTTGGATGTTCCCATTTAACACTACTTGGCATGCTAATCGGTGTTAATTCCTCCTTGTGACAGTCTCTGTAGGTATTCACAGCTGGTACATATTCCTTATTTCTCTGCCTCCTGTGTCCTGCATCACTGGAGAGCAGCCATTAGTCAAACTGCTTTTACTAATTATTCAGTAATTTATTGTCATTTTTTAAATTACAAATAATACATGTGATTTTACACAGTCTGTCTGTCTCATGTCATGTACTCAATAAAGGAACCAGAATCCTACACACTACTCTGACTCCTGTTTCTCTTAGCTTGTGGAGTATTGCTTGTATCCTGTCCATGGTGATTATCCAAAACAGCAGATGTGGAGTTCCATCTTTTTGTCTGTCTTTCCCTTTTTTTTTTTTTGTTTTACCCATCTTTTTTCCCCATTTTATTTTTTCTTTATCCTTTTTCTGCATTTTTCTTTTCCTCTCCTCTCCTTTTTCCAATTTTATTTTCTTTTTATTCCTTTTTTTTCTTCTTCTTTTCTTTCCCCTTCCTTTTCCCTCGTGTTCTGCCCTGCCCATTGAAGGCAGCTCAGCTCAGCTCAGCCCGGGCCGGGCCGGGGGAGCTCTCGTTAAGCCGGTCCCAGCGGACGCTGCTGCACCACCCTGTGCCCGGTGGAGCGCGTCCCCACCGGCCCGGGCCGCTCCCCTCCGGCAGGGGGCGGGCTCGGACGCGGCTGCGCTGTCACGTGTCCGGAAGGCGCGCGTTGCCATGGCGATGGCGGGATGGCGCCGCGGTACTGGGCGCTGCGGTGCTGCCAATGCCGCCTGTTCCAGGTGCAGCAGGTGAGTGCGGGCCGGGCCGGGCCGGGAGCAGCGGGGAGCGGGCCGGGACTGACCCCTCCGCTCCTTCCTAGGCCAAGCGGAGCGGGAAGTGGAGCTGCGGCGTGTGCGGCCAGCGGCAGGCGGTGCAGAAGGTGAGGGGCCGGGGGGAGGCCTATGTGGGGGCAGCACCCAGCGAGGCGGAGGGGACCCCTGCGGGATGTTCTGGCTGTAATTAACACCTCAGCTGATTAAATCACCTGCGGTGGAGCCGCACGTCGTGTGTTTCCCTCAGCGTTGTGCTCCTTGTTCACAGCTTTACGGCCAAGGGTCTGCCCTGGACTGTAGGCGCCATGTCCAGAAGCTAAACCTGCTGCAGGGTGAGGCAGAGGAAGCAATCGGGTGGACATCTCGGTACAGTGTTTAATCTTTACCTGCTCGTCTATTTACATGTGTTACGGCTGAGGAGTACCTCTTAACACCTGGGGTGCCCGTTACCTAATCGGGACGCATGGGAGGGTTTTACCTGTTGTAGTTATGGCATGTGCTAGTTTCATAGGAATAATCGATTTGTTTGGTTTAGTGCCCTGCCACATTTCTTGTGACAAGGATTTTTTTCCAGGTACGTTTATTTGATCAATAATGTGCGTTGCTCACACCTTTACCCGTGAAAATGCATGCAGTAAAGTTTGGTTTTGGAAGGGTTTTTCTAATTGCCTTATTTACTGTTTGATGAGCTGACTGTGGAAATGCCCATCTCACAGACTGGCCTCAGTGCAGAGGTGCATCCTCAGACGTAAACATCCTCCCCTCTGGGTGCTGCTGCTGGCACCAGGGGTTTCACACTGAATCTGTTGCGTAATTCCTGCTGCTATTGATAAAAAAAGACTTGTTTAGTGTGGACATTTGAGTGTTAATTCCTGCTAGGCTGGAAAATCTGGGTAGCACTTTCCTGTTTATTTCGTTCCCGAATCTGTTTACAAATCACCTGACCTCGAACCGGTCTTGACCTGCTCCAGCTTCCTTTTCACTCAAGGTTATTTCCAGAAAGCAGTCAAAGCTTGTTAGATAACTGAGTTGCGTAAATGCTGTGCTTCAGGGTTGAGCTTTGGGAGGAAAACTCCTTGTTTGTTCCCTTTATCAAAAAGGGTTATTTCTAGTCTCAAAACATTGTCAAATAACTTCCCTTTTTTCCATGGTAGCTTGGGATATCATTAGTGGGGTTTAACCTGTGCCCCAAAGACACACTGGGACATCATGTTATAACATCCCTAGTTAAGAACAGTCAGAATTTATCATTTCATAATTAGCAGCTTTAGAGCAAACTTGTTACTGTGTTTGTATAGGAACTACAAAGTTTCTATAGAAAGCCATTCTCTAACTAGTGTTTTCACATATTTGGGCAATATAGCTTGCAAATCCTTAATTTGACATAGCTTTTCTATAGATCATTTGTTTTTCTGACATGCTTCCTATCTGGAGTACCTATCCATGCTTCCTATCTAATCCCTTGTGCTGTGAGTAGGTGATTTGAGAATTATAAACCATCAGTGAGAAATGTGTTCTAGAAACTCTAAATCTCTCTTTTAGGTGCGTAGAAGACTCTGTGAATGACAGCAAAAATACAGCAGCCCAACATGAAGACAGCTCAGTCCAGCAGGTAAGATACCTTCAAAGCTGAAGTAAATACCAACCCATACTGACCCAGGTGAATCACAGTGAAATCGGTGATCCCTTTATAAGGTTCAGACAGCTGAGATAGTGTATGTAATCAGAGAGAGAACAAGATGTGTACAGAAACTCTGTTCCACTGGGGCACTGAACGTAGGAACATGACACAGGAACATGTTCTAAACTGACTTGTGATTTGAGGCATTCAGCACATACATAACAATGCTAAAAATGAGAACTCTGTATATTTCTGTTCTCAGTCATTTTCCAATCTTATAGGAGGGAAGGGCAGAAGTCAGTCGCTGGAGTAAATATCTGGACAAGAACAATGAAGATCAGGAAGATGGGGAGGAGGAGAGAGGTACAGAAAGGCAACAGTTCTGTTCCCGAAGGAAGAACACTGTGGAAGAACAAAGGTACAGAAAGACCTTTAAATTTTGGTAATTCCTGCCCCTGAGTGGTGACATTTGGTTTGGACATGTGGGAAGTAGCTCAGCTCTGATAGCTCAATAAAGTACAGGTTGTAGTGTACAACCAGAGCTGAGCAGGGATTTGGTATATGGGGATAAAACTTCTCTTATTGCTAGAGCCATGCATTTTGTGAACATTTCTGGTGACTTGTGAAATAAAATCACAGTGGAGCTAATCTGTCTCTTTGTGAATTGTTTTCTTGGCCAGGAAACACCAGAAGAGCTTCCTCTCCAGCGATGCTCAGGAGTACGCTGAAGAAAATGAAGTTTCCCAGCTTGCCTACCAAGCCAAAAAGGTTAAAAATGGTTATTTTAGTTGTAGAAGATGCTTCCTGCCAGTAAAATAAAGCTTTCTCCTGACTTCTTTTATGTCATCATAATTTTGAATTTTTATGAGTCTTCCTCTGCTCTTCTATTTGAATGATTGAGGAAGAGAAAAGAAAAAGTCAGGGGTTTCTCTCTTGAGAGTTTTTAGTGAGGTAAAAACAATGCCACCTTGTGTAGGCTGAGTGGTTGAGCCAGATTCCTGCCTCAGCACAGCTTCATTCTGTGGTGCTTTGCCTTGCTGAGCAGTGGCACCTATGTAGTAATGCAGTGATTAAATTTACTGTGATGACCTGGAGCACCAGAAAGTTGACCTGGGTCTCCAAAGCCCAGAGCTCATAGGCCCACCCAGTGCACCAGCCCCAGCGCTGCCTCAGAGGGCTGGTGAGGATTCGGGTGCATTTGAAGGACCCGAGTGCTCTTTCTTTGCCTGCTTCTGTGCAGCTTGCCTGTGCATTCTAGATTTGTAACACAGCTCTCTTTCTTCTTACAGCACAAGAAATGTTCAGTAGCAGTGCCTGATCAAGATGATGGAGATGCCGTTTGTGGACACAGCATGGCTCCTGCTGTCTGTGAGCCCATAGTGCCTGAGAAGAATACACCAACCCCAAGTGCTTGTACCAAACCCTCCAAGTGGGAAAAATTTCTCTCACGTTCTAATAGCTACAGTGAAAATGCTGCCAGGATCACCTTATCACCACAGGAGGGCAGTGGAAGGTTGGGGCTACACAGCACGACTGCTGCAGATGCTGATACGGTCAGTAGATGCTCAGAACAGGCCCAAAGAACTCTATCTCAAGGTACAGGTTTTGAATTTAAAAAGTGTGTTGCTAGCACTGAGCAGATTGGCTCGAAACTGCCTGGCACCATGGTGCCCAGCATCAGTTGCTCAGCTGGGGAGGATGTGTTATTCAAAGAACCTCAAAGCCAATTGATAAGGGCAGGATCTGGTGTCATAGACACCACTGCAGGAAAGTGCTGTTCAGAAAGCACAAGGAGAGCAAACACCTTTGTTAACTGTAGCAATGGGCCAAAGCCTAGCATCATTTCTTGTGAACACCTCTTCTGCACAGGTGATGAGTTTGATGATGATCTCTGATAAGTTCAGGCATGTTTGGCACTGCTTTCTTGTTTATCTCCGTAATGTGGTTGGTATGCCAAGTACTGAGGCAAGATTTACTGTAAGCATTGAAGGACTGCATTATTAAAGCTGTTTACTTGCTGCACGGCTGTGTCTGGGGGAAAGGCATGAGGGTGGAAGCAACTGTTGCAGGGGACAAGAACTAAGGTTATGGAGTGTTGTCCATCAACCTCATCAGTCAGAGATTAGAAGGGAAGTAGGTCAGCTTGGGAGGAGAAAGTGCCCAGGCTCTAAGGGTTCCAGGCCAGTACAATTAAATTCTGTGATTCATTCCTCATTACGAACTACAGCTTTTTTCTCCTGTACCACCTCTTTGTTGAGATCTCCCTTAGCAACCCTTTCTTCCAGAGCAGGCTTCAGAACCAGCAAAGCATTTGATTCTCTTCAGCAGTGCAGCCCTAAGGGTACCCAGAGGTACCACAGTCCCAGGCTGCTTCCCTTCCATAGGGAGCTGCCTGCTGAAAGCAACACACTCTTAGCCTGGTCCCTCCACTTTTAACTTGGGTAGTTAAACACTCACAGACACTGATCACAGGAAGTAGTATTTATTTTTCCTCCATTCTACAAGCACTTAGAAACATGAGACAAACTCTTAGCAGGAAGAAAGATGAACCACTGAGTGAGTTGTACTGTGTTGTCTGCTTTCAGTTAGAAGGAAAGTGCTTTGTGTTACACAGATTACTACAAGTGAGGTGGCTGCTTGGAATACTGGATAGCATCTAGTGCTGCCCCAATGTCGCAGTTCTTTGTCTGCAGGAGTCGAGTGAGCCATCCACCCTCATCAGAGAAGCCCATGGAGAGCATCTGGGACAGAGACTCAATAAGGCGAGGGTCTGCTTCTGTTAAGAGAAGAGTAACAAAGTTGAAGCACTTCATGTAATTGGCAAAGTAGCTAAGGTAATACTCATATTAGGTAGGTTGGCACTAACCCTGGTAAACCTAGCATAGCTGATTAAAATCTAGGAGACATGCTCCCCTTTGTCTAGTGGGAGGGAGATACTTGAGATAGGAGATATATCACTATACCCCCCATCACATATATCACACTCAGCTGTAAGAAAACAGCTGAGACAGACTCAGCTGGCCTTGCTGCAGGGCTGTGCACTGTTGATCTAGTTTAAGTGGCCTTGTATACTGTCACTGGCTCCAACCAAAATAACGCTGTCTTAAAGGCACACAAGGTACTAGTTCTTATTCTGCATCAAAAGGCTCTCTTGAAGAGTACACTGCAAGGACATGATTTAGGGTAACACCTTCTTTCATTTTTCTCAAATGGCATATTAGTCTAGGGGCAGAAGTCTTACTAAGACTCAGCTGCCCATATTCAAGAGGAGAACCAGGTGACTGTCTCTAACAGGATACAAGAGCTGCCATGCCTGCTAACAAAGATACAGACGAGTTTAGCTGTACTGTATGTGACCTTAGTTTCTAGCATGTCTAAGAGCAGGTCTGCTTATGTCAGAGAAGTTGGCAGTTCCTGAGTGAAAATTACTCTCTCCGTGAAACCTGTACACATTCTCATACCTGGTGGGAGATGTGGGTAGAGTGCAGCTTCTCGCAGTCCTGTAGGTCCTGGCTGGGGAGGATCCCGAGATACATCCAGGGAGCTGGGACCAGTCTCTGGCATTTGCAGGGACTGAAGTTCACCTGTGGAAGGATCTACTTCTTTGGAAGATAAATGGGTCCAGTCTTCATCACCCCCTGATGAACTGCTGGACTCACTCTGTTCCTGAAATGGAAAGAAAAAAGTCCAGATGCTGCAGTGCTTTCCAGGTAGGCTGCATGTTCCTGCTATCTGCCTTTCCACAAGAAATCCCAACACCTTTGCTGTAAACTTGTAAAGCAAAGGTGCTGTGTATCACTTAATCTGCTGGTATCTTAATATTCAATCCCACAATGCATGCTAAATAATGATCTTCCTTTTTAGTAAAGCCTCAGCAAGTAAGTTACTAAATTAGTGTCACAGTTCTTGTACCTGGGACTGGAAGCTGCCATCCTCCGTTTGTGTGGGCACAGGATCTATCACCATGTCTTGTATCTGCTCTGCAACAGTATTTACTTCTGCAGCAGGCTCTGTGTTATTCCAGTCTGGTTTGGTCTGAACATTCTGGTTAGAAGTACCACTGCTTGCCTCAGCATTGCTCTTCTCTTGATTGGGAGCAGCAGGAGTCACTTTGCTTCTCTGTCCTCCATGTTCCACATCAATATCAACTTCAATACCTAGAAGTGCATTTGAAATGGAGGAAGTCTTACAGCGATTTTTTCCAAAGCACAGTCTTAAATGAGCATGGATCAGTCCTCATCTAAACACTGTGAGGTTTCTGTAATCATACAGTTTGCCATCTTACATGTAGCTAAGCACCAAACAGTCATCCTTTATCCTTTAGATAAGCCATATAGAGGGTCAAGGCAGGAGTCATCCATGTCTACTTGAGGCAGGCAAACTCCTGAGTCACCACTGACTTAACACTAGTGTTACAGTGGTGACATGTTAGTGAAATCTTTTATTTCCTCCCAAAGGGGGGCTCTGAAAAGGTACTGAGTGGCTGTTCTAAGCCTAGGCATTATTAGTACCAGGAGTAAATTAAGCCTCTGAGGCTTAGTAGGATGAGGTAGTTCTGGTATCAGTCCCAACAGCTGCCTGCTGCTGTTAAAAGGACCTTTAAGCCAGTCTCAGGGATTGGGATAACAAACTGTAAGCCACTTACCCAGGGGGCTCAGAAAAGCTGCCACACTCTCCCCAACATTCTTTAAGAAGGTGACATTGGGGTCCTGAGGCTGGCTGTTAGTAGAAGCTTCTAGAAAAACAACTTCTGTTAGCACACACAGATGCTCAGAGGGAAACAGCACCTACAGTTATCCCCATGAGATCTTGGTGCTCGCCTCCTGTCACTCACATACACTGACAACAGCAGCATAGAGACAAAAATCCAACTCTAAGCTACCTCTGGGACAGAAAGCCAGTGGCATTAGCATTGTTAAGGCTCATTAGCCATGCTGAAAGGCAGATCTGGAGTAGTGACATGCTTGACCTAACAGTTTGGCTTGGTTTGGTTCCAGATACTCTCCTCTATCAGCATCCTCATTGACTGCAGGGATCCAAGCATGCCTTAAAAATAATCCCATTCTGAAAGGTGCTAATTATTTCAAGCAAATTAGGTTAGCTCCTATGTCTATTTTTCCACCCACATTCTACCCTGTGCTGCAGAACCTCAGCTAGCCTGGTTCCACCACCACCCTGCTTACCAGGGCATCTCCTCTTACCTTCCCCAGTGGGTGGACTGGAGGCTGCAGTGCTGGCCTGGGCTTGTTCAGAGTTCTGGCATGGAGCAGCAGGGCCAGGATACCCCCAGCAGTGCATCCATGGGAAGGGGGGCACACCATGCCGCATTTTACGGAGCCAGCGTCCTCGGGGAAGCCACTGCAAGGAGTAGAGTTCATGTGACTCTGTTCACAGAGCCCCATTCTGAGTAATCGAAACTCAGGACTTAAATCTGAGGTAGTTCAGGAGTTCCCCTCCACAGATTTTACCCACCTCAAATGGATTCAGCAGTGGACTTTGGAACATCACCATGTTGTGCTCCTTGTGGATGCCTTTACCCTCGCAGGTGCTGCACAGGTCATAGTCTGGGCAGACAGCGCACTTGAACCTGGCACCCACAACCGGCCCCTCGCAGCCATCGCAGATCACGTTGGGGTGCACCATGTCACGGGGGGGCTCCTGGCTGCACTGCGAGCGATGCTCCCGCCTGCACTCCTTTTTCTCTATTAAGGGAAAGGAAACTTTGCATCAAGAACAGGTTACTATTTAAAGGTTGGAAATCAGGCAGAGGAGAAGGAAGCACAAGCGGCTCTTGTTGGTGCAGTATTGACTTACTAGGTCAGTTTATTTTTACACTGGCTGCCAAAGACAAGCTTGGGGGGGCATGTAAAAGAACTTCAACCAAGTGCAAAGGGGATCCACAAAGATACCTGCTCCTCTAAGTGGAGCATGCCTTATCTAGAATAAACATGCCAAGAGATGTGTTATGGATTAATGCTGTACTATCGAGTTTGGCTTCTCATCCTACCTTCCTAAGCACTACAAGAACAAAATGTTTTTGAGAGAGGGACCCAGGAAGAGATGCCAGGAGGCAGAACAGGGACAACAGCCACTGGCTTGTGTGGCTCATTAAAGGGACTGCAGATAAAGCTTTGCAGATATCCACAATAACAGAAGGGAGTGTCCAAGCACTCAATACACTGGAATTAAGGCTTCCTTATGCATTGTTGTGAATATTAAAGATACCAGGACTAGGCTCATGTTTCCAGGGAGCCAGTATGACAACAGTGGCTCACATTGGGCCAGCCAAGATGACAGGGCTAGGAGGAAACTTGTGATCTGCTTGCCCCACCTCAGCAGGAAGAATTCATATTCTGGTGTATTACCCTGCCCTTTATTTAATCTCCCCCCACAAACACCGCCGGTTCCACCAGGCCCTTGAGGACAAAGGGAAGGGTTGGTGCTGGTCTCTCCCATTTTCGGCACCCTGCCAGCAATGTGCCCAGCACGACATCGAGTCCTGCCGCCGCCCTTCGGGGCTGAGCGACGTTACCTTTGATGTAAACACGGAAGACGCCATCCTGCATGTAAGGCATCGCCATCTCCAGCTCCTCGTCGGTAGAAAACGCGATCAGGTCCCCGTCTTCATCTAAAAGGGCAAAGCGCAGCATTAGGAGCCCGGTCAAGTGTCACAGCGGCAGCCCGTGCTGGGTACCCCGGGGGTGACAGCGGGGAGCCCGGTGCCCTGAGGCTTCCTCACCCCCGGGGCACCTCTCTCAGGGCCTGACCCACCGCCGTTCCCGCAGAGAAGCCACCCCCGGTCCCCGCTCACCCTTATAGTGCATGCGGAAGGCGGGCGGCGGCCCGGCCCGCAGCAGCCCCTGGAAGAGCTCGGCGATGCGGTCATGGATGGCCTGGTAGCGGACGGGCAGCGGCAGTGCGAAGCGGCGGATCTCGCGGGCCGCCTCCTCCTTGCCCAGCAGGTAGGCTTTCACCGTCAGCGCCGCCATGGCTGTGGCGCAGCAGGAATTGCCGTCGAGAGGCCGGGAACGGGTGAGCGACGGGGCGGTAGCGGGAGGCGGATCGGGAGCAGCGGGCTTATAGTGCCGCGGGGGTGGGGGCTCTCGCCCCGCCCACCGGTGGTAGGCTCCGCCCCCCTGTGAGCCAGGCTCCGCCCCCTAGGCCCCGTGTGCACCGCGGAGCTGCGGCCGCGGTGGTCCATAGGGGTCTAGGGGAGCGGGGCTGTGCTGTTCGGTGGAGCATCACCGGTGACCGGGCATTGGGGATCGTGTGCGGCGGTGGTGGTACCTTCTGGGTAGTCACAGTGGCCTCCAAGACCCACTGGTGGGCAAACATGACTGCAGACGTGCAGCGCACCTCGGGGTCCGCTGGTCCCCATCGCCTGCGTTAGCTGGAGCAAGTGCTAACACAGCACTTGGCCACATTGGTCCTGTTCATCACCTTCATAATGCCAACCCGGCCAGGTGATGGAGGTGGGATCCCAGTGCCTGCCCCACTCTTGCTGGGTGACAGCACCCATCGGAGTGCTTCACATGCTCAGCGTGGCAGGAATAAATAACTCTTAGGCTAATGCTCTTCCCTGAACTTGGTGTTTCAGAAGGGGGGCTAAAAATAAAGATACTGATATAAACACAACTGACATTAAGGAGGATGTTCTGGGGGCTTTCCAAGCTGGTTGGCAGCAGTGCTCTCGTGCAGATCAGATACAGTTGACAGGCCTCTTAATCTGGCCATGGGAGTCCAGCTGGCAGAACACACCATCTGTGCCATCCAAGGGTAATTAAATAAAGATGGATCGATGATTATTAGGTGCCTCGTTGGTATTAATTCCCTCTCACCCAAGGGCCTGACCACTCTGACTATTGGTGACATATTTCTTGGTTTAAGATAATAAAAGCTCAGGAGAAACTGTAATGATTTACCATCTTCTGCAATCAAGCGAAGGATAAGTTTTAATTGCCACAATGGGAAGGTAGTTTATTTCTTGACCTAAAGTATATATGTTAAAACACTTGGCCTTCCATATAGCTACATTTTTGTCATTGTGTGGCAATTTTGACATTGCATCACTTCTCTGGAAAACACTATTTACAATAAAAAGGTTGCCCTTTTAAACTTAAAACCTTTACTAGTATTTTCTAGGAACTTCAATTTCCAGGTATTGCATGGCAATATTCAACTGTGAAGCCATGTGTTTAAGTTTAAACATGAACAGATTCAGATTTAAGCATGATGATGTGGCACAGGGAACGATTCACCAGCTTTTACAGCACGAGATATCGAAAGGTTTGCGCACGTGTATCACATTCACCTTCCCTGTTTGCTGTGTGTATTCTTATTTCTGAAAGTGTTGGTGAAAGCTACTGACTTGACATCATTGGATTATTGCTTTTCTCTATAAAATGAGAAGAAGGGTTAGCAGTTGTAGGACATGCAGCACAGGACACTGCCAATGCTGACTCTGCCTTGCCAAGCAACACCTCCAGTGTGTCCATCTCATGTCCTGTTTCTGAGGACCCTGATGGCCGCTTTTGGTCTTGTTTGTAGAGAAAGAGATTTGTATTTTGGGACCCAGCCCCAGCACATCCTTTCCTTAGGAAAGGTTGCTGCCACCTTAGACAGGACTGATTGCCTACTCCCCGCTCCATCACGCCTGGGTGTTTGAGGCACAGTGGGTTGTCCTCAAGTTGCTGGGTCTTTTCAAGCCACTTGTGTCTCCACATTAATCAATGCATTTATCAGGTGATGCACGAAATTGAAATCAGAAATCTAAGCTTTCCTCCATGTGAACCTTAATCCAGTTGGCAAACATGGAAGCGGCCAAAAGCCAGAGGGAATTTCCCTCCTCCTGGTGAGAATGCTGAGTCACGCTCAGCTCTCCGGTGGTGACACCATGCACTTCAACAAAACATAAGGAAAACAAGGCTTTCACCAGGCTGCTCTGAGCTTACCTCACCCGTCACGGGACACGGCTGACTCGGTGAGTCATCTCCTTCTCTTCCTCCTCGAGGTCGGGGATTTCCTCCCAGCAAGCTCTTCTCTGGTCCAGACCTTGGACCTCCCTCTCCCTGCGTTTCCTATTGCCCCCAGCCCTGAGATGTGCCTCTGGGCAGTTTCTCAGCCCCCCGTGGAGGCTGTGTGAGCAGCTGGGCTGTATTCCCACAGACGTTCAGATGTTTTTCCCTCTGTTTGCTGGAGGATCCGGGTTTTGGCATTCTCAGCGTGAAGCTCTGGCTGTGTGGATGTTTTCTTATGGTTCTTTAGGAATCCCATAGCATCACAGCAACCCCTGCTCAAAAAGTGTTTTCTCAGCCCTTGATGCTGAACACCCAGCTTCGGAGGTGGATGTGGCAAAGGAACAGCAAAAGGGGTGGGGAAAAAAAGCTGTTTGAGTTTTAAATTTCAAATGTATAGAGGAAAGGCTCAAAAAAGGAGCAATAAGTGTCCCTGCAGTGCTCTGCTTTCTCTCTACACCCACTTTCTGCTGGGAAGTGTTTAAAAACGTTTGGTGAGGTTCTTGCTCTGCGGGCACGATCACCAGAATGCTCCTTATGGCCAAACTTTCATGTTCACAGTAAAGCCCTGACAGGATGAAGGCTGGGGGGGTCTATTCCTCGATTGCAAATCACCGTAGAGGCTGGTGATGATGTTCCAGAGGGAATTCTTCCCTAAATCATTGCCCCAGCCTGAGGCCCAAATCACTGCCCTGGCACTCTTGGTGAGGAGGGGAAGGTTTGTCCTGTGTGTTCCCACAGCTCTGGCAGTGATGAGTGGTGATGGAGGGACAGCGCAGAGCCCCAGCGGGTGAGTGCTCACTGGACTGGACTGGGTGCTGCAGACCACACGCTCCTTCCAGATGCTTCTGGAGAGGTGCAGGATGCTCTGGACACATCAGTCAGATGGTAGTGACTCAGCTTGATCCCATGATGGTTTCCCTCCTCCTCCAGCCCAGTGAAAACAGCTCAGTGCCTCTGAAGCAGAATGTCCTTCCTCAGCCGCGCAGGCAGAAGGGAAAGCTGGGAGGGTTTATTTTTGCTGTCTCATTTTTGAGGTTGAGTCTTTCTGAAGGTTAGCTCTGCCACGTCAGGTGTTTACACAGGCTCAGCACCACTTCTCATTGGTGCGACATGTAACTTTTAAGGGCAGGAAACTCTGGGACGGTGCTTTCACTGAGACAGAGGAGCAGACAGGGAAAACACTTGGAAAGCAGGCACAAAGCACAAGCACACTGCGGGCGGCGTGAAAATACTGAAGGTTTTCATGTTCCCAAAAGCGTGCAGGAATGCCTTGCAGCCTACACAAATTGCCTGGGGTGAATGTTGCACTGAGAACCTGATGTGTGGCTTTTGCCCTGAATTAAAGCATCAGCATGTCAACACAGCCAAGGTAAACACCCTGTTGTGATCTTCATCTCTGGTGGCTAAGGAGAATTTAGAACACTTCACAGCAGCCTATAAGACATACAGAAAATGAAGTTACTTTGGTTTATGAGACAAACAGCAAGTGCTGTTTGCCTAGGGAGGACTGAGCCCGAACTGCTCAAACTCCAGAGCCAAGCTCTTTAGCGAGCTAGATAAAATCAGCTACAAACCTGGATTACATTCCCTATCTAGGCCTAACAAATGTTTTCTCTTTCTAATTTCTGTAATGGCCTCAGGACCTCTGGGCTGCTTTCGGAGTGCTCTCCATGGAAGGCCCCTCATTTCTGCAGCATGCTCAGTATTGCCAACATCAACTGTTCAAAGATCATGAGATCGCCTTAAAACAACCGTCTTCTCTCTGTTTATTTGCTGCTGGGGTTTTGAATCTCTGCAATTCCTATTTTAGACTTTGACCGAGACTCAAAGTTTGCTTGTTAAAAACAGAATAAAAGCCAAAACTGGGATAAAGGGAGGGATTTCAAGAATAAAAGGGAACTTTGCAGGTCTGAGAGAAAGATCACAAGTGCTGGCAGTTTTGCTTAGTCCCTCGTTTTTCACAAGAGAGCCCAAGGTTTCTGTCATGCAAGGGTGCTATAAAGCTCATTCATTTCTTCAGACTTTTATGAAGACAAAATGTAACAGCAGAAATGAGATTAAGCTTTATCCTTGGGAAAGAGCCTAATTAATTGTCTTGGAGAAATTATTAATGCTATTCTGTTTTCTTCCGCTGCAGACACACCACATACCCCGGGTGGCAGGAGCGTTTTGCACCTCTGAAAATAAACCAGCTAACATCTAATGCTCTAAAACGTGTCATGTTATCTCCCTAAACTCTGTCACAGTGGTAGGATTTCATGCGCCTTTCCCACCAGCAGCTCTTGCTTGTCTGCAGCCTCTGGGGAGGGGGAGAAGTTGCCATTAATTCCTGTGAACCCTCTGTGTTTAACACAGGTTTAAGGCGAGAAAGCATGCGGGCTGGGTGGGACAGAGCTTCTGGGGCTTGTTTTCTTTGCTCTGCTGGTGAAAATGCTGTCGGTGGGATGTGCTGCTGGCTCATGTTCTGTGGTGATGGTCACTTGGGCAATGCCTTGCAAAATCCAGGGGAGGAAGCACAGATTCCTCATTCCTTTCAGTATTCCCAAGAGTGATGTTCAGTGCATTGCCTCACTCAGGGATGTGCCCGGTGTGAGCCCTGCAGCTCCTGGCTGGCTTCTGGCAGTGGAGGCAGAAGCCTGGTGCCATCCAAAGGGCTCCCTCTGCCGATTTCCTTCCTGCATTTTCTAGTCACTGGGAGAGACTGTTTCGAGTTGAAAAGTGTGTTTTATTTCATAAACTGGAGAAGAGTCCAAGGATGCAGCAGACACGACCATCCCTGCAGAAATGGGTGATCCCTACTTTTCTTCCTACACACGTGTGGCTTTCAGCTCCTCAAGGCAGCCCCTGGGTGCTGAGCTCCCTTTGCCTTTCCAGAAGGAAATGGGGTAGAGGCCTGAGGACCCATTTGATGGATTTCCCCATCTCAGAAGGATTCCCATGTCAGCTGGAGTGCTGCCGGGAGGAAACATGCCCATGGAGCATGGATGGCTCCCAGCACATCCCTGCTGGCTACTTCAGCTCCAAGGCTGCAGCCGAGCATCTCTGAGTGCCTGGATCCCCATTCCCATCTCTGCTTCACCTTACATTACCCTCTAATTGATCCAAACATTTCAAGCAACAGACCTGGATCACTGGATGCCAAATATTTACACATCTGAGAACTATTTACTCGCTAAAAGAGCTCCAGGGAATGGAAGATGACAACTCTTGCTGGAGGAATGATGTACCCACATATGGAGCTCATGAGCTGCCACCTTCTTTTTGACCTCACGGACAACCACAGGAACAAGTTCAGGTGATGGAGCTGTGTAAACTCAGCATTTCGAACCCAGCCTCCCTGTATGGCTCCTCCTGGTCTGCAGTGAAATAAAACCAGACCCATTAATAGCAGAAAACAAGGGCAAAATAATATTTAAATCTGTTTTCTTCCATCCTTCACCCAAGAAGCAGCTTGAGGCCATAACCCTGGTTGCCAGGTCCTTTGGAAGAGTGATGGTGTCCTTCCAGGCAGCAACTCCCATTTGCAGTATGCATCCGGCATCGATTTCCTCTCAGTAAACATTAAGTGCTGCTTCCTTGACCGAGATGAAACGCTCCTGCGGAATGGCAGCGAATATGCACTCACTGCACGGCCATGGGGGCTGCTGCCTGCACCTCATCCTGCACGCTCACCCCCAGCTGTGCGAGGGTCCTGGTGCACACCCCCATGCACAGAGATGTGTGCACTGCCGTGTGTGCATACAGGTGCACGTGCACACACCCACATGGCCATATGCATGTATGGACCCAGGCATATGCACACAGACAGATGCATGGACCCAGGCATGTGTGTGCACACACATGTGTATAGACCCATGCAGGCATCTACAGTTATCTGCGTACCTCTGTGCAGACACAGGTGTGTGCACAAGTGTGTGTATGTGCGTCTATACGAATGAACCAAGTATGTGTACATTCACACATGTGCACACACACATTTACACACACACCTACACACATGTATGTACACACACGCACACACACATTTACACACACACCTACACACATGTATGCACACACACGTACACACACGTTTACACACACACCTACATACATGTATGCACACACACGCACACACATACCTATACATGTGTGCGCACACACACGCACATACATGTATGCACACACACGCACACACACGTTTACACACACACCTACACACATGTATGCACACACACATGCACACACACATTTACACACACCCCTACACACATGTATGCACACACACGTACACACATGTATGCACACACATGCACACACACATTTACACACATATGTATGTACACACACACGCACACACATTTACACACACACCTACATACATGTATGTACACACACGCACACACACATTTACACACACCTACACACATGTATGCACACACACATGCACACACACACCTACACACATGTACGTACACACACGCACACACACATTTACACACACACCTACACACATGTTTACACACACACCTACACACATGTATGCACACACACACACACACACACCTACACACATGTATGCACACACACGCACACACACGTTTACACACACCTACACACATGTATGCACACACGCACACACACATTTACACACACACCTACACACATGTATGCACACACACGCACACACACATTTACACACACCCCTACACACATGTATGCACACACATGTACACACACACCTACACACATGTATGCACACACACGCACACACACGTTTACACACACCTACACACATGTATGCACACACACATGCACACACACATTTACACACACACCTACACACATGTATGCACACACACGCACACACACGTTTGCACACACACCTACACACATGTATGCACACACGCACACACACGTTTACACACATATGTATGTACACACATTTACACACACACATTTACACACACACGCACACGCACAAGCACACACGCATGTACATACACTCACCCCTACCTCCGCCGTCCCCGCACGGGGGCGCCCTCCGCCCGCTCCCGCCCCGCCCCTTCCCTTTGGCCACGCCCCTTTGGCTACGCCCCTCCCGCCCCGCCCCGCCCCGCCCGCCCCGGCGCGGCCCGGCCCGGTGCGGTCGCTGCCTGGGGCCGGCCGGCCGGTTCCTCCCGCACCGCTCCGCTCCGCTCCGCCGAGGCCGCGCCGCGCCCGGGACATGCGGCCGCCCCCGCCGGCGAGGAGGCGATGAGGCTCCGCAGCGGCACGGCGCTCACGCTGCTGCTCGGCTGCCTCTGCGCGCTGCTCTCGCTGTCCTGGTACGGCGCCTTCGGCGGGCACAAAGGTAAGGGGGTGCTCGGCTGCTCCTCCGGAGGGGAGCTGGGACCCGGCCCTGGTTTGGGGCGCGGGGGTGTTGGGGGACCCGGGCCCCGCTGCACCCCGGGGGTCCGGTGCGACCCGGACCTGGGGTAATCCTGACCGGCGGGATCCTGCGGGAGCCTCTGGGTTGGGGACCCGCCGGATCCGGCGCGTCCTGGCCCCGCGGGATCCCCGGTGCGGGCGTGCCCGCCCGTGCGCAGCAGGGCCGGAGGTGCCAGCGCCGGGGGTCCCTGCTCGACTCCGCGGGCGGGCGTCCGGGTGCCGGTGCGCTGGGCTTCGTTTCGGTGATGCGCTTCTTGCACCCTCACGTTTATGGTGAACGCCTTCGCGCGCGATGGGAGCCAGGCGGGTTAAATCCTCGTGGAGAGGTGACGATGCCAGCGGCTTTGGGGAGCAATCCGGTAGTGAGGGGCTCAGGGCAAACTGGAGGTGAGAGAAGCGAGCAGCGCTGCCCGCCCCGCACGTTCCGGCGGCTCGATGCTGGGTCCAGTGACTGAAATGCACAAGGGACCAGTGCGAGGGCTGCCGGTTTCACTGCTTCAATATCGGTGTCGGGTTTGCACCGCTGTGGAGCAGGGAGGCAGGGCCCCGTCCCATTGAGGAACCCCACACAGGTATCACAGAGATGCTCACCCCTATTTTTTCCTGACAATGGAATAGTTGCTTTTCCCCATCCTGGCGCTCGCTAAAGCAGGGCACTAGATTTAGCCTGGCCTGGAGGACAGTTCTGTTAGTTGCTTCTGAATTGTGCATCTGACTTGTGCATGGGTGAGGAACCTCTCGTGTCCATGCTAAGTCACTCAGCTCTTTCAGTTCCTGCAGTTTCAGAGGTTGTTAAAGGTATGCAGTGTGGCCATCCAGCCCTTGACCCTTGCTTCCCATCACCATATAAGCATCTCTCCTTGCTACAGGTGAGAAGCAGCTTTTGCTGAGCCTAAGATGTGACTCGGTGGCATTGCTGTCCCACAGAACACCATGCACAGTCACAAGGTGTAGCGTGTGTATGGTGCAAGGCTGGTGGCAGGGCTGGGGGGAAGGTGTTTTGGCTCCGGCTGTCAGGATGACACGAGCCCATGTACGTGCCCATCCAGCTCAGCAGCAGGGCAGGAGTGCCTGGGATATGCCATCTTCCCCTGGCAGCTGTAGGCTGCTTGGAGTTCTCTGCCTTGTTGATCAGCTGAAGAGGTTTCCCGTTGTGCTACTGATGTGGTTTAAATCCCATTGGCGCTGCCTCGCGCAGAGGCTTGGGTGACGGGCACTTGTCGTGCGGGAGAACCGCCGGTGGGCTGGTGGGCTTCTGCTGGGGGCATTTTTAACTGGGCAGAACATTTGTGCAACCAGGTGCATGTGCTTTCAGCCAGAAATGTTAGAGCATAACTGTGATGCAGTCTGAGAGGTGCGTCTGGAGGTTCCTGCTGAGCAGCTGCTTTACTGGTAGCTCCCTCCCATAAATGAAGTGAAACTGACCTGCGACACTGCACGGGCTGTGAGCAGTCACTCCTGGTTTCTGGAGCAGGGTGGCCAGCCCTGTGCTGCCTGTACTGTGTCATCCTTTGACTCACTTCTGTTTTCTCACAAGTAGCTTTTCCCCATGGCTCAGACAAGCACCAAAATAAGAACCCCGGTCACCACTGTCCCTGTCCTTCTTGGTAGGACCCTCCCTGGGATACATGTTTTCCTCTGACAGCAACAGATTGTGTCTTGCAAACAGCAATGGCTACAGCAGGTCACAAGCAGCGTGGGTCAGGCTGTGTCAGCACAGCAGGTTTCCGGCGATTATGGTCATTTACATATCAGGCTGTTACTCGGTACAGAGCTGGAGAAGACCTTGAGAGGTCATCCAGACATCTCCTGCCCCTGTGCAGGATCGGTGATAACCAACCCCTTCCTGTCAGATGTTTGTCGTGTTCCTTCTTAAAACCCTCTGATGGCAGATGCCTGAGCTCTCTGGACAATGACATTTAGCAGCTCTGCCATTTGACTTGTCTTACGATCTGAACAGAAATGTCTTTTCCTTCAGTTCGGTTTCACGGTTGCTCTCCTGTTTTCCATTTATGGGGCACAGGCAGAAAAGTTCCTTCCTCCCTTCTTTGCGGGAGCCTGTGGGACATTTGGAACTCACTGCTGTGTTTTCCCTTAGTCCCTGCTACTATCGATTAAACCATGCTGGTTCCTTTGATCAGTCTTTTTAGCTTCTGTATTCTTGGTTTGCAGTTGCTCTTGTTCCTCTCTTCTGGACCACCACCCTTCGTGAAGAGTGATGCTTAACAGAGTAAGGGATTACTTCAGGTCTTTCACATGCAGCGATGCTGTTTGTACATCCCAGTGTGTTTGCTTTTTACTTTTGCTGCAGAAACTTGTGTTTCATTTTATGTTTAATCCCCTTGACCCTTCAGCCATTCTTCTCCAGAACTCTTCCTGCTTTTCATTCCTCACCTTGTACTTGCTGGTTAATTATTCTTATCAAATCACATTACCTCACACTTGTCCTTGTTGAACTGTGTCCTTTTGTGTTTTTTCAGACTGCTTCTTCTAAAGTGTCAGGATTGTTTTGAATTCTCATCTTGCTCTCCTGCATGCTTGCCGCCTCCCTCAGCTTGGTGTAGCTTTCAAAAGCAATCTGTGTTTTCTCTGCCATCAGCCAAGTTGTGGATGAAAACACCAAGTGGTGTCAGATCTGGGATGGGTTCCCCTGGAACCTGCTTCAGTAAAGTCCTCCCAGTCTGTGCTCAAAGAGCATCAACCAGTTCACTGGTGGGCTTCCCACCTTCATGGGGCTCAGTGCAGCCCCCATGTCCCCAGCTGTATTATGAGGACTTCCTATGAGACATTATCAGAGATGTCTCTGAAATCTTTGTTTCTCCTCCCCTTCCTACAAGTCCTTGCACCCTGTCACAGAAAGAGGCATGATAGGTCTGATGTGATTTGCTTTTGATAAACAGAAGTTAGCTCTTGCTCAAGTTCTCCTTGTTTTCTAAGCACTTCAACCGAACCTAAGCTGATTATTCTGTAATTTCCTCAGCCTCTTTATCCTCATCTCCTTATTTTTCAAAGACAGGCTTTGTGTTTGCCAGTCCTCTGTAACATCAGCCATCCCTCATGAGTGGCTGGAGACAACTCCCAGTGATCCTGAGCTGCTGATGTCATTGAGTTCTGGGGAAGGCTGTCAAGGTGTCTGTGTTGACTCTGATGGGGTAAAATATTATATTAAAACACATGTAAAGCATCACAGAACCTTCCTGTCTTCCTGCTCTGTGTTGGGAGGACAAAACAATTAGTCCAAAGAAATCAAACCAGGTCAAACCAGCTCTGGAGCTGCTTCTCTGTGACTGATGCAGGGTTTGTTTACCCGCTAATGATGTTTTGCTGTGCTGTGGTTATTAGTAAAGTTTTGACCTCATGGGCTGCAAAAACAGATGCTGCATCTTTCCAATTATAAATGAGGTTTGAAATAGTCTGCTGGAGTAGGAAGAGAAGGGCAGCCTCAAATAGCACAACCAGTCACCCAGGCAGCCAACGTCCAGCATCACGGGTGGTTTGGAGGTGGACCACGTGCTGCACATGGTGGTGGTGGGTGTCTTGGCCAAAGATTAATATTCTCTCTGTGCTGAATTTAGGTTTAAGTATGATTTAACCCTCCAAACCGAAAGGCTGCTCTGGAAGAAGCCCTTCCATAAACTGCTGTCATGAGGTGGACCTGTAGGCTTTAACTGTGTGTAGGGTAACCTGTGGTCAGAGGATCAAGGCACCGGCAGGCTCAGGCATTAGCATGCCTGACATGGAAATTACAGGGGGTGTTCTACTGAGAGCGTGGTAAAACAGAGAAGCTTTCACGACTTTAGACAAGTCACAGGTGCAGGTAGGATGAAAGTGAACAATTAAACCTACCTGTAATTAAATTGTTCTGGTTTGTTTCTTTCCATGATGAAAACTGTTCAGCTCTCATCCATAACGTTTGTTCTCATCTTGGCTGACCAACGAGCTAGGTTCTCCCAACACGCTGCCCCTTGGGAATGCTGCCTTTTGAAGGTGGGATTGCACCTCCAGGGTATGGCTGCATAGCTCAGGGTGGGCTCTGTGGCCATGCTGCCTGTGCAGGCTTCCCCTGGCAGCTTTTTCCCCCTCAGATCTTAATGATTTATAGTTACCTAATACTAGCCAGCTCCAGGTTTCTGTTGTAAACCCACAGCTGCAGGCACCTCTGTACCTGTAGGTGTAGGTGCGCAGTGGGGTTGTTCTTCCCATAGTGGCTTCACACCCCTAAGATCAGTTTTGATTGCATGCTATTTTGGATCTCACCTTGTGGGAACTGTTCTTCCCATGGGCATTGTGGAAGCGCTTCGGAATAGATGTGCACAGCTCCTTGAAGGAGTCACCCCTCGCATCCTGGGAGGGTGCCTCAGCACAGCTCTGAGTGCAGGGTCTCTCCTGTGACTTGTGAACGTGCTGCAGTGTGGACATTGCTCTGGTGCCCGTTGCAGCTGTGCAGGCTCAGACAGCATCTCTGTAAAGTAATATTGCTTGTCTGGTGCTGGCTCTGCTCACTTGGGGTGTCCTTTGTAGGAAACAGACTTTGTCCCGGAGGGATATTTCTCTCTAAGTCTCCTTATATAATGCATAAGAGCCGTGATCGCTAATCCGCTCTAGAAGCAGCGGAGTCAAAGCTTGTGATACTGCTAAATACAAGCTGGCCCATGGCATGCACGGCTTCCCGCTGCCATTTCATTTCTGTTACCTGCAGCAGCTTGACTTCAGGATTCTGTCCTTTCTTTGAGGTCCCAGGCACTGGCTGCAGCCAGATGGATGGGAGTGAAAGCCCTGGTCTGAGCTGGGGTCATTTCACCACAGCCCTTGGAAGCATTTAGCAGGAGGAGAGATGCCAGCAGCAGACCCACTGTGTGCTCCTGATGGCTGGGGAGGTGCAGGCAGGGACGTGGTTGAGGAGCCCCAGAGGTTAGAAACCTGTCATTAAAATGCATGGCCAATAAAAAGATGTGCAGGAGCATTTCTGAGAGCCTTTACTTGGCCTGTGTGGTGCCCAGCAGACATTGTGTGGAATTGGTGGCTGGAATGCAGCAGCATTTGCAAAATTATCCTGCATATGATTTGACCAAATTCATCCCAGGAGTGAGGAACACCAGGCAATCTGTTGATGTGCATTAATCAGAAGAACTTGTCCATTGTCCAGAGTCACCTGTGTTTCTGGTTTTATTTCTTTGCAGTTTTTATTATGTCTTTAAATAGGGCTCTTGACATGCACTGCACAAGCACTTGTCCACGTCTCATTGTTGCTTCAACAATAAGAGCTGTGGTTGTGTGACAGAGTTGAAGTTACTGGGAAAGAGATTTCTCCCAGCCAGGACAGTGTTCCCCAGAGACTTGGATTCAGGTCCTAACTATGCCGTATGCCTCCCAATCTTGGGAAAGTAAATCAGCTGGTTTCATGCCTCAGTGTCCATCTGCTCTCTGGGGACAGAGACATCTCTTGTCACAGTGGTTTGGAGGACACAGCAGTGTCTGACACCAGCGTCTGTGTCAGTGCATAGTAGCAGAGCAGGCAGAGGAGGTTAACACCCCCCCCATTACATCAACCACTTACTTCTCTTGGTTTACTTCTGTTCCAGAACAAAACCCTTTCTCGTTTGTGATTCTCTTTGATTCATCTAAAACAAATCATTGATTTGTGCTAACATCCTGAATGTTCATTGATTATTCACTTAGTGTTTAATGTAGAATGCATCTATAGAGGGCTAGTTTAAGTGAAGCTGCCTGCCAGTCATCTCTAGGAAGCTCTGAAGCCTGCTAAGTGATGGAGAAATTGCTTTAGTGACAGACTAGGCAAGGCTGCTAGCAGGCTGCTGCAGGTAGGCATGGGTTAGCCACGGTTCTCCCTCTTCACAAGACCCAAACCAGGAGCCAAAGTACCAGTTTCTCAGTACATGGATGAACAAATACTGGTCCCGGGGTGCCTGGCTTGGCAGAGGCATCCACCACCACCCAGTGCTTTGCAAAGGTGGGGCTGAGCCACCTGCCTAAAAGTATTTGGAGACGAAGATTTATGTTTTGTGTGACGATTTTCCGTACCATAACTGTGCCAATGCAAATGGGCTGCATCAAAAGGAGCATGACCAACAGGTCATGGAGGTGATCCTGCCCCTCTGCTCTGCTCTTGTGAGACCTCACCTGGAGCACTGTGTGCAGTTCTGGTGTCCTCAACATAAAAAGGACATGGAACTGTTGGAACAAGTCCAGAGGAGGCCACGAGGATGATCAGGGACTGGAGCACCTCCTGTATGAAGCCAGGCTGAGGAAGTTGGGGCTGTTCAGCCTGGAGAAGAGAAGGCTGCGTGGAGACCTCATAGCAGCCTTCCAGTATCTGAAGGGGGCCTATAGGGATGCTGGGGAGGGACTCTTCATTAGGGACTGGAGTGACAGGACAAGGGGTAACGGGTTCAAACTTAAACAGGGGAAGTTTAGGTTGGATATAAGGAGGAAATTCTTTCCTGTGAGGGTGGTGAGGCACTGGAATGGGTTGCCCAGGGAGGTTGTGAATGCTCCATCCCTGGCAGTGTTCAAGGCCAGGTTGGACAGAGCCTTGTGTGAGATGGTTTAGTGTGAGGTGTCCCTGCCCATGGCAGGGGGGTTGGAACTGGATGATCTCAAGGTCCTTTCCAACCCTAACTATTCTGTGATTCTAATGTGGATGCTTTGTTTCTCACGAGACAAAGCCCAAGAGATCACTGGGTGAGAAGGGCTGCGGCGTAGGCAGAAGTCATTGGTCAAATGAAGGGACTGTGGAAACTATTAAAATAAACAAAGGGCTTCAGCGGGGGCTGGCAGGTTAACGGGGAGGAGGAGAGGCTTTTTAGGGAGTGCTGATCAAGCATCTGCTTAACGGCTTCCTGATTCAGGGAGGGGATCGTTGTCTTTGATGGAGGGAAGTGCATTCCTTCCACCTCTTTTATTGGAATTGAAGTGTAGGGAGCTTTTTATTCAGCAATGGCTTTCTTGGGTTTGCTTTTTGAGTTCATGTTAGGCTTCTTTTGGAAAGCAAGATTTCTGTTTTAAACCGTCTCTGTTAATTGGGCACTGGCCACTTCTGTTTTTGTCTTGGTGTCAAGTCACATTTGAGTCTCCAGTATCTGTGCATTAGCATGGATGTCCCTGATGCAGGGAGACAGCTTTGTAACTCCATCTTCCCTCCTGCCTTGGAGTCACTGCCCTGATATTTAAGTATTCCTGCTCTCTTGCACTAGGAACAGGATAAATACTTACCTAAAAGTTAATCTGTATTTTGAAATGACCAGACACTTTTGTGCAAGATGTTTTATTTCCCCTTGTATTAAAGTGGACAGCATTGAAATGCAAACCGTCAGGCTTTGAAGAAGCTTCTGTGCAAAAGTTAATTTCCACCCATCTTATTTTCGTTATGAGTTTTGTTGCACTGCAGTGCCCATTTACTTACAATTGTCACACTGGTGGTTTAGGACTTGTTGGTAGTGGGATAGGTGCTGAACTGGTGGAAGCGCACAGTGTTGGCTTGTGTCAGTGCCGTTACCTGGTCTACACCTATCCCCCAATGAGTTTTTAGACCATCCTCATCACATTTTCAAGGCTGCCTTAGAGCCCATAGGTTTTTCTTCTCACTCTGTGATGGCAAGAGCTTTCTGGAAGTAAGGTTTAACCTGAAGACCCTTTTTTGTCACTCACTACTTGTGTGTGTGCTGCAATAAATCCTCTATGTATTGTCACTGCTCTGAGGAATTTTATGGCTGTGATACCAAAAAAGTTGTGTAGCCTCATAATAACCTCAGAAACTTCCAATACTGAGATATGGGATACTTAAGATATGTGTAATAGCATTACGTGCTTGTATAGCCTGTTCTAGTGAAAACACAGTAGCAAGACTGACCCTGCCAGTACCAAGAACTTCTTACAGAAGAAGCTGGAGAAGTTTTCTGAGTAAGGACTAAATTGCTGTATTCCTCCCCAAAAGAGGGGTGCTCAGGGGAGCAGAGCTGCTGTGCAGTGTCCCCATCGCCTGACCCCATGCTGGGTGTGAAGAGCATGGGTTGCCTGGTGCATGGATGGCCCTGGATGGTGTTGGAGTCTCTCAGATTCAACTGCTGCCACACACAAGTATCTGTCAAGTGAATTGTTCAGTTAATGCTGGCAAAAGCAGTGTGGTGGTCTCCCCTCCCTCCTCTCTGTGCCCAGACTGTGATCTTTTCCTTTTATTTGATCTTGCCTTTTGTATTTTAACCATTCCTTTTTGTTGCCATCTCTCATTGTGTTCTCTCCGGAGATGGCTTTGATATCTTTTCTCTTTGTCTTCAGTTTCGCTCAGTTTCCTCCCTTCCTTCTTGCTTTGTTGTTGCAGAAAATGGCTGGGATGGACGTCCTCCCACACATCTCTCCCTCTCTTAATCTTGTCCAGTTCAAGTTATCTGCTATGTGAGGAACTTTATCAGATGCTCATCTAATAGTGTGGCTTTGTGAACTGCAAGCAGTAATTTTGGGTAGAATCACAGAACAGTTCAGGTTGGAAGGGACCTTAAATCTCATCCCCTGCCATGGGCAGGGACACCTTCCACTAGAGCAGCTTGCTCCAAGCCCCTGTGTCCAACCTGGCCTTGAACACTGCCAGGGATGAGGCAGCCACAGCTTCTCTGGGCACCCTGTGCCAGCACCTCAGCACCCTCACAGGGAAGGACTTGTGCCTAATGTCTAATCTAAATCTCCCCTTTTTGAAGGGGGTTGAAGTTGGTAAAGGTTGTCTGGCTGGGGAGGAAGTGGTGCTGGTCCTTGCGCTGAGTGTCAGGGGTTGCTCCGAGTCCCTGGGGATCCCAGAAGTGATGGTGAGGCGGAGCACAGCACCCCAGGATAAACCCTCTGGGTTCCAGAGTGGCGATGTGCTGTGGCACAGGCATCATGTGAGGACAGCTGGTTCTGCCTGGCAGCGAGAGCTCATCCTGCACCTCAGGGATGGAGCTGAAACCACACTGAAGGCAAAGCAAGAATGGTGTTTAAAAGCAGGGTAATTTACTGGCTTTAAGGAGCGAGAGGTATTTAGAAAAGAAAATGAGAAATGCACATTGTAGCTGAGCACAAACATCATCGTTCAATGGCTGAAATCCTCTGCTCTGTCGTGCCAGTGGATCTGTATGAAACATGTCTTCTCCCTGGGCTAAAGAGCTGACCTGGGTGGGGGAGGTAAGTACCCGGAATGGTGCATGAGCATAATTAGGACATGACTGTGGGTTGGCTCCATATAGATCAGTTTGTGTTTCATTAATGTCTGGTTCCACCCTGTCTGTCTGTTTTATTAGATTAATTTATTACTCTCTGAAAGTGCCTCTCCAGTGAGCTAAAATATCTATTTACTGGAAGTATTTGGTTACCATGAAGAAGTGTATTTGGCATGTGTTTGGCAAATATTAACGACATTCTTCTGTTTCTTTTGCAATTTAATTGTCTATTTATCTTGGGTATTGATTGCAGAAGGCCTTGGTAATTATTTGCTGATTTTGGGAATAATGATTTTTAAAGGCTCGGATTACTTTTGTGATATTAATCATTAGCTTGGTGTGCTTGCCTCAAAGGATGGGCTCCCTCTGACGTCTCCAGTTGCGACGTGGACATTTACTGTCTGAAACTCTGCCGCTGTCTTAAAATAACAAAATCATTACTGGCGTCTTGTGCCTGAGACGCAGCAGAGATTTGCAGAGGCGCAAACCTGGCAGTGGGAATTAGCTCACAAATTTGCTGTTCCTGTTGGCAGGAGGAGTGGCCAGATCCTGAAGTCGAATACAAAGATAATTTGATTTACGTTCTGCTGTTTCGCTCTTTGCCACATTCATTTTCTGCGGTATTGGTCTCAGCTCTGGTTCAGGGTCATGGGGAAATGGGCTGCCCCTCTCCAGCGGCAGCACAGGAGCAACGCAGCTTTGCTTTGTGGGAGAGAAGCAGTACTCCAGAAGGGTGTTACACTTGCAAGTAAATGTGCTGCTGTACAGCGGCACATCTTGCTTTGGGGGAAGGTGAGAAATTGGAAAGTCTCCTCTGGGAGCTGAGTAATTGGCAGCTGCTCGTATTGTGTCCCTCTTCCCACTTTTAATAACTTGTTTATAAAGAGAATTCTCCCCCAGATCTCATTGCACAGCCGTAAAACGTGCTTTTTTAAAACATGCATGCATTCCTATTCAGGTCAGGTGTGAACACTTACCTCCTCATGTTTCTGTAAGGAGGAGGCATAGCTTTTGTGGCATCCAGGCATCTTTACTCACTGCTGGGCAGGCTCACGGATGGCCATGGGGAGACAAGGCTGTGTCCTCGCCATACCTGGAAGGAGATGTAATTCTTCCATTAATACAAACCCTGGCAGGCGGCTAGAATGGCTGGGAAGGGAATTTTGTCTTCCTGTTGCTTTAGGCCTTGAAGCAAGGGATTGTTTTGGCTGTTTGAAGGATGTTGGCTTTATCGCCACTGGAGCTTGCACAGTGACATACATTACTAGAGAGCACAAAACGCGACATTCAGCGTATGCCCCTGGGATCTCCAGTGCAGTGAATTCCACTTCTTTCTCTTGCATCAAGTGATCTGTTTAACTGGTTTTAACAGTTTCATCTTTGTTCTTTTATTAGTGGATTGTGGTGCAAAAAGAAACGGGGGGGGGAAGCATTTTTGGATCCTGTCCTGGATAATTTGATGACTAAGTCTCGTTGAGCTTCATCTCTGTGCAGGTGCAATGATACATCTCCTGCAGGGAATGTGATGGGAAGAGTGTCTCCTCCTCCTCCCAAAGGCACATGTAGGGAAGGAAGAGGAGAGGGCAAAATCATGTCCATGACAATTGTTTTCTGATTCTTTTCATCACCTTATAGAATGAAAATAATAAGAGGAGCCTCAGAAAAGAGGGCATTGCAGCAAGCCCTGGAAGGAATGTAATCTCTTTTCTTTGTACCAAGGTATAAAGATAATTCTGATCAGGATTGAAACAGCGGATGGCAAATAATTCTTGAACAATCCGCTTATGGAGTTCCAGGATGCGAATGAAAACCACTAATGGGATAAAGACGTATCAAGATAATTATCTCGGCTGCAGTAAATCCCATCCTTTCAGGAAAGTACTCTTGCGTGGACACTAATTTCATGTGTATGAAATGCTAAAGCTGACTGGACATTTTCAGAAGTTAGCTGATTCCAGTCACCACCATCTACCTTTTATCTACCTGGTTGGTCCTAATAAATCTGATTTCTGGTCTCTGCTATCCTGTTTCATTTCCCCCGTGCTCCCTGCAGCAGGTTAAAGCTGCCATGCACATTTTCTCCAGGGTGGATTTGAAACCTCCTTCACCCTTTTCCATTTCATTTGGTCTGCTGTTTTGGGAGACTTCCTCGGGCTTTTTTCCCTTTCATAGCTGCTAACGCTGTTGTTTTAAGTCTGACAGAAGAGCTGCTCGCAATATTAAGGTATGCAAGTTACTTCTTAATTTGATCTGTTTTTTTCCCCCAGCAAGAGCTCTGCCATGCAGTGCAGGGGACGGCACAGTGCTCCAAACCAAATCCAGTTGTACAGTCAGTTAATGAGGCTCTTGTTGTAGGCTCTTTGCCGCCTTTGTGTTTGAACCTAGTGGATGCCCCATGGATGAAGTGGAAGGATGGCAGGAAGAGAAAAGAGCAGTTCTGTATTGACAGCATCCGTGACGTTTGGATGGGGTTGGATCAGTTAACAGTGTTCAAAGAGCTGCATTACAGATCTCTGATCTCTATGACCAGAGGTCAGAGGAGCTCTGCTCTTTGGAGGTATGGGTGACAGAATGCACTTCTAAGAAGTGGCTGGTTCTTCATTATCCCCCATTAGCTGCAGGCAGCTACATTTACCAGCTGTCAGAGAGTCATTTCTCTCCAGCCTCACACTAAGTGAACTGAGGCACGCCTGAACCAGCCGCAGCATCCTTTGATGAGCCAAGCTGTGCATTTGACAGTGGGAGCCAGGTATCAGGACTTCAGCTGAATCGGCTGCCCATGAGCCATCCTCCAGTTGGAAGAGGAGGATGGGCGGCCAGCATCATCCCTTTGCACGTTGGAGGACAGATGCTGTGCATGGCTGTCTTGTTGGGAAACGACTCCATCACTGACCACGTGGGGAGTGCCCAAACACAGTTTCTCAGTGGTAGACCCTCAAACCACAAGGTTCCCATCTTTTCCTGCTGGCATGGCAGTACAGTCAACGTTCACGTATCTTTTGGAAGTACAGAAGGGCTTCCTTGCTTTTGACAAGAAGTCAAACAAATGCTGTCCTGTCGATAGTGGGCTTGGGTTTCCAGTCTCCTTCATGTGACACAGAGAGGTTAGAAGGGCCAATCTTGTGCTGACGTCCAAGGAGCTGGTATGTCTATTTTTGCTGTGGACTGGAAGTTGCTCTTGACACCAGATTTGCCATGAATACTACCAAGAGCTGTCACTTCCCTGCCCTAACTGGAGGATGTCCTTAGAGGCACATGAAGCTCAGCCCTCCCTTAGCAGTCTTGAATTTGGGACAGTGCAGGTGGGCTGCACAAGGATCTCATATGGAATTAGGCACAAAACTGGTAAGGCACTTGCCTAGCAGGGCTGTGTGTATAAAAGAGGGTTCGTGGGATCCTTGCTGCCTCTAGAAGGCTCTTTAAGAAGGGAGTTGTGTTTAAGAAATGTGATCACCTTTCATCTCAGTGACTTGCTTCTTAAACAGCAGCTCTTAAGCTGAATTGCTTGCACAGAAGAGTCAGTATCAAGGTTTCTTCACCTGGTCACGGTTGCTAGTCCTTTAGCTTTAGGAGCAGGGCTCAGCTTTAATAGTGATGCCTGGTGCAGGGTTTTGCCCTAAAAACATAGACATTCTGCAGGAGGAGTCTGGTGAGGTCTGGCGATTGACCCCTCAAAATTGATCGGTTGCTGGGTAAGGCAAGATATCCATCTTATCTCTGAGAACACCAGCTCCTATGTGCTCTTGATTTGCACAGAGATCTTGATGGGGAGTTTTATCTGGTTCTTGGTATCACTGCACACCCTTTGAATGAGCCGCTCACTGAGAAAGCTCTTTGCTTGCTCCTAGTTAAAGGTCTCTGATTAGCGCAGTTGTGAGTTGAAGTCTCGCTTCTTCAACCCCATCCTGTCACGAAGTGGAACCTGGGGCTGCTGTGCCAAGTGTTACCTCCACAGAGCATAATCAACTGTCTCCTGCCATCTCCTGCTTGGGTGAACTGTACCCAGAGAGAAACGCTGGTTTTCAGTGGCTGGCTGCAGAGCTCTCTATGAGTACATCATTCAAGCCTCTTGGGAAAGGCAGATATTTCATATACCTTTGGAAATCTGTCAACGCAGTGGCAGATTGCTTGGCCTGAGTAGTGTTGTCTTGTCTGTTCAGAACTTCTAAAATGCAGGTCAAGAAGTATTGCTGTAATAGTTAAAGGCCAGGCAAATTGACAACCGTTAGCCTTTCATAGCAGCTGTGGTCATCAAAGGAGGTGTTTTACTGCTAAGATTGAAACCTAAAGCACTCCTCTTTTCCTCTGTTGCTCCAGAGTGCTGGTTAATTGTTCTTACAGTCTTCAAACCAAAGGTGGCCATTTCTGCAGCTACCTCTGACGATGACCCCATGGTGCTCAGAAGCCCCATCTGAGAGCAGGATCCTCTCTGGGGCTGGGTACATGGGAAAGCCTTCCACATAGCTTCAGCATGGAAGGCTGGGCTAGAAGTGGGTCATGTAAATGAGGCAGTCATCAGTGCAGAATTGGCCATTTAAAATCCACATCTACTCACTGGGGGGCATCATGTGCTAACCAAGATTTCTGTAGAGCTGGGGATGACCATATGGGCTCTTCGCATCAGACCGACAGACTTACTTTTCACTATGAGGGTGCTGAGGCGCTGGCGCAGGGTGCCCAGAGAAGCTGTGGCTGCCCCATCCCTGGCAGTGTTCAAGGTCAAGGCTGGACACAGGGGCTTGGAGCAAGCTGCTCTAGTGGAAGGGGTCCCTGTCCGTGGCAGGGGTTGGAACTGGATGAGCTTTAAGGTCCCTTCAACCCAAACCAGTCTGGGATTTGGCAGAGAGGTGGAAAGGGGAAGGTGTTTGCAAGAGAGAGCTCATAGGTGGGTAAACCTGGGTTGCCAAACAGTGCAGAAAAGGTCAAGACCTTCTTCTGCCTGCTGATGTGTGGTGTAGCACACAGGTGAGAAGGTGTGGATTCATTTGTATGTGTGCTCTTGTTTCATTTCACTTCCAGAAGTCCTTATTTCTTCTCTGCTGCCAGCTTCCTCTGCGTTGCCCTCTTTCCCTCTGCTCTGCCTACATTTCTCACTGTGATTTCAATTATTTATAGCATTTCTTTTCCCCTTAAACTACTCTGCTGTGTGTGCACTATTTAAGCAGCTGTCGCTTCCCAAACCCGTTCCGCTGACAGGTGAAGAGGCAATCCTTGTGCATACAACTCGTTAAGAGCATTTTAGGGCTCTTCAGCATGGGCAACTATGTGAATGTAGAATTGCAATTGGATCTCATCTTATGGAAGGTTTTGATTGCAGCTGAAGAAATAATGATCTGCTTATTAATATAGAGTAACAGGAGGAAGCTGCTGAGGATAACAAGGGAAGTAGAGGGAGGATTTTGCAGAGGAGCATGCCCCCTTCTTTTGGTGACACTTAAGCAGCCTAACCCAAGAGGCATATTCTCCTCCCAGTTACATCAATTCTCATTCAGAAGAACCTCATTATATTAACTTAATATCTTTTCAACACGGGCTGGTGTCACCGGGAGGGGAGTCCTGGGAAGCAGGGAAGCGCAGGTTTACCGTGCTGGGCTGAATTCAGATCCGAGGCTGGGAGAGGCAAGTTTAGCTGTTCAATTTAGTACTCCCTCATCTTTACCTCTGCAGTATTAAGCTTGGGGAATAAGCAGCAAATGTTTAAATCCCTTTCCTCATTGCTGCTGTGTTCAAACTGAATTAACTCTCATCCAAAGGAAGCTTGCGCTGTAGGAAACATCTGCCGTGGTCCAAATTGTGTTTGAGGTCGGGATTAAAATGTATGGAAGTGTTCAGTGGTGAGCAATGAATACACAAATCCTGCTCTTTGCCAACAGTTGTTTCGTGAGACATGATTTGTACTCTTCCCTTGTACCTGTGTGGTTACTGGAATACGAGCCAGCAGAACCCATCTCAGGAAATAATGATGATAAGGTGGAGTGGCTTGCTAGAATGCCTGATAATTTCTTGTTTCAAGCTTACATTTGTTTGTTTATTTGTCTTCTACAAATGGTGTTTTTGGAGTGTACTCGTAATTGATGTGAGCATGTAATTGTATTCATGGTGCATCTGTGTTGGGGCAATATTTATGTGCAGCGTCTGCTCTGTGAAATATCTGTTCTCCTCAAGGCTCCTCCATCCAAGGAGTTGACGTAAGCTCCCGGGGAAAGCACAAACAGTTCTTAGAGCTGTTCTAGATACAGTCCTTGTGCTGGTGTATCTCAACAGAGCTTTTGCAGAGATAGAACAAGTCTCAAGCGCAGACTGACCGGGGAGAGGCTGGTGCTTTGCTGTATTTGATGAACTTTCAGTCTGCTGAACTAAGAAAATCTAAACCTCCCATTTGATGGAGTATTGTCTGAGGACTGGGGCTCTCGGGGTATATTTGAGTGCCTGGGCTCCCTTCTGGCTTCTTCTGGGTAAAGACCATTCAAGTTGAAAAAATTGCTCAAGTTCCTTGAATTGTGTCCTGTCTTTCCGTGGGAATTGCCGAGATAACTGCAAAATAAACTGAGGAGTAACTGACAAAAATGAGCAGAAGTTAGAGCAGGACTCGGTGATGTGTGCCATTGCTGCATTTCTGGAGCACGATGGCAAACGTTGGTACCCTGTGTATTTCAGAGGTTAGTTACACAATACTGCCGAATTCCTGATGGATTCATGGATGTTTTGGTTCATACTGATAGCTCCTGAGACCCCAAAGCAGCAGGGTGAGGGTGGTGTCAGTGGACTTCTAGACATGGAAGTGGATTGATGCAAAGCAAAGTTGGCTGGGTAGGTGGGAAATCAAAGCGCAGGAGGGGATCCCAACCTGCCCGTTGGGACCCCCTTCTGACCATCCCTCCTGCAGCTCCTCAAACACAGAAGCCGTGCCTGCAGAGGGATGAGTTTGCACTTATCTGCTGGCACATTTGCTACCAGAGGAATGGCATTTATTGGGTTGCTGTGGAAGGTCTGTGCTTGTAGTGGGCTGGAAAGTCTGCGGAGCTCAGGGCCAGGACCTCGAGAACAGCCAGAGAAAGCATCCGTGCTGCAGCATCTCGCCCTCCTCAGCTGTGTGTTCCTCAGCAAGGCTCCAGTGCTAGACAAAATACGTGTGTGAGGAGGCAGACGGTGCCAAAGCAGCTCCAGGAAAGCAGCAATTGGCCATTAATTTACTCAGAGGTCAGGCTGGGGTGGATTGATTCTGCTGCTGTAGAAACCCAGGTGGATGAAGGGCTGGGAGGATGGGGAGGGGGGGGAGTTGGTCACACCAGAGTCTGCTGTCAGCACAGAGGAAGGAGGGAGATTTTAATGTTTTGTGGTGCCTCTTTTCCTACTTTGGGAAAAGCTGCTTTTTTTTTGTGCCTGTGTGAATGCTTTATAGGCGAGTGCTGTGACTTGGAGTAGTTCCTTGAAAACTGATGGTGAATTTTGACCATGTACAGCCAGTGTCTTCAAGTTCTTAAGGATTCTTCTCTCAGTTTGTGATGTGTTTTCTTACTGCATTTATATGAGTGATTTTATATAACTTCTGAGTACTGGCAGGCTTGCAATCATTTTCTTCCCCCTTTTTGGTTTGCTTGGATTTTGTTTAAGCTTGTATTTTTCTGAGGCACTGGAGCTATGTCCTTCTTCCCAATAGGTTTCAAACTCCTAATCTCACTTTAGCTCAATTGGATCATGGTATGGGAATTCCAGAGGTGATCTAAAATCCTCCAGGTACTTCTGGAGGTAGCCAGGAGAGCGAAGACACAAGGTCTGTGTGTGGCTCTGCCGGAGGATAGTATGAGCTCCTCTGTCAGGCATGGGTGAATCCACATGGAAGGTGTTACCTTCATAAAGCCCCAGCCACAAGAAATGCTTTAATCGAAGCTTTTGGTTGAGTGTGAACACCCAGATTTTGGATTCCCCCCGGGGTGGGCTGGCCATGGCCAGCACCATTCTCTGTGCCTGGTTAGCAGCTCAGCTCATCCCTCATAAAGTGTTTTTCCTCCTCACACCTCCAGCAAGGTTGGAAGTAACCAAGAAAGAAAATAATGATCTCATTTTGGGTAATGGGACCATCCATTTCGTTACTCCTACCTACGGCCAAGGCCTCATTCTCTGATTTTTGTTGCTCCGACTGCTTTGTTTTTCCTTCCCTGCAATCAAGATAATGCAGCGCAATATTCCACTAAGAATTTCAGCTATTCAATTACCTTTCAGAAGTTGACTTAATTGACTCTTTAAGTGATAGCTCTCTATTGTGTGCAATCAGCATGACTCAAGGAGGGAGCAGGAAGAGGATAAGGACTTTGTTTCTAATCAATAAATAAAGGTCTTTGAAAGAATGCTGCTTGCAATTTGTATCGCTGGTTAAATTACTACAAAGATGATAGTCACCACATTCCTTGTGGAGCACGGCTGTGACAGAGTAACAAGGCTTTGCTATCAGCAAGTACTTGGACTGTTTGACTCTGTGTTTCCAACAAATCCAGTGTTCTCCCTTTGGATTCTTTCCTCCCGAGTATTAGAGAAAATCAAAATGAAACTGCTGCAGAGGCCGGCACAGATGGTTTGGGGAAGTCTAGTATGTAATGACTAATCATTTGTTTTGCACCTCATAAAGTATGCAAATGAATGTGATACCTGATGATAAATAATTAAAAATGGAGATGCAAGGCAAGGGGAGATTGGAGATGGAATAAATATACGGTAAACCAACTTTAAAAGAGAAATAAGCAATCCCAAAGGCCTGAGCTGCTCTTCCAAGCTATGATCCATAGAAACAGACACTTCTTGTTGGAGGTTTGCCTCTGGTGCTTGGATCTAAGGGACTTTTGGCCAGCAGTCAGGGTTTGGCCAGAGCTACAGATCTCAGGGTGCTGCTGCCTTTGCACAGCTCTGTTGCACCTCAGGTCATCGCCAAGCTTACTCCTGCCTTGGTTTAGGCAGCAGGAAAACCTGGCCAAGCACACCAGGTTTCTTTCAGGTGTATATGGTTTGGGTTCTTTTTTCCCTAGTTAGTGGGGTAAAAGTGCTTCACTTTTTTTTTTTTTTAAGCTAAAATTACTACTAATAGTTATTGATTTAGTCCTTAATTAAAAATATTTTGCATCTAGAAAGGTCGTCTTCAGATTGCAGGAGCACAAGCCTGAAAGTCGCCCTCAGTCCCCTGGTGCTGCCGCTGCCTGGGACAGTTCCAGCTCCTGTCACCACAGTCCCATCCCTGAATACATCCCTTTTGCAGGCATGGGGTAGATGAGAACTGCAGGTGCTGAGCTGAACAGAGCAACAGGTTTTAATGTTTAAGCATCCAGCATGCTCCTGGGTATGGTGCGTGTGTCTCTGCACTTCATTTCCAACACCTGCACTGTAGGGAGTTTAATTTCATCTGGGGGACTGACCCAAGGGATGTTCTTTGCAAGGATTATCTCGCTCAGACCATTAAAGCTGGGGTCTAATTGATTAAAGATGCTTCTTCTTTTGCTCCTTGCCCCATCCTGGTATGAGATGGATAATCACCCTTCAGTGCAATGTTCTCGCTGTGGGAGGGAAGGTGGTGGTGATCCAGATTTATAAACCTGCACTGAAGAACAGCTTTCAGACCATTAACCATGTCAGCTTGTAGGAGTTGTCAGGAAAACTGTGGAGATGGTTTGAGCTTGCCCTTTTACCAGCTAGAGATAGCAATGCTACAGTGTCCTGGTCCAGCTTGGAGTTAACCAGGTCCTTTAATTGCTAGCAATCTTCTCCTGGCAGCCACTGGCTGGTGTCAGGCGCTCTCATGCCCAGACACCACGACAAGGCTGTGTTTGTTAGCGTAGGGTTGGTACGGTCTTGCCTCAGTGGAGAAATACTGAATGGTCATTTTGTGACGACAATAATTGCAGCATCCATGTAGTTTCACCATCCAAGTGTTTTACTGATGATCCCAAGCCCTGGGTTGGTTCCATACTGACTTTGCAGAGCGCCACAGCACTGGAAAGGTGTGTGGTGTCTATTTATAAGATGCAAGAACTGCTGGTTTGCCAGTAATTTTGTCTGTGTTGAGTTAAGCAATAAAGGGGAAGAAGGGAAAAGAAACAACTTCTTTGCTGTAAATTTGTGGCTTTCTTTGCTCATGGGAGGGGCTGTTATGATAAAGTCTGGTCTATTTTCACATCTGCCTGTGAAGAATGTAGGATTTATCTTTCAAATGAAATTTGCTTTGCTGTGCTGCCAGCAGGTTTTATTTTTTGAGTAGCTATTTTTGTGGAATACAACCTGAGAATTTGTATTGGCTTAACATGTAAAATGTAGCCAGGGGAAGATGGAATATTCATCTTTATTGTGTTTGTTTCCCCCATAATGAGACATTACTGCCTGTTGTAAAGGAAGCAGTCCCCAAGCCCAGGGAGCATCCGCAGTTATTTTCTGCTTGCTCCATTAGATCATGTGCAGACCTCCTGATTTTTATACGTGCATGTGCTTTTCTACTTGTTTAATCCTGCCAACTACTCTTCTGGTTGGAAATCCATTTCTATAATGCTGGGTATTACACAAATTTGTTGGAGCTCTTAGTGCAGATAACGGAGGTGAGGCCAGTTTGCCCAATCAGGCTGTGCCAATTTTCTGCTTCCCATCAGTCACACAAAGGGCTTTACGCTGCCGCTCACCGAGGGCATAAATGCACGCAGTAAAGAAAAATAAAGTTTAAGGCACAACTGGAGCGCTGTAAACATCGCTTGGATTTTGATTTAGAATCACAGAACTCCTCTGTTTTGATTTACGAAGTCCCAGCACAGCACAAATTGCATGGCTCGCCGTGCCCTGTGGAAGCCTCTTTGTATTCTTGTTTTCTGAAACATTTCCATAACTAGTAATCATGGGATCCGAGCAGAGAGCCCTTGTGTAAATAGCTTTTTGGTCACCACTGCTGTTTGCTATTACCCTGTCCAGCATGGTAATGGAAGCTCCTTATTCAATACTCATAACAACTTGCAGCGCGGATGCAGGTGGTGGAGTTTTGCCGCCCCGGATTTTGGGGGTTTGTTGTGCTCACGATGCTTTGGGGACCAGAGCTGGGGCGGTGAGAGGCATCTTCTCTCCCCGAGCGCTGCGTGTGATTCACAGTGTTTGTGTAGCTGTTTCCAGCAGAACTGAGCACATCCCTGCCTGTTGTACTGTTCTGCTTGTTTTAATCTGTTGAATTTATCCATGGCATTTTGCCTGGTGGCGAGCAGTGGGAATGTTGTCAGCAGTGGCAGAGAAGGATGCCAGGCTGCTTTTTTATGATTATTTGTAGTGAAGCCATAGAAAGTCCATCCAGGCCCTCATGGCAAGGGTTTTAGTAGCTCTCAAGCATGCACGTACCCTTTGTTTAATCAACAACCTGCTTCAAGTTTGGTGTGAGTTTATATACTTGTCTTAACTTCTAACTTAGCTATCCAGTTTTATTACGAGTAAAAGGAACGAAATCATTCTGGCACACTTTGATAGCTACAGCCCTTGGAAACTCTTCAGCTTCTCTCTTTCCTCTTTCCTGATTTCTTCCCAAGAATAGTTGCGACACTTTTCTTTTTTAGGACTTTGCCCTGATAATTACATCTGTGAAGATCCGTTGGGATGGGTTATCCCACAAGCAGGATTATGCCCTTAAATGGAGAATAAGCCGCCGCAACTGCCAAAGTTTGGGAAAAAATAATATTGTGGGAAAGCTAAGTTGCTAGATGTATTATTCCATGTCGCGGAGCTGCACAGTCAGGAAACGCTTGCTAGTGTGGAGAGGAAATGCGCGTGTCTTCTAAGTGCTTATTGCATTCTTTTTTAATTGTTAAAACAGGAAAACGTACCTCTATTAAAATACCATCTACTGCACCCTCTGTGAAAGGGAGGGAGCTGTGAGAAAACATCCGAGGGAGATGGGGAGGCCAGGCTTGCTTTATGAACTCTTTCATTTATTTCCTGGCTTCCCTCCCTTTGCCCCCCAAGCCGGTGGTGGGCCTGGTCCTCCCCAGGCTGCCCAGCTGGTTCCCTCTTGGCAATGTGGGCTAAATAATCCAATTAAGCTTTGCAGCTTATATAACTCCCTTGGCTCGAGGCAGCAGCCGGACTGACGGGGATAG
The DNA here is from genome assembly GCF_034315485.1 of Pezoporus occidentalis. Classification (NCBI taxonomy): domain Eukaryota; kingdom Metazoa; phylum Chordata; class Aves; order Psittaciformes; family Psittacidae; genus Pezoporus; species Pezoporus occidentalis. The sequence continues at coordinate 62,056 of NW_026913230.1, read as the reverse complement.
AAAACACATCTGGAAATAGTGTACTAAACATACTACCGCGGCCGGAGCCAGAGCGAGTTGGACAGACTTCCTCAGATGCACAAGATGTCCTTTGAACAGCAAGACGTGTGCGTCCCGTCTCCTTGCTGAAGAAGTTGAAGCTAGAAAAGGCTCCTAACCATAAATCGTTGCCCTGGCTGGGAAACTTAACTGGCTTTTCTTCTCTCCCTTTGCCTTTGGAACTTCATCTGGCTCTTCCTCCTTCGCTCCGGAGGATCAGCCAGTCCCCGTAGTTTGCTGATCGTAAATAACACGTACGTTTGTGTATTTCAAAAGTGGAAGGAACGTCCAGCATCGTTTAGACCAAGTTCTTATCTGAATACCCATCATAGGAGCTGCTTTTTATTTAAACTGAAATGTAACTTGGTGTATAACTGAAATAGCTCTGAAGAAACAATTGAGTTTTTTCCTGAGACTTCATCACAACCCTGGTAATTTATGTTAATGGTTAATGACATTAAGTATTAAAACATGTGCAGTTTACGTCAGCTTGAGGGCTGGGGAGAAAGAAGAACTGTGCGATTCTGTATTTCAAGTAGTAGTGTGCCCAGAACAAGCTTAGTGAAAAAACAGTGCACATCTTAGCACTCTCAGATGTCTGTTCTCCTGTTGATGTCCGTTACTCTCAGTAGGGAGGTTATGGGCATTAGCAGCAGAGTGAATTTCCCTTCATGTGCAGTGATGTGCTCTTATAGCTTCTTTTTATAGTCTACTGTCTGATGCTAAAGTAAAGAATTTATTTGCCTTTGCAGGTGTGCAAGGCTCTTTTAGCACTCGTGCACTGCCTGTTCCTGGCTGCTTGCATGGCTGCCTGCCCAACACCTTCCAAATCTATGCTGGGAAGGGGTGTAGAAACATCATGCCTGTAAATCTGATATGCCACACACATACAGAGCTGCTGGGCTTGTCCTTAGGAAAACACGTGCAGGGAATTGGCTACAGTCAATGTGCTGGGTTGCAAATGAGCAGTGCCAGAGCTGCAGGGGTGATGGAGGTGGTTTAGTGGATGTCACTGGGGTGCAGTGATGATGAAGCAGTGCTCTGTTGGCATCCTGACCCCACTTTGGCTTTTGAAATGGTCCAGCCACTTCTGAATGGTGCCCAAAGACACACACCTGGGCAAAACACACAGTGCCAGGGAGGTGGTGCAGAGCATGGGGCAGCTCTTTGAGGCTGTGCTGCTCTGCACCAGTATAGGGCTAATAAATGTTTGTCTCACATTGGCAGCATCCGGGATCCCTTCAGTATCTTTGCACTGGCAGGGCTTACTGTGGTTTGTTATGGAAAAGTCAAGATTTTCTTCTGCTGTTTCGATTTGTAAGGCTGTCGGAATGCCCCTTTGGCTTTGGACATAGAATCATAGAACAGTTAGGGTTGGAAAGGACCTTAAGATCATCCAGTTCCAACTGCCCTGCCATGGGCAGGGACACCTCACACTAAACCATCTCACCCAAGGCCTCGTCCAACCTGGCCTTGAACACTGCCAGGGATGGAGCCTTCACAACCTCCCTGGGCAACCCATTCCAGTGCCTCAGCACCCTCACAGGAAAGAATTTCCTCCTTAGATCCAATCTAAACTTCCCCTGTTTAAGTTTGAACCCGTTACCCCTTGTCCTGTCACTGCAGTCCCTAATGAAGAGTCCCTCCCCAGCATCCCTATAGGTCCCCTTCAGATACTGGAAGGTTGCTCTGGGGTCTCCACGCAGCCTTCTCTTCTCCAGGCTGAACAGCCCCAACTTCCTCATCCTGTCTTCATACAGGAGCTGCTCCAGTCCCCTGATCACCCTCGTGGCCTCCTCTGGACTTGTTCCAACAGTTCCATGTCCTTTTTATGTTGAGGACACCAGAACTGCACACAATGCTCCAGGTGAGGTCTCACAAGAGCAGAGCAGAGGGGCAGGATCACCTCCTTCGACCTGCTGGTCAAGCTCCTTTTGATGCAGCCCAGGATACGGTTGGCTTTCTGGGATGCAAGCACACACTGCAGCCGGCTCATGTTCATTTTCTCATCAACCAACACCCCCAAGTCCTTCTCCACAGGGCTGCTCTGAATCTCTTCTCTGCCCAACCTGTAGCTGTGCCTGGGATTGCTCCGACCCAGGTGCAGGACCTTGCACTTGGCATGGTTAAACTTCATGAGGTTGGCATCAGCCCACCTCACAAGCGTGCCGAGGTCCCCCTGGATGGCATAGCTTTGGACATGGCTGTGGAAGTCTTCTGAGAGTATCTTCTTAGTCATAATTATCTACGCACAATGATGATCTTACAGTTTATACATTTGGGTTGTTTTCCATGGCCATAAAACTAAATAATGAGTTCCCCAGAAGACGCTGTGTGTCTTGAGCCTCTCCTCCCAGCCCATAACAGCGTTGGAGCTCACCCACCTGCATTGCTCCTCTTCAGACAGGGGTTTGCTGGAGATGATGACACAGCTCTGCCTCCACTTCTTCCACATTGCTGCTTTATCTGACAGACTGTCTGCCCTCTCTTGATGTTTTATCCCTAGAGAAGAAGAAAATATGGACATACATCTGCACTGGTGCTTTCTGAGCTGTATAAGATGCAACTGTTCCGTAGGGGAAAAGTTTGTGGGCTCTGAGTCTGTTTGTTGGGTGCAGCTCATGGGTTCCAACAGGGAGACAAGGTCTCTTTTGCTTTCAGCAGGCAGCCTGTCCATCTTGTGTTCCCCTTGCAGCACCTAAACATGTCAAACTGAATCTCTCTGTAACATAGCTTCCCTCTGAGTTGGAAAGTCTGGAAAACTGAGCCACAGCAGCCCGCAGAGCCGCAGGTAGCATTACCTTATGTATGCCACCAGTAAAGGTAACGGTGTGTGAAATACTGAAAACCCAAATGCATTTAAATAGGCATGTTCAGAGGAAATGAGAGGTGTGAACTGTGCATCTCTGCTCACAGGGAGCGTGAAGTGTCCTCTGCCAGGTCTAAACAGCACTTTAGGAATAGTTGTGAAATTAAGCATAAATGCCATGGTCTTGTGGTCCCAGGCTACGGGAAGCATACCTATTTTTGGAGGTGGTAAGCAGCATGCTGTAAGGCTCAGTGCATTGCCTTTAAGCCGTTAAGTAAATTTGACATTGCAAGAAAGCAAAACTTCTAGGGATGTGGTTTCACAAGACATTTGAACTGCTGTCCCTTTGGGCTGTTGTCCAAAAGGGCATCCTAGTTCCCATGTGCTTCCTTTGCACCACTGGCTCAGTCAGCAGGGTGATCTGGCTGAAAATTAAGCCCATAATGAGGATGCTTAACTTTCCAGCTGGATCAGCCCATGAAGGCCATAGGGCTGCATGGGTGTCGGTGCCATCATCCAAAGAGGCACAGTGCAGAGAGCACCCTGCCCATTTTGGCACTCCTGGCTTGAGATCATTGAAAGCCACTTGTGAGACCCTGGAGCTTGGCATGGGGTGGGTGGGAGATGCCAGTTACATTTAAGAGCAGCAGCTTGTTGAGAAGCTTTCAGGCATCATTTAATAAGCAACCAAAGGTCTTAGCAGTAGGACACCCACATAGACAGCATCCTCCTCCCCAGCTGTTTATTTGCTACCCTTGAAATGTCCTGTAACCCACACCTTGTGCTGTGCCATCACCAGCATCTGTGTTGCCTCATAGCAGAGCTCATCTTCTGGAAGAGCACTGCTGCTGGCATGGGGCTGGCAGGCAGCTCTGCAGCTGAACGGATGTGGAACAGAGGCCTCCTGGCTCTGTGTTAGTCCCTGTGTTTTCAAAAAGGGAAAAGTTGAATTGCTGCAGGTTACAAGGTGGGAACTCCATCTTGTTTGTACTTCCAGTGGCATGTTGTCTGCAAGGGAAAGAAATAAGGTTTTTTTTCACTCTAAAGCAGGCTGGTGTGGTTTTGTCGAAGGGGGTGTTGGTATTACTTGATAGCCCTTTCTCATGTTTTCTTTGCTGCTGAATGGAAAAGGGAGAAGTGGGTCTTCCTGCTCTTTTAGCGGTATGTTTTTCTTCCCAGGAATTATCCTAGCATATAAAATGAAACAAGAGCCCTCAGATAGCATCAACACTTAGGGTTGGTCTAACTGCGCTATTTAATGGCAATGTCTTGTTTTTTCTCTGGAGAGAAGAAAATGTACCCCATTAAGTGCTCATGTTTCAAGTCCACACCCTGGGGGATAAATATTTCAAATATTAATGCTGAGTAATTTTTAAAAGGTTCTGTGTGCATTTTATTTTAAGCATCCTGCAAATTATTTAAGATGGTTAAAACGAAATGCATTGAGACCAGCTCATCCCATCATCAGTGCGTGGTGATTTAAAGAGTCTGCTCCTACCCACCACCAGCACAGGCGTGCATCCGATCAGGGCATTGGTACAATAAGGAAATTGTAATCTGCTGCCGTGGATCTGTAGTTAGACAAGATGTACAATTTACATAAACACTGGAGCGAAGGGAACACTCTAAATATCCTTTCACTCTAACACAGTCACATGCATTGCAAATGAGTTACTCTTTTGGAAAAAGAAGTCAAACCTGACTTGCATGGAAGTTCTCAGCTATTAACATCAGCGGAGCCAGTGACTCCAGCCAGAACTTCTGTGATTTCCTTGATATCCCTCTGGCTTAGTACATCACTCTAACTTTCCCATATGTGTTCTCTGATTTATAACACAGCAATACTTTATTTTGTAAAATTCTGTCATACACTCAGCTCTGCCAAAAGATTCGTATGTTATTGATCAAACAAATTCCCCCTGTTCCAGGATTTCGGCTGTTCTGAGTCTGGTGGTAACTGAGTGCGATGGTCGATCGCACAAGGTGGTGGAGAAAGACAATGTCCTGGCACTTATTGCTGCTGATCAATAAGTTATCCTTCAGTTTGCAAAATGGAACTGCTTTTTCCACCTGCCACTGCCGCATCTCATCCCGAGAGCTCATCCATCAGCTGTGAAGTGCCGGTGGCTCATGGTCATTTGTGGGGAGGATGACCATGATGATGTTGGATTTTAGTGGTGTTGGGAGGAGGATTAACAAGAATTTCATTTCCACTCCTTCACAGGCAATTAGCGACAGCTGCTGCTGGAGAAAGGGCGTGATGATTAACACAGTGACCTTTGCAAAGATCAGCTTCCCTTCTTGGAGGGATTCCTTTCGGCTGGACTCATGAGCCATTAGCACTAGGCACAGAGTGGGATGCATGGGTGCTCTGGGGGTTGGTGGAATGAGGCCTCTGTTTCACTATTAACATAATTAGGTTGTAATAAAAAGGGGTTTCCTAGTAGACTGTGAGGCATTTGCTCTGCTTCAGGGTTTTCTGCTTCTTTAAAGCTCCAGAGCTAGGTTTTGCCAGCATCCACAGGAACGTGGTCCTGCGTGCTCCAGACATCAGCTCGCTCTTCAGGGCTGATTCGGTTCATGAGATCTTACTCACTAACTTTGGTATTTGTGGTGAGAATAAGGCGAAAGGGAAAGAAATCCAGTCTGGAGGTTTGCAAGTGGGGAGAGCCAAGCAAATCCAATTTGGGTTTTTACTGCGTGTGATGGTTTGCAATCCAGCATGAAGCTGACGGCCACAAGTGACAAATAAAACAACTCATGGCATGGTCAGCACCAATAGCGATGTGCCTGGACCTGGATGGTCCAAGACCAGCACTGACCACATAAGCAAGCTCCCAGCCTTTCTCATTCCCCTTTCCACCCCCCTTTCTTCCCACCCCTCACCCAGGTTTGCCTCTGTAATGTCTTCACTTAAAAACCCTGTAGAGCTGCAATTATTACGAGGCGTAATGACCCATGATTTCTGTAATGCTTTATTTTGTTCACTTTCAGCATGTTTTCATTCCCCAATCAAATAAAGAGTATTAAAAAACCTACCAAGAACAAAGCCTTCGCTTCCCATTTGTGAGGAAAATGCTTCTAAAGCTCTATTCGTGCTACACAGGTAAATAATTAGATTTTTAATGAATTAGCTTTGCTTTGAAGATGAAGGCAGTAATGTTCCTAATTAAGTTGGGAAGGGAAACACAGATTTGGGTGTTTTTCACCCCAAAAAAGGGGGGAAAAGAGGATTGCCAATGCAGATGAGGCTGGGGACCACCTTGGTCTCAGCCCCATCTCTTGGGACCTCTGTTCTTGCAGCACCTTCTTTCAACATTGTTTGAATTCATTCTTCCAGTGTTTTCCCATGGCAGTGAATTCAGAGATATCATATACTTTCTCTGTGCAATATGTTTTCTTTTATCAGTTTCAAATTAATATTTCAACTGAATGGTTACTCCTATTTTGTGAGATGAGAAGGATGGAATTCTGTGATATATTTTCATTATATCAATCTGATTTATATGCTTTTCGTCATGAGCCCTATTATTATACCCATCCTAAGATGAATAATCTCATATATTATTTTCTTTCTTTCTCCATAGAGCAGGGTGGGTGTTTTTTCAGGCCTTTGATCATTCTCATCACCCTTTTCTAAAGCCCCTTTTAAGTCTGTAATAATACTCCTTTTCAGATGAGGTGAAAACTATTCTGGGGTTAGCCAGCATCATTTTAATAATGTTATAATCTTCACACTGTTATTCCCTATCCTGTCCACTAAGCAGACTAACATCTTGTTTGCCTCCATTTCCACCTCCCTTTTTCCCCTGGATTGCTGCTGCCTGAAGAGCAGCATCAAGATGCTGATGGTCTCCTTCCTAGTTAATATTGTTAATTAAAAAACAGGTGAAAAGTACCTTGCTCCCCCTGCCCCCAATTAATTTGTACCCATCAGCTTTGATGTCAATTTGCCATTTTATTGCCTTTTCTCCCGGTCATTTGCTTCTTTTCTGGCTCTGACGAGCTTACCTCTGTGTCAGCTCTGCATTTGGCTACTTCACAAATTCATCTTCTTCTCCAGATCCTCACTAAATCTATTAGACGGTGAGTTTAATACCAATCCATATGGCTTCCTCCTGATAGTTAACCTTTTGCTATGATGAAAATTCACTATTTAATTCTGCCTTCTTTATCTTCAGCTCAGTGTCAGTATTTGCCCTCTTCCGTTCTCCTCCTTAGCTGTTTTGCAGCAAAATGAATTGCCAGCTGTTTTCTCTGCCTTGTTAAATCCCTTGAATGGGTTGATAAAACCCCAGGAAAAATCAGGACTAGTTCCCCTTGCAGAAGCTGGGGGTGGTTTTTGCCTACCAGGGATTTCCTCACCTGCCAATGCTTTTGTTTGCAGCAGGTACAACCCGGGGGATTTGCAGTGATCTTGAGCTCTCTGTATCATTCAGTGTGATTTACCCTTGGAGCTGGGCTGCAGGAAGAGATCCCAAACCGGTTCTGCAGGTATCTGAGAGCAGTCTGATGGCTTCTGCTGCCTCCTCTATCCTGATCCAAGATATTTGCTGCATAGGTGATGGGCATCACTGTTTGCTTTCCTAATTTCTGAGTTTCTACATCCTTGCTTTAGAGCCTACACCCCTCCTGCAGCAGCCTGGGGAGCTTTTGGGGTCCAGGCATAGGTATCCCTGTGTCCTGCTTTCCTTCTTGGAAGGGGAATTATGTTACCATCCATATCATGGTTCACCATGCTCATAATGGGAAATCTACTTTGCCTTGAAAACTTACTTCTTAGGACTTTAAAGCTTATTCTTGGAAGTATCTGTGTGGATGTTGTCTGAACTCGATCTCAGATGCAAACAGTTGCTCCTACTTTGAAATAATAAGGTGCAGGTGATACATATTTTCCTCTCTCTTTCTGATGGCATATGGGCTGAGTCATTAAACTCCAGCAAGGAGGCATGCAACAGGAATATGATCAAAACCTACTGCTGGAAAAACGAGAAATGGTGACTTAAGGGAGCCCATGTTCCCTGGGTAGAGCCCATCAGTGGAGAGATGCGTTGCATTTCTATGTCATTATGCAGAGCTCTTGAAGGTTGAAATGTTGTTAAATATACCACAGGCTCTTCTTAAATATCTTTATTAGAAGAAAGCCCTGCTCTCCCCCCCCCAGATTGCAGCTGGTAGCAGTGCTTGCTTTATTTGAGGATCATTTTGTCAGGCAGGCTGACTTTTAATAAGCCTTTTGTGCCAGCTGATGTGTTAGTTCAGCACGATGGTGATAGAGTGGGATGCTCAAATCCAGCAGCCAACCCAGAGCAGTGCGAGAGCCTCCATGGTGCGGGGCTGATCACTCCTGCTAACATCACCCAGCCAGACAGCCAGTGCCTTTTACTGGGTAGGGACATTGGGTACCTCTTTGTAACATGCCATAGACCATGATGCTGCAGAATAGCTCCATGACTGGTCAGGATGGTGCTTGGGCACAGGCTCTAGGCTGAAGCACAGTAATGGCACAGAGGAGTGCGTTTGACTGGTATGACTGTTACATAATGGACCTTATTCAGGGTAGCACACATGCTATCCTATACTGCCAAAATATTTATGATTTTAAAAGATGAGTCTAAGACTAGGTACGATGGTCTGCTGGCTCATGGAAGCAGAGACGATGTAACTGTCATCTTGCTCCTCTTACAGGAGCACAGTTACCCTTTCCTCAGGTTGGAAGGAAAAAACCTGTTCCATCTTCATCCTGCTTGGCAAGGCAAGGACTTTTGGGGGGTATTTTAGATGCTCAACTATCCTCTCTATTTCTTTCTGCTACTTAAGAGGACATATTTAGTGTCACAATTTAACCTGTAGCTCCACGTACCCCTGCAGAGTTGCTTCCAAGTGGCTTTTTGGAGGCTGTGTTGAGGTTTAGTTCACGGTGAGTCTCTAAAGGGGTTTTCTTCCTTCTACAGCCAAAAAAGCAAAGGGCAACATTTTGTTTTCAGTGGCATAAAATGTTTATTGTAGAGTGACTGTGTACCTGTGTGTCTTAATACCTGTGTGCTTCGCTAACCGTCAGATTTCCATGTAAAGCAGTACTATCCTTTTCTGCTGAGTTTAATTCACCGATACGGTACAGAAACTCCTCTAATATCCATTTTAATGGTCCAGTGAAATTCTGTTAGCAAAATACCTAATGAACGCTGCGATTCAATCAGGGCAATCTAGAGTGTAATGTGTGGAGCAGTGCCAGCATTATATCAATCATTAAACATCAAAACATAAAAGGAAGAAAGTCCCTAATCATCATCTAACTCCAGGAGTTCTTGTGAATGGCTGCGGACGAAGCCAGGCGTAGGCAGCCTGGGATGGGGACAGGGATGGTGGGATGGATCACCAGCTCCATTCCCTGGGCTTCACCAGTTGCATTTTTGGATTCCATAGGTGCTGTAGAATGGGGAAAGGATTGTTTGTGTGCTCTGGAGTCCCCTTAGGCCCTTGCAAGTCCTAGAGCGGGAGCGGTTACTTATTGAAGGGGTGCTTCAAGTAAAACAAAGGAATAGTCACTGCAGGGACATTTTCTGTAGGCAGTTTAGTTTTCTGCTCCAGCTCCCTTTGCAGTGTGAACCGAGGACTGCACTTTCTTTTCTGCCTCTTTTTGCCCTGGGAACTCTTGTATCAGGCGGGTCAAAAGGTGCCGTTGTGCTCTCAAAGCCCAGATTTCATGAGGATAAACGGTTTAGTGGTTTGGGGGTTGTTTTGAGTTTTTTAAACAAAGTCTCTTCCTAATGAGAAGCAAATCCAGCTAGCAAAGACTTTGCATTTACTTTTGAAAAGATTGAATTGGAGGGAAAGCTCTGGCTTTGGCCATGGATCTGCTCTGCTGGGAGAGGTTATCTGCAGAGAACAAAACCAGAAGTAATTGGTCCTGAAATACGGACACGTTTAAAATGCACTGCAGGTTCCCTGGGAGGTTGGAGTGTGAGCTGAAAGAGTAATGCAGAAGAATACAGAATTATAATATTCCTGACTGTATATATAAAGAGATATATATAGACATAAATAGATATGGAGGGCTGTGAGGTTTCATGGTGGGGTTTTATTGGCACTGGGCTGATTTTGTGCCCATCTGCTGGTTTAGGATCAGATTAGGTGTTTGCTTTCACTCAAAACTTGAAAATGGATAAGCTGAGTGGACACAGATGTCCCAGCCCTGACCTCTGCAAGCCTGGTTTGCACTTTATAGTCACTTAAATAAGAATGAAGCCGCAGGATTCTCCATCACAGAGAAATACTTGTTGTTAAACGGATGCTGCCTTGGATGGATGAAAGCCTTTGGGAATGCTGCAGATCAGCTCTGTGGAGCTCCTATAAGGTTCCAAGGGAGCACCCCAGGAGCCCTACCAGCGTGTGCCCATCACTGCACGCTGCTGCATCCTGGCTGCTGGGGAAGGGACCCATTCAAGCATCCCTGCCTGCTGCTTCACCAGCAGCTCACGCTGTCACCCAGCAAACCCAGCAGAGGGTTCTCAGCTGGCAGCCGTGGCCAGGCGCAGCCGGGGCCAGAGGAGGGAGCAGAGGGGGAGCTGTGGGTCAGTGAGTGATGCTCAGCTGGACGCTTCCTATGGCTACTGCTCCCCCCTCCAGGGATACACCCCCAGATCCACTCCCATAGCGCTGGGATGGACAGATGGAGGCTGGAGCTCAGCTGTTCCCAGTGCTGCCTTCTCTGGCCTGTTTGAAGCTGCTGGATGCTTGCTTGGAGCCTTAGAGCCAGCCTGTTTCTAAAGACAAGCTTTGCAAAAGACAGTTGGGTGCAAATATTAAGCATGACAAGGTGAGAAATAGGTTATTTGCAGGGCACTGGGCATGCACGATGTGTGCTGTAAGTTTGAGAGGATTTTGGTCTCCCAGCTCTGTCCTGCAGACAATTGCCTAACTCTGAGTTTCTTTCTTTATTAAACCAGTGTATTTTAAGCCTGAAGCATTGTGTTATCTCCCAAGAAAAAGTTAGCCGAGTCTTTTTTTAATATAGTTATAGCTATAGGAGTTTTTATCCTGCAGTGCTTGAGTCTGGAGATATTTTAAGAGCTCTGCTATCTTGTGCTGGGAGGGAATACAATAAATATGTAGATAGGGAGTGCTGCTGCTTTGAAAGGTAAAGGGCCTGTGCTGAACTGACACGAGCTGAAAAATTTGTTCAGCCTAATTAGCAGCAAATCACTTCTGTGTCCAACCTTCCTTATGGAGATGGGAACCAGTTCCCTCCCCATTTATCCTCTGATGCCCTTTGTGGCTTTTCAGAGAGCCCTGGCTGAGGGGTTTTGTGAGGACGGCAGATCCGCATCCACGGGTCTTTGCAGCCCGGCGAGTGCAAAATGGCATTACTGGAAATTCATGGGAAACTGTTCCAGCCATCCTGGGCTTTGTCTCGGACTGTTGGAGCTGTCACCGGAACCGGGCACGATCGATCAGCTTTTAAATTTCATGAAATTTTAATTAAAGAATGGAAAGCCTCTGAAGACATCACAGGACAAGAGCAGTGGAAACAAATACAATTTCACTTCCAACCATTAGCTAGAAAAGCAGTAAATGGTTGACTGCACATCGCCATTGCAGTTCTAATGAAAAGTACAGCTCTTGGCTTCGGCGGGCAGGTCATTAGTGACGGAATAATCAGTGACATTTCCCTTCTAAATCCGACACAAACGAAGTGCAGTGCTCTGGAAAAAGCCATTAAGTGCAAAGCCTTGCCTTTACTCTGCTCCCAGGTATTGCAGGACGAGATCTAATGGCAGCCTTTAGCTGTGATTTGGCTTTGATAGCATCTATGGGATAGTAACCCCCTGGTATGCTGAAAGCCAAATGCTTCCAGCCTTGCACAGGCACGATTCCTGCTGCCCTCCTGTCTTGCAAAGGCAGAAAGTGAGACTTGTTCCTTGCTGCTGTTCACAGATGCAGCCCGTGAAAGATACAAGTAGGAAAACCTATAATCTAGAGTACTACTGGGAAGCTGAAAGGTTTATTCTTATGCCTGCGAGGTGCCAGCAGGTAAAGCCCTAGCTCATCACGCAGTCAATTTAAAGGCTGACATCCCTCTGTGAATTCCCGTGGCAGCTCCCAGAGCAGGGTGTTAACCTGTTTATGTGCACATTCTCCAAGGTTTTCTCAATGGGAGTGGAAAGCGAGCGGCACCACACAGGAAAAAGGAAGGACTGGCCCTGTTTGTGTCTGTATCTTAACCTTCTGTGAATAACGTGTTGTCAGATGGACGGAGTCATCAAACGGGTGTGACTTCCTCTGCTCGCTCCCCACGTGCCACTGGCTTTGAAAATAACACTGAAAGGTTAATAGGAGCCAGATGGCCTTGGGGGTGTCCCTGGTGTTGAAGCACGGAATCTTTAAGAAGGGTTTTTTTTAGGGGGAAGAGAACCCATGGGGGAAACTTTTCCTAGGCAAAAGCATGCCTGGGAAGCGCTGTTGTCTTGGAAACTCACTGCTTGGAGCTGGGTATGTCTGATCTTCAAAATTCCTTTTTCTTTGCGGACTCCAAAATAGAAGCAGTCAGCGTGTCTTTTTTCAATGGCTCTGATGTATATTTAGCCCTGTGCTGGGAAGTTCCAGTGCAGTGATTTTGGTCATTAGCTCTCCTGGTTGTGGGCTCTCTCGTTAGCTCTCCTGTAGACCCTGGGCTAAAGGTCTACTAGTCAGTGGATAAATCTGTTCTGGGTATAGTCCAGACTTGTAACTCCTTTAACTCCTGTGAGTTAAAGCCTTACTAAAAACACAGGAGTGACCACAGATAAAAGTAGATTTTTTTTAAATGAGTGGTTTCATTAATAATGGGTTAAAAAACAGCCCAGGAAAGTTCATTAGTGGCTAACTGATTCCGTTCCCAGCTATTGTGTAGTTAGTTCCAGCTGAAAGCTCTTAATAGTTTTATTGCTTAAAAAAGGCATGTTGATAAGATGTTGGTTTAAAGAAAAAGCTTTGTTACCCTATCAGAAGTTTATTTTTATATATTTTATATGTGATGTATCCTTAAGCTGTGTATCCAAACACTTGGATTTATATAAGCCTCCAGGCAGCTATTTCCTGACATTCTTTATCCTGCCATGTTTCAGAAAGGTTAGATTCCAAAAGTCCCTTTTGGCTGTTAGAATTTGGGACTCTGTTGCAAAGCTGGAGGAGGTGCTGCCTCCTCCCTGCCTTCATGTCCCTGCACAGCTGCATCGCTCTTCCCACTGTCTTGCTTTCCATCACTCATGCTCATCCATGAGATGCCCTGTGCCACCTGTAGAAGACGATCAAGATGCTGTCCAGGGGTTGTCTGGAATTACCCACTTGAACGCTCTTTGACTTGTGCTCTTAAAACTCTTTCCTATGTGTGCCATAAGGAATCCAAAGCAAGGAGCAAGGTGATTGAAAATATTGATGTTCCTTGGGTTTGTCTTTAACAGGCCATCACCACCAGTGCTTTCAGTTCTCTTTTCACTTGATTGATTCCCTGCTGCTCACTCTAGCAGTCACCATCTCACACCCCCAAACTTCCAGAGGGAGATGCAGAATATTGCTTGTAAAATCAATGCCAGCAGCTGACTCCCCTGCCTGAGTATATAGTGAAGAACTAACTACCATGCGACTTATTCTTTGCTGTGTGCTTCGATCACAGAGAACCAGATTGCATTTCTATGTGACCTGGAAACCGAAGTTGAAAGAGAAAAACAGGAGTAGCTTTTTAATTGTAGTCCTGCGACTTAAGCTGCCCTCTCTCTTCCCCTCTCACCGACCAGCGTGCTGGACCACAACTCCCTAAATCCACATGGATTGTGGAGGTAGGGGATGTACGAGTGATGAGCATCGCTTTTGTGGCTTGAAACCCTTCGGAGCCCAGAGGAGAAAGCGTCTCTCTCTTTTTCCATCCACAGGTGACATTGTGGACATCTACCAACGGGAGTTTCTCGCCCTCCGGGACCGGCTGCACGCAGCCGAGCAGGAGAGCCTGAAGCGCTCAAAGGAGCTCAACCTGGTCCTGGAGGAGATCAAGAGGGCGATCTCGGAGAAGCAGGCCCTGCGGGATATAAACCGGACCTGGAGCAGCTTATCTGGTGAATAAACAGAGACGTTGAGGATCTCGGGCTGTGTGGAAGCTGTTGCTAATGAGGAGGTAGAGAGGTGTGTGTGCGTGTGCGCAGGGCTGCGGACAGGACCTGCTCTTCTCTCCCCCAGCACCAGCAAACTGTGGGGTTCAGAGGGGCTTGGGAACCCTTAAACTCCTGTTCAATTAGAGGGGCACAGGCATCGTTAAACACTGAGATTCACCTCTGCCGAGGATTTGCCCATTTGCTTGCTTACAAGCTTTTTATTTCCCTTGCAAGTCATACATGCCTTTTCCTATGGCTGTATTGAATCCATATGGAAAATGGGGATCCAAAGAGAGGGCAGGGCAGGGAGTTAGGCTGGCTGAGCACCCCTTGCCCATTTATTTGTTCTTTTTTCTTTAAGTTGCACAGTTGAAGAAAATTGGATCCCTACAGAGAGATCTGATTTGACCTTCATTTTATCTTCATTCTCCCCCCTACTTCCCAAATATTTTGGGACTTCTTTAAGGCCCTCCTGGCTCCTGCTGAACTTTAATTGGGTCTGTGGTAGCATGTTAAAGGTTGGCCTGATTTCTTATAACCCAGCAGTAGTCTCGGGTGGCCAGGCTGCTCCAAAAAGGCTTTTTGCCTTGCAATCTCTTCCTACCTACCGTGCCTTGCAATTGATTCCCTTTTCCTTTTTAAGACGAAACCAAGTTAAAACTGTGGAATATCACCAACAAGAATGTGCTGCACCTTCCCACCATCTTCCATCATTTGCCACATTTGCTGTCAAAGGAGAACAGTCTGCAGCCAGCCGTGCATGTGGGACAGGGGCGCACTGGAGGTAAATGGGAATTAGTGCTGCTTCTGGTGCTCTTCCTCACCTTGGTGCCTGTCCCTCCCCTTTCCTCCATGCCTGGATGTGGTATGGATATGAGCAGGGCTGGAGGAACGGCTGCATGCATCATGCAAGCTTCCTTGGTGACACGTGGGGTGGGTAAGCCATGTCACGTCTGCAAGTCTATGGGGTAGTGCTGTGTCTGCTCTTGACTGGCACTGAAACGTTCTCGACGCTTCTGCCAGATATATTTTGCTGCTTTCCATCTCCAGAGTGCTCTAGGCTTTGCCTGGAAGGTGGTCAGATGAAAGCATAGTTTGCAGGGAGTTTCATGGAGACTTTCAAGTTGTCATAGGCGACAAATCCCATCTGAAATAGGACTTTGGTTACTAGACAGTTCCTCCCTGCTCCCAAATCCCAACCCAAAGCCAAAGACCTGATTCTTAAACTGAGGTGCTTCTGGCCATGGGGGGGATTTGGAGAACAAATGTGATCCCGAAGCTACCATTCACAGGCAGAAAAGGCCCCTAAGAGAGGGAGGGGTTGGGGATGTTTCCTTAGACACCAGACTTCAGGGAGAAAAGAAGGAGTCTGTCTGACTGCCCTGGCAGGGTGCCCTGCCAGCCTGGCACACTGGGGTGCTGCTGGTTGGTACTGGGCTGAGGGACAGGAGTATGGGAACACTGCTTAGCCCAGGAACCCGCCAGCCTACTCATCACTGCTGGTGTTTAATGATGGAGCATGGCACCAAGCAGGTGTCGTAGGAGCAGAGCAAAGAGCCTTGTCCCAGCACACCCCCCTCTCTAAAATCTCTCCGTGGCCCTGGGCAGTGTCCGTTGTGATGGGAATCCCCAGCGTGAAGCGGGAGGTGCATTCCTACCTCACCGACACCCTCAACTCCCTCATCTCGGAGCTCACTCAGCAGGAGAAGGAGGACTCCGTCATCGTCGTCCTCATTGCTGAGGTAAGACAGAGCTTTGCCTGTTTACCCCATTTCCCTGGCCCCCATCCCATCCCACTGTCTGCCAAACAGGATGGCTGCTCACCTGCAGATCAGCTCTGCTGCTTGCTGGGGCAGATAAGCCCAGCCTTGGGCTGCTGCCTGACCAGCATTATTAGGTGTATCCTGCCCATAATGAAACACTGATTGGGCCATAATGGGTCAGCATGTGAGCAGGCAAACACATAACATTAGCAACTGCTGGTGTAGCACATGCATTTATCTTTTCCGTCTAAACTGGGATGGCTTTTGGTTGGTTATTCCCAAAACGTGCTGGAGCAGCCCTGTGGTCATGTCTAGGGGAGCTCCCAGACCTGCTTCTGAAGCAGTTTTGTTTCTCTGTGTACCTGTGAGACAGCACTAACGCTCTTTCGGAACCTCAAAGTCCACTGATTTGGGGCTAGGATTAGCATGCCTCTTCATACTGGTATCTGGAGCCCAGAATCAGTTGCTGAATCCAAGGGCTAAAAAGCCTTGATACATTAATCCATGAGAGCTGCTTTTGTGTATGGGTTTAGATGGTTATTTTTCTCCATGGCTTTCCCCTCAGGATTATTTTCTTGAGCCTGAAGTGCATTTGTCTTAATTTCCAGAAATCCGATGAGAAAGATAAACCTCAGTTTATCAGCATGTTACGGGGAGCGGAACAGAGATAAATGTCTGGGTTTCCTGCCTATTTACCCATAATGTGATGTTTTGAGTAGCATTTGGCCTTCAGGTCTCTGGCTGGTATTTTGTACAGGAAGGTGTGCACAGATGGGGGCAACCTAAAGTAGCCAGGATGATGTTGAGTCCTGGCCATCATTTCCCTTTGAGCCAGGACAGGTTTGATGGCTGTTTTCAGAGCAGGGGAGTTAAAGCAAGAGATGTTTTACGCAACTTGACCAAAACCATATCCTGTTTTGGACGGCAGTAATGTTTTTTGTAGTTGGCTTGGAAATGAGGTGCACACTGTGATGGCAGCTCCTGACCTTCCTGGGGTACCTGTAATGAGGGAAGTGAATAATGAATACCTTAGTTCTGGTACTGTGAAGTGCAGGAGCACACGCACCATATCCCAGTAACGGCGATGGTAGATGTTGCAGATCACCACCACCATTGCTGTCCTCTCTTGCCAAGCTTGCTCTCGTAGCTACACAACATCCTTTTACCGAGCTTTGACCACGGCCGTGCCCACTGTGCCTCTTCCCAAAGTGTTTCTTGGTGTACCTGCACTTGGCATTGCTTGTTAGAGTTCCTCACTTGTGGGATAAAGAGTAAACAGTGGAGAGGGTGGTATGAACCTGGAGTGGACACTGGATAATTTGGAGACTCAGGACAATAAGTGGAGCAAGCAAATGTCCTTTTGGGGATGGGGCTTTCCCATTTCTGACCCATTTCTAACCACCACAAGTTTCAACCACAGTGGCTGGGCTGCCTGGGAGAGCTGGGGGCTCCTTGGCTGGTGGAGGGGAGCCCTGGCGTGAGCTGTACAGCTCGGCTGTCACCAGCACATGATAACCACTGCAGTGGCAGCCAGGTGCTTGGAGCGGAGCTGTGTGTTTGCTCCCAAAGCCAGGAGCATCTTTCCTATCTTTGTTTTTACTGTTGCTGTTTCTTGGCAGCACTGGGGTAAGAAATCAATCCACCACTGGGAGCCTGAGCCCTGTTTGGGAAAGGGACCTTTTTCCTCTTGAGAAAACGCTCCCTTGTCACCATTCCAGTGTGGAAACCCTGTCCTCAGCTTGACACATACATCCCCAGCATCTCACTTCTCACCTCTGCCTGGCGCCAAGCACAGCCAGCAGCTGGTCCCCGCTTCTGTGGTGCTGCATCTGCAGGTCCACCCAAGACATGAAGTCCCATGATCCATACAGCAGCCCAAAACAATGCCACCAACAGGAAGCAGGTCTCCTGCCCTTTGTTCTTAGATTTTGTATTCCCGGTCACTGTGCAGATGGTTTCTGTCCGGTGCCTGTCCCTATATTTGCACTTAATCTCGCCTGCAGATAGCGGTGTGCAGCACTGATGGCCTTTGCCTCCCAACTGTTAACGGGTTGCCGGGTTGATTGTGGGAAGAAACTGTTTTTCTAGGAAGAAAAGCATCAAAATGAACCTGAAATGAAAAATGCACGCTTATAAATAGGCCCCTCTTTTTCACAAAAGGGGCGGGGATCCTTTTCTGCCAAGAGTATTTGCTTGGATGAAAGACAGTTTCTATGGAGAAAATAAATAGTCCAGGAGTTAACACTTTGTGCAATCGCTTGGCGTTGGCAGGGGCAGAAGTTACAGGAGAGAGCACGTGGGGAAGATGTGCAGGGTCTTGAGTCCTTTGGTGAGTGATGGCTTTCGTTAACACTGGCCATAAAGGAGGGCTTCTAAAAGTCCATCAGCATGGGGAGAGTGATTAAATGGGATAAAGGGAGACATGGAGGTGGTGCAGAGGTGCTGGCAGTCCCCCTGGAGTGTGCTGGAGGGGATTTGTGAGCCACGGGGAGCACAGGCTGAGGCTGAAGCCTCTAACACTGCTTATCTTCTGTTTTCAGACGGATCCGCAGTACACAGCCGGAGTGGCAGAAAACATCAAAAACTTGTAAGCAGTTCCAAGTGACTACAGCTGTACAGTCTGTGCCTGTCGTGAGGCCAGGGAATGGCTTCTTTAAGGAGAAAATACACACTTTGCTGCTTCCCTTTTGGGTTTATTTTTTGTTGCTGTTTTCTTTCTTCTGTTCTTAGACTCTGCGCTGTCTTTGCTATTGCTGCTTCTTTCTGCTGGTTCTAAAATGCCTCCCGTGTGTAGCTTCCAGTCGGCTGCTTTGTGCTCGCAGGATGTAACACACGCAGTAATGCTGTTTCGTTTTGCGCTCTCTGTCCTGTGGCGTTGTGAGAGGATGGATTGATTTAGGTTTCCAGCAATCCTGGCACTTGTTTCTGTGTCTAGTACAGCCCTCTACCTGCTCTGCAGAGTCAGAGCAACTGGGCAATGTGGGAAGCACACCCGAATGCTCCTGCCTTCTTTTGCTTTAAAATCCATGATCCGTTTTTCTTCCCGCTCCAGCCTGTTTGTTTTCCTCTTGTTTCAGGCACTAGTTACGTTAGTCTCTCACACTAGCTGCTATTTATGTCCTGAAGTCTTAGTGGCTTTTGCAGCTTCATCTGTGGCTGTTTAAGCAACAGCCAGTGATGGATTTTTAACTGTGAGCTGGTCCAGGCGTTAACAGCATCAGAGCTCGGAGGCAAAAGAAGAGGGTGGTGAGAGAAGAGGCTGTGACTCCCATCCAGCTCCTGCGATGATTGCATGTTTCTAAAAGACCACAGTCACTGTAAGGAGGAGATGCAAAAGGGCAGCACCCTGTATCCCAAGCTGATATCCCTGTATCCTCCCAGCGCCCCGTATCCCAAGCCGATGATGGGAGAGGGGCTGAGGCGTGCCTGGGGAGGGTTGTGTTCCCGGGCACTTGCAGAAGAGCTGAAACAGAGCCCTCCATCTTGCTGTGCAGGAGCTGGCAGAGCTCCCCTCCTTCTGCTTGCTGGCAGGAGGATGCACTTATCGGGGGATAATGGACTGATTGTCCGATGGATCCTGATGAAATTACTGGGTGCTGCTGCAGAGAGCGCCTCTGCGTAGAAGGCCTGAAACTTTAATTGACTTAATGATCTGATTTCTTGCCGTCCCCCTCTCCAGCACCTCCTGCTCCTCCCTCGTTCACTGAAATGAGCTCTCTTCCAAACCAGATTGAGGTGGTGTGGGGCCAGGGCAGGCTGGGCTTGGACTGCAGGAGGGAGAACGCAGTGGCTGCTTCAGTGCAGGTTTTATCACTCAGTGAGAAGCGTCTGTTTCACTGCTGCCTGAGGAAGGGGAGATTTGATAATGTCAGATGAAAATCTTGCCAGTCCCGAAGAGGGAATAAGGGAGGGGAAAATAAGGGAGAAGTTTTTGGCAATCTCACTGCTTTGTCTCCCTCTGCCCCATCTCCCGTCCCCAGGCTCTGCACAAACAAAGGAAATCAGCCTTGCACCAAATGTTCTCAAAAAGGCAGTGTAAAAATAACTGGTTTTCCTGCTTATCTCTCGCAGTCACAATAATCTCTGCTGTTGCTTGCCAGGCTCTTGTAGGTACATTTTTTCAGATGGGTGACATTTTCTTTCTGTTTGAGTTTGATTCTTAGAAGGGTTCTTAAGCATATTACAGGGGTAAAGAGATGCTGATTTCATCAGCATAAGGAATCAGGTAGAATTCCTGCTGCTTGTCCTAACTACAGCCCAGCAGTGGTTTAAGTAACGTATCAGAAATGCATAACAATCTCTGCAAAATGGCTTTTAATGACTGAGGTATTTGGAAAAGTCTCTAAATGTCAGGAATGCCGGCAAGTCCTTTCTTTGATGAGCCAGTCCATTTAATCCATAGGAAGTTCGTGGTCCTCTTGGCTGGCCTTAAGAGCTGCATGCAGGAGAGAGGAGGGATGCTGGGGGGGAGCACACAAACGTGGGGCTATTGGACACCATGGGAAGGAGAGAACAGCTTTACAACTCCATGGCAGTTCCTGCTGATGTCCTACGATGAGGCCTTGAAGTGCTCTAGCTGCTGGGGAGGTTTTCTCTTGGAGGCTGTGGATTTTGTTTGGCTCTGCAGCTCGGTGTTTACCCAGTGATGTGGTCTATGAAATGATGTGTCAGACATGGTGTTTGTTTACTGCTGCTTTTCTCCTTCAGATTCCCAAAGGAAATACACTCAGGTCTCCTGGAGGTAATTTCCCCATCTCCTCATTTCTATCCTGATTTCTCCCATCTGCGAGAATCCTTTGGGGACCCCAAGGAAAGAGTCAGGTGAGAATCAATGAGCTTAAAACCAAGCAAGACCTGAGTTAAGTAACTGCAGCATCTCCCCCACTGACTCCAGCAGGGAAAGCTCATCTGCAGGGCCAGGTGAGGCCCTAAACTTGCTTTATCCAAGGAAGTGGTGCGGGGTGTGAACTGACACCAGCTTTGCAGGACTTGCCTTGTGCTGTGGTTATTTTAACCCAGACGATGAGGGGTTTTGGAAGTCCCTCAGTTACTTGGAAGTAACTCTTAGCTGACCAGTTTGAGACCAAAAGGGAGAGGCCGCATGCCATCCCATGCTCCCAGAGCTGTGTCACCTTCCCAGCTTAAACCAAGCCCCAGCTGGCTCCCCAGAACAGCTCAGTATTCGAGGAGAGATTGGCACTCCCATCATGTTTGTCTCTTGCAGGTGGAGGACAAAGCAGAACCTGGACTACTGCTTTTTAATGATGTATGCCCAGTCCAAAGGCATATATTATGTGCAGGTGAGTTTGGTGCTGGGGGTGGAGGGGAGGTGGGTGCACCTGTGAGTTCAGTGTGGCTTGTACCCAGCTGAGAGAGGGCAAAGAGCATGTCCAGTTGTGTGACGCAGCAGAGTGGGAGCGGGTTGTAATCAGGTAGATTCAAAAGCTGGGTTTCCAAGATGCTTATAACTTGAAGACCTCCCACCAAGGGAGGGCAGGGATCCTTGATTCATTTATTTGCTAAATTGGGTGACAAAAATCTGCTTGGAGCATCTTCTGAAATAAACTAGGTTCATGTCAAAGCTTTCCTCTGTTCTATGGTGTGATTGCTCTGCACGGAGAGGCTCTTACTGGAACCTGGATGGGTCATTGGCACTGAGTGTCCTTTCCTCTTGCAGCTGGAGGACGATATTGTGGCCAAACCAAACTATCTCAGCACGATGAAGAACTTTGCCTTGCAGCAGCCCTCTGAGGAGTGGATGATCCTGGAGTTTTCTCAGCTGGGGTTTATTGGTAACGTTCTTCCCTGCTCACCCCAGCCCCATCAGGCATGGGCACACATGGCTGCTGGTTCTTGCAGGCACTTAGCTCTTGGTCCAAAGAGTTGTCCCGCAAGATAGTGAAATACTTGGACTTGATCCCTCCCTGTTTTTGCAATGACCCTTGTGTTCGCACACAGCAGGTACTGCTGATACTCACTTTTAATAAACATAAACCTGGTCATTGGCCCAGCCAACGGTCGAACAACTTAGATGTGACCAGTAGCTTTAAGGCTGGATGGGATCTGGAGTTGCCTAAGAGTGTGCAAAAGGAAGTTTACATCAGCACAGAACTATTTTGGGAACAGCAGTACATGGCTGCAGTAGCAGCTTGATCTGTTATTTTGGATACTGGTTTGACTGGCTTGAAACTTGCAGTTTTCAGGGCAGGAAATGGCCTGTCCGGCAGCTGGCTGAATGTTATTCATCCTCATTTCTCACTACTGAAGAGTTTTAGACCTTTTGATACTGTTGTGACCTGTGAGACTCTAATGCTTTCTAATTCTGCAATGAGTATTAAATCCAGAACTGCATTAGCAATGCCAGCAGTAGTGGTACATAAACCAGAGCTGCATGGTATTTCCTTTACGTAGAGAGACGGGCGCATCCAGCCTCACAGCCCAGTCTCCCAAGCTTTTTTCTTCCCAGCTCTGATTCTTGACATTTTATACCATAACTGCTGTCTTTTTTCTTCCTTTGTAGGAAAAATGTTCAAGTCTCTGGATCTGAGCTTGATCGTGGAGTTCATCCTGATGTTCTATAAGGACAAACCCATTGACTGGCTGCTGGATCACATCCTTTGGGTGAAAGTCTGCAACCCTGAGAAAGACGCAGTAAGTAAACAACCTCTGTTGAGGGGAAACCTATTGAGTGTGGGCAAATGCACCCTTGGTCTGTGTGTCCAGAGGATCTTTCCTGTGAGCTCTGGTGCTCACTGACTTTGCACTGAACCGTGCCATCCTGGGGAGCGTGCCGCAGGGTGTCCTTGCAGACTGTGTAAGCCAAGACCTGGGAGTTCAGGCTTTTGCAGTCTGCAGCTGCCAGCAGAAGCATTATTTCTGCATCTGAGCACTAACAGAGTATTCCTGCTCCAGTCCTCGAGGACAGTGGCCGTTCCCCATTCTTCAGTGCTGCTTTTCATTCCGGTGTGCTTCTCTCCCTGAGGCTGTTCCCTGCTCGCTGACTATAACCCCAGAATAACCCTCTGGCTCTGGGCTCGTGTGCTGTACCCGCCTCAGCACACATGCAGGCTGCCCAGACAGCTCACCCCAGGTGACCCAAGCGCAAGCCCGCCTTGCATAGTGTCCCAGAATGAAGGCAGAGCTCTTGTCAGGGTTTCTAGCAGGGTGCAGAGAGGTGAAATGGGCTCCGTTTTCATGCTGCCAGCTTGCTTGAGGAGACGTGTCTGCACAAAGCCTTGCAGGCAGCAGCACAGGAGCCCCCGTGCCCTGCGGAGGCTGGGCTTGAACTCCCATCGGAGCAGCAGCGAGGGGCTAAAGCGAGTGGGAATTGCAGAGGAGGAACGTGTGTGACAGTAAATGTAAGATGAGCTCACCACCAGATACTCTCCTGTCTTCTCTATGAACATATTGTATTTACTCATATGCTTGCTCACCCTCCTCCTCCGGCAGAGAATGAGCAGTGGAGTCCCTGTGCAATTAAAGGCAGTTGCTTAGGACAGAGCTCATGGTCACAACTACGTTGTGGTGGCAAGTGGTTGCTCAGGGGATAAATACTGTATTTATGTGTTATGGGGACAGGGCATCCTCAGGGCTCTGCAGAACTGGGGCAAAGATGTGGTTTAAATGCTCTGATCCCTGACAGAGGCTGTGTCGTTGGTTCCAGTCCCCCATGTGCAGCAGGACCAGTCTCAGTTGGTGTCTGCTGTGTCCTCCTGAGAGTCCAACCCCTGTGCTCAAGAGTGGCAGAGCAATCACCAGACCTGCCCGGCAGCCCCCAGGGTCCTCACAGCTATGGGTGAAGGCAGGATGATGGGATGCTGGGATGGAGCTGGGAATGATGCTGCTGTGTCCCCCTGCCTTCAAAATCCTCAGCTTGAGCGTAGAGTAAATGCAGATCCTGCTGTGCAGGATCATCTTCTCCTTAGCAAATCTTCACTCCTCGTACCTGGCAGAGCCCAGGTTTTCCCAGGGGAAACTGCAGACCTCTTGAACGTGTTGCCTTTTTAAAAATTAACCTACTTCCCATGTGGATTTCTGGCTCCTTTCCCCCACTGTTTGCATGATTAACCCTGCCCAGCGCCCTTTCAAACGCGACTTCCCCTTGTAAATCCCAGTGTGCAGAATCAAATTGGTAGCAGGGAGGATTTATCTTTTTTGATTGAAATTTTGTTTGACCTGAGCTTTCGGTAAGTGCTTTGCCTGCTCTGGATAGATCCTGCTTTTTCTTTTTCAACTAATTTTAGATTTACCTGGGCTAGAGCTGTCTGAAAGGATGACCTTCTTACCACCAACAGAGCCATTCCCCTCCTGGCTCAATGGAGACAACACTGCTTTCAGCAAGTGCTTCTTTAGCACAAGGGGAAAAGGGAGAAAGAGAAATCAAGTGATGCTTTAGCTCCCTCTGTTCCCCTTCCTCCTCCTCTCCCCATCCAGAGATCAGACCTGACGGGCTGCATCTAGGATTGCTGGCGATGAGTAGCCATAGCCATTAGCATGGCTAGTTTTAATATTTTTAATGTAACATGAACTGGATCAGGGGATTATCTCCTCTGCAGCTCATAGGGGTCATGCCTGGAATTTCCCAGCTCCTGGTGCTGCTTGTGCAGGCAGCACATCAGGGGGGCTCACTGTGGTTGGCATTCCCTGCTGTTCCCTGCCTGGTGCTCGCAGCACATCACAGGGGCTCATTGTGGCTGGCATTCCCTGCTGTGCCCTGCTGGTGCCAGGGTTTCTTTGTGGGCTGCAGGAGCAGATGGTGGCAGGGGTGTGCACGCTTTTCTTCTCATGGAAAAAGCAGAAGTCAGAACCCACTCCCCCAAACTAAGAGAATTCAGCTATTTTTAAACGTGACCACTTGTTTCCATGCTCTCAGTGGTTTTCCCCTGTGTCCTCCTTTTCCCATTCCATTATCTTTCTCCCTCCACCACATGGAAAATCGCTGCTGGATCCCAGTTGCATCTCCCAAGTTTATTTACATGGTGAGATGAGTGTGAAACAGTCAGACAGCTTTGACAATGGCACGTGCCAGACATCTGCTTAACAGCACCTGCCAACAAGCTGAAAACTGCCCGTCTGGAAGGGGCCTGTGCTTGCTGATGATTCACTTAGGCTCTGAATATCCCTGGCCTTAATGTACGTTAGACTTCAGTGATCCTGAGCTCTGAGTTGTAGGAGGAAGGTTTTCCCAATGCGCCATGGACGAAAGAAACCCAATTCTGTGTCCGTCCCTAGCTGACAGCACAGAGATGTGCTCAGCTTTGCTAAGCTGCGCTTGGCAAGGAGAAACCTGGCACTTAAACCTGGGCACCCCAGCTGCCTGGCGAGTGAGTGGCCAAGAGTCACAGTCAGGTTCCTACAGAGTGTGGTTAAAAGCCTTCTTACCAAATGAAAGCCAAAGCAGCAAAGAAGGGTGCAGAGATGGGGAGGAAAGGATGTCTGTCACTCCTCGTACCCTTGTCTGTTCCTCTCGTGGGTTGCGGTTGACTGCAGAGGTTTAAGTCTGGGGCACTGAGGGATTGTCTCATTTCAGAAACACTGTGACAGGCAGAAGGCAAACCTGAGGATCCGCTTCAAGCCGTCGCTCTTCCAGCACGTGGGAACCCACTCCTCCTTGGCTGGGAAGATACAGAAGCTGAAGGTGGGTACCAGCCGCCTGTCCAAACTGCAGATGTGGCTTTTGTGCCAGGCCTGGCCTGCAGGCACCGAGGAACTGGCTGCTTTTGGGGTGGGGAAGTCAGTGACAGCAACTGGTGGCAGCTGGATTTCTGTGCAGTGATTATGTTTTATTCTGAGTTACAGTGAGCTCGTGTAGCTCCTGCTTCGGAGAATGGCAGTGATGTGTGCCAAGAGTCACTGCAAGCTTCCAAGTCCTGGCTACCCATCCCGAGCACCAAACTGTGGTTCATGCAATTGATTTCAAAGCATCTGCTGGCAAACCCTGGAGACACAGGACTCCTGGGTTGGGTTGACTTCCTTCCTACCCCAGTCCTTGTTCCTGGGGCTTGCTGATAGGTGAACTAGAGCTCTCTGTGTAAGAGCTTAAATTGTGTGTGTGTATTTAAACATGAACACAGCTATATGTGCAGGACCCATAGACACACACAGACACCAGGTGTGTCTATGTGCTCAATTCTCTGTCTGCCTGATCCCCAGGTAAATGGATGGTGTAATCCAGTTTGTATCAGTGCCCATCAGGCTGTGTAATCCAATCATTATATGCTGTTGTCAGCCTCACAGCCCCCTTCTCCTCAGGTGTAAGGGCCGTTTGCAGTCCTCCTGGGGCAGGGATGCTTGGACGATGAAGGGCTCTTTGGTGCTGGATTAGAGTGCAGAGCAGTGATGCTTCTCTGTGCTGCCTCTACTGACATGGTGTCCTCCTGGGATCCAGTCACTCATTGCCTTGGCTGTTGCCTTTCCCAGATCACTTCCATCTCTCATCATTCTGTGCTGTGCAAATAGCTTTTAATTTGCAGCGCTTTGTTGCTGGAGCCCGTGTTCCTCATGGGTGAGAGCAGCTCATGACCCTTTTCTGCCTCTTCGCTTTGTGCCCACCAAGGACAAGGACTTTGGCAAGCAGGCCCTGCGCAAAGAGCACGTGAACCCTCCCGCGGAGGTGAGCACCAGCCTGAAAACCTACCAGCACTTCACCTTGGAGAAGGCTTACCTGCGGGAGGACTTCTTCTGGGCCTTCACTCCCACTGCCGGAGACTTCATCAGATTCAGATTCTTCAAACCACTCCGCATCGAAAGGCCAGTGCTTGGGGGAGGTCAATGGGGCTGGGCAAGGGACAGCCTGGGGCATGCAGGGACACTTCCCTTTTGGCTCATGTTGAATGTTTTGCCTGTCTCCTGCTCGGCTGCCCAGGAGGAGGAAGTGGTGCTTTTCCAGGGGGATAATAACTTGACCCTTTTTTTGTGGGGCCATATTTGCTGGAGCCCTTTGCTTTCCTGCTCTTGTGAGCAGTCCATGCTGTATCCAACCTGGTGCAGAAGGTCTCCTTCCAAACCACGTGCTCGTGGGTTTTTTGGGAAGGGCCCTGTTAGGGTGAGCTGTCTGAACATTCAGCTGGGGGGAAGCCTTCGTGTCACCCCTCGCTCAGTGTGGGTTTCCATGGCTTTGGTCTCTGTCACAGGTTCTTCTTCCGCAGCGGGAACATCGAGCACCCAGAAGACAAACTCCTCAATACGACTGTGGAGGTTCTGCCGTTTGACGTAAGTGTTTTATTGAGGATGGAGCTGGGGGTGGAGTGGGAAGCACAAGAGGATTGAGAGAAGGGAACTGCTTGACGCCGTCAGGAAAATCTTTACAAGGCTCGAGTGCCTTTGAGAGGTGCTGCCGGGGGGTCACGCCTGGTGTGGTACCACCTCGGGAGCAGCGATACTGTCCTGAGCCATCACTGTGGGAGCCATCCCTGCCTACACAGGGAATGTTGGATGGGTGGGAGGGCTGCAGGGGAGGGAATGGAGCCAGAGAGGTGCAATGGAAGCAGCAGCATGAGGGCATCAAATGTCCTCTTGTTTTGGAGAACGAAGCTTGAGGTGTCAGGCAATGGGACAAGGTGCTGGCGAGGGCAGCTCTGGGGTTGCTGCTGTTGCTTGGAGCTTCTGAGTGGCTCTTCCTATGGCCTTGCACAACGTTCCTCTCCTTCCCACAGAGCCTGCAGTCGGATAAGGAAGCCTTGCAGGAGGGAAGAGGTGCAGTGTTCAAATACCGCAGGACACTGGATGGCTACATCCAGATAGGTACAGCAGGGTGCGGGGTGGTCAGCTGCCCACTGGGTTTGATAACACAGCCCATAGCCTCACCCTCCAGGGAATCAAGACCCTCAGTGCTGTTCACTTGGCAAAGAGTTATTTCTGCTTGTCAGGAGCCAGGTTGGAAGAGGATTTAATTGTCTTTTCCTCTCCTCCACTGCTCTCCCTCTCCTCTTGGAGTAGGTGTCCTCTTCAGGTAGTTTGCAGCCCTATGTTTCTGCCTGTCTCTGCTCAGAGCTGGGACCAAATTACTCAGATTATCCATTTGCCTGATCTGCTGTTAAAAACCTTCACCCCAGGCAAGTTCACACCCTTCCTCCACAGCCTGTGTCAATGCTCACAACACTTGAAGCTTGGACTTTGTCTCCTGCTACCTGAGTTTGTTTTAGTGCTTGCCATACCCTTGGACAAGAATAAGTCATTGCAGCCTACGGGGAAATGCTGGTGCGTGGTAAAGCTAAGACTTGTCCTTGCTAAGGCTTCTTATTTTAAATAGACAAAGTTCCTGGCACGTGTGGCTTTCTGCCACTTTACATTCCTCTGCAGTGCTATTTGGCTTCTTCCAGTTACATTTAAAACAAGAAGAGTAAAATTGCAACCAAAAAATGGGACATTATTATCTCCATGGCATAGATACTGAACCAACATTTGTCTCTTACAGGACCATGCTGTTCCACTCTGCCCCATGCCTGTAAGCAGTGATGTGTAGCCAAATACTCCCCATTTTGCTTTGTTTAGCAGATTTTTTGTCCCTTAAAGCATAGCATTTTGCACTGTATTGACGTCCACACTGATGGTTTTCAGCCCATCTTGTGGTGGGGAGCTGCTATAGTTGTTTGTGGTCCCCTTGGATGGGGCTGGATGCGAGGAGTCTGTCCCTGTGTCATCCCTGTGCTCTCCCCACCAGGCTCCTTCTCCAAGGGGGTTGCAGAGGGCGAGGTGGACCCATCCTTCGGGCCGCTGGAGGCCATCAGGCTGTCCATCCAGACCGACTCCCCCGTGTGGATCATCTTGAGCGAGGTAAGCGGGGCTCCATCCCCAGCGGGATGCCCCGGGGCTCCTGCCCCGCTCCCTCTGATCCCGGCCCTCCGCTCTCTGCTTGCAGATTTTCATCAAGAAGGCAGAGTGACCCTGCCTGCGGAAGGGTGGATGGACACACGTGGATCCCGTCCTGCTCTCTCCCCTCCCGCTCCCTCCTCCCGGGGCGCCTCGCCCGGGTGCAAGGGCAGCGCAGCTGGCCTCAGCCATCCGGCATCGCCATCCTCGGCCTGAGCTGCAGGGCCAGGACATCGCCTGCTCCAGAAGAGGAGCAGAACCAGGCAAACCCCGGTATCCGGAGCAGAGAGCGATGCCCCTCGTGGGTGCAGCTGCTGAGCTCAGGCCACACGGACACAGGGGTTTGGGGTCGGGGTGAGTGCTGGTAAGCATGGGAACAAAAAGCACCTTCAGCCCAGGACAGGGCCACCTCTGGCTGTACTTGGGGCGCTTGGGTACCTTGAGTCCCGCTGGCTGACCCCATGGGTGCGCTGGGATGGAGACGGGCAGGGACCAAGGTCTGCCTTGAACAGTCCTGGCCACAGCTGAGGATTAAGTGAGGGTGAAGACTTGACCCTCCTTCAGCAGAGGAGGAACGAATCCGAAGGGGTTGGAGCTACGAGTATGGCAGGGAAAACAAAAAGAACTATGAAATACGCCACACTGTGCCTGCCAGCATTGAACACAGCCCCTTCACTCACAGTGAAGTCTCCAGTGTCTTCATGCCTTGAGATTGAGTGCAGAAACGATGGTTTTTAAAAGGATTGTTTCAGTTATTGATTGGTGTGATTGGTTCTTTTTTTTTTGGGGGGGGGGGGAATAAAGCAGAGGTAGCCCAGTTCAAAACTAGTAGGGATTAGTGTAAATCCCGCTGTCTCTTCAGCTATACACTGGAATGCATTATACTACTTTCATGTGCTGTATTTTTTATTATTGGATACATTTGATTTTTCAAGTACATCTCTATATAAATATATAAAATAATGTGCACTGTAATAAAAGCTAAGTTTAAAGCTTTGGTGCGGCAGTGAGAGTCACTTGTGGCAGCGAGGCACCTGCTCTGGCTCTGTCCTCCAGGGGCCTGGTAGGTATCCCTGGGGACCAGGGACCAGATGTAGCCCCTAAACTTTAAATAAAGCTATTCCTCAGCACTCATCAATAGCTGATACTCCCAAAGCACTGCTCAGTCCCCAGCCGCCTTTGGAAATCACAGGTGATTTCTACTGAGAAAAGGGACTTATTTTTCTGCATATCCGTGGTGTGATCCTTCACCATCCATCAGTACAGCAGTAAGGAGGAGTGACAACAGTGAGTGAGGTTACAGGTTAACCCATGCTCTGTGGGGCACAGCCAAAGGTATTGGAGGTTAGACAGCACAGTGCTACAAAACCCAGCAGTGAAGCTCATCATCAGGAGCAGAAGCTGGACATCCTTTGCTTTCTAGATGGGCTATTCTCTCTGAAGAGTGGAGCTCCACACGCAGAGCAGTGCCAGCATCCACCTCCCTTCAAAGGTAAGAACCGAGGGGGGGTTTGGGAGAGCCATGGCCCCTCTCACCAGGCACCGAGGTGCTGGAGGGGCCGCACCAGCACTGCCATCCATGGGGAGCAGCAGGGGAGCAGGAAGTGTGCCAGGAGCCTGGGCACCGCCAGCCCCAGCAGCAGCCCCAGCACCCGGGCACTGGCATACAATGAGTCCAACCTGCACAGGGAGAAACACCGTCAGACACCACCAACAGACCCAGGGCATGAAGCATACTGCACCCTCCCGAGCCAGGGAGGAGGCCACAAGCACATAGGGACAGGAGAGGAGGAGAAAGGTGTAAAACCTGCCTTTGGTCCCACCTGTGGTAAGGAAACCTGCCCCAGGGCTGCATCCCACACCCAGCTCCCTCGGTGGGTTTGGGGCTGCCACAGCCCCAGCTGGGTACTCACCGTCCCTGCGCAGCCGCAGCGTATCCCTGGAAGTACCTGAGGTGGGTGTAGAGGCAGAGCAGCCCGCACGCCGCAGCCACAGCTGTGGGGAGATGGGACCGAGTCCCGATGGGGCAGAGCATCCCCAGCGGGATTTCTCAGTTGCTACCCAGCAGGTTTATGCACATTGGGGTTGGGCCCCGTTGGTCTGTCTGGGCAAAGGGGACTGCATTACCCAAGTAACGATGTCATGGGTGCAGAGGGGACACACCTGAGTCACAATGGGATTTTAACTGGGCTTTTTGCTTTGTGCATGTTGTGATTCATCCCCATCACCTTGATGGAAGAAGAGTCCAGCAACCCAGAGGAGCCAGGTGAAGATTGGGAAGTACTCTGAGCAATTCACCCTGGTGAGAACCAGAGATGAGAGTTAAATGCACATCCTCATATATAACACATGCACAGGTAGAGCTTCCTTAGCAGTATTCAGGGAGCTCATGCTGTAAGAGGGAACCTTCTGCCAGATCAAACTCAGCAGAATGCAACCTGTAGCCAAGTCCTTCCTTTCCTTTTCCTTTCCTCCCTTTTCCTTCCTCCCCGTATCACTCCTCAAATGTTTCCCACACACTGGCAAGGACACACAGCTGTTTTGTTCAGGATTTAGTGCCATGCTTGAGCTACCCTTCAATCCAGCTCCAGCCAGTTCCTTCCAATTGCTTATGAAACACAATGACTGAGATGAAAGATGGAATCTGGTGCTTGCTGGAAGCTGATCTGTGAACACTTCTAGTCTAGCTCCAGCATTGCTCTCTCCATCAGAACAGAGCAGAACGAATTGGCCTCAGCACTGATGTTCACAGGACAAGGGCTTAAAAAAAGGACAAAACCTAAAACATCCTGGTGGCTGATTCTGCCAGCAAGGCCCTTTGCTGTAGTTTAACAGCAACAACCTACAAGCAAATATTAGGGTATTAATTTGGAGGCAACATTAAGCTTAATGATTATAATTCATTAATGCACCTCCTTCATGCAACCACTAATTTGTAACGCGGCTGCCTCTCGCAGTGCCAGAAGGAGGATTGTCATGGATGAACAGAAACACTGCAGCCAGAGCAAAGTGAATCACCCTCAGACAAAGCATTTAAA
The DNA here is from genome assembly GCF_034315485.1 of Pezoporus occidentalis. Taxonomy (NCBI): domain Eukaryota; kingdom Metazoa; phylum Chordata; class Aves; order Psittaciformes; family Psittacidae; genus Pezoporus; species Pezoporus occidentalis. Next base: position 30,471 of record NW_026913230.1, on the reverse strand, counting down.
AACCCTAATTCACAATACCTAGTATCAGTGGTAGCAAGTGAAAAGGTGATTTGAGGGTGACTCCAGTCTTTCCCGGTAGCGACACTTGACTCAAGTCATATCTAGATTCACCACAGGGAAGTCAAAGTCGTACTGAGCTCTGAAGACCAGCTCAAATTCAGGGTGACCTGTTGTCCTGGGAGGGGAGATCCTGTACTGCCATCGGGCATGGATCACCTGCAGTGCGAAATAGGCTGTAAAAGGAAAGAACACAGAAGGGCAACAGTCCAGCAGCGCTGTATTTAGCCAAGCTTTACCTAGCCTGGGATCAAACAAGTGGTTACAAGAAAACAGCTGGCACTGCCTAGGTTCGTAGCCCATGCTGTCGCACACAACCTGGAACAAATGTGCCAATAAAAGTACTTGAAACTACTGATGTTTCAAGTATTGAGGTGCACTACTACATTGCTGCCTCTGAAAATGAGAGTTTTCATACAGGAGACAAACACCTTATAAAACCAGTCGCTTTGGTGGCTGTGGCAGCACGCCATGAGTGAGTCATTCGAATTAGCAAGGTCCTAATGCAGCAGCACTTCCAGAGCACTGAACAAGGAGCCAGGCTGCAAGGAATGCCTTGTGGACTGTCTCATTCTAACAAAGATAAAAGCAGAACAGCAGGATAGAGAAGAGACAGTAGGGACAGATGCTGCAAGATTAAAGACAAGACAGATACAACTATTGAATGCTCTCAGGGTCTTGTCCCAGTCACTGCTCAAGAAATGGACTGAGCTAAAGTTACTGCATCAATGCATAGCTCTGGCTTGTGGCATATACCTGGCTGTGCTGGGCAGTGATTTTTATCCTGCTTGGTACCAACTGCACCATCTCTTACACTTAGGGCTAACAATAGAAATATATGTATATAATAATATAAAACAACCCCCCAAGAGGAGCAAGAGCCTTTAGGGGATGGCTAGCTGTCCTCAAAACCTGCTGTAGGGGTGAAGCACTAAGGATGAAGAACCACCCTCAAATCAGCTTCTCAGAACGAGGAGCTGAAAAACCCACACTGCATGAGCCTTCTCAGTGTGGACTTCCCGGGAACAGAGTTCAACCTCCTCTGCAGAGCCTTCCAGAGCAGTTTTCTGTGATTCATGTCTGTAGGTTAAATGCCTCTATAGGCTCACACGGGCTGAGCACTCCCGGCACTTTGCTCCTCAGCCAGACCTTCATTCTCTGGTTGGTTATGTCCACAAACTTGGCAAATCATATTGGAGCTGCTAGCTGCCACATCTGAATGAACCTGGCAAACAAGCTCTTTGTTTGTGACATTGCATAAGCTTTATTTCCTTTGAAGCCATAAGAAAGAGGAAAAAAACCCACCTAAACTTTAGTCCTGCTCTGCTATAGCGTTCAATACAGGGCAGGGGCACGCACCCCAGGGCACTAAGCTCAGAGCTTTGCTAAATTGAGCATAACTAAATTAGAAAAGAGGAAGGTTACTTGAGAGAAGGTAGAAACTGTGAGCTCCCAGAAAACACAATGAAAACTAAAAATCAACCAACACTGCACTAAACTCAGCCATCAAACCAGGCGGCCTGCATCAGGATGAGATGGAAGAGGATCTGTACATACAGCACATGTCATGTTTCACTGCTCTGCCCTCTCGGAATGAAGCTCGGATCTGTACTCACGTACTGAGCATCATTTCAAAATACGCAAGAAAAGGCACGGCACAGCCCTGACTCAAGGTGACATTGGCACACATAGTTCATACTACCGAGAGGGAAAGGAAACACAGTATTTTGTAACTGCTTCTTCACTTCCCATGCAGAGATTATTAAAATCAGGCTACTTTATCCAATTTAACATAGATAAGAGGGTGCCGGTGCTTGCGATTTATCTAACACCATGGTTTGCATGGCATGGAAGTTAAATGCCTAAGGCTGCAACCTGTAAAAAAACACCTGAAGCTCTCATAAAACAAATGTATTTGAGACAAAACTGCTATCCAGGGATTTGTTACTGAGGGCTTCCCAGTGGAAAGGGCTTAGCAGCATTTCCATAACTCAATTTCAGTTTCTCTTCCTGTCTTCCCTTTGCACACTAAACACTCCCTCCATCCCGCTTAGTAACAAGCAAAATTCATATGACAAAAGTATCTTCCATTTCCAGTCGCAGATATTTCTCTGTAAATTGTTTGAGGGGAAATTACAGATAACTCAGAAATCTTGAGCTCTATTCTTCAAGGAGCCTGTGTTTTAAATAATGCTTATATTAAGAGATGGATCATCTGATGGCTAAAAATACCTCAGGCTGCTCAGATTCACATCCGTTTGTAAGCAGAGGTGTGATAGCTCTACAGTGAATTAATTCAGTAATTAAAAACCCCACAAACCAACCTTGCCTTGTTGAAATGGGAAGATTTTAGTAAAATGGGGGCTCTGTCGCCACCCCAAGCAGAAGGAATGTCCCCTTCCATGACCCTCCTGAAGCCCAGGGTGGAGAGGCCGTCACTCAAAGGACCTACAATTAAACACAAGAGGTAGACAAAGCTTGGCTATTGCTTCTAAGAGGTCTAAACCAGACCCATCAATGGAAGTAACAAGAAGTTACAGTTTCTCTGAAGACATCTGTCTGATTCAGAACAGAAGGGGGCTTGCATTATATTCCAAATTACTGTGTGCTGTCAAACCACCCTGTCATCTGCTTTGTGCAGCTGAGCTCTACAAACACATCATAGCATTGGTCACAGAGAAGTACGTACGCTTTTCTATAGACATACAATATATGTTTGCACACTGATCTCTTCATCAGCATGTTTATTAACCTGCCTTTGTTTTAGCACCTCCACCCACTCTTAAGCTACAAATTACCTGCTAAAATTCAATCACAGAAAATACTTTGAATACATTCTACTGTTGAAATTATTTTACATTTAAAAGTAAAACTTAAATCTCATTTCCTTCTAGGATGCTATCTTCCATATGAAGACAGGCTGAGAAAGTTGGGGCTGTTCAGCCTGGAGAAGAGAAGGCTGCGTGGAGACCTCAGAGCAGCCTTCCAGTATCTGAAGGGGGCCTATAGGGATGCTGGGGAGGGACTCTTCATTAGGGACTGGAGTGACAGGACAAGGGGTAACGGGTTAAAACTTAAACAGGGGAAGTTTAGATTGGATATAAGGAGGAAATTCTTTCCTGTGAGGGTGGTGAGGCACTGGAATGGGTTGCCCAGGGAGGTTGTGAATGCTCCATCCCCGGCGGTGTTCAAGGCCAGGTTGGACAGAGCCTTGGGTGAGATGGTTTAGTGTGAGGTGTCCCTGCCCGTGGCAGGGGGGTTGGAACTGGACGATCTTAAGGTCCTTTCTAACCCTAACTATTCTATGCTGCCTTTGAGGTTTGTGGATGATTTCAGTCCCTATTGAGTAACAGGCATCCACAGACACAAAACTTCTGCCATGAACAGCCAAACATTTGCATCTTTAAACCAACTTTTACTCCACAGAGACTCCAAGCAAAACACAGGAACCAAGTTCCACAAAGCTTAAGAGAATTAGCTTAATAGTACCTAGCATTATAGAAAGGACATTTACTTTGCTACAGGACTCCCAAAACTGTGATGGTTGCCAGCAAGTCCATCTGATGCCTCATGTTGCTGATGGTGGCCCAAACCCTAGGCAGATGTGATGGGTCCGGCTGCTCCCCAGCCCTCCCTGCAGGACAGCACTGGGCCCATGGTGTTCCTCTGCAGCAACACGTGTTTCCACCTCCACAGCTTAACTCTCTCCACATCACAGTTTCCCAAGGCAGACAGTCACCAGGAAATGGTGATTTCAGACCAGTGCCTTTTGCTGAACCACAGAACAGCAGAAGTTCTGCATGCACAAAAGGAGAAATCCTTCCAGTTATATTTACAGACTTTGTACTGTGATTGAGTTCTACAGTGCTGGCAATGGAAAGATAACTGAGTATTTTTCAGCCCTTTTGCTGCTAGTTTTCATCAGCTCTAAAGCATCTACATTGTGGGTGAGGTTGTAAAAACTATTAACAAGCATTTACAAATTAATGGCTTGACCTGCTCTTTTTCCAAGTAATGGAGTTGATCACGTGGAAGGGTTTTCTAGACTCCAACTGAAGCAGCTTAATTCTGTTACTGGATTCTGACTATTTAAAAGAGCATTCACGTTTTATCCTATTAATGATGTAAGTGTACCAACTAAAAGTATGGTTCTTTCCTAGCACTCAGTCACCTACTGTAGTGTTCTGATGTTGCTACAATTCTGCCATGCAAACCTTTTCCTGGCTAACATACAAATTAAAACTTCTCAGCTCCAAATGGAAGGCAGGGGAGGATGTCGAAACACGTGGACTCTCAGAAACACTGCCTGACATTAGAGCTGTAAAATGCAAAACTTGAAAACCAGCAATATTTGAGCCATGAGTAACTTTTCTCCCCACTCCACAAAAGCAAAATACACATCAGTTCCAAAAGTTACCCTGTGTTTTGGAGCAACTTTATATGTGTAAAGCTATTCTGACTTTGAAGTTTTTAAAGCCAAAAAGGAGAAGAAAGGCATCAGTCATTAACAACTAACATTTCCCTTAGTTTTGGTGAAGAGAGGGCACGGGACATGGTTGAGCCATTGCCTTTCTCTGTGTACAGTCCCACCCAAAACCTCAGTACAGAATTCGTGCACAATACCGACCAGCAGTGACCAAGCCTCCAGTTTCTCCTGTGGGATGCAGCAAGTTTGTTCTCCTGGTTTGGCTCTTCATCACCTCAACGATCATGTTGAAAACCTAACTCAAACAGACAACTGTGCACTTTCTGTAAGAAAAGCCATGCATATAAATAGCAAAACTGCTCCCTTTCTCTGCAAAACACTCGTATGATGGGACTTTAGATCCTCCACGCTGCTAACAGACACACACTGAAATAGAAATAAAGCAATTTACCTTAACAGAATCTATTGGTGACCAAAGATTTCATCTGGGGATGAAAGTCAGAGAGGAAATGCCACCGGCAATCTACTTGTGCTCACACCATTTCAGCAAACAACCCAGGCTTTAGAAAGCATTTCCATTGCAGATTTACATTTGCCTCAGGAAAAGCACTAACGTCAAGCACTATATAAATAAATAAATCTGCTGCTGAGCTGAGACTCCTTAACGTCTTTGGAAAAACATATACAAAACTCCAACGGGACAGTTTCACTCAACATTAAATACAAGGCAGCAGCTTTAAGGGGACAATAAAACAAAAGCTATAAAGTACATAAACTTCACAGTTGCCCACAAACTAGAAGCAGCTCGTCCTGGTATTGCAAATTATTATTACATTTAGTTCTTTATAAGCTCCTGAAGTTACAGGTCCCCTCCTGCCCCCAAACACCGCTCAGAACTTGCAGAGTAGGAATATCCTCAAAACAGGGTGCACTTTGTGAGGAAATCTGAAGGCTGCTTTACACAGAGTAGCTGTATAAAACACCAGCTCCAATGCTTGGAGAATGATTCTTCGCTGTTTGAAGCTGATTAAACTTCTTATACCATAGGGGAATGCTTGAAATCATGGTAACATGTAGAAGAAATACAGCCTTTGCAAGAAAAGCATGTGTCATGCTTTGCAAATTCTCCTTTATCACTACTGCTAAATCTGTGGTTGGAGAGATTGGAGATATCAGTTTAGAACTTATGACTAGATATCATCTGTTAAAAGGCGCACTTGACAAACAGGAAACACTACATACAAGGAGCTGAATTCTTGGGTCTGCTGCAGGTGCTATGATTCATGACAAGAACTGCTTTGAAATGCTCAGTTTGGTGTAATTTGTCAAGTAATAACTTGTTAACAAGAACGTATTAACATCCAAGCACACACCACCAAAGCCAGGCTCCTCTGTGCGCTGATGGGATCACACCTCCTTGCTTTACTTCTCACCAACATACAGGTAAAGTATCCATCTGAAGAGGACCAACAATCCAGCAGCATCTGAAAGACCTATTTGCCATTATTTTCCACAGCCTCTTCAACCCACCAGCTCTATGCAGCGGCTTGGGGACCTTACCAGCTTTTAAGTCAGTATTTTGTTTCCTGTTCATAAACATTTAACATGCTTGCAGTAAACGTTCCTCATTTATCAGTTTGGTGGGGTTTTCTGGGTGTACATCAAACACGCATAATCCTTGTCTCTTTACCAGTCTCAAGGAAATCAGGTTGATCCGCTAAAGCTTGTTACTGCTGAGGGAATCTGAGCATATTTTTGGAACTCTACAATTCTGCATTGTGAGGTCCCAGTGGTCATCAACATCTTTATCACCAGCAACCCCCTCTGCAGTCCCATCTCCCAGCTTAAGGCCTGAGGCTGCACTAAAAACCCAACAGTCCAGAAGCAGCGGGTGTAGCATCAAGCCTTGCTTTCAAACTGAAGTTTTCCAAGGCCTCATCCAGCTGTGGCCTGTTTAGATGGACTTTCTGACACGTAAGAATTGATAAGACACAGCAGAACAGGCTTAACAGGCTTACCAGAACTGTGTTAGGATGAAGGGAGCCATCTCACTAGGAACAGCAATGCTGAACTCTGCTCAGCTCACACAAATGTATAAAGTCACACCATGTATGTTTAATACACTAGCAAAATATTTATTTTATAATGATAAAACAGAAGTGAAGGATTTCTTTTTGGTGTGCACCAGTAATTGTAGTAAAAGAATAAGGGGATTAATGGACTCTTTATACATTTCAATGACAAAAATTCATAAAGGTTAGCATCAAATTCAACTGTTCTCAATTTACAAGCATAAAACTTACCATAATACCCCCCAAACACATATATAAAGAATTATAGTTTTAAAATCTATAAAAAGTAAAAAATATACAGTCAGAAGATCTAACTCTTATTCAAATCTTTAATATAAAATTGTAAACATTTATTTACACAAAGGAAATGTGTATAACAAAATTTTGAGCACCCTTTTCAATTGAATCGTGGTTTTTGGAAGGCAGTGGATGTTGCACAGTGACACTCTCACCTTTCCTACCCAGCCAAAACCGCAGTTCATAAATAAAGCCATGGGCGGCTGGCTAGGTACAGTTCAGGGGAGATAAGTTTTATTGCTCTGAAGCTGCAGCAAATGGAAAGCCCAAGTGCATATATAGACAGCTACATGTTCAAGGGCACAAAGGCAAAGCCCAGCCCTACCTGTGCACCTATGGACATCTAAACCGTATGTTCATTTCCATTGAACTGTCTCCACTTTGTTACAGTGACACCGTCTTTCCAGCGGTCCGACTGTATTATGTGGACAGGGACCCAAACCAGAAGGGATGGCTGCTTTTCCTAGCAGGTTAAATGCTGTTTGGATCCTGTTCACATATGAAGACCAATGGGCATCATAAGCCAGTTTGCCTAGAATTACACTGAATTTTACTTCAACAGTACCATGAAAAGGCCCTGTCATTGAACCTAGATACCTTCCTGAACAAACCCGGTGGTCAAGCAGGGCAATATCCACCTTAGCTTCCAGAAACAGTGGAGGAAAGAGCACACCTGCATTTTCCTGGACATTTAGCTGGATTGCTTTTTTTGGTAGTAATAATGCAAACAGCAGATGCTCTTTAACTCCAATTAAGAAAATCACAACTGGATGGATTGTATTTTGACTTACTCAGAACACAGCCTGTGTGCAAAATCTACTGGAAAATGCAGCAGATTTCACCACAACCTAAACAGGGAAGAAACAAGAGCTGAATCCTACTACCCTGTAACTTCTCTCAAGTGTTTGTAAGGGGGAGAAAAAAAAATAGTGACACTGAAGGATGTCACCTGAAATTCTGAGGTCCCAAGCACCCCCAACAGGAAGGGAAGGCACACTGGTGCAAAGTTAACCCTTAGAAATAGAAATACAGCAAACACTCCTTCCCCTGCCATTGCTAGTTTATATCTATATTCTTCTAATGACACTTACCTTGGACCAGGTTTTGGTTTAACTGAAACAGTAAACCAAACTCACTAGCTCTTTTCTTACATTGCCAGTATAAGAAAAGTTAGCATTAGTTATTTGCATCTCAACTACTTATTCTACAAAATACCAGAAGTGTCATCAACTAACACCTTCGTCTTCCCATCCAAAGACAATCTTTACGTTATCAAAAGCTCTATGAGGGATTAAGTCTGCTTCAGTGAAGTTTTATCCACTATTCAATGGTGGGACCCACTGATCAATGCACATCTTTCACCCACAGTTCAACATGATACATCAGATCTGTCCAACAGAGGGTAATTCATCCACACTAGGTAAGTGTGCTGGACAAACCATGTTCCATGCATATTTGGAAAGGGCTAAAGTATTAGTGTTAAAAAAGCAGTTTTTAAAAGTGCAAATTGTCTCAAAAGGAGCTGCAGATACAGTAAAATATTTTCCTTCTTTGAAATCTATGTTACCTTTCACTTCCCTTCACCCACTCTGGAAAAAACCCTCTCACACATCTCTGCAGTGCAGAAAACTCCTGAAGAAGCCAGTCTGTGTTGAAGGAAATTGCTTTTAAATCACAATGCTGGGTTTGGTTAGAAAGTTTAAATGAGTGGATTTCGAAAGGGAAGAGGTATTTGTGCATTTAAAACAAAAGCTTTCAACTTTATTTTCCTTTTAAAATAAAGGTTAAGGCAAGGTGGTTTGTTGGTGGATAAGGGATTTTTTTGGTAGAAAGTAAGGACTTTGGAACACTGACTGTTCCCACTGTGGTTTTTGTCCTTTCTGGTACTGACCCCAACTTATGGATAAGAGGTCTCCTCAGGATGAGCTGAAGAACCAGCTTCAAGGGATATTAAAGAAGTAAATCCACCAGACTGTAGAAAGATTATCAAACTCGTAACCCAGTCATTAAAAAAACAAAAAGGTATTTAAAGGGGGAGACTTCCATACTGGAGCAACCCTGATACAAGTATCCTCCCAGGCTGCCTGTGCTATTATTGCTGATAAGGACTTCCCACCTCTCAGCCAAATTCCTTTTTTCCTCATTTTTGTCCTGAAGTGACAAAGTCTTGTGCTCATTGCTAACCACTTGGGGAATGAACTGCTCTCAAAAGTTAGTTTTACTTTTTACAACAAAGAAAACTAGATGAGCTGTCATGAAGCAAAGCCTTCATTTAAATACAACTACCTTTGGAAATAAGTTATGAAGAAACAGGTGCAAAGTAAATGGCTTTACAATTCATGTTAAACCTACTATAGTTTAAAAGTTCTCCCATAAGAAATTCCCCCCTTTAAACACAGCAAGGTATAAGCCAAGAACTGTGCCTCTCTACAACAGAGTGCAAACTGCAGCTTAAAAGACTACAATCTATTAAGATGACTACCTAGACTAACTGGCCAGGTTTTAATACTTTCTTTCATCTATTACCAGCATCTAGCAATATTTACTGTGAAATATCACTTGCTTATTGAGAGTACAGGCACTCGCTTCAGCAATGGGGAAAAGAACTCAAAACATTTTGCAAGCATACTCAGGTGCATACAGCCTCTTCTCAAATTCAAAGTCAGAAGTTTGATGGACTGTACTACAACAGCATGTCAAGCTATGAACAAATAATTATTGCAAGTACTAGCCGCAGGAGACTACGTCCTAAACACAATTTGTGCAACTATTTGCTTTCTTTCTGCACTATTTCTTGTGGAATTTTATTTTTAAATAATTAAAAAAAAATTCATTTTAGAACACTGCAAGTGAGATTTCTGAAAGGCTGGCGAGGACACGCACAGGATTTTTTGACCTGTTCAAGTGTGCGACTCCTTAGAGACACCAAGACAAAGCAAACTACTCCAGCGGACCTGCTTGGTGCGCCATCACCACCTATCAACACTCATTGAGAAGCAGCTCCAGTCCCTTTCCCAACCATTTACCTCTAATGCCTGCAAGTCTCCTCAATGCCACAGGTTTTTTGGTCCAAGTGTTGTTTATATTTCATGAAATAATTAAAAAGTAGAACCCCCACCCTCAGCCCCATTTTAATGAGTCCCTAACAACTCATCCAGATCATTCATCCACTCCTCTGAAGTCCTGTTTTTCAGCAATGAGTCTATCAGATCTGTGTCACCAGTTAAGTTCTGAAGTCCATTATTGCCCGACTGACCGCTGTAGGCAAAAGGCAGCTCTTGACTGGTTGTCCTCACAGGGTACCCTTGACTACAGTGCAGATTACCTCTGTTGGGCATTTGCTGATTTGGATTCTGGCTGAAAGCATTCAGATCTGGAACAGTCTGGTTGATGCCAGGCAAGACTTGCTGTGAGGGTACCTGCTGTTGAGTAGGTGGGTTTGTCCGCTGCTGAGCACCTAAGGATGATGACAACATCTGCCCAGAGACAGCAGCATTCATGGAGGTCATCGGTCTGCTGGTGCTTAGGCTTACCTGAGGCATTCCTTGGGCAAACTGTTGGTTGGCCATCTTTAGATGAGTTTGCTGCATGTGGAAAGAGGAGTTGGTAGTAAACGGTCCTAAGCCACTGTTTGCTTGTGTCTGGTTGTTAATATTAGGGATACCTTGGTGCTGCCAAGATGGATTTTGAGCCCCCATAGCCGCTGGCACTCTTGCCATCTGTGGCTTAGATAAGGTTGGATTCAGAGCACCTTTATTGTGCTGCTGAGAAATACTTGAGTTTGCTAAGGTATTTTGCCCATACCCAGCAGGAACAGCAGCACCCTGGCCCAAGCTGCCTTGTCTCTGCATCGGTGGCTGCCCGTTGGCACTTTGAGCTGCATGCTGGGGAACCATCTGTGTCATACCAGAAGCCAAGTTGTATAATCCCCCTCGCTGAATGTTTTGCATATTGGTATACTGAGTCACGCCCCGATCCTGCTGACTGGAGCCCGACTGGAGTGGAGGAACAGAACTGTGCCCAGGTCCCATCTGAATCATGTTCTGGGTCTGAGGAAACATCCGTGGACTACTGGAGCTGGACTGTCCCAAATTACTGACCCCAGGCATGGCTGAAGATGACCCTGAAATACAAAGTAATATTTTGTACATTAAATACTTTGGTTCAACCAAGCTTGTGGACACCGTAATCCAGAACAGAGGTATGGCTGCATTTGTATAAGCCAACCAATGCAACCAATACACACGCAGCAGTACTTTAATTACAGAGCGTCAACTATTGCTCCAGTTAGCACCTCCACCTTGATCACAAACACAGATATGCCAATGTCCTAAAAAATCTGAATACCACTTCTAAGAGTTCAGCATCAATTAAAAAAAAAAAATTAGACTTTAAAGGTAGGACTCTGATATTTCTTTGTGAACAAAGGAAAACACAGACTTTGAAGTGCATGCTAGGCTGTTAAAAACTACCACTTACTGCACACACATTGTCAGTTATTCGATGCACACACAGTTTATCTCTTATTGTACAACTGTAGGGTTTCCACTCCTGTGTTTTCCCAATTCCAGACATATCTTTTATTTCATATAACTATCAGAAATTTTTGGCAGAGTATCATTTGGATTTCCACAATGAAATCTTTGCTATGTTAATAGCACTGCTGATAACCAAGCAAGATGATTTGCAAAAATAAGTCTTCTCAGCAAAAAAAAAAAACAGGCAAAATAGTTATTTGTTCTCATAAACAAGTAAAAACATTTCTCCTATAAATAACCCCCTACTTAAAGCAAAAAAAGAACAGAGAAGCACTGTGAAGTGTAATGCATATAATCCCCCCCATACACTTCTTACAGTCAACCAAGGGAAATTTACCTACACCAGTACTTTCCCTACTTTCAAACTGAAAAGCAGCAGACATTTTTCATATTTAAAGATAGCTGAGGAATACTGCCTCTCCATCATTATTATTTTATCCACATATAATTATTCAAATATATTAAAATACAATTCAAATTCTATTGAATTGTCAACAAAGCTTACTATAAAAGCACCAACGTTATGAGGGGGTTGGATGGGTGGGAGAAGAGCCTTACTAGAAAGCTCCAGTGAAGAGGTAGGATTTAAGATGCAAAAAAATAGTTATCATCATCAGAACAAGGGAAAATTAGATTTGATAATGCTGACGTTCATTATAGCAAAACATACTCTATTTCTACTGCATTTCTGTAGAAAAAAAGCAGGAGAAACAAAATGTTTCCATGCAATATCTGAAGGATGCTACTGATGACTGTGCTAACACACAAGCCTTTTGTATTGGTATTGAGTTGTTTCAGCTAAGTAACAAAACCCAGTCATAGCTCTGCATAGACACTGGATAGTCAGAACTCTGTCAGAAAGAGGGTATCATGTTTCTATTTGCATCTTTTTCCTTCATTATTTATTTCTGTGGGAATAGAGAGAGTAAGGAAACAAAATGTAAGGAATGAGTACTTTTTTGTACTCTAGGTTTATGAAGAAAGACAAATGGCTTCTTGGTGTCCTGTTAGTAAGGATTTTTCAGGTAAGGAGATGAGTTTTTACTGTACTCTACATTTATGAAGTTATTCCAGTTTAAGCGTTACACAGTATTTTATTTATCAGCGTTAACACTGAAGACATACCAAGCTGCTTCTCCTACAAAAAAAAAAACCATGCAGGACACTAACATGTAATGAAGAGAATTCAAGTTGCATTCCCTTCTAAAGGGCTAAAAATATTAGACAATGTTAAACTCATCCTAGAAGATGAGAGAAATAATACATCCCTTATTTTTCCTTAATGAGGGCCTGCGATAGATACAAGCTTCAGGGAAAAAAAAAAGAATCCTAATATATGAAAGTCAGAAGAATTTACAACCTCTAAAAGCAAATACTGGTATAAAAAGGCTTTCAGAACAATGAAGGTACTTAAGAATTTTACCCACTTCCAAAGCAGCATTAAGAATCAGAAGCTTAAGTTGTCCCAGATATCTGGGACAGGGGAAGCTGTTACTTTGCAACAGAATCCCACAGTGACGTGGGAAGGTGCTGTAATAAATTAATTAAAAGCTATCCAACCCAGGGAATCTGAAGACACCTTGGTTTTTACTCCTGATATTTCTAATGCCACTATTTTCACTGCCATGTTTACTCACCTGTGAACTGTCCAACTGGTTGCTGGTACGGGTTCTGTGGCTGATCCTGATACTGGGGAGGTGGTCGAGTCAGATGCCGCTGCAGCTGCTGCTCCTGCTGCTGCCTCTGCTTCTCCTAAGAAAGGTCCAATGCAAGACAATTAGAAAACAAGTCAAGCTTTTTCCAAGGGTGACTACTTTGGATAAAAACAAGCTATGTGCATGCTTCCATGGGGAGCTGGTACTTGAAGGGGCTTCTGTAAGTGACTTAGAGTCACTTCAAACCTTGGTTCTCAAGGCTCAAACACAGTCAGCTTCATCTGATGAGTGACAAGATTAGGAACTCAGACACAGGACAACAGCATGTATTACAGGAGTTATTGCAATGCATGTCTGAAGCCTTTAAAACACAGAAAAACCTGAGATTAAAAAAATCTTTTAACCAGTAACAATCAACAGGCATTTTTAGCAATACTCTAAAGCCACTAACAAGTACAAAAAGAGCTGAAGAGTGTGTATAAAAGAAATTTACACATCCTTTTTAGCTCTTTATCCCAGATCAATTTTAGACCTCTCTTTAGAAATCAAACAGAAGTTAAAAATATCATTAGAAAAGTAAAAACTAAACATTTAACTATTTTCTAGCCCTTATTTTCAAAAAATGAAAAGAAATACTCGCAAGCCTAAATTCTTCTATAGCACAGATTTTTCTAGAAGATTATGGAAAACTGCAGCACTGAGTTTATAACAGAAGCGATACAAGTTTTGCAATCATTGTTCAAAACCATTTTCTTAATGCACCAAACAATTGAAAGAAACCCTACTAATGGTTCAAAATAACCCTGCCTCTTTAAAAGCACATTCAACCTGTGCCTACTTGATGCTAAAACCATTTGTGAAATAAAACAAGCTAATTTTCTGTTAGGAAATTTCTGGGGAAAATGAAACTTAAAGCCTTGAGGGGAACATCAAGAGTGCCTGTACATCCACTAATGGTACACTCAGAGATCTTGACAGTGTAAGCAGCCACAGGCTGCTTTTACAATACAAAATGTAACAGGCAAAGTATTTCTGGCTCTGCTTCCACAGCTATCTTCAACCAGCCTGAAATTCAGAGGGATACAATGGACAACCATCTATCTATCTGAAAAACTACACAGAGCACAGAAACGGGGACAGAAAGTCCAAGAGCACTGGTGTAAAGACACAAGCAATAAGCCTTTAAAGAAGAGACGAGTGCAACGCAACAAATAGGCAGATAGACATTACTACCATCCTTCTGAAACATCTACAACTAAGAAGCTGTTGAGACACGCAGAGGAATGAAGAGGGCAGGCTGCCTGACAGAAAGGACCTGCTGCCTGCAGGACCAGTCAAACCTGAAAGAGGCTGACCACAGAAGCCAAGAGATGCCATAGCTCTGAGAAAATCAAGAGCTGCAGAACCTGGCTCAGAAAAAAAACCAAAGGAAAAATAGTAAAAATGTTAAAAAAATACAAGATACCAAATGCAAAGACAGCTTTAGGGCGGCAGGGAATGCCACTGAAACTACCTGAAATTGTAATTCTCCAGCAAAATAGATGCCAAATGATTCAAGGATCTTTTGTAAAACTACATCCAGTATCATGTGTATCCAAAGAAATAAATACCAAATTAGAATGCTATCAAGATCTAACCTGAAAGGCCAAGAAATGTGGCAAATTCAGTTTAAGTCTGTTCAGCTCTAAAGCAAAGCTGCTCCTTATTTGGATCCATGTCCCACTATCGCTATCCAAAGATGCAAGCTGTAGAAGTCAGAGATACCACAACTAGGACAGGAATAAAATATTTTCATAACACTGATATTTACTACAATGACATGTGCTGGGTAAAGCAGAAGCAAAGTAGGTTGGAAAATTTTACATATATACATATTTGAACACTGTGTTTGAGATACGCTACTTACCTCCCTGTGAATATACCACCCCACTGTTCAGAGGTCTGATGGCCATTAGGCCCATTACTCAGCTAAGAAAATCTACTGGGACACAGCTTTAAGAGCTCTAAATCACCAGTAACCAGTGGAGCAGAAGTACAAGCAGGATGGCAACACCCCATATTTCCTTTCTCCCTACCTTCGTTCAAAGAGTACCTGTTTGTTAACGTTTTAAGAGAGTAACAAACAAATGTTAAAAACTACAAGTCATCAAAACCTGAAGTATTTACTAAAAGTGTTACATTTATTTATATAAGTTTATAGATCACAGAACTCATCCAGAAAATATTCTTTTACTGAGGCTCTGGGCAATTTTTGTCCTTCAGTCTTTTGACAGTGTATTTCCATTGTGATAGTCCCTTAGCCAAATTGTTTTTACCCAAATATCAAAAATGTACCTTTACCAACATTCACTCATTTTCTTTAAAACACTGCCAACCATATTATTATCTACACTGGCTCCAGAACTTAAGGGGTGTTTTTATCACTTCAATCTAGTCCTCAATTTTAAGAGAAGTCTCCAGGTGATCAAAAAAGCCATTTGCTTGGACTTGGCACAGCTCCACCGATGCAACAAATGGTAAGGCTCTCCCTGGGTCTCAAACCTTCTTTGAAAATTCATTTTCACCTTCTCCCACACCAGACATTTCTCTGTATGTACAGTGCCAGTGCCTGGAACATGCCTGCATGGACTTCTGAAAGTGCAGAAAAGCACTGATGACAGGAACAAGGCCCTTTGGGCTAATTCCCAACTGAAAGACTTGCAAAATGTTTAAAGCTTAGAAATGTTCACACAAAGAGCCTGTTGCCCTGAGAGAGGCTAAAGCAGCTTTCTGCAGTCTGATGGACAGCAGTGCTAAATTCTTTTGGCAGGGTAAGATGCAAGTTGGATGCAGATGTCCAATTATTTTCCTCAAATAAACTAGTCAAAGATGTTTTCAAATCTGAAGCACGAACTGCTGTGGATCTCATAGGGAAAACAGGCAGAAGGCACAATGAGCTTGCAGAATCCCTTGCTCATCACTTCCAAAGTTCTACAGAACACATCAACAGTATCTCAACTGTATCTTTTTTTTTCTCTGATTCCATTTGCCTTTTTTCACAGATTACACCATTGCTGGTATGATACATTCTCTCCATGTATTGTCTTGTATTTCCACAATACTCAATTCTACCTATTTTATTCTTACCATTTACCACAGTGCCTTGTAACAACAGCAAAAACAAGTCTTTGCAAGCAAGTGCTACATTTTTGGGTTATTACAGACATATAAAACAGCAATTATACTTAGGATACCAAAGTGTCCTGCAGTTTACATCCCCTATTTTGTAACATGATAAGTGTCCAACAAAATCTCAAATGCTATTTCATCCACCAAAGCAAATCAGTGCAAAGGAAAACAGACTGCTGCTCCCCTCACCTGCTCAGCCAGAAGATGTTGCTGTCTCTGCTCCATTAGGAATTGCTGCTTCTGTTGCTCCATGAGCAAGTGCTTTTGTTGCTGCTCTCTCTGCTTCTGCTGGTCCATCAGCATTCGGTGCTGCTTCATCACTGCTGCTTGCTGCTGATTGCTGAGATAAGGTGGGTTGCTGTGGTTACCTGCCATGGAGACGCTGGGAGCCTGGGCACCAACACCAGCGCCCGGGACAGAAACAGGAACACGAGGAACATTAGGAGAAGGGTTTTGATCCTGCAGAACATAGAAAAAGTGACATGAGCTACAGAAAGAGATGAGCCATCCAGAACTGAATTTACTAACTATGTAGTTACACAGGTGAGGAAAGGCACTATCATGGTGGTGACCATGATAAGGAAGAAAGGCCTTGTAAATAAAGTCTACACAGTGAGGGGAATCATAATACACCCCAGAAAAACAGAAATTGCCCATTATTGCTTATTTGTACTTTTACACTATTTAATAAAAAATTAGATCAGTTCCTTATATTTTCCCATCTTTATGCAACAGCTTCTTCACCTGTGAAGCATCTACTAGAAAAGGCAAAGTGTGATACAATTTCCACGTCAGCTAACTAAAGACAGCTGAAACCTCACCTTTAACATGCCAGACACAGAAATGATGGTTCAGAGTTAAGTTCAGAAGCTCCACAATATTTAGGAATAGAGGCTTTAACTTCAGTCTCAAAGTACTTCTCAAAGTCCAGCTCAAACAGTTGAGCATAGCTCTGTGGGCTTCTGCTTAGCCAGGCAACAGTACCCATTACAAAGCACACTAGCTTCAGTTTATTTTGATAGCAGCTTTTCAAACACTACATTTTAAATCTGCATTATACAAAACATTTATTTAAATCCTGCCTCTTCTGTCAACATTTAAGTCAGCAACTGTCTGTGCCTCCCCTCCTAAAGTTGATTTTTTGGTATTTACTATTCGAGGTGAAGGGGAAGAAGGCCATCGTTGATCAAAATGAGCCTTAATGTATTTTAATGGCATCCAATCATCACCATATTCCACAGAGAAAAATACTTCTACAGATAAATCTGTTATTAATTTTTCATAAGTCTGATTTTCTGCAGATTGGAACTTGGGATAATGAAAAATAACATGGACCAATTATAATCCAAGATCTGATATTGTCATCTTTGTACCATCAAATCCATCTGAAATTTTTCTCCTTTTTAAGCACAGTTCAGCTTCATCTCCACTTACACAAATACAAGTTTCAAGCTAATGGGTTGGCTGCAGTTTCATTAGAAATCATGAGCCAAACACAGGTAATGCTGTGCTAAGCTGTTCTACATGCAGGTTTTGGAGGAATTCTCCAGCAGCATTCATCAGTATTTCTGTTAATTCAGTACAAGCAGAGCAGCGTAGATGCAGGGTGTCCCTCATGGTTTTCAGCGAGGGAGAGATGTGACATTCACAGTCATCCCTACCCTTCCCCTTCTTCCATCAAAACGTTTCTACATTGTTACTGCTGAAGCTTTTGAAGAGGTTAATCTTTTAGTGCCTTATGAAGCACACACTGATCTCAGATTGTTATTTGTCCATCAGTGTGGTCTTTATCACAGGCTAATCAGATCTTCTTCAGACGGTTTTTGTTTTGCTGAGGGAACATACGACTAGAGCTGGATCTCCAACAGCTTTTGAGAGAGAAGCTTTAATCCTTATAACAAAGACTTTTTTTCTCAACAAGCCCTCTCGTATGTGCATTGTAGGCACATGTCACAGAATCCCAGCTCTATACTTCCATGCACTTCATTAATTTTCACCTGCTACACACCTGTAGTAACAGTTCTATAGAAGGCAAAGAAGCACCATCTGTGATTTTCCTTTACAGGAGAACCTGAAGCATATTGCTTCAAGCAGACAAATATTTCTATTATTCATTTTTAATCTGTGCTTCCCCAGTCCCCAGAGACTTAACCAATAACAAATCATTAGATTCGAAAAGCCCCAAGGAACACCCAAGAAATCAGGAATGCAGCCCCACTTCCATCTCTCTTCAAAAAAGCAGCAACTGAAGGCATGTCTTTTTATAGTAAGCCAACTCTGACACAAGTAGGGACTAAAACCAAGGTAAAGAAATCAAAGCTTCTTTGAGAACACTGCTTAACACTACAGTCTTATGAGAGTTATTTTAGGCAAAAGTTTACAAAGCATCTATTTATCTTTGCAAGTAGAAGCTTCTATGAAGTGTGACATAATTTGTCACCCACAAAGTATATTAAGCTGGAAATCACACATTACCACATGACCTAGAACTATTAAAAACTGTCCCCAGTGTGAAACAGAGTTCTTGATTCTTGTCTCAGCTTACTGCATATTGTAATTTTCTTGTTTTAAATCATGTGGCAACTGTTTCGAAACAATACCAAGGAATCTGTACTCCAGCCTTACCTATCCAACACGCTCTTGCAAGACCTTAAATCTGCTCCTAAACAAAGGTAACAAAACCCAGAACATTCACCTGACTGTGCGGCAGTCTGTAGGCAATGTTTCCAGGCTTGGGTTTCAACAGGATCATCCCATTTTGGTCATCACTCACATGAGACAGAGGTGGCTGCTGACGCTGTTGTATGTATGCCAACATCGGTGTCTTGTTCTGACCAGGTACTGTCACCCCCTGTTCACATTCTGCTTTGTAATGCGAAAGAGGTTTCGTGTTCCCATAGTCTAGCATAGAGCCTTGACTATTCACACTGTTCTGGTTCAAGCTGTTTTGCTGATGACCCAAAATGTTCACATGGTAATTGCCTCCAGCTCTAGGTGAGCTTTTATTTCCCATATTAGGCATCATGAGTTTTTGATTGTTGAAGTCAGGCTGGAAAACTGATGGGCTGGTGGGATTTTCCATGGTATATGGGACAGGCAGTGGACTATGGGAAGGCCCAGACTGTTGCCACGTGGACATCTGATTTGTTTGGTGGACTTGTGAAGCTTGTTGCTGGTTCTGCAACATCTGGTCTCTCTTCTGCTTGGCAGCAATCTGCTGAAGTTGATGAGCAGAAGACATTTCTTTGGCACTTCCTGCACCCTTCCCAGGTAACAACACATTGGGGAGAGGCCTCTGGACGTTCTGAGAGTGGTTTGATGCCTGCATCATGGGTTGATTAGGATTTTCAGTCATTGACTGACTGGAAGACTGAAACATAGCCTGAGAACTACCAACTGCTGGAGAAGCGGCACTGACAGGTACAGAAGCAGCACCAATAAATGCTGGACCTGAAGAAGTGGATCGAACCTGGGGAGATCCCATCTGTTCTTGTTCAAAGGGTGCTGGGGAAAACTCAGTCTTTATGTTAATATCTTGTGGCAATGGAGTCTGTGCAGCTGAATTTGAAGAATCTGCATCTTTCTTTTCTTCAAAATCTTCATTAAAGAGATCCTTCATGTCTTCATCGGGCACTGATCTATTAAGCTCCTCAATAAGTTCCTTCCATTCTTGCTCATTAAGATTAAGATCAGGCATCAAATTATTCTGAGATATAGACCCTCCTGCCCCAGCAATCATACATGGAAGATCATCTACGGGCTCCTGCTTCAGCTCTTTGTTCAGACTCAGAGGAAATGAGTCATCAGCATCACCACCTCCGTTCATCTGTAGGCTGGAATCTGGAAGACACTTCTTGCTGATGCCATCTAACCCCATGGGATGCTTTCCGTTAAGTTGCAAGGTGTCTCCACCACCAGATTTCTTGTCAAGATGATGGAGTGGAGACACAGGGGGCATTCCATTGGAAGAACCACCCACTCCACCAAGGCCATCATCACGACGTAGTTTCTTGGACACAGAAAATACATCACCATAGCCATTCTGCTGGTCTCCATTCTGAGGGGAAGCAGCACTATCGAGCTTTCTTTTCACAGTCTCATGGAGCTGCTGAAAAAGAAAGGAAGGGTTTAGTTATTAAGTTTCACATTTCATAGATCAGGATTTTTATTTCTTACCAGAACATTGTCTAGCCCTGAATAAAACATTTTAGGAAAAAAAGGTTAGAAAAAAAGTTCTATCTTTACCTTGGGTAGATTTGTTTTACAAGTCATCACATGAGATGACTTCCTTACTATCAGCTCTTAAGATAAACTTTGGAAAACATACACTATATCAGACAGAGCCCACTGCTTCCAAAAGCCACCATATACTTTGACAACAGCAAAAAGTTGAGAAATGGCTGTGAACTGGAATACATAAAGATTTTTCCTATTCAAAACTAAGAAAATACTGAAGAATGTTAAGATTCAAATTTTAGATGAGAATAAATAACCGTATAACTGTTCTGTAAGACACCTTTATAAAGCACTGAAATATTTAGAGAGGAGAACCACTTCCCTTGTGATTACAATTTATAGAACTTCATACATAATTTTTGTACACAATGACACTTTTGGCACTAAAGCAAACCCAGTTTGTAACTAAGTGATCACTGTTCCACACTGATGTAAAATGCACTTCAAAGTTCAGTCAATTCTATCACATTTGAATTAGTTTATTCCTTCCCTCCTTTCTCCTAGAGTATTTGTCAGCTGCTCCTCTCTGCGCTATGACCACCAGAGCCCCAACCAGCTCAACAGTTGGCTTCTCAGAGCTGGTGAATGTACATATTCTTTTTCTTGCAGTGCCACCTAGAAGCAAGCAGAGGGTACAGCAACACTTTTATAACCAGAGTTAAGAGCCTTTGTTCAACTTCTCTTTCCTGGCAGCATTCTCTCAAATATGAAGTTCTTTCCACTGACCTCAAAAACATCTGAAAACAGAATTCATGCACACATCAAAGATCACTATAAACTTTTCCTCCCCTCAGGTGCATTCTGTAAGAAAAGCTGCTCTTTGTTTGTGCTGGATCACTACACCAACGCAGACAAACCTGTAGGGCAGAGACACTGCTCCAACAGAGCAGGGCACGTAAAGAAGGAAAGCTCCCATCAGCTCCCCTCACCTGTACAAGATGCCTTTGAACATCTCAGCAGGACGCACAAAAAGTCACCCATCTGAAGCGTGGTTCTCTGAACAACAGCTCTCTCAGATGGAAGAAAAGCACCTCATTAAACAAACCTCAAGGCAAGTCTGCTTATGTTAATATTACTCGCAGTCTCCACAACGTAGTCCACTAACCCCTGGGGAAAACTGTCCCATCCAAGAAAAAACAGGGGAAACCTCAAGATCTCAGCACTCAAGCAAGAGGTTGTATGCAGAGCCAGCATAAATCAGAGGAATTTCACAGCACTTGCCTGGGCAGCAGCATTCTCTGATTTCAGGACAGAGGGACTGGTTCATGGTTAACTGCTGTGATCTTTTCTTTTTAAACAGTCTACAGTCAGCTGATCTTCAGAAAAAAAAAACACCATTATTTGCTTAATGCTTGCATAGGTAGCAGCAACATCTTATTTTTATCTGAGGGGTAGACTGCAGCTTCCCAGGAGACCTGATCTTCTAGATGGTTCATGGAAATAGCAGTAGCAGACCTAGTAGGGCAAGGTGAGGTGTACATCTGGAAAGGAGGCTGGAACTTGAATTCTCTCGATTTGAACATCAGCTCCACGGCTTGGAGGAGCAGATTTAGAGTGAATTTTTCAAATACTGACTTGAAAAAATAATGGAAATTTACTTTTTGGAAGGAGGCGAAACAAGAGAAAGCAAGGAAGCCTCAACTCAATCACAACATTTGTCTTTCAGCAAGTTTCTCGGTGTTTACTTAATACTCCAACCGGGAAAACCAAAGCTCAAGGTGGATGAGTAACTTGCCCAAGGTCATATGAGTCAATCACTCAACGTTTGGGAATGGATCCTCCTTAATTCTAAACCATTAGGGAGAAACATACATCCTGAAAACTGACATACAAATAACTTCATTTTGGTCACCGAATATATTCTTCTCATAGCTGAAGCAAATTTCTGTATTAAAACAGAATATACGCCCACTGGGGTCACTGCTGTAACTGTAATTCATACAGACAAGGCAACCAGGACTTTGGTAGCATTACAGTTACAAGTGCACACAGCTCTTCATAGGCTGCACAGCCCACCTGGGTTGTGCTGGACAAATGTTCAGAAGCTTATCTGTCCTAAGGTCTTTGTTACTGTACTGCACCATTTGTAACATATGCAGCTACCTAGTTTAAATCATCCAAACTTACAAGTTACACTTACTGTAGTCTGGAAAAATATAAACCCTCTAATACCCATCACAGTCTCCTCCTGTCAACAAAAACACACAGGGACTTTGATATCTAAATGGGTTTTAACAGTCACAACACGCAGATACCTGATTCTTGGTGACTTCACCAACTGCACTTGCATCCTAGTTCTGTTTTCACAGTAAAAAGAGTCAAAAGCAATAATGCAACTTTCTCTTGTGAAGTTCCTTTCTTACACAGTATCTCAGCTCTCAATTTCCTAACAGCAAAAGAAAGACTAAATTCAGTTCTTCCCCAATTTGTCTGTGTCTATCCAAATAATCTGGTTTTGGGGGAAAAAAACAAGGGGCATGTGAGACACAAGTCAGACTGTAGCTATCTACATATCAAGCTGCTCCAAGAGAGTTCTCAAGGCAAGAAAAACCTGTTCTCTTCTGCCAAAATGCAAGGAGAAAACAAGAAAGCAGAACCACCGACAAAGTAAAGCACAGCCTGCTACTCACTGGAAAATCCTTTTAACTTTATTGTCCACTATCATTCCATGAGGCACAGTGGCCCACTGGCATACTGTCCGCAGTTTCCTTAGCAGAATCAATCCATTGGATTTGTAACATGAGCCAATCCTTTCCATCGTCACAACTTCACAAAAACAAGCTGAACCTCCATGATCTTTGCTATTTAGCTTTGCCTAAAAGTGTTACCCCACAAACATTTATCCCGCGTGCTTAAACCAATATGGGAGCAGTGCAAAGAAAGGGATGTAAACAAGCCTCAGTCCTCTGGCCCAAAACAGGACAGTTTTTCAAGGAGCCACTGAAGGGCCACAGGTTGCACCTCCTCCAGACCACATCATCAGAGTTGCATTTTATTCATGTGAGCAAATAGACAGTCCTCAACATGGTAATGAACACACTTACTGGGCAGGAGCACACCTAAGTCAGGCCATAACTGCGGGCTGCTCACGTGAGGAACACAAAGTGATAAACCCCAAGTGTAACCATCGCAACAAAAGAGGTGTCCAACACCGTCAGCCTCTGACCACTTAATTCACAGCACGTAAATTTACATATACACTTTCCTTGGCTAGCACACAGGACCACAGCACTGAAGATGAATACATGCCCAGCCAAATGACAAGGCTTCCATCAGGAAATGGACAGCACACAGATAGTTTTGATAAGCTGTATTCAATCTCTATCTTAAACCCACCAGTTTTACCGCTCAGCCACACTGAGGTCTAACAGCAGAGGAATGACAGCTTCCAAAAGCTGTCCACAAACTACCATGGAAGCCCAACATGAAGAAACTGGAAAAGCTTTAAAACTTTGTCTTGGTGGGAAAGAGGCATGAACCACCAATCAAAACAGTGCACAAAATTGTTCTGTGTTTTGTTGCTGTTGATTTTTCCAGGAATCAAAACATCACTGTGAAACACTCAATACCTGAAACTAGTTTTAGATAATTATCTGAAACCAATGACATCTCAATGGGTTAGAACTCAACAGGCACAAAAGTTTAGTTCACATTGTTCTTTTGGAAGCAAGAGCTTCACAATGCAGAATTTTTAAGCTGAGGACAGTCAATTAAACTTCTTTTGTAAAACTTCAGTGATTTGTTATACTTGGAGTTCCGTAACTGAACACAGTGAATTGTTCAAGGCCAGGCTGGACCGAACTTTGAAGCAACCTGGTCTAGTGGAAGGTGTCCCTGCCCACAGCAGAGGGGTTGGAATGAGATGAGCTTTAAGGTCCCTTCCAACCCAAACCAGTCTGGGATTCTATGATACGTACGTGTAAAAATGGAAATTGTATAAAAGTTTTTTTCTGAAAAAATACTTAGTGGACATGGCAGAAACACAACTTTTTTAAAATCTGGTTCTTATACTGCACCTTTCAGGCTCCATATAATGTTCTTCTTTAGTTTTATTTGAAGCATCTATTGCAGAGATTAAAATATTCTTACAGGACTCAACAGAGCTTTGATGTTTTGCATTTCACTTGGAAGAAGCTTTCCATTTCAGTCTCAGAATTATGTCTACAAGGATTTGTCATGAAATACCAAATACAGAAATATAATGCTGGTCATTTTCAAAGAAACAACGCCGTATTATTCTAGAAACAGAATAACAATCTGTTCCAATACGTCTCCTAGCTGGATAGCAGCATGCTCACCTAGAAGGGAAAACCAAAACATATTATATCTGGTTTTCTGTCATGGAAGTGGTAGCACTGCAACACAGATAAGCTCCCATGAACCAGAGCTTACAGTAGGTCCACTACAGACAGAGATTCCCCTTTCCTGTCTGGCCAAGGACAGAGACAACAAAGTTCACAACCTCTTAAGCTGGAACAACAATGCAAGTGTGAGAAATTGTAGCGTATAGAAAGAAAACATCTTGATTCTGACATAGTGAAAACTCCCCCTTTACTGTGCATCTGCCCACAGCTTCCAAAGCCACACTCCCCCGGCAAGACAAGTGTTTTATTACCCAGTGTGTTCCTGCATTCCACTGCGTTGTCAGAACCAAACTGCTGGACTAATTTTAATTCTGACTTTTACTTTAATTCCAGAAGACTTTTGTATTTGGGCGACTGCCTGCTGGAGTGAAGAAGGGCTGTGGATATGCAGGTCTATAAATATCCCGAGCCTGAATTAGTCACAAGGGGCAGCTTCTGCTACAGGAATTGTTCTGCTGAATCAAAAAACACTGCTGTGCCTTCAGCTGCAGTGCCGGCTCTACCACCTCACTTGAACTTCACCAGCAGCAGCACATCAGTTACTCCCACCTCCTTACAATTTAGGAAGCATCTCTGCATATCTAACTCATCTAGTAAGGGCAATGTTTCAAACATACAACAATACCTCACACAGAATTAAAAGGAGACAAAGAAAAACCTGTCTGAGTTGTTGGGCAACAAACTATCAGACTTGTCAGCAAAAACAAACAATGGTGGCAAGACTACACTGCACTAGAGTTATGTATAAATAACATGGAAATAATTTGCTATTTTTGTGGTAAAACATAATTTCACAACTTAACACCCCTACACCACAGCTTACACAGAACCAAGATCTTCTGAATTGTTAGTGCTCCAGCCTAAGCTTCGTCAGGGTAATGCTATTCATGCTTGTCAGTACAATCCAGGCAATCTATTCCCTTTAATTTATCACTTTAGGTCTTTTCGACCAAGAAACATGACACTGCTGTCCTCATACTGAAACTTCTTTTTAAACTTATTTACTTGGTGCTTTCGCTTAAATTAGAACTTACCTTTCATTAATGTAAAAATTACCATTGCTTCCAAATAGAATCCCAGACTGGTTTGGGTTGGAAGGGACCTTAAAGCTCATCCATTTCCAACCCCCTGCCATGGGCAGGGACACCTTCCTCTAGACCAGGTTGCTCCAAGCCTCGTCCAACCCGGCCTTGAGCACTGTCAAGGATGGGGAAGCCAGAGCTTCTCTGGGCAACCTGTGCCAGCGCCTCAGCACCCTCATAGTAAAGAGCTTACAAATGCTGGTCTGCTCTTCAGCTTTATTGCAACCCATTCCCAAGACAGGCCACCAACTAGACCTCCTCTGCCCATTCCAGAAACAGTCTTTGTGGGTTTGTGGCAGCCCTAGACCAAGCAAGCCATGTGCACAACAACTGCTCCCAGGTGGGGAAACAACCTGTAAGAGACAGGCAGCAGGTCTCCTTCCAAGAGACCACATCATAAACAAGGAGTGGAGATGAAAACCCAGATCTTGCCATTCTCCTTATTCATATGTCAATGGAACACTCTCTTCAGCTCAGTGATACATTATGTTATAGTCTGTCAGAGAAACAGAAGGAAGCCAACCTTTTACTGCTGAGAATTTAAACAGCATTATTAGAATGAACTTTCTCAAATCAGAACCTGGCAAAGAGGAAAAAGTGTTCTAAGGGACACATCCTCTCTCTTCCCAACTTCCCTGTTTCTCAAAAATGCAAGATTACCACAACAGACAATACATCATCCAAACATTAAGTATCTTCTACTTTGAACACAGTCTTAATAATGCAGTCTTAACAGAAATGAAGTAAATTTTAACATTTGAATTTCCCATTAAATAATGGTTTTGAAATTTAAGAAGTTTTTCATCTCTGTCCTCAAAGGAAGGACAGGCCTACGCGGTGCACAAGTCATCCAAAGTATTCCTGTGTCAATACCGTGTTATCTCAGTTTCTATGGCTCAAATTTTAGAGCTGCTTAGTAAGAAAACAAAGGAGGAATCTACCCCTTACTTGTGCTTATAAGCAAGATCCATTCAGCTTCAGGATCTAAACAGATAAAAGACTAATTGAAGAAAAAATATCTGACTCTGGCCCCATGAAAAATCACAGAAGACATTAAGACAGAAGTGGCAGCATCATCCTGCTCCCCATGGCTATTCTGAATGTTACAGATGCTCTAATGTACAGCATGTGGGAATGCACACACTGTCCACGCTTGTGGCAGTGCTGCCTCATGCCCTTCTACTACGAACCCTCTGATGCTAGATCACAAATGCTTTACCTTCATATGAGTTGTCATCTCTTTCAAGGATCAAAATAAACACTTGATTAACTTTCAATGCAAAGTACCAGTTTCCAAGAGAAGATTCATATGCAGCTCCATGGAAAACTCTGGACAGTAACAGCAATGATAACTGATATAATGCATGTTTCACTAATATAGCAGCATTCTTTTGAAAGGAATGTATCCAGAATATTTAAAACCAGGTAATTCTGGTGTCCATACAAATTTTATTGGATATTGTAAACCAAGCCCCTGTCTTTCCCGTAGAAAGCACATGCTTGGTCTTGATAACAGCTACATGATTGCTAGAGGTAAATGTAGCTCTCTGGGTTGGTATTTTATGCCAAACGAATGAAATCAGCAGCAGAAGTTTGTTGTTGTTGTTGATGGGTTTGGGTTTTTAAAACTTGAATTACTAAGCAAACCAACTTCATACCCCAGTACCCAGGTGATGAATCAGCAGCTGCAATTAAGCTTACAGTCATGTATCCTGGGAAGGAAACAGCAGGCCAGCACTAGGAAGAGTCATTCATACACTAAAACCCTCTTCTGTTGTGTAAATTGGCCACTGGCAGCAGCTTCCTGTACAAGAAGGGCTTCCCCAGATGTGCAGTGGATTTCAGAACCTCACTGCTGCTGAGAGTCCTCATTATAATGGATGCTAAAGAGATCACATCCACATCCAAGGCAATTCAAAAGAAACACCACTAATGAATTAAAGACATCTTTCTTTTAGGAGATCAATATGAAACCGTGTGGTAGCAGTTTAAGCAACTGGATTTGATATGCTAAAGAGCTCTGAGTGTAACAAAAATAAGCACTGTTAATGGATAGAGCCCGATATACAGAAAGCCTTAGAGTCCAGACAAGCAATAAACGAAATCCCACCAAGTCTTTAGATAATAAAGCATAATTTTGAGTCAATTCTGTTCTGACACAAGTTTACATTCAAGATCAGTCTACTAAACAACGGCTACACAGGAGGTTTTACAGAATCACACGGCTCTCTCTCTTCCTCAAGTACCCTTCTTTAAGAACCATCTGAAGTGCTCTAACTGTGTCATAAGCATCTCAGTCTTCAGAAAGTAACAGGTCCCAGATTCTCGTATGTGTGTTAATAAGAACAGCAACAATTCAGCTGAATAACATTTTCAGTTCATCTTGCAGACACTACAAGCTGCACACATGCTGCCAAGTGCTACTTAAAGTTACATCAACACGCCCATGTTTCAGTATTTCACATCATGTCCAGTCATACCCAAGTACAGAGTAAGCTGTAAACTTAACTCACTGAAGTTCAGGAGAGCAGAGAATCACATCCTCCTTCCCTCCTAATCTGATCAAACACACAGACCATCTTACACATGATTTAAGCTATACATTGACCAGGAAATGTCTCAGGTCAATTCAGTATCCCCTTTTAAAGACACTCAGAACAGTACTGTATCATTTGCACACAGGCCACCACTTAGAAATAACTGGGTTTAAGAAAGGTATTAAGGCAGGCGGCCTGTAAAGGTTATCCTACTAACCTACATTACATGACACGTTAGTACACAGCAGTATATTCAGAGGGCTCAGAAAAAGTTAAGCAAGAGCTATCTTGATATACAAACAGGGCTGTATGAATATATCCCGACAACCAGAAATGCTAGAGAAGCCAGAGAAACATTAAGATTTTGAGCTAAGCCAGTTTTTGATGGGTGGAGTGGGATTCCCACAGCGTTCACACCCACGAGAGCAAGTGGCAAATAAGCAGCTGTCTTTCCACTGAAATTCTTTCCAAGATGTACCAGAATTAAGACACGTTGTCTTAAAAGTTCCCCCTCAGTAGCAAGCACATCCTTATCAAGTGACTCCACCAAAACCTGACTGCCCAAATTAAAAGACATAAGGAAGAAAACATCCAAAGCCACCGCAGTATTAAGGCTCCTCTGACAGTTTCTGCAGGGACGTTTTAGATGGCTAGAAACATTCAGAGCACAGTCGTTCGAAGGACCATAACCACCACGAAATGCTATCCCCTACTCCTACCACATCAGGCACCAGTTTTTACGTGCTCCTCCAAAGCGCAAAGGTGACAAGAATAAACCAGACCTTATCAGCTGCGAAGTTGCAACCGAGCAGACAGGAGCACTCACTCCACAAAGCAGCACCAGCCTCAGCCCTCCCACCGCAACCATCGCACCAACCCCGAGAACTCCCATCTCCTTCCTCCAGCCGGTGCCAGCTCCGGAGGTCACTGTGCCAGCCGCAACCACCCCGGTCCCCGACCGGGAACGAGAACGAGCACGGGCAGGCGCCTTACCGCGATCAACGTGCTGCTGCGGCCGTGCTGCTCGCCGCTCGCTGGCTCAGCGTCCAGGCCGTTGGCTCCGGTCCTGTCGGCGCTTCCCGCGACGGCGGCGGCCGGCGGAGGTGGCGCGGGCGGCGGTGGCGCCGGGGGCGGCTGCCTGTGCTTGCCGGCCCGCTTGGCCTTGGCCTGCAGGCAGCGCTGGTGCAGGGCGAAGGTTTGCTGGCGCTCCAGCTCCAAGCGCTCCGGGGACACGGCCTGGTAGCGGGACTCGCAGGCGCTGTGGTGCCGCCGGCAGAGCTCGATGCGCCGGCGGAGCCGCTCCATCACCGCGCTGTGCCGCGGTACCACGAACTCCGCCATGGGGCAGGAGGGCAGCACCATGGACCGGAGACCGATGGGGGCGGCCGCCGCCGTTCACCGGCTCTTCACACCGGACCCCGCCATGGCGGGGGCTCCCCACGTCGGGCCTTCCCTGGGCTCCCCCCTCTGCCGCGGGCCTTCCCTGGGCTGCCCGCCGGGTTCGCCCCCGCCCCGGTTCCTCCCCTCCCGCCCCGGCGCGGTGCCCGCTGCGCTCCCTCCCGCCCCACTTCCTCCTTCTCCCCCGAGGCCGGTGCCGCTTCGCTTCCCTCCCCCCCCCCACCTCTCCCTCAGCCCTGACCCGGCGGCTGCTCCCCACCCGCCGCAGGGCCCAGCCGGAGCCCGCCGCGCTGCCCCGCGGCCGCCGCTCTCAGGCACGGTCCGGCCCGAAGCCCCGGCTCCCCATTGTTATCCGCGCCGCCGCCATCTTGAAATTGTTTTTCCCCTCAAGAGCCGAGTTGAGAATAAATAGGCGGAGCTTCCTGGGTGGCGGGTGACGTCACGGCGCGCAACGCGTCACGAGCCGTGATGGGCACCCTCCCAGCCAATGGGAAGCGCGAGTTTGCGCAGCGGAGGCGTGGGTGGGCAGCGCGGAGAGCTGGAGGCGGCCCCCGGCGCGTTTAAAAGGCACTGGCACGAGAGGGGCGGGGCATCGGCAGCTCAGCCAATCAGGGGCTGCGAAGGGCGGAGCCAGGAGTGAG